>NC_048604.1:71548981-72828658 GCF_003668045.3 Cricetulus griseus | reverse complement strand
GTCTCCTGTGCCAATTTGTTCAAGGGTTGTTCCAACTTTCTCTTCTAGAAGATTCAGTGTGGTTGGATTTATGCTGAGATCTTTGATCCATTTGCACTTAAGTTTTGTGCATGGTGACAGGTATGGATCTATCTGTAATTTTCTGCATGTCCGCATCCAATTGTGCCAGCACCATTTGTTGAAGATGCTGTCTTTTTTCCATTGTATAGATTTAGCACCATTGTCAAAAATAAGGTATCCATAGGTGCGTGGGTCGATATCAGGGTTTTCAATTCGATTCCATTGGTCTATCAGTCTATTTTTGTGCCAATACCAAGCTGTTTTCAGAACTATGGCTCTATAGTAGAGCTTGAAGTCGGGGATGGTGATGCCTCCAGAAGATCCTTTATTGTAAAGAGTTGTTTTGGCTATCCTGGGCTTTTTATTTTTCCATATAAAGTTGAGTATTGTTCTTTCAATGTCTGTGAAAAACTGTGTGGATTTTGATGGGGATTGCATTGAATCTGTAGATTGCTTTTGGCAGGATTGCCATTTTTACTATGTTAATTCTACCTATCCAAGAGTGTGGGAAATCTTTCCATTTTCTGGTATCTTCTTTAATTTCTTTCTTTAATGACTCAAAGTTCTTATTGTACAAGTCTTTCACTTTTTTGATTAGTGTTACCCCAAGATATTTTATGTTGCTTGTGGATATTGTGAATGTTTCCCTGATTTCTTTCTCATTGGATTTATCATCATTGTGTATAGTAGGGCTACTGATTTTTTTGAGTTAATTTTGTATCCTGCTACCTTGCTGAAGGTGTTTATCAGCTGTAGGAGTTCCCTGGTAGAGTTTTTCGGTTCGCTAATGTAGACTATCATGTCGTCTGCAAATAGTGAAAGTTTGACTTCATCCTTTCCAATTTGTATCCCTTTGATCCCCTTTTCTTGTCTTATTGCTATAGCCAGAACTTCAAGAACAATATTGAAGAGATATGGAGAGAGTGGAAAGCCTTGTCTTGTTCCTGATTTTAGAGGAAACGCTTTGAGTTTCTCTCCATTTAGTTTGATGTTGGCTATTGGTTTGGTGTATATTGCCTTTATCATGTTTAGATATGTTCCTGTTATTCCTGTTCTCTCCAAGATCTTTATCATGAAGGGATGTTGGATTTTGTCAAAGGCTTTTTCAGCATCTAGTGAGATGATCATGTGGTTTTTCTTTTTAAGTTTGTTTATATAGTGGATTACATTGATGGATTTTCGTATGTTGAACCATCCTTGCATCCCTGGGATAAAGCCTACTTGATCATGGTGGATGATTTTTCTGATATGTTCTTGTATTCGGTTGGCCAATATTTTGTTGAGTATTTTAGCATCGATGTTCATGAGGGATATCGGTCTGTAGTTCTCTTTCTTAGTCATATCTTTGTGAGGCTTGGGTATCAAAGTGATTGTAGCCTCATAGAAAGAGTTTGGCAATATCCCATCTGCTTCTATTGTGTGGAACAGTTTGAGGAGTACTGGAATTAGCTCTTGTTTGAATTTCTGGTAGAATTCTGCAGTGAAGCCATCTGGCCCTGGGCTTTTTTTGGTTGGGAGGCTTTTGATTACTGCTTCTATCTCATTAGGGGTTATAGTTCGATTTAAACTGTCTATCTGATCTTGATTTAATTTTGGTAAGTGATATTTATCCAGAAAGTTGTCCATTTCCTTTAGGTTTTCCAATTTTGTGGAATACAGGTTTTCAAAGTATGACCTAAAGATTCTCTGGATTTCCTCAGTGTCCGTTGTTATGTCTCCCTTTTCATTTCTGATTTTGTTAATTAGCATGCTCTCTCTCTGCCTTTTGGTTAGTTTGGCTAGAGGCTTGTCTATCTTGTTGATCTTCTCAAAGAACCAACTCTTTGTTTCATTGATTCTTTGTACTGTTTTCCTAGTTTCTACTTTGTTGATTTCGGCTCTCAGGTTGATTATTTCCTGGCGTCTACTCCTCCTTGGTGAGTTTGCTTCCTCTTGCTCTAAAGCTTTCAGTTGTTCTGTCAATTCTCTAATGTGACTTTCCTCCAGTTTCTTCATGTGAGCACTTAGTGCTATGAACTTCCCTCTTAGCACTGCTTTCAGGGTGTCCCATAAGTTCGGGTATGTTGTGTCTACATTCTCATTAAATTCTAGAAAGTCTTTGATTTCTTTTTTTATTTCTTCCTCAACCAAGGAATGGTGCAATTGGGAGTTATTCATTTTCCACGTAAATGTAGGTTTTCTGCAATTCGTATTGCTGTTGAATTCTAGCTTTAATGCATGGTGGTCTGATAAGATACAGGGGGTTATTTCAATACTTTTGTACCTGTGGAGGTTTACTTTGCTGCCAACTATGTGGTCAATTTTTGAGAAGGTTCCATGTGGCGCTGAGAAGAAGGTATATTCTTTTGTGTTTGGATGGAATGTTCTATAGATATCTGTTAAACCCAGTTGTGTCATAACTTCTTTCAGATCCTTTGTTTCTTTGTTAAGTTTCTGTCTAGTAGTTCTGTCCAGTGGTATAAGGGGGGTGTTGAAGTCTCCTACTATAAGTGTGTGTGGTTTTATGTGTGGTTTGAGCTTTAGTAATGTTTCTTTTACAAAAGTGGATGCTTTTGTATTAGGGGCATAGATGTTCAGGATTGAGACTTCATCTTGATGGACTTTTCCTGTGATGAGTATGAAATGCCCTTCATTATCTCTTTTGATTGCTTTCAGTTTAAAGTCTAATTTGTTAGATATTAGTACTGCTACCCCAGCTTGTTTCTTGAGCCCATTTGATTGGAAAATCTTTTCCCATCCTTTTACTCTGAGGTATCGCCTGTCTTTGAAGTTGAGGTGTGTTTCTTGTAAACACAGAAGGATGGATTCTGTCTTCGTATCCATTCTGTTAGCCTATATCTTTTTATGGGTAAATTAAGACCATTGACATTTAGGGATATTAATTTCCATTGTTCGTTGGTTCTTGTTTGTTTTGGATTTATTGTTGGTGGTGTCATTGTGTGTGGATTTTGCCCTTTATGGGTCAATTTAGTTTCTTGGCACAAATTTGTTTTTCTAATTATTTATTAGATTATTTTTCATGTTAAGGGAACTTAGTAGAATCTGTTTCTTTTTGTGTTTGGTTGAAATTCGCATTAACTTAACTTATCATTTTTTGTGGAGTTAAGTTATGTTCTTTGGGTTGGAGTTTTCCTTCCAGAACCTTCTGTATTGCTGGATTTGTGGATATGTATTGTTTAAATCTGTTTTTGTCATGGAATATCTTGTTTTCTCCATCTATAGTGATTGAAAGTTTTGCTGGGTACAGTAGTCTGGGTTGACATCCATGCTCCCTTAGTGCTTGTAGGGTATCTATCCAAGACCTTCTGGCTTTCAGAGTTTCCATTGAGAAGTCGGGTGTGATTCTGATTGGTTTGCCTTTATATGTTACTTGGCCTTTTTCCTTTGCTGCTCTTAATATTTTCTCTTTATTCTGTAGATTTGGTGTTTTGATTATTATGTGTTGGGGGACTTCTTTTTGTGGTCCAGTCTGTTTGGTGTCCTGTAAGCTTCTTGTACTTTCATAGGCATATCCTTCTGTAGGTTGGGGAAGTTTTCTTCTATGATTTTGTTGAATATGTTTTCTGTACCTTTGAGCAGTGTTTCTTCACCTTCTTCTACACCTATTATTCTTAGGTTTGGCCTTTTTACGGTGTCCCATATTTCCTGGATATTTTGTGTTAGGGTTTTGTTGGACTTGAGGTTCTCTTTGGTTGATGAATGTATATCCTCTAGCGAGTCTTCAGTAGCTGAGATTCTCTCTTCCATCTCTTGAATCCTGTTGGATATACTTACATCTTTAGTTCCTGATCGTTTATCCAACCTTTCCATTTCCAACATGGTCTCATTCTGTGTTTTCTTTATTGTGTATATTTCAGCTTTCATGCTTTGAACTATTTCAAGAGCTTCCTTCACTTGCTTGGATGTTTTTTCTTGGCTTTCTTTAGATTCTTTCCAAGAGATTTATTTATTTATTGAATTTTTTTTGTTTGTCTTTTCCTCCAATTCATTTAATTTTTTGTTTGCTTTCTCTTCTATTTCTTTAAGGGATTTTCTTGTTTCCTCTTTAAAGGCCTCTATCAACTTGCTGAGATAATTTTTGAGGTCCATCTCATCTTCATGCTCTGTGTTGGGCTTTTCAGCTCTTGCCGGAGTGGAGTCCCTAGGTTCTGGTGGTGTCATGTTGGTCTTTGTGTTGTTGAGTGAAATCTTATTCTGTCTTCTCCCCATATCCTTTTAGTGGGTGCGGGTGGGTTCTCTCTATCTCCTCTTGTGGCCCAGTGGTGTGTGGGGGCTAGGAATTCGATGTCCACAACTCTAGATGATCTCGACGCTCCTGGTGGTCTCCTCGCTAGTTCCTAGTTTCTCGGTCATTCGGCGGAATGGAAGAGTGTGGTGCTACCAGATTTGGGGCACAGGGAGCTCCTCCCTGCCTGGGCTTGTCTGGCCCAAGCCGGCAGGCACAGGCAGGGGTGGTGGGATGGGGGTGGTGGGGTGTTCTGGTCTGGGGTCGGGAGCGGGCAGGAGCTCACTCACCTAGTTCCAGGTCAGTCTGCGGCGGCGGAATGTAAGAATGGGGTGCTAGCAGATTGGTGGGGCAGGGGGCTCCTCCCTGCCTGGGCGTGTCTGGCCCAAGCCGGCAGGCACAGGCGGGGTGTGGGATGGGGGTGGTGGGGTGTTCTGGCCTGGGGTCGGGAGCGGGCAGGAGCTCACTCACCTAGTTCCAGGTCAGTCTGCCCTAGCTCCCACCTTTAATCCCAGCACAAGAAAGGTATAAAAGATAGGAACAGAGTCTTCAGTAGTTAGAAGCAGGATTCTCCAGTCACATTAAGGATAGCATAGCAGTCTGGGATTTCAGTCTGAAGTTTGGTGGAGCTAGGATCACCTTTCAGCCTGAGGTAGAAGTAAGAGCTAGTGGATGACTGCTTTGCTTTTCTGATCTTCAGCTTGAAACTTGAACTCCAATATCTGTCTCTGGGTCTTTTATTTATCTTGCTACAGAAGAAAGCTGATTTGAATCAAAAGAAAGAAATACATAACTGACATTATTTCAGATTCATATGCCACAGTTGAGAAATAAAAGTAAAATTAAATACCAAGATATTTTCCTACAAAATGTCACTAACCACATAGAAATGAACCCTAATGAAAATGACATGAAACATATTCCAGAAAAATAATCCAAAGACATAATTATACCCATGACCATAAACCTCAAAAAAGAAAAATTTGTTGCTGAATGAAATAAAGATTTCAATTCAAGATATGAAAATTAAATAAAATAGATGTAATTGCTGAAGACAAAATCCACACTGAACTGATGCTAGAAATTTAAAAAAGCTAAATAAAAAGCTGAGTGCAGGAAGCAGGGAAAATATTGGAAGTGCTGGACAGAGGAGAGGGAGTGGGGAAAATATAAATATAGTGCACATATATGAATTTTTAAAGAGCATGAAACAAAGACAAGCCACAAACCACAGGGAGAAGCCATATTAACATAATGCATCACATAGCAAATGAAAGTCAGGGCTGAGATAAAAATATGAGAAATTAGATTACTTAGTGACAGTCAGTCAATGAGAAATTTTGAAAATATATATGAAAAAATCATGGGAGAACTGTGAGTCACTAAGACAAGACCTGATATTTGAATATGTATACAGAAGACTACTATAGAAAATTCATACAATATTTTCAATAGAATCATAAAAGATAATTTCTTAAACCTACAGAAACATAGGTCAATCCAGGTGCAGAAGGCCTTAGGAATAACAAATAGACCAGAAAAGGTCCTCCTCACAACATAGTACAGCAAAGCAATAAACATACAGAATAAATAGAACATCTAAGACAGAAAGGTATAATAAATATAGTGGAAGACCCATCAGAATAACAATGTTCTTTTGGCAGAAATGTATAAGATTAAAAGGTTCTGAAAAAATTATGCTAAGTGTCTTTTAAATTTTTTGAATTGAAAATGAATTTTCATACATTGTATTTCATTATATTTTTGTTACAATTTTGCCTCTCCCAACTCCTTCCAGATACTTCCCATTTCTCCTCCACCTAAATCTACACCCTTTCTTTCTCTCTCTGTTTCATTAGAAAACAAACAGGCACATAAATTATAATAATATTTCTTTCTCTCTGTTTCATTAGAAAACAAACAGGCACATAAATTATAATAATATAAAATAAAAATAGCTAAACCAGAATAGGACAATGAAATGAACAAACAGAAGAACAAAAAAGCCAGAGAAAAGGCACATGAAACACATACAGATGCAGAGACACACAAAGAAATCCCATAAAAACACAAAACTTGGAAACATAATATATATGCGCTAGACCTTCAAGCTTAAAGAAAAAGCACTAACAAAACCTTAAGTGACAAAGAACCTTCAAAAAAGAAATTGACCTAGTTCTTAGTGTTGTGTTGGCCCTGTACTGCTAGGAAGGGTGCCTACACTTAAGAGTGCTTTGAATACCCAGTGAGATTTTATTAGAGAAAATGTTTTACTTTGCTTTATGAGCAGTTATCAATAGGAGATATCCTCTGGATTAAGCATGAGGGCTTGTTTCTACTTCCCCTCTCAATGCTGGGGACCAATCTTTTTTATTATTTTCAATTACTCATATTTACCTATCCATCCCCCCATTCCCTTGCCCTCCTCTCTTCCCTTGTTCCCCACCCAACCCACTCCAACCCACTGCCGACTCTTCCCTAGGGATAGTGAGGCCCTCTACCAAGGACCTTCAAAGTCTGTCATATTGTTTGGGGGGAGGGTCTAGACCCTCCTTGCTGTATCTGGGCTGCATTAGTATCCCTCCATAGGGAACCGGCTCCCAAAGTCCATTTATGCTCTAGGGATAAAGACTGGCTCCGCTGTTAGAGAAGTCATAGACTTGGCCTCCTAGCTGGTAACCATATTCAGAAGGTTTGGTTTGATGCTGGGGACCAATTTTTCTTAGACCTGTGCAGGACATTTGCATGACCATAGTCTCTCTTAGTTCATATGTGCATTGTTCTTGTTGTGTTTAAAGGGCCTGGTATAATTGTTATTCATCCCCTCTTGTTTTAACAATATTTCTTCTTCCTTTTCCCTAGTTTCCCTTGAGCCATGAGGGGAGGGAGTAAATAAAGACATCCCAATTAGTACTATTTCAAGGTCTCTCTCTGTACTTTGTTCAGCTGTAGTTCTTTTTATTTGTTCCCATCCATTTTAGAAGGAAGCTTCTCCTAAAATGGTTAATCTATGAGTACAGTAGGATGTCAATAGGAGTCATTCTATTACTATGTAACTCTAGCAGAACAGTAGTATTTGGTTTTTGTCGCATTCACCCTTGACCAGCAAGAATGACACAACAACGAGGAATCTTCTTCTCACAGTTTATTTGGGAACCTTGCTTTACAGGAAGTGGCCCGAACCCAGGAAGGTGGGGCTTAATATATCCAGCAACTACCAATCATCTATGCCCAGGTGGCACGCTAGGATAGGTTGTCACCAAGCAGATTTAGAAGGATATGTGGCCTCTCTCCTAATAAGGAGTTGTTTACCACAGAGAGCACTCGCTGTTGGGCTGGCAGAATGCGGAAACTGGAGCCATCTTTTAGGCGCGGTACTCTGCAGCTCCCAACAGGTTTTCCCTTAGATTTATGGCCTATCTAGTCTCAGGTTCTTGATCATATGAGATTTCTCAAGCATGGGATCTGTCTTATGGATTAAGCACTTTAATTCCAATCAGATAGTAATTGGTTTCTCTTACAAGTTTATGGCACTATTGTACCAGCACATCTTGCATGCAAGTCACCATTGTATATCAAAGTGTTTGTAGCTGGAATGGTGTTTATCTGTCTCCTCAGGTAGCATTCAGAGTGCTTTCCAGTACCAAGAACACTATTCAGCAGTGGGGAAGGATTTAGGTAGGTACCAGCTCAAATTCATCTTCAGTGAGGTGTGTAGGTGTTGTTTTCAGAAATAGGGTCTTGCCATCAGTTTGTAGGGTACAATCAATAGTCTTGTCAGTAGGATGTTTGGAGGTTTCCATGTGGCCCATTTGGCCAACAACTCAATTAGATGCAACTCATTTTTGGAACGGTTGGAGGTTTGATTTGCTGATGAGAGATGTCTAGTTGCAATTTTGACTTCCCCATTATTTGGTGATTATATTTATATTTATTTCATACATGTATATATTTTAAGATGCTTCTACTAGATTAGGTTTCCAAAGGACCCCAAAATGGCTCATAGTTTTAGCTGTGCCTCCTCATATTCTCTATCTTATATACCTCTTCTCTCCCCATCTGTTTGATGCTTCCATCTCAACTCCTACCACCA
Organism: Cricetulus griseus; assembly: GCF_003668045.3. NCBI lineage: Eukaryota > Metazoa > Chordata > Mammalia > Rodentia > Cricetidae > Cricetulus > Cricetulus griseus. The sequence goes on along the minus strand of NC_048604.1, from coordinate 72,820,280 downwards.
GTCCAACCTTAACTATATATTCATTTTTCCTTTCTTAGGGAGATTCATGCCCCCACTCACTTACTCTGTACCTAACCTCTGTAATTACATAGACTGTGGCATATTTGTTGAACACCGAAACAGCTAACATCTACATATGTGTGAATATATACTGTATTTTTTGAGATCTGGATTACTATAATTAGAATACTTTTTCCTTGCTTAGTCCAATTACCTACATTTTTAAATAAATAGCTGAATAACATTCCAGTGTGTAAAAATTAAAATGTACCACTTTTTTACTTGTACTTCTTCCATTAATGGGCATCTAGGCCATTTCCAATTTCTGGCTATTATAAATAGAGCAGCAGTGAATATGGTTAAGCATGTGTGTCCATGGTTAGATGAAGAGTCCTGTGGGTATATGTCCAAGAGTGGTATAACTGGATCTTGAGGGAAATCTGATCCCAGCTTCCTGAGAACCTGCCATCTGATTTCCAATGTGGCTGTACAAGTTTTCACTCCCATCGGCAATAGATGAGTATTCACCTTACTCCACATCCTCGATAATGTGACCTGGTACAAGATGAAATCTCAAATTTGTTTTTATTTGCATTGTCCTGATGACTAAGGATATTTACATTCCCTTTAGTGCTTCTCAGCCATATGAGTTTCCTCTTTGGAGATGTCTATTTCAATCTGTACCTCACTTTTTTGATTTTTTTCTTTTTTTAGTTCTTTATATATTTTATGTATTAGCTCTCTATAGGATGTACAGTTAGAAAAAGTATTTTTACATTCTGTAGCCTTCCACTTTTTCTGAGTGATGGCATCCTTTTACATCTAGAAGTTTTCACTTGCTTGGTTAGAGTTACCTTAACATATTTTATTTTTTGAGGCTATTCTGTAAGGTAATGTTTGACTTATTTATTTCTCAGTTCATTTGTTGTTTATATAAGAGAAAGTTACTCATCTTGGTATATTAATTTTGCATACTGCTACTTTGCTAAAAGTGTTTTTCAGTTGTAGGAATTTCCCAGCAGAATTTCTAGGGTTATTTATTTATATAAGCATAGTCTCCTCAAATAAAGATAATTTGATATTTTCCTTTCCTGTGCCCACCCTCTTGATCAAATTGTCTTATAGCCCTAGCTAAGAATTAAATACTGTATTAAATAAATATGAAAAGAGTGAAAAACTTGTATTATTTCTCTTTTCAATGGAAATGCTCTGAGGTTCTCTCCATTTGTGTTAGGTTGGCTGTGGGCTTACAGTAAATTGATTTTTATTATGTTGAGGCATGACCCTCTTCTCTTCTCCATATTCTCTCCTTGACATTTACAATGAAAATGTGCTGGTTTTTGTCAAAAAAAAACCTTTTCTTTAGATAATGAGATCATCATGTGGTTTTGTCTTTCAGTCTGTTTCTGTGGTGCATAACAATTGTCTATTTACCTATGTAGAACCATCCCTGCATCCCTGGGATGATGCCTATTTAAACATGGTGGATGAATTATAATTTTTATGTGTTCCTGTATTTGATTTTCAAGTACTTTATTGAGAATTTTTTGTATCTATGACCATAGGGAAATTGGTATGCAATTCCCCTTCTTTCTTTAGTCTTTATGTGGTTTAAGTATCAGGCTAATTGTGATCTCATAAAAAGAATTGGGTAATTTTCTTTCTTTTTCTATTCTACAAAATAATTTGAGAAATATTGGTATTAAAAATTACTGCTTTTCCATCTAGATGTCCCTCACCAAGGAATGGACAAAGAAAATGTGGCACATATACACACGGAGTACTGCTCAGTAGTAAAAACAATGACAACTTGAAATTTGCAGGCAAATGGATGTAATTAGAAGGAACCATCCAGAGAGACACAACCCAGACACAGAAAGATAAACATTGTATGTAGTCACTCATATATGGATTTTAGACATAGAGCAAAGGATTACCAGCCTACAATCCACACCACCAGAAAAGCTAGGAAACAAGGAGGACCCAATGAGAGACACTCACGGTCCCCCTGAGAAGGGGAAAGGGAAAGATCTCCTGAGTAAATTGGGAGCATGGGGAGAGAGGGTAAGGAGGAGAAAGAGGAGAAGAGAAAGGGAGGAGGAAGAGAACATGAGGAATCGGGAAGGTCCAGTTGGGGGAAGAACAGAGGAGAGCAAAGAAAGAGATACTTAAGAGGCTACCTTAAATGTCCTTGCCCTATAATTAGGTTGATGACTACCCTAAAGGCCATCATAGAGCCTTTATCCAGTAGCTGATGGAACCAGAAGCAGAGATCCACAGCTAAGCACTGAGCCAAACTCCTGGAATCCAGTTGTAGAAAGGGAAGAGTGGTTTGGAAAGGGGTCAAGACCATGCCAGGGAAAACCCCAGTAAAAGCTGACCTGAGCAAGTAGGAGTTCATTGAATCCAGACTGACAGCTGAGGAACATGCTTAAGGCCCAATTAGGGGCCCTGAACTTGGATGTCATTGCAGGGGCTTGGGAAGTCTATGGGGCCTCTGGTAGTGGAACCAGTATTTATCCCTATTGTACGAAATGGCTTTGGGAGCCCATTCCCTATGGAAGGATACTCTATCAGCCTTGATAGAAGGGGGAGGGTCCTGGTTCTCAGTTTTATTCAATTCCAAAATATTTTTGATTCCTAACTTAATTTCTATCATGGCCTGCTTTTCATTCAGTAGTGAGTTGTTCAGTTTCTTTGAATTTGTAAGTTTTCAGTTGTTTCTAGTGTCTATTGATACCTAACTTTATTCCACAATGGCCAGATGGGATTCAGGATATTATTTCAATTTATTTATATCTGTTGAGACTTGCTTTTTGTAAAAAATATGTGGTCACTTTTGTAGGATATTCCATGAGCTAATGAATAGAATATGTTCTTTTGTGTTTGGGAGAAATGTTATGTAAATATCTGCTAGGTCCATTTGGTTTATATGTCATTTAGCTCTGGCTTTTCTTGGTTAAGTTTTTATCTGAATATCCTGACTATTGATAAGGTTAGACTCTGGAAGTAACCCTTTACTAGTAGGTGAGGGTCAATATGACTTAATCTCTGTATTTTTTCCATAAACATAGTTGCCTTTGTGTTTGATGAAGCATTAATCTAATTAATCTTTACCAATAAAGAATCTGGAGTCAGATATTGGTACAAGAACCTGAAAGATCAGAGAAGCAGAGAGCAGGGAGCAGACACCAGTCTCTTCTTACCTCTACCATTACTCAGTGCAAAAGGCCGAGATTATCTCTCAGCCTCACATTACCACTTTCTGTCTACTCTCTGCCTGCAGTCCTCCAAAAACACTATGTTAATTTTGGTCAGCTATTTTCATTTCCCTGATGACTAAGGAAGGATATTGAGAATTTCCTTAAATGTCTTTCATTCATTTGAGAATCTTCTGTTGAGAATTCTCTCTTTAGATCTGTACTCCACTTTTAATTGGATTATTTGGTAGTTTGAGGTCTAGTTTCCTCAGTTATTTGTATATTTTGGAGATCAGCCTCTATCAGATATGGGGTTGGTGAATATCTTCTCACATTTTTTAGGCAGCTGGTTTGTCTTGTTGACTATATCCTTTGCTTTACAGAAGCTTCTCAGTTTCAGGAAGTCCCATTTATTGATTATTGCTCTCAGTGTCTGTTCTACTGGTGTTATATTTAGGAATTGGTCTTCTATGCCCATGTTTTCAAGGCTACTTCCCACTTTCTCTTCTATCAGGTTCAGTGTAACTGGATTTATGTTGAGGTCATCGATCCACTTGGAATTGAGTTTTATGCATGAGGATAGATATGGATCTATTTGTATTCTTCCGCATGTGGACATCCAGTTATAGCAGCACCATTTGTTAAAGATGCTTTCTTTTTTCCATTTTATAATTTTAGCTTCTCTGTCAAAACTCAGGTGTTTTTAGCTATGTGGGTTAATATCAGGATCTTAAAATTCAATTCCATTGGTCCACCTGTCTGTTTGTATGCCAATACCAAGCTTGTATCATTGATATAGATCTATAACAGAGATAGAAGTCAAGGATGGTGATGGTTTCAGATATTCTTTTATTGTACAGTGCTGTCTTTGCTATCCTGTGTTTTTTTGTTTTTCCATATATAATTTAGTATTGTTCTTTCAAAGTCATTGAAGAATTGTGCTGAGATTTTGGTGGGTAATGCATTGAATCTGTAGGTTGCTTTTGGTAAGATTGCCATTTTACTACATTAATCCTAATTATTCATGAGCATGAAAGATCTTTTCATTTTCTAATGTACTCTTCAATTTCATTCTTCAGGGAACTTAAAATTTTTGTCATACAGGTCTTTCATTTGTTTGGTAAGAAGTACCCCAAGGTATTTTATGTTGTTTGTTGCTATTGTAAATGGTGATATTTCTCTGATCTCTATCTCAGTCCATTTATCATCTGTATAGAGGAGAAATACTGATTTTCTTTAGTTAATCATGTATCATGCCACATTACTGAAGGTGTTATTCAGCTATGGGAGTTCCCTGGTAGAATTTTTCAGGTCACTACTTTATACTATCATATCATCAGCAAATAGCAAAAGTTTGATTTCTTCCTTTCCTATTTGTATACAGTTGATCTCCTTTTGTTGTCTTACTGCTCTAGCTAGGACTTTGAGCACTGTATTGAATGGATATGGAGAGAGTGTTTTGTTCCTTATTTTAGTGGAATTGCTTTGAGTTTCTTTCCATTTAGTTTCATGTTGGCTGTTGGCTTGCTGCATATTGCCTTTATTATGTTTAAGGATGTTCCACGTATCCCTGATCTCTCCAAGACCGTTATCATGAATGAGTGTTGGATTTTGCTCAAGGCTTCTTCAGCATCTAGTCTTACACCAATCAGAATGGCTAATATAAAAAACACTGATGACAGCTTATGATGGAGGGGATATGGATTAAGGGGAACAACCCTGCATTGCTGGTGGGTGTGCAAACTTGTGCAGCCACTGTGGAAATAAGTATGATGATTTCTTACAAAATTAGCAATCAATTTTCCTCAATGCTCTGCAATACCACTTTTGGGAATATTCTCAAAGGAGACACACTCACACCACATGGACATTTGCTCAACTATGTTCATAGAACATTATTCATAATATCCACAATTTTGAAACAACCCAGATGCCCCTCAGTTAATGGATAAAGAAAATGTGGTACATATACACAATGGCATACTACTAAGTGGTAAGGAACAATAAAATCTTTAAATTTGCAGGCAAATGGATGGAATTAGGAAAAAATCCTGTGTGAGGTAACCTAGACCCAGAAACACAAATATAGTATGCACTCACTTATAAGTGGATACCATACATAAAGCAAAGTATAACCAGCCTATAATCCACAATCCCCGGGGAAGATATAACTCTCTTCCAGAAACAAATGGAAGCAGATGCAGAGATCCATAGGTAAACATTTGGCCAAGTTCCCTGAGAACAATCAAAGTGAGGGAGGAATGATAATATGAACACAGGAGTCAAGGCCATGATGGAGAAACCCACAGAATCAGCTGATCTGAGCTAGTGAGAGATCCCTGACTCCAGACTGACAACTGGAGAACCTGAACAGGACTGAACTAGGACCCCTAAATACAGTTGACAATGGTAGCTTGTGGAGAATACTGGACATGATCCCAGGATCTAACTCTAATGCATAAACCGACTTTGCAGAGCCCATTCTCTATGGACACATACCTTGCTCAGCCTAGACATGGGGGGAGGATCTTGTTCCTGCCTCAATGAGGTGATGGGATGGACTTAGTTGATTTCCTAGGTAAGGCTTTACCCTCTTTGAGGAGTATATTGGAGGTGAGGTGGAGGAAGGGGGGACTGGAGGAGAGGGAAGTACTGTGATTGGAATGTAAGAAAGAAAGAAAGAAAGAAAGAAAGAAAGAAAGAAAGAAAGAAAGAAAGAAAGAGAAAGAGAAAGGAAAGAAGGAAGAAAGAAAAGTTTTGGTCAGGTAGTAGCTACCTCCACCCTGTAACTCCATGAAAGCTTTATTTGTCAGAACAAAATGAAAATATCACACACATTTCCCACTTTCTGTCTAAATAAGAAGCAAAAGTTTTAATTAACATAGTAAAATTATGTATAATAAGTATAATAATTATATACAAATATGTAAAGACAAGAATATCCAGTTCATTTGCCCTTATGAAATTCAGAAAAATCTATTCTAGCTTGGTGATTCCAAAGTGTTGAATCTAATTCATTTTCTATCATAACAAGTATTACAAAAAATTATATTTTATGTCTCTCAGCCTTATACAATTTATACCAATTTTACGAGTTTCTTTTCTGAATGTAGTAACAAGGAAAACTGTAATGGTAACTATCTAGTCTTCAACTCCTTCAGAGACCTGAGAAGGAATTATTATTACCTGAGTAAACAGGAAGTGCAGAACAAACAACTTCCAAAACTAAGAAATACCAGAACAGTTGGCTGCCCATGGATCCTCTGTAAATTTGGGGAATCCATCTTTGGTCTGCAGGCCCACAACATCTGACAGACTTTTCTGTGAAAGAGGAATTTTGAAGGACTGTCCTACCTTGCATTGGCAAAGTTTAGCTGTCACTTTCCTTTGTGTCCTGCTTGTCCAATTTGGACAGCATACTGTCATCAGTAGAGGTAATGACAGTTTTTTGCCCAGTGGCTAAATTTTGTTACAAAGAAATAAACTCCATATAGAGTTATTTTTTTGATGCCCATTAACTTCTCTGAAATAGACTGATGCTGTCAGGAGCACACAAGTCTCACAAAAACTCCTTATGTTATTAAAACATCTTAAATGCCATATTCTGTAGATCTCTTAAGTGTTTGAAGACAACCTGTTTATCATATTGGTGTTGAAAATATACCTAACATGACTGCAAGTTTGATTGTAATAGGTGACTAACTGTTAACTTGCATTTCTTTATTATCCTAGTTTGTAATAATAATTTTCAAGGACTAGAAATTCGTATTACATTGTTAAATGATATGTATAGGCACAATACCTAGAACAAGAGTAGAAACATGTGCAGTAAGTTCTAACAAAAATAACTGTAAATTTGTATCAATATACTAAAATGTCTTTAGCAAGACAAAAAATATATATATATTAACAAAATAACCTCAAATTTGTATCAATATACAAAACATTTAAAACTAGTAGTTGCTTTTTTTTGTTTTCAAGGTAGATGCAATAATCTACACCTTTTTCCTATCATTTCTGTAACTCACCTTTTCCTTTTTAGTACAAGATCCCTGAATCTAATCTCCTTGCTTCAGGTTTTTGTCCTAACCATTACCAATAACAACTTTTAACCAACCCTGCTAAATACTGACAAATATCCATAACCCAGAGAATGACCAAAAACTGCCCAGCCTACCTCTTTGAAATGTGGGAGTCATGTTCTTAAAATTACTTCCTGTTGTCTTGGTTGACACCATCTTTAGGGGACCTTGAAGCAATGGAATAATTATAAAGTTCTTGGAGAGCTAGCTATATCATTTGTTGTCTAGTCTCTGTATAATGGGAAAGTACAGTGATTATCTCAATTACTGGCCAGAGTAGTCTGTGAGGCTGGACAATCTCAGCTAGCCACCTTGAAATTGCCCTGAGCAGTTTGTAGTCCCAAAAGAATCTTTGGGTGATATTTGTTTGCTTAGTGATATTACCATAATCCTGGTGAAATTGTTGTTGTGGGGCTCCATCATCCTCTTAGAGACTGTTGTAGTCACTGTTAGGCATGGCCATGGTTCACGGAAGACAACTTAAATTTTAAATATTATAGATATCAGATATCAAAGAGGTTAAAGGATCATTTTTTGCTACATACATACAGAATCCAAAAACTTAATTCCTAGTTACCTGATAGAGACTAAAACCAAAAATCATGCACAGGAAGCTAGATAAATCCTTTTCCAGAAGTAGTTAGTACTCCATATGACCATTAATATCATGACAAAAAATTTAAATATATGTATATATCTACATGTTAATCTTATGAATTATCAGGTAATATTTATACCTTAAGAAAAGTCTTAAAGAGTCAAAATAAAACCAAAGAACTAAGAGAGTAGTAGCTATAGAATGCTCCTGTGATTCTGGTTTTTCTCCTGTACCCTATCATGTGGCTCTTCTGACATGAGTCAGACAGAGGTTTTTGATTTTCCTTTAACAAGAATGCTTGGGGTTAGAGAAGGAAAGATCCAAGCTCAAACTCCAAAGCCAGCTTTAATTTTTAATTGAACTGGTACTACAAAAATTCCCCTTGCACTATATGTCTGTAGAGAATAGTTGAAACAAACATTTGGGAAGATTTATGAAATTTTATCCTGTTGGAAATTTGATATTCCAATAGGCCAATTTACTCTTTTTTGGGACATTTTCTCTGGATGATTCATCCTTTTCCAGATGATTCATTTATCTAGTGGTCTTCAGATTCCTTAGTTGGATGCCTTCATTACCCTGGAAAGACAAAACAAAACTGTGTCCCCACCCTAATTTTGGGGAGTTTCCTGTTTGGCAAATTATATCTGATGAAGTAAAAAGTATTTGTTCGTTTTATAAATTAATTTAGATTGAATGGTTATGCTGTTTAATGAACTAATTCCTCTTCTAATCAAGAGGTCTCTCTTGTTTGAATACAATCTATACTAATTTTGATGGTATCTATAGCTTTTCTTCTCCTTTGGAAACAAAAGCAAAACTTCTTCCCCAATCTAACACATATGCTGGTTTCCATTCTGAGATCAACACATCTTTAAGGTATTTATGCTAATTTAATATAGCATTTTTCTATTATTCAGTGTCATTCCACAGCTGTTGTTCATTTCTCATTAGCATTCAGAAAATGCAAAGTTACTAATGCACTATGCAATCTATTTTTGGGTTTCTTATCATCCCTTTCTGTTTATTAAGCATATCTTTTAGAGTTAGATTAGATCTTTATATAACTACTTGCCCTGTAGGATCATGTGGTATACCTGTAATATTTTTATGGTATAATATAAAGAATTTTTTTAATTTTACTAGAGACATATGCTGGAACATTGTCAGTCTTAATTTGTACAGATATCCCCATGATGGCCATAACTTCTGATAGATGTGTAATTACAGAATCATCCATTTCAGAACCCATAACAATTTCCCATTGAAATCCTGAAGATGAACCTATAGTATTGTGTACATATTTCATACTGTAAGGACAAATAAGATGAATGTAGTGGCTAACTGCTTTAACTAATGATACTAAGGAGGCAGAGGCAGGAAGATTACTGTGAGTTCCAGGACAGCTAGGGCTGTTACACAGAAAATACCTGTATACCTGTCTTGAATCTATGTCTTCCAAAAAAAGGAGAAATAACATTTCAGTCATAAAACATATTGTAGGTATTTATGACCACTAAACAAGCTATACAAAGGATGCTTAGAGGAATTCTTTAGACTGAAGAGGATGAACACCTAAAAGGTCATCAAGAAAAAACAAGCAATGTCAGCACATTTCATCAGAAGTGTAGGGAAACACCACAAATTCAAAAGCAATGATAGAAATTGAAACATCAGTAATGATGTCTGAAAAAGTCATAATGAATCATATTATTACCTATTGACCTAAAATTGCACAAAATGCATATACACACATACATATAGAGTTTAAATTTTATTTTACCACCTAGGTTGGTAATGCTCTTGCTCAAACTACAGACTATCTAATAAAACCCACAGAGAAAGCAAGAGAAATCCCATTACAAGTTGATCAAAGAAATCCAAGATACTTCAACAAATCAGAGAAAAAGCAAACAAAGGAACATATATAACCCAGCTATTGCTATTGCACTTGGCTGCCTTCCAGAGACTGAAGGGGAGGTCCCTATTGCTGAAGTCACTATGTACATTGAACACAAGACATAGAGCATCTGAGCTGGATATGACCTGAACATCTCCTCCCTGGGAAGTATTTTCATGGCACCAGGATGCACAGTCCATGCAAACTTCGAAAGAAAAAAGAAACCAATAGTCCTACACAGCTATGATGCCTATGAACCATAACAATGATTAGCACGGCACAACAACCCTAACAGTGAAGGAGAAGAACTCATTTTGTCCAAGTAACCAAGAGTTTTGTAATTGTGCTTAAGACCTGCTCAATAAGACACAAAACCTATCCAACTATCTGGGCATAGTGAGGTGATGGATCTTGGTAAAAGATCTACAACCACCATTTTGCTAAACCAGCATAAATTCTTAACTTCATTTATCCTTATATCCACAGATGGGTATATCTCTCCATTATTAATAAAGAATCTTTTATTTGTAACAGAGAGACACTTATAGAAAACATGAAGTCATAAAACTGCTAAAAAAACAAGTGACTGTATCATGCCATGGCCCAAATTATCTATGTGAAACAAAATTCCTATACTTAAGACTCAGGAAACATCTAGAAAAAGGGTAAAGGGTGGAGAAAGATTGTAAGAACTAAAGGAACAGGATGTCTGTTGTGAGGCTCCATTTCCGAGAAATATAAGGTACAATGATGAAATCCAGAAAACAAGGCTATCTAAGCAAGATCTGAAAAACAGTGACAGCAATAGACATGCTAATGTGGAAGGTAGAAATCACATAGGGCTCCAACCCTCCACAAAGAAAGAACTATGGGCAACCATGGAATGCTATGAGTGGGAAAAAATAGTCGTTCACTTGTTAGCATCCCCTAATTGCTTACACAATACTGATTAATCTGCTCTGAAATTGTATACATACAAGTGCCATTATAGGAGCTGATCAGCTAGATTTTATACATGTAGGAATATCTGTATCTATATGTCAAATGTATCTTTTTATCTAAATGAATAAAAGTATGCCAGAAGTCATGAATTTGTGATTAGGGTGGTACATGGAAGACATTAGAGAAATTAGAATGAGGGAAGCAAGGGAAATGATATAAATAGATTTTAATTTTAATTTTACAAAACAATCCTGAAATTTACAGTATTTATGGTTCAAAAGTTTCAGGGGCCGGGTGGTGGTGGCACATACCTTTAGTCCCAGCACTCAGGAGGCAGAGGCAGGCGGATCTCTGTGAGTTCGAGACCAGCCTGGTCTACAAGAGCTAGTTCCAGGACAGCCTCCAAAGCCACAGAGAAACCCTGTCTCAAAAAGAACAAAAAAAAGTTTCAGGGTAGCTAAAACTGTCCTGAATATGAAAAGTTCTGTTAAACATACCCCTCAGTTCACATTGTCCTACAGAGTTATAGTAATAAAATCATCATGGTATTGACATAAAACAGAAATACTAAGCAGTGAAATAGAATTGAAGGACCATATATCCTCCTACACCTACCTGATTTAAAAAAAATAAGCTAAAATTATATACTGCAGAAAAGATATCATATTTACAAACAGTACTGTAAAACTGGACAGCTACATGTAGAAGAATGAAAACATAATTTTATATTTTATTTGGCATAAAACTCAACTCCAAATGAATAGTGCCCCAACATAAGACCTGATATGAGGACTCTCATAGAGAAAAAAATAAGGAATAATTTTGAACTCATTTGTAACAGGAAAGGACATTCTGAACAGGATCCTGGTATTGCTGGCATTAAGACCTACTATTATGACCTGCTCCACAAAAGGAACCTAATTTTTGGCACCATTAATGGAGCCAAGTATGTGAAGCCCCCAAGTCATAGGACCTAGAAGACAACTTCCTACCACTAATTGATTAAATATACTTATTGATCAACTGACTCCTAATGACTTACCATTGAACCCAGTTGTTAGTTCATCAGTCATCCTTCATCAGATAATTTCCTTTCGAAGTAGATGGCAATTAATAAGAGACCCCACAATGTTCCATGTGCAGAGAATAATAGATTGTTGGTTGCTCACCCTTAATTGGGGTATCCATATCACATTTATTTTTCCAAGGGCTCAAGGGTCATTCTGAAAGAAGGGTTGAAAGATCATAAAAGCCAGAGGCATTTGATGACAACAATGAGGCAGCATTTTCTGAACACAGCAGGCAAGTTGCACATACAACGTGAAAGTAGCTGTGATTGCATGCACAAGACCTACAGGAGATGAAACTAGGAAAAAATCCCTATCTGGAGGAGGGAAATGGTCATGAAATCCTACTTCTAGGTAAAGAATTATGTAGAGTTTATGGCTGCTAGGAGAGGGAGAGTAATTTTTTTTAGCAATGAGGTCCCCAAGAGGCTACCTATGTTCCAATAGATGATCCTAAATAGCCCTATATCATGTATATACTGGCAGCACTAACTAAACATGATATTTTTAAAACTAAAGGACATGTAAAATCTGTAAATAATATTATAAATGAGTGAGGAAGTGGAGAGAAGGAGAATGATGTGCTTGGCCAAAATTTATTATATGAGAAGGCTCCCATACGCTCATTCTCATATATTTTCATAGTCAGTCCCCAATTTGGTGAAACTCTTTGGGAAGGATTAAAGGATGTGGCTTTGGTGGAGGATATGTGTCACTGGAGGAAGGCTTAGAGAATTAAAAAGACATGCATACTTCCTTCTGTTCTTTCTCTGCATCATGGTTATGGATCAATATGTTTTAGCTGTTCCTTTTTCCAGACATGATAAATTCTATTTCTCTGAAATTGTAAGGCAAATTAAATGTTTTATATTGCCCTGATTATGGTATTTTTCAAAGCAATAAAAAGTAACTAAGGCAGCATACATGAAATATTCAATCATTAAAAAAAGGAAAACCACAGAATTTAGCTCAACAGATTAAGTTTTAAAATTGTCATCAGGTTGTGCTGTAAATTCACCAACACTCAAAACAATGGATATATTTTATCTTGACCATAAGATATCCTTTTTCATTTTCAATGTGTGTGTGTGTGTGTGTGTGTGTGTGTGTGTGTGTCTGTCTGTCTGTCTGTCTGTCTGTCTGTCTGTCTGTCTGTGTCCCCTTCTAGCGATCAGAAGTCAACATCAGGCGTCATTCTTCAGGAGCTGTCCACATTGTTTCTTGAGATAGGTCCAATCACTGGGACCGAAAACATTTTGTTTGAAGCAAAACGTTGGCACACAAACCCCAGGGATCTGCCTGTATCCTGTTTTCCAGTGATGTAATTACAAAATTTCATCATTACCATATATTTTAATTTGAGTTTTGGAAATAAAACTCACATTTTCATGATTATGTGGCAATCATTTTATCAACTGCGCTATCTTTCCAGTCCCAACAATTTTTTGAGAATATTTTCATATACAATGTGCCAGGTACTTATAGAACAAGTGAGGTTAGTAAACATTGGGTGATTATCACTCTGATTTTGAAGATTTAATTAGAATTCAGACATTTACATCATTATATCTCCTCCTTTGATTATTCATCTTTTCACTGACTCAAATGTCTGGTAGACTAGGTGATACTATCTATATTCAATGTATGCTGGAAATAAATAGATGACATGGTTTCTTTTGCTCTTTTAATAATTCCAGATGAGGCAATGGAGGTACATAGCCAAAGATTTACATGAAGAAAAGTTCCATGCCATAATAATATTGGACAAATCTTACCTTTTGAACAGGAGGATTTACCACAGGTTATTATTGTCAAGTCTAGGCTGCTATCCACAACCTGATGGTAAGCCATATTGCTGAAGACAACACTTATGTAATCAATTATGGAGAAGTTGAGCTGGTGCCTAAATAAACACTTTGCCCCTACTGAGTAGAGTTCATGGTGATGAAAGTTATTCAGCATGGCACTGGAGGTGAGAGGTAATCATCAATATCACCTAGCTTAGTGCTTTGAGATTGCACCTAGCTTAGTGCTTTGAGATTTCAGTGACCAAGTCAAATATAACAAATGACATCATCTGCTGGGCAGATGCTGGGAAAAGACAACACTTATTCATTCCTTGCTAGTGTAAAAAGTGGTACAGCCACTGTGGAAATCAATGTGCAGGTTCCACAACAAGCTAAAAATCAGTCTACCAGATCATCTAGCTATACCACTCTTAGGCATATTCCCAAAGGACTCTAGATCTTACTACAAACATACTTGATAATCCTTGTTTAGTGCTGCTCTATTCATAATAGCCAGAAATTGATAATAGCTTAGAAGCTATTCATAAACTAAATAGTTGAGGGAATTTTAAAGCATTTGCCCAATAGAATATTATTCAGATATTAAGAAAAATTACATATTTTTTCTTTCCTCTCTTGGTCTTCACCCCAATCCCATGTCTCCTACCTTTGGTTGTTATCTTTATTACAAAGAAAGACATTGCATACTTTGTAAGCCAAACCCTCTTTTCAGGTCATCTAGAACAGGAGTCTAACTTTGCACTCAATTAGTGCTACCAAGTGCATCTGCTGAAGGAACTGGAGTGAGTAATGTTTACAGTTCTGTCTGCTTTTCCTGGAGCTGGAGAGGTGAGATACACAGAAGGGCAACCTCAACACATGTCTGTGTGCTTCTTCTTCCTACTGGTTTTCTAGCTTGGGAGCCAGTAGTTAGAAAATGAAATGTGAAGGGAAGTAGAATGACCTAAAAGAAATCATCTGGAGTGATAACGCACAGTAAGAAAGATAAAATAAAGTTTAATGTTTCTTTATACTTGGATGATAATTTTTGAGCTTTAGATATGCGTTTTTAAAATTTATTTATTTGATTTAGAAACAATCTTACTTTACATATCAATCAGTTCCCTCTCCCTTCCATCCTGCCATCCCCCCCTGCCCTCCCATTCCGCCACCCACCTACTCCCCACGGAAGGTGAGGTCTTCCATGGGGGATCATCAAAGTCAGTCAGCTCATTTCCGGGAGGGCCCAGGCCCTCCTCTGTGTATCTAGGCTGAAATGGTATCACTCCATAGGGAATGGGCTCCCAAAGTCCATTTGTGCAGTAGGGATAAATACTGGTTCCACTGTCAGAGGTCTCACAGCCTGCCCAGGCCTCCCAACTGATATCCACTTTTAAGGGGTCTGATTGGACCTATGCTGGTTCCCCAGCTTTACTACTTGGTTCCCTGTGCTCTCACTTGGTCAGGTCAGCAGTTTCTGTGTGTTTGAATGAAAATGACCACAGATGTTAGGTAGTCATCAAGGGTCCAGAGGGAAGGAGGAGATCTTCCAAGGTATGGGGGAATAGAGTATAATGTTATAAAGACATAAAAGGAAAATAGAATAAGGATATTAAATGGCAAGGTCAATGGAAATACAATAGTAAGGAGGGAATATAGAGAGGGATAGTTAACACTAAAGACATTGTGAAAAGCCATATAGAAAACTACTACTACAGAAACTTAATTTGTGTGTGTGTGTGTGTGTGTGTGTGTGTGTGTGTGTGTGTGTGTGTGTTAGCGTCACTATTGCTATAATGAAAAGCCATGGCCAAAGCAACTTGGAGAGGTAAAGTTTTATTTGCCTTACACTTCCACATTGAAGGAAGTCAGGACAAATCAGGAACTTGAAGGCAGCAGGTAGTGGAGAGGCCAAGGAAGGATGTTGCTTACAGGCATGCTCTTTGTGACTTGATCAGCCTGATTTTATAGGAAATGTATAGGAACACTAGCCCGGGGCTGCCACCACCCACAATGTGCTAAGTCTTCTCACATCCATCATTAATCGAGAAAATGCCCTACAGGATTTCTTGTTGCTTGATCTTATGGAAACACTTTCTGAACTGCAGCTCCTTCTCTCTGTTGACTCTAGCTTGGTCAAGTGGATGTAAATAGCCAGCACAGATGAACACTTTTAATGAAGGAGTCAACTTTACCTAAGAGTGTGGTCTTTCATAAGTTGACCATTCTCCAGGGGAAGGTCACCCATCCAATAATATTTTTTCAGAAAAAGGTAGTCTAGATGAGTTTTTTTTTAAAGGACACAAAGTTGGATGGATAGGGAAGACATGGTGCATCTTCAAAGATTTTGTTTGAATATGATCAAAGCACATGTAAAAAAGCTCAAATTACTAGTAGTTTTTTTTAATTTGAGAAAAGATAAAAATAATTCTGAAATAAGTATAGAGAAAAGGATATTTTTGACATGAATATAAATTACTTTAACAAAAACAAAATCCAAGTTGTAAGAAAAGCCCAAAGTTAGAACTCATGTATGATGTAGAAGGGAATGAAAATCACCATATCAATGAAGTACCATCATTCAAATATTTACTGCAAACCATTCACAGTAGCTGAAATGTAGAATTAACCAAAGTGTCAATGAACAGATTGATAAAGCAAATATGGTACATACCATGTAAGGGAGTACTGCTATTCAGCCAGAAAAAGTGTGAAATGATTCAAGCACAAACACGAAAGAATCATAATATCTTATTTTATTAAACTTAAAAACATCAATGCCATAAAAGAGACTATGTTATTTAGTAGGGAGTAAGAGGGAACAAAATCTTAAACTAATAAGAACAAAAATAGTCCAAATCTCCAAACACCTCCTAAAATATTTCATTGCTACTATCTGGTGCTAACTTGTCTCATCTCCTTACTAGTGGCCAATTTTGCCCCTTTGCTCCCATGAAGAAGAGTTCCCTACTGAGTGTATTGAAAATAGCTCTCTTGTCAGGCAGAATAAGGCAAGCAAATGGCAGTAATTTTATGGCAGGCAAGAGGCTCGAGAGAAACAAGTTGCTGAAAGGAGATTACGGGCATTACTATCATAAAGTAGGGGAGTTTATGAGAGCAAAAGTGCTAATCTCAATCACAGCTGGTGTTTGGTGACTTCAGATGGAGATATTGCTCTAACTGATGGATTGCCACTGTCAAGGCTAGAATCCAGATTGAGGATTAGGTATTGAATGAGCGATAGGAAACAAACAAACAAACAAAACAAAACAAAGCAAAAACAAAAAAACATAAACATAAAAACTTAACAATTCTGCTCTCTCCAATCCTCTGAAGATCATGTTCATGTATATTAAAATAAGTAAGGATTTATTTGATATTTGTTAGGCCAATTATTAAATACAATTTAGAATTAGTTCTCTACCACAGTTACCATTTACTGATATGTTAGTTAGCTACTTTCATGTTATTGTGATAAAATACTATGAACAGAAACAACCTAATGTAGAAACTTTATTTTGACATATGGTTCCAAAGAAAGAGTCTATAATGAAAAATTCTTAGCATAGGTGTAGAATACAGTCAGAGTCGTTGTCAAAATATCACAAAATGGCTTCCATTCCAGTACTTTCTTTCCTCCACTGTCCATATTATTCTAAGAACTAATGTATTCCAGCTCACACTAGGAATACCAGTTAAGCTCTGTGCTCCAACCTTCACAGCTATAGGACTGACCTGATTGGAGAATCAGGTGAATGGCAAAAATTATGAAAGACCATCAGAAAATCTGAGACCAGGGAAGCCATGCCCTCTGATGAAGATGCATCAACAACACAGCCTGGCAATTCAGATAATTAATTATATAAAGCACAAATTCAGAGGAGACAAATCAGCTAATCTCTCTAAGTGATCATAGTAGAACACCAGCATCACCCTTCACAATATCCACAAACAACTTAAAATATCTTGGGGGATGCTAACCAAAAAAGTGAAAGACCTGTGCAGTAAGAACTTTGATTCTTTAAAGACAGAAATTAAAGAATATACCAGAAAATGGAAAGATCTAACATGCTCCTGGATAGGTCAGCTCAACATAGTAAAAATGGTAATCTTGCCAAAAGCAATCTACAGATTCAACATTATCCCCCTGAAAATACTGGCACAATTCTTCACGGATCTTGAAAGAACAATACTCAATTTTATATGGAGAAACAAAACACTCATGATAGCCAAAACAACCCTGTACAATAAATGAATTTCTTGAGGCATCACCATCCCTGACTTCAAACTCTATTATTGAGATTGGTATTGGCACAAAAATAAACAGGTAGACCAATGGAATCAAATTGAAAATCCTGATATTAACCCCCACACCTAGGAACACCTGATTTTTGACAGTGAAGCTAAAATTATGCAATGGAAAAAAGAAAGCATCTTCAACAAATGGTGCTGGCATAACTGGATGGGTAAACTGAGGTTGGTGGTGGGGCAATAAAGGGGAAGAGATTGGTGGATGAGAACATGAAGGAATGGGATAGTCAAGTTGGGGGAGCAACAGAATAGGAGAGCAATGAAAGAGATACCTTGATATAGGTAGCCATTATGGGGGTAGCCATTAAGGAGAAACCTGGTATCAGGGAAATTCCCAGGAGTCCCCAAGGATGATCCCAGCTAAGAATGCTAGCATCAGTGTAGAGGGTGCCTGAAGTGGCCTTCCCCTGTAATTAGATTTATGACTACCCTAATTTCCATCATAACATCTTTAGTGACTAAGGGAAGCAGATGCAGAGATCTACAGCCAAACTCCATGCTGAGCTCAGGAAATCCAGTCAAAGAGAAGGTTATTGAAAACTCTAGAAGTCTAGCTTGTGGGGTTTTCCCTAAGGGTTAAAAAACAGGACCTACAAATAAGCAAATGAACTAAATTCTGAGGGGTAAAGGAATCGACTAACACTTAATTGCTCCTCTGCATGTTCTTTTATTCTTCTTCCTTTTCTCTATATCTCTCTCTGTTTCATCTTTGTTTCTCTGTTTCTATCTCTTTATTTCTCCCCAGTTCTTGGGGGTACAGGTATGCATACGTTTGCAACAGTAATTATTTTTACAATACAATGTGAGGCTTGACTTTCTCAGGGTCCGAAAGGAAGATAAGATTTACACACAGAGAAATAACTAAAACTGATAGGAAAAACTTTAGCATCTATTACTTAGGGCTGTAAGCCAGAGAAGGCCTAAGTTTAATTTGCACAAGAAACAAAACCTGGCACCTTCCAGTGCTCTGGCCTCTGTGGAAACACAGGACTTCAGGGAAGTTTACTTTTCCCTGAGGATGAGCAAATGGGCTGATTACCTTTTTCTTTATCTTCTCAGGGGAAACAGGAGGTAGCAGTAAATCTCTGAGCTAAAATCTTGAGTTAATAAAACAAGAAGTTTGAGCACCATTTAGTGCAGGGTTAGTTTAGGTTATCGCTTCTCTATCTGCCAGTGAGGTAAAGTCAAGGGCATGCTATTTTTTTCTATCCATCTAGGCAGCTATAAATCAACATCTTTGGAGTGTAATAATTTTATGTCCTTGGCTATCTGGGGATGTCTTAGATGGGATGCTTTTTCCTGGGCCCTAAACACTGACCAAATGCCTGCCAATAAAGGTAATTTCAGGAAGGCAGATCTCTGCAATTGCAATGGAGAGGGGATAAAGGACCTGAAAGTGGGAAACAGGTCTCATATATAGCTAAGGAATGTAATCAGTAAACTAGGACCTGTTAAAGGAGAACAGGCATTTGCACATAGCTAGGGAGTATAATCAGTAAAACTCCAAATGCATGGAAGATATTTCTTCCCAGTAAATGATCAGATAGTGGTAAATAGTGGGAAACTAACCCTTAGTTTATTACAGAAAGGAATAAGCTAAAGGAAGAATCTACAGCATGAAACAGCCAAATCATTAATGAGATTATAATGCTAAGAACAACTTTTGTACTGGTTTCATCTGTCAGGAGATCCCTTAATTCTTCTGAGTTATCTCATGATACAATAGGTGAATAGTTACTGTGTGATCTTGGGGCTTGTAGCAAAAAGGAAGAGAGATTGTATGAGCAAGAGGCTCAATATCATGATGGGGAAACCCACAGAGACAGCTGGCCTGAGCTCATGGGAGCTCATGGACTCTAGACCAGCAGCTGGGGAGCCTTCATTGGAATGAACTAGGCCCTCTGCATGTGGGCAACAGTTGTAAAGCTTGGTCTGTTTGTGGGGCCCCTGGAAGTTGTGCATGATCTGGCTTTGTGTAGACAGTTTCCTATGGTGGGATGCCTTGTTCAGCCTTGATGCAGGGGGCAGGGTCTTGGTCCTGCCTCAACTTAATGTGCCAGGCTTTGATGACTCTCCATGCAAAGTTTTCCCATTTTGAGGAGTGCATGGGGGTGGGGAGGAAGAGGATGGGATGAAGGGGGTCTGTGGTTGGTATGTAAAATGTATAAAATTTAAAATAAAAAATGGCAGAAACATGAAAGATAATAAATTAAGTCATGAAATCTCAGGGAAACCAATGAGAGTGAAAACATTATACTGCGTGAGGTGTTGCAGATTTAGAAAGATGGCATCACATATTCACTTTCATATGTGAATCATTTATTCAACTCTTTAGATAACATGTGCTTCACTTGGAGTAAATATGGAAACCAGGAGACAAAAAGGAGCTATTGGGAGTAGTTTCCTTAAAAGAGATATTTTAATATAACATAGATATTATGAAAGAAGGTAGGGGTAATTCTGGTGGTTTAAAGCTTCAATAGGAATGGGCACATAATAAGGAAATGTAGTAGTAAAGGGTTAACCAAAAGAAAGGTGTATGAAAAACAGTGTGGAAATTTACTATGTTGTGAGCCAGTTGTTTGAATTAGAATGCTCCCTCCCATATATTGGAATATTTAGTACCTTGTTGGTGTAATTGTTTGAGAAGAATTAGAAAGTGGGCTTTGTTAAAAATGTGTCACCCTCAGAATGGGGGTGAGATTTCAAAAGCCAAGCTCATTCCCAGTTATCACTCTCCCTTTCTTATACTTGTGGATAAATGTAAGCTATCAACTATTGCTCCAGTGTCACAACTACCTGTGTTCTTCCATGTTCCCTGCTGTGATGGCCATAGAATCAACCTCTGAAATTTAAACCCCAATCAAATATTTCTTCTACAAGTTGCCTTGCTCATAGTGTCTTGTCACAGCAATAGAAAAGTAAGACAGACATAGGTACCAAATGTGAGGTATTGCTGTGAAAGGTCTGTAGAAGATTTGGGGGCTTTTGACTAAGAAAGAGGCCAAATGTTGCAAACAGTTCATGACAGCCATTCTTGTAGACCTTGGAAGACAATACCACTGAAAGCAATGTGGACTGAGCAGGCCCAGTTCAAGAGGTTGCAAGGGAGTGCATTATTAGTAACTGGACTAGAGAGCCTTGTGATATTTTGGTAAAGAATATAATAATCTAAAACTAAATAATATAGCACTCTAAAGCAGAATGGATAATGAAAATGTAATACATGTACAGTAAAGAGTACTATTGGTAGAAAATAAAAATGAAGCCATGAACTTTATAGGTAAATAGGTATGACTAGAAAAGATAATATTGAGTAATATAACAAAGACTCAGAAAGACAAATGTCAAATGTTCTCTCTTATCAGGGACTATCAGTTCAAAACATTATATGCAAGTACTTAACCTGCAGTAACTACAGAAACCAGGAAAGTTAAATGGGACCATTGCCAGGATGTAGGGAGTTATAGAGCAATAGAGAGGGGAATGGCAGGGTACATATAATATGATCAGAGAAACAGATAACTCTATGGATACATTAGTAGCACACATATCTTGATACCAACCTACAACTTTCTAATTGGACTTACGACCCACTCAACAAGAGGGATACCATGACTGTTACCAGAAACCTAGGTGCCAGTGAAGTCATGGTTACCAGAGGTGAATCTACAACCACTAATTTATTGAACAAGCATAATCCCTAACTACAATCTATAAATATATGTCCTTGGACTCCCAGATAGTATAAGTTTCACTTTTTATCACAAAGTAACTTATCTGTGCAACAGATGGAGACCATTATAGAAAGCCACAATCAATCAAAATTCAGAGTTGTGGAGGCCAGTCCCAATGGATAAATCTGTAAAATAACCCCTACACCTAAAGCTCAGGGAAAATTGTGGAAGGGAAAGCAGAAAGAGTGTAAGAGCCAGAGGATCAGGGTATTTGCTACAAGATTATGTCTGCTATTAATATAAAAAACCATAACTGAAAAGTCTCACCAATGTGGCTGAGTAAACACAAGGTGAAGAAGGATAACACCAGGGAACTTGGAACTCTGGATGAGGAAAATCCCAGGAGGCCTGAACCCTGCACAAGGAACTATGGGCAACTGAGTAAATCTGCAAGTGGGAGAGAAGGTGTCCTCTCAGGGATGAATGCAGCATTTATTTGTCCAGTGCTAAACATTCAATACTAAACATATGCTGCATGTAACATTGTATGGACTCAAGAGGTTGTAGTTAAGGATATATATATATATATATATATATATATATATATATATATATATGAACAATACATATATGATGACAAAAAGATATCATGTATTTGAAGGTGAACATGGAAGGGTATATGGGAAGAGAGTTTTGAGGGTGGAGAAGGAAAGGAGAAATATTGTAATTAAATTACAAACTTTATAATTTAAATTGTTTTTTAAAATGTGGCTGATTTTTGCCTATTTCACAAAATGGAATTCATGTTTGTTACCTTGAATCTATTAAAAAAGCCATGGCTTGGAGGTGCTTAGGTCCTATTGTGGAAAATGCACTAGTATTTATCTAAATTGACAGCCACCACACTGCCATCTATGCATCGATGCTTCTATCTATACATAAATATCATTTTCTGTGTTAATGAGAGAATCATCTCTTGTCAATCAATAATCATAAATGAGAGATTCCTGGCTGCTCAAGATAATGAGAATAAAGGTGTTATGAATGCTCAACTTTAAATAGTTCATGTATACCATAACTACTAAAATTCAGAGAATATATTGTTAGAGGTTGTAGAAAGAATTGAGAATCTAGTAGACATGAAGAAGGGCTGTCAAATATTATCCTGTTGGTATACCACAATCATGAACACAGCAGCTGTGATCGTTTGCAGTTGGCTTGTTCAATCTGACTTGTCAAGGGTCAACCATGGATATACTAGGGTTTTGTGGGGCCATACCCCTTCTTTCTGATCTATTGGACACTAATGGATTTGGGGGATGTTATTCTTCTGAAATCTGTGCATAATTGAGCCCACTTGGCTCTATAAGACAGTGCCATACCAGTGGCCACAGAGACAGCTCTGGCTAAAGACAGTTGCTCATAAAACCAAACATAAAACAATGAGCATATGGAAGGGACCTGTACAGAAGAAGCACTGTTGGTAGGAGTAGTAACACAATAAGAAAAAAAAATCTGGGGTCAAAGTAAATCAGAATACATTGCTTCCATTTGTGACATTGGTGTTTAAGTCATTGTCAAAAATCAATAGAGAGTTGATATCCAAAATATATAATGAACTCAAGAAACTAGCCAACCAGAACACCAAACAATGAAATTAAAAAGTGGAGATGCAGAACTAAACAGAGAATTCTCAACAGAGGAATCTAAAATGGCAGAAAGACACATAAGAAAGTGCTCAGAATCCTTAGCCATCTGGGAAAGTCATATCAAAACAATGCTGAGATACTATCTTACACCGGCCAGAATGGCAAAAATCAAAAGTACATGACAGTCTATGCTGGACAGGATGTGGAGAAAGAGGAACACTCCTCCATTGTTGGTGGGAGTGCAAATTTGTACAACCACATTGGAAATAAGTATGGCTGTTTCTCAGGAAAATGGGAATCAGTCTACCACAAGATCCAGCAATCCCACTCTTAGGCATATACTTCCAAGTCCCCAGTACCATTCCTGCCTCCATCCACCAGACCAGGTAGTCTAGGGGCTGTTTCCGGTCTGTCTTCCTCTCCCTTGCCCAGGCACACCTGAGGCCGGGGAACTGTTCACTGGATTCAAATTCAGCAGGATCCAACACACCCAGAGATTGCCAATGCCCCAGTACCAGTCTTGCCTCCATCCATTAGAAGAGGAAAGACATCAGAGTATTGGATCTGTTTTCTTCTACCAGAAGGGATCCTTGGTCCCATACCCACCAGGAGAGGAAGAGACTCCAGCTACACCCTCTGGAAGAAAGTATGGGAAGAAGCACATTCAACAACCGAAAAACCAATATGACACCACTGGAAACTAACAACTTTACACAAGCAAGACCTGAATATCACAATGCAGATGAAGCAGAAGAGAGTGTCCTTAAAAACATCTTGATGAAAATGATAGAGGGCCTCAAAGAGGATATGAGAAAATCCCTTAAAGAAATGGAAGAAAAAAACAAACCAAAGAATACAAAATATCAACAAATCTTTCAAGGAAACAGTTCAAGACCTAAATACTGAAATAGAGGCAATAAAGAAAGCACAATCTGAGGGAATTCTGGAAATAGAAATGCTGGGTAAATGATCAGGAACTACAGATGCAAGGATAAACAACGGAATACAAGAGATGGAAGAAAGAATCCCAGGAGATGAAGATACACTAGGAGAAATAGACCCGTTGACCAAAGAATATCTTAAATCCAACAAATCCCTAACACAAAATATCCAGGAAATATGTGACACTGTGAAAAAAAACCAAACCTAAGAATAATAGGTATAGAAGAAGGTGAAGAAACCAAAATAAAGGGTGCAGAAAAAATATTCAGCAAAATCATAGAAGAAAACTTTCCCAACCTAAAGAGAGACATGCCAATGAGTGTACAAGAAGCCCACAGAACACCAAATAGAGTGGACCAAAAAAAGGTCTCCTCTCCACATAATAATCAAAAGCACAAACATACAGAATAAAGAGAAAATATTAACAGCAGCAAAGGAAAAATGTCAAGTACCATATAAAGGCAAACCTATCAGAATTACACCTGATTTTCCATGGAAATTCTGAAAGCCAAAAGGTCCCAGATAGATATTCTACCTACACTAAGAGACCATGGATGCCAGCCCAGACTACTATAAAAGGCAAAGCATTCAATCAGTATAAATGGAAAAAAGAAGATATTCCATGACAAAACCTGATTCAAACAGTACATATCCACCAATCCAGCCCTACAGAAAGTCCTGGAAGGAAAACTTCAACCCAAGGAATTTAACTACAACCAGAAAAATATAGGAAATAGATAATTCCCCTCTACCAACAGCCAAAAGAAAAATGAATGGAAACCCACACATAATTTCACCACCACCACCCAATACAAAACAAGCAAGAATGAACTATCAATGGTCATTAATACCCCTCAGTATTAATGGTCTCAACTTGCCTATAAAAAGACACAGGTTAGCAGAATAGGTAAGAAGCCGTAATCCATCCTTCTGTTGTATACAAGAAACACACCTCAACTTCAAAGACAGGCTGTACCTAAGAATTAAAGGTTGGGAAAAGATTTTTCCAATCAAATGCATCCATGAAAGAAGCGGGGGTAGCAATCCTAATATCCTACAAATTGGACTTTAAACTAAAATCAATAAAAGGGATAAAGAAAGTCACTTACTACTCATCACAGGAGAAATCCATCAGGATGAAGTCTCAATTCTGAACATATATACCCCAAATATAAAGGCATCCAAATTCACAAAAGAAACATTAATAAAACTCAAATCACACATAAAACCTCACACACGTAGAGTGGGAGACTTCAACCCCCCACTCTCAACACTAGACAAGAACACCAGAGAGAATCTTAACAAACAAAAAAACTAATAGAAGTTATGCATCAATTGGTTTTAACAGACATCTATAGAACATTCCATCCAAATACAAAAGTGCCACATGGAATCGTCTCTAAAATAGACGACATATTTAGCAACATAGCAAACATCAACTGGTACAATAAATTAAAACAATCCCCTGTATCTTATCAGACCACCGTGCTTTAAAATTAGAATTCAACAACACAAATTGCAAAAAATCTAAAAAGTCATGGAAATTGAATAACGCCCAATTGCTCAATTCCTGGGTCAAGGAAGAAATAAAAGAGAATTAAAGATTTCCTAGAATTCAATGTCAATGTGGACATAGCATACCCAAACCTATGGGACACTTTGAAAGCAGTACTAAGAGGCAAGTTCATAGAACTAAGTGACCACATAAAGAAACAGTGAAAAAGTCACACTAGAGAATTAACAGCACAACTTAAAGCTCTATAACACAAAGAATCCAATTCACCCTAGAGGAGCAGACACCAGGAAATAATCAAATTGAGGGCTGAAATCAATAAAGTGAAAACTAGGAGAACAATACACAGAATAAATATAGCAAAGAGTTGGTTATCTGAGAAAATCAACAAGATAGACAAATGTTTATCCAAACTTACCAAACAGCAGAGAGTGAACATGCTAATTAATAAAATCAGGAAGGAAAGGGGGGACAAAGCAACACAGAGGAAATCCAGAGAATCATCAGGTCAAACTTCGAAAAGCTGTATTCCTCAAAATTAGAAAATCTAAAGGAAATCAACAATTTTCTGGATTGATTTCACTTACAAAAGTTAAATAAAGAACAGATAAGCTAGTTAAATAGACCTATAAATGCCAATGAAATAGAAGCAATCATCCAAAGTCTCCAAACCAAAAAAAAAAAAAAAAAAAAAAAAAAAAAAGATGAGGGACAGATGGCTTCAGTGCAGAATTCTACCAGAAATTCAAGGAACAGCTAATACCAAGTCTCCTAAAATCATTCCACACATTAGAAGCAGAGGTGTCATTGCCAAACTCTTTTTACTAGGCTCCAGTAACCCTGGTACCCAAGCCACACAAAGATACAACTAAGAAATTGAACTACAGACCAATATCCCTCATGAACATTGATGCAAAATTACTCAATAAAATACTGGCAAATTGAATCCAAGTACACATCAGAAAAATCATCCACCATTATCAAGTAGGCTTCATCCAAGGGATGCAAGGATGGTTCAACATAGGTACATCCATTAATGTAATCCTCAATATAAACAGAATGATAAAAAAACACACATGATCATCTCACTAGATGTTAAAAAGCCTTTGACAAAATCACACACTGCTTCATGATAAAGGTATTGGAGAGAACAGAGATAACAGGAACATAACATAATAAAAGCAATATACAGCAAGTCCTTAGCCAACATCAAATTAAATGGAGAGAAACTCAAAACAATTAGTCTAAAATTGGGTCAAGACAAGGCTGTCCACTCTCTCCATACCTCTTCAATATTATCCTTGAAGTTCTAGATAGAACAATAAGACAACAAAAAGAGATCAAGGGGATACAAATTGGAAAGGAAGAAGTCAAACTTTCACTATTTGCAGATGATATGATAGTCTACATTAGTGACCCAAAAAACTCTACCAGGGACATCCTACAGCTGATAAACACCTTCAGCAAAGTGGCAGGATACAAGATTAACTCAAAAAATCATTAGCCCTACTATATACAGATGATAAATGCATGAAGAATGGAATCAGAGAAACATCACTCTTTATAATTGCCACAAACATCATAAAATATCTTGGGGTAATGCTAACCAAAAAAGTGAAAGACCTGTACCATAAGAATTTTGAGCCTTTAAAGAAATTAAAGAGGGTACCAGAAAATGGAAAGAACTCCCATGTTCTTGGATAGGTAGGATAAACATAGTGAAAATGGCAATCTTGCCAAAAGCAATCTACAGATTCAATGCACTTCCCATCAAAATCCTGGCACAGTTCTTCACAAATCTTGAAAGAACAATTCTCAACTTTATATGGAAAAAGAAAAGACCCAGAATAGCCAAAACAACCCTGTACTAAGAAAGAACTTCTAGAGGCATCACCATCCCTGAATTCAAGCTCTATTACAGAGATACAGTCCTGAAAACAGCTTGGTATTGGCACAAAACTAGACAGGTAGACTAATGGAATCCAGTGGTGTCAGGAGCGAGTTCTGGTTAGATATAAATGTCCTCCTTACAAGAGTCCTGGCTACCTCCATGCTCAGCTAACTGCCAATTAGTCAAGCACCCCACCCCTTAGGTTCTGGGACACCTGCCATGGCCTGAGAGCAATTAACACCCATTCCTCCACCTCCCTTACTTCCTCTTTCTTTACTTCCTCCTTTCTCTTTAAAAACCCCTTGTTTATAATCAATAAATTAGACCTTGACAAGGGAACAGCTTGGTCTCGCTTTTCTTTCTTGCCCAGTTATTTTCAGGCTTAGTCCACCTCGGACCCATGAATTACCAGAGCCCCAAGGGCTGGGGCACAGTGGAAAATCCTGATATAAACCCACACACCTAAGAACACCTGGTTTTTGACAAAGAAGCTAAATTTATGCAATGGAACAAAGAAAGCATGTTCAACAAATGGGGCTGGCATATCTGGACGCTGGCATATAGAGGACTGCAGATAGATCCTTGTCTGTTGCCATGCACAAAACTTAAGTCCAAATGGATTCAAAAACATCAAGATAAATCCAGGCACACTGATACTATTAGAATACAAATTGGGAAAAATCCTTGAATTAATTGGTACAGGAGACTGCTTCCTGAACACTACACCGGTAGCACAGACACTGAGATCGACAATTAACAAATGGGACCTCCTGAAACAGAAGCTTCTGTAAGGCAAAGGACACAGTCAGCAAGACAAAATGGGAGATGAGAGAATGGATAACATATTCACCAACCCCACATTTGACAGAGGGCTGATTTCCAAAATATACAAAGAACTCAAGAAGCTAGTCTCCAAAACACCAAACAATCCAATTAAAAAGTGGAGTACAGAACTAAATAGACAATTCTCAATAGAGGAATCTAAAATGGCTGAAAGACACATTAGAAAGCATTCAACTTCCTTAGCCATCTGGGAAATGCAAATCAAAACAACTCTGAGATACCATATTACTTCTTTCAGAATGGCAAAAATCAAAAACACCAATGACAGTTTATGCTGGTGAGGATGTGGAGAAAGGGGAATACTCCTTGACTGTTCGTGAGAGTGCCAGCTTGTACAGACACTTTGGAAATAAGTATGGTGATTCCTCAGGAAAATGGAAATCAACCTACCTCAAGATCCAGCAATTCCACTATTAGGTATATACCCAAAAGAAGCACATTCATACAATAAGGATATCTGTTCAACGATGTTAATAGCAGCATTATTTGTAATACCCAGAATCTGGAAGCATCCTTGATGCCCCTCAATTGAAGAATGGATAGAGAAAATGTGGTACATTTACATAGTGGAGTAGTTACTACTCAGCAGAAACAACTGAATCTTGAAATTCGAAGTCAAATGGATGGAAATAGAAGAAACCATTATGAGCAAGGTTACTCAATCACACAAAGACAAACAGGGTATGTACTCACTTGTATATGGATCTTAGACATAAAGCAAAATATTACCAGCCCACAATCCACACCACCTGAGAAGCTAGGTAATAAGGAGGACTCTAAGACACACATGGTCCCCTGGAGAAGGGGAAGAAGACAAGATGTCCTGAGCAAATTGAGAGCATGGGGGAGGGGAGAGGGAGCTAGGAGAATAAGAAGGGGAGAAGAGGAGGGGTGAGGAGGACATGAGGGAGGAGAAAGTTTGAGTTGGGGGAAGCATAGAAGAAAACAAGACAAGAGATACCATAATAGAGGATGACACTTTAAGTTTAAAGAGAAATCAGACACTAGGGAAATGTCTGGATATCTACAAAGATGACACCAACTAACAATCTAAGCAAAAGAGGAGAGGCTTAAATGCCCTTCCCCTATAATGAGATTGATGTCTAACTTGTATTCTATCCTAGAGCCTTCATCCAGCAGCTGGATGGGCATAGAAGGATGCAGGTGCTATGAAGGAGGGAAGGATAAATATAAGGGCCTCTAACTGGGGAGAGGGGAGTGGATAATACAAAAGTAGAGGGAGAAAAGGAGCTATCAATAACACTAAGGATGTTTGGTAAAACAATGAAAAAGTATTATTTTATGAGAATAATTAAAAATATTATTTATATTCTCATAGAATTGTGTCACAAACTAATAATTCTCCCCAAAATAGCCTTGGGCTAGCTAACAAAAACTTCAGTACAAGCCATCAGAAATGTCCCTCTAATTTATTACTTAGTGAGCTCTAATAACCTTTCTAAACAGTGTAGGAATTTTGCTATTATCCTTTGTTTCCTCCCAGAAAAGTGCCAATTTTTGTTTCCATTTTATATAGCCATTCTGCCCAATATAGTAGGCAATAATCACATGTGAGTATTTGATTTTACATAAAGTTAAGCACACCAGAAATTTGAGTTCCTTAGTCAAACCAGTTATAGTTCACATGCAATGTGAGACTGCTGCCTACTTTTTTCTTTCTATTTTGTATTTGAATTAGAAACAAGATTGTTTTACATGTCAATCCCAGTTCCCTCTCCCTACCCTCCTCCCCTACCACCGCACCCCCAACTAAAACCCTACCTATCACATATTCTTTCTGCTCCCCAGGAAGGGTTAGGACTTCCATAGGGGTCTTCAGAGTCTGTCATATCCTTTGGGATAGGACCTAAGCCCACCACCTTGTGTCTTGGCTCAGGGATTATTGCTCTATGTGAAATTGGCTCCCAAAGTTTATACCTATGCTAGGGATAAGTACTGATCTACTACCAGAGGCCCCATAGATTTCTGAGGTCTCCTCATTGACATGCACATTCATGGGGTCTGGATCAGTCCCATCCTGGTTTCCCAGCTATCAGTCTGGGGGCCATGAGTTACCCTTTGTTCAGGTCAGATGTTTTGGGTGTTTCACCAGCCTGGTCTTGACTCCTTTGTTCATCACTCCTCCCTCTCTGCAATTGGATTCCAGTTCAGTTCAGTGATTAGCTGTGGGTGTCTGCTTCCACTTAGATAGCCCAAGGCTATTTTGGAGAGAATTATTAGTTTGTGACACAATTCTATGAGAATATAAATAATATTTTTAATTATTCTCATAAAATAATGCTTTTTCATTGTTTTACCAAACATCCTTAGTGTTATTGATAGCTCCTTTTCTCCCTCTACTTTTGTATTATCCACTCCCCTCTCCCCAGTTAGAGGCTCTTATATTTGTCCTTCCCTCCTTCATAGCACCTGCATCCTATGCCCATCTTAAGAGCACCTACCCATAAAGTAACCTTATGCTATTCTGGTTCATGCATTTCATTCAGGATACACACTCAAATATAAATCTCTGAGTTAAAAGAAGCAAATAATGCAGAATACTTAGTGTTCCTCTCTTTGCGACCAATTTGTCTCATTCATTATTCTTTCTAGTTTCATCCATTTCCCATACTTTATGATCTTATTTATTTATATCTTGATATAATCCCATTATAAATATGCCAAAATTCTAACTTAATTTATTTTTAATTAAAAATAATTACATATTTTGACCCAATTCCCTTTCCTTCTTCCAACCATTTCCATGCAGTCCTCCATTTGCTCTCTCTCAAACTCACAGCCCATTTCTCTTTCATTGTCATTATTACAAACATACATATGCATACATATACAACCCGCAGGATCTGTTTAGAGTTGCTTAAGTGTATATTATTTCAGGGCTGGCCTCTTGGAATTGGATAATCAGGGGAATCATCTCTGGGGATGACTAATTTTACACCTTTTAGTAGTCTTAATTTGTTTTGTCTAGGGATGAGGCCCCGTTTAAATTCTCCCTTCTACAATGGCACATGTATTGCAATTTTTTTGTTTACATCTTGTTTACTCAAACATATTATAGAATAAATATGCATGAAGCTTCTCTGTCATTTCTAGGAGACAACTGCACAGTAGAATGTCTGGTTTTCTGGCTCCTACAATCTCTCTGCCTTTACTTCCACAATGTTCCCTGAGCTTTGGTTGCAAGACTTCTGTTGTAGATGATGTAACCACTATTGATGAGCACCCCCAATCAGTTGTTCTCTGCATTTTTACCAGTTACAGATTTTTTGTAATGATGTCTGATGGAAAGAGAGGCATGCTTTATAAGGGTAAGAATAACAATTATTTGCATGACTAAGTACTTAGAATGCAGTTCCAATTTGTGCTTGTTTAGTAAACCAGTGGTAGAAGGCCCTAATGTGAGGTTCACATTATCACTAGCTTCATGAAATTAGGTAGGTTTCTAGTAGCACACAAATTTACTCCATTGGAAAAAGCCTTAAGTCCAATTAGACAGTTGTTGGTTACCACTTAAGTATAAGTGCCACTATTAGATTTTAGGAGTATATTGCCATGATTGTCATTGTTAAGGTTCATAGGCATCATAGGTAGGATTATTATCTCTTACACTCTCATAGCTGCGTGTGTATTGCTTTCTGCTACTACAAAAGGTAGTCTTCAGGGAAGAGTAATTCTGGTCAGGTCCAGTTCAAATCTTCCAAGTTCTATGTTCATGTTTGTGCTGTATTTACCAACAGATAAATATTTTCAACCTCTCAGAAGTAAGAAAGATCAACAACGGCAGCCTATGTCATCTTGGGAGTTAATTGGACATCCCTGACCAACAATTTAAAAGAGGATTTTTCATGACTTTTACTCTTTTATTTACTTAGATAGTCTGGGGCTCATGGGAGCATTGTAGCATAATTTTGTTTTTCTTCTCTGTTTTCCGTAGTTACTGCAGAATTTATACTCACATCTTACGATACACTAAGAACCACAATTGAAAGTGAATAAAAGGTTTTTTATCTGGGTATAGGTTACCTAAAATCTGTTCAAGTAACTTCTTTTTAAAGGTTTTGCCCCAATACACAGACAAAATCGACTGCCTCTGGTTATTTCTTTAAAAAGGTAAGACAGTGAAGCATGGCATGAACACAAAAACCTATTGTCTCAATAGTAATACAATGATGATATCACCCAAATTTTAGGACTGTTGTAAAGATTTTTTAAAACTAATAAATGTATCAGTATTTATAATCTATAAAGGGCAGTACACATAGAAGAAATTAGCACATGAATTTTTATTCCACTTTGCTTATAACTCTAGGGATCAATTACTTTGTGTGCAGTATTTTAGAGTCAGATATTGACCTGTCTGTCTCCTTCCCCAGATTGTGACCTGTTGGAAGATCCAGACAGTATTTGAGTTGTTTAAGAATCTTTAGCCCTGAGGGCAGTCCCAAGCATAGAGATCACACCAAAGATAAGTAATTTACAACCCATATAACTCACTGAGAGATAAATTAAGGAACAGTATTATCATTTTCATAGAACAAACCTTCATTTCTGCATAGATATTTTCAATACTGTTAATTTTGTTCTTTCTACATGAACCTAAAAGTCTAAAATCCTAGCAGTCTCCTTGCTCTTTATGTTTTTTTCTCACTCCTCATAAATCAAACATATCAGGTTATTTGTACATAAAACAAAGCAAATTTGTTGTAAATATGAGTATTAATTATTTACTTTCACTATAGAATGAGAGACTGTACATCCAAATGCTTTCAGTATAATTTTCCAACTCATGATTTAGGAAAGCTATTTCATTCCCTTGAATATTATTTTCTTCCATAATAAAATAATGAAGAAAATTTGTGCTTTATGGTGTTGTAAAAATCAAAAGAAGGAATACATGGTATCTGGCACAATCAAGGAAATCAATAAAAGGTTTATGTGTGACATATACCAGCAAATGAAATAGGCAAAAGTGAATATGTATCCATAATTAACATTTGTACTTTTGTTGTTTTCCTCTTTTGAATCCAGAGCAGGAGCATGTAGGCAGATGTTTCTTTCCCAATTCTTGCTGCCAGTCCCACATACCAACTCAG
This sequence comes from Cricetulus griseus, assembly GCF_003668045.3. NCBI lineage: Eukaryota > Metazoa > Chordata > Mammalia > Rodentia > Cricetidae > Cricetulus > Cricetulus griseus. The sequence continues at coordinate 72,786,764 of NC_048604.1, read as the reverse complement.
AGTCTTAATATGAATTATAAATGCTTGGCCAATAGCACAGGCTTGTTACTACCTAACAATTACATTTAAATGATCCCACATTTCTTATCCATGTGTTGGCTCATGACTTGTTAGCCCAATTTTACACATCTCATTTCCTCCACGTGTGGCTGGTGTCTCCTCTGAATCCATACTTTTTCATCTCATTATCATAGTTTGGTTGTCCTGCCTATAATTCATGCCTAGCTACAAGCCAGTCAGCTTTTTATTATATCAATTCTAGTGACAAATTTTCACAGTGTACAAAAGGATTATTCCACAGCAGGAGCTCTGGTCATTCAATAAGATTAAAGGAAGTGTATAACTCTGGTCATATGTCTTCTCCAAGCATTATTAGCAAACAGGTTGACAAATTGTACCCTCTGAAACAAAGTGAGGAGAAGTTTTTAAATGATTTTGTTTTTTAATTACTATTCATATTTACATATCCATCCCTCCATTCCCTCACCTTCCCATCCTCCCATGTTCCCTAAAAACCCCCAACCCATCCCCCAACTTCTCCCCAGGGATAGTGAGGCCCTTCACAGAGGACCTTCAAAGTCCTTCATATTATTTGGGGGAGAGCCTAGGCCTTTGTTGTATCTGGGATGAAAAGTATCCCTCCATATGAAATGGGCTCCCAAAGTCCATTTGTGCTCTATGTATAAACACTGGCTCCACTGTTAGAGGTCCCATAGACTGCCCTGGCCTCCTAGTTCGTACCCACTTTCAGTCCAATGCTATTTCCCCACCTTTATGACTAGGGTCTCCATGCTCTCAGTAGGTCAGGACAACTGTTTCTGCAGGTTTTTCTAGCATGATCTTGGCTCCTTTGTTCTTCCCTCCTCCCTCTCCACAACAGGATTCCAGGAGTATGGTTCAGTACTTAGCTGTGGGTAACTGTCTCTGCTTGCAACAGCTACTAGATGAAGTCTCTAAGAATGGTAACCAAGGTAGACACCAATCTCATTATGGGGGAAGGGTATCAATGGCAACTTCACCACCATTGCCTGGATTCTTTGTTGGGGTCATCCCTGTGGATCCCCTAAAATTTCCGCTGGGCCAGACCTCTCTCCATACCTGTACTATCTTCCTCCATCAAGGCATCTCCTTTCTTGCCCTCCTCCATTCCTCCTCTGTCTCATTCCTCTTGTTCTCCTCCCCCCTCCGCTTCTTCCCTTCCCACCTCCTTCCTCTCCCCCCTCCCCCCCACATGCTTCCACTTTTCTCAGGGGTCCTTGTTCCCCTCCCCTTCTTCAAGGGACTATGTAATCTTCTCTAGGGGTCCTCCTTGTTGCCTAGCTCCTCTGACAGTGTGGATTATAGATTGGCAAAACTTTGCACTATGTCTACAAATCATATATGAGTGAGTACATATCATGTTTATCTTTTTGTGACTGGGTTACCTCATTCAGGATGGTTTCCTATAGTTCCATCCATTTGCCTGCAAATTTCAAGATTCCATTATTTTTTCCCTTGAGTAGTACTCCATTGTGTAAATGTGCCACATTTTCTCAATCCATTCTTCAGTTGAGGGACATCTAGGTTGCTTTCAGGTTCTGACTATTATAAATAATGCTACTATGAACATAGCTGAACATATGACTGTGAGGAGCCGCACTCACATTCGCCATTACAAGATGGTGCTGACATCCGCTGCCGGATCAAGTAAACAACGTTGGTGCGCATGTGCCAAGTGTTTTTCCACTTGCCTAGTCTTGCCTCTCCCATGGCGTCACATAGGGTGATGAGTCGTCCACCTATCCCAGCTGTACACGCACTGCTCAGAGCTTATGAGACTTTATAAGGGGACAGGATTCTTGGCTCGGGGTCTCCCTAATCAGAAGCTGATCATCTGTCTCTCAAGATGCATTAAAGCTTTACTGCAGAAGGATCCGAGTGTCCTGTGTCGTTCTTGTTGGCGAGATGATCACGCGGGACATCTGGTGCTGAAACCCGTTAACTTGTTGACATCGCTGGCACCTCGGAGAGGTATGCTTAGTCCTGATACCCCTTTTTTGACTTTGGCCTTAATTTCTCACCACCATGGGATGGGTCAGTAGAAGCCCTAACTCTAGTCTTGATTATTCTTCTTTTGTTCATATTGGTCTTATATTGTGCTCATCTTGGCTGGTGTTTCAGTTCACGACCAAGCGGACCCCAGGTAGCCACCAGCATAATGGGCTCTTCACAATCGATAGTCACAGCCTTGCAAATGGTTCTAAAACAGAGAGACCTAAAAATTGCTCCCCGCACACTCCAAAATTTTGTGAAGGAGGTGGATAGAGTGGCGCCATGGTATGCCTGTTCCGGGTCCCTTACCGTGGCCTCCTGGAACAAATTAGGTAGAGATCTAGATAAAAAGCACATGGAAGGGGATCTTCATCTAGGTACTAAGGCCATATGGAAATTAATTAAAAACTGTCTAGAGGATGAGGCTTGCCATCCCGCGGTAGCAGAGAGTCAAGAAACGCTTGAAGAGGTACAGGATAGTATGTCAGAAACCGAATGAGATGAGAGATTGGGAGCTCAAAAAAGGAAGGACATGTCTAAGAAAAAGGGCCCTCCCCAGGATACAAAAAAGGGGGGAGAGAAGAAAGGGGATGACCAGTCACACCCCGGTACATTTAAGAGAAACAAAGACTCAAAACCTAGTCTCTACCCTACGGTGGAACTAGAGGCCTTGGAGCTGAACAACTCAGACTCTGAGATTTTAGACTCTAGCGAGGAAGCAGAGCTAGAGGAGGAGGCAGCACGATATGAAGAGGACAGATACCACCCCGATAGATATCGGCTGCCAAAAGTGAAAGCAAATATGAGGCCACCGCCTGTTAATCCAGCAGGTGTACTTCCATCAGCACCCCCATTATATGAGTCACAACAAAAATTTGGTACCGACTCCTTTTTACCATTAGAGGAGCAGAGGAAACTGCAGATGGCTTTCCCAGTCTTTGACAGGGGAAAAGGCCGCGCATGTGATCCAACACTGCTTGGAGGCCTGGGGTGTCTGGGGAAAGCCTCATATCCTAAAAACAGATAATGGGCCAGCTTGTACCTCTCAAAAGTTCCAGCACTTCTGCAGACAGATGGAGGTTACCCATCTGACTGGCCTACCTTATAACCCTCAAGGACAAGGCATTGTGGAATGTGCCCATCGCATGCTTAAGTCTTATTTAATCAAACAAAAGGAGGGAATGGGAGCATCCTTACCCTTGGTGCCAAGAGTTGCAATATCCATGGCAGTCTTTACCCTTAATTTTCTAAACATTGATGCTCAGGGCCATACTGCGGCCGAGTGCCATACCTCAGAACCTGAAAGGCCAAAGGAAATGGTAAAATGGAAAGATATCTTGACTGGTCTTTGGAGAGGCCCGGATCCTATTCTCATAAGATCCAGGGGAGCTATATGTGTTTTTCCACAGGACGAAGAGAATCCCCTGTGGATCCCAGAAAGACTCACCCGAAGAGCCCCTTCGGACCCTCAAAAGTCGGAACTCCACCTTCTCCCCTCAAATTAGTCGGGAGTTCAATGAGACCTTCCCAGGCTCTTCCTGGATTTCATCAGCAGTTTCTTATTTTAAGGAATGGGTGGGGGTGGGACTTTTTGGCACAATTCTCTGCAGTGGTGTGGTGTTTATGCTTGGGACTGTGTGTAGACTCAAAACCCAAACAAAAAAGATAAGGTAGTGGTTGCACAGGCACTCACTGCCCTAGAGAATGGAATCTCCCCCTGCATTTGGCTAAGCATGTTGAAGCAATAGGTCGCCGACTGCTCAGCTCCTGCACCTCCGGAGGCTTGACCTCATTGCACGGAATAGAGTGTGCAAGGTTCAGCAGGCCAAAAGAGTTACAAGGCTAAGCACTGCACAGAAAAGGCCTGCGGCTTTTCTTGTGGCTCTTCTGGGAGATATGTCATCTTGCATGAAGGTTATATGTCATAATGCCCTTCCCCCAGAAAAAGACATAAGGACGGGTCTGGGCCTGCTCTGGACACAAAGTCTGGAGTCCTGCTCAAGACAAGGTCTGCATCCAGTTTTGGGGAGTTGACCTCTATCTCCACTCTGCATTTGGCTGGCCTATAGCCTCTGTGTTTCTATATAATTATATAGGGGGAGATGTGAGGAGCCACGCTCACATTCGCCATTACAAGATGGCACTGACATCCGCTGCCGGATCAAGTAAACAACGTTGGTGCTCATGTGCCAAGTGTTTTTCCACTTGCCTAGTCTTGCCTCTCCCATGGCGTCATATAGGGTGATGAGTCATCCACCTATCCCAGCTGTACACGCACTGCTCGGAGCTTATGAGCCTTTATAAGGGGATGGGATTCTTGGCTCGGGGTCTCCCTAATCAGAAGCTGATCATCTGTCTCTCAAGATGCATTAAAGCTTTACTGCAGAAGGATCTGAGTGTCCTGTGTCATTCTTGCTGGCAAGAGGATCGCGCGCGCGGGACATATGACCTTATTGTATGAATGTGCATTCTTTGGATATATGCCCAAGAGAGGACTTGCTGGATCTTGAGGTAAAATGATTTCCATTTTCCCGAGAAACTGCCATACTGATTTCCAAAATGGTTGTACAAGTTAGCACTCCCACCAGCAATGGAGGAGTGTTCTCTTTCTCCACATCCTCTGCAGCATAGACAGTCATTTGTGTTGTTGATTTTAGCCATTCTAATAGGAGTAAGATGGTATCTCAGAATGGATTTGAGTTGCATTTCCCTGATGGCTAAGGATGTTGAGCATATTCTCAAGTGTTTTTCAGCCATTTTAGATTCCTTTGTTGAGAATTCTCTGTTTAGTTCTACAAGCCATTTTTAATTTCATTGTTTGGTGTTTTGGTGGCTAGCTTCTTGAGTTCATTGTATATTTTGGTCATCAGCCCTCTGTCAGATGTGGGGTTGTTGTATATATTTTCCCATTCTGTGGGCTGCTGTTTTGTCTTGCTGACTGTATTATTTGCCTTACAGAAGCTTCTCAGTTTCAGAAGGTTACATTTGTTAATTGTCAATATTAATGTTTGTGCTACAAGTGTAATGATCAGGGAGAAGTCTCCTGTACCAATTAATTCAAGGGTATTTCCCACTTTGTCTTCTAATAGGTTCAATGTAGCTGGATCTATGTTGAGGTCTTTGATCTATTTGGACGTAAGTTTTGTGCATGGTGATAGATATAGATCTATCTGCAATCTTCTACGAGTCTACATGCAGTTATGCCAACACAATTTGTTGAAGATGCTTTCTTTTTCCCATTGTATAACTTCCCATTTAGCTTCTTTGTCATCAATCAAGTGGCTGTAAGTGTGTGGATTAATATCAGGGTTTTCAACTCGATTCCATTGGTCAACCTGTCTATTTTTCTGCCAATACCAAGCTGTTTTCAGGACTATGGCTCTAAAATAGAGCCTGAAGTCTGCGATGGTGATTCCTTCAGAATTTCTTTTATTGTACAAGGTTGTTTTGGCTATCCTGGGTTTTTTGTTTTTCCACATGAAGTTGAGTACTGTTATTTCAATGTCTGTGAAGAATTGTGTTGGGATTTTGATGAGAGTTATAATTAATCTTTAAATTGCTATCAGTAAGATTGCCATTTTTACTATGTTGATCCTACCTATCCAAGAACATGGGAGATCTTTCTATTTTCTGGTATCTTCTTTAATTTTTAATTTAAAGACTCAAAGCTCATTTTATACAGGTCTTTCCCATTTTTGGTTAGCATTACCCCAAGATATTTATGTTGTTAGTTGCTATTATAACGGGTGATGTTTCTCTGACTTCTTTTTCAGCACATGTATCAGCTGTATATAGCAGGGCTACTGATTTATTTGAGTTAATCTTATATCCTGCCACTTTGCTGAAGCTGTTTATCAGCTGTAGGATTTCCCAGGTAGAGTTTTTCAGGACCCTTATGTAAAGTGTCACATCATCTGCAAATAGTGAAAGCTTGACTTCTTCCTTTCCAATTTGTGTCCCCTTGTACTCTATTTGTTGTCATTCCTCTAGATAGAACTTCAAGTACAATATTGAAGAGATATGGAGAGAGTTGCCAGCCTTGTCTTGTTCCTGATTTTAGATTAATTGTTTTGAGTTTCTCTCCATTTAGTTTGATGTTGGATGTTGTTTTGCTCTATATTGCTTTTATCACTTTTAGGTATGTTCCTGTTATTCCTGGTATCTCCAAGACCTTTATCATGAAGGGATGTTGGATTTTGTCAAAGGCTTTTTCAGCATCTAGTGAGATGATCATGTAGTTTTTCTTTTTCAGTTTGTTTACATGGTAGATTACATTGATGGAGGTTCATATGTTGAACCATCCCTGCATTCCTGGGATGAAGGCAACTTGATCATAATGGATGAATTCTCTGATGTGTTCTTGGATTCAATTTGGCAGTATTTTGTTGAATATTTTTGCATCAATGTTCATGAGGGATATTAGTCTGCAATTCTCTTTTTTCATTGTGTCTTTGTGTGGCTTGGATACCATGGCAATTGTAGCATCATAAAAAGAGTTTAGCAATGTCCCTTCTGCTGCTATTGTGTAGAACAATTTGATGAGTACTGGTATTAGCTCTTCTTTTAAGTTCTGGTAGAATTCTGCAGTGAAGCTATCTGTCCCTGGGCTTTTTTTGGTTGGGATAATTTTGATGATGTCTTCTGTTTCATTGGGGATTATAGGTTGATTAAATTGCTCATCTGTTCTTGATTTAAATTTGGTAAGTGATATCTATCCAGAAAATTGTCCATTTCTTTTAGATTTTCGAATTTTGTGAAGTACAGGTTTTCAAACTATGACCTGATGATTCTCTGGATTTCCTCAGTGTCTATTGTTATATCCCTGTTTTCATTTCTGATTTTGTTAATTAGCATGCTCTCTGCCATTTGGTTAGTTTGGATAGAGTTTTGTCTATCTTGTTGATTTTATCAAAGAACCTACTCTTTGTTTCATTGATTCTTTGGATTGTTTTCCTAGTTTCTACTTTATTGATTTCAGCCCTCAGTTTGAATATTCCCTGACGTCTGCTCCTCCATGGTGAGTTTGCTTCTTTTTGTTCTAAAGCTTTCAGTTGTTCTATCAGTTTTCTAGTGTGCCCATTCTCAACTTTTTTCATGTGGGCACTTAGTGCTATGAACTTTCCTCTTAGCACTACTTTCAGAGTATCCCATAAGTTTGGGTATTTTTGTCTTCATTCTCATTAAATTCTAGGAAGTCTTTAATTTCTTTTTTTATTTCTTCCTTGACCCAGGAATCGTGAAATGAGGCATTATTCAATTTCTATGAGTATGTTGGTTTTCTGCAATTTGTGTTGTTGTTGAATTCTAACTTTAAAGCATGATAGTCTGATAAGATATGGGGTTATTTCAATTTATTTGTGTCTGTGGAGTTTTGCTATATTGCCAAGTATATGATCAATTTTAGAGAAGGTTCCATGTGGTGCTGAGAAGAAGGTATATACTTTTCTGTTCGGATGGAATGTTCTGTTAAACCCAATTGTGTTGTAACATTTTTAGGTCCTTTGTTTCTTTGTTACGTTTCTGTCTGGTGGTCATGTCTAGTGGTGAAATCGGGGTGCTGAAGTCTCCTACTATAAGTTTGTGAGGTTTTATGTGTGATTTGAGCTTTAGTAATTTTTTTCATATGTTGGTCCCTTCGTATTTCTGGCATAGATGTTCAGGATTGAGACTTCATCTTGATGGACTTTTCCTGTGATGAGTATGAAATGCCCTTCTTCATGTCTTTGGATTGATTTTAGTTTGAAGTCTAATTTGGTAGATATTAGGATTGCTATAGCAGTTTGTTTCTTGGGCCCATTAGATTGGAAAATCTTTTCCCAACCTTTTGTCTGAGGTATCGCCTGTCTATGAAGTTGAGGTGTGTTTCCTGTATACAGAAGAAGGATGGATTCTGTCTGCATATCCATTCTGTTAGCTTGTATCATTATATAGGCTGGTTAAGATCATTGACGTTAAGGGATATTAATGTCCATTGATTGTTGGTTCTTGTTTGTTTTGGATTTGTATTTGGTGGTGTTATTATGTGTGGATTTCCCCCCCTTTTTCTTTTGGTGTTTGGTAAAGTAGTATTATCTGTTGCCTCTTTTTTTTTGAGCATAGTTATCTTTGTTGGGTTTCAGTTTTCCTTCCAGTAATTTCTGTAGGGCTGGATTTGTGGATATGTATTTCTTAAATATGATTTTGCCATGGAATATCTTGTTTTCTCCATATATAGTGATTGAAGGCTTTTCTGGATAAAGTAGTTGGGCTGGCATCCATGTACCCTTAGCATTTGTAGAACATCTATCCAGGATCTTCTGGCTTTCAAAGTTTCCATTGAGAAGTCGGGTGTAATTTGGATAGGTCTGCCTTTATATGTTACTTGGCCTTTTGCTTTTGCTGCTCTTAATATTTTTCTTTTTCCCTTTAGTTTGTTCTGTAAATGGGTAAGTAATTTATAAATTCGGAGTTACTAATTCAGGAGGTGTCAAATTTTGATATGCTTTAGTCATTTTTCCTTAACTGCACTACTTAGTGGTATGATTTTTCTACCCATGGAGTAGCCTATTATGTCTTAGTGGAAACAAAATAAACTTTTGCTTAATTTCTTTTGACATTAAGAGACCACATTGTAAATAAGTTTTCTTCTTCATAAAGTGACCAATTTCCTGGGTCATATTCCTGAGACTATATGGTGACTTTATTCAAATCAACATAATCATTTCTGGTCTCCCTTTTTGTTTTTTCAAGACAGGGGTTCTCTGTATAGCTTTGCATCCTGTGTGGACCAGGCTGGTCTCAGACTCAGAGTGATCCACCTGCCTCTGTCTCCTGAGTGCCAGGATTAAAGGTGTGTGCCACCACCACCTAGCTCACTTCTGTTTTGTAAAAAAATGCTTGCTGCATATTATCGGATATTTAGATTTCCTTACTTCTGTCTAATCTTTAGACAACCATATAATATGAACCAATACATTCTATAGAAGGAGATTCTATAGCTTGGAAAAATTCTGCCATGGTTAGTTTGCTTGAGCATAGGATTCTCTGTGCCTCAATTTTTCAGATAATGAAACCAAAATATAAGGACTTTAAAAACTGTAAATGAACTAAGACAACTTCATTCTAGAATCACCAATTATCTCTGTTGTTCTAAATTCTATAAAAGTATTGAGAATACATTGGAGATATATGATCACAATGATTCTGGAGAATAGAAAATTAAACAAGCATTCATGCAATCTATCAGTACACATGCATGTCAAACAGTGTGCCAAACATTGAGATTAAATAATAAAAACCGAATCATTATCATGTCAGGTGGTGTGAGCTGACTAGTGGTAGGGAACTCTGTTTTGTTCAGAAAAGGTGATTCTTTGAGAGAATTGTTACCCCTCAGACATTTATAAGAAACTAGTCAAGGTTCTCATTTAGCAAATGAAGAACCAGATCCTTTATCTATTCCCTCTTATACCAGAAACTCCAAAGTTAATTGTTTTATATGTTTTATTGTTTTATTGAGAATTCCTTACAATATATTTTGATCATATTCACATGTTTACCCTCCTCTCCCAATTTCTTCCAGGGGATGTCCTATATGCTGCAAATATATGTTTCTCTTATTGGTTAATGAATAAATGCTGATTGTCCAGTAGCTAGGCAGGAAGTATAGGGTGGGCTACCAGACAAGGAGAATTCTGTGAAGACAAAAGGAAGAGAAGCAGAGACATGGAGGAGACACCATATAGCTACTGGGAAGATAGGATTCTGGGAGTTCTCCAGTAAGCCAAGACTACATGGAAATTCTTAGATTAATAGAAATGGGTTAATAATTAAGAGAGAGTTAGCCAATAAGAAGCATGAGCCATTGGCCAAACAGTTTATAATTAATATATTAATATTTGGTACTGAAATGCAGCAAGATTAGGCAGAACAGAATCTCTGAACTCAGTATACATCCTTCCTCCCCTCCTCACCAAACTTGTGTTCTTAAAAAAAAAAACTATCACCTCCAATTTGTGATGTCCATATGTTCTTTGGATGTATGGTCTTCAACTAGGGCATGGTAAGATGTACAAGGAATTACCTTCTTAGAGAAAACTGACTCTCTCCCAGTAGCTATCAATTGACAATAACTCCTTGGGCAGGGGTGAACTATATGCCCACTCTGTTCCTCTATGCTGGAAAATTTTCTGGCATGAGTTTGCCTAAGTCTTACTCATATTGTCATAAATTTTGTGACTTTGCATGTGCACCTTATGTGCTGTGTTTAGAAGACTGGTTTCTGTTTGTTTGTTTTGGAGAAAGCAACTGCCTCTGCCACTTATATTCTTTCTGTCCCCTCATTTCAAAGATCCCTTGGGAATATGCTCAAAATTGGTATACCTGGATCATGCAGAAAATTGATTCTAAGCTTCTTAAGGAACCTGCACACTGGTTCACATAATTCACATACAAGTTTGATCAACCAGCTGTAAATAAGTGTTCATTTTTCCCACATCCACACCAGCATGTGTCATTGTTTGAATTTATTTTAGCTAGCAATTTTAATTGGGGTAAAATGAAATCTCAAAAAAGTTTAAATTTGGTTTCCTGTTGGGGTTCCAATGCCCTCCTAGGAGACACCCGAGGCTCGGGACTTCTCACAGAATCTGAACTCAGTGGGATCAAAAACACCCAGAGATTGCCAAGGCCTCAGTAACAGTCCTGCCTCCATCCACAAGAAGAGGACAGATATCAGAGTATTGGAACTGTTTGCATTACCAGAAGGGAACCTTGCTCCTGTACCCACCAGGAGAGGAGGAGACTCCTGCTACACCAACCAGAAGAAAGGAGGAGAAGAAGAAAATATAAAAGCACACTCAATAACAGAAAAAACAATATGACAACACCAGGTTATAGGGACTAACCACCAGCAAGACTTGAACATCACAATGCAGATGAAGCAGAAGATAATGACCTTAAAAACAGCTTCATGAAAATGATAGAGGGCCACAAAGAAGATATGAGAAAATCCCTTAAAGAAACGGAAGAAAAAACAAACCAAAAAATAAAAAAATATCAACAAATCATTTAAGGCAACAGTTCAAGACCTGAAAACTGAAATAGAGAAAATAAAGAAAGCACAATCTGATAGAATGCTGGAAATAGAAAAGCTGGGTAAATGATTAGGAACTACAGATACATAGATAACCAATAGAATACAAGAGATGGAAGAGAGAATCTCAGGAGTTGAACATACACTAGGAGAAATAGACTCATCAACCAAAGAAAAATTTAAGTCCAACAAATCCCTAACACAAAATATCCAGGAAATATGGAATACCATGAAAAAACCAAACCTAAGAATAATAGGTATAAAAGAAGGTGAAAAAATCCAACTCAAAGGCACAGAAAACATATTCAACAAAGTCATAGAAGAAAACTTTCCCAACCTAAAGAGAGACATGCCAATGAAAGTACAAGAAGCCTACAGAACACCAAATGAACTAGACCAAAAAAGTTCTCCTCTCCACATAATAATCAAAACACCAAACACACAGAATAAATATTAAGAGCAGCAAAGGAAAAAGGTCAAGTACCATATAAAGGCAACCTATCAGAAAGAATTACACATGATTTTTCCATGGAAACTCTGAAATCCAGAAGGTCCTGGATAGATATTCTACCTACACTAAGAGACCATGGATACCAGCCCAGACTACTACACCCAGCAAATATTAAAATCAATATAGATGGAAAAAAGAAGATATTCCATGACAAAAGCAGATTCAAACAATAAATATCCACAAAACCAGCCCTACAGAAAGTTCTGGAAGGAACACTGCAACCCAAGGAAGTTAACTACAACCAGAAAAATGTAGGCAATAGATAATCCCCTTTACCAACAGCCAAAAGAAAAAAAAAGAATGGAAACTCACACATAATTTCACCACCACCACCAAATCCAAAACAAACTTGAATGAACAATAAATGGTCAATAATATCCCTCAATATTAGTAGTCATATATAAAAAGACACAGGTTAGCAGAATGGATAAAAAGACAGATTCAATCCTTCTGCTGCATAAAACAAACATACCTCAACTTCAAAGACAGACAGTACCTAAGAATTAAAGGTTGTGAAAAGATTTTCCAATCAAATGGACCCAAAAACAAGTGGGGTAGGAATCCTAATATCCAACAAATTGGACTTTAAACTAAAATCAATCAAAAGAGATGAAGGAGGTGACTTCCTACTCATCACAGGAGAAATCCATCAAGATGAAGTCTCAATTCTGGACAATTATGCCCCCCCCAAAAATGGCATCCATGTTCGTAAAAGAAACACTACTAAAACCCAAATCACACATAAAACCTTATAGACTTATAGTGGGAGACTTCAAAACCCCACTCTCACCACTGGATAGGAACACCAGACAGAAACGTAACAAAGAAACAAAGGAACTAAAAGAAGCTATGCACCAATTGGTTTTAACAGACATCTATAGAATATTCCATTCAAATACAAAACATTATACATTATTCACAGCACCACATGGAACCTTCTCTAAAATTTCCCACATAGTCGGCAACATAACAAACCTCAACAGGTACAAGAAAATTAAAATAACCCCTTGTGTATTATCAGACCACCATGCTTTAAAGTTAGAATTCAACAACAACATGATTTACAGAAAACCTACAAACTCATGGAAATTAAGTGATGCCCAATTGCCCAATTCCTGGGTTGAGGAAGAAATAAAAAATTGAAATTGAAGTTTTCCTAGAACTCAATGAAAATGTGTTCATAACATACCCAAACTTATGGGACACTCTGAAAGTAGTGCTAAGAGGAAAGTTCATAGCACTAAGTGCCCACATGAAGAAACAGAAGAATAATCACACTAGAGAATTAACAGCAAAACTGAAAGCTCTAGAACATAAAGAAGCCAATTTACCCCTGAGGAGCAGGCTCCAGGAAATAATCAAATTGAGGGCTGAAATCAATAAAGTGGAAACTAGGACTCAATATAACGAAGAGGTAGTTCTTCGAGAAAATCAACAAGATAGACAAACCTTTTCCAAACTTTCCAAACAGCAGAGAGTGAAAATGCAAATTAATAAAATCAGGAATGGAAAGGGGGACATAACAACAGACACAGAGGAAATCCAGAGAATCATCAAGTCATACTTCCAAAACCTGTATTCCTCAAAATTCAAAAATCCAAAGGAAATGGACAATTTTCTGGATTGATTTCAATTACCAAAATTAAGTCAAGAGCAGATAAGCAATTGAAATAGACCTATAACCCCTAATGAAATATAAGTAATCATCAAAAGTCTCCCAAACAAGAAAAGCCCAGGGCTAGATGGCTTCAGTGCAGAATTCTACCAGAAATTCAAGGAAAAGCTATTACCACTTCTCCTCAAAGTATTCCACATGATAGAAACAGAACGGTCATTGCCGAACTCTTTGCCAGGCTTCAATAACCTTTGTACCCAAGCCACACAAAGATACAACTCAGAAAGAGAACTACAGACAAATATCCCTCATGAACATTTATGCAAAAATACTCAATAAAGCCGGGCATTGGTGGTGCACACCTTTAATCCCAGCACTTGGGAGGTAGAGGCAGGTGGATCTCTGTGAGTTCAAGAACAGCCTGGTCTATAAGAGCTAGTTCCAGGACAGCCTCCAAAGCCACAGAGAAACCCTGTCTCGAAAAACCAAAAAAAAAAAAAAAAAAAAAAAAAGAAATACTCAATAAAATACTGGGAAATTGAATCCAAGAACACATCAGTGAAATCATCCATCACAATCAAGTAGGCTTCATCCCAGGGATGTAAGGATGGTTCAACTTATGAAAATCCATTAATGTAACCCACCATATAAACAGACTGAGGAAAAAAAAAACACATGATCATCTCACTAGATGCCAAAAAAGTCCTTGACAAAAGCCAACACCTCTTCATGATAAAGGTCTTGGAGAGATAAGGGATAACAGGAACATACCTCAACATAATAAAAGCAATATACAGCAAGCCAACAGGCAACATCATATTAAATGGAGAGAAACTCAATGCAATTCCTCTAAAACTGGGGACAAGAAGAGGCGGTCCATTCTCTCAATACCTCTTCAATATTGTCCTTGAATTTCTAGCTAGAGCAATAAAACAACAAAAGGAGATCAAGGGGGTACAAATTGGAAAGCAAGAAGTGAAACTTTCACTCTTTGCAGATAATATGACAGTCTACATAAGTGACCCAAAAACATCTGCCAGGGAACTCCTATAACTGATAAAAACTTTCAGCAAAGTAGCAGGATACAAGTTTAACTAAAAACAATAGCCGTACTGTATACAGATGATAGTCTTATGGAGAAAGAAATCATAGAAACATTACACTTCACAATTGCCACAAACGACATAAAATGCCTTGGGATAACACTAACCAACAACCTGAAAGATCTATTCCATAAGAATTTTGAGAATTTAAAGAAAGAAATTAAGGAGATACCAGAAAATGGAAGGATCTCCCATGTTCTTGGATACGTAGGATTTACATAGTAAAAATAGCAATCTTGCCAAAAGCAATCTACATATTCAATGCAATTCCCCATCAAAATCCCAACACAATTCTTCACAGAACCTGAAAGAATAAACCTCAACTTTATATGGAAAAACAAAAGAACCAGGATAGCCAAAAGAACCCTGTACAATAAAGGAACTTCTGGAGGCATCACCGTCCCTGACTTCAAGCTTTATTACAGAGCTATAGTCCTGAAAACAACTTGGTATTGGCACAAAATTAGACAGGTAGACCAATGGAATAGAGTTGAGACCTTGATATTAACTCACACACCTATGAACACCTGATTTTCGATAAACAATCCAAATTTATATGATGGAACAAAGAGAACATCTTCAAGAAATGGTGCTGGCATAACTGGTTGCAGACTTGTAGAAGACTGCAGTTAGACCCAAGCCTATCACCTTGCACAAAAGTTAAGTCAAAATGGATCAAAGACCTCAACATAAATCTAGCTACACTGAAGCTATTAGAAGACAAAGTGGGAAATACCCTTGAATTAATTGGTACAGGAGACTGCTTCCTGGACATTACACCACTAGCATAGACACTGAAGTCAACAATTAATAAATGGGACCTCCTGAAACTGAGAAGCTTCTGTAAGGCAAAGGAGACAGTCAGCAAGATAAAATGGCAGCCCACAGACTGCAAAAAGATATTCACCAACCCCACATCTGATAGAGGGCTGATCTCCAAAATATACAAAGAACTCAAGAAGCTAGTCTCCAAAACACCAAACCATCCAATTAAAAAGTGGGGTAGAGAACTAAATAGACAATTCTCAATAGAGGAATCTAAAATGGCTGAAAGACACATAAGAAAGTGTTCAGCATCCTTAGCCATCAGGGAAATGCAAAACAAAACAACTCTGAGATACCATCTTACTCCTGTCAGAATGGCCAAAATCAAAAACACCAATGACAATTCATGCTTGAGAGGATGTGGAGAAAGGGGAACATTTCTCCACTGCTGGTGGAAGTGTTATCTTGTATAGCCACTTTGGAAATCAGTATGGCGACTCCTCAAGAAAATGGGAATCAGTCTACCACAAGATCCAGCAATTCCACTCTTGGCATTTGCCCCAAAGAAGCACATTCATACGAGGACATCTGTTCAACGATGTTCATAGCAGCATTATTTGTAATAGCCAGAAACTTGAAGCAGCCTAGATGCCCCTCAACCAAAGAATGGGTAGAGAAAATGTGGTACATTTACACGATGGAGTACTACTCAGCAGAAAAAAAAAACAATGGAATCTTGAAATTTGCAGGTAAATGGATGGAACTAGAAGAAACCATTCTGAGCGAGGTAACTCAATTTAAAAAGACAAACAAGGTATTACTCACTCATATGCAGATTTTAGACATAGAATAAGGATTACCAGCCTACAATCCACACTGCGAAAGAAGCTAATAAACAAGGAGGATGCTAAGAGAGACATACATGGTCCCCTGGAGAAGGAAAAAGGGTCAATATCTGCTGAGCAAATTGGGAGCACAGGAAGAGGGGGAGGGAGCTAGAATGAGAAAGGGATAAGAGGAGGGATGCAGAGGACATGAGGGAGCAGAAAGGTTGAGTCAGGGGAAGAATAGATGATGACAAGAATGGAGATACCATAATAGAGGGAGACATTTTAGGTTTACAGAGAAATCAGGCACTAGGGAAATGTCTGGAGATTTACAAAGATGACATCAACTAACAATCTAAGCAACAGATGAGTCTACCTTAAATGTTCTCCCCTGATAATGAGATTGATGACTAACTTATGCCATCCTATAGCCTTTATCCAGCAGTTGGTGGAAGTAGAAGTAGACACCCACAACTAATCACCAAACTGAACTGGAACCCAGATTCAGAGAAGGACGAGTGAAGAGCACAGTGGTCCAGACCAGACTGGTGAAACCCACAGAAACAGCTGACCTGAACATCGGGGAACTCTTGCTCCCCAGACTGATAGGTGGAATACCAGCATGGGACTGATCCAGACCCCAGGAACATGGGTTTCTGTGAGGTAACCTGGGAAATCTATGGGACCTCCTGTAGAAGTTCAGTACTTATCCCTAGCATAGGTGTGGACTTTGGGAGCCCATTCCATGTAGAGGAATACTCCCTTAGCCAAGACACACGGGGGTGGGTCTAGGCCCTATCCAAAAGGATACAACATACTCTGAGGACACTCTATGGAAGGTCTCACCATCCAGGGGAAGCAGAAAGGATTTGAGATAGATAGGGTTTTAGTTGTGGGGGTGGTAGGGGAGTACGAGTGGGAGAAGGGAACTGGGATTGTCATGTAAATCAATCCTGTTTCTAATTCAAATAAAAAAATTTGAAAAAAAACCCTTATATTAACAAACTCCTACGAACACCTGATTTTTGACAAAGAAACTAAATTTATATGATGAAATAAAGAAAGCTTCTTCAACAAATGGTGCTGGTATAACTGGATGTTGGAATATAGAAGCCTACAAATAGATCCATGTCTATCACCATGCAAAAAAACTTAAGTCCAAATAGATCAAAGACATCAACCTAAACCCAGCCACACTGAAGCTTTTAGAAGACAAAGTGGGAAATACCCTTGAATTAATTGGTACAGGAAACTGCTTCCTGAACATTGCACAAGTAGCACAGACATTGAGATCAACAATTGATAAAAGGGTTCAAAATCCTTAGTCATCAGGGAAATGCATATCAAAACAACTCTGAGATACCATCTTACTCCTCTCAGAACAGAGAAAATAAAAAAAAAAAAAAACACCAATGATAGTTTATGCTGTAGAGGATGTGGAAAAAGGGGAACACTCCTCTACTACTGGGGGGAATGACAACTCATACAGCCACTTTGGAAATCAGTAAGGCAACTCTTCAGGAAAATGGGAATCAGTCTAACACAAAATCCAGCAATTTTACTCTTAGGTATATACCCAAAAGTAGCACATTCATACAAGGACATCTGATCATCGATGTTCATATCAGCACTATTTGTAATATCAAGAACCTGGAAGCAACCTAGATGTCCGTCAACTGAATAATGGATAGAGAAAATGTGGTACTTTTGCACAATGGAGTAGTACTCAGCAGAAAAATAAATAAATGGAATCATGAAATTTTCAGGAAAGTGGATGGAACAAGAATAAAACATTCTGAGCGAGGTAACCCAATCAGAAAAGAAAAAACTGGGTATGTACTAACTCATATGTAGATTTTAGACATAGAGTAAAGGATTACCAGCCTACAATCCACACCACCAGAGAAGGTAGTAAACAAGGAGTACCCTAAGTGAGCCATACATGGTCCCCTGGAGAATGGGAATGGGACAAGATATGAGCAAATTGGGAGCAAGGTAGGAGGAGTGAGGGAGCTAGGAGAATGAGAAGGTGAGAAAAAGAGGGGTGAGGAGGACATTAGGGACCAGAAAGGTTGAGTTGGGAGAAGAATAGAAGAAAACAAGAAACGAGATACCATAATAGAGGGAGACATTTTAGGTTTAAAGAGAAATCAAGTAGTTGCAAATATCTGGAGATCTACAAAGATGACACCAACTAACAATCTAAGCAACAGAGGAGACACTGCCTTAAATGTCCTCCCCTGATAATGAGATTGATGACTGACTTATATTCGATCCTATAACATTCATCCAGCAGCTAGTGGAAGTAGAATCAGACACCCACAACTAATCACTGAACTGGACTGGAATCCAGTTGCAAAGAAGGATGAATGATGACCAAAGGGGTCCAGACCAGGCTGGTGAAACCCACAGAAACTGCTGATCTGAACAATGGGGAGCTTTTGGTCCCCAGATTGATAGCTGGGAAACCAGCATGATATTGATCTAGACCCCAGGAACGTGGGTTTCAGTGATGAGACCTCGGAAATCTCAGTACTTATTCCTAGCATAGGTGTGGACTTTGGGAGTCCATTCCACACAGAGGGATACTCTCTGAGCCTGGAGACACAGAGTTGTCCTAGGCCCTATCCCAAAGATATGATAGACTCTGATAACCCCCTATGGAAGGCCTCACCCTCCCTGGGGAGCAGCAAGGATATGTGATAGGTAGGGTTTCAGTTTGGGGGTGTTGTAGGGGAGGATAGGAGGGAGAGGGAACTGGTATTGACATGTAAAACAATCTTGTTTCTAAGTCAAATAAAAAAATCTGCCAAAATATTTTAAAATTGTGATTCCTTGATAGACATGGGAAATAAACAGAAAACAACAACAACAAAAGAAACCTTTTTCAGACAACTACATTTCATTCAAAGAGGAGCAGATATGATATACCATACTATTTAGGAGTGAGCATTCCACAGTTGCTTATTCTCCATACCATGATCAACTGTGGGTGTCTCTTTTTATCACCATCTACTGCTAATAGGAATTGCTCTGATGAGGACTGAGTGATACATTAATCTATGGGCACAGTGGTAAATCATTAGGAATATATTTCATAATATGCCCATTTACCAGAAATGTAGAAGACCTATGATTTACCTATCCATAGGTTCTTGGTCCTAAATTGGTACAAAATATGTGTTTCATATTCTGAAATAGGACTTAAGCCCAGTCAGAAAGTGCTGGTTATTTCCATAATATTTCTGCCAAGATTTTATCAGTAGTTGTGTTTTGTCAAGTCAGTCATTATTGTAGCTTGCTGGGTTCATAGCTGAGTGAGACCAATGTTTGATTTCTTTACTCCTCTAGTAGCATGCATAGCACCTTCTATGTAAGCTATCCGGTAGGGAAGAAGGTTCCAGGTCTGTTACAATTAAAATCTTCATGTATTATGACTCAACTACTTGGTGTCTTCATCAATTGAGCTTTACTGTTAGATTGTGGTGAATAAATAACAGTGACAGTAGTCTTCAATGTCAAGTTCTAAGGGGACTCCCTGGAAACATCTCTGAAATAGCTAGTCTATTCCTGGTACTGGAGTTTTAATTTGTTACCCTGTGCTGTCCAGTCGGGGCATTGTCACTCTGTTACAGGATAACTCAGCTTACACTGTTTTAATGTGTGTGTGGGGGGGGGAGGTGTACATATTTAATTTTAGCAAGTAGAACCATAGTAGTGGATTCCAAAATCATTTTTTTCAAAACATTTTTGTGCTGCTTATTCTTCCCTGTATCACCATTTCTTTTTTAATATTAGCCATTCTAACTGGGGCTAGATGAAATCTCAAAGTAGTTTCAATTTGTCTTTCCTTGGTGGATAAGGGGGTTAAAGATTTTAAAAGACATTTTCAGGTGTTTGTACCTCATTTATTGAGAATTCTATTACTTCCATGACTCATTTTGTAACTAGATTATTTTCTTGATGTGTAGTTTTCCCCATTTTACATTCTAGATGTAAATTTCTGTCAAATTAATACCTAGTAAGAATTTTCCCCCTCATTTTGTAAATTGCATCTTCACTGGAATTATAGTGCCCGTTGCTTTACAGAAGGATATAGTCTCATGAGGTCCCATTTATTAATTGTTGGTTATAATTCCTGTAATATTGAGGTCCTTTTCAGAAAATAATTTCCTGTACCAATGAGTTTAAGTACAGTCCCTATTTTCTCCTCTATTGCATTCTAGGTGTCCTATCTTACATGGAAAGATTTGATGCACTTGTAATGAAATTTTGTGCAGTGTGAGAGATGAAGTCTTATTGTTCTACATCTAGCTAACTATATTGACCAGCACTATTTGTTGAAGAGCCTGTATTTTCTATAATATGTATGTTTGAACTCTGTCAAAAATGAAGAAGCTGTGCAAGTCTGAGCTGATATGTAGGTCATTAATTCTATTCCATTTGTCAACAAATCTGTTTGTATGTCATAACTATTCTTTTTATTACTATAGTTCTGTAGTATAATTTGAGATCTGGGATGGTGATGTCTCTAGCACTTTCCAGTGTTCAGGATTATTTTGACTCCTGTGAGGTATTTGTATTTCACATGAAATTTACTAAGTTTGTTTTTTAAAGAACTCTGTCAGGATTTTTTATGGGAAATGTATTTGATCTGTAATTTACTTTTGGTTGCATGACAATTTTTATAATACTATTCCTGTTAATCCATGAACATGGGAGTTCTTTCCATTTTTTGGTATCTTCTTCAATTTCCTTTTTAAGTGTGTTAAACTTTTCATTGGACATGTCTTACACCTTCTTGTTTAGATGATATTCAAAAGTGTGTGTGTGTGTGTGTGTGTGTGTGTGTGTGTGTGTGTGTGTGGGTGTGTGTGTCTGTGAATGCACACACATGCAACTGTTGTGAATGACATTTTTCCTTGATTTCTCCCTTAATATGTTTGATATTTGCATATAGAAAGGCTATTGATTTTTTGTACCTCACTTTAGTATTTTGCTACATTGCTGAATGTATTTATCAGCTGTAGTAATTTATAGTAGAATCTTTAAGGTCTTTTATATATAAAATTATATCATCTGCAAGTAGGGATAATTTACTTCTTTCTTTCCCTGTGTATATTCACTTGCTCTCTTTTACTTGTAATTTTGCTCTAGATAATACTTTAATAAAGTACTACATGGAACAATATGGGGAGAGTGGAAATTCTTGTCTTATTCTGTATTTTAGTGGAAATTCTCTGAATTTTCTCTAGAATGCTGTTGATCGATGTTTTGTTGTATATTGCATTTATTGCATTGAGATATATCCTCTATATCCTTAGAATTTTCCAATACATTTATTATGTAGAGTTGTTGGGTTTTGTTCAAGGCCTATCCTGAATGTGTTGCTAATTTCTTCCCATGCTTAAACCTAAAAAAAAAACTACTCCTTCTCCCAAGTTTCTACCAACAAACCAAGGTACAATTTCACCAAAATTTCCTCTGGGGAATCAATGAGTTTACTGGGTTTTCTAATAGAGCATATTTGAGGGGTTATTTACAGAGCATTGGCACCCTTCCTGTACCTGAAAAGTCTTCCATAGCAGGGATGGCTTTCCCATAGCCAAATACATAGAGCACCCTCTCTAGTCTTCCTAGGCCTACATATATTCCAGCCTCTCTCCCAGGCCACCTGTAGGGTTTCCAGTTGGTAGGGTATAATACAAATTCTCTTTGGCCTCAATAATAAAAACCCAGAGTCACCTATTCAGGGAAGATAGCTGAAAGATCAGAGAAGCAAAGCAGCTAGCCACTACATCTTACCTCTACCTCAGACCAAATGGTGATCCTGTCTCCATCAATCCTCAGACTGCATCCTCAGAATGACTGCCATATGCCTTCCTGTCTCCACCTTTTTAGTGCTGGAAATAAAGGTGTGCTGGGATCACCTTCGTGTGAGTTCTGTTTCTCTTTTAAACTGGATCAATTTCCTGTAGTCCAGGGTGGTCTTGAAATAAGAGAGATCTGTCTGCCTCTGTCTCCAGAGTTCTGGGATTAGAGGTGTGTGCCACCACTTCCTGGCCTCTATGGCTAACTAGTGTGGCTAGTTTTGCACTGTGATCTTCAGACAAGCTTTATTTGTTATATCTAAACAAAATATCACCAAAGTGGGGAACATCTGGATACTTAGACAAGAATCTTATGCCCTAAACTGCTGTGTATGTGGGTGTGTGAACTATCAACAAACCCAACTGGCATGGTCTTCTGCAAGGGAACACATCTGAATGCCCCAAGACAACAGTTGATTGGTTCAAAGGACATCCACTTTCAAAACATTTCACCCCCTTACTCTGGTTCTTACACTTTTCAGCTACAACCCTCCCCATTTTTGAAATGTCCCCTGAACATTGGAGATTACACAGATGTATGACTATATTTATCAGGCTCCAGCAATGGCCTATATTATGGTGCATTTCTATTTATTCTTTCATCTACAGAATGTTGTGGTTAGTGTTGGTCAGTGTTGTCCTTTTGACTATAAAAGCACAAAAGCATAGGAAGTAGCAAACAGAAAAAAATACACAGTGGACCTTGACTTCAGTAATAACTTTTGAACATGAATACAAATACTAGGCAGGTACCTTGGCTGGTACATCATATCCTTTGAACAATACAATCTCAGTGACTTGTCCAATGGGATCTATAATTTCCCCTGCCAGGGGGTTGTGCTGGTCTACAATACCAGCTATGCATTCCACCCTTCCCATCTATCCCACTTTACCCTCACAAGCATTAAATCTAACTGGAAGGCTATTGGTTGTATATAGGTGAATAGGGCTGCTATTGTACCAGCAGGAATGTCTTATTTAGCATGCCAGTAGTGCAGTATGCTGAGTATTTCATTAAGCAGGATTATCAGCAACAGTTAGCCTTCAGCCATCTTCATAGTGACTTCAGGCACTAGAAATGCCAGTCAATGGGGGGAAGAGTTTCCAGCTTAGACCCAGTTTAATTTCCTTCTCTACAATAATCATAGCATGTAGTGTCTTCAACAATAGAGTCTTGCCATCTAGTCCTGGCATGCAACCAATGGCAGTTACTATAGCTTTTATTATTATGGGGGCTTCTGGAACCTCAATTGTCAATAGGTAATAGGAGGGAAACCTACCCCTGATGCTGAAGTTTTCATTTAGCAATCATGTACCTTCTGGGAAGGTCTTCTTTCACTCATATGTCATCCCTGCTGCACTTAGATCTTCAGTTATTGCTTTTTGGTCAACTGCTTTTGGTTATTGACCATTCTTTTGATTAATTACCCTTCCCCAGTAGGGTTATAGGGCAGGTAGAAGTACTATTGTATCATATTGTTTTCAGCTCAGCTTGACACATGTATGTTCCTGAAGTGAGTGATCCTGTCACTATAAATTCTGTGTGGGCACCCATATATAACAGCAAGTTTGGTAGGGCTCTTTCTTGACAGTATTCTCCTCTGTTGCTCACTTTCAGGGAAATCCCTTATAAGGCTTGTGGCAGTGGTTACACAATTAATATACTTGCACTCTTTGCTGACTGACAGAGGTCCTGGAAAATGTAACTGTCAACCATTCATGGGGTAGGTAGGTGGACTTAGACATGTATCCACCCATTGGGAACAAGCCTCATAAGATTTTATATCATGTTTGTCTGAGAATTTTATTGGAATGCCATAATCTTTGAATAATTTCCTTCCAGTGTGGGCTCCCCAGTGACCAGAATTTATATGAATCCAGTGAGCTGATTTAAGGGGTGCATAGAGCAGATGGCCTTCACCTTGGTGATGACATATGTCATGGTTTGAATGAAAATGGTGCTCAAAGGCTCATAAAAATTTGGGAATGACACTATTAGGAGGTGTGTCCTTGTAGGTGTAGGTTTGGCCTTAAAAGAGATGTGTTGCTACCAGTGGGCTTTGAGGTTTCAGATGCTCAAGCCAGGCCCAATATCTCTGTCTTCCTGCTGCCTGCTAATCCCGATGTAGAACATTTGTCTTCTTCTCTAGGACCATGTCTATGTCTTTCTGTGATGCCATGCTTCCTGCCATGATGACAATGAACTAAATATCTGAACTGTAAGCGAACCCCAATAAAATTGATTTCCCTTATAAGAGTTTTTGCGGTCATGGTGTCTCTTCTCAGCAATTTAAAGCCTAACTGAGACAACATCAGGATCTGATTGCCCAGAGGACTCACAAGATGAGAGGCTGACACATTGCAGTGATCTACACTTCTGTTCTACTTTGCTGTAAACTTTTCCATGTCTATGGCTACCACAAGGGTCTTTCCATTATTTGTGAGTTTTTGCCTTTGAATGAAGCCATCTGTAAGATAAGGACTTTGAATACCACTCAGCTGCCAGCACAGATAGTCACCAGTCACAGCTCTTCTATCACTGTCATCAATACATTTCTCATCTCAGCCCGTAACTTTTTCCTCTTAACAAATACATATTGTCTGTGTTCATATGTACAACGGCTACTACCCACTCCTGTGTGGACCTTGTGTTATTACCAACCATGTACAAGACATGAGAAAAAATTGGAGACCCCTCTTCTAACACTCACTCAGGTTTGACAAAAGGGTCAATTATGGGGGGTGGCAGTGACTTGAAACATCATTGACACATTTGCCCCAGTATCTTCTGCATGGCATTGATGATTGGTTTTCCTGACACCACCCTTGCTCCCGTAAGTATACATCTCATTTTTAACATTTCTTTTTTTTCACAACTCCTGAAAGAGGCTTTGAGAAAGAGCCTTTGGTTCTTTGAGAAAGAACCCCTTTAAGGATATGCAGTTTTTACATTAATGGAGGTGACAGCAGTATAGACCACCTATTGCAGTGCCTTATATTGCCAACAGCTATTATTCTAGGACTCTGCACTGTTTCTGCAACTTTGCATTACATACTTAACCAAACTCATTGGGACCATTTGCCTGGATTGTCATCAATAGAGAAGTCAACCATAGCCCTTTTGGCTCTAGTTGATGTCAAGTAGGAACAGACATTAGAGGAATGGGGACACACAGCTGTTTGTCTTGCTCTAGAATCATCTTGGCTTGATCAAAGGCCTCTTTAGCCTTTTCATACCAATCCCACATAGCACCTATTTTTTTATAAGATTATACAGAGAACAGGAAACCTAGACAAGGTGAGGTATAAAAATTCTTCAATATCCTAGGAGCCCCATGAATACCTGCAACTGTTTCTGCATTAATAGTCACAGGCTCTTGTAAAAATTTTTCAAAAGACTTGTAAGATACCATATTTGAGCACAATACTCCCCCAAATTTTAGTATCTTCTTTGGTCCTTGTATTTTTTGTGATTGATTTCTCCTGTCTGTTACTTAAAGTGCACTTTAAGTCTACCAAATGGACTTTCAGATCTGCAAAGCACTTAGACATTAGCATTATATCATCTATATAGTGGAATCTTCTAACCGAGGGTGGGCAGAGTAATTAGGCCAGATACTCAGTCACTATCCTATTACAAATGGTGAAGCTGAGGAGATAGTATTATAAAAGTACTCTGAAGATCCACTGTCATCTGTCCTATGTGGATGTGAACTTGTCTTGGGGTTCAGCAACTAAGGGGACAGTAAATATAATTAAGAAAACCCACAGATATATGGCAAGACCCCATTTTCTGTATCATATAGTCACTTAGAAAAGCAGTGTTAGGCACAGATGCATGGATGACAGGCACTACCTTACATAACTCCCTGTTGCCCAACATTATTCCCCAGACATCATATAGCTTCCTTATTGACAACACAGGGCTGTTGAATAGTTACTGAGCTGGGATAGTGATATCTACCCTTTCTAGCTTCTGGATTGTCTCTGTAATTTTATTCTAACACTCATCTAACACTGTTAGATATTCATGGCCCTCTAGTGGTGGTTAAACTAATGGATTCCTACCTTGTCTTTTCTTTATAATTAGTTTTGAATATTCCTACCCTCCACTGAAATTCTCCAGTGGTAATATGCAGAGTATGTCCTAGTAGGGTAGAGGTAAGATGCATACATTATACTATTGGCAGAGATAATTACTCACACCTAAAATGAGTTTAGTGTGCTTCTCCTGTATGGTTTTCTTCACATACCTTTCCATCTTCACACATTGAGCCTGATGAATCAATGTAAATTATGGGCCAGTAAGCACTGTGGCCCAATGTTCTGCATATTGGTGAAGTATCAATAATTCATCAGTTTGACATGATGCCCCTGGTCACTATGTATGGCTCTCAGTTCGAAATCTTGGCCAACCTATCAGGAGAGAGACTGGTAAGGTTTCCATTCCAAGAGGCATTCCTTGGCATCGTAGGGAGCAGTAAGAATCACCTGTACCTCCTGTTCACCAGTATCCCTTATTCGAGTTGTTAATCACTGGGCTTGCCTTAAGTCCTTCCCTCTGCATGCTCACAAACACAATTTTGGGGTTTCTATCAGTTTTATTCCTAGAGATTTTGTAAAGTGCTACTCCAGCCACACTTGTGTTCTGGACACATGGAGAATCCGTTTTGCCTGACTACCTCCCCCATCAATCATGCTTCAGCACTTTGCATATCTGGTTTATATGAAGGTCTAAATCCCTTAGATTGACCAATGCCTCTTCCACTTCGTACAGGCAATGCCCTAACACGAGGCTCAGCACTGCCATGAGTGCTTCATACAAGGCAGCCTCGTGGTCCTTTCTGAGTCAGTTTCGATTGTAGCTCTCCTCTAAACACAGTGCAGTCTTGGCCTATGAACTGGCCATCAGACATACTTCCTAATTCCCAGATACCTAATAAGACCTTGTAGCAGGCTTTCTTTTGGGCCACTAACCATCTCCCAAATCATGACATAGAGACTTATTATTATTTTTATTATAATTATTATATTAATATAACATATATTATTATGTTAATAATATATTATAATAATAATTATATTAATTACTTATTAATGCTGGACCTTAGGTTATGCTTGTCTCATTAGCTCTTCTAACTTAAACTAACCTGTTTCTCTTCAACTACATTTTGCCTCAAGGCTTTTTACCATTCATTATGTATGTCCCACTCCATGTTTGGTTGGCTGGAAGCTGCCTGGATGACAGGCCCCAGGTGTCTCCCTTCTGTCTCATACTCTCTCCCTGTCATCCTCCTAATTATTCTCTCTGCCTGCCATCCCCACCTATCCCTATACTGCCTAGCTATTGGACCTTCAGCTTTTAATAAGACCAATCAGGTGTCTTAGGTAGGCAAAGCAACACATCTTTACATCATTAAACAAATGCAGCATAAACAAATGTAACAAATCTTTACATTCTTAAACAAATGCAGTATAAACAAATGCAAAGCATCTTTGCCTAGTTAAAGCAATATTCCACAACAGGACCTACTCCTTTTCAATTGTTGACCAAGCCCCATTATTCATAGGGGCCATAGCTGGAGATAATCAGGTGTTCTTAATGGATCCTAATGATCCAATCCATTAGGGATTGATTGTCCTCATATTGCATTAGATTGTGAAGTCTTTGTTACTCTCAAAAATTTTTATTTTATTTTATTTTACATATTATTTTCTTTGTTTTTTTGAGATAAGGTTTCTCTGTGTAACAGCTCTTGCTGTCCTGGAACACACTCTGTAGACCAGGCTGGCCTCAAACTCACAGAGATCTGGTGCCTCTGACTCTGGAGACCTCGGATTACAGGTGTGTGCCACCACTGCCCAGCTGTTGCTCTTGCCTTTAGATATGGCATCATCTTTTTCTCTTTGCAGCTTTCAATTGCTTTCTCTGATTTGTATTTTTAGTGTTTTGTGGGGGAGTTCATTTCCTGTTCCTGTCTATTTGGTGTTCTGTATGCCTCTAGGAAATTCTCTTCTATGATATTGTTAAAATATTTTCTCTGCCTTTGGGCTGAATAGTTTTGTGTCAAGCTCACTTAAGATAGGTGTCTTGGTCACTATTCTGTTGCTTTGAATAGATACCATGACCAAGGCAACTCTCATAATAGAAGGAATTGAAGTGGTGGCTTGCTTACAGTTTCAGAGGGTTTAGTCCATTATTGTTATGACAGGCAGTATGGTGGTAGGCAGCTGGTGATGGTGCTGGAGAAGAACTTGAAAGCATTACATCCTGATCCACAGGCAGAGAGAGAGAGAGAGAGAGAGAGAGAGAGAGAGAGAGAGAGAGAGAGAGAGAGAGATCCTCCAAATAAAGGACTCACCTACTCCAACACAGTCACGTCTCCTAATCCTTCCAAACAATTTATCAACTGAAGGCTAAGCAGGCAAATATAAGAGCCTATGGGGGTGTGGGGGGCGGTAATCTTATTCAAACTAGGGCACAAGAGTTATCAGAGAAGTGTGAACCCCAATGGAAATAACCCTGGTCAGATTAGTCTGTAGACAAGCCTGTGAGGCATTTTCTTGATTATTGATCGATTAATCAGGGCCAGCCCACAGTGGACAATGACACCCTTGGGAATGTGATCCTGGACTGTATAAGAGAGTAGGCTAAGCAAGTCACATGTGATCAAACCAGTTAGAAATACTCCTCCATGGCCTCTGATTCAGTTCCCGCCTCCAAGTTACTGCCTCAAGCTTCTGCGTTGCCTGTACTGATGGACTACAAACTGTAAACCAAATAAATGTTTCTTCCCCACCTTATTTTTTGTTCAATGTATTGTCACAACATTAGAAAGCAAACTAATAAAGAAATTTGTACTAGAATCATAAGGTATTGCTGGGACATATTTGACCATATTGTTTTGTAAATGATTGTGAAGGATTTTTGAGCTTTGATCCGGAAATACCATGGAAGACATGCTAAGATTGATGCAGACAATGCAAGATTTGTGAATTTTCAGAGGGAAGTTGGGAGTACCTTAAAATCACTATTAGGATGGTTCATGGATGTGTTTCAATTAAGAATCTCTGGTGTCTGGTTACCTGGTGCTGAATATGAATAATCATCTATGATTGACAAGAGACCGGTACCATGAAAAGTGAAACCTATGCTTTAGTGGAACTATCAATTCTGGTCAGCTAGAACTGAGAAAGTGGCAGAGATAAGGGGAAGGGGGTTATCAATGAGATGAAATCTTCCAGGAATATTCCTCAGGCTGAGCATGCAGAAGCACTGGTCTGGAGGTGGCTAAGCCCCATCAAATCCTGGCCTCGAGCTTCGATAGTTTCTAAGAGTCTTCCGGGTAGTACTTGGTTGAAGGACTGAAGGGATCAGGGAGAGAAGTTGTGGCTTAGATCTGTGAAAAGACAAGAGAGGCCACAGATGAACATCCACCATCAGTTGCACTGGAAACCCTAGAATTGAAGGGGGTCATAGAGAGAAGCTAAGGCTTGGCGCCACCATGTGGCAGGGTTACAGTCCCTAAAACGAGACCAGGAGAGCATTGGTGAAAATGCAGCCTCTGGAAACCTCAGGGTGCCAGGACTCTGAAACAATCACCAAGGGTGGAAACAGCTGTGGAATTTGTCTGGCCTGAGCCTCCAAGAAAAGCTGTGTGCTTTGTGGATGGAAGAACTTGAAAAAGGAGCTGCCCAGGCTCATTGGAGCCCAGAGGATTGTGACTGCATACCAGATGTCCAACCCTGAACTTTTTGCACTGTTGATGTTTGGTTTTTCTCGTTACAGTTGTAACCATGCCCTGGATCTTTCCTCTTAAGTAACAAGTATGTATCTTATTTGTGACTTTTAAAATAAGAGCTCACAGTTAAAAGACTGGCATTTTAGAGAAACTTTGGATATTTCTCTGAATTTAGAGACTATGGGACGCTTACAAATTAGAAAGCGTACCAGGACCGCCTTTCACCTGGACCTCTTTCCCTTTCTCTACACTTGCTATATGTAGGTTTAGATTTTTATGATAGGATTCCAGAGTTCCCATATTCTCTGATCTTTGGGCTGTTGGTTTTTCTGGTTTTTTTTTTGACATTTTTATTAATTGAATGAGCCAATCCCTCTGCCTTGTCTTCAAGACCTAATATTCTGTCTCCCATTTCATCTATTCTATTGCTGAGGATTTCCTCTGAATTTTTTTATTGAATTCCTGAATTTTTCCTTTTGAGTCCTTTTTCATTTTTTCTTGTCTTCAGATATTCCTTTTTTAAATTCTATTCTGCTGTCTTTATTCTGGCATTTACTCATATCCTCTTTAAGTTCCTTGGACATATTTATTAATTGTTATTTTAAAATAATTGCTTTGTACATAATGGAAGTAATTTTCCCAGGGAAAATACTAGGAAATACTAGGAAATAGTAATTTCTGGCAGAGATTTATTGTCTTCATTGTTTAGATTTGATTTTTCACTATGATGCCTAGGCATTAGGAGTCAGGTTGTTCGTAATATGTCTTGGTGTGGAAATCTTGTCTCCTCATTGTTGAATGCATAGTTGCATATCATTTTCTGTTGCCCCAACTTGTAAGATGTATGAGGTTTAGGGTTCTGCCTTGGGAAATTCAGTGTTGATTTTGGAATGAGGTATCAGTAGCCCTGGATCAGCTCCAGCTGAGTAAAGTTTCTAAGGCCAAGAGCAGACCTTTTGTAGAATTAGAAGTTTCTCACAGTAAATCTGCAGGAATCTGGGGAGGTTCTCAGGAATTCTCCTTAACCAGTGGTTGATGATTGAGTTTTTGATGTAAGTCTAGAATCTCTACCTGCAGAAAGGGAGAAAAGGAGGGGCTAAAGGCATGTAGATGGGTGGAGTTGTACAAGTGTAGCGTCAGGATCAGAGGAAACACAGCCTTGTACCTCAGGAATGAATGTAGTAAACAGCATGATTCCAGGGTCACTGACTAGATGCATGACCAAGTGTGTGTGGCAGGGAGACATGAAATTAAACCTGTAAGTCTGGGGTCCCTATATGAAGAGATAAATCTGGAGAGAAGCCCTGAGGCAAGCTGAAATGTGTGTCCTCAGCAATGCCAAAGAGATGGATGTGAGTCTAGATGCGAAACCGTGCTCAGGTCAGGAATTTAGTGAAGGTGGAAGTACCAGTCTAGGGTCCTTGCCTACAAATCAGAACACGTATGTATGGCAGGGATGAAGTTGGTGAAAATTGGAGTTGGTAGCACGAATCTGGAAGCTCTACCTGGAGAGGGTGGGGTCCAGAAGTGCTGTGGGAAGGCAAGTGTGGGATACAATATTCTCAGGAAAGTAGCAGAGAAGGGTAGAGTTGGAGGAGTGTGTCTAGGGTCACTATGTGGAAAGAAGTGGTCCTTGGGTCAATGAGATTGTCAGTGCATGTAGCAATCTTTGTAGAGACAGGGAATCAAGGGCATTTGGTAGGATTAGGTGGAATTGGCAGCAAGGAACTTGGTCCTCTATCTTTAAGGGAAGTAGAGTGAACAGAAAACAATGAGACAAGTCACAGAGGTAGATTTATTTTTCTTAAGCTTAGCTCAAATGGGGGGGCAGCTTTTTACTAATAGGTAAGTAAGTCAGGCATCAAATTCTGCCTCAAAATTCTTCTGTCTCAGGCAATAAGTACAAACTGCCTATCTAGTTTGCCTAAAAAGATATTTTGCAAACTAAATAAGAATGAAAAAACCTGGGATTGCATTGCAGTGCCTGTCTCATTTTCTCCATGGGGAGTTCCTTCAGACAGCTCTTGCCCAGAAGTTTTGTCTGCAGCACTTTTCTCTTTTCATTATGTTCATATGTATTTCAAGGGCATAAGCAGTGTCTGAGAGTCTTTGTGCTCAGCACAGCAATAAGAACTTTTACTTTCAGGACAAAATTTGTTGGGGATTTTTTTTCTCAGGAAAATATGCTCCTATAGGTGTGTTTATAATGTGTGCATATATTATTATTCATTGCACATATATATTCTATGAAGAATTATTCATAATATATAATACTTTCACTCTTATATTTGAATCAAGTATTGTGGTTACTTTATTTTATTTTCAGAACAAATTTGTCAAGGAGGCATTGTTTCACCTCCATTTTACCTGTGACGAAGCTGAGGGCTGAAGAAATTATGCCATTTATTCAAAGTTAGACAGCCAATTGGTGATGAAGCCAAGATTTTAATACAGAATCTCCACTTTACATACTTCAAGAAATCTGCAGTTTCTAGAACACACAACCCCATAGCAACCTTCTTGTTCCTCTGGATCTTAAAATATTTCCTTCCTCTCTTCCTCAGTGATACTTGAGCCTTAAATTCAAGAGTTCTGTTGTAGATATACCAGTCACAACCAGGCTTCAAAATTCTTTTCCACAGACAAATGTGTCTCTTATGTTTCATCAAAGAAGCTTCTCTTTGCATAAGAGACAATTGTAGAAAAACACAACCAGTCAAAATGCAGAGAACAACTGATTGTATGATGCTCAGTGGATATATCTACAATGGATGCTCTGTGCTGAAGGCTCAGAGAACAGTGAGGAAGGTGTGAGGGCAGACAGAAAGATTATAAGAGCAGAACACCAGGTAGTCTACTGTAGGATAGTTTCTCCTATAAGTGACAAGGAAGCTTCACTCCTGGTAAGATAAGAGTAAAGTCACAAAATAGGACCTGAATAAAGACAACACAAATAAACATACTGTTGTGGAAGAGGGTGCATTTGGAAATCACTTGCTAAGTGGACAAAGAGATCATTTTAATGAAATTGTGTAGTGTTGCACATACAGCAGAGCCACAGGGCCAGCTAAGCTAAGTGATTTCAAGGGCCATCTCTCCAAATTTAAAAATTCTATAATACTCCTAGAGCTCTAGGTCATCAACTGGTAGGTTGGCCTATCTTATTGGGAGACAGGGGAATGATTTGAAATGTGACACATTGGTTTTCTTAGCAAGGTATGAGAGTAAATGCACGCTTCTTCTGAAAGCACTGACTAAACAGTTGATCTTCCCAAAATGTCCAGTTTAGTTATGGGAAATTAAGGTTTGACAAAGTTTAGAGCAGAAGAAAGATATTTGATTCTAAGTACAGTATCCCTACCACTTAATCTATTTGTATTTACTAAAGATAATGTGTCTTTGAGCAAAAAGAGGGGAAGGAGGGTTTAGTATTTGGCATGGTCTCTAGCTTTGCTGAGACTGGCCAGTGCATACAGAAGAGAAATAACAGACCACAGATAGGTACATAGATAGAATTGTGAGGGGAAGCAACAGATTTCAGTCCTATATTGTCATTACCTGCATGGTTAAAAACACCCACTACTTCTTTGAATCTTGACCTTTGCTTATGTAAAGTAACAATTGTGTAATGCCAGAGAGTTGTTGATTACTTGAGGTGTGAAAACCTTGGGAAGGTTGGTAAGTGATGGGGTGCTCAGAGATTCCCTCCATGCAACTTTTTCCCAACATACGTCAGTCTCCAAACAAATTTTTGCACTTTAAGTGACTTTCATGTTGTTATCAAAAACATTTAATCAATATTTACCATATATAGAATGCTATGGTAAGTTGCATGAAAAGAGCCTTGATAAGAAAGAAGGCCTTTGAATAAATAATGATACATAAGAAAAGGCAAATGAATGATGTCCACAGCTTTAGACACTGAGCTCAGTGTCAATAACAAAGTGAGGCTGTTGTCTTCAAAGCAACCTTTGAGTGAGCTCCACTTAGACCACTGTTTAATCCTCCTCATTAGTGTTTCTTTTCTTCAGTATACTCTCCACTCTTTTGGTGAAAGCAGTCAGAATATAAACCAAGCTCAAATACTTCTGCTTGGAATTCCAAGATCTGCCCTTCTGTTGTCAGTGACTTTCCCCTCTCTTCCTAGTTCTCATTATCAATCCTTCATGGTCTTTTGGCCACTTCCCAAATAAACTCTCCTATTCCCCCAAGGAACCCTCATTTCCATCTCTTCCTCTATACTTCAACTTTCATGTATATTGTAGCAAACTTTCTCATTCATCAGGTTCTAGCTACGATGATGCTTCAGCAAAACAACACAATTTTGTTCTGAACCATTGAGACTTAAGGTTACTCTATGCTTGTTATTCCTTCTCAGTTTGAACTTTGAAGAATCAGTTTTTATTCCCTTCCTGTTTCATTGGTTTTTCTGTTTGTCTGTTTGTTTGCAGGTTTTTTTGCCTCAAATATTTTAGAACAGTGAAGCTCAGAGTATTATTCTTTGGTTCCTATCATGTTGACATTTTGAAATGGTACAATATTTTGAAGTTTATGACAGAAATTTTACAACTTTACTTTAGTAATAGAATCTCTTCCCATGAGTAAAATTCAACAGTCATTAACAGTATTAAAAAAGAAAGGTCAAAGTGACCTCTTCTGGTGAAGTGAGAGGACTATACCTTCTAGATAATTCCCATGATGTCTTTTTAGAATACTTTAGGATTCCATGTGATATAGTTTTATGGTAACTGCCTCAAAACCCTAATAGTTCAGATTATGTTAATATTAAAGCATATATTAGGTGACTGTTAACTGACAAAAGTCACAATTAAGCAATCCACTGAACATAAGGTATACTGTGGAGCAATGGTTAGGTTCACGTTAGGAAATAGGGGTTATAATAGTCACCCATGGAAAAAGAAAGGGAAAGCTGCCAAGATCACATGTGCCTAGTAAAGGGCTTCTACTGCTGAGGAAGCCAAGGATCCAGGACCTGTTTTCAGCAGGTTTACTCTGTATAAAGCACTCCAATGCCAAAAGAAAATGTTTTCTTGTCTGTAAATTATTCCTCTTAGGCCAGTTTCACATAGTTTGAAACAATTTCCAATAGGCATCCTACAGTTTCCCTGTCTCAAGCATCCAAAGAGACACTTCCACTGATGAAGTATAGTCTTTAAAAAAACAAAACAAAACAAAAACATGAGTATATATTTCAGTACACAAGACTAGTATTTGCTTTGATGACAGGATGGTTTGCTTGAGAATATTTTTTCCTAAAAGCTTGTCATACATCATGGTTTCAACAACCCAACCATGAAATACAATTAGGGTGACCCATAGGTTGCAAACTCTGCCCTTAGTATTTCTCAGGGCTAAGTCATCATGGAATTGTGGTATCTTTTTCAGATTCACACAACAACAGTAATTATATAGTGATGTATCTCTCATTTTGTTTGCTTAGATAAATTCAGTTAATTCATGTAGCAATTCTATGCTATAGGTACTATGATTATTTGATGATTGAAGGATTGATTAACTTACTTCTTGAGGTAGGTCACACTATGTAGCACAGATTAATCAAATGTTTGGGATCCTTCTGTCTCTGCTTCTTCAGTGAGGTGCTATGCTTATTTCAATTTTTAATGTGATTGGGGAACAAAGAGTTAAAAAAAAAACTTCCCCAAGTTCAGATAGAAAGGCAGGAATGAGGAAATAAGCAAGCCTAAGCTTTGTCATTCAAAAGCTGAAGGGATGATCTATTAATTACATATTTAAGCCAGCTTCTTGAAAATGAAGACACTAAGGCCTTAACACGAAAGAAATGGGTAGATATTAGTAATGTTCTTTTCTACTTATTAAGAAACAGTACTAGGTTACTCTTTACCTTTTTTGCATTATAGGACATGAACTATGGGGGTGGGGTGGCCACACAATTGGCATTACAATTGTTTTGGAGACCAGTCATTTGAACTCACTTTCTTTGTTATTAGGAACCTCAGGAACCCCAGAAAGGAAAGTATACCCTTTCTTTGGATCTCCATTTTTCTAGCTATAACATAATTTCATACACTTTCCATCCAAAGTCAGAATATCACCTTTTCTTTTTTTTCCAGATTTTTTTATTTGAATTAGAAACAAGATTGTTTTCCATGACAATCCCAGTTCCCTTCTCCCTCTTGTCCTCCATTACCACCCCCACACACACACAACTAAAACCCTACTATCACATATCCTTTCTGCTCCCCCTGGAGAGTGAAGCCTTCCATGGGGTGTCATCAGAGTTTATCGTATCTTTGGGATAGGGCCTAGGACCATCCCTGTGTATCTTGGCTCAGGGAGTATTCTTCTATGTGGAATGGGCTCCCAAAGTCCACAGCTATGCTAGGGATAATTACTGAACTTATAGGAAGTCCTGTAGATTTCCAAGGTTTCCTCAATGAAATCCATGTTCCTGGGGTCTGGATCAGTCCCATGCTGGTATCCCAGCTATCAGGCTGGGGAGCAAGAGTTCCCCGATACTCAGGTCAGTTATTTCTATGGGTATCACCAGCCTTGTCTGGACCCCTTTGCTCATCACTTGTCCTTCTTTGCATCTGGATTCCAGTTCAGTTCAGTGATAAGATATGGGTGTCAGCTTCTACTTCTACCAGCTCCTGGATGAGGGCTATCAGGTGGCGTGTAAGTCATTCATCAATCTCATTATCGGGGGAGGGCATTTAAGGTACCTTCTCCTCTGTTGCTTAGATTGTTAGCTGGTGTCATCTTTTTATCTCTTCAGACATTTCCCTAGTGCCTGATTTCTCTGTAAACCTAAAATGTCTCCCTCTATTATGGTATCTCCATTCTTGTTATCTTCTATTCTTCCCCTGACTCAAACTTTCTGCTCCCTCATTTCCTCTGCATCCCGCTGCTTCTTCCATTCTCATTCTCCTGGCTCCCTCCCCCCTATTCCCGTGATCTCAATTTGCTCAGGGGATCTTGACCTTTTCCCATTCTCCAGGGGACCATGTATGTCTCTTTTGGGGTCCTCCTTGTTTACTCTGGCAGTGTGGATTGTAGGCTGGGAATCCTTTACTCTATGTCTAAAATCCACATATAAGTGAGTACATATCAGTCTTTCCTAGCCATCTGCCATGGTGGGTGGATGAAAGACCCGAGCTAACATGGGGTTAGCTTGTTAAACAACAATAAAGCCTCATGCTGTTTGCATCAAGCTTTCGAATCTATCTGGTGATTGGGGTGACTGTGGTCCTTGGCTGAGATCCTGGAGGCCTGAGCTTCCGGGGGTCTTACATTCGGGGGCTTGTCCTGGATTTTCGACCACTCCTTACCTGAGTGGATTCGATCTTGGAGGTAAGATCAATTGAGCTCGAAACTTATATGTTCAACGTTATGTCCATGTTTACTTTTTATGTCTCTTGCTGTTTTGTTGGTTTGGTGCCAAATCAAACTTGGATTTGATCTGTGCCTGCACAGGACTTGTATTTTGGTAATTTGGACCACAGGGGGAGACAGAAATGTCCTGAGACTCTGGGTCCTGCCCTGGATGAAAGTCCAATGGTCATTTGATTTGGACCATAGGGAAAGCAGACGTGCCCCAGAAGCAGACGTGCTCTAGGACCCTTGGTCCCGTGCTGGACGACAGTCCGAGGTGTCTGGGTAAGGAAAGGATACAAAGCGTCGCTTCTCCAAGGCACAGCTGGCCCCCTGGAATCCGTTTCCCTCCTGCTCTGTAATTTTGGTTTGGGGTGCCATTCCTTTGCTGCTCGGTTTGTCCTTTTGTTGTGTCCGTCCTTCTGGTTTTGCTGCTTGTGTCTGTCTCCATACTAACCACCCCTATCCCTGCATTCCACCTCTACTGTGATCGGCAGATGTGTCCAGAGGATCACAGACTTCTGCCCTGAGGACACCCAGGAGGTATGGAGGCCAAGGATGCTTGTACCCTCCTCAGTTTTCAGCGATTGTAGCCGCCTGGTTCTGCCGCCCTTCTGCCTGGCGCCATTGCCTTATATGCGATGTGGGCAGATAGAGTTGGTGTCTGTTCTTTTCTGTCTATTGTCTCTGTGTGTTTTTATTGTTGGTTTTCAATTCAGGATCCACCACGACACTCCTTTTCATTGAGTCATGTGGCACCACACTAGGTAACTTTCTTTTCCAGTCTTGTTTCTGTATGGTTTCTATAAAGCCTGGAGGGTTGGAACAGGCTATAATACAGACTGGGCAGTTGAGCAAGTTTGTTATCTGTGTTATCTGATCTGTTGCAATCCACACCCTGCCTGCATGCTTTTCAGTGCTATGTCAGTTTTGTGTTTTCAGGTCTACTGTTTCTGTTAATTTTGTAAATGTAAAGGTCCTATATTAGGGTCACTAGCGATATCTGTAATTCTAGCCATCTGAAATTCTGAATAGGACCCTAGTCTGTGTTTCTGTGCTGTCTGTCCAAGTTTCACATTTGTGCTGTGTGTTTGTTAAGCATCTCTTTCTGTCCCTATTGCCCACGCACAAGGCATGCATGGGTCAGGGGTCTTTTCTTTGTTCCCTTAGCACGTGGCATGGGACAGGAGTTCCTCTACCATGTGTCATGAGTTAGAGTGTGTGGAAGCAAAGTCCCCTGAGGCTGCTACTCTGAACTCCAAACACTGCTGCAGCCCTCACAACTGAGCCTAGCCGATACAGGTGAGTCTGTTTTTCCATCTTCACCTGCCTGTCTGTGGGGCATGCAAAGTGGGGCTGTCTCTGCCCCAACTGCCATTCTGCCATGGGTCATGGCTTGCAAGGCCACCATCTGCCTGGCTGCTCGGCCTTCTCTGTGCTCCTCACACATGGTATGCAGGGAAACCACTGGGTTCATTTACCTACCCATGCATTGGCCGAGGGTCTGGGATTAACAGCAGCACACCCACCCCCCAGGTCTCTGCCCTGAGCACATGGAGCTGGGGCGGGTAAACTATCTGGCCTGATCCGGACGTTCTGAAGAAACAGCCTTAAAGTTATTAAAAAAAAATAAACCTTAAGAAGGACTTTGATAAGAGTTTTTATGTTGACTGAGAAATGAGAAAAAATTATAGGAGACTAAAATAATAAAGAGGAAAAGGGAAATAGAAATTTGTTTAAGAATGTCTAAGGAAATCAGAGAAATGAACTAAAGGTATATAAAAAGTTATAAAGGATTAAAGGAAGTCATAGAAGGTCAGAGGAAAGGTTGTTTAAAGTCAAAGAAAATATAAACTGTTTGTTATGGTTTCTCATGTCTACAAATAGTACATTTTAAAAATTGATAATATAAGTTAAAATTTTAACCATATTAAGTTAATTCTGTTTTAAAATTTCTGTTTATTTCTCAAGTAAATTATGTATGCTTGTTTTAAAATATTCTGTTTCCTGGCATAACCTAAGTTCTGTTACAAGCATACAGCTAAAACTAAAGGTGCAGGGCACCACCATTTTGTAGCCATCTGCATGGCAAACTGGTCACATGGCTGACTGGTTGAACTTCAACTTTGCTGAAGTTGAAAAAAGATACTTAAACCACCATCTTGACTAAAGACCACATGGAAATTAGAGGTACCATAATAGAAACGAGTTTTTCAGTTAAGATATAAAATGTTAATGCTTCTATATATTACAGAAAGACATTAAGGGAATTTAAATTTCTTTTTAAAACCAGTTTTTTTCAATGTTTATGTTTTTAATGTCTTTTTTTATTAATGTTTGTACTTAAAGAGCTTCAATTTTGAATCATTTTTAAGCAAAGCCTGACAATGTAAAGTTCTTGTTTTATAAAAGCTGCTAATCTATTATAAGATGTTACAGTTTATGTTTTCAGAAGTTAAGTTTAGGGCGTTGGTGGCACACGCCTTTAATCCCAGCACTCAGGAGACAGAGGCGGGTAAATTTTTGTGAGTTCAAGGCCAGCCTGGTTGGCGGAGCGAATTCCAGGACAGGCTCCAAAGTCACAGAAAAACCCTGTCTCAGAAAGAAGTTAAGTTCAAGCAAGTAGCTAAAATACGTACATGTAGCTACTGTTTAAGGAATATAAGGTAACTGTGTGCAGTTTTAAATTCAGCTGTGCTAAGTTTCAAATATTTTACTAAGTTAAAACAGTTACAGTCAGACTAAAAATTAATTAATTAAAGAAATAAGACTTTAAGGCCGGGCGTTGGTGGCTCACACCTTTATTCCCAGCCCTCTTTGGGAGGCAGAGGCAGGCAAATTTCTGTGAGTTCGAGACCAGACTGGTCTACAAGAGCTAGTTCCAGGACAGTTTCCAAAGCCACAGAGAAACCCTGTCTCGAAAAACCAAAAAAAAAAAAAAAAAAGAAAAGAAATAAGACCTTACCTAGCCACCTATGTGCTTAATATGTGCTTAAGGCAAGTAACTAAAACAGACAGACGACCTCTAATGCTTCAGAGACCTGCAGAATATGGCATTTAAATTGTTATCTTTAAAGTTTATAATATCAGACAGACTGCCAGATCCTGACAGTGACCCAAAGTCTCCAAAGAAGTTTATGAGGCACCCCAGTTCCTGCACCTGGACCAATGAGCGAGATGCTCAGATGTGATACCTGCCGCCTGCCAGGACCTGGCCGAGACTGTGGACAAAGCGGCTGGACAAAGGAAAATTGATTGTACCCCTTTGCCTAGACAAAACAAGGTCAGTCTTTTCCATGTCCCTCTTCCACAGAGAGGGGAAAAAACCTCTCACTTTATAGGCCTGGTGAAGTTTGCTGTTCTTTGATAATTCTGCCTCCAGTGATAATGGAGAGACTTGGGAATGGCTAACTGTATATGGACTGGCTTCTAACTGGCTTCTGTCACTATTTAGTAGATTCAGATAAAATATACCCTTCTCAGATCCCTGAAATATTAATGTTTGTCAGCTTGACAGCATCAGACAGTCAGACCCACAAGACGATAGTCAGCATGTTAGCTGATAAAGTAGTGACTACCTACTGTTCAGTCACAAGTTCAAGGAATTTAGGTTTATTTTCATTGTCATCTAGGTACAAACTTAAAGGGCTTTATATCAGGCACCTCTGTTCAATCCATACCTGGACAGAAGAAAAATGTACATGCTTCTAGCCCAAATCTGTAGTTTTTGCTAGGACTCAAAATTATAAATATGTTCCTGCTGTTTGAACAGATATCCAGATATCTGCTTTTTCTGCACTGTGGGCTTCATTAAATAAGTTTTAACTTCTGTTCCTAGTTTAAACATGTCTTAAACAGGTTTCTGCTTCTGGCAGACACATCTGAGTATATCAGTTGCTGACTACAGGCTGTTCTAAGTAGACTGCGAACCCTGGAATTGCTGTGGATGTGAACCAGTCCAGCTGATGTGGACACCCCCTGTCTCTGCAACAGAGTCTGCTAAACAGAAGCTCCTGATGGATTCCCTATTGCCTAAATTCCTATTTTTTGCTTTTGACTAGCATTTCAGCCTTCTTAAGTCCCCAACTTTGTCCCAAAATCAGCAGGAAGTAGAATGGGAAAGAATACATGGCCCATTTTCCCTGGTAGAAATGCTAAGTCAGAAGGAACTCCCTTGCATGAGGATGCCAATATCTCTCACTCCCCTGATAGGGACACTAGAGAGACAGCAATTCCATGATTGGAATTTCAAAAAAAAAATGGGGGAATGAAGGGACCAGATCCCCTTTTCGGCAGCCATAACAGTCGAACACGTACTTGCCTGACCTTGTCATGGCTACTAAGAGGTCAGATGCCTGCCCCTTTTGGCAGCCATGACAGTAACATGTGCTTGCCCCGACCTTGCCTTCGTCACTAGGAGGTCAGATGCCTGCCTCATGGCAAGGAACCAATCAGAAGTTAGCTGGTGGTGGTATGCTTTATGCCTCTGGGTGTGCTTTACAGACAAGTACACAGCAATGACACGCAGAGGATAGCAACCACCCTGGGAGAGCCTATGGGCCATAACAACCAGTTGACCAATCAACACAGGGCAAACCCTCCAAGCCTGGAGCCACACCACTCCTGAGCCTGAGCATACCCGTAGACACTCCCCTTATGCTGCCCTATAAGATCTCTATGCTGACGCTTCGAGCTGTCTTTCCTAGCCATCCGACATGGTGGGTGGATTAAAGACCAGAGCTAACATGGGGTTAGCTCATTCAACAACAATAAAGCCTCATGCTGTTTGCATCAAAAAAATAAGTGAGTACATATCATGTTTATCTTTTTGTGATTGGGTTACCACACTCAGAATAGTTTCTTCTAGTTCCATCCATTTTCCTGCAAATTTCAAGATTCCATTTTTTTTCCACTGAGTAGTACTCCATTGTGTAAATGTACCACATTTTATCTATCCATTCTTTGGTTGAGGCGTATCAAGGCTGCTTCCAGTTTCTGGCTATTACAAATAGAGCTGCTATGAACATCATTGAACAGATGTCCTTGTTGTATGAATATGCTTCTTTGGGGTATATGGCTAAGAGTGGAATTGCTGGATCTTGTGGTAGACTGATACCCATTTTCCTGAGGAGACGCCATACTGATTTCCAAAGTGGCTGTACAAGTTGGCACTCCCACCAGCAGAGGAGAAGTGTTCCCTTTTCTCCACATCCCCTCCAGCATAAACCATCATTGGTGTTTTTTACTTTGGCCATTCTGACAGGAGTAAGATGGTGTCTCAGAGTTGTTTTGATATGCATTTCCCTGATGACTAAGGATGCTGAGCACTTTCTTATGTGTCTTTCAGCCAGTTTAGATTCCTCTCTTGATAATTCTCTATTTAGTTCTGTACCCCACTTTTTAATTGGATTGTTTGTTGTTTTGGAGACTATCTTCTTGAGTTCTATGTATATTTTGGAAATCACCCCTCTGTCAAATGTGGGGTTGGTAAATATCTTTTCCCAATGGTAGTCTGTGGGCTACCATTTTGTCTTGCTGACTGTGTCCTTTGCCTTACAGAAGCTTCTCAGTTTCAGGAGGCCCCATTTATCAATTGTTGATCTCAGTTTCTGTGCTACTGGTGTAGTGTTCAGGAAGCAGTCTCCTGTCCCAATTAATTCAAGCGTATTTTCCAATTTATCTTCTAATATGTTTAGTGTGGCTGGTTTTAGATTGAGGTCTTTGATCCATTTTGACTTAAGTTTTGTGCATGGAGATAGACATAGATCTGTCTGCAGTCTTCTACATTCCAGCATCCCATTATGCCAGCACCATTTGTTGAAGATGCTTTCTCTATTCCATCATATAAATTTGGATTGTTTGTCAAAAATGAGGTGTTCATGGGTGTGTTGGTTAATATCAGGGTTTTCACCTCTATTCCATTGGTCTACCTGTCTATTTTTGTGCCAAAACCATGCTGTTTTCAGGACTATGGCTCGGTAATAGAGCTTGAAGTCAGTGATGGTGATGCCTACAGAAGTTCCTTTATTTTACAGGGTTGTTTTGGATATCCTGGGTTTTTTTGTTTCTCCATATAAAGTTGAGAATTGTTCTTTCACGGTCTGTGAAGAATTGTGTTGGGATTTTGATGGCAATTGCATTGAATCTGTAGATTGCTATTAGCAAGATTGCCATTTTTAATATATTGATCCTACCTAACCAACAAGCATGGGAGATCTTTCCATTTTTTGGTATCTTCTTTAACTTTTTTCTTTAGAGAATCAAAATTATTATGGTACAGGTCTTTCATTTTTTGGTTATTGTTACTCCAAGGAATTTTATGTTGTTTGTGGCAGTTGTAAAGTGTGATGTTTTTCTGATTTCTTTCTCCACCAATGTGTCATTGGTATATAATAGGGCTACAGTTTTTTTTTTTAGTTATTCTTGTATCCTGCCACATTGCTGAAGGTATTTATCAGCTAGGAGCTCCCTGGAAGAGTGTTTCTGGTCACTTATGTAGACTAACATATTATCTGCAAATAGTGATAGATTTACTTCTTCCTTTCCAATCTGTATTCCCTTGATCTCCTTTTGTTGTCTTATTGCTCTAGCTAGAACTTCAAGGACAATATGGAAGTGGTATGGAGAGAGTGGACAGCCTTGTCTTGTCCCTGATTTTATAGGAATTGCATTGACTTTCCCTCCATTTAATTTGATGTTGGCTGTCATCTTGCTGGATATTGCTTTTATTATGTTGAGGTATGTTCCTGTTATCCATGATTTCTCCAAGACCTTTATCATGAAGGGTTGTTGCATTTTGTCAAAGGGTTTTTTTTGCATCTAGTGAGATGATCATTTTTTTCTCTCAGTCTGTTTATAAGGTGGATTACATTGATGGATTTTTGTATGTTGAACCATCCTTGCACCCCTAGGATGAAGCCTACCTGATCATGTTGGATGA
The DNA here is from genome assembly GCF_003668045.3 of Cricetulus griseus. Lineage (NCBI taxonomy): Eukaryota > Metazoa > Chordata > Mammalia > Rodentia > Cricetidae > Cricetulus > Cricetulus griseus. The sequence continues at coordinate 72,742,913 of NC_048604.1, read as the reverse complement.
TTTCTCTGATGTGTTCTTGGATTTGATTTGCCAGTATTTAATTGAGAATTTTTGCATCAATGTTCATGAGGGATATTGATCTCTAGCTCTCTTCCTTAGTTGTGCCTTTGTGTCTTGGGTATCAAGGTTATTGAAGCCTCTTAAAAAGACTTCAGTAATGACCCTTATGCTTCTACTGTGTGGAATACTTTGAAGAAATTTGGTATTAGCTGTTCTTTGAATTTCTGGTAGAATTCTGCACTGAAGCCATCTGGCCCTTGGTTTCTTTTGTTAGGAGACTTCTGATGAGTGCTTCTATTTCATTGGTATTTATAGGTCTATTTAACTTGTTTATCTGTTCTTGATTTAATTTTTGGAAGTGAAATCTGTCCAGAAAATTGTCCATTTCCTTTAGATTTTCCAATTTTGAGGAATATAGGTTTTCGAAGTATGACCTGATGATTCTCTGGATTTCCTCTGTGTCTGTTGTCATGTCCCCATTTTCATTCCTGATTTTATTAATTTGCATGTTCATTCTCTGCCATTTGGTAAGTTTGGATAAAGTTTTTCCATCTTGTTGATTTTCTCAAAGAACCAACTCTTCGTTATATTGACTTTTTGTCTTGTTCTTCAAGTTTCCATTTTATGGATTTCAGCCCTCAATTTCATTATTTCCTGGCATCTGCTCCTCTGGGGTGTATTGGCTTCTTTGTGTTCTAAATCTTTCAGTTGTGCTGTTAATTCTCTACTGTGATTATTCTCCTGTTTCTTCATGTGGGCACTTAGCTCTATGAATTTTCCTCTTAGTACTGCTTCCAAAGTGTCCCATAGGTTTGGTTATGTTGTGCCAGCATTCTCATTGAATTTTAGGAAATCTTTAATTTCATTTTTTTATTTCTTCCTCAACCCAGGAATTGGGCAATTGGGCATTCCTTAATTTCTATGAGTTTGTAGGTTTTCTGTAAATCTTGTTGTTGTTGAATTCTAACTTTAAAGCATGGTTGTCTGATAAGATACAGGGAATTATTTTAATTTTCTTGTACCTCTTGAGGTTTGCTATGTTGCCAAGTATGTGGTCAATTTTAGAGAAGGTTCCATGTGGTGCTGAGAAGAAGGTAAATTGTTTTGTATTTGGATGGAATGTCCTATAGATATCTGTTAAGTCCAATTGTGCCATAACTTCTATTAGTTCCTTTGTTTCTTTGTTAAGATTCTGTCTGGTGTTCCTGTCCAGTGATGAGAGTGGGGTGTTGAAGTATCCCACTATATGTTTGTGAGGTTTTATGTGTGATTTGAGTTTTAGTAATGCTTTTTTTACAAACATGGATGCCTTTGTATTTGGGACATAAATGTTCAGAATTGAGACTTCATCCTGGTGGACTTTTCCTGTGATGAGTATAAAATGCTTTTCTGCATCTCTTTTGATTGATTTTAGTTTAAAGTCCAATTTATTGAATATTAGGATTGATACCCCCACTTATTTCATTGGGTCCATTTGATTGGTAAATCTTTCCCCAACCTTTAATTCTTAGGTACCATCTGTCTTCAAAGTTGAGGTGTCTTTCTTGCATGCAGCAGAAGGATGGATTCTGTCTCCTTATCCATTCTGCTAATCTGTGTCTTTTTATAGGCAAGTTAAGACCATTAATGTTGATGGATATTAATGACCATTGATTGTTCATTCTTGTTTGTTTTTGATTTGATGATGGTGGTGAAATTATGTGTGGGATTCTATCCCTTTTTTCCTTTTGGCCTTTGGTAAAATTGGATTATCTGTTGGCTATATTTTTCTGGTTGTAGTTCACTTCCTTGGGTTGGAGTTTTCCTTCCAGAACTTTCTGTAGGACTGGATTGGTGGATATGTATTGTTTGAATCTGGCTTTGTCATGGAATATTTTGTTTTCTACAACTATATTGTTTGAAAGCTTTGCTGGGTATATTAGTCCTGGCTGGAATCCATGGTCTCTTAATGTAGGTAGAATATCTATCCAGGACCTTCTGGCTTTCAGAGTTTCCATGGAAAAGTCAGGTGTAATTCCAATAGGTTTGCCTTTATAATAAGTTGCTTGACCTTTTTTCCTTTGCTGCTTTTAATATTTTCTCTTTTTTTCTGTATGTTTTGTGTTTTGATTACTATGTGGAGAAGAGACCTATTTTTTTTTTTTTTGGGTTCGGTCTATTTGGTGTGCTGTCAGCTTCTTGTGTTTTCATTGGCATGTCTTTCTTTAGGTTGGGAACATTTTCTTCTATGATTTTGTTGAATATGTTTTCTATGCCTTTCAGTTGGATTCTTCACCTTCTTCTAGACCTGTTATATTTAGGTTTGGTCTTTTCATGGTATCCCATATTTTCTGAATATTTTGTGTTAGGGATTTGTTGGATTTAAGATTTTCTTTGGTTGATGACTTTATTTCTGCTAGTGTGTCTTCAACTCCTGACATTCTGTCTTCCATCTATTGTATTCTGTTGGTTATACTTACATCTGTATCTCCTGATCATTTACACAGCTTTTCTATTTCCAGCATTTCCTCAGATTTTGCTTTCTTTATTGTCTCTATTTCAGTTTTTAGGTCTTGAACTGTTTCCTTGAGAGATTTGTTGATATCTTGTAATTTTTGTTTGTTTTTCTTCCATTTCTTTAAGTGATTTTCTCATGTCCTCTTTGAGGTCCTCTTTCATTTTTATGAAGATGTTTTTAAGGACATTCTCTTCTGGCTCATCTGCTTTGTGATGTTCAGGTCTTGCTGGTGTATAATTCCTAGTCTCCGGTGGTGTCATATTGGGTTTTCTGTTGTTGAGTGTACTTTTACATCGTCCTCTTCTTATCCTTTTTTCTGGTGTGTGTAGAAGAAGTCTCTTCTCTCCTAGTGGGTATGGAACCGAGCTTCCCTTCTAGTAGATGCAAACAAATCCAATACTCTGATATATGTCTTCTTCTCTTGGATGGAGGTGGCACTGTTTCCAGAGCCCTGGCAGTGTCCAGGTATGTTGGATCCTGCTGCAGATTTCAGATCCAGTGAGCATCAGATGTCTCTGAGCAGGTCCACTGAACCGGAACCAAAACAACCCCTGGCCTAACTGGGCCGGTGGATGGACGTGGAACTGTTACTGGGTCCTCGGCCTTGTCTTGGTGTGTTGGGTCCCACTGCGGAGTTCAGATCTGGTGAGCAGAACCCTGGCGTCAGAGTCTCTGACCAGAATATCACCGTTTCACAGACTTGTAATAATTTGAAAATCTTACCTACACCTTTTATATTCTATTCCATAACAAATTCCAACACAAATTGGAATATATTTCTTTGAAATAACCTAGTAAATATATGGACCCATTTCACTGCTGCTGGCTGGATTTTAAAAATCTCAGGGTACTTCTAACTTTAGTCGGAGTGAGATGTCAATCTAAAACCATAAGTAATTATTTATAAACATTGTTTATCTGATAAGGACTATAAATGTATATTTCTTCACTTTCATCACAACTTGGTTGAAAATTCTGTTTACCCTTCTTTACACTACAAGATTGATTGCTATGTACTTTCACAGAGTTCTTCTAACATTTCACCTTAGATACAAGGTTCCTCTGTAACCCAAACAAATTCTATCTTTATCTTTCCCCTTTCAATTATTGGTTCTATTTAAAACACAATTCCTGCCACATTTATGAAGTAACATTGAGATTATCATTATAAAACTTTCCCTAACTCCAAGTTGAGTAATAATTACAGAGCAACCTGTGTGTATGCCTATCTGTTATATACAGTTGCACCATTTTAGAGCATGAACTTTTCACAACAAAGACTGTGTAATTTTAGTTTCTCAAGGAGCCAGCATTTGACTATTCCAAGTCTCTCTTCCAGCAAATTTTTAAGTAAGATTGTGTTCAGAAATATTGGGGAGTCCAGCATGTTACTGGGGGAAATCTGGTTGTCCCTTGTGGTTCTTAGTCTCATTAATAAAAGTAAGAGCAGACTCAAAAGGAAACTCAAGGACAATTTTATTAGAATTGAAAAGAAAAAATCCAGGGTAGATAGCCATAATTCTTGGTCAATACCCAGAGGAGAATAATGGAGAGGAGAAGGAAATGATGAAGCCATGCCACCAGATAATGATGGCACACACCTTTAATCCCAGTACTCACAAGGCAGAGGTAGGCAGATCTTTGGTAAGTTTGAGGCCATCCTGGTTTATAGAGTGAGGTCCAGGACAGCCAGGGCTACACAGAGAAACCCTGTCTTGAAAAACCAAAACCAAAACCGAAAAAATAAGCCACGCTATTTGAGTTAAGTGATTGTGCACTTAAGCCATGTGACAGAGAAACAGGCACATATTGGGAGGGGAACTTTAGAGAAAGAATCAAGTCCAAAGTATAAAGCAAAGCATGCTGAAGGGAGAGAGAGAGAGAGAGAGAGAGAGAGAGAGAGAGAGAGAGAGCAAAAGGAAAAATTAAGCTTTTCTGAGAAAGTGTGAAAAAGACCAAAGGAAATCTCATGGATGTTCTGTTGTGGCTGAAAATAAAGCATGGCTTCTGAGAAGAAAATGTACCTTATCTCATAATAGGGGAAATGATTCTTCCTAGCTCTAAGATGTTTAACTCTAACCCTTGGCCAGATAATTGACCAAATTCACTAGATAAACCCTTGAGAGAGAAGGTGATGGCATATGTCTATTCAGGGGTAGATTCCCTTTCTTACTGTAAAGACATTAAATTCTTACCACAAATCAATGAGAATTGGAGTTTATTAGATAAAATTGATAATTCATTTCATCACAGAGAACAATAAAAGCTAAACATTTGTGGTACATGCCTCTAATCCCAGCACTAGGAGGACTAAGGAAAGAGAATTATGAATTCAAGGCCATCCTGGTATACACAGCCAAAATATGCTGTCAAAAATCATTCTTACTGCTCCCAAATAATCCAGTAAAGAAAAATCCCTAGAAAAGAGTGCTCTTATAATCCACATATTTTCAGAGCACCTAGGAAGAAGACATTCCACTTCAAATCCATTGATCTGAAAACAGTCATTCTCTGCTCTCATAATCTTAATGGGCTCAGTCATGTCCATTCAATAAGACAAGTGTTCTGTCTTAGTTATAGCTTAACCTCATGCTGCTAAATAAAGGAAAAGAGAAAGAAGGCAGAAGGGCAAGGAGGCTTAGCATCTCTGAACTTTTTAAAATTCATCACTTATTTGTGCAAAAGAAAAGTCAGGGATAATTCAAGGAGTGACGGGGAAGGATCCATTCCTTGTACAGTATAAACAAATTTGGAGTCTTAGACTCATTTCTGACATCATCTTGTCACGTCCTGTCACTGAGTAGAAGACAGATTTGCTGCCCAAATATCGAGAGGGTTTTTTTCCTGATATCATGGCACATTTTTAGTATGTTCTGAGCTAGAAGTGGAATGATATCATTGCTGGGAATATTAATGTTCCTTTTGGGGGTTCTAGACTAACTAACATAGGAATTAAGAAGCTGACTCAAAATGAACACTAAGCATGAACTTTTTAACTTGTAAAAGAAAAACAAAAAGGCAGCTCCAAAGGAAAAAGGGAATGGTCAAGAGAAAGAGGCAAAGTTGCACCATCTACTGTGGAGGAGAACAGGCAGCCATATAGCAAAGGCATGGGGAAGCTTCAGAAAAAAGGTGAAAAGTTGATGCCAGAAAAAAGCATACTTAGCGGCCAGTAACCCAAATGGGATAAAAAGTAAAAGTTAAGCTTTTCTGAGGCAAGCTGCATGACATAGTCACCACAGTATTTCCTTACAAAAGAGGATACAAGCATCTGCACTGAGAAGAGGCTTCTGGGAAGGAAAAATACATTATCTCATTAAAGGATAATCCTTCCCATATCCTTTTATATAGCTTAGAATGACAGGTTTCCACTTAGAGCTAGAGAAGGAATTTAGAACAAAGGCCAAATACCTTAAATTTTTCATATGGTAATTGAAATTCCTAGAAATGGCCAATCTGATGCTTATATTCTTAGTGCTATCAGGGAACACAGGAGGTCGAGATCCAAAATCAATAGCTAAAGGCTACTGTAACACAAGGTTAATCCTAAGCAGTTATACTAGTAACCTTAAAAGACTAGACATCGATTTTCTCATTTCTAAAATGTGACAGAGTCATAGATCTATCTAAGAATTGTTATGCTGATTTGCTGAGGCAAGGTCTGTGAGGTTTCTTTCAGCTGTTTATTACTTGTGACTGGAAAAAATGGAAGGATAGCATTATAGTGTCAGAAGTGTGATGAGGGACTGGGAGTAAAATGAGTCTTCCAGATCTCAGGTAGAGACAGACAATGTGAATGCTGCAGATAAGAGAGGTAGGAATCTATAAGGCTTCCTTTTTCTACTGGTTGTTTTGGACTATTGGATTAGCTCGAAATTAAATAAAATCCGTTAATTATAATTAATAAATATTTGCAGTGTTGACTTTATAACAAGTATTTCTCCAAATGCTTTACAAATAATAACTGGGCTAATCCTCCTGACAAACTCATTATATAGAGTATGGCATCATGGTTCATTTTACAGATAAAAGGAGGCTAATGCAGAGAGGTAGTGCAGTTTACTTATGGTCATTTGGTTTGTGAATGGAAGTGAAGGAATATAAATCACAATCAAAGGCCTTGGTAGTCCCTGGTGTTACCTATCAGAAATTAGTTAGAAAGCTGAAAGCTGAAATAAGATGTCTGCAAGTTGGCATCATGGAAAGTTTTATATTCCAGTCTAAGTTTTATGATTAAAATGACTTTAACTGGGTTAAACATTCTTCCTACATCTTCCTATACATACAAGAAGTTTCCATTTTCCATTACCATTTGTGATCCTCTGAATTACTTTGCCCATTCCAAAGAAATTTTATCAAGCAACAGCTTAAGTGTTCTTTACTGACCAATTCTCTCAAGCTCAACCTGACTTGTCTATTCCAAGGAGCAATTCTCTTTATACCCCAAGAGGATCCCACAGCAAAAGTAGAGAGAGCTCTAGGAAAGTTTACTTTTCTGTTGTTCATTTAGATTTAATAAGACAATTATTGGTGTATTTAAATATTATTGGGTTATTAAAAGCATTAACAACATCTTTCTTTTCATCTTGTTTGTTTAATGTCTATTTGGGAACAGAATGTGATTAAGCAAACATTATCTAGCAGATTTATTTTCTTTGTGCTACAAATGTAAAGTTAATTTTGAGAGGAAGCTCAGGACATGACCTGAATTTTCTATACAACCTAGGGCACATTGTTTAAACTGAGTATGTCAGGAACTAGGAGGTAGTTTTCTTGATATATTGAACATGGAACTTGCCTTTAAAGAAAAGTGTAGTGCTGTAGATCCAAAGTGGAAATCTTATGTATACTGGTTGCTGCTTTTCACTGATAAGGAAACCCAATGCAGAGATGAAGGGAATTGTGCATGAGTCGCTTTGAGTGGCTAACTGTAGAGCATAACTATTATACTGAAAACCTTATGAGTACAAGCACTAGATCTAGTTTATTTGCCATAGTTTCCTCAATAATTGGGCATGATGTAAGATCCAAGGATGACAGTTAAAATTACTGTGGACTTAGTCACTAGAATAATTTGGGTCTACTGACTTGTGAGAGAATTTTCAACAATGATTGTAAAAAACTTTGCAAATTAGCTTGGTATAACGGAGTCCTCTCCCCTGAAAAAATATTATCAGGCTTTAGAGCTATAGATAAGAAAACATTCTATGTATCATAAAACTCTCCACCCCAGTGCTATTTTTTATGCTGGAGTTTCTTATGATTCCAAAAATATCATTATCTCCCAAATGTTAGATAATAAAAAGAGCCAGGACCTCAATATGTCTGTGTGTGTGTTTGTGTGTGTGTTTGTGTGTGTGTGTGTGTGTGTGCTTGAGCACGTGTGCACACGTGTGCATGTGTGTGAGAGAAGAGAAGAGAAGAGAAGAGAAGAGGAGGAGGAAGAAGAAGAAGAAGAAGAAGAAGAAGAAGAAGAAGAAGAAGAAGAAGAAGAAGAAGAAGAAGAAGAAGAAGCATTCAGCCAAAGATTGCTGAAAGGACTGATTTGGTTTCCTTGAATTTGATGGAAATCTATAATAGTATGTTGTGCTGATCCATACAGACCACTCTCATTTATTGGTAAAACTGGTAGAGTTACAAATTCAGATATTATTTTAACAAAAGGTTACCTAGTATAACCCTCCTTTAAGCTATAATTTATTAGATTCCAATTATATGTTAAGCATAATGTTAAATTCTATCATTTAGCCTTCACCACAAATACTTTTACAGTTGAGAAAATTTAAACATTAGTAAAGGATTTGTCTAACATCACACACTGAGTTAATTGCAAGGTGAGGGTGTTATTCATTCTCTGGGTTACATTAGTGAGGAAACTTATCTATTCTCATTTTCCTGATAGTCCTGGGTAGGCTATTTTGTTCCAGAGAACATTATTTTCCCCTCCTGCCATACCAGAATTAACTCCCATGCTCAACAGCACAATTCTCATTTATGAGGGGTAGAATCTGTTCACCTTGATCAGAAGGAAGTCCCTTTTAAAGACACTATTAAGATAAAATAAGAATGTGTTCATTTATAGCTATGATTAATTGAGGACATCAGTCTGGTTTCAACATTGTCCTCTCCATAAACTGGGAAGATAACAACTACCATGATAGGCAGTGTGAAAAGAGTAGTGTATAGATTATCAGAATTAGATCAATGTGTATGAAATTATGTAACATCATATCTGAAATACAGTTTAAATATCCAAGAAACAAGTTGGGTTACCTCACCCTGCCTTGATGCAGGGGAATGAGCTCAGTCCTGCCTCAACTTAATGTGCCATGCTTTTTTCAAGCTCTTGGGAGGCCTGCTCCTTTCTGGATGGAGACAAGGAGGAAGGATGGAGAGGGAAACAGGAGGAGAGAAGAGAGGGGAAACTCTGGTTGGCATGTAAAATAAATGAAAAAATGTTAGTTAAATACAAAATCTAAAGAAAATTAAAAGTAAGAGCAGTTTCCTTACCCATCAACTCTTGAGTGGCTCAACTCTATTCTTGTGTAATCTGATAATACACTGAACATTCTCAAATTCTCTGTATTTTCAATAGGTTTGTTTTGGAGATACCAACTAAGTATGAGGCTTCTTCATAGTCCCATATCCCCTGCACTGTGAAAATTTGTCAACTGGACAAAGACAGGCTCTTCATTTCTCTACTGAAATGAAAAGCAAAGGCATTTTCAAACTTCTGGCAGCCTTCTTATGTTCCATTTTGCAAAGACTTTCTTTCTGATTTGCAGGAAGGAGCTCTGCTAGTTGATGATTATGTCTAATTTGTATTAATGTGACATTTTATAGTTAATTGAACTCTTTTCCAGTTTTTGAAACAATGGATCTATAACCCAATCTGGCTTTAAAGACAAGGTGAACTTTCTGCCATTTACTCTCAAGTATTTCTATAATAGATGTGCAGTGCCACATCTACACTACTTTTACTTTAAATCTCTTCACCACCCAGATACATCTGTTACAGGAAGAGGACATTGTCTCTATTTTGGATATATGGTATCTAAAACTCAGGTGAAGCCCATTTTTGCTTGTCTTCACCAGCGTGCACATGTACACACATGTGCCCAGAACTCTGAGGGGAAATTACCCTGAACCAAAGTAGTAGATTAATACAGAGTAGGTTTGGAGAGGACTTTAGACCCTCTGTGATATTTACCACCCCCAAACCTCTCTAAATACACATAAACTATACATAAAGTCAATGAACTTATGCATGTAAGTAGAGATTGAAGTTAAAATTTTACATCCAGTTCTTTATATTTTTTGCATGCCCTTCTTTATATGGAGAACCTGAAAATACTACTATTTAAAAGAGTAGTCAGGTCTGAAATCTTAATTAATATATCATTCCCTGTTGTGATACATGTGGCACCTGACACTACCTGCTATCTTTGACACTTGTCTTATATAGAAAGGCAATTTCAAAGTAATATCAGAATAGTATCTCTAAAAGAACCTACATAAACAACTGTGGGCCTTCTCAAGGAGAAGGGATCTGTGGTTGGGATTAACCTGTATGTGGACATCAAAAGTAACAGTACTCTATTCTCAGCAAGACTAATATTTCTGGGCATGAAGGGAGAGACAAAGGGGGCTACTGTGGATGTTATATATGCTTATCACATGCAGAAGCCATCCAGAATTCAGCTAATGAGGGGTGTGGAAATGTGAGTAAGCAGATAAGCATTGGATTCATGGCAAAGGCCTCCAAAGTCTATTTTTTTTACAATTACAGAAACTGAACTTAGAAATAATTGTGCATAGGCCCCATCTTCCATTTCTATGTCTTATTCCTCCTCCCACCCAGAACTACAGTGTAATTCTTGGAATTTACTACATAGGTAATTGGCTAGACCACATGTTGGAAGACTGTGTCAAAATCTGAGCCTCAAACTTTAATGGGGAAATGATAAACCATGAACTTGAACACAAGCAAGTGTTCAGAGTGAATAATCAGATTCCAAGACTCATGAGAAATGGGTGAAAGAAATGGTTCTGTTCGATTAGATAAGATATGATGAAGACTTAGGGTTATGGTATCTGGAGGGGTTTTGAAGGGCTTCTCATGGGGCAAAGAAAATACTGAACATCTAGTGAGTCCCAGGGACAGAGTAAAGATGTGTGTAGATTCCACAATAAGTCAAATAATTTTATTTCTTAGAAGAAATTCATGGTTGAAATGAACTATGTCTGACATTGTTATTAGAGCAGTGTTTGAAGAATGTGGTCTCAGCTATTCAGATATTTTTCTCTGTTGGGATCATCCAACTAAGAATCTAAACATAGTGGAGAGGCTACCTTAAATGCCCTTCCCCTATAATGATATTGATGACTACCCTAAATGCCATCATAGAGTCTTCATCCAGTAGTTGATGGAAGCAGAAACAGAGATTCACAGCTAAGCACTGAGCCAAACTCCTGGAATCCAGTTTTAGAGAGGGAGGAGTGATGAGCAGAGGGGTCAAGATCATGCTGGGAAACCCACATAAACAGCTGACCTGGACAAGTAGAAGTTCACAAACTCCAGTCTGACAGCTGGGGGACCAGAATAGGATCAAATCAGGCCCCCTGAACGTGGGTGTCAGTTGGGAGGCCTGGGAAGTCTATCGGTTGCTGGTAGTGGAACCAGTATTTATCCGTAGTGCGTCAATAGGCTTTGGGAACCCATTCTCCATAGAGGGATACTCTCTCCGCCTAGATACCCAGGGGAGGGCCTAGGTACTGCCCCAAATGATATAACAGATTTTGATGAGCCCCCTGGGAGGCCTCACCCTCCCTGAGGAGTGGATGAGGGGTGGGATGGGGGTTGGTGGGAAAAATGGGAGGAAGAAGTGGGAGGGAGAGGGAACTGGCGTTGGTATGTAAAATAAGATAGTTTTTAATTTAACTAAAATTATTTGAAAAAAATATTTTTCTCTGTTCATATTCACACAGCTCTTGAGAGATGGATCCAGGAGTTAATATCTACAAACTGTAATATTCCATGTTTAATCCTGCCTTTTGATCTAGGTAAAGAATACAATATATTCCCAAGTTATAGAGAAAGAGGAGATATTGCTATGGAAGGATTCATACCTATTTCCCCAAATTCTACTCTGCCAAGATCAGAAACACCTGTTAACAATATGTCCACCACCTTGAAGATACTCCAAAAATCCTAGAAATACTAAATGAAAGAACTCACAGAAGGTCAAATTCTTTGGGTTGTTTTCTCTTGGGCCCCCTGCCTGCTTTCTTTTCAGCTTGGCTGGTTTTCTTTCTATTATAGCTACTACAGAGCATGTGACTGTGGTTTGTGTTATAGTAGTGGGAGACAGTAATTTCCCTAGTGTTAGCTGGCCTGGAGGCAAGCTGAGCACCTACACAACACTTCAGAGGACTCATCTCATGAGCACCCATTGCACAAAAAGCTTTAGTTTTCACTCATTTTGTCCTACATTTAATTTTCTTACCTTTGACAGGAAAGGAAATTAGGAGGAGGGGGATAAAAGAGGAAAACAACCTAGAAAAGGCTGAAGGGGAAGGATGGTGGAAGCATTAAAACCACTGCTATGTAACTAGCCAACAATGATACTGCATGTTTATGGGCTTTGGTTGCCATAGAGACAGTTACGTAACTCCAACTGGTGGTGAAATTTCATACTGCTTGTGGTGGCGAGCGATATTTCAGTCACTTAGGGGCTACTTTTAAAGAGAACAAATAAAGTAGCTGAGGGGCCCTTTGTCTTGCCGGCTACAACCTGCTCCGTTTCAGCCCCACACACCAGTCATTTTCCAGTTTTCTGTGTGTAGCAAAATGTTCCCAATTATTCTCTGAGTAGAGCTGGGCACTTACTCCTCTCCCCAGTCCAGAATGGCTAGGCATAAGGCTCAGAGCAAAAAGAAAAAATAAATAAAGCCTCCTTTGGGGTGGGAAGCCCGTGTGGAAAATTTCAGCTTGGAAAGCTTGTTTGCTGGGAAAGTTATGAGTTGAAAGGAGTGCATGTGTTCACTAGCAAAGAGACCAAAGGCTAGGTCCTCCTTGTTCAATCTCTCTCTCTCTCTCTCTCTCTCTCTCTCTCTCTCTCTCTCTCTCTCTCTCTCTTCTATTCTCTCTATCTCTCATATTTACACAGGTTCTACAAACATTCATCACTTCACACAGTTTATTCACATGAAACTACTGTTTGAACATATACAACTATTTACTATAGAGACACACATATAGAAGGCTGGAATATAAGACATTTCAAATTTTAAAGTGTCCCACACTTATAAAATGGTGATTTCAGAAGATTCAATCTGTATGTTTCCCATACATTTATACCTATTTATATATACATATTATCAATATACTCATTCTCTTACAAAGTGAGAATCTTATAAACTTACTGATATTTATATTTCCTCCCACAGATTCTCTCTCATGCAATTTTCAGTTAATCCTGTAAACTCTTACACAAATACCTTTTATATATTCTCTATTTTCACTCATAACTTTTCACATGTTTTCATATTTTCCTTTCTACTTTCTCATATGCAGTCAATTATGGTGGTTCACACAGTGTCCAGCTAAATGTCTGTTACAAATAGCCCCTCTGCTACTCATGTATACACACCATTGAACTAGAACTTCTCATCTGTTGTTTTTTTTTGTGTTTGTTTTAGAGACAGAGTACCACTATTAAGTTCGACTAACCTGGAACTTGCTATGTAGACCATGCTGGCCCTAAACTCAAAGAGATCTGCCTACGTCTGCCTCCTGAGAGTTAGGATTGGAATCTCAAAGAAGCTTCAGGACCTACCTTTGAAGAAATATAGTATTTTTATAATTTTTCATATTGGATTAATAAATTAAAAGACAAAAAGTAAAAGTTGGCCTATATTCACAAAAGAAGTACTGAATAGATATTGGAATCGTAACATTTTTATGTCATATTCTGTCTGATTGCCCCTTTCTTTCATGAGCAAAGATATTTTCAGTGAAACTACTGTGCATAAAATAGAAACTGGGCATCTTTGCCTATGCTGAACCCTGACGGAGGGCAATGTTGGTCTTTAGATGACAATATTAGTAAATAACAACAGGATCAACATTTACCTCCAACTTACAATCATTCATTTCCCCATCCTGCAACTGTCTCCAACTCTATTTTCTTGGTTTGTTCAAAGAGTAATGTTCTTGCTTGGTTGCACCCATCTTTTATCATTGTTTGTAATGTAACAATATCTTGTCTTTCTGGTGTGCAGAAAGACAGAGATCCAAAATTTACACCGAATCAAAGCATCTATGTTGCCTGAAACATAAGCTGATAGGGAAAGATGGTCATTGGACTTTAAGAAAAAATATTCCTAAAAGGGATTTTGGAGTGGTGGATATCTGAAGACAAAGATACCTGGGAATGTCTTATCTTGAAAACTTTGGAAATCATAAAGTTTTACTTTGGAGAATCAAAAATGGAGTGAGAGATTTAGATCTGAAAGAATGTTAGTAAAGGCAATAAAACTAACATATATCTAGTTGTACGGGTAAGGTGCCACAGAGAGCTGCATTCACCAGCAGAGATGGCAGCTTTGTTTTCCTCGTTGAACCCACTATTTATTCTCCTCTCCCTCTGTCTTAGAAAGATTCAGTACCCTGGGTTTACTTATACTAACTTCTGGTAAAATAAAAAAGGTATAGAGAATTAAGTTGGGGTCTTGATGCTCCCCTTCCTGCACTGTCAGCTATAGTTGGCTGTGCCCCTCAACTCAAAAACCAGCACTGCTGTCAAAGCAGCCTTCTTGCTCTCCAAATTTCACTAACTCTCTTCTTCTGTTTTCATAGATCTCATGGCTTGAAGATACAAGTTTATATAGTCTTTTTATTAAACATTCCTTGATTTCCACCAATTTATATGCATTCTCTGTTTCCTTGCAAGGTCAAAACACAAGGGCAAATTGTTGGAAGATCTATTATTGTTCTTCTAAAGTTTGGAGAAATGTTAAAGAAGAGAAAAAGCTATAATTATGTTTTGTGTTGAGTTGATATTTCTTATCCTTGTTACCTTGGCCACTTTCATATAGTGACTAGGACTTTAGTACTCTAGACACTTCCTAAGCCACAAGACAGTTTTAAGGAGGCATAGACTCACTCATTGGAAAATATATCTTATTATTTTAATTTGCTTTTTATTATTTTTTTCATGAGCAGTGTCTAAGTCTTGACCAATAAATTGCAAGAAGACATATATTTCATGCTTATTAAGGCCCATTAAAAAGACAGTTATGACAACTAACAAGACTCTGTCTCTGTGTCTGTCTGTTTCTCTCTCTCTCTCTCTCTCTCTGTGTGTGTGTGTGTGTGTGTGTGTGTGTGTGTGTGTGTGTGTGTGTGTGTGTGTGTGTGTGATGTGTACATGTATTCAGAGAGGCCAGAAGATTGTTGGGTTCCCTGGACCTGGAGTTATAGGAGTTGTAAGTCCAATGTGGGTGCTGAGACCTTTCCAGCCTCCTCTTGCATTTTTGTCCTTGGAGTTAGGGGTTGAGAGAAAGGGAATCCTTTTCTGACCCTCTTCACACAGTGTTTTTGTCCCAGAGCCCACCAGAGATTGAGAAGGGTTTGTTTAGCCATCCCTTTCCTAGCTTATTGAATTCTTCCTTATTCTCAGTCACCCCATTTTCTCTAACATTGGTGACATTAAAAATATCTAATTTATACAGAAACCGCAAGATTATTCAGATGATCCAGTTTCAAACTGTTTTTTAAAAACTGCTTTAGAGTACAATAGTGGCACAAAGGAGAGCTTAAGCAGATTATACTCTAACATAGAATCCTCCCCCTGTAACTACTACCACCTCTGCTGTCTCAGCTATCCTTACATAAAAAACATCATGGTCTGCTTTGCTGTATATATTTGTCATTTATTATTTTGTAATTGTATTTTAAAGTAATTACTGTCTATAACAATGAGACAATGACTGACCTACTCCAGTATATTTGTTGTACAGATAAGGAAACTGAAGCTCAGAGAACAAAAGAGATTTGCTCAAGATCATACTGTAAATCCATCATTAACACTTTCATTTGGGCCAGACCTAATGAAGATTCTGTATGACCATAATATAACTAGTACTTGCCATCAATATCCCTGTATTCCTTGCCAGCAATCTATGGGTTGATGAGGATAGGAACCAACACTTTATGCCCTGGAGTCCTAGGGGATATAGTTTTGAAAGCACAGATGATACCTGGATGTACATGGTACCTAGAGAGGGTGTCCCTTCCAGGAAGCTCTTTGGCATGCCTAGTACTGAATTATGCAAGGCCACAACTTTGAGTCTATACCCAAGGTCTTCATCTATTACAGAGGTTTCCATCTAACTAAATACGTTTTCAACTTTAAACAAGTATCAGTTATCCTAATTACTATGGAGTGAGAGCTAGAGGGGATACAGACTACTTCCAGGCAGGAGAAGGATTTTGGCTCCTACCAAACCAAATTGGTGGCAGGAGCTGTGTTCAGGGCAAAGTACATTTTGGTAATGCTTGTGGATCATACTTCACTGCCAGAGAATTGCAAAATACTTCTCCCTTCTCAATCCTAAGTTATGGGACACAAAGGTGAAGAAGTGTTTCAATAGTCAGTTAGGGAACTCTGAAGAGTGTGGCTCTGGTCTCTAAATGTTTGGGCAGGCCGAGAAGTGCAGTATTTGGGAGTTTTAACTTAGCATGTGATCCACTTAAGTGAAGCCTAATGTTTCTAGGCATAGAACAGCAGTTAAAAGTGAAGACTGCACAGTTAGTCTGCTTTGGTTCTGATCACGGTTCTATTACTTACTAACTACACATTTTGTGCAAGTTTCTGAGTCATACAGTGTCTCAGTTGCTGTATCTCAGAAGAGAAATAATGCCCTAAATTATAGGTATGTCATGAAGATTAAATGCAATGACTCATGTCTCAGTGTCCAGGCACATAGAAAGTTCTATATAAGTATTACCTATTGCTAATATTTCTAGGCCTTTAGACCCAAACAAAAGTCTTAATTGTTGATATTCAGCTAAGCTATGGTCTATTCATGAAACAGATACCACATAACTTACAATTTAGCTTGTCCCCACTAAGATGAAGATATTTTATTCTTAGATCAAAGTGATATGGCTGAATTATCAGATCAAATTTACAATGTAAACACACACAAACACATGCACTCGAGTGCATGCACACATTCATATGAAGAAAATATGGCTGAAAAAAGTAAGGTGTTTTCAAAAGTTTACCTATAGTAGTTAAACCTACATTCCTATATACGAAGTCCTATAAATGTAATCTGCACTTATGGCCAAATAGAATTTAAACCATAGAATTAATATTAGAATTGAGGCTGGGCGTTGGTTATACATGCCTTTAATCCCAGCACTTGGGAGGCAGAGGCAGGCGGATCTCTGTGAGTTCAAGGCCAGCCTGGTCTCCAGAGAGAGTGCCAGGATAGGCTCCAAAGCTACACAGAGAAACCCTGTCTCGAAAAACCAAAAAAAAAAAAAATAATAAATATTAGAATTAAGAAAGTGATGAAATCAGAGATGCTAACTATAAAAAATAAAAACATGGGGAATTAACAAATTTAAAAAAAGATGATAATGGAAACTATACATGTTGTTTCAACCTCTGAATTGTTCTGTCCCTTTCCCAGTAGAGTATGTTGGTCATTTTGACTTCTTCCTTCTTGACCTCTTGAGTACTTGAAGACACTGGAACAATCATTTATGACTCATCTTTGAAGTGTGACTCTGTGCAGTGGACTCAAGACATTCTCAAATTTCAGAGCTAATTCCACTGAACCTTTGATGGGAAATTGTCCAACAATACATCCCAACAGAAGCAAACCGGGTAGATCCAATGAAAATGGCTTTGGAAGTAGAAAAGCTCAAAGTTGAATCTGTATTGATATATTATTTATGATTTATTAAAGCTTACCTGAGTATTCAGAAAACAAAGTCAACCATAAGCCATAGAACCCAGGTACACACCTTTAATCCCAGCATCCAGAAGCTAGCAGGTTGTGGTACACAATTTTAATCCTAGGATTTAGGTTTAAGAGATAGACGGATCTCTCTGAGTTCAAGACCACCCAAGGATACACAGGACTGAATCAGCCTAAAAAATTAACACATTACATGCCTTTAATCCCAGCACTAGAGGGGTATAAAAGATAGAAGCAAGATATCCCGCATTCAGTAGGAGGCATTCATTCTCCAGCCACCCTGAGGAGAGGCAGCAGTTTGAGACTTGGTGAAATGCTTGTGCATGGATCTGCTCTTTCAGCCTGAGTTTGAGGTGAGAGCTAGTGGCTGGCTCTTTTGCTTTTCTAATAATCAGCTTGAAGTTTGATGCCCAGTATCAGTCTCTGGATCTTCTTTTTTTGTGTGTTACATCAATCCACTTCTTGCCTTCTCTATCCTGGACCACCACTATTGGTTATGCCAGAATTTAGGACTTTCTATAAACCTTTGCCTGTTTTAGGGCAAAAAATAATGTAGTCACGACAAGAAAACATGTTCCTATTTGTTTATCATGGTCTGCTATGTAAATGTAAGAACAAAGTATTAATTGAGCTGGTAGAAGCAATTGTAGCAGGGAGAGGGTTATCTGCCCTGGGAAAAAAAAACAAGTATAGTACCAAAGATGTCACAAAAACCACAGATTAAAAAAATACTAGCCAAAGAATTAAATAACTTTCAATAGGTACCAACATATACACATAAGATTGTACCTATCTCTCTCTACAGGGAAAGTAGAGAACAAGGAGATTGAGCAATGGAAGAATTTCAGCTTGACGATAAATAACGTGGAACAAATTTGCATTAGAAAAACAACTGCAGCTGTTGGGGATAGTTAGGTATGTATAAGTAGGGGGTGTTTGATGTCTTCAAAAGGGTGAAAGGGCAGGATGAAGAAAAGTAGACACTAGACTCAAGCTAAGACTCCTTCACCAGCTCCCAAGTCCAAAGTGCCTTACAGTGCCTAGCATGCTGTTGGCATTCAGCAAAGGAGATTTATTACTGTGCTCATTGGATGAGACAGGCAGGAGTCATGAGTCTTGGCAAGAAAACCAGGCCAAAAGATTTGCTTTGACTAAAAGCCATATAACTTGAAAGGTTTATTGCTGAACTGATTATGTAATGTAGCTTTGAAAGAGCAGTATTTAAGATAAAGATTTGAAGCCCTCAGGCAGGTTTGGAAAGAGAATTGGGGAATAGGACTGAATACATTAATAGCCCATTTAAGAATTGCCTGCCTCTTAAACCTAATTTCAGACTGTGAAGCAGAAAGGCAGTGGGCACAGCAAAGGGCACTGATTTGGAGTCTGACCTGGGCTCTGGTAATGTCTCATTTCGATATGATATGAAACCTTTCACTTCTGTGAACATTAGCACACCAGTTCATATTGGGAAACACAAGACTAGAGTGCAAGAGTTAGACTTGAGACTCACTAAGGTCTGACATATACAACTCTACATGCTATGCCCAGGGGTTTGGTTTCATACAACCCTAAAAGTTCTTACCAAAATTCTTAATTGGATCAATTTTTCCAGGTGGAAAATCTCCTTGGATTTTTTTTTTTTTTTTGGTTTTGGCCATATCCAGTTTCAATTGGCCTAGACTAGTAGTTTTCCATTTTGGCAATCCCTTATTCTCCTACAGGAAATGTTAAAAATGCCAAGACTCAGGCCCCACTTCCTAGGCTTACTAATTTAAAAGGTTCCCTGATAATCTCTTTATGCAGCCAGTGTAGAGAATTACTATCTTAAGAAAAGTCGGGTAGACCCCATGTAAATTTCTGTAATATCTTCAAACTTGATTTCCTGTCTCATTTGTTTACATTTGCTCTGGCACAAACCATATGCTTCTAAAGCATTTTGTACCTTTGGTTTTGCTACTAACATTGGCTATCCATTGAAATTCAGATTCTTAATCACTAAAATCAGGCTCTAACCCATTTTTAGGACTCATCCCTAATCATTTTATGTATTGGTATTTAATTGGCTTTGCTTACTGATTAATAGCTTTATAATGATGATAAAATACCTCATTTGTAGATACCATATTCATCTAATTTTATTGTTTTAATTAATTATGTGTTATTGTAGAATTCATTTATTTAAAATGCACATTTGAATAATTTTAACACACATACCTGTGTACCACCATCATAACAAAAATTTTAGGAAGTAATTACCATATAAAAGATAAACATCATGGTTTTAGCAAGCATCATTTAGTGCATTCCTATGGCTGTCAGTAATCACTAATCAATTTTCTCTATATAGAAGTCTCCATCTTAATTATATATGATTATAATCATATAACATATTTGATGAATAACTTTGTTCAACCTGTTTGCATGACTTATGCACTTTGTAGCATATATAATATCCCTTTTGAAGCTGAATAACGTTTTATTATGTCAACATACTACATTTTCTTTATTCATTCATGAAATTTCAAATATTTCAAGCTTTCAAACAATCCTGTTATAAATATTTATGTATCTACCCTTAAATCCTTTGTGTATTTCAACCTGGATAATGTTTTCTTATTGTTAAGTTATATACTCTTGATACAAGTCTCTAATTGGACATTTGCTTAAAAATATTTTCTCTCACCTATATTTCTACTTCCTCTCCATTTTCTTAATATGTAGACCTTACTGACCTTGAAGTCATGATCCTCCTGCATCTGTTACTCAAATTCACCAACAAATCTAATTTCTCTCCATTTTCTTGATGGAATTTTTAGATGGAAAAATTTAAATTTAATGAATTTCCATTTAAACACTTTTTCATTTGTTGCTCCTGGCTTGATGGCATATCTAGAGATTTTTATACAATCCCAGGGTCACAAAGATTTATATCAATAAAAGAAGTGTTCCAGCATTCAGAGCTTAAATATACTTTGAGTTCCATCTTCATTCATTTGCATGTGTTTACCCATTTGCCCCATAATTATTTGTTGTAAATATTATTCTTTCTTCACTGAATGTTCTTGGTGCCCTTGTCAAAGTCAATATTTATTTAGGGACTCTCTATTCTATTCCATTGACCTATGTACTTATCGTTTAATATTGCTTTAACTCCACCCAATATATACCCAATATATATTTTTTCTTTTTTATTTGAATTAGAAACAAGATTGTTTTACATGTCAATCCCAGTTCCCTCTTCCTCCCCTCCTCCCCTACAACACCCCAACTAAAACCCTACCTATCATATATCCTTTCTTCTCACCCTGAAGGGTGGCCACCCAATATAGTTTAATATGACATACTCTATTCCATTCAACATATTTTCTGATTTTTCTTTTTAATTTCTGCTTAACTCATTGGGTATTTGAACTTGTTTATTCTTCATATATGAGTACATTTATCCAACCTTTTCTTGTTCTACTTTTATCTAAGAACAAATTTTGATTATTTGTGCTTATCAATTTATTGATGTATGTCATACAGCCAACCACATCCTGCAAAATATTCTATTGGAAATTGAGTATATGTGGTTCATTGCTGCAAGAGTGTTCCAGAGATGACTGGTTTGTGTTTATCTGAAGCACTGCTTGAGTCTTCTATTTTCTTATGAAATTATTTTATCTACTGTGGAAAATATATTATTATAGTTTATAAATTGCCTATATATGGTTAGATTCTCATTTTTCTTCCTTTTTTAGTTGTTTTATTCAGAACTAATTTTTTAGTTAGTGTACATAAGAATAGGTTTCATTGTCACAATTTGATACATATATATCATTTCCTTGCCTTTTTCTATGATTTTTACTTAATATAATTCATATACTTTTATTGAGTGTTCCTGTGTTTTGTTTTCCTTTCATAAATTTAAACTTCTATTTTAAATTTATGTTATTTATCTCCAGTAATTTTTTTTGCTTTAAAGCCTTCTCAGTCTGATGTTACTACACCAATCTAGCTCTCTTGGCTTGCTGTTTGTATGGCAAATATATTTTCCAATATTTTTAATTTTAGCAAATTCAGACTTTGAATTTAAATTGTTTCACACTATAAAACATATATCAGAAATTTCTTTTTCTTACATCTTAACCATCTTTTAACTTTATTAGCAGTTTAATACATTCACATTTAGTGTTAATGTTTAGAATTGTCTGACATTTTATCTTAATTTTCTATATGACTATTTTCTTTTTCTTGACATTCATTATTTTTCTTCTACTGCTTACTGCTGTGTTTAGTGAATATTTTCTTTGCAACTCTTTAGTTTTATTAATATTTTCTATTATATTTTAAAACTAAGTTTTCATGATTCCTCCATATTTAATTACATATATCCTATTAGAATATATTTCAAGTTTATACCTGCTTTTTCTAGTAATATATGTAAATGGTATATCTATATATGCTCTTCATTTTACCTTTTCAATATTACAATTGCTTGCATATGTTACATCTATTAATATTACAAACCCAAAAATACATTGTTATAATTATTATTTAAAATGTTAATGTGTGTATTTACATTGTGATATGACTGATAAATTATCTATGTGTAAGATATATTTTTATGTTGAGGACACAATAGTATATCATGTATACATTATTATATAAAATTGATTTTTATATTTATAACAAATAATAATGTGATACAATGTGATGATTTGATACATTGTAAAATGACAAAGTCAAACTAACTAGAATATCCACCAACTTAACTATGATTTAAATTTCCTCCTTATAGCTACTTTGAAATACACATCATGTTATTAACCATATTCATGGTGTTGCATAATAAAATACCAGAACTTACTCTTTCTGACTGAAACTTGTCTACATTGACCAATGTCTCCCCCTATCTTTCCCACTATTTTTCCAGCTTCTTGTAATTTCTATACTATTCTACTTCCATGAGTTCAACTTTCTAAAATTCCACATATAAGTGATTTCATATATTATTTGTCTCTTTGTGCTTTGCTTGTTGCAGTTAATATATTAAAATTCCATCTTCATAAAGGGTCAAGACCTTCCCCTTTCAAGGGGAAACCCACATAAACAGTTAACCTGAACAAGTGGGAGTTCACAGACCCCGATCTGACAGTTGGGCAACCAACACATGACTGAACCAGGGCCCCTGAACGTGGGTGGTAGTTAGGAGGCCTGAGCTGTCTATAGGACCTCTGGCAGAGGGCCTAGTTGCTGCCCCAAATGATGGTAAGTGAATGAGGTACTGATCTATGATTATAGTAAAATGTCATTAGGATTCATTTTATTGTTATTTTTGTTTAATAGAACAGCAGCAGTATTTGATTTTCACCCAGGGTTATAATCTATCTTGTCTCAGGTCCTAAACCACCCAATCTGTGCTGGACATGGATACTATCAAATATAGAGGACCAGGACCATAAATCCAATCAGACTGTGGTTGATTACTCCCAAATATTTTAAGCTATTGTTGTACTAGCTAAAATTGGACCCAGGTCATCACTGTAAATGAAAGGCTTTATGATGAGGTTAGTGTTTATCTTTCTCCTCTGGTAGTGTGGAGAGTACCTTCTAGTACCATGAGCACTATTGAGTAGGGGTTGTTACGTGTCTACATAGGCACCACTTAGACTTTCCTGAGTTCAATGTGTTATATTTTTGTCTGTAATAATAGAGCATTATCACCAGATTGTGGGAGCAAACAGTGGCTTTGCCAATGGCCTGAGTTGTTTAAGTGTTTCCTTAGAGTCCCTTTTGTAATTAACTCAATTAGGTGAAACCTATTCCCAGAACTGGAGGTTTCATTTATTAGCAAGAGGTGTCTAGTAGGGGTTTTGCCTCTCCCATTATGTGGTGATTCCATGTAGATTCATTACATATAGGTATATATTTAAGAAAATTCTATTGTAGTAGTTTTTCATATGAGCCCTCAAATGTCCCTTAGTTTTATTTGTGCCTCCTCATATTCCCTTGCTCACTTACCACTTCAATCCCCCTTCCCATTTTGTCTTCTTTTTTTTTGTTGTTTTTTCGAGACAGGGTTTCTCTGTGGCTTTGGAGGATATCCTGGAACTAGCTCTTGTATACCAGGCTGGTCTTGAACTCACAGAGATCCGCCTGCCTCTGCCTCCCGAGTGCTGGGATTAAAGGTGTGCACCACCACCGCCCAGACCATTTTGTCTTCTTATTCCAGTGTTCCACTCCTAATCCTTGTGCTACATGCTGTGGAGAGATTTCATTTAGCTGAAAAACACCACTAGAAACAATGTTTTGAACTCAGAATTGCTTATAAGCCAAAGTATTCCTCTTTTCTTTAAAACTTGTACAGTATGTGGTACTGTTCTATTTTCCATAGAAAGCAAACTAATAAAAGAACTAATTAATATTTCCCACCATTCTCCTTCTTCTGTGCTCATATATATATATATATATATATATATATATATATATATATATATATGCTACCAAGTAATTACATAGTAAGATAGCACTGTATAAAAGTCATTCCTCCAAAAGAAACTCATCTAGCTAACACTGGATTTTCTATTTCCCAAACTGTGAAAAACAGATTTATACTTTTTCATTTCTTTTTGAAGTTATTATGTTTTCCCTTTCCTTTTACTCCCTTTAAACCCTCCCATACACTCCTCCTTGTTTTTTTTTTTTCAAACTCATGGCCTCTTTTTTCATCAATTTTTGTTTCATAGCTAGGTATAAATATATATTCTTAAATATAACCTATTCTCTTTGTATAATATACCTGTCTGTATATTTTCAATGCTGACCCTTTGGTATTGGATAAACAATTGGAGAGCCCTTCACTACAAAAGACTATTTCTCACACCTTCAGCATTACTTATTTTCCTGTAGTTCTCTGTGTAGTGTTGAAGTCTGCTGAACTTTCCCTCAACTACTTTGGTATGCCTATGTGTAATGATAAATATTCCTGCCAGCCTCCCAAGCCCTGCTACCACATGGACGCCAAAATAACATACAGAGATGAATATTAGGTACAATGCTGCTGGCCAATGACTATGATTTCTTACTTGCTAGCTCAGCCTAATTATCAACCACGACTACTAATCTATATTTATAAAGACTTATCTTATCGAGGATGCCGGCCTTATGCATCCTGTCTTCCCGTGGATCACATGGAAACTTCTGTCTTTACTACGTTTCTCAGAATCCTCCTTGACTCCTAACCCCACCTATCTTGCTTTCCTATTGGCCAACAGTGCTTTATTTATCAACCAATAAGACAAACATATACACAGGAGGACTTCCCCCATCATCTCCTCTTTTCTGTATAAATAAAAAGAAGGCTTTTTAACATTAACATAGTAAAATATGTAACAAAACAGATATCAAGTAAGAACTATAATTGCAATATTTAGTCCATTAACATTTAACAAGTTTTAAAGAAAATATTCTATCATCTATTTTATCTTTGTGAGTCTAAAGTCTTATATGTAACTTATCTTTTATAATAACTAAAAAAACCTATAACAATAGCTATCTGTTTTCAACTCCATCAAAGACCACAGAAGGATAATATATAAACTCTAGAATGGACAGAGACATTTTACTGCCTGGACAGTCACCCAAATTTCCTCTGTAACGTTGGGGCATCCATCTTCAGCCTATAGGCTGCAGTGTGTCTGGCAAACTTGTTCATGAAGCAGGAACCCTTCAGGTCTTTCTTGTTTTGCAAGTTCAGCAGTCACTTTCCTGTGGTTCCTGCATGTCCAGTTTTTCAAACAGTCCAGGCAAGATCAGTTTCTTGACTAAATGGATAATCTTGCTATGTTGAAGGCAAATTCCATAACAAGTTTCTTCGATGTCCATCTTCCCTTTATACTTTTCTGATGTAATTGGTGTGCCAGGAGCAGTCAGGTTTCACTGTCTTGAAAAACCCTAAGCCATTTAAATGCCATATTCTGTAGGTCTTTGAAAGGTTTGAAGAATATCTATACATTTCAAATACATCTCTGTGTATCTAGAAAACCTAACTGTAAGTTTTGACTATTATACCTGACTATATACAATCTGTATTTAATTATACATTACATTTTAAAAGATCTGTATAACACAATACCTAAACAATAGGAAAAATACATATCACAAAATTGACCTTAAAGTTGAATCAATAAATGAAAATCCATACCAATGCGAAGTAATCATTTCTATATCCTATTCCCCTTTTTCCCTTTAAAAAGAGATTGACTGTGATCATTACCATTTATAACCAAGCCCATTTAAATGTAAACAAACATTTATAAATAATATTTGGGAATTTGGGCATTGTTCATTCCAAACTACTTCCTGCTGGTTGGGGATTGATGTCCATATGGTGGGGATCATGATAAAACACAAAAACCTGGCTGTAGTGCTCTATGCATGCATCATCTCAGCTGTTTTGGATGCAGGATCGGTTGGGCCACTGCCTCAGTGGGTCTTGCTTGATCAAACCATTCTGGAAGGAATCCACAGCTTTTCATTTTCTATGTAAACAAAAGCAGAAATTCTTTTCTCAAGTAGCTTGTCCTTAGACTTAAATTTTGAAGTCAAAACATATTTAAAGTGTATAAGTTGGGTTTATTTAGCAGCATTTATTACCAAATGTCTTTAAGCAGTTGTTCCTTCCCCAGCAATTTAACAATTCAAAGCAACATAATAGCATATAGTATCCAGACTCTCTGTGTATTTTCCATCTTTACATGGCTTTTCTATTTCTCTATTTGTTTTACTTTTATTTTTTCCTTTTATGAGACAGAGTTTCTCTGTGTAAATTTGGCTGTTCTTGAACTCACACTGTAGACCAGACTGGCCTTGAAGTGAAGGGATCTACCCCGTTTTTGGCAGCCATACTAGGCTAACACATGGCTTGCCTGACCTTGCCTTGGTCACTAGGTAGTCAAATACCTGCCTCATGGAAAGGGACCAATCATAATTTAGCTAATATGGTTATGCTTTATAGATTTAGATGTGCTTTAAGGACAAGTACACAGCAGTAGCATACAGAGCATAGCAATCACTCTGGGAGGGGCTATAGGCCATAACAACCAGTTGACCAGTCAACACAAGGTAAGTCCCCCAAGACTGGAGGCACACCAATTATGAGCCTGTGCATACTCCTAGACACTCCCCTTATGCTGTCCTATAAGATCTCTGTCCTGTGGTTTCTCAGTCTTTCCCAAGCCTTCTGCCATGGTGGATGGATGAAAGGTCTGAGCTAATGGGGTTAGCTTGTTAAACAACTGCAATAAAAGATTAATTGCTTTTGCATTAATGGGCCTCTTGGTGATTTGGGGGTTCAGAATTTGGGCACAACAGAAGTCACAGAGATCTGCTTGTCTCTGCCTCCTGAGTGCTGGGATTAAAGGTGTGTGCCACCACGCCCAGCTACACTATTTCTTCTTTTTTTCCAAACACTTTATCCTGTTTCTTTTTCTCTTACCAGCTTACATATATTTTTAAACACATTGCAAACCTTTACAGGTTTTTCTTCATCTGAACCTGTCTGTACTGAAAATTTTTACCTTTTTCTGGCCATGAAGTCTTTTATCTGCTAAATAACACTGCTAAAATTAAAGCATCGGCTGTTTCAGCCTCTGTCTTTCCAAGTTGGTGGGGGTATGTTTATCACCAGCACTGAGAGCTGTACTCACTGCCTTGGTCTATGCTGCAATCAAGCAGCATGCTGCCGGCTTGGAAATGTGGTCACTGTCACTGCCAGATGCTTGTACACAACATAGAATTGTTTGCAGCTCCTGCAGTTTTTTCCACTTGTGCTGAGTCAGGAAACCTGCGTTAAGGGAGATGCTCAAGTCTCTGCTTGTCTTTAGCAAAATAGAGACCACCCAAGAAAATGATGCTATCAAGAAATCATGCTTATCTGTGTTCTTTTGCTTATAAAATCCCTTTTAAAGCCTTTGTGAAGTTTGTATGTGGTAGTTCGTAAAACCGTGTCCTAACACCATTTTGTAAAGATAAATCTTTCTGCCAGCCACCCAAGCCCTACTGCCTCATGGGCGCCCAAAATAACACACAGAGATGAATATTAGGTACAATGCTGCTGGCCAATGACTAGGATTTCTTACTTGCTGGCTCAGTCTTAATTATCAATCTATATTTATAAAGACTTATCTTATCGAGGATGCCGGCCTTATGCGTCCTGTCTTCCCGTGGATCACATGGAAACTCCTGTCTTTACTACATTTCTCAGAATCCTCCTTGACTCCTAGTCCCACCTAACTTGCTTTCCTATTGGCCAACAGTGCTTTATTTATCAACCAATAAGACAAACATATACACAGAATGGTTTCCCCCATCACCTATGTTTGTCCTTGTTTAGCTCATTAATGTTTTGGCAGTCAAGAGTTTAAGATCAATTAGAGAGGTATTGGTTACTACCAAGGTATGTATGTCACTACTGCACCCTTAGGGTTATCTTTACATTATGCTCATTGTGATAGTTCATAGGTGTCTTTTCTGGGTAGGACTGTTGGTTGTATCCCTCTTTTGAGAACTTGAATGGTCCCTTCTGGTACCAGGAAAGCTAGTCCTAAATCAAGGAGTGGGTACTCATGTCAGCTCCAGTTAATATGCCACTGCACTGTATGGTAATTTCAGCAATAACTAATTAATTACTGTTCTGCCGTCTTCCTCACCTTTCTTGTTCCTAGATTCTGCATCTACTCTAGTATATGTAATCACATCTGAAGATTTGGAGCTAAAAGCCTCAGGTGAGATATGGAATGCATCTATCTATCTATCTATCTATCTATCTATCTATCATCTATCTATCATCAATTATATTTCTGGGTCTTGATTACCTCATCCAATATAGTCTTTTCTAGTTCCATTAATTTAACTGTGAAGTTCATTATTTAATTTTTTAATAGATAAACAAATTCTCTATATGTACCATAATTCCTTATCTATTACTCAGTTGAAGGACATGTGAGCTTTTTCATTTACCACCTATTGTCAGAGCCTAGGTAAATAATCTTTACCAGTATCCATCAGAAAGGGGATTCTTTACTATTTGTGAATAGCAAGTATCTGTGATTCTTTCAAATTGTGGCAAATATTCTTTCTCATCATGAACAGCAAGAGGCTTTTCCACATGTGAATAGCAAGTCTCCTTGGAGTAGAATTTCAATTGCTTTGGGCATATGCAAAGAGTGGTATAGTTGGGCTACATAGTAGATTGATTTTTGGTTCCCAAGAATTCACTAAACTAATTTTTGTAGTGGCAAAATTATTGACAATAGCCAGAACCTGGTAAAATCTTACATGCCACTCAACCAAAGAACAGACAAAGAAAATATGGTACCCTTACACAACGGAGTATTACTTAGTGGTAAAAACCAATGGCACCATGAAATGTGCAGGCAAAGGAATGGAACTAGAAATAAAATCATCCTGAGGGAGGTAACCCAGACCCAGAAAGACAAGCATGGCATATACTCACTCATAGATGGATGTTAGCTGCAAAGAAAAGGATAACTAGGCTACAATCCAAAGCCCAGAAAACCTAGGTAACAAGGAGGACACAAAAAGTGATGCATGGATTTCCCTGGGAAGGGAAAATAAATGAGATCTCCTGAGTAAATTGCAGGGGGAGGGGATGAGGAATGGGAACATGAGGGATCCGATTGGGCAGCTTGGGACAGGAAGGTTGGGGAGAGTAATGAAAGACGTATCTTGATGGGGATACCATTTTAGGGTTAGGGAGAAACCTGGTGCCAGGGAAAGTCCCAGGAATCCATGGGGGTGATCCCACCCAGGACTCGTAGCAATAGCATAGTGGGTGCCATAACTGGCTATCTTCTGTAATCAGATTGATGACTACCCTAATTGTCATCAGAGAGCCTTCCTCCAATAACTGATGGAAGCAGATGCAGAGATCCACAGCCAAGCACTGGGCAGAGAGAGTTCTGAGTGTCCTGTTGAAGAACATTTAGTTTCACGAAGTGCCACTAAATGGCACTAAACAATACTATTTTTAAAATTACTATAGCTCTGTAATATATCTCAAGATCTAGAATAACAATTAAGGCCCAGTGCAATGGACTTTTTCTTCATGATTATTTTAGCTACTCAGTGTCTTTTGTGGTTTAATGAATATTTGGATTATTTTTCTATTTATGTGAAGAATGAGATGGAGATTTTGATTGACATTGTATTGAATCTATAAACTGCTTTTAGTTAAATGGTTGGTTTTGTCTTATTTATACCAATCTTGAGTATGGGATGTTTTCCATTTTCTAGTATATTTCTCTCTTTCTTCATTAGCTTCAAGTTTCCACTGTAGAGGTCTTTTATTTCATGTTTTAAATTTATTCCTTGATATATTTTTTCAGAACCTATTGTGAATGGGGGTGTATCCATGAACTCTTTCTCTTTGTGTTTATTGTTGGTGTATAAGAAAGTTATTACTTTGTGCAAATTTATTCTGTGTCTTGCCACACTGCTGAATTTATTAGAGCTATGGCCCAACAATAAAAAATCCAAGTTATATTTCCATTTAAGTGTTAATTGACATGTGAGGCATTTAGTAGCCCCTTTCTTTGTTCAAGAATTTGAGCTTGTCTCAACTGGTAACTTTTTGTTCCATACTGTATAGACTGATTTTACTGACATGCCTGATGTGTCAGTGGGAACATTTGCAAAGTAAAGTGCACATAGACTACTATACCTTGCTATATGGTCTCCATATAATTTCTGTAATAATCCCGGTAGTCAAGGAGCTATTTTACATAAATATATGTGTACATTCACTTCAGTTACTAGACTATTGGAATAATTTACCCTAAAGTGTAATAATTTGCCTGAGAATCACATACTTAAGGAAAGGAAAGACAGAATTCCTGGTGTCAAATAGAGAAATAACTTGTCACCCAGGAAAAGAATGAACACAATTGTAACAACTTGTTGAAACACCTTTCAGGACAGACAACAAGTGAGACAATGTTATATCAATGGTGGGTAGGATCACAACTTAACCAACCAATGCTTAATTGCTTCTTAGCCTCTGTTTAAACTTGAATTCTATGTCTGCAGTCTAAAGATGGACTCAAGGGTCATCAAACATATTTATTTCTTTTTTCTTGCCAATGTAGCCATATTAAATGAATCTGTTGTTTTCCACTAAAGTCTCCTTATCTGGCATATACAGAGTTGAAGACCAAACCTAGACTGTAGGGGCTATCAGAGACTGAATTTTTATTCTAACATCTCCTGTGATAACTCTAAATAATAACCAGAATTTGTATATCTTACTGTGTTTTGATTTGCTTCTCTGTGTAAATGAAGGTATATATAGCAAATAAAGTCTTCATAACCTCTA
The DNA here is from genome assembly GCF_003668045.3 of Cricetulus griseus. NCBI lineage: Eukaryota > Metazoa > Chordata > Mammalia > Rodentia > Cricetidae > Cricetulus > Cricetulus griseus. Next base: position 72,712,044 of record NC_048604.1, on the reverse strand, counting down.
CTCTCTTCCTCAATTTCTTTATTTAGTTTGGAAAAAACATTAAAGATATTTTTCATTTCCTTGGTAAAGCCTATTTCTAAATATTTATTTATTTATTTATTTATTTATTTATTTATTTATTTGAATTACTTGTGGCACAGGTGATTGAAATTGATTTTTCATTTTATTTTTCAGAGTGATTGTGGAAATATATAATAAGACTACTAATTTTCTGTTATTTGTCCTGTTATTTACTGATAGAGTCTCTCAAGTCTAAGAATTTTTTATGCGTTTTTAGGGTCTCATATAAAGAATCATATCTTCAACATGTAGGAATACTTTTACATTTTTATTTGTATTCCTTTTATTTCCTTTTCTTATCTTCATCCTCTAGCTAAGACTTCAAGTTCTTTTTTCATTTTTCTTTAAATTAGAAACAAGATTGTTTTATTTGTCAATTGAAGTTACCTTTCCCTATTCTCCCCCCATGCCAATCAATAACACTCTACCTATCCCATATCCTTTCTGCTCCCCAGGGAGGGTGGGACTTCCATGGTGGATCTTCAGAGTATGTCATATCCTATGGGATAGGGATTAGGCCCTCCCCCATGTGTCTAGGCAGACGGAGTATACCTCTATGTAGAATGGGATCCTAAAGTCAATTCATGTGCTAAGGATGAGTACTGATCCACTACAAGAGGCCCTTTAGATTTCTGAGGCCCCCTCTCTGACACCCACATTCATGGAGTCTAGATCAGTCCTATGCTGGATTCCCAGCAATCAGTCTGGGGGCCGTGAGTTCCCCCTTGTTCAGGTCATCATTTCTCTGGGATTCACCAGCCTGTTCTTGACCCTTTTGTTCATCACTCATCCCTCTCTGCAACTGGATTCCAGTTCAGGACAGTGTTTAGCTGTGGGTGTCTGCTTCTGCTTCCATCAGCTACTGAATGAAGGCTCTAGGATAGCATATCAGTTAGTAAAAAATCTCATTATCATGGGGTCATTTAAGGTAGCCTCTCCACTGTTACATAGATTGTTAGTTGGTGTCATATTTGTAGATCTCCATACATTTCCCTAGTGCCTGATTTCTCTTTAGACCTATGATGGCTCCCTCTACTATGGCATCTCTTATCTTGCTCTTCTCTATTTTTCTCCCAACTCAAACTTCCTGCTCCCTCAAGAACTCCTTACCTCTACTCTTCTTCCCTTCTCATTCTCCTATCTCCCTCTCCCCTCCCCCATGCTCCCAATTTGCTCAGGAGATCTTGTCCCTTTCCCCTTCTCCTGGGAAACATGTATGTCACTCTTAGAGCACTGCTTGTTTCTTAGCTTCTCTAGTGGTGTGGATTGTAGGCTGGTAATCCTTTGATCTATGTATAAAATCCATATATGACTGAGTACATACCGTGCTGTTCTTTTTGTGACTCTCTTACCTCACTCAGAGTGGTTTCTTCTAGTTCAATCCATTTGGCTTCGAATTTCAAGATTCCATTGTTTTTTCCCCACTGAGTAGTAGTCCAATGTGTAAATTTAATGCATTTTCTCTATCCATTCTTCATTTGAGGGAAATCTAGGATGCTTCCAGCTTCTGGCTATTACAAATAATGCTGCTATAAACATTGTTAAACAGATGTCCTTGTTGTATGAATTTGCTTCTTTTGGGTATATGCCTAAAAATGGAATTGCTGGATCTTGGTCAGCAGGATAAAATGCCAGCCCACAGCCTGGGAAAAGATATTCAGCAACCCCACATCTGACAGAGAGGTGATTTCCAAAATATACAAAGAAATCAAGAAGCTAGTCTCCAAAACACCAAACAACCCCATTAAAAAGTGGGGTACAGAACTAAATAGACAATTCTCAATAGAGGAATCTAAAATGGCTGAAAGACACATAAGAAAGTGTTCAACATCCTTAGCTATCAGGGAAATGCAAATCAAAACAACTCTGAGATACCATCATACACATGTTAGAATGGCTAAAAGCAAACACCAATAAGAGTTTATGCTGGAGAGGATGTAGAGAAAGGGAAACAATCCTCCACTGCTGGTGGGAGTGCCAACTTATACAGTCACTTTGGAAATCAGTATAGTGTCTCCTCAGGAAAATGGGAATCAGTCTACCACAAGATCCAGCAATTTCACTCTTAGGCATATACCCCAAAGAAGCACATTCATACAACAAGGACATCTGTTCAACGATGTTCATAGCAGCACTATTTGTAATAACCAGAACCTGGAAGCATCCTAGATTTCCCTCAAATGAAGAATGGATAGAGTAAATGTTGTAAATTTACATAATGGAGTACTACTCAGCAGAAAAAAAAAACAATGGAACCTTGAAATTTGCAGGAAAATGGATGGAACTTGAAGAAATCTTTCTGAGTGAGGTAACCTAGTCCCCAAAAGACAAACATGGTAGGTACTCACTCATATGTGGATTTTCGACATAAAGTAAAGGATTACCAGCATTAAGTCCACACTGCCAGAGAAGCTAGTAAACAAGGAGGACCCTAAGAGAGACATACATGGTCCCCTGGAGAAGGGGAAAGGGACAGGAACTGCTAAGTAAATTGGGAGCATGGGGCAGGGGGAAGGGAGCTAGGATAATGAGAAGGGTGGAAAAGGAGGGGTGAGGAGGATATGAGGGAACAGAAAGTTTGAGTTGGGGGAAGAATAGAGAAGAGCAAGATAAGAGATACCATAATAGAGGGAGCCATTATAGCTTTAAAGAAAAATCAGGCACTAGGGAAATGTCTGGAGATCTACAAAGATGACACCAACTAATAATCTAAGCAACAGAGGACAGGCTACCTTAAATGCCTGCCCCTAATGATGAGATTGGTGCCTGACTTATATGCCATCCTATAGCCTTCATCCAGCAGCTGGTGTAAGTAGAAGCAGTCACCCAGAACTAACCACTGAACTGAACTGGAATCCCATTCCAGAGAAGGATGAGTGATGAGCAAAGGGCTCCAGACCAGACTGGTAAAACCCAGAGAAACAGCTGAGCTGAACAACGAATAGCTCTTGGTCCCCAGACTGATAGCTGGGTAACAAGTAGGGACTGATCGAGACCCCAGGAACATAGGTGTCAGTGAGGACACCTTGGAAATCTATGGGACGTCCTGTAGTAGATCAGTACTTATCCCTAGCATAGGTGTGGACTTTGGACATTCATTCCACATAGAGAGATACTCCCTGAGCCAAGACACATGGGGGTGGGCCTAGGCCCTATCCAAAGGATATGACAGAGTCCTAAGACCCCCCTATGGAAGGCCTCACCCTCCCTGGGGATCAGAAAGGAAATGTGACAGGTAAGGTTTTAGTTGGTGCAGGGGTGGTAGCGGAAGAGGGGAGGGAGAGGGAACTGGAATTGACATGTAAAACAATCTTTTTCTAATTAAAATAAAAAAAATCTGCAAAAAAACCCTCAACGTTCTTGCTATACAGGTATTCACTTGTTTGGTTACGGTCACCTCAAGATATTTTATGTTGTTTGTGGCTATTGTAAAGGGTGATGTTTCTCCATTTTCTTTCTTAGCCCTCTTATCATCTGTATATAGTCGGGCTACTGATTTTTTGAATTAATCTTGTATCCTGCCACTTTGCTGAAGGTGTTTATCTGCTCTAGGAGCTCCCCGGTATACTTTTTTGGGTCACTCATATAAACTATCATATCATCTGCAAATAGTGAAAGTTTGACTCCTTCCTTTCCAATTTGTATCACCTTGATCTCCTTTTGTTGTCCTATTGCCCCAACTAGAGCTTCAAGGACAATATTAAAGGGATATGAAGAGAGTGGACGACCTTGTCTTGTTCCTGATTTTACAGGAATCATGTTGAGTTTCTCTCAATTTACATTGATATTGGCTGTTGGTTTCCTGTATATTGTTTTTATTATGTTCAGGTATGTTCCTATTATCTCTGATCTCCCCAGGACCTTCATCATGAAGAGGTGTTGGATTTTGTCAGAGGCACTTTCAGCATCTAGTGAGATGATCATGTGGTTTTTCTTTTGCAGTTTGTTTATATGGTGGATTACATTGTTAGATTTTCGTATGTTGAAACCAATCCTGCCTCTCAGGGATGAAGCCTACTTGATCATGTTGGATGATTTTTCTGATATGTTTTTGGATTTGGTTTGCCAGTATTTTCTTGAGTATTTTTGCATATATGTTCATGAGGGATATTGGTGTGTAGTTCACTTTCTTAATTGTATCTTTGTGTGGTTTGTGTACCATGGTAATTGTAGCCTCATAAAAAGAGTTTGGCAATGAACCTTTGGCTTCTATTGTGTGTAAAAATTTGATGAGTGTTGGTATTAGCTGTTCTTTGAATTCCTGGTAGAATTCTGCACTGAATTCATCTGGCCCTGGACGTTTTTTGGTTGGGAGACTTTTGATGACTGCTTCTATTTCATTAGGGTTTTGTTCTTGATTCAATTTTGGTAAGTGATATCTATCCAGAAATTGTCCATTTCCTTTAAATATTTGAATTTTTTGGAGTATAGGTTTTTTTTTATTTTATTTGTTCTAGTTAGGGAACAAGCTTATTTCAAGTCCCTTCTCCCTCTCCCTCCCCTCACCCCCAACCCTCCTCCCCCACCCCCAGCCACCCCCACCCCATCCACCCACCACTCCCCAGGCAGGGTAGGGCCCTCAACAGGGGCTCTGCAAAGTCCACCAAGTCTTCTTATGCTGGTCCTGGGCCCTTCCCCATGTGTCCAGGGCCAGAGTGTAACCCTTCACATGGGATGGGCTCTCAAAGTCCCTTCTTGCACCAGGGAAAAGTACTAATCCACAACCAGAGGCTCCCTGGAGTGCAGAGGCCTCCTTATTGACATCCATGTTCAGGGGTCTGGATCAGTCTTGTGCTGGCCTCCCGGACAGCATCTGGGGTCAATGTGCTCTCCCTTGTTCAGGTCAACTGTTCCTGTGGGTTTCTCCAACATGGTAAGACCACTTCTTTCTTCATTACTCCCTCTATTCAACTAAATTCCCGATTTCGGCTCACTGTATATCTGTGGATGTCTGTCTCTGTTTCCTTCAGCCACTGGGTGAGGGCTCTAGGATGGCATAAAGAGAAGTCATCAATCTCATTTTAGGGGAAGGGCTTTTGGGTTATCCTCTCCACCATTGCCTGGATTGTCAGATTGTGTCATCCTTGTAGGTCTCTGGAGATCTCCCTGGTTCCAGATCTCTTCTCGGACCTATAGTGGCTCCCTCTGATATGGTATCTCTCATCCTGCTCTCTTTCCTCTATTCTTCCCCCAACTCAATGTTTCTGCCCCTCCATTTCCTCTCCTCTCCTCCTCTTCTCTTGCTCTTATTGTAGCAGCTCCTTCCCCCCCCTAAACTCATGCCCCCAATTAGTTCGGGAGTTCATGCCACTTCCATTCCTGGGGACCATTTATCCCTTAGAGTCCTTCATGTTTCCTAGTTTCTTTGGTGAAGAGCATTATAGACTGGTAATCCTTTGCTCTATGTCTAAAATTCATATATCAGTGAGTACATACCATGTTTGTCTTTTTGTGACTGGGTTACCTCACTCAGGATGGTTTCCTCTAGTTCCATCCATTTGCCTGCGAATTTCAAGATTACATTGCTTTTTTCTGCTGAGTAGTACTCCATTGTATAGATGTACCACATTTTCTCAATCCACTCTTCAGTTGAGGGGTATCTAGGTTGCTTCCAGGTTCTGGCTATTACAAACAATGCTGCTATGAACATGGTTGAACATATGTCCTTGTTGTATGTACATGCCCTATTTGGGTATATACCCAAGAGAGGAATGGCTGGATCTTGAGGTAGACTGATTCCCATTTTTCTGAGCAACCGCCATACTGATTTCCAGAGTGGTCTTACAAGTTTGCACTCCCACCAGCAATGGAGGAGTGTTCCTTTTTCTCCACATCCTCTCCAGCATAGATTGTCATTGGTATTTTTTATTTTAGCCATTCTGACAGGCGTGAGATTGCATCTTAGAGTTGTTTTGAGTTGCATTTCTCTGATGGCCAATGATTTTGAGCACTTTCTTAGGTGTCTTTCAGCCATTTCAGATTCCTCTGTTGAGAATTCCCTATTTAGTTCTGCACCCCACTTTTTAATTTCATTGTTTGGTGTTTTGGTGGCTAGCTTCTTGAGCTCCTTATATATTTTGGAAATCAGTCCTCTGTCAGATGTGGGATCGGTGAAGATCTTTTCCCATTCTGTGGGTGGTCGTTTTGTCCTACTGACTGTTTCCTTTGCCTTGCAGAAGCTTCTCAGTTTCAGGAGGTCCCATTTATTAATTGCAGACCTCAGTGTCTGTGCTACTTACTGGCATAATGTTCAGGACGTGGTATCCTGTGCCAATTTGTTCAAGGGTAATTCCCACTTTCTCTTCTAGAAGATTCAGTGTGGCTGGATTTATGCTGAGATCTTTGATCCATTTGCACTTAAGTTTTGTGCATGGTGACAGGTATGGATCTATCTGAAATTTTCTGCATGTCCGAATCCAATTGTACCAGCACCATTTGTTGAAGATGCTATCTTTTTTCCATTGGATAGATTTAGCACCTTTGTCAAAAATAAGGTATCCATAGGTGCGTGGGTCAATATCAGGGTTTTCAATTCGATTCCATTGGTCTATCCATCTATTTTTGTGCCAATACTAAGCTGTTTTCAGAACTATAGCTCTATAGTAGAGCTTGAAGTCGGGGATGGTGATGCCTCTAGAAGATCCTTTATTGTAAAGAGGTGTTTTGGCTATTCTGGGCTTTTTATTTTTCCATATAAAGTTGAGTATTGTTCTTTCAATGTCTGTGAAAAACTGTGTTGGGATTTTGATGGGGATTGCATTGAATCTGTAGATTGCTTTTGGCAGGATTGCCATTTTTACTATGTTAATTCTACCTATCCAAGAGCATGGGAGATCTTTCCATTTTCTGGTATCTTCTTTAATTTCTTTAAGTTTCAAAGTTCTTATTGTACATATCTTTCACTTTTTTGGTTAGTGTTACCCCAAGATATTTTATGTTGCTTGTGGATATTGTGAAAGGTGATGTTTCCCTGATTAGATTTATGATCTGTATATAGTAGGGCTACTGATTTTTTTAGTTAATTTTGTATCCTGCTACCTTGCTGAAGGTGTTTATCAGCTGAAGGAGTTCCCTGGTAGAGTTTTTCCAGTCACTAATGTAGACTATCATGTCGTCTGCAAATAGTTAAAGTTTTACTTCATCCTTTCCAATTTGTATCCCTTTGATCCCCTTTTCTTGTCTTATTGCTATAGCCAGAACTTCAAGTACAATATTGAAGAGATATGGAGAGAGTGGACAGCCTTGTCTTGTTCCTGATTTTAGAGGAAACGCTTTGAGTTTCTCTCCATTTACTTTGATGTTGGCTATTGGTTTGGTGTATATTGCGTTTATCATGTTTAGATATGTTCCTGTTATTCCTGTCCTCTCCAAGATCTTTATCATGAAGGGATGTTGGATTTTGTCAAAGCCCTTTTCAGCATCTAGTGAGATGATCATGTGGTTTTTCTTTTTCAGTTTGTTTATATAGTGGATTACATTTATGGATTTTTGTATGTTGAACCATCCTTGCATCCCTAGGATGAAGCCTACTTGATCATGGTGGATGATTTTTCTGATATGTTCTTGGATTCGGTTGGCCAATATTTTATTGAGTATTTTAGCATCAATGTTCATGAGGGATATCGGTCTGTAGTTCTCTTTCTTAGTCATGAGTATAGGTTTTTAAAATATGAGCTGAAGATTCTGTGGATTTCCTCAGTGTCCATTGTTGTGTCCCTCTTTTCATTTCTGATTTTGTTAATTTGCATATTTTCTCACTGCCTTTTGGTTTGTTTGGATAATGGATTGTCTATCTTGTTGATTTTCTCAAAGAACCAACTCTTTGTTACATTGATTCTTTGAATTGTTTTCTTTTTTCAACTATATTGATTTCTGCCCTCAGTTTGATTATTTCCTGGAGTCTACTCCTCCGGGCTGAATTTGCTTCTATTTTTCTAGAGCTTTCAGAGTTTCCATGTAGAAGTAAGGTGTAATTCTGGTAGGTTTGTCTTTATTTCTTCCTTGTCATTTGTCCTTTGCTGCTCTTAATATTCTTTCTTTATTCTGTAAGTGTAGTGTTTTGATTATTATGGGAGGATGGGGCTTTTTGTTGGTCCACTCTATTTGGTGTTCTCTAGGCTTCTTGTACTTTCATTGGCATCTTTCTTTAGGTTGGGAAAGTTTTCTTTTATGATTTCATTGAAGATATTTTCTGCACCTTTGCGTTGGGTTTCTACACCTTCTTCTATACCAATTATTCTTAGGTTTGCCCTTTTCATGCTGTCCCATAATTCTTGGAGATTTTGTGTTGGACTTAAGCTTTTCTTTGTTCGATGAATCTATTTCTTCTAGTGTATCTCCAATGCCCGAGATTCTCTCTTGCATCTCATGTACTCTGTTGGTTATGCTTGCATCTGTAGTTCCTCATCATTTACCCATCTTTTATAATCCCAGTATTCTCTCAGACTGTCTTTTTAATTGTTTCTCTCTCAGCTTTCAAACCTTGCATTGTGTGAATTATTTCTTGCAATTTTAGGTTTGTAGTTTCTTCCATTTCTTTGAAGGACTTTTCTATTTTCTCTCTTAGGGTCTCCATCATCTTCATGAAGTTGATTTTAAGGTCTTTCTCTCTTGCTTCATCTGTGTTGGGATGTTCTGGTCTTGCTGTTGTAGAGTCCCTAGACTCTTATGGCATCATATTAAAAATTTTGCTGTTGTTGAATGTGCTCTTATATTGTCGTCTTCCCATCTCTTCTTTCAGTGGGTGCAGGTGGTGTCTCTTCCTCTCCTGGTGTGTACGGGTCCAAGGTTCTCTTTCAGTGGGTACAAGAGGGTCCCATACTCTGATGGGTCTCATGGTGGGTGTAGTCGGGTCTGAGACACTTCCTCTCCAGGTGGGTGGGAGAGGGACTAGCACAGAGATGTCAGCAGAATAGTGGTTGCTTGGTCCTCAGATGGTGAGTCGATCTGCTTTCACTACCCAGGACAGGAGTTCCCAGAGTGGGCAGACAAAAGTTGGGCCCAAGACAAGGGTCAAAGCTCACCTCTCCCATGACTTGAGGTGGGAGTAGCCCAGCAACCTAAGCAGACTCACGGTTGGTTGGTACTCAGGGGCTGAGTCAGCCTCAAGACTTCAAGTTCTAAATGGAATAACAGTGAAGGAAACAGATGCTCTTGATTCCTGACTTTTTAAATTGTTCTCCCTTTAGTTTTATGTTGGCATATGTAGCTTTCACTGTGCCAAGTTATGTTCTGTCTATCCTTTGTCTCCCTTGAAATTGTTCATGAAGGGATGTTGGAATTTGCTGAATGTATTTTCTACATTAATTGAGATAAACATGTTTTTTGCCCATTTATGTGATGCAGGGCAATTATTGATTCTTATATGTTGATCCATCCTGGCATTTCTAGGAAAAAAAGCAATGTGATCACAATTACTGCTTCTTTTATGTGATCTTGAGTTTAATTTGGCCTATTTTATTGATATTTTTGCCTCTGTGTTTATCAGGGAAATTAGACTGCAATTTTCTTTTTGTTATTATTTGCCTTGATCAAGCTTTAATATCACTGCAATACTGGCTTCTACACATGCACCTGGAAACAGAAGTATGCTCTCTGAAATATGCACATGCAATTGCACACATAAAATAATTTAAAAACATAAATACTAATTTTAACAAAAAGAAAAGTCAATTTGACAATATGCTCATTCAGAAGAACAACAATTGGTTCTATCCTAGAGCTCCATGATATCACTTGACAGGGTTTTTGACAATGTTTTCTATACCAGGCAGGAATTACCTTCTGTGGTTTAGGCCTCACATCCAATGAAGGGGGCTGTTATTACTCCCATAAAAGTCTTGTTAGTATTATACTAGTAGGCACACTTTACTTGGCCAGTCAGTCTTGTAGCATGTAATGGCAAGTCATTTGATGTCTTTTCTCCCCTAGTGGTCTGCATAGCACCTATCAGCACTATGAAATCTAGCAAGCAGAGATAATTTCCCTGACAGTTCCAGCTTGATTTCCTGTATTGCAATCAAATTATGTTGTATCGTAACAATAGAATCTTACCACCTAGTAGTGATAGGAAACAAAGCAATGACAGCAGCCTCTCTTATTTTGGGTACTACTTGAGCATCACTGACCAATAACTACCAGGAACATATGAGATTTTCATTTAATAGCTCACATCTTCTAGAAGCAGCATAGTTCTCTAATGTTGGATATTTCTGTTCAGATTTTAAAAATAAATTTTTATTTAGATAAAAACAATATTATTTTACATACCAAACCCATTTCTCCTCCTTCCTGTCATCCCATGACCCCCCCCACCAACCCCTAAACCACCCTTTGACAAAACCCAACACCCCTTCATGATATAGGTCTTGGAGAGATCAGGGATAACAGGAACAAAACTTAACATAATAAATGCAATATACAGCAAGGTAACAACCAACATCAAATTAAATGGAGAGAAACACAATGCAATTCCTCTAAAATTGGGGATAAGAGAAGGCTGTCTACTCTCTTCATACCTCTTCAATATTGTCCTTGAAGTTGTAGCTAGAGCAATAAGATAACAAAAGGAGATCAAGTGGTTACAATTTGGAAAGGAAGAAGTCAAACTTCACTATTCGGATAATATGATTGTCTACATAACTCTACCAGGGAACACCTACAGCTGATAAACACCTTCATCAAAATGGCAGGATACAAGACTAAGTTATAAAAATCTGTAGCCCTACTATATACAGATGAATCATTGGTGGAGAAAAAAATCAGAGAAATATCACCCTTTACAAGTGCCACCCACAACATAAAATACCTTGGGGTAATTCTAGCCAAAACAGTGAAAGACCTTTACAGAAAGAATTTTGAGTCTCTAAAGAAAGAAATTAAAGAAGCTACTAGAAAATGGAAGGATCTCTCATGTTCTTGGATAGGTAGGATTAACAGAGTAAAAATGGGAATCTTGTTAAAAGCAATCTACAGATTCAATGTAATCCCCATCAAAATCCCAAACACAATTCTTCACAGACCTTGAAAGAAGAATTCTCAACTTTACATAGAAAAACAAAAGATCCAAGATAGCCAAAACAACCCTGTACAATAAAGGAACTTCTGGAGGCATCACCATCACTGACTTCAAGCTCTATTACAGAGCTATAGTCCTGAAAACAGCTTGGTATTGGCACAAAAATAGACAGGTAGTCCAATGGAATAGATTTGAAAACCCTGATATTAACCTATGAACACCAGACTTTTGGAAAAGAAGCTAATTTGTACAATGGATAAAAGATAGCATCTTCAACAAATGGTGCTGGCATAACTGGATGCTGGAATGTAGAAGACTGCAGACAGATCCATGTCTATTGCCATGCATAAAACTTAAGTCAAAATGGATATAAGACCTCAAGAAAATTCCAGCCACACTGAAACTATTAGAAGACAAATTGGAAAATACCCTTGAATTAATTGGTACAAGAGACCACTTCCTGAACATTACACAAGGAGCACAGACACTAAGATCAACAATTGATAAATGGGACCTCCTGAAACTGAGCAGCTCCTGTAAGGCAAAGGATATTGTCAGCAAGACAAAACCACAGCCTACAGTTTGGGAAAAGATATTCATCAACCCCTCATCTGACATAGGGCTGATCTTCAAAATATACAACAACTCAAGAAGCTATTCTCCAAAACACAAAACAATCCAATTAAAAAATGGAGTACAGAACTAAATAGATATTTCTCAATAGAGGAATCTAAAATGGCTGAAAGACTCATAAGAAAGTGTTCAACATCCTTAGCCATCAGGGAAATGCAAACCAAAACAACTCTGAGATACCACCTCACACCTGTCAGAATGGCTAAAATCAAAAACACCAATGACAGTTTATGCTGGAGAGGATATGGAGTAAGGGGAAAACTCCTCCACTGCTGGTGAGAGTGCCAACTCGTACAGACACATTGGAAATCAGTATGACGACTCCTCAGGAAAATGGGAATCAGTCTACCACAAGATCCAGCAATTCCAATTTTAGATATACACGCCAAATAAGCACATTCATACAACAAGGATATCTGTTCAATGATGTTATAGCAACATTATGTGTAATATCCAGAACCTGGAAGCATCCTAGATGCCCCTCAAATGAAGAATGGATAGGGAAAATGTGGTACATTTACACAAAGGAGTACTACTCAGCAGAAAAAACAATGGAATCTTGAAATATGCAGTAAAATGGATGGAACTAGAAGAAACCATTCTGAGCAAGGTAACCCAATCAGAAAAAGAAAAACATGGTATTTACTGACTCATCTGTGGATTTTAGACATAGATTAAAGGGTTTCCAGCCTACAATCCACACTGCCAGAGAAGCTAGTAGACAAGGAGGACCATAAGAGAGACATACATGGTCCCTGGAGTATGGGAAAGGGACAAGATCTCCTGAGCAAAATGGGAGCATGGGGGAGGGGGAGGGAGCTAGGAGAATGAGAAGTGGAGAAGAGCAGGAGTGAGGAGGACATGGGGGAGCAGATCATTTGAGTTGGGTTACAAATAGAAGAAAACAAGTAATGAGATACCTTAATAGAGGAAGATATTTTAGGTTTACAGAGAAATCAGGCACTAGGGAAATATCTGGAGATCTACAAGGTGACAATCTAAACAACAGAGGAGAGGCTACCTTAAATGGCCTGCCCTGATAATGAGATTGATGACTGACTTATATGCCTCCCGATAGTCTTCATCCAGCAGCTGGTGGAAGTAGAAGCAGGCACCCACAGCTAATCACTGAGTGAACTGGAATCCAGATGAAGAAAAGGACAAGTGATGAGCAAAGGGTCCAGACCAGGCTGGTGAAACACACAGTAATAACTGAGCTGAACAAGGGAGAGCTCTTGGTCCCCAGACTGATATCTGTGTTACCAACATGGGACTGATCCATAACCCAGGAACATGGGTTTCAGTGAGGAGTCCTCTGAAGTCTACCGGACCTCCTGTAGTATTGTATTATTTATCCCTAGCTTATGTGTGGACTTTGGCAGCGCATTCCACATAGAGGGATACTCCGTGAGCCAAGACACATGCTGGTGGGCCTAGGCCCTATCCAAAAGGATTTGAAAGACTCTGATGACCCCCTATGGCATGTCTTAGCCTCCCTGGGGACCACAAAGGATATGTGAAAGGTAGAGTTTTGTTGGGGGTGTGTTAGAGGAGGAGGGGAGGGAGAAGGAACTGGGATTGACATGTAAAACAATCTTGCTTCTAATTCAAATAAAAATCTGAAAAAATATTTTTAATTAGTTTACAAAGTATTGGTGTTTTGTAAAACTTTGTTTCTCCTAGCACTCCAGAGGTAGAGGCAGGTGGATCCCTGTGAGTTTGAGGCAAGCCTGGTCTACAGAGTGAGTTCCAGGATGGGCTCCAAAGCTACAAAGAGAAACCCTTTCACAAAAATAAAAAAAATATTTCAATGCTGCTTCTGTAGCTTTATGATTAGTGTCTCTGCTTCTGTACAAGTTGTCACTCCCACCAGCAATGGAGGACTGCTCCTCTTTCTCCACATCCTCTAAAGTTATACAATGAAAAAAGAAAGCATCTTCAACAAATGTTGCTAGCATAATTAGATGCTGACTTGTAGATGACTGCATATAGATCCATATATATTGCCATGCACAAAATGTAAATCTAAATGGATGAAAATACTCAACATAAATCTAGCCACACTGAACATATTAGAAGATAAAGTGGTAGGTACCCCTTAATGAATAGGTACAGGAGACCGATTCCTGAATATAACAGTAGTAGCACAGACACTGAGATCGACAATAAATAAATGGGACCTCTTGAAACTGAGAAGTTTCTGTAAGGCAAAGGACACAGTCAACAAGACAAAACCGCAGCCTAAAGAATGGGAAAAGATCTTAACAAGCCCCATATCTGACAGAGGGATGATCTACAAAATATACAAAGAACTCCTGAAGCTAGCCACCAAAACACCAAACAATCCAATTAAAATGTGGGGTACAGAACTAAACAGACAATTCTCAATAAGGGAATCTAAAATGGCTGAAAGTCACTTAAGAATGTGCTCAACATGCTTAGCTATCAGGGAAATGGAACTCAAAACAACTCTGAGATACCACCTCACACCTGTCAGAATGGCTAAAATCAAAAACACCTATGACAGACCCATTTTTTTTTTACTCGAGAAGGTATTTTAAAAATTCAAATATTTTTACCTTTCTGTACTGTTTATGTTTGTCACCTTCACATTTTTTATTAGTTCAAATTAGGAACAAGGTTACTTCACATGTCAATCATTTCTCCCTCTCCCTCCCTTCCTCCCAACCCTCTCCCAACCCTAACCTGCCCCCCACCCCATCCCCCTTCACTCCCCAGGCAGGGTAGGACCTCGATGGGGGCTCCCCAAAGTCCACCACATCATCCTGGGCCAAGCCTAGGCCCTCCCCCGTGTGTCCAGGCATAGACTACATCCCTTCACATGGGATGGGCTCTCAAATTGCCTTCTTACACCAGGGAAAAATACTGATCCACTACCAGGGGCCCCATAGAGTGCTGAGGCTTCCTCATTGTTGTCCATGTTCAGGGGTCTGGATCAGTCCCGTGCTGGCCTCCCAGAAAGCAGTCTGGGGTCTATGTGCTCTCCCTTGTTCAGGCCAGCTGTTTCTGTGGATTTCACCAGCTTGGTACTGACCCCTTTGATCTTCATTCCTCCCTCTCTGCAACTGGGTTCCATAGTTCAGTTTAGTGTATATCTGTGAGTGTCTGCCTCTGCTTCCATCAGCCACTGGATAAGGGCTCTAGGATGGCATATAAAGTAGTCATCAGTCTCATTACAGAGGAAGGGCATTTAGGGCATCCTCTCTACCATTGCCTAGATTGTCAGTTGGTGCCATCCTTGGACCCTGGAGAATGGGAAGGGACAGGATCTCCTGAGCTAATTGGGAGCATGAGGGTAGGGGAGAGAGAGCTGGCAGAATGAGAGGAGAAGAGGAGGGAAGAAGAGGAAATGGGGGAGCAGAAGTGTTGAGTTGGGGGAAGAATAGAGGAGAACAGGATGAGAGATACCATATCAGAGGGAGCCATTATAGGTCTTAGGGAGATTTCCATCTTCACATTTTTGCTGTTACACTGCATCATATCTTTAATTCAAAAAACAATTTCACATCAGGCAAGGGAATCTCCAACAGAAAATAGTTGAATTCATTTTTGTCTCTGCACATTTGAAGCTGTTGTGTCAAGGTAGTTGTTTCTCTGATATCAGAAGGCAAATTGAACAATGTACATGCTTATTTGTTCTTACTTAGATAATAAAAACTCTTGCTCAATTTCAGTCACAAGAAAACTTTCACTTAATAATTAATTTGCCATTTCCAGTATAATAATAAAAAGTTCTGACTTCATTCAAAATTAACAATCTCATTTTACATAGCTCATGTCTGCCTTCATCTATCTGCTTATAGTGGTTGGAAATAGGTATTATTTAATGCTTGAGTCTCCATTGTGTCCTTATAAGCATACTCATCTCTCATTAAACTAACTCCAGGTTCTTCATGGTTAGGAAATTGTATGAATACGAAAGACAAATAGAAGAATAGCGTCATTCAGTCATTCATGGTTATGCAGGCTGTGCGTTTACCACTTACTCCCCTAAATCATAATCATTGTGGTGCAGAACAGTAAAAACTCAACTTCACTGATATAGAACAAATCTGGAATTTGTTTTTTCCTTTTCAAGGTAAACATTTAAGATTGTCTCTTAGGATGCTTCTTATAAGCTTTCCTATTTTAATGATTAAGAACTGTAGTTTTTAATCTCCTATAGTTCTAGTCTACTAAGAAATATTTAAAGGAGGTCAGAGAGACAGCTTAAATGACCTCTGATATTTAAGAACAGGCTGATTTCACAATTCAAACTTTAAAAGACAGGCGGTCCTGGAGGAACACACTCTAAGTTTCATAAGACATCTACCAACCTTGATTACTGTATCCAGCAAAAGTATCAGCTATATTTGAAGCAAAAATAAACACTTTCCATGTTTAAAGCAGGCTAAATGAATTCATATAATGCTGATAAACCATAAAAAGTACAGGAAGAAATACTTTGAATTGGAAAGAGGAATAGGCACAATCAAGAGACTGTTGAAAGAAACAGACTATAATTACTGAAAGACAATATACTGACTGAAAATGCAATCAAGATTACAAGCCAACATACCTATTCCAAAAACAGTATTCATGGATTCAGTTCTCCAATAAAATGATTGATGCTGGCTGAATGGAATAAGAAACAAATCTATCCTTCTGTTATCTAGGGAAATGCATCTTAGCTTTAAAGATAGAGACCATGTTAAAGTGAAATGATGAAAAAACTAAATGGAAGCAGGAAACAACAAATTGTTATCGTATTAATATCTAAAATTTAGATTTCAAGTTAAAACTAATTATAAGATATAGGAAAGACTTTTAATGCTAATTATGGGAACAAAATTAACCCTGAAGACATTACAACCTAAATAACATATATGAACCAAAATCTATATATATTCTTTCTACTGAATTAAAGACACAGACTAAAATAAAAACTTAAAAATAATAGATTTCAGCCTGGCAGTGATGGCACATGCATTTAATCCAAGCACTCAAGCACTTGAGAGGCAGAGGCAGGCATACCTCAGATCTCTGTGAGTTTGATGCCAACCTTGCCTACAGAACAAGTTCCAGGACAAGCTCCAAAGTTACAGAGAAACCCTGTCTTGAAAGAACCAAAAAAATATTTGATTTCCATAACCTACTTTCTCCAATAGATGGGTAATCTTATTAAAATAAACAGAGAAACATCAAAACTGAAAGACACCATGCATCAAATATGTCTAACAGATATTTAACATGGCCTAGTCAGCAGCTCATAGATGCTTCTTTGAAATACATCACACCCTGGAACACAAATCTTAATAAATACAGAATAACTGAAATCACTCAGTGTGTTCTATCTACACATAATGCAATAAACCTTAAAGTAGACAGGGAACAAATCTCTAGTAGATGCACAAACTCATGAAATTTAAATGATTCATTGCTGAATGATGAATGGATCAAAGAAGAAATCACAAAAGAAATAAAAACATTCCTGGAATTAAATGAAAATGAAAATACAACAGAAGAAAACATCTGGGAATCATTAACAGCAGCCCTATGAGGGAAATTTATAGCTTTAAGTGCCTACAATAAAAAAATCAGAAAGAGCACAAATAAATGACTTAATGATGAAACTAAAAGAATTTGAAAAACAAGAGCAACCTAAAGCCAAGTACAGTAGACAGCAAGAAATAGTAAAAATTAGAGCAGAAAATAGTGAAATAGAAAAAATAAACCAATAAAAGAATTAACAAATCTAATGGCTGGATGTTTGAGAAGATAAACAGCATCCAGTGACTCTTGGCCGAAATAACAAAAAAAAAAAAAAAAGAAAGAAAGAAAAGAAAAGAAAAGAAAAAGACAACTAATGTCACGAGCGACTTCCTTGGAGCAAAGCAACTGTTTTCTTGGGGTATTCATTTGTGTGCCTTGGCAAAAGATCATTTTAGTTGTTCTGGATGTCTATTTACACCCTCTCAGAGAGGGGTGGGGTTGGTCAAAAAGGCCTTCTTCTGAATATCCAGCCACTCCTTAGTACGTATTGTATGCGATCCTCTCTTAATTTTATGTGGCACAAGGAAGAGGCTAGAGTACAAAGTACAGTGGAGTCAAGGGAAGAGGCACTACATCTATGAAGCTACATCGAATTGCTATCCCTGGTGGTCTAGGCTTTTCAGGTGTGTCCTGTTGTGCTAAGAGCACTCACACCCCAGTAAGTAACACTTTGTCTATATTCTATAAGGAAGCCAAATAAACTCATTGGTTCCCCAGAGTGAATTTTGATAGAAATTTTTCCTTGGTTTGTCATTGGCATCTGTGAAGAGTGGATAGACATTTCTCATGTTTCCACTTGGGAAGGAATTTCAGCACCACTTAGCATAATTGGACAGATATGACAAAAATCAATGATGTCCTTTGGGAGAAAACAGTGCTGTTTTACCTTATATGGCCCATGAGTCAAACACATGAAGCAAAGTTGCTTGGGAGATTATTGCAGAATAAATTTTGACCTGGTCGTTTTTCCCCATAGAGTTTGTTGGAGGTAGTGGCTGAGCTATGGACATCGCAGAGTTTTGAATTGTATAGCTAAGTAAGGTATAGCCATCAGGGCCTGTGCTATAGGTGGGAGAAATCCCAATATACCAGTACTATTTCATATAATATGAAGTTGCATGCTTGTCTCATGGGAGGCTTATACTAAGGGATTATGGAGATGCTATAATAACTGGAAAAGTTCTATAGTAGACAGTACAAGTCCTAGGGATTGTACATCAGGGGTGGGGGTATCAAAGAGTAGCTGCAGAGGCAACCTGGCTGCTGCTATGAGTAGTAAGTTTCTCTGAGGTTTTGGTCTCAGACTAAAGAAAGATTACAGGAAGCTATAAAGGGAAATTTAAAGTGAAAAGAGGGTATGAGGTTGGTGGCTTCTGATTTAGTATATAAAATGGATGAAAGATATAGGGAAGTGGATGTATTAGCCTGCCATATTTTGTAGCTAGGGGTATAAAATGGGAAAAGGATCCAAATTAACCCAGTAATAGGGAACCTTTCCTGGGACTCCAAAACCTGGAAATTCAGAGGGGAATCAAGGAACAATGCAGAAGTTGCATTGAAGTATCCCAGATATCCATTAGTTCCTATCTTTAATACAGAAAAGGCGGGGGGGGAAAGTCTATGATCTGGCATACTAATGGAGGCATTAGCAAGGGACCAGTACAGAAGACTATGCTACTCAGGGAATATTTAGATTCAGAATTGTGTATCAGGGGAAGGCTTTCAAACAAGCAATGAAGGAAGCCCTCATTACCTGACTTGTGACACTGTGGGTTATGGGAGTACATGGCATCAGTCTGAGTATCAAAGAAGAGAAAAGCTGAACAATATAACCACCCATCATTTTTGATGAATGCTCTACAATTTAAGGCAATATGAAAGTAAGTAGTTCCTGATGGATTGAATCATAAGAGCCATCAGGGATACCTGGTTATATCCAACTACTTTCCCTATGAATCTTAGGGCCTAGAAAACAACAGGCAGGCTTTGCCTATAAACAATACTGGAGATTCACAATGTGGTGTTCTATGTCCAGTTCATAGGTCAAGACTGGACTATATTTACAGAAGAGCTAAGAAATAAACGGACTCAGCAATGACCATGAGGTTGGTATGGAGTACTGATGCCAGCACTGAGCCCCATGGTTGTGTGTGAGCTCTATGATATGGGGATGGATTTGGTCCATATAAAAGATTTATACCTTCAGGTTAACCCAGTTCATATGATATAGAAGTATAGAGTGACTGAGATGAGGGGGGTTCAGGCAAAGGGCTGATTATCAAATGAAAGTCTCAGATAAAGGCATGGGATCTCTAACTGTGAATCAGTGATCAAGGAAGGCAAGAGACAACTAAAATGGGTCAGCCTATTGCCATGTTTCTGGCTCCTATTAAACTAGATGGTAAGATATCATTGATGAAGACATCGAATTCCTTGAGTACATGATATAGAGAACTAAGTTTTGTAATGACCAGGAAATTCTCTCTGATGATTAACTTTCATAATTCTGGAAAGTTCTATATAGGATTCTTGGAGAAAGAAGATATCTATGTTCTTATCCAATACTGGGCCATACATCCTGCAATATTTACCTGCCATGTAATATATTCTCTCAATAAAGATATAAGTATTATATGGGATAACCATTTACTAATAGAATTTGAGTCCTGTTTCATCAAATGGAATTTCATGCCTAGAATGTAATCCTGGTCAAAAGTCTGTTGCTTAGGACAGTGTTTCTCAACCCTTTAAGAGTGTTCTTCATGTTCTTGTAACCCACCTACCATAAAATTATTTTAGTCAGTATGTAATTTAGCTATTATTATGAATTGTAATGTAAATACTTTTGGAGATAGATGTTTGTTTAAGGGGCCATAACTTACACGCTGAGAACCACTGGCTTAGGAGGTGATATGGCCTATTATAGAATCTTTTGTTGCTTTGTTAACTGGACATGTAGTGAAATTTCCTTCTCTATATTTATTCCCATAGAATGGGTTTTCTATCAACCTTAGTTAGAGAAGTTTCTTTTCACAGTTGGCAACAGTCAATGGATAGATGCATAACCTGTCAGTATTCTGAGAAGGTACTAAATGTTCAGTCTTAAATTTGACATCTTTATCAACACTTCAGCTCCCCTAAGACTGAGAGAAAGTTGTGGAAGTGTGGGTCGAAACAATGTAAGTGCCAAGAGGGTGTAGGAGTGTTGTGAAATGCTGTCTTTATGATATGGCATGGCTATTTCACTCATGGCATTCTCACCAGCTGTGGTTACCTACACAAGATAAAGCCAGCCAAAATTACAGCACAAATGGGAAGACACTCTTCAAACCCCATCCCTTACTGATGAGATGCTGTCATGGGATAGCTACCATTCTTCTTTGATGGTGTGGACATCATTTCTTATGTTCCAATATATGGATCTATACCCAGAGAGAGATAGAGAGAGAAAGAGACAGAGAGACAGAATTTAGGAAGTGATGGTATGGATATAAGAATTATAGAGAAAGATATGTGTATGTAATGATAATTCATTGTGTAAATGTGTGAATTTTTCAAAGATTAAAAAATATTGAAAAACAATGAGAGGCAGTGGAGTTCTTGCATTTTAGCTTAGATTAAAGGAAATTTATATTATATCAACCTTTTTACTTCAACGTGTGCTACAAATTTCATAGAAGTGTGATCCTTTTATAGCTGTATTATTCAAAGCTTTTTAGGGAAGAGATATTGAGTTTTACTAAATGCTTTTTAAGAACCAGTTGAAATAATATTTAAAAATTTATTATATTCACATCTTGTATTATATACTTATTGATTTGTATATATTGAATCATTCTTGCAATTTTAGAATGAAACCGACTTAATATTTTGATGCCACTTTGAATTTGACTTATTATTGTTTTTGAGCATTTAATATATTTTTCTTATTTTGGGAGGAAAGTTCATCTATGAGGACAGTACCCTTATATCATTTTCCCATCTCTCATTGCCCTGAGAACTCTTCTCTCAGGTTCGTGTTTGTGTGTGTGTGTGTGTGTGTGTGTGTGTGTGTGTGTGTGTGTGTGTGTGTGTGTGTAACTTACTGAGTTCATTTGGTATTCCTTGCTTGTACATTTGTTTAAGGCTGGGATTGAATCAGAGAGATAATGACTTAAAAATACTGATTCATCCTTTCTCAGAATTTATTGATTGCCTATAGCTCTTCATTTAGGCATGAGATAAAGTGAAATTATCCACATCTACATTATCATGTCAAGTGGTGTTATAATTATAAATGTCTTATTTAGAAAACTGAGAGAGTATCACTCTATAAGGAATGGGCTCCCAAAGTCCTTGCACTGGAGAGAAATACTGGTTCCACTGCCAAAGAGCCCAAGATTCTACCATGACAAAAATTGCAACTCCAATGTTTTATCCATGGACCATAATTTTCCACCTCTATAACCACCATCACTGCCACTTTGTGATCCAGAAGACTGCATATTTCATTACAAAAGGCTTTTTTCCACTTAAGAATGATGCCCAATAATAGTGTGGTATTTCTGAATGATACTTTTTAATAGTTATTTTTATTATTTCAATTATGCACATGTGGATGTCCTTATGGGGGCATATGCATGCGAATTCAAGTGCACGATGAGGTCAGAAGTGTTAGATAGTTGTGGAGGTGGAGTTACAGGTCCTCACTCTCCACCTCATGTGAGTGTCAGGAACTGAACCCAGGGCCTCTGGAAGAGCAGAAAGTGCTCTTCACAACCAAGCCGTCATACAGCACCTAAAAATAAATTCATGAGCATCAAACATTACAAAAGCATTTTTCCACTATACCTATTTTCCATAAATTCTGTGGATTCAGTATTCTTATATTTTGCAAAATAATCTCTAATAAAAGTAAAAGCGGGGAGAGATGGCTCAGAGGTTAAAGAGCACTTCTTGTTCTTCCAAAGGTCCTGAGTTCAATTCCCAGCAACCACATGGTGGCTCACAAGCATCTGTAATGAGATCTGGTGCCCTTCTCTGGCCTGCAGGCAACATGCAGGCAGAACACTGTACACATAAATAAATAGATAGATAGATAGATAGATAGACAGACAGACAGACAGACAGACAGACAGACAGATAGATAGATAGATAGATAAATCTTTAAAAATATAAAAGTGGGAATAATGGCCAGAGAAATGAAAGAAGAAACTTGTCTAATAATATGGTTATTTTGTGGAAGATCAAACTACCTTAATCTGATTTTCTGTTTGTCTAGTAATACCACTTTTCTGTCTTTTTGATACATCCAAATGAAATGTGGTATGGTGGTTGATATGGAAAATAGGATACTTTGTGGAATCTGAGGCCCCCTCAGAACTGAGATGAAAGAAATGGTTGTGGAATTTATAGCGCTTTATACAGTACTCAAAGAAAAAGGAAAAGAAATTCTCATAGACTCAGGAAATCAATTTCAGTGCTGACACATGGCACCTGAACTGCAACATGTGTATTTTCTTACATTTCACCCCCAAAAGTACATAGGTAAAATTCTTTGGATGCTTGATTTTATAGTCATAGTATTTAAGGGAGATAATCCTAATGAAGCTATGTAACTTGCTTCTCTATAATATATAAGTATTATCAACACCAATATTACATAATACATCAATTCTTCAACATGTAAGTAGTTTGAATCTATTCCAGGCACTATGTTGTGTGGCATGGACAGTATTGAACAAGACATGCTTATACCCAAAGAAGTCCTAATGAAATAGGTTAAATAACCAGAAGCTTACACATTTTATGAAAGACTTCTATTACAGATGAGAATAGGAAACTATGTACTTGCCACTCTTGCAATGTCATTGCTCAGTTGTTAGCCTAAGTCTTGAACATTTCCAGAAACTGAGAAAGTTATCACATCCCTAGAAAAGAACATCTATGTTAGTAATTGCTTTCATACTTTTGACAAAATACTTATCAAGTAGCAAATTTAAGGATAAGGAGTTTTGAAGAAACAGTACATTTGGGCAGGGAAACCATGGATACAAGAGTTTAAGGCATCTGATCCTATTGCATCTGCAGTCAAGAAGCAGAGTGAAAAATGCTCATCCTCAGCTTGTTTTCTTCTTTATATAGACCGTGGAATGATGCTGAATTTTAGGGTGGATCTTCCAATCCCATTGACATAATAAAGACATGTTTTCCAAATGCATAGTCAGAGCAGAGTCAGGAATATAGATATGCCCAAATGATTGTTTTCTAGGTGATTCAAGACATTGTCAAGCTGACAATCAACACTAATTTTCACACACTCTATAACATTTTCTTCACAGTATTCAAGACCTGAAGGCAGAAAGTCATGGCAGGTATTGGCAGAGTAGAATTCAAAGAAATGAAAATAGAGGAGCAGTATGGTTTAAAACAATCTCTCGAAGTTCAATGACAAAAGAAGGATTAAATATAACAGGAAACATCCATTCAAGAGATTACTATGCACATTTTTCAAAAGAATGAAGGAAAAATCCCTACACTTGTATTTGCTAGGGCATTGCTTAAGTATTCGTCTAACAGTTTGACCATTTCAGATTCTGAATTGAGGTCTTTGACTCAGTGGATGGCAGAGGGTAATACATATTGAGAGGGTGAGAAAAGGGGTAAATGTAACTGTGTTTAAAAAAATAGAAAAATATTATTTATATTTATTTAACATACATATATATTATCTGTAAGTTTCTGTGTATACACAGAGAGATTCCCTGTGTTTGTGTGCAAGTGCACACATATGTGCACATGAATGCACACAGTAAAAGGAAAAGTTACATCACTTAGGGTAAAGTACTCCCAAGACTCATGAACTATTCAATAAACATTCCAGCACCAGACATAGAAAACATTCTTTTGAGTTATTTGTTGGGGAAGTTGAAGAACCTCACAAAGAAACATAAGCAATTGCTACTATCCTTGTTTGCCTTCCATACCTTGAAGGTAAGACAGTATTACTGACGACATCAATACACCTGATAGAGAATCTGTGTGCTGGAAATAACCTAGATGCCTCCTCCACAATATCTAGTTGTGCAAGCTCTCAAGGAGGGAACGTAATTAATAGACCTACCCAGCTGGAAATTCTATGAACCACATCAACAACCAACATTGGAGCCGGGCTTTGGTGGCGCACGCCTTTAATCCCAGCACTTGGGAGGCAGAGGCAGGCGGATCTCTATGAGTTTGAGGCCAGCCTGGTCTCCAGAGCAAGTGCCAGGATAGGCTCCAAAGCTACACAGAGAAACCCTGTCTCAAAAAACCAAAAAAAAAAAAAGAAAAAAGAAAAACATTGGAAGTTATCCCCAAGTGTACAATAACGACACTTGTATTTTGAGATAATCAACAACGCTCTAATTGGAGATAAGGACCACTCATGAGAAAATTAAAAGTTATTAGCATTTCTTTTATGGCACTGCTCTCATATCATTTATAAATTTAATAAATGTTCCACAACTTCATTCAGTATTTATGTCAAAATATCAAACAGAAAGTAACCTAGAAATCCTTTCAAGTTGAAATATTAGTAATGAGTCCTTGTTTGGATAATCTAAGTATACTCTGAAATTTCTCCAAACAATACACACATTTGGTTTATATTTTAAAATCTTGCCCATTGAAAATCATTTTTATTTAGAAACAATCATTTTATATATCAACCCCCATGCTGTTCCCTCTTCCTCCCATCCTCCCATGCCCCCTACCAACACCCCTAACCCATCCCCACCCTCTCCCCAAGGACAGTGAGGCCTTCCATGGGAGATCATCAAAGTCTCTAACATCGTATGGGGGAGGGCCTAGGTCCTCCTCCGTGTATCTTGGCTGAAATACTATCCCTCCATAGACAATGGGCTCCCAAAGTCCATTTGTGCACTACCGATAAATACTGGTTCCACTGTTAGAGGTCCCATAGCCTGCCCAGGCCTTCTAACTGGCACCCACATTCAGAGGGTTTGGTTCAGTCCAATGCTGGCTCCCCAGCTTTACAACTGGGGACCATGTGCTCTCACTAGGTCAGGTCAGCTGGTTATGTAGCTTTTTCCAGCAAGGTCTTGATTGCTTTGCTCATCCCTCCTCCTTCTCTGCAGCTGGATTCCAGGAGTGTGGCTCAGTGCTTAGCTGTGGATGCCTGTTTCTGCTTCCATTAGCTACTGGATAAAGGCTGTTCAAGGGGCCTGGTTTGGTCTTATGTTGGTTCCCCAGCTGTCAGACTGAGGTCCATGAGTTTCCACTTTCTCAGGTCAGCTGTTGCTGCAGGTTTTCCCAGCATTGTCTTGACCCCTTTGTTGATCACTCCTCCCTCTCTGAAACTGGATTCCTGGAGTTTGGCTCAGTGCTTAACTGTGGATCTCTGCTTTTGCTTCTATCAGCTACTGGATGAAGGCTCTAGGATAGCATTTAGGGTAATCATCATTCTCATTATAGGGGAAGGGCATTTAAGGAAGCCTCTCAACTATTGCTTAAGTTCCTAGTTGGGGTCATCTTTGTGGATCTCTGTATAATTCCCTAGTGCCAGATTTCTCTTTAAACCTATAGTGGCTCCCTCTATTGATGTCTCTTTTCTTGCTCTCCTCTATTCCTCTCCCCACTCAATCTTCCTGATCCCTCATGTTCTCCTTTTCCCCCGTCTTCTCTCTTCCTCTTTCTTCTACCTCCCTTCTTCATCCCCCCATGCTGCCAAGTTGTTCAGGGGCTCATGTCTTTTCAGCTTCACTGAGGGACTGTGCATGTCTCTCTTATGGCCCTCCTTGTTTCCTTGCTTCTGTGCAGTTGTGGATTATAGGCTGGTAATCCTTTGATCTATGTCTTATATCCATATATGAGTGAGTACCTACCATGTTTGTCTTTCTTTGACTGGGTTACCTCACTTAGGATGGTTTCTTCTAGTTCCATCCATTTGCCTGAAAAATTCAAGATTTCACTATTTTTTTCCACTGAGTAGTACTCCATTGTGTAAATGTACCACATTTTCTCTATTCATTCTTTAGTTGAGGGGCATCGAGGTTGCTTCCAGGTTCTGGCTATTACATATAATTCTGTTATGAAGATAGTTGAACAGGCTGCCTTATTGTGTGAATGCACATCCTTTGGGCATGTGTCTTAGATTGGAATTGCTAGATCTTGAGGTAGACTGGTTCTCATTTTCCTAAGAAACTGCCATACTGATTTACAAAGTGGCTGTACAAGTTTGTACTCCTACCAGCAATGGAGAAGCAATCCCCTTTCCCCACATCCTCCTCACCTTAAACTGACAAAGGTATTTTTGATTTTAGCCATTCTAATGTTTGTAAGATGGTATCTCAGAGTTGTTTTGATTTCCATTTCCCTGATGGCTAAACACACTTTCTTATGTGTTTTTCTGCCACTTTAGATTACTCTATTGATAATTCTTGATTTAGTTCTGTACCCCATTATTTAATTAATTATTTGGTTTTTGCTGACTAGCTTCTTTGTATATTATGGAGATCAGCCCTCTGTTTGATGTGGGGTTGGTAAAGATCTTTTCCCATTCTGTGGGTTGCCATTTTGTCTTGTTGACTGTGTCCTTTGCCTTACAGAAGCTTCTCAGTTTCAGGAGATCCCATTTATTAATTGTCAATCTCAGTGTCTGTGCTACTTGTGTTATATTCAGTAAGGGGTCTCCTGTAATTATTCGTTCAAGGGTAACTCCTACTTTCTCTTCTAAGAGGTTCAGTGTGACTGGATTTATTTTGAGGTCTTTGATGAATTTGGACTTAAGTTTGGTGTTTGGTGATAGACATGCATGTATTTGCAATATTCTACATGCCAGCATCCAGACATTCCAGCAATATTTGTTGAAGATGATTTCTTTTTTCCATTGTGTAGTTTTAGGTTCTTTGTCAAAGGTGTTCATAGGTGTGTGGGTAAATATCAGGGTCTTCAATTTGATTCCACTGGTCTATCAGTCTGTTTTTGTGACAATACCAAGCTGTTTCAATTACTATAGTTCTATAGTACAGCTTGAAGTCAGGGATGGTGATGCCTCCAGAATTTCCTTTATTGTACAGGGTTGTTTTAGCTATCCTGGGTGTTTTGTTTTTCCATATAAATTTGAGTACTGTCCTTTCAAGGTCTGTGAAGAATTGTGCTGGTATTATGATGGGGATTGCTTTGAATCTGTAGATTGCTTTTGGTAAGATTGCAATTTTTACTATGTTGATCCTACCTGTCCAAGACCATGGGAGATATTTCCATTTTCTGGTATCTTCTTTAATTTCTTTCTTTAATGACTCAAAGTTCTTGAAAATCTTATAGGATATTTTTCAGCTGTTCAGTTAAAATTATGATGAAACCTCTCTGATTTACTAGCTTTCAAATTCTGTCATAAAATATAACTGAAACATTGTCAAATGAATTAAACTGTATGAGCCCAAGATAGCTCTTAATGACCTTGTGTTTCTCCACTTGGTCCTACAAACTGATTCATATTATTTTATACAATTTTTGCTCGTATTAAATCTCGGTGATGTATATTTTCAGAATATCTTTACCAAGTTATTTCTTTTTAAGTATACCAGTTCACTTGCCAGTCACTAGGCTTCAAAGACTAATAGGAATGTTCTTGGACTAGGCTACACTGAAGGACAGTGGCCAGATTCTGGTTCCCAGACTTTTGATGCCATAAAACATCTGGCCTGAAACAGAATGCTCTGTAGGCATGCAGTTTTCTCATGTTAACTCTCTCTAAGATTAAAAGATAACTGAAGGAAAGTGCCTTAAAGGAGTAACTGGCTTAGTGAGACCACAATTTTGGTATTATATGTAAAGGGTTCTTAAATGAGTTCCAGGAAGTGTCTTAGATTCCAGGAAAAAATTACAACATGAGTTAGTATAATTCGTTTATTTGAGCCTTCCTACATTCAACAAAAGAAAAAATACCTAGTGATAATATAGATATTTTTGAGTTCTGGGTCTTCTTTTTAAGGAATCTAGAAACTGAATTGAAACAGTGCATAACTAAGACATAACATTGAATACATCAAGAAATTCCTTGTGATTTTTATAATTGTATCCTTTGGTAGACTAAATTTTGAGACCCTAGAAAATATAACATCAATTGATGTAATATTATATAAGGATTTTACTATATAACAAAAATCCCCCACAGATATCCAAAGCAATCATAAGTACAATGCTGGAGGTTGTCAGAAGCCAGTCTTGGTGACCCCATGCCTAGATAGACGCCAGAAAGTCTGGCATTCCTCTCCCTTATCACAGGAGGTTCCAGATACCTGCCTGAGAAGCAACTAACACCTATCCCCTCCCCCATTTCCTTAGTTAGTGCTTGAGATAAACACAGGAGATTCAGGATACCTGCCTGAAAACAATTAACTCATCCCTCCCCCCACCTCCTTTTTCTCTGCTCCTCCTTTCTCTTTAAAAAGCTCCTTGGTTTCAGTAAAATTGGCCTTGACAATGGAATCTGCTTGGTCCTGCTCTTTCTTTCTCGCCCATTATTTGCAGGCGTGATCCACCTCGGACCCATGAATTAGTGGAGCCCCGTGGGCCGGGGCAGGAGGTATTACAGTAAACTTACTTAAATTATGTTACAGAGCCACAGTGATAAAGACAACCTCTAAACTGGCATAAGAATAGACAGGTAGACCAATGGAATAAAATCAAGGTCCAGTATGTAAAATGGCAAGCTTATACCAACTTCATATTCGATGTAGTTTCTGAAAACATACTTTGAGAAAAAGATACTATTCATTTAAAGAATAATTAAATGACAAATCTTGCAAGAAAATGGATGGATGTAGAATTTACTCCAGTAAGCCAGATCACATGTTGTTATTTTTCTCAGAAAGAATTAAAAAACAACAATGTTTGTTCTCCCTCATTTGTGGAATTTAGGCTGAGTCAGGAAGACTACCATGATTTTAGGCTATTCTGTGCTACACAGTTAGTTCCAGGACAGTCATAACTGCATAGCAAGAATATGTCTTCAAAACACCAAGGAATAATTTTTATTCATTTTTATTATTTTTATAGACAGTGTTTCTCTATGCAGCTGTGGCGCCTGTACTGGAACTTTCTCAGTAGACCAGGATGGCCTCCTGAGTGCTGGGATTAAAGGCATACACCACCCATGTTGGCTAAGCCTTTAAAGGCTAAGCCCACAACCAAAATATAAGAATAATTTTTAAAAGAAATTATATAAACAACTATTAAAATTTAAAATTAAACATGAATAATTTTCACTTCCATATAAAATGTATGTGACACTTTATTTAACTTTTTTGGGGTTTTTAGAGACAGGGTTTCTCTGTGTAGCTTTGGAGCCTATCCTGGCACTCACTCTGGAGACCAGGCTGGCTGCAAACTCACAGAGATCCGCCTGCCTCTGCCCCCCAAGTGCTGAGATTAAAGCCGTGTGCCACCAATGCCCGGCAACATTTTATTTAACTTATCATTATGTGACAAAAGCAACTTAAGAAAGGAACAATTACCTTAATTCATTATTTTAGGGTACAAGAAAGGAATTAACTTCATTCCAATTGAAGTTATTGGCAACTACTTGGAGATTGAGCTTCCAAGTGAGTACCATGTTTATGTCTCCTTGTACCATGACTCAAGTATGTGATGTTTTAAAAAAGGGGATCTTACTCTCTGAAAAACCAAAAGAAAATGGGATCTTGCCATCATGTTCTGGAAGGTAACCTGTAGCATTATCAGCAGTGTATAATGTTTGGGGATATGGTTCTGTGGAATCTCACTGACAACAAGTACAAAAGAATTTATGTGCTACCAAATGATGATACGCATGCTCCTGGTGGAGCAAATTAATCATGAGTCGAATTCAGCAGTGAACCCTACCAGCTATTATGACTTCTCTGGCAAGACAAATCTACTTGTAAAATAATGATACAAACTTCATGAAAATAACCAACTTATATTATTCTGATAAATGTTTATAATATTAAACTGACTCCTAGTGACTTATCATTACACCCATAGATTATTGCATCCCCTTACCCTCATCAGAGAAGATACTGTGTGAAGTACACAATGAATAACACAAAGACAGTTGGCAAAGGTACTGAGACTTAGATATCATTTGATGCTTAGTCCTAAATGGGAAATTTTTATTACACCCACTCCTCTGAAGGTTGAGGGATTATTAAGGAAGAAGCTGCACAAGGAATGTAAGAGCCAGCCACATTGTATGAATAGAGGATATCATGTGTTCTGGATACAGCAGAGCAATTGCATGGTGGAATTCACAGCTGTTATTACAGTACGCAAAAGACCTGTGCAAGCACCAGATAGACAAAGTCCAATCTTGGAGAAAGCATGTGAGCACAAACTCCAATCCTAGCAATTGATAGCTGCTAGAAGAGGAATAGTCCATTTTTTAGAGTATAGCATTTGGTAAGTCACCACTATTCATTGGAAGACCGTATACCCAAGAATGTATGGACAGAACAAAACTGGATTTATTGGTTTAAAAATAAATGATGATATAAACTTGGGTGGGTATAGGAAAGGGCTGAATCTTGTAGGAGTTGGGGGGATGGATGTGATCAAATTACACTGTATACAATTCTCAATTATCTAATAAGTTTTGGATTTTTTAATTTTTTTCATTTATTTAACATACCTACCAGAGTTTTCCTTCATCATCTCCTCTCATTTCCTCTTCCCTGCCTACCCTCTGCTTCCTACCATCTATTGCTCCTCTATTTCTGTTCAGAAAGGGGCAGGCCACCCATGAGTGTCAACAAAGTATGGCATTATCCAGTTGAGGTAGGACTATGGTCCTCCCTTTGGATTAAGGCTGGGCTAAGCAACTGAGAATGGGTAGTAAGTTCCCAAAAGCCAGCTCAAGAATTAGGAACACACCCTGATATGACTGCTTTGAATCCCACAAATAGACCCTGATCCACAACTGTTGCATATATGTAGATGGACTAGGTTGGTCCCATACAGGCTCCATAGCTGCCAGTCTAGAATTTGTGAGCTCCTATGAGCCCAAGTTAGTTGTTTCTGTAGATTCCCTTGTGATGGTCTTGACCCTTCTGGCTCATACAATCCTTCTTCTGTCTCTTCAACATGATTCTCAGAGCCAGCCTAGCACTTGGTTGTGGATATCTGCATTTGTTTCCATTAGTAACTGGATTAGGGTCTCTGATGTCTATTAGGATGATCACTGATCCAATTTCAGGAGATGGCCAGTTCAGGCACCTTCTCTGCTATTGTTGTAGTCATCCTTATGGATTCCTGGGAGTTTCCCTGGCAATAGGTTTTCCATACCTTCCAAATGGCCCCCACAGCAAGACATTTCTTTCTTCACTCTCCTCCTCCATCCTGCCCCCAACTCACCCAACAATATCTAGTATATTTTTTAAAATTATTTGAGGTAATAAGAGTGCAAGTTATACATCAAAAGACTGAAGTATGATGTAATAGAATATTGCTTGTGCCTTTTAAAACCTGGATCTTTAAATTTTCCAATAAATATTCTTTATATGGCAAGGATAGATTTGACAATATTTTTCACATTTTTACACTTGTTCTTAGTGCCCATGCTAAGGCACCCAGCTGCTTTGTGTATATTTATCTCTCTGTGTTCACTTTTCATACACATCTAAAATTTCTGTTTTCCTTTCTAACCACTCCAACTCATATGCAAACAATTGTTTCATGAACCTGTTATGGTCATCTTTCCAAGTACACCTATAGAGAGGCCTTCTCCAAAGCTTTTATGTCTGAAATCTTAACCCCTAGTTGTTCTTTATCCTCTTAACTTGCTTTATGTTACTCTAAAGTATGTTATACATACTAAACAGGCTATATTTGGGAATATCTATTTATATAAGACCAAAAAAGCAGAACAAGTTTATTTTTTCCTGTAATGATATTATAATCCAGGCAACAAAATGAACACACAAATAGGTAAGTGTAATACTGTGTGTCAAAAACATTAAGAAACACTTTCAAAGCATTATAAAATCTCAGGAAACTAAGAAATTAGTTTCAGAAAGGCAAGAAAAGACAATATTCATCCTGTCAACCAAGAGGATGGAGTACCTGCCAATTGTATTCCATGTACTAGATATCTGTGACACCATAGCAAATGTGATGGAAGTACTTTTGTGATGAATAACTTAGTTGGAAGCACAAGTTTATACTTGAAATAACTGAAACTATCTTTCAACCAATTGCATGATTTCCAACATTAGAGATTTTCCCAAGCAACTGAAAATTAAAGCAAAAGGGGATTTTGGCAAACAGTAGGGAGACAGATTCTGGAGGGAGAAAACAAACAAAACAAACAGAAGTTTCAAATAACTTCCAAGTGACTCTGCTGTGTAACCTAACATTACTCCATCTCCATGAAAAGAAAAGGTGAGCCTGAAAGGACACTCTGTTCCCATGGATAGGTCATGGGAGGATCAGTTTCTGAAATCCCAAAGCACAAAAAACTGAATTCATGAAATATATTTAAAATTTGGATAGCCATATAACAACAGGCATTATAGATATTTTTTTAAATGTTGTGGTAAAAGTTATTAAGTGTAAATCCTTCAGCTACATTTGAGTAACTTCAATACTCTCGATGCACTTAAGGAAGAATTTTCTCTCTAGGTAATTCCTCTTATAGATTACTATACCAAAGGCTTCAAATGACAGACATTGATTTGTGATAGTGCTGCTTCTCATGTGGGCAACTATTTGAAATGGAATAAAATAAATAAAGGTTTAGAGGTGTAAAGTACAATGACAAAGTCAAATAATACCATAGTTTCTTATTAGTCTGGAAAAAATAATAATGAAAATACAAGAAAGATTTATTAACTAAAATATACTTAACAGAGTGTTTTCTATTGTTATATTTTTAGATATCTGGTCTTTTTGTTTTTTCTGTTGACCTTGACCACTAAGCTGTCTCAGCTTCCTTAGTATCGGAGGTAACTGCTTGTGCCTCTATTCCTGACTTAACAAAGTTCCTGATATCTCTAAGAAATATCACTTAATAGAACAAATAATCAACATGAAATTTAAAAGTACTAAACATAAAAGTCAGCAAAAGACTCTTAAACTCCCCATATTAATTTTTACTATGCTATAACATGTTACACATTGTTCTCATGTTACTCATCTAATTATTATGCCCAAAGAAAGGCATGCATTAGCCTGGCAATAGTGGTGCTTGCCCTTAATTCTAGCACTCAGGAGGCAGAGGAAGGAGGATCTCTGTAAGTTCAAGGCCATCCTTGTCTACAAAGTGAGTTCCAGAATAGACAGGAAAACACAGACAAACCCTATCAAACAGAAAGGCTTGTATTAGTCAAATATGTTGGTCTTAATCTTGATTGTCCAGTTGAGTTGGTAACAAACTGAATTTACTGAAATTAGTAACTACTAATTTAGCAAATTAGTACCTTCATGAAAAATGATGTATTCAAAAGGATAAATGTGCAGATATGTAGGAGATTTATTTCATTATCTGTCTTGAAAACATTATGTAAACCCCATTAATATTTAACTGATTCTCAAATAAGTCCAAATTGTGTACATCATATATGTAAATATTTTCTTTTCAAATAGATATGTAATATATATAATTATTTCTTTTTTGTTTGAGAATATAAGTGTATCACATCCTCTTTCTTTTATTCCTTCCATACCTGCCTATGTACACCACCTTGCTTTCTTTCAATATCATGACTTCGTTATTCATTAATTTGTAATATGCATATACGCATATACATATACATTCCTAAATACAACCTGGTCAATCTGTATAATGTTTCTTGTACATATGATTTCATGGCTGATCATTTGGTATTGGATAACCAATTGGTGTGCTCTTCCCTGGAGAAGACTATATCTAGTTCCATCCATTTGCCTGCAAATTTCATGATGTCATTGTTTTTTAGAAAATGTACCACATTTTCCTTATCCATTACTCAGTTGAGGGGCATATAGGTTGTTTCTAGGTTCTGGCTATTAAAAGTAATGCTACTATGAATATTGCTGAGTAAGAGTCCTTATGGTATGATTGAGAATCCTTTGGATATAGTTGGGTCTTGAGGTAGATTGATTCTTAATTTTCTGAGAAACAGTCATACTAAGTTCTAAAATGGCTGTAGAAGTTTGTATCCCCACCAGCAGTGGAGGAGTTTTCCCCTGACTCTACATCCTCTCCAACATAAGCTGTCCTCAGTAATTTTTATCTTAGCCACTCTGACAGGTGGAAGATAGTACCTCAGAGTCATTTTGATTTGAATTTCTTTGATGATTAGGGCTACTGAGCAATTCCTTAAATGTCTTCCAGAAATTTGAGAATCTTCTGTTGAGAATTTTCTGTTTAGATCTGTACCCTGTTTTTAATTGGATTATTTGGTATTTTGATGTCTAGTTTCCTGAGTGCTTTAAATATTTTGGAGATCAGTGCTCTGTCAGATGTTGGGTTGGTGAAGATCGATTCCTATCCTGTAGACTGTCCTTTTATTTGCTGTGTCCTTTGTCTTACAGAAGCTTCTCAATTTCATGGGGTCCCATTTATTAATTGCTCTTCTCACTGTTTGTGATACTGGTGTTGTGTTTAGGACGTGCTCTCCCATGTTAATGCATTTGAGGCTACTTCCCACTTTCTCTTCTATGAGGTTCAATGTAACTGGATTCATGTTGAGGTCCTTGATCTACTTGGACTTGAGTTTTGTGTACTGGTGTTGTGTTTAGGACGTGCTCTCCCATGTTAATGCATTTGAGGCTACTTCCCACTTTCTCTTCTATGAGGTTCAATGTAACTGGATTCATGTTGAGGTCCTTGATCTACTTGGACTTGACTTTTGTGCATGGCAATAGATATGGATTTATTTTCAATCTTCTACATGTTGACATCCAGTTACGCAAGCACCCTTTGTTAAAGATGCTTTCCTATTTCTGACATATCATTTTGGCTTTTCCTGAGTGAGGTAACCCAGTCTCAGGAAAACAAATGCAGTATGTATTCATATATAAGTGGATATTAGAGGTAAAACAAAGGATGAACAGACTACAATTCACAGCTCCAGAAAAGCTAGGTAACAAGGATAACCCTAACAGGGACACATGTATAGCCCTGGGAAGTGGCATTAGATGAGATCTCCTGGGTAAATTATGGAAAAAGGAGTCAGTAAAGGGGAGGGAATGGGGGATGAGAACATGAGGAAAAGGGATGGTTGATAGGGAGAGGGATAAAAAGTAAGATCAAGGAAAGGGATAACTTGATATTGAGAGCCATTATGGGGTTATGGAGAAACCCGGTGCTAGGGAAATTTCCAAGAATTCACAAGGATGAACCCAGATAAGACACCTAGCATTAATGGAGAAGGTGCCCAAACTGACCTTCCCCTATAATCAGATTGGTGAATACTCCAATAATCGTCATAGAGACTTCACACAGTAATTGATGGAACTAGATGCAGAGATCCACAACCAAACACCAGGCTGAACTCCAGAAATCCATTTGAAGAGAGGGGGGAGAGAATGGATGGGCAAGGGAGGGCAAGATCATGACTGATAAATCTACAGAGATTTATCACTTGAACCAAGCTCTTAGAAATGCATGAATTCTGGACTGACAGTTGTGAAGCCTCCATGGGACTGAACTAGGCCCTCTGTATGTGGGAAACAGTTATGATGCTGGGTCTATCTGAGGGGCCCCTGGCAGTGGGCCAGGATCTATCCCTGGTGCATGAGCTACCTTGTTGGAGCCCATTCCCTATGGTGGCATTCCATGCTCAGCCTTAAGGCAGGCTGGGGGAAGGGACTTGGTCCTGCCCCAATTTAATATGCCAGACTTTGTTGACTCCCCATGGAAGCACGTATGTGTTGGGAGGAGTGCATGAGAGGTGGACCGGGGAGGAGACAAGGGTCATGGAAGAAGGAGTGGGAGAAAGAATTTTGGTTGGAATGTAAAATGTAATTTAAAAATAACAATAAAAAGGAAAAATGGATATAATGCTAGTAAAAATGGAAAGAAGAAAAGACTATTTCTCAAAATCTCAGCAATCCTTAGTTGTCTATAATTCTTTGTGTAAGATTGAGACCACTTGGGCTCTCAGCATTCCTTAGTTGCCTGTAGTTCTTCGTGTTGGATTGAAACCATGTGGGCATATATTTAAAATGCTTAAAACAACTTTCAAATATATTTTCTAATGAAAATAAACTAAAACATCTATAGGATTCTTTGAAGCCTTTCCATTAGACAAACTCATTGTTATCAGCTCAAAAATTAAACAGTCAGGGAAGGAATAGTCTTATTTAACTTATACTACTGTTTCTCTGTCAATTATAACTTAGTAGGGAGTCAGGAAGGATACAGGAGGAGTTGGATGGTGAAGAAGAGGGGTGGAAATAATGTAAATTGAATACTCATATATGCAACTTTCCAAAACATAAAAATGAAAATAAAAATAAGAACATAAAAACATGTATTATTTTTTCAAGGCTTGCTGGTTGGTGAGATGACTCAGCAGGTAAAAATACTTGCTGTGTGTTTGATCCCAGGAACCCATGGTAAAAAGACAGAACTGGCTCCCTGAAGTTGTCCTCCTTCTGCAAGGGCACTGTGGCACATAGGTGCATATAGTCTAAGTCTATGCACATATACACAAATAAATAAAATTAAATTTAAGAAGATATGAAATTAAATTTGAGTGTGTTAATTCACATCATTATATATATGCATATATATGTACATGTGTATGTGTGGAATATATGGAGTACACATGTGTATAAATACAACAATATAAATTTTCTGCATAGCAGTATATATATAATATGCATATACAGCATTATATCAGTAGTATATATTTGTACATGTAAAACATTTCATATATATGCATGTTTTGTAATTATGTGATATATGCTAGATTGCACCAAGCTTGTTTTTAATAAAAATGGCTTTTAGGACTGAAGAGATAGCAGCTATGAACACCTGCTGCCTTGAAGAGGACCTGTGTTTGGTTCTTAGTGACCATATGTCAGCACACAACTGTCTACAACTCCAATTCCATGTATCTAATGCCCTCTTCTGGACTCTATTAACACTGGTTATGTGTGTGGTACATATGCCTATATGCAGCAAGGCACTCATTCACATAGAATAAATTAAATAAATAATATAACATTTTTTGAGATTGAGGTAACTATGAGATTGCCTTTCATATGCAAGCTCCTAAAATTTCTCTCTCATTAGCAAAAGTAATGTTACGATTATGTCATATACATACACAGCCACACCACCAAACATTTATACCAAAAAGTTTACCAAAACTAATTGGAAAATTTTCTCCCAGTCTCCGTTTCTACTAGGTACCTTAACTTATAAGCATTTTTAATAAAAGATGTTACTCATTTGTTTCTCAATCTCAAATATTTTCTTATGGTTCCCAATGGTCATTTTATTTTGCCTTAAGGAAATTGACTAAATGCTTCCTGATCTGAGACTTCTGAAAACACCCAACCACATACAAAATATACATGTTTCTTTGTTTGAGGATTTGTTTCTTCAAGCTGTCTTGCTTAGAATACCATTTGCTTCTACGTTATGTGCCAAATTTTATTTTTACCTTAAGACCAAGAGTGTGAATGTCCCATGAAGCTACTGCTGACATTTATTTCTATGGTATTGACATTCCTCCATGTTTTTCTGTCTTGACCATGATAACTGTATTCTGTGAAATATAGTATGAACTTGAAGGCTTTTGAAAGGCTGTTTGGTCTAACTCTTCACCAATGGCAAAGCAGCACAGAAAAACTGCATCCAAAATAACCACAGGAGTATACAATACATGCAGATTTCTGTTTTTTGTGGCAAAATATTCTGAATCAAAATCCTGGGCCTAGTATCCTAAGGATTACCATGAATATTATTCTCTGGGGATTTAGTCCTTGAGCACTTGTAGTCTGTCTAATTTGACATACTACTAAACCCCAGGACTATTGAGTTCCCTGTCTTTATGAGAGAATATCAGTAATTGATTCCTATGACATCATTTTTTTTTCTTTTCTGACACCTCCCAGGTCCAGTTTTCAGATTTGTAGAGATTAGGAACACGGAACTTTGTCACCAGGAAATGTAGGACTAAGTGGCAACATATTCACAGGAACACAGAGAGCTAACTTCTAGATCCCCTACAACTAGTGTCTATTCTTTTAAAATAACACAGTAATCTCTATCTGTTGTTAAATGCCATGGGGTTCTCAAATACAGCTTCCATAATCCTTATCATGCAGATCCATCATCCCAAACTCTGTGTTCACAGCACTGCAGGTAAATTTAGCGACTTAATTTCCTCTTCTATAAAATGGAGGTACTTTTCTTTTGGTTTTTCAAGACAAGGTTTCTCTGTGTAGCTTTGGAGCCTATCCTGGCACTCGTTCTGGAGACCAGGCGGCCTCGAACTCACAGAGATCCGCCTGCCTCTGCCTCCTGAGTTCTAGGATTAAAGGCGTGAGCCATCAATGCCCAGCGTAAAATGGAGGTACTAATGGTACAGAGGTAATAAGATATGAAGAGGAAATTAGTTGACATGAGTGAGAGGTTTAATAAATCTTGATAATCAGAAAAATAATCTGAATAATGTCTGATTCCAAATGGTGTCCAACTATTCTTTTCTGATATTTATTTTTCTCTCATACATTACATCCTGACTTCGGTTTCCCCTTCCTCAACTCCTCCCATTCCCACCTCTCCTCTCCCCAAGATCCACTGCTCCTTCTCTTCCATTCAAACAAAACAGCAGGTCTATTAAAGAAATCAATATAACGTGGCTTAATACCTTATCATAAGACTAGGCAAAACCCTCATATCAAGACTGGACAAAGCAATCTAGTAAGAAGAAAAGGGACCCAAGTACAGGCAAGAGTCAGAAGTATACGCCCCCATTCCTACAAGAATACCAAGAAACAACTGTAATGCATATGCAGAGGACCTAGCTCAGGCCCAAACAGGGTCCATGATTTTTGCTCAGTAACTGTGAACCATTATGATCCCTGCTTAGTTGTTTTGTGGGTTGTATTCTCATGGTGTCCTAGAACACTCTGCCTCCTAAAATCCTTCCTCCATCTCTTCTGCTGGATTCCCATGATTATGACTACTATTCGGCTATAAGTATCTGTACTGTACTGCTCCCATCTCTGTTACGATAAATCTTTCCGCCAAAAGCCGCTGAGCCCCACCGCCACGTGTAAGCTTTACGCCAGCCGCCTGCCCGAGTTAGGCCCAAATGAATACACAGAAACTTGTATTAGGTACAAAGCTGCTTGGCCAATGACTAGTATTCATCATCTGTTAGCTCAGTCTCGATTATCATATATCTATATATTTTATAAGACTTATCTTATCGGATGCCTTATTGGCGTCCCTCCTTGCTGGTGGCTCACATCCTGCTGCTGGAGGAGGCAAATGGGGAAAAAGGGTTCCTTCCTGTTTCTCCTTCGCTTAAATATGAGTCTCCTTGCTATGTCACTTCCTGCCTGGGTCAGCACTTCTCTACTACATTTCCCAGAATCCTCTTTGACTCCTAGTTCCATCTAACTTGCTATCCCATTGGCCAAACAGTATTTTATTTAACAATCAATAAGATAAACATACACAGTAGTACATTCCCCATCACCCATCAGCTGCTGAATGATAACTGGGAGAAGCACCCATCTGTGGGTATAGCAGAATTTCATTAGGCATCATTTCATTGACTTTTTATTCTTCCTCCCTCCATCCCTCTTTTCGTCCTTCCCTTGCTTCCTTCCTTGCTTCCTTCCTTGCTTCCTTCCTTCCTTCCTTCCTTCCTTCCTTCCTTCTTTCCTTCCTTTTTTTTTTTTTACCAGTCATATTTGGTTCTATCCCAGGTCTCTGGGCTGTCCAGCCTCTGGGTCCTGAGCCTCCAAGCAGTGTCAGGCATGGGCTCCCTCTAGTGGCCTGGGTTTCAAGTTGGACCAGTCATTGGTTGGCCACTCCCACAAGTTCTGTGCCACCTTTACCTAAGCACATCGTTTAGGCAGGACAAATTGTAGGTTGAAGATTTTGTGGTTGGGTTGGTGTCCCAGTTCTTCCCCTGGAAGATTGCCTGTTGATAGAAGATTGCTGGTTCAGGCTGTGTATCCCCCATTACTAGGGTTTTTTCACTAGCATCACCCTCTTAGATTCCATGGAATTTTCATTGCAGTAGGTTTGTACATGGATCCCTAAGTGCCACCCCAATTCCAGCGGTCCTTCCTAGTACTCTATCCCCCCATCTTCATGACCTGATCCCACCCCCATTTCCATCCCTGCCTTTTTCCACTCTGCCTGCAAAATCTATTCTATTTCTCCTTCCCAGGTAGAACAATATGCCCCATTTTGAGGTCCCTTTGTTACTTAACCTCTCTGGGTCATTGGAGTGGAATGTGATTATCCTTTGCCTAACAGTTAATTTCCACTTATATATAAGTATATATCATGTTTGTCTTCCTGGATCTGGGTTACCTCACTCAGGATGATATTTTCTAGTTCTATCCATTACTCTGCAATTTTCACAATGTCATTTTTTTTTGCCAGCTGAATAATACTCCATTGTGTACCACACTTTATAGTTTTAAAGACAAATCTGGCACTAGGGAGATTTCCAGAGATCTACAAGGATTACACCAACTGAAAATCTTTATCCATTCTTTGGCTGAGGGCCACCTAGATTTTTTAGAGATTTTTGCTATTATGAATAAAGCTGCAATGAACATGGTTGAGAAAGTGCTCTTGTAGTAAAGTGGAGTATCCTATGGGCATATGCCCAAGAATGGTATAGCTGGACCTTGAGGTAGAATGATTTCCAATTTTCTGAAGAACTGCCATATTGATTTGCTTCCTGGATGTCACAAGTTTGCACTCTCACTAGCAGTGTTCCCCTTGATCTACATCATTACCAGCATAAACTTTCACTTCTGTTTTTGTTCTTAACCATTCTGACAAGTGTAAGATGGAATATAAAAGAAGTGTTATTTGTGTTTTTCTGATGGCTAAGTTTGTTGAACATTCCTAAGGTGTTTCTTATCCATGTGAGACTCCTCTGTTGAGAATTCTACTTAGAGGTCTGCCCCATTTTTAATAGGATTATTGGTTTGTTGATGTTTAGTTTCTTGAGTTATTTATACATTTTGAATATTGGCTCTTTGTCAGATTTGGAGCTGGTAAAAATCTTTTCCCATTTTGTCCTATTGATGGTTTCCTCTGCCTTACAGAAGTTTTACAGTGTCCCCATTATTGATTATTGTTCTCAATGCCTGTGCTACTGGTATTCTATTCAGGAAGTTGTCTCCTGTTCCAATAAGTCCAAGGCTATACAAAACTTTCTCTTCTATAAGGTTCTATATAATTGTTTTGTATGTTGAAGTTTTTTATACACTTGGGCTTGAGTTTTGTGCAGGATGATAGATGTGTCTATTTGCATTTTCCTACAAATAGATATCCAATTAGGCCAGTGCTAATTAATGAAGATTCTTTCTTTCTTTATTGTGCATTTCAGGTTTCTTTATTAAAATTCAGCTGTCCATAGATGTGTAGATTTATGTCTGGGTCTTCAATTTGATTCCACTGATGAATGTGTCTGCTTTTATGCCAAAACCATGCTGTTTTTATTACTATATCTCTGTACTGCAGTTTGAAAACAACTTCTGGAATGTTATTTGTTCTACAGGATAATTTTAGCTATCCTGTTTTTTTTTTTTTTTGTTTTCCCATATGAAGTTGAGTATTGGCCTTTCAAGTTCTGTAGAGCATTGTGTTCAAATTTTGATGTGGATTGCATTGAATCTGTAGATAGCATTAGGTGGAGTAGCCCTTTTTACTATGTTAATCCTACCAGTTCATGAGCATCTTCCCATCTTCTGACATCTTCTTCAATTTCTTTCTTGAAATAGTTGAACTATTTGTCATACAAGTCATTCACTTGCTTGGTTACAGCTACTCCAAGTTATTTTATTATATTTGTGTCTATTGTGAGGGATGTTGTTTCCCCAATTTCTTTCTAAGTCCATTTGGTGTACAGGAGGGAGACTGATTTCTTTTAAATTAACACATCCATTTCCCTAAAGGTTTTTATCAGCTGTAGGAGTTCCCTGGTAGAATTTTTGGGGATGATTAGGTACACTAATACATCATCTGTGAATAACAATACATTAACTTCTTCCTTTCCAACCGGAATCCCCTTGATTTCCTTTAGTTGTCTTATTGCTATGGCTAGAAATTCAGTTACCATATTGACCACACACACACACACACACATGAGAGAGAGAGAGAGAGAGAGAGAGAGAGAGAGAGAGAGAGAAAGAGAGAGAGAGAGAGAGAGAGAGAGAGAGAGAGAGAGAGAGAGAGAGAGGGAGAGGACAGCCTTGTCTCCTACCCAATTTTAGTTGAATTCCTTTGAGTTTCAATTAGTTTAAGTTTATATTGTCTTAAGCTTGCTGTAAATTGTCTTTATTATTTTTAGATATGCTCATTTTACCCCTAATCTCTCCATGACTTTTATCATGAAGGGTGTTGGATTTTGTCAAAGCCTTTTAAGCATCTGATAGTTGATCATTTGGTTTTTTCCTTAAGTTTGTTTACATGGTGGATTGCATAGACTGATTTTCAAATGTTGAACACTACCTGCAGCTCTTGGATGAAGTTGACATTTTAAAATGAGTTCTTGGATTATGTTTGTAAGCATTTTATTATTTTTGTGTCTATGTTCATGAGGGAAATGGCATTGTAATTCTATATCTTTGTTCAATCTTCCTGTAGTTTGGTTATCAGGGTGACTGTGGTCTCAAAGTGAATTTGACAATCTTCCTCCTGTTTCAATTTTGTGGAATTATTTTCAGGAGTATTGGTGTTTAGTCTTCTTTGATAGTCTGATATAATTTTCTCCTGAAAATTATTTTTGGTTGGGAGACTTCTAATGACTGCTTCTACTTCCTTGGCGTTTATAGGTTTGCTTAATATTTATAAGCGTTATCTATTGAGAAAATAATCCATTTCTTTCGGATTTTTTAATATTATGGAGTACAGGATTTTAAAGTATTATTTAAATATTCTTTGGATTTCCTCAATGTCTGTTGTTATGCCCTCTTTCCTTTCTGATTTTGTTAATTTAGATAATCTCTCTCTGTTAGCTAGGGTTTATCTATCTTGTTAACTTTTCCAAAGGGCCAACTCTTTGTTTCATTGGGTGTTTGCTCTCTTTGTTTCTATTTTATTGAGTCCAGCCCTCAGTTTGATTATTTCCTGCTGTCTACTCCTCCTGGGGTCATTTGCACCTTTTTGTTCTAGAGCTTCCAGGTATGCTGTTAAGTTGCTAGTATAAGATCTATCCAAATTGTTTTGGAAGGCATTTATTGTTATGAGCTTTCTTCTTAGCATAGATTTCATCTTCTCCCATAAGTTTGGGTATGCTGAGCTGGGCAGTGGAGGTACATGCCTTTAGTCCCAGCACTTGGGAGGCAGAGGTAGGTAGATCTCTGTGTGTTGGAGACCAGCCTGGTCTACAAGAGCTAGTGACAGGACAGCCTCAAAAGCCACAGAGAAACCCTGTCTTAAAAAACCAAAAAAAAAAAAATGTCTGGGTATGTTGTATATTCATTTTTATTGAATTCTAGCAAGGCTTATTTTTTCCTTTATTTCTAGCTTGACCCAGTGGTAATCTCAGTAGAGAGCTGTCCAGTTTTCATGAGTTTGTAGGCTTCCTGTTTTTCCGTTGTTGCTGAAATCCATCTTTAAGTATGTGTGGTGTGATAGGATGCAGGGTGTTATTTCAATTTTCTTCTATCTGTTGAGTCTTGCTTTGTGACCAAGTATGTAGTCAGTTTTAGAGAATATTTCATGAGGTGTTGAGGAGAAGGTGTATTCTTCTGTGTTTGTGTGAAATGTTCTGTAGATATCTGTTAGGTCCTTTTGGTTCATAATGTCTGTTAGCCTCGGTGTTTCTTTGTTTAGTTTTTGTCTGGATAACCTGTTCATTGGTGAGAGTGGAGTATTGAAGTCTCCCACTATCAATGTGTGTTGGGTAATATGTATTTTAAAATTTAGTGATGTTCCCTTTACAAATTTTAGTGCCTTTGCATTTCAGGAAGAGTTATTCAGAGCTGAAAGATCATCTTGATATATTTTTCCTTTTGACTAGTATGAAGTGTTCTTCCGTGTCTGTTTTGATTCATTTTGGTTTGAAGTCTATTTTGTTAGATTAGCTTGGGTTTTAGGTCCATTTGCTTGGAAAAACTTTTTCCAACCCGTTACTGTGAGGTAATATGTATCTTTGATATTGTTATATGCTTCCTGCATACATTCTGTTAGTCTCTTTTTATTGGGTAATTGGGTCCATTGATATTGAAAGACATTAATAAATAGAGTTTTTAATTTTTCATTTATTTTATATACCAAAATTAATTAATGTTAATTCCTGATATTTTGTTTTATTTGCTATTGTTGGTAGTGTGTGTGTGTGTGTGTGTGTGTGTGTGTGTGTGTGTGTGTGCATGAACGCAAGCTTCCCTTGTTTT
Organism: Cricetulus griseus; assembly: GCF_003668045.3. Taxonomy (NCBI): domain Eukaryota; kingdom Metazoa; phylum Chordata; class Mammalia; order Rodentia; family Cricetidae; genus Cricetulus; species Cricetulus griseus. The sequence goes on along the minus strand of NC_048604.1, from coordinate 72,667,223 downwards.
AGTTTTATTGTTATAAGATTATTTATTCCCTGTGTTCTTGTGGGTGTAGCTTACTTCCTTGGATTGGAGTTTTCCTTCTAGTACATTCTATAGAAATGAATTTGTAGATAGATATTGTTCAAGTTTGACTTTACTATGGAATATCTTATTTTTTCTACCTATGGTGATTAACATTTTTTATGGGTATAGTAGTCTGGGCTGAAATATGTATTCTCTTGGAGTCTGCAGGACATCTGTCCAGGCTCTTTTGGCTTTTGGTTCTCTACTGCAAAGACATGTGTAATTTCAATATATCTGCCTTTATATATTACTTGGCTCTTTCCCCTTGTAGCTTTAAATATTTATCCTGATTCTGTATGTTTAGTATTTTCATTATTATGTGACAATGGGACTTTATTTCCTGGTCCAATATATTTGCTGTTCTGTAAACTTCTTGTACCTTTGTACCTTTATATGCATGCCCTTCTTTTTGGGGGATCTCATGAATTTTATTGGGGTTATTTTCAGAAATATAGGCAAGGAGTTACAGGAACAGAAATGACTCAAAGACATCTATATCACCAAAAGCCTACCCAAGAATTGGTGACAAGTCAAAAAAGCTGGGAAACTTAGAGCATAGTATTTAGTCTGCAGGCAGCTCAACTAGTCCTTTCTAGGTGCCCCAGCTGGTCTAAATCTCTTCCAGGCAGTCCAGAAGATTTCTGCTTTTTCCAGGGTGCTCATCTGATCTTGGAGTCTTCTTTGTAGCTTTTCTCCTCTGAGAGTCTTCTTTGCAGGTCAGGTTGTCTGAGTCTTAGTAGCTCAGCTCCTCCAAATATTCTGTACAACTCTGCTTTACTTCATCTAAGACAGAAGCTCAGCTTTTATCATTTACTCTGGCAGCAGGGGCCTAGTGAATCTGGTCAGTTTTAAGGAATTCCTGAAGCTGTTTTGGGTTGTTTAAATTGCTACTTAAAGAGCTTCCCTGCAAGATGGAATATTTCAAACTTGGAGGAAGCTGTTACACAATATATATGAAGTAGTTAAATGAGCTCTCACTTCAGCCCTAGAGAATCTCTCTCTCTCTCTCTCTCTCTCTCTCTCTCTCTCTCTCTCTCTCTCTCTCTCTGTGTGTGTGTGTGTGTGTGTGTGTGTGTGTGTGTGTGTGTGTTTGCATGATTTTTTCACCTTCACTGGGAAAAAGGCAGGAATTTTTCTTGGTATATTACCCAATCATACAATCACCATTTGTCCAGTGTCTCATATATTACACAATCATGACATACATCTTGATGTATTCAAGTTTGGAATTCAGAAGACAGTTTAGGCCTGCACATAGCATCAAAAACACTATGATAAATCTATTTGTGAAAGAAAATAATATACAATTACTGAGGTTGGAAATTGGGAATCCATCATAGCAGAAGTGATATTGGAGTGAAGGTCTGGTGAAGATTTACAGGTTCCTCAGGTAGGAATGTGAATGACAAATAGTTTGTGTTGAACTTATGAGAAAGGAAGGTTGGTGGCCTTGCCAATTATGTTGGAATGAGAGAATTAATATGATGAACAATATGATTAAGTCAGTTATTCTCAAGTGATTGTTTAATGCTCACTAAGAGTTGTAGGTCATATCTGAGAAATCTAGAGAGTACTGTATAAAGAAGTTCCTGCTTCAATCCTAATTGATTATGTTAGATACAATCAATGATACAAGATGATAAAAAATGCTGCAGGGCTGAGACAAAACAGAACCTCATCAATTAGAAAAGTTGGTTTGCAATCTCTTCACTACTTCTCATTCGTACCAATAAGACACCTCTATTTGTGCACATACATATTTATTTTTCCATATATTGGGTCTTGAATGTTACTCAACAGTTCATCTGTTGAAGGTTTGTTTCCTACCCTGGGTATTAAGAGGAGACGAAACCTCAGTGAAGTGAGAACTAGTGGAAGAAAGTGAGGATGCAGGGAGTTTGTATTTCATGGGGCATTTCAGACTTTCCTCTTTTTCTTGTTTTGGTTACTGTGCCACCAGAAAGTGAGCTGGTATCTCTACCTCCCATTTATCCAATAGTATGATGGTTTTCCTGAGAACAAAGCAACATGATCACCTAGAACTGGAACTCCTGTCACTCAGATTCCAAAGTCTTTCTTTTTTTAAGTTGTCTTATGTTGTTTGATATAGCATCCCAAACCTGACTAACATAGTAATTTGATTAGGAGTAAGGCAAATTGTCCTCCATACCAATATATTAAAATTAACACTTAATGTTTCTTTTTAGATGAAACTCCTCAAAAATCACTATATTATTTATGATATAATAAAGTTACTGAAGATCAGAAAAACAAAGCAGCCAGGGAGTACCTCTTACTTCTACCAACACTGAAATGGAGATCTTGTCTTTCTGTATCTGGAAACAAAATCTCACATGAGACCCTGTGCTTCTTCCTTATATACCTCTCTAGGGCTGGTATTAAAGGCATGGGATCTGTTACTCTTTTATACTGTTTCACTCTCATGTAACCCTGGGTGGCCTTGAACTCACAGAGATCCATCTGCCTCTGTCTCCTGAGTCCTGGGATTAAAGTTCTGTGCTACTACTGCCAACCTTCTATATCTCACTAGTGTGGCTCTCTTTGCAATCTGATCTTCAGAGGCTGTATTGGATCATAAATAATATATCACCACAACTCAATTAAAAGAATTTATGCAAAAGAAAAGGGTTATATTCACAAAAATACTATTACTTTGTTCACCAAATTAGAAAAATAAGCATTTTATAACATGGTAATTTCAAGTAAACTTCAGAGAATTTTAGTCATGAAATCCCAAGGAGTAACAGAAATAACCAATAGAAAATAACAGTCTATTCAAGAGTCTATAGGTTATAAAATATGTTCAAGAATAAATGAGCTCTTATTAGGAAAGGAAGCAAATATATAAATGCATTTGTTTTAGTTTATTGGCTAAAAATAGGTGAGAACAGGTTAAAGGAGAAAAAAATTTTTGCACATGGCTTAGTAGAGGATATACTCTTTGCTTGCCTGGGTCTTAGCAGTGGGGAGGTAGGGCATCCTGATGGCAAGAGCATATGGAAAATGAAGCTGAATATTTCATTGTGGGCAAGAATCAGTGAAGAAGGCACTGGGAAGTTGTTATGACCTGCAGAGTCAAGTCCCTAGTGACCTGTTTCCTCCAATTAGGCATGTCCTACATTAGGTTAGAAAAAATTTCTTCTATGATTTTGTTAAAAAAAATTTTCTGGGCCTTTGAGCTGGATGTCTTCTCCTTCTTCTATTCATAATATTCTTAAGTTTAGTCTTGTCAAAGCTCATCAGATTTCCTGGATGTTTTGTGTCAGGAATTTTTTAGATTTAAAATTGTCTTTGACTGATATATCTATTTCTTCTCTTGTATCTTCAATGCCTGAAATTCTATCTTCCATCTCTTGTAGTCTCTGGTTGATGCTTGTCTCTGTAGTTCCTGTTCTAATTCCTTTAATTTCAAGAATTCCCTCAGTTTTTGTTTTCTTTATTGCATCTATTTCCATTTCAAGTCTTAAACATTTTAATTTGTTTCCTTCAACTGCTTGTTTTTTTTTTTTTTTTTAAAAAAACAACTAGGTTTCCTTTAGGGGGCTTATTTACTTCCTCTCTAAGGACCTCTATCATATTCATAAAGTTGGTTTAATGTCATTTTTGTGACTTGACTATGTTCGAATATTCAGGGCTTTCTGTAATAGGATAGTTGGACTCTGGTGGTAACACATTGCCCTGACCGTGTTCATTGTGTTCTTACACTGCCATGTAGGCACCTGAGTTTGAGGTAATTATAGGTCTAGGCTCCAATTTCTGAGTTCATCCTTGTTGGATGGATGTTTTATTCCTAGTTTCCAATCTGGTCTTCTGGCTAGAGTGACCTGTGGTTGAGTAGAGGATTCTCTACCTGAGTGGTGGATAGATTTCTATAACCAAGGTGGCATATGGTCGGGTAGAGGTTTTCTTTCTAACTAGGGGGCTGGAATTCTTGTGGTCAGCATAGCAGCTGGTCCAGTTGGGGTTCTTCCAAAGCAGTTGGAGGTCAGGATATGGCGAAGGGTGGGGTGGAACAGGTGGGAGTAAGCTGAGTTCATACTGAAAGATTGCTTGAAGTCCATGGGTGGGGGTCTTACCTGAGCTTCTGGCTGCTGGCATGGCTTCTGGTGGAGCTGGTGCCTTCAATTACTTTTTTAGACCTAGACTTTGAAGGCAATTTAAATAAGAAGAACTCTTTAATAGAGTCAATGCATATTGAATGATTTTAACCCCTGCTTATGAAGGCCTATTGCCCCCAAAGAGATTGAAGATGAAGCCAGAGAACAAGAAGGAGCTGATGCCCAAGGGCTCTTAATCTGTTTTGCATGGTATGATACCTGAATCAACAGAATCATATGACAGATTTTAAAAAGACAGCTTTGGAGACCTAGATGAGAGAATTTGAGAAGTGCATTGTGAAAATATTGGATAAATATATTTCTTGTCTAAATCCTACCTTGTCCCCAGGTGGGCCAGCTGGGACATTGGGCATGGTAGATTATTTAGCTTGGAAAAGAAAACAGGCAAAGACTATGGTAAATTACAAGGAGGACCAAGGAGCAGGTAGATCAGTATGATGACTATTCTTAGTTGTCAACTTGACTACATCTGTAATTAACTAAAACCCAACTGGTTGGGTACACCTGTGAAGGATTGATTTTCCTTAATTAAATCATTTGAAGTGGGAAGACCAATTTTTATTCCAGATCATTTGAGATGGGACACTATCTCTTTAACCTTGGCTACATTTTCTGCTGGCAGCCTAGTTCCTCCCCCATGTGTCTGGGCTAAGACAGTTTCCCTCTATGTGGAATGGGTGCCCAAAGTCCATTGGTATACTAGGGATAAATACTGATCCACTGCCAGAGGCCCCATAGATTGCCCAGGCCTCCTAAATGACAACCATGATCAGGGGGTTTGGGCCAGTCCTATGCTGAGTTCCAACTTATCAGTCTGGGGTCTATGAGTTCCTTCATGTTCAGGTCAGTTGTTAGTGTGCATACATCCAGCCAGGTCTTGACCACTTTGCTCATCAATCTTTCCTCTCTGCAACTGGATTCCAGGAGTTCAGTGCAGGGTTGATCTGTGGGTGTCTGCTTCTGCTTCCATCAGCTACTGGATGAAGGCTCTAGGATGGCATATAAAGTGGTAATCAATCTCATTATCAGAGAAGGGCATTTAAGGTAGCCTCTCCTATTGCCTAGATTGTTAGTTGGGTCATCATCATAGAACTCTGGTCATTTCTCTAGTGCCCAATCTCTCTTTAGCCCTTTAATGGCTCTTTATATCTCTTTTCTTGCTCTCCTCTATTCTTCCCCCATGTCAAACTTCATGCTCCCTCATTTACTCCTCTCCCCTCTTCTTCACCCCTGCTCTTTTTCCTAGCTCCCCCTCCCCAACCTTCATGCTCTCAATTTGCTCAGGAGATCTTGTCCCTTTCCCCTTCTCCAGGGGAGCACGTATGTCTCTCTTAGGGTCCTCCTTATTTTCTAGCTTTTCTGGTGGTGTGGATTACAGTCTGGTAATCTTTTGCTCTATGTTTGAAATCCATATACAAGTGAGTACATACCATGTTTGTCTTTTTGTGACAGGGTTACCTTACTCATGATGGTTCCATCCATTTTCCTGTGAATTCCAAGATTCCACTGTTTTTTTTTTTTCTGCTGAGTAGTATTCCATTGTGTAAATGTACCACATTTATCCATTTTTCAGTTGAGGGGCATCTAGATTGCTTCTGTTTTTGGCTATTGCAAATAAAGCTGTTATGAACATAATTGAGCACACGTCCTTGTGGTATAAATGTGCATCCTATGGGTATATGCCTAAGAGTAGAATTGCTGGATCTTGTGGTAGAATGATTCCCATTTTCTGGAGGAACATCCATACTGATTTCCAAAGGGGCTTACGAGATTACACTACAACCAGCAGTAGAAAGTTGCTACCCTTTTACCTCATCCTCTCCAGCATAAAATGTCAGTGGTGTTTTTGATTATAGACATTCTGACAGGAGTAAGATGGTATTTCAGTGTTGTTTTGATTTGCATTTCCTTGATGAGTAAGAAATTTGAGCACTTTCTTAAGTGTATTTCAGCCATTTAGACTCCTCTATTGAGAATTCTCTATCTGGCTCTGTACCCAACTTTTTAATTGAATTATTGGATATTTGGGTGACTAGCTTCTTGACTTTGTAAATTTTGGAAATCAGCCCTCTATCAGATGGGGGTGGGAGAAGACATGTTCCCATTCTGTGGCTGCTGTATTGTCTTGTTGACTGTGTCCTTTGCCTTACAGAAGCTTCTCAGTTCCAGGAGGTCTCTTTATTAATTGTCAATCTCAGTGTCTGTGCTACTGATGTTATGGTCAGGAAATGGTCTCCTGTACCAATTCATTCAAGGGTACTTCCCACTTTCTCTTCTAAGAGGTTCAGTGTAGCTGAATTTATGTTGAGATCTTTGATCTATTGGGATTTACGTTTTGTCCATGATGATAGGTATGGATCTATCTGCAATCTTCTACATGTCCCAATCCAGTTATGCCAACAATATTTGTTGAAGATGCTTTCTATTTTCCATTGTATAACTTTAACTTCCTTGTCAAAAATCAGGTGTTCATAGGTGTGTGGGTTAATATCAGGGTTTTCAATTTATTCCATTGGTCAACCTGTCTATTTTTGTGCCAATACCAAGATGTTTTCAGTACTACAGCTCTATGATAGAGCGTCAAGTCAGGGATGGTGATGCCGCCTGACGTTCCATTATTGTACAGAGTTGTTTTGGGCTGTCCTGGGTCTTTTGTTTCTTCATAGAAAATTGAGTATTGTTCTTTCAAGGTCTGTGAATAATTGTGCCAGTATTTTGATGAGGATTGCATTGAATCTGTAGATTGCTTTTGGCAAGATTGTCATTTTACTCTGTTGATGCTTCCTATCCAAGAGCATGGGAAACCTTTCTATTTTCTGGTATCTTTAATTTCTTTCTTTAAAGACTCAAAGTTCTTGCTCTACAGTTCTTTTACCTGTTTGGCTAGCGTTACCCCAAGATATTTTATGTTGTGTGTGGCTATTGTAAAGGGTGGTGTTTCTTTTATTTCTTTCTCAGTCCATTTATCATCTGTTATAACAAGCAGAGATTATGATTATTTTATTTATTCTTGTATCCTGCCAGTTTCCTGAAGGTGTTTATCAGCTATAGGAGTTCCCTGGTAGAGTTTTCGGGTCCTTTATATAAATTATCATATCATGTACAAATAGTGAAAGTTTGACTTTCTTTCCAATTTCTATCCGCTTGATCTGCATTTGTTATCTAATTTTCCTAGCTAGAACTTCAAGAAAAATATTGAGGAGATATAGAGAGAGTGGACAGTTTTGATTTGTTCCCGATTATAGAGAAATCACATTGGGTTTCTCTTCATTTATTTTGATGGTGGATGGTGGTTTACTGTGTGTTGATTTATTATGTTTAGGTATGTTCCTGTTATCTATGATATCTGCAAGAACTTTATAATGAAGTGGTGATGGATTTTGTCAAAGGATTTTTCAGCATCTAGTGAGATGATAATGTGTTTTTTCTTTCATATTTTCCTTATATGGTATATTATATTGATATATTTTCATATGTTGAACCATCCCTGCATCCCTCGGATGAAGCCTACTTGATCATGGTGGATGATTTTTCTGATATGTTCTTGGATTTGGTTGGTCAATATTTTATTGAGTATTTTAGCATCGATGTTCATGAGTGATATCGGTCTGTAGTTCTCTTTCTCAGTCATATCTTTGTGTGGCTTGGGTATCAAAGTGATTGTAGCGTCGTAGAAAGAGTTTGGCAATGAACCTTCTGCTTGTATTGTGTGGAACCATTTGATAAGATTATTAGCAGGTTTTTGAATTCTTGGTAGAATTTTGCACTGAAACCATCTGGCCCTGGCCTTTTTTTTTTTTTTTTTTTTTTTGGTTGGGAGGCTTTAGATGATTGCTTGTATTTCATTAGGGCTTATAGGTCTGTTAAATTGCTTATCTGTTTTTGATTTAATTTTGATTAGTGATATCTATCCAGAGCAATGTTTATTTCCTTTAAATTTTCGAATTCTGTGGAGTACAAGTTTCCAAGTATGACCGGAAGATTCTCTGCACTTCCTCAGTGTCTGTTGTTATGTCTCCCTTTTCATTTCTGATTTTGATAATTTGCATGTTCTCTCTGCCTTTTGGTTAGTTTGGATAAAGGTTTGTCTATCTTGCTGGTTTTCTTGAAGAACCAACTTATGTGTAGAATGATTCTTTGTATCATTTTCGTTGTTTCTGCTTTATTGATGTCAGCTCCCAATTTGATTATTTTCTGGTGTCTACTCCTCCGGAGTAAGTTTGCTTCTTCTTATTCTAGAGCTTTCAGTTGTGCTGTTATTTCTCTAATGTGACTATTCTCTATTTTCTTCATGTGGGCACTTAGTGCTATTTACTTTCCTTTTAGTACTGCTTTCAAAGTGTCCCATAAGTTTAGGTATGTTGTGTCTGTATAATTTATTTGATAATAGGATAGCTACAACAGCTTGTTTCTTGGTCCCATTTGATTGGAATATGTTTTTTATTAATTTTATTAGAAAGAAAATTATTTTACATGTCAATCCCAGGTCCCTCTCTCTCCTCTCCTCCCCTGTCCCCCCAACTAAGACCCTACTATCCTATACCCTTTCTGGTCCCCAGGGAGGGTGAGGCCTTCCGTAGGGGGTCTTCAAAGTCTGTATTATTCTTTGGGATAGGGTCTAGGCCAACACCCTTGTTTCTAGGCTCAGGGAGTATTCCTTCATGTGGGATGGGCTCTCAAAGTCCATTCCGATGATGCTAGGGATAAGTACTCATGCACTACAAGAGGTCCCATAGATTTCCAAGGTCTCCTCACTGACCCCCACATTCAGGGGTTTGAATCAGTCCCATACTGGTTTCCCAGCTATCAATCTGGGGACAAAGAGCTCTCCCTTGTTCAGGTCAGCTGTTTCTGTGGGTTTCATCAGCCTGGTATGGACCCCTTTGTTCATCAGACCTCCTTCTCTGCAACTGGATTTCAGTTTAGTTCAAGGTTTAGCTGTGGGTGTCTGCTTCTACTTCCACCAGCTATTGGATTAAGGCTATATTATATCATATGGATTAGTCATCAATCTCATTATCAAGAGAAGGCATTTAAGGTAGCCTCTCCTCTGTTGCTTAGATTGTTATTTGGTGTCATCCTTGTAGCTCTCCAGACATTTCCCTAGTGCCTGATTTCTCTTTAAACCTATAATGTCTATTGTATTATCTTTTATCTTACTCTCTTCTGTTCTTCCCCCACCTTAACCTCCCTATCCCATCATGTCTTCCTCACCCCTCCTCTTCTCTCCTTCTCATTCTCCCAGCTCCTTGTTCTCTCCCCCCACACTCCAATTTGCTCAAGAGATCATATCCCTTTCCCTTCTCCAGGGGACCATATATGTCTCTCTTAGGGTCCTCCTTGTTTGCTAGCTTCTCTGGCAGTGTGGATTGTAGGCTGGTATTCCTTTACTCTATGTCTAAAATACACATATGAGTGAGTGCATACCATGTTTGTCTTTTCTGACTGGGTTACCTTACTCAGAATGGTTTCTTCTAGTTCCATTCATTTGCCTGTGAATTTCTAGATTCCATTGCCCCACCCCTGCTGAGTAGTACTCCATTGTGTAAATGTCCATTTGATTGGAATATCTTAATCCAACCCTTTACTCTGAGGTAATGTCTGTCTTTGAATTTGAAGTGTATTTCTTGTATGAAGCAGAAGGATGGATTCTGTCTTCCTATACATTCTGTTAGCCTATGTCTTTTTATAGGTGAGTTAAGACAATTAGTATTGAGGGAAATTAAGGACCATTGGGTGTTTATTCTTGTCTGTTTTTGATTTGTTGTTGTTGTTGGTATTGTTTGTGGATTTACCCTAGTTTTTCTTTTGGCCTTTGTTAAAGTGGGATTATTTATTGCCTGTGTTTTTGTGAGTGTAGTTAACTTCCTTAGGTTGGAGTTTTCCTTCCAGAACTTTCTCTATGGCTGGATTATTGGATATGTATTGTTTAAATCTAGTTTTGTCATGGAATATCTTGTTTTCTCCATGTATAGTGATTGAAAGCTTTGCTGAGTGTAGTCTGGGCTGGCACTTGGTGTCTCTTAGTGTTTGTAGAATATCTATCCAGGACATTCTGATTTTCAGTGTTTCCATGGAGAAGTCAGGTGTAATTCTGATAGGTTTGCCTTTATATGTTACTTGGCCTTTTTTAGATGCTCTTAATATTTTTCTGTATTCTGTATGTTTGTGATTTTGATTATTATGTGGTGAGTGGACTTTTTGTGTTTAATCTATTTGGTGTTCTATAACTTCTTTTACTTACATTGGCATGACCTTGCTTAGGTTGGGAAAGTTTTCTTCTATAATTTTGTTGAATATGTTTTCTGCACCTTTAGTTTTGTTTCTTCACCATCTTCTATCCCTATTATTCTTAGGTTTGGCCTTTTCAGGGTGCCCCATATTTCCTAGATATTTTGTGTTAGAGATTTGTTGTACTTAAGATATTCTTTGGTTGATGGATCTATTTCTCCTAGTGTATCTTCAACACCTGAGATTTTCTCTTGCATCTCTTGTATTCTGTTAGTTATGCTTGCATCTGTAGCTCCATCTATTTAATTCTAGCATACCCTCAGACTGTGCTTTTTATTGTCTTTATTTCAGCTTTCAAACCTCGCACAGTTTTTTTGCAATTATTGGTTTGTGTTTTCTTCCATTTCTTCAAAGGATTTTCTCATTTCCTCTATTAAGGTCTCTATAATTTTCATAAAGGTATTTTTAAGGTTGTTCCCTTCTGCTTCATCTGTGTTTGGATGTTCAGGTCTTGCTGATGTAGAGTACCTCGACTCTGGTGGCATCATATTGGTATTTCTGTTGTTCAGTGTGTTCTGATATTGTCATCTTCCCATCCCTTCTTCCATTGGGTGCAGGAGGGGTGTCTTCCTCTCCTGGTGTATATGGGTCCAAGGTTCTCTTCCCATGGGCACAAGCAGTTCCAATACATTAATGGATGTCACAATATGTGCAGGTAAGTCTGAGATACCCCTTCTCCCAGTGGGTGAAGGCAGAATTAGTACAGAGATGGCAGCAGACTCTGGATTGCTTAGTTCACCAGGAGTGAGTTGACCTGCTGCAGTCCCCAGGCCAGGAGATCCAAAAATGGGCAAGTGTAAGTGGGGCCTGAGACAGGTGCCCATGCTCACCTCTCTCCTGTGTGGGTATAGAACTGTCACAGGATGTCATCCTACTTGACCTGTCTGCATTCCCCAGGCCAGCAGATCCCAGAGAGGGCAAGTGGAATTCAGGCCATCATTTCTTCTTTTTGTCTTTGAGATTTTTCTTCTTGAAGGCAAAGACAGTTTTATTGATTTTCATGCCATATTTTTAATATTTTATATTTATGATATTGTTTCATTTATTCATAATCAGAACACATAGAACACCAGTAAGATACAAAATTAGAGCCAACAAAAATATAAATGAGGACAAGCTAAATATGACACCATTTGTTAAGAGTTAGATTTTTTTAATCAGAAACAAGCTTGTTCCATATGTAAATCCCAGCTCCCTCTCCCTCCCCTCCTCTCCTGCCCTCCCACCCCATCTAATCTCTGCTACCCAGGGAGGGTAAAGCCTTCCATGGGAGGTTCTTCAAAGTCTGTCATATCATTTGAAGCAGGGTCTAAGCCTTCCCCTGTGTTTCTAAGATGAGATAGTATCTCTCTATGTGATATGGGCTTCCAAAATCCATTTTACACCAGGGACAAACACTGATCCATTATCAGAGGCCCAATAGATTGCCCAGGCCTCCTAACTGACACCCACATTCAGGGGGACTAGTTCAGTACTATTCTGGTTTCCCAGCTATCAGTCTGGGGTTCATGAGCTCCCCCTTGTTCAGGTGAGTTATTTCTGTGGGTTTTTCCAGTCTGGTCTTGACCGCTTTGCTCACCACTCCTCCCTCTCTACAACTGTATTCTCGGAGTTCAGTTCAGTGTTTAGCTATGGGTATCTGCTTCTGCTTCCACTGGCTACTGGATGAAGTCTCTAGGATGGCATATAAGGTAGTGATCAATCTCATAGCCATGACTGACTGCTATAGCAGGGTCATCAGGACCTCTCTGTACATACTTCTTTGTGAGATCTGTGGTTCATTTAGAGGCTTACAGTGTGCTCTCTTTCAATAGATATTTGATTTTAACAATCTTACCCAGGGCTTTGCAGAAGGTGTTGTACCAGACCATGACATTGGTCTTGGCAGATGTGTGGGAGCCACAAAATTTTGTTTGATAAAAGGAGAAATTTTTCCCTGTGACTACATTCACATGTGTATCTTCTGGATAACCACTATTGTGTGATTGTACCTTTAACACACTTCTTGAGTTTGCTTGATCAGTTGATGGAAACTCAGTGAAAAGTTCTAAATTACAGGAATCAGCAAAAATGAGAGTTATTACAAGCAAAAATAGATCCCTGTGATTAGATGGGAAGGCACAAAGATGTATGGGTACAGAGGAGAAGAGAAGAATCAATAAATTTTGTTAAAAATGTTATAGTAAAACAACACTAACACAGTAGGCCCTGAGTATTGCAACATAGTTAAAGCTCAGGTCAAAACCTTAAAATAACCTTATGAATATGATAGAGTTCCTTAAATGGGAAATGAATGAATTTCTTAAGAAAATCTATGAAAACACAAACAATGGAAGAAAATGAATAAAACAGTTCAAGAACTAAAAGTGGAACTAGAACCAACTGAGGGAAATCTACAAATGAAAAACTTATGAACTTGAACAGGGATCTTAGAGGCAAGCTTCACTATCAGAATACAAGAAATAAAAGATGTAATCTCAGGCACTTATGACAGGATAGAAGAAATAGGCACTTCAGTCAAAAATGTGAAATCTATAAGGAAGGAAGGAGAAAGATGAAAGGATGGAAGAAAATCCTGACACACCAAACAGCCAGTAAAAGCAAAAAGCCAAAATCTAAGACTAATAGGAGTAGAGGAAGGATGAGAAAAACCCAGGTCAAAGGCACAGAATTTTTTTCAACAAACTATGGAAGCAAATTATAAGGATGTACCTATCAAGGTACAAAAAGCATACAGAAAACCAAAGAGACTAGACCAAAAAAAGAAAGCCCCCTGATTGCATAATAATTAAAACAGTAAATGTTCAGAATAAAGAAAATACTAAAAGTTTCAAGGGAGAAAGATCAAGTAGCATATAAAGGCAGACATATTAGAATTATACCTGTTATAATTGACTTTTAGATGGAGATGGTAAAATCCAGAAGGACCTAAACAGAAAATCTACAGACTCTAAGAGACCGCAGATACCTGACCAGATGACTATACTCAGCAAAGATGTCAATCACAACAGATGGAGAAAATAAGACATTCTGTGATTAAAAAATGAAATTTAAGTAGTATCTCTGTATAAATTGAGCACTACAGAATGTACTCTAAGAAATTTTCCAACCTAAAGTCACACCCAAGAAAAGAGTGAATACATAATCACAGAATAATAAATGAAAAGAGTAGAAACATACACACATGCATGAATGCACTAATTGTGTGCAAGTGCACGCATGCACACATACACACACAGAGGAAGACATCACAACAACAAAATAACAGAAAACAGCAAACAATGCTCATTGATATCTCTCAACATTAATGGTGTCAATTCCCTAAAATTCTGGTAGAACTGTGTGCTGAATCTGTCAAGCCCAGAGTACTTTTGCTGGAAATTTTTAGTTGCTATTTCTATTGCACTAGATTCAGTGGAGCTTTTAAAATTACTTATTTCATCTTGGCCTAACACAAATAAGTTTAATGCATCTACAAATTTATCCATTTGTTTTAGAACTTCAAATTTAGCATAATATAAATTTTTAATGCATGTCCTCATGATTCTCTAAATTTGCCTCAGTATCTGTTATAATGTCTCCCTTTTCAATCGAGTTTTATTATTTTGGGCCTTCTCTCTTTTCCTTTTGGTAAGATTGCTGAGAGGTTTAATATTTATCTTTACTTTTAACAGAACGAATTCTCTGTTTATTATTTCATTAATTTCTGCATTGATCTCCGTCATTTAACTCCACCTACTGTCTTGGAGATTAGTTTGTTCTTATCATTTATTTTCAGTGCCTTAAGGTTTATTGTCAGCTTATTTGAACTCCCTAATTTTATGATTTAGGCACTTAGAACAAAAATCTTCTTCATTGATTCCCATCAATGTAAATATGTTGATATTTCATTCTAGGAACAATTATGTTTCCTTCTTGATTTCTGAAATGATCTATTCCTCATTCAGTAGCATGCTGTATTAATATCCATGACTTTACATATTTTTCACTAGTTTTTTTCTGTGCTGATTTCTTGCTTTATTCAATTTTGGTCAGATAAAATAAAGGATGTTGTTTCATTTTTTTTGTATTAAGTGAGACTTGCTTTGGTTCTTCCTATGTGGTATTAGAGCAATTGGTATGATTTATTGTGGGTTTTTGCTTCTTTTAATTCTAGTTGTCTCTATTCTTTCAGTGGATGTGTATACAGCGTTTAGGATAGACTAGGTTATCATACTGTTGTGGTGATGTTCTAGTATTATAGACTAACAATCCAGGTAGCATGCTCTGTCCCCAGTTTGTCCCTATTGGCTGGGGATTGTCTGCAGCAACAGTTGCTGCCCAGTAGATAACCCATATTGACGATAGAGTAGCAAGTGACTACAAAACATATTTGTTTGAAATGTACTAATTGGTTTATGGATAAAAGGACCTCAAAGGTAATATGTATACATATACAATTATGTTAGTATGAATGTAAATGGAAAAAAAGAAGAGGTAAGAAATGATAGTGATATACATTAGGTTTTGGAAGGGAAGAAGTGGAGGACAGAGAGACATACATAGGAGTGGGAAATTTAAGGCCAAGGAACAAATGGAGTAAATCTGTGAGAGTGTTGTTTAACAATAAACTAAAAGAAGAAGGGAATGATATGTTCCCCATCTTAAAGGCCTTGGCAGATGTCACTGTTAGAGGAATAGCTACAGGAAAAGAGAAAGTTTTTAAAAAGATAAAAAAGAAAATGAGATAGAGAATAAAACAGAAAAAGGTGCAAACAGTAGGGGACAGTGTTGGCCTACTACAATTCCTTCCCCTTATATATAGAAAAGAAATAACTGTAGAGGAGGGAGGAGATGTGGATGGAGATACAAAAATATGGAAACAACGGTAGTTTAAAAAATAACTCTGGATAAAAATGAGACCTTGTTGGAAATATAACAAAATGAGATCACTTGTCTAAAAGTTGATTCCCTTTCCTTGGGTAATCTATTGCTTCATTTCATTGTTCCTGGCCTAGAGTATACTCCCTGTTGTAATAAAAAGTATGCTTCTTCTTTTGAGGTCTCCCAGTTTCTATTATTTATATATGGAGTTTTCTCAACTGTTCTCTGGGCTGTGGATAGCTAAACAAAATTCAGATCAGCCACAATTGTTATATTCACACAGAGTCTGTAGCAGTGTGTGACTGTGTGATTACAAAACAGTGTTTAAATTTTGGCTTACCTTCCTATGTCTTAACTTTCCCTGTTTGAACACTGATGGTGACCATGCAATAGTTGCTGGAGCACTTTCTGTGAAATACCTTCCAACAATACTATTATAGATTTTCTGATAGAGTCTTTTAACCAAGTTTATCTGGAATAAAATACCATGGCAGTAGTTGCTGCTTTCATTGTTGGTTCCAGCTGCAAGTTCAGTCTTATGGCAGAAAAAGTATTTGAGGTTTATGGTAGAACAGGTTTATTAGGCTGTTGACCCAATCAATTGATCAATTCTGGTACTGCAAAAGTAGCAGATGGAGTGATTAAATATTTGTGTTATTTTAAATAACCTACATTTAAATAATCAACCACTTGTTTTTATCTAATTTCTAGTCTGCCATCTTACCCAGAAGCATGTGTTGTTTTACTGATAGATGACCAAAAAGACTTAAAACCAACATTAGTCAGAATAGTCAAGGTCACTTCATAGTAATTATGAAAGCCATTTATCAGGAGTATATTATAATTCTAAACATGTTCACACTGAGCACTACTGCACACAAAAATTATAAAACAAACACTAAAAGCTTTAAAGTTACAGATTAATCTCAACATAGTAAGTAGAGGTGATTTAAGTAATGTATCTTTAGCAATTATTGAGTTAATAAAAAAAGCTAAGAAACACTGGATTTAAATGATTCCATAGATCAAATGAACTTCATCAACATTTACAGAACATACCACACAAACATTGCAGAATATACATCCTTCTGAGCAGTCCATGAAACTTGCACTACAATTGATCACATATTAAGAAATGACAGAAACTACAGGAAATCTGAAATAACTTGATGGGTTATATGATCACATAGGAAAATAGAAATCCACAAGAGAAAGCATAGAAAGCACACAAACTCATGAATCACACACAATTTAAAAATTATTGGAATACTGAAGAAATCAAGAAAACAACTTAGAAAATTACTAGAAACAAATGAAAACTAAAATGCAAAATATCAAAACCTGAAGGACACTAGGAACACAGTCCTACAGAGAACAATGTAGCTGTATGTGTCTCTATGACAACAACACAGAAGTCAAATAAATAACCATTTCTTTTACTTTCATTTTTTAGTATATCCTAATTACAGTTCCCCTCCCTCTATTCCTGCCAGTTTCTCCCCACCTCCCCTTACCTCTGAATCCATGCCACTTATGTCTCTCTTTAGAAATGAACAAGTTTCTAAGAGATAACAACAAATATGACAAAATAAAATATAAGATAAAGCAAAAGCTATTATATTGAAGTTGGACATGGCAGAGAAACAGGAGGAATATAGTCCCAAGAGCAGAGACAGGCATCAGAGTCACACTTGTTCTTACAGTCAGGAGTCCCATAAAAAAATACTAAGCTGAAAGCTATAATCTGTATGTAGAGGACCTGGAGACAACACATGTAGGCCCTGTGCTTGCTGCTTCAGTCTCTGTGACTTCATATGTGTTTTTCCTACTTGATTCAGTTGGCTTTGTTTTCCTGGTGTCCTCCACCCTCTCTAGATGTTACACTCTTTAGGCTTCCTCTTTATCAGGGTTCTCTTAGCTCTGGGGGAGGGATTTGATAGAGACACCCCATTCAGAGATGTGTGTTCCAAGGACTTTCCCTGTCTAACAGTTGGGTCTCTCTGCTTCTATTCATGTCTGCTACAGGAGGAACCTTCTCTGATGATGATTGAATAAGACACCGATCTGTGAGTATAGCAGAATATCACTAGGAGTCATTTTATTACACACAATTTTTTTTAGATAAGAAGTGTTTGGTTTACCCTATGTCTCTGGGCTATCTAGTCTCTAGATCTTGGTCACCCAAGCAGTGTCAGGTATGGCTTCCATGTCAGCGAGTGATCTTTAAATCAAATCAAATATTTTTTAGCTTCTCCCACAAGTTCTGTGCAACCATTGATCTACCGTAAGTTCCAGGAAGGAACCCATTTAGACTAAAATGTTTGTGCATGATTTGGTATTTAATGTTATCCTCTGGTAGAATGCAGAGTACCTTTCCCACAAAAACAAAAACACTAGAACATAGAGGCAAGGTTCCAAGTAGGCATCAGCTTGATTTCTCCATGTTCAGGGACTTGTATGAGTGTTGTTCTAGGCATTGGGACATCAATTATCTTAGCAACAGCCTGGGTTGTTTGGGGATTTCCATGGAAACCCCTTAGCCAACAACTGAATTGAATTCAACCCAGTCCCTCTATTGGAAACCTCCTTTGGTGACAAGACATGGCCAATTTGGACTTCATGTCCCCCATTATTAAGAGACATAATTAAGATCACATTCATATATTTTAGGAAGTTTCTACTGCATTTGGTTTCCATACCATGCCTTAAATGTCCCTCAATTTCATCTGTCTCTTCCCATATTCTCTCCCTCTACCCTATCTCCCCTGACATACCATATTTGATCCTCTGCTTCCCATATTCACCCACTCCTAATCCATCCATAAATTCTCTTCTATTTTCCCCTCAAGGGAGATCCAATTGTCCCACCTAGTCCCTTTTTTTTATACCTAACTTCTCTGGACCTATGGATTGTAGCTTGGCTATCAATTACTTAGATAGTAATATCCACTTATATGTGAATATGTACCATATTTATGTCTCTGGACCTGGGTTACCTCAGTCAGGATGATGTTTTTTAATTCAATCCATTTGCCTACAAATTTCATGATATCATATTTATAATAGCTGATCGACACTCCATTATGTAAATGTACAATATTTTCTTTATCCATTCTTTTGTTAGAAGACATCTAGGTTATTTTCAGTTTCTGGGTATTATGATTGAGTAGCAATTAACATGTTTGAGCAAGTGTCCTTGTGATAGTATTAAATGTCTATAGGTTGCATACCTAAGAGTAGTATAGCTGAATATTGGTATAGATCAATTTCCACCCTTATGAGAACCCACCATATTGGTTTCCATGGTGGATGTACAAGTTTGTAGACCAACCAACAATGGAGGAATCTTCTTCCCCTTGCTCGATATCTTTGCCAACATTAATTATAACTCGTGTTTTGAGCTTAGAAATTCTGACAGGTGTAAGATGGAATGTCAAAGTAGTTTGATTTGTATTCCCCTGATGGCTAAGTATGAACATTTCTTTAAGTGTTTCTCAGCCATTTGATTTTCCTCTATTGAGAAGTCTCTGTTTAGAGCTATACCATGTTTTTAAATTGGATTCTCTGGATTTTTCATATCTAGTTTCTTGAGTTCTTTGAATATTTTGAATATTAGTCCTCTATCAGATGTGGAGTGAGTAAAAATCTTTTTTCCCATTTTGTGGGCTGCCATTTTGTCTGATTGACAGTGTCTTTTGCCTTACTGAAGCTTTTCTGTTTCATGATGTGCCATTTATTAATTGTCTATCTTAATACCTGTGCTATTGGCCTTCAGTTCAGGAATTCTGTGCCAATGAGGTCAAGGTTATTCTCATGTCTTCTATCAGGTTCAGTGTATCTTCTTTGATGTTTATGTCTTTGAGCCACTTAGACTTGAGTTTTTCACAGGATAATAGTTATGGATCAATTTGCATTCTTCTACATACAAACATTAAATGTTATCAGTGCCATTTATTTGTTAAAGATTCTGTCCTTTTATTCAGTGTGTATTTCCTGCTTCATTATCAAAATTCAGGTGTCCATGGGTATATGGATTTAGGTTTGGGTCTTCAGTTAGATTACAATGATCAACACATCTGTTTTTATGACTATACCTTGTGGGGTTTTAAATATAAATCTGTAATACAACTTGAAATCAGGAATGGTGATATTTCCAGCCATTCTTTTATTGTTCATGTTTGTTTTAGCTATCCTGGGTGTTTTGTTTTTCCATATGTAGGTGAGAATTATCCTTTCAAGGTCTGTGAAGAATTGTGTTGGAAAATCCTACCAATCCATGAGCATGGGAGATCTTTCCATCTTTTGATATCTTCTTCAAATACTTTTTTCAAAGACTTGAAATTTTTATTAATATGAATCTTTCCCTTGCTTGATTAGAGTTACCCCAAATATTTTATATTAATTGAGGCTATTATGAAAGATGCTACTTCCTTGATTTCTTTCTCATTCTGTTTATAATTTGTATAAAAAGGACTACTGATTTATGTGAGTTAATTTTGTATTCAGCTACTTTGCTGAAAGTGCTTATCAGCTGTAGCTGTTCCCTGATAGAATTTTGGGGAACACTTATGTATACTGTCATATCATCTACAAATGAAGATAGTTTGATTTCTTCCTTTCCAATTTATATCCCCTTGATCTCCTTTAGGTGTGTTATTGCTATAGCTAAGATGCCAAGTATTATATTGAATTGATATGTAGACAGTGTTTAGAATTACAGTATCCTCTTGGTCAACTTTTATTTTAATCAGTATGTAGTTTTCTGTCTTATTAATTGTGGTTTGAAGCCTATTTTTCCTTTGACCTAGATTTATTTGTCTTCATCTATGCTTATTATTTGAAAGTTTCTTTTTTCTTTTCACTGTGTCTCAGATGTTTTATATCTGAGTTTTTATTTGTTTCTTCTTTAAAAATATTTAACAGTTTCTTTGAATAAGATATCCATTTATCTTGCCTTGAAGACCTGCAGTTCTCTCTTTTGTGCTTTTTAATGTCATGGTAATGCTTACATTGGAGGTTTTTGTTTAACAGCCTGATGTTATCATTTTCAGTTTTATTTCAGTTTGGCTTTTTTTAGTTATTTTATTTCTTTGTTAAATTCCACTTTCATACTTTGAAATGTGTTCCTGCTTTCAGTTTTTATTAAGGCATTTCTCCATATCTACATTAAGGCCCTTGTACATATTCATAATTGTCTGTGCTGTAGATCATTGCTTTTTTGAGGGCCTATTAGAATCATTTTGTTGGCCTCTAGAAGAGCCATATTGATTTTGAACTGAGTATAGGCATCTGGAGTTGTGACATTTTGAGCTTTTTTTTTCTCCCCAATATCTGTCCTATCTTTGTTGGGAAGGTGTTACGGTTTTATCACTTTTGTCCACATTGGATCTTAGCCAAGTGTTGTGGCTGGGTGGTCCCTGGCAGGGTGTGTTCCTTCAGGTCAGCATGGGTCACAAAATATTGGACTAGGAGGAAAGGCTGAAAGGGTGAATGATATGTAACTAGGGGATCCATAGGTTCACATCAAGAAGCAGAGTCTCTGTGGAATGGAGATGGCGTGGAGAAGGGGCTTCTATAGTCAGGCCTCAGCAGTACTAGGAGTAAGTCTGGAGGGACTGGAGTGGAGTATAGTTAGGATAATGAACTAAAAGGACAAAAACTGAATCAAACACAAAGGTACTGAAGTTCATAAAAAAAAACACTACAATGACTGGAATCACATATTGACCCTCACATAGTGATATTGGGTGACTTCAATTCCCCACTCTCAGCAATGGAGAAATAATCCAGACAAAAATAGAGACACATGAAATAGACCTAACAGACATCCCAGATATTGACAGAACTTTCCAAACAATGATAAACAAGATATTTTCTTCTCAGCCACTCAAATGGGCATGGTCAGTGCTGCAGTTGTGGTAGGGGTTGAATATCTCAATACAGAGTCTGGTATATGTTGTATGTGTATGTTTGTGTGTATGTGTGTGTGCATGCACTATGTGCTTTTCTGCTATTTTTAAAATTCTTTTTGTTTTAATTTTCCTGATTACTATCTAAAGAGAGAGTAAAAAGACATGGAATTGGATGGCTGGGGATGTAGGAAGGATCTGGGAAGAGATGGGGGATATGTATCTATGATTATAATTTAGTGTATGAGTTTTTAATTAAAAAGTAAAAAGAAGGTATAATTCTTTCTTATAAAAACAATAAATTTATGACAGAAAAATGTGAAAACTCTTCCAGAAACACTCTCAGTTAATGTAGAATATATCTTTCAGATGCTTCAAATGTCCACAAAATTTACATCTTTTATAAAATAATAACATGTAATTTTATTAAATATATAATAACACATATATAGTATTCATTGTTTTTCACATTTACACTTAATGCACATTGAGGACCTTTCTACATTATTATAGTAATCTACATTTATCATATAGTAATCTATATTTATCATAAAATGTGGTAGCATTTTATTTCCTAGCAATGATAGCAAAATTCTGGATCAACTCTTTTTTAGTGGGCATTAAGTTTCTCAGGTTATTTGCTCTGGTAAATAATACTTAGTTATCTCTTAGATCTATCTATTCATCCATCTACCAATCATTGTTTTTGTTTAACCCTGATATTGTAATTTCTGTAGGGTGGATTCTTAAGAGGACAGCTATTGAATCAAATGATAATTGTATTTAAAATATTTATAAGTGTTGTCAAATTAACTTACATAAAATGTGTTCCAACTAACATTCTGATTAGCATTGGACAAAATAATATATTAGCCATACTTCATTCTTAATTCCAAAATGAAATGAATCCAAAATGTCATAATCATAGAGTGGACTGCAGTCTAGGTCCCAAGTGAAAATACTGAAATATATGAGACTATAGAGCATGAAGAGACAAAAACTTATGATAGTATAATCACAAGCCCTCATATTTTTAAAAGGAAGAAGAAACATAATGCTGTCCCTAGAGTGTAGAAATTTTAGACAATCACAATATTTGTTTAACTGACAAAAGACATTGTTTTCTAACATGTTCCTCCTAAGAAAAGTAGGTTTCCTATTGTTCGAGGTAAACAAGAAGCTGTTATGTAAATACTTGAAAGCAATAAAAATCTTTAGGAGAAATCACATTAGAAAAAGTATAGATTTAGATAATCTAGATTTATGAGGAATTTGATAAGGTGGTGTACACTCCACACCAAAAGTATTAGAAACCAAACTATTTTAACTCAAATAGAGACAATGACTCAATTGACCAGACTTTAACGTCTAAGGAATAAATCTGGGAATCCTGTCTACCTTGTAGTGGATTCAAAGAGAATGTGCCCCATATACTCATATTTGAAAGATTAGGATGTTTGGCCTTATTGCCAAAACCGTGCTACTGTGGATAGGCTTTTGAGGTTTAAAAAAAAGCTATGCAATTTCCAGTTAGTGTTCTGTCCTTCTTTTTCTGCCTTCTGCCTTTGAAACATGTATAAGATCTCATCTACTGTTTCAATTCCATGTCTGCTTTCCTGCTGCTATGCTCCCCACCATGGTGGTCATATTGTCTACCATTCTGGAACTATGAGCCCCCAAATTAAATGGTTTCTTTTATAGGTTGTATTGACCATGACATTTGTTTTGTCATGGCAGTAGCAAAGTAACTGGCACATACCCTTAATCTCTGAAATTCTCAATTAATCACTTTAATGTGGCAAATAGTAGGTACTCGAGCCAGTGTTTGCAGAAATCAACTTTGTCTTGGGGTTTTATTGATGTAAAGAAACACCATGATTATGGCAATTTTTATAAAGAAAAACATTTAATTGGGGCTGGCTTACAGTTTCAGAGGTTTGGTCCATTATCATCATGTCAGTAAACATGGTGCTGTGCAGGCAGATATGGTGCTGAAGAAGGAGCTAAGAGTTCTACATTTTGATCAAAGAAAGATGGAAAGAGACTGACCTGAGCTTCTGAGACCTCAAAGCCTGCCTCCCACAGTGACATACTTCCTCCAACAAAGCCATACCTCCTAATATTGCCACTCCCTATGGGCCAAGCATTCAAACATGAGTCTGGGGGGCCATTCCTATTTAAACCACCATGTTCTACTTCCTGATCCCATAGGCTTGTAGCCATAATATAATGCAAAAATGCATTTAGTCCCATTTCATAGTCTACCAGTCTCAACAATTTTCAAAAGTCCAGCATTCAAATTTTCTTTGGAGAGTCACTCAATCTCTTAAGTGTAAATCTCTAGAAAATCAAAGTAGGGAAACAAACTACATACTTCCAACATATAATGGTACAGGATATACATTACTATTCTAAAAACATAGGCAAGAAAGGGTAGTAAGGAGATACTGATCGGAAGCAAGACCATGCCTGATGTCAAAATACTCTTCAGATCTCCAACTCCTATCAGCTTTGTTGAATGCAATACACTTCTTTCATTTTGGCTGGCTTAACTCTTATTAGCAGCTTTCTCTGACAGATATTCCACAGCTCTGGCATCTTCAACATCTTGAGATCTCCAAGGCATTTAATCCATGCTTCATCTTCACTGATACACACAATGGCCTCTCTAGGCCTCTATTCAGGGACACCCCAGAAACCTGCCTGGCTTCAGTGGCTTTCTATAGTCATGGGGAGAATATTTTACAACCCCTTTTTCTGTTCTGACTCTAAAGCCAGAACTATGTGACCAAATCTACCAAATTTTGCTGCTTTGCGGGCTTGAACATGACCCCTTTATTCCATTATATCTTTATCAGGTTTCTGTTTTTTATGGTTTACTTCAAGGCCTAAGCTTGGTTGTAGCCACATCTTTTCTGTATCCCACCCAGTGCCACAGCTATTTGTAAAATAATCACTCAGAGGCTTAATATTAATTATAGCTGTTTATCCAATGGCTCGGGCTTATTACTAGCTAGATCTTATGTATAAGTTAACCCATTTCTATTAATCTGTGTATCGTTACATAGCCAGTGGCTTGCCAGCAATGCTTTGGCATTTTACTCCACTGGTGACTTCTGGCATCTCCCTTAACCCCACTTTCTTTCTCCTTGTATCTCTGCTTGGATTTACCACCTAGCTATATTCTGCTCCTCCGTAGGCCAAAATAGCTTTATTCATTAATCAATAAAAGCAGCACATATTCAAAGGGCACAGAAGGACATCCCACCTCATTTGGCTGGCCTGGAACTGAATCTGTAGACCAGGTTGATCTCAAATTCAGAGATCCAATTGCCTCTCACTCCAAAGGGCTGGGATTATAGGCAAGTGCCACCACACCAGTCTTTAAGTTTTTCTTTAATTCTTTTTCTCTAGTTGGAAACTTACCTGGGTAGAATCTTGTCCTGAGATCATCACTGCCTTTATTCCATTTCTTAATCTGTTTGTCTCCTTAAATACAGAATTTAACTCCATTCCACTTCTTGGTCTACCTTTTCTCAAATTGTCCATTTTACATCATCATGGCTCAGATTGCTCCTTTTCATTATAAATCTTTATTAGACTTAGTACTAATAACCACACAACAGAGTTTATACTTGAATGTTTTGAGATTTCCACTGCCAATGGAATTAATCCAAAATTCTTCACTTTAGACTTTTCAGACAAGGACAAAAAGCAGCCCCATTCTTTGCCAAAATAATATCACAAGAACAGTCTCTAGGCCGCACACTAGCATTTTTTTCTCCTGAAACCTTTTCAGAAAGGTTCCCTCAGTTCAAATTTTTCTCAGCACCACTGTCTTCCATACTCCTACTAGGATGACCCATTAAATGTTACTTAAATACATAATGCTTCTATACCTTGACTTTCTCCACTATTTGTGGTGCTAAACAAAGTGCTTACCTTATGAGTTAATTGTGATAATGGATTAATACAAGTAAATCACATGTGGACTGGCAGATAATAACAGTTTAATGTTATAATTATTGTTTTATAATTTTTCCTATTCTTTAAGCCACCAAGCCTTGAGCTCCTCATTAGTCCTCACCTCTGTTGTTTAGCTTACTTCTCACAGTTGTATAAGTATAAAGTTCTTACTGATATTAGCTGTGCATTAGTCACTTCATATGGTTCTATCTAATTAACTCTAAAATATTTTTATAAATATTTTATTATAGCCAATCACTTGATTTGACTTGCATTGCCAATAACCTTCAAACTTGTCTCTCTAATTCCCAATTATCTGTAAGAAATTGTGTGTTTTGCATATATACCCTTGATGTAATCATGACCAAACTCTCTGGTAAGTCTTCATGTCATTCAGAGATCACCAATTTCTTGTTATTCAAAAGAACAATATTCATCACCATAGTTTATTGCCCTATTCATAATAGTAATTTTTAACAGTTTTGATCTAATCAGCATACACAAATTTTACTGTATTATAAAATTTCCCACAGGAAATGAAACAATTCAATGTAACTGTCTATTATTAATAAGAGCATTTAAAAGTCTGAGTAAGGAAATCAAATGTTTGAACTTAATGGACTGTTTAAAATGATATCAAACGGAATTTACCTTGAAATTAATGTTTTGAAATAATTTCAATGGTGATTTTATTTTCTTATTTAGGAACTGATTTGGTGAAAGTAACCTGCTAGTTTCTGGGCAAATTTCTCAGCATTTGAAAAAAATTTCTCTTTAATTTGTTGAAGTCATTGACCAAGTCAACCATGACTGGACACTACTTTCAATAAAGCAATTAGTTTGTATTGCTTTATGCAATAGCTAAAATGACTCTGACATTTAAAAGATCACTTTTTCATTTATAATAATGAGTATTGTGTATATTTGTTGAGCACTTATTTTATAACACATATTGAACTATCATATGATATTATTAACAGAAAAGACTGTTTATTCTCACTTAAGTATCAGTCAATATGTAATAAGGCACTAGGCATCTTTCCCTCTTTATAAGAAAGACACTTAAATAGAGGTGTTAAAAAGCAAAGAGGTATGTAAGTGACTGCAAAGTTGAACCTTATAAATCTTACAGCATCTAAATATTTACAATTGTGGTCACCCATTATAGAATGAATTAGTATACATGTGAAGGACTTATATAAATCTCAGTAAATAGCTTACAACAACACCCATCATTGTCTCCTATTCAAAACAGCACATTGAAAAACAAGGTAGTGAA
Source organism: Cricetulus griseus (assembly GCF_003668045.3). NCBI lineage: Eukaryota > Metazoa > Chordata > Mammalia > Rodentia > Cricetidae > Cricetulus > Cricetulus griseus. Next base: position 72,640,716 of record NC_048604.1, on the reverse strand, counting down.
GAGGATCTTATTATAGGATAACCTTGAATCTACTTTATTCAATTTTCTTTTTAGGTAAATCATTTGCAAACATTGGTACTTTAACTCTTATGGGTAACAGATTACTTTTGACACATCAGTGAATTGCAACACAGAGCTTGGTATTCTGAATAAAGTCCAAGGCTTTTTGGCTGGCCTTCAGAAGAAGCTTGATTCTGGTCCTCCTCTCTTTTAAGCATGTTTACTATGCTTAAACCAAATGGATCTCTTCACTGCTCCTTAGTTATACTAATCTGCATTGCTTTTCTTCATACATAAAGCTAGGTATATGAGCCAGAATTCAGTCTCAAGAATGCAATTGGATTTCATAGTCCAAATATTTTATCACTCCCCTACTATTCTTATAGCAAGAGCAGAAACAATGTATGAAATTTATGAAAGTCAGAACATCTCTTTTGTGTGCAGTTGTCCTAAGTAAAAACTTGTTTGTAGTGGATATACCAGGTGCACATTGAACCAGTAGCTTAGCTTTCTAATACAGTAAAATGTTAACTCCAACTAAAAATAAATATATTACAGTTTAGACATGCTGCATTGAACACTGTAGGCATAGTACTTTTTCATTAGATCCATGGCAAAGCAAACAAAAAGACAACTGGAGATAAGAAATAAAAGTGTATCTGTGATTTAGATGATCTAAATCTCTATCAGCTGTGGGAATATAATTTACTGTTTATTGCTTCACAATTGATTATACACATAGCTATTCTACTCCTTCATGTCTGAAAGTTAGAAGCTCTAAACCTGAATGACAAATTACAAACAGATTTAACAGCATTAAGTTTTTACTATTCTCTGTGTGAAATGTTTTATCTCTTACATTTCTAGTCATTTGACATGGAATTCAATGTCTGCAAGTTTCTCTCTCCATTTATAATATGGGAATATGTATGATAAACATGATAGTAATATACCAAAATATCAAAATTTCTATTACAATGTTGAATACTGATTGCTGTTCCAAGCTTTCAGTCCATTGCATCCTTTCACTGATATAATAATTCATACTAAGGATTAAATAAAATAAAAGATTATAATTCCTACTGAAATGCATAGATTTTCACCAGTAGCTTTTATAATAAAAATTAAAACCTATACACTATCAAGCCACTCTATATTGTGAGATATTTTTCTATATTCTGTAAGGCACCCCTGCTTATTCCTTGTCACTAATCCATACCACACCAAACAGAAGATTAAATTTTATCTAATCTACCTGCTAACTGTCTCAAACACACACCTTCATTTGGAAATTTAGCTGTCTGTCACCAGGTTTGTAACAGCATCCTAATCGATATCATTATATTATATTCCACTCTCCTATCTTTACTAGTAGTGATGTTTCTGAATGGCAAACTGAATGATGTCCCTTTCTGGCTTAAAATTCTTCAGTGATTCTTAAGTGATTGTCAAACTTATGGTACAATGAAGGAGAAGACTTTTTAAAAATGGTTTGTGGGACAGTTATAACTGATGCCTGCAGTCCACTTTAGTCTCATCTCTGGCTGCTTCTTACACACAAACTATGCTTCAGTTAAATTGATGTACTTGATATTCTGACCAGAATTCATTCATTCATTCATTCATTCATTCATTCATTCATTCATTCTCTCCCTCCCTCTCTCTCTCTCTCCTTTTGTTTCTCCTCTCTATTCTTGTGTTCATTTTCCAACATTCCAAAGCCCTAAAATATTAAAAAATATCCCTACATCTCTTAGCCCAGCCGCTTGGTTTTTCCCTTCCTCACTGTTATGGAAGGAATATTCTCAACTATTGATTGAATTACTCTTCCTCCACTACTCTGCCCAAATGTCATCACAATTCTGTATATAATGCACATTATTAAATTATCTTCAGTATTTTATTTTTGCTCTTAGTTTTATTCATATTTATTTGAAATAATTGTGTCCTGGAATATTGGTTCCCCAAGAGAAAACAGTCTCATGCTTTCTTACCATGACATAATTCACATCAATACTTCACCTAACATAAATGTGAATAGAAATTCATTAAATTAATCAACACGTATTCTTTTCAAAAATCTAAGTGGAAGTTTTGTGGGTTCTTATCCCTGAACATTGAACTACAGGCAATTAATGACTTCTGGGAGAAGAAGAATTAGCATCTCCCAGAAGTGAGCCCCCTTATTAGTTGTCCAATGCAGAGTGGTCAGCCTTGAAACCATAATATACACACAGCCAACAAAGCTGACTCAAATAATTGAATTTAGTAAATTGTATATGCATACATATACATATATAACAATAATAATCAACATGAGAGTGACAAAGGGAGAATTTTGATGCAAGAAAACTAAGTAGATAGCAAAGGCTAGAGGAAGATAAAGGAGAGGGAAAGTGGTATAGCTCTATTTCAACTACAATATATCCTCCACATTCCATATTTAACTAAGATATTTTGTCATTTTTCAGATGGCATCAATTTTGAGGAAAAAGCCGAGTTACATGCTTTTATTCTACATGTCCATGTCACCCTATATTTTTAATGAAAACTGATTATTTCCTTTTGTAAAGAAGACTTAGGCTAAATCATCGTAGTCATTGAACACTAGTTTAATACTCATTCTGACATTTGTAGTCATTTTTAAAATCATTAAAGGAAATACTGTGCTTTAAGATGATACTTTCAAAAGGTATTTCTTAGTACATAGTTCAAAATGTAGTTAGTAAAATGAGAATACATTGAATTTAATATTTAATAAAAGGAAAATGGGAACTTATGAAAAGGATAGAAAGAACATAACTGAGTGGGGGAATGACACATGCAGAATTAAGAATGGGTCAGAAGTTGTCATTAAGGAAGACTTAGCATAACTACTAGAAAACTGGCCATATCAGGAAGTACAAAATGTATTCCCTAAGGTAGTGAATTCTCAAGAAGTTATAATTCATTTGGAGTTGTTCAAGGGGAAACTAATTGAAAATGGTCATTGTGCTGTTTGAAAAGTTGTCACCACACATCTAAAGATTTTCTAATACATTTAGGGGTGACACTTACTACAGTATGAGCTATTTTCATGAGGACAGTGGAGATGTAAGAAAACACTTGTGGGAACATCTGTTAAAATAAATCTTTCTGCCAAAAGCTGCCTGAGCCCCATCACAACGTGTGAGTTTTATGTCAGCCGCTCGCCAGAGTTAGGCCCAAATGAATACACAGAAACTTGTATTAGGTACAAAGCTGCTTGGCCAATGACTAAGATTCTCATCTGTTAGCTCAGTCTTAATTATCATAAATCTATATATTTTATAAGACTTATCTTATCAGACGCCTTATTGGCGTCCCTCCTTGCCGGTGGCTCACATCCTGCTGCTGGAGGAGGCAAATGGAAAAAAGGGCATACTTCCTGTTTCCTCGATTAGATACGAGTCTCCTTGCCATGTCACTTCCTGCCTGGATCATCACTTCTCTACTACATTTCCCAGAATCCTCTTTGACTCCTAGTCCTTGCTTGCCATTGGCCAAACAATATTTTATTCAACAATCAATAAGATAAACATACAAAGAAGTACATTCCCCATCAAACATCAGAAGTAAAATTTATTGCAATTTCTAAGCTTAGAAGAAAAATTTCACTAGGAAAGGTGGATAACAGTGATTATGCTCTGTATATGTTCTGATTAACATTCTAGATTGGCAACGTTGTTCTCTCTCCTTCATGATCCTCTTCTTTTGTACAAGTGTATTACATGCTATTATTGTATTTTACAGATTAAATAAAGGCTCAACAAAGTTGTAATCTGTAAACAAATTATACAGCCCATACCAAAGCTCAGATAAATTTGTTAAAAGGTTCTTTTAACTACATCATTTTCCAGTGAACAACTATTTGTATAACTCTCTTATGAAGTATACTAATAAAACATAATATAATAATGCCACAATATTAAGTCTCAAACTGTTTTATACCCATTTAAGGGTTTTGGATAACATAACTGAGGAGACAGAATATTGCCTTGTGGTGATATGAAAAAAGTACAAAAGGTCTCTGGGATTTGGTGTAAAATACTGTGAAAGAGATCTGCCTATATATCCAAACCTCTCCACTGCTCAAAATGTGATATGGCTAGTATAAGGGGTAAGAGGTCACCCTAGAACAATCCTTTATGGAAACGCACAAAACAAATGTATCTCTAGATTATTACTGATTATTTGGACTATTACAAAGAGGCAACACATTTTAAATGAGTTGTCCTAGTTAGGGTTTCTATTGATGCGATGAAACATCATGACCATAAAGAAAGTTGGGAAGGAAATGATTTATTTGGCTTACACTTCCAGATCATAGTCCATCATTGGAGGCAGTAAAGACAAGAACACAAGGAGGGCTGACAACTGGATGCAGGAACTGATGCAGAGGTCATGGAGGACTGCTGTTTACTGGCTTAGAGATGGATCACATGGAGGCATTTCCTCAACTGAATGTCCTTCCTCTCTGATGGCTCAAGCTTGTGTCAAGTTGACACACAAAACTAGCCAGTGCAAGAGTGACAAGGTCTTCTTTTAGGGAATAATACAAAATAGAAACCACAGCTTGACCTTTTTAAACCATAGTTTTAACTTGGAATGAATTAAAAACATAGCTATGCTGAGTCTTTTTATCTTGGGTAGCATTGTGCTGGGATTCTTCTGTATGGAGATCACAAAATGGATTTGAAACACTGGTCAGGTTGTAACACTATCTGCCAACCTTAAAATGGGCTACAAAAATTGGCATGTAGTGCATGGTCTCCAAAATAGGACCCCTTGATATCTTATTCAAACACTTTATATTTCAGTTATGTAATACCTTTCATAGAAATTTGTGTTTCCACAGTCCAGTGCTCCCTATGCCTTCTGGAATGAATGAGTGGCCTTCATCTACTCTGGAAAAATGAGTAACTTTTTCTCAAACAGATGGACCAAGAAGACTAACCACTGGGCAATGTGAATTGGGAGATAGCTTGAGAAATATCAATAATAATAGAAAACAGAAATACTGGCTTAGGTTAGCATAAGACTGCCAGGAAAGATTTATAGTAAATGTGAGCCTTCATTAAACATTCTAAACAGAGATAGACAAAACTGTATAGCCATGAGGTTGCTTCTCTCACTTTCAAGTGCACTACTATTGTTTGGGAAAGCTGAGCCTTTCTGGAGCCAAACAATTCTTGGCTCTCCAGAGTACCCTTCCATTTCTTAAGGCCATGTCCTCACCAGTCTTGCTAGTTTGCTTCTGTTTCATCAAGTCTTACTGGTGCCAAAAGAAGGGACATTTCAGAAGTTATCAACATGGATCTTCATTTTGGCCTTCCCCTTCCCCCCTAGGAAGTGAGTGCAAGGAAGTAGGTAGTTGCACTTTGTAACACTAAGCTAATCACAGGCTGTGGTAGGGGAAGAGGGCTTTTGGTCAGCTCCCCATTACTGAATTTCTTTTCCTCATGTGGTTTTGAGTGTGTGTGTGTGTGTGTGTGTGTGTGTGTGTGTGTGTGTGTGTGTGTGTGTCTTTAAATTGTATTTATTTATTTACCCATGTGTCTATGATAAACAGACGAAGTTAGCTATCTAAAGGTCACTAGGATGGAACTACTTGGCCAGAGCCCAATGTTTCAGCTTTGCCAGGGACACACTGTTCTACTGTACCTTACCTCTGTCAAAAAAAACATCTAATAAAGACTATTTTACTTTCTTTCCTTTCTCATTTTGTCCTTCCTTTTTTCTTATTAGCACTCTTTTTGTTCCAATACTTGTATTGTATCTGTCTTAAATTATTCTTTCTTCAGCCTTTATTGCCTCTGCTATTTTCTCATGCTGCATTTACCCAGCCTTGGGTGATCTACTTAAGATCAGAAGAAACTCACAACGGCCAGTGGAAAAGCTCTGGGTCTGGCGTTTATAGCATAAAGTAGGTAGGAAAGAAAAAGGAGCTTACAGGTGATTCAAACAGGTTATAAAACCAAGAAGTCTGAGTTGGAAGTTTAGGAACTCTTTGTGGATAAAATTATAGAATAAGTGAGGGAAGAAGAAAAACTTTTGAAGCAGGAGGTAAAAAGATACTATGAATCTCACTGAATTAAGAAGTCTAAGGGGATACCAAGGTAGAAATTGGTCAAGTAGAACAACAACAGCTTTCTAATAAATTGAGGTTGGAAATAGTAGCACAGTTAGCAGAAAACCTGTTGCCCTCTTCCAAGATTCTAATGCTGGTCTGCTTGTTTGCTACAGTAAGGTCAGTGCTGTACTCTCTGAGAGTCCTGCAATTAAATTTGGGCTCCACTTAGAAACACTGAAGTCACATGAAAAAAATGTCTAAAGGAATTTGGAACCCAATTTAAGCTCTGGCCTAGAAGAGAGGAAACCAAAAGAAGTAAAATATAAATATGGCAGGAGTGGTATAGATTTCTGCCTTCTAACACTAAAGATTTGCTATGTGGAACAAAAATGAACATTCACCTTGACCCTTAGGCCTAATTTTGGAGCAAGGAGGAAGCATTTGTGTTTAATACAATGTATAATGGGGACAATTATTCCAAGGGCAAAACTTTGGTGCCTTCTCTCTTAGAAGAGGAAGAAAACTCTGAAACAATCGAAGAATATTTATTTATTTCTTTATTTGTATTGCGTGACGACCTTAAAAATCAGACAAGATTTTCATAGTGACAGAAAAGGTTTGCAAATTAGAAACTTGGAAGGAAGAGATGATATTGAAGTTACAAGCATGTACTTCTCTTACAGAGAAAAATAATTTGGCTCCAAAGTACCCATGTCAGGCAGCTCACAGCCCCAAGATTCCATACTGCTCTCCTCCTCAGGCACCTGCACTGATATACAAATACCCCCCAACACACACACACACCCCCCACACACACAAGCAGAGTTAAAAAAGAAAAAAAACTCTTTTAAAAAGAATAGAAAGCATGTATTCCTGACTTCGTTAAGAGAAGCATGGATTTTGACATCAGAACTACTGGATCATTCTTCCTCAATATTTCTTTATGACATTTCATCTCCATCCAAAGTTATAGCTTTGGATCATACCCATAAGTTAATGCAAATTCCAAACCAAATACTCACACAATTCTTGGTAAATTACCTCCTTTCTGGGAAGTTTAGACATACATTTGTAGTATAGGGATAATGTCACTCAGGCTAGGACTTCTATGGTACTCAGGGATGTCTCTCCATCTCTCTCTCTCTCTCTCTCTCTCTCTCTCTCTCTCTCTCTCTGTGTGTGTGTGTGTGTGTGTGTGTGTGTGTGTATGCTCACTTATATGTGCATGTACGCATGCATGCATGTACTAAATGCAAAGCTAAAGAAATTGGCAGCAACCAATTAATGATTTTGACATGGGGTTCTCAATATTTACCACTGGCTGTATGGGAACTTGCCATGTAGATGACAATGACCTAAAACTCACTAGAATCAACCTGCTTCTGACTCTCCAATACTATGAATGACTCTGTGTATCTCTATAAATGGCCCAATAGTAGAAATTTTATATATACATTTTACTCCATCTCTTACTCTAGAATTACATCTCTACTTTCCTTAATAACTTTGGAAATTCCCTTAGAGTTTGGTTCTGGATAAACATATTGCAACTACTTGGGCTTTTTATGATTGTAGGATTGTATATGCTAGAGTAGCTCAATATCATTTAAAGATAAACCATGGTGATATGTCCAGTGGTTTGAGGACAATTATGTTCCTTTTAACCCATTTTGGATCCAGGTGAAGATAGTTTAGCTTTCATTGCTTAATAAAGCCTATTGTTGAAAATTTATTGCAAAGCATACAAAGAAATTCTCCTATGGGAAATAGCATTTTAATTTTTCTAAGCTCCAGAGATAAGTAAACCAACAGATGTACTAGCCAAGTGGCCTTTTTACCAACAGATATACTACCAAATACAAAAAATAACGATCATGTATCTGCATGTAATACATTTGACCCATCCAGATTTCCAAGAATGGTTCCTACTAATCCAGAACTATCCATTCAATATATAGCTCAATAAATTGCTCACATATTTTGTTTTTGGATATTATGTTGCCTAAATTTGTGTCAACTTGGCATAGGCTAGAGTCATCTGAAAGGAGAAAAGCCCAAATAATAAAATACCTCCATAACATTAGATTTAGGCAAGCCTGTAGAACATTTTCTTAATTATTGATTGATGTGGAAGTGCCCAGCCCATTGGGCTTGGGGTCATCCGTGGGATGCTAGTCCTGGTTTCAAGAATAAAGCAGGCTAAGCAACTCATGGGAAGCAAGCCAGTAAACAGCAGTCCTCCATGGCCTCTGCACCAGTTTCTGCCTCCAGGTTCTTCCCCTCTTTGAGTCCCTGTCCTGATTTCCTCCAATGATGAATAATAGTGTGAAAGAGCAAGCCAAATAAACTTTTTCCTCCCTGAAGTTCTTTTTCTCATAGTGTTTCATCACAACAATAGAAACCCTAACTAAGAAAAATATATTAGTAGTCATAATGAACCAGTTCAATTGTGAATGGACACTAAAACAAAAAGTCAAAGACCTGTAATGCAGTCCAATATTCTATACTTTTATAAAAATTAATCTTGGCATCACTTTCTAGAAAAACTTCACTAGTGACTAAGAAGGCAGTGAGTATATCATTTTAAGAATTTCTAACGTACACCTGAAAAAATAACAACATTGTATTAGGTGTGTGAGGGTAGATAAATTTAAAGATTTTCTGATGCTCAATGTTCAGTGAAATACATTATGGTATGATGCAGCAAACAGTAGTACATACTGTATATGTACTGGCATCTAGAATTATCCAGAGACAAAAGAAGAAACAGTTTAGAGCAAAATTAGCTCTGGTAACAGATCATCTGTAAGATACTACAGACAGGGATATGAATAAAACCAGAATATAATGATATAATGTTATCAGTTAATGGTGTTACGGCAGGAAAGATTTAAGATTAAGACAATGACAACATCCAAAAGGCTACTTAAAATCCTCCAATGAAGCTAGACTCGGTGGTGGTGCATGCCTTTAATTGCAACATTCAGGAGGTAGAGGCAGGTGGACCTCTGTGAGTTGAAGGTCACACAGTGAGTTCCACGACAGTCAGAGAAACCCATCTCAAAAAAAAAAAAAAAGAAAAGAAAGAGAAAAATACTCCAGTGATGTATTCAAACTCATTAAATATTTTGGGGCAGAAAAAAATCAACCTCTCTCATATAAAGTACAAGAAAATCAACATAGAATACATAAATAAAATAAATGAGGTTAGGAAGAAAATTAAAAAACACCAAAGATAGCTTTTTAATACCTTCAGGATAATTCCATTAAAGAAAAATTGCTCAAAAGCTGGGCATTGGTGGTGCACGCCTTTAATCCCAGCACTCAGCAGGCAAAGGCAAGTGGATCTCTGTGAGTTCGAGGCCAGCCTGGTCTCCAGAGCGAGCGTCAGGATAGGATCCAATGGTACACAGAGAAACCCTGTCTCGAAAAACCAAAAAAAATTTTTTTTGAAATAATGGTTATAGATACCAATAGTGATGTTTCTTATTTGACAAGTTCAATGAATTTGGCCAACTTCCTTCTACAACTGCACATTATTCACCAATTTTTAAGTAAATTTCTTATTCCCCCAAACCAGTACAATTTCTTCAAGAGCACAGAGTGAGACATTTAAACCTGTTTCTTTAAGAAAATCTGTATCACAAATAGATAAGGGGAAATCTTGAAGACATAATAATTTGAGCTAATAAACTCAGCTAATCATGATACTGTACAAATTTTCCTTTCTATTATATATAATAATTGGTATATAAGTATTATTAAAAACTCAAATAACATATTAACTTTAAATATTCTAGATGCAACATTTGAAAAGGAAAAAAGTAGAGAAATGCAATTTAATAACAATTTATTTTACTTTATAAAGCAAAATATTTACATGAGCCTAGTATATTAAACTAGTAAGATGACATTTAATGATTTTTGGCATACTAGGTCTTTTAACTGAGTATATAAGTCATAATAGCTACAACACAGTTTTTTAAGAACAATTATATTCCAAGAGTGTAATAATCATATATGGCTAGTAGTTAATGTATTAAAACAATCCTGAATTCCATATTCGAATCTAAAAAAATAATACTAAATGTATCATTTACAGTTTGTATTGCTGCAAAGAGATGCCATGACCACAGCAACTCTTATAAAGGAAAACATTTAATTGGGTGGCTTATTGTTCAGAGATTCAGTCCACTATCATCATGGTAGGACATGGAGGTGTGCAGGTAGACATGAAGCTGGAAGAGGAGTTGAGAGTCCTATATCTTGATCTGCAGGCAACAGAAAGTGCACTGAGACACTGGAAGTGGTTTGATCATATGTGAGACCTTGAAGCCCACCTCCTCAGTGACACACTTCCTCCAACAAGGCGACACCTACTCCATCAAAGCCACACCTCCTAATAGTGACAGAGTGACAGTTCCTATGAGCTTATGAGGGTCAATTACATTCAAACTATCATGCTAAATAATAAAAAGTACTGCTGAAACAAACCCATATTCCAAGTTGTATTACAGTGCTGTAGTAAAAAAAAATAATCATGGGATTGGTATAAAAACAGACATGTTGACCAATGAAACAGAATTGAAGACATATATAATCTAGACAACTATGGACACCAGGTTTTTGAAAACAAATCCAAAAATACACATTGAAGAAAAGACAGTATCTTCAAACACTGGTGCTATTCAAACTGGATAGTTACGTGTAGAATGAAAGTAAAGCCATATTTATCACTCTATAAAAAATTCAATTCCGCATGAATCAAGCACATAAGATAAGTTATGCTGAATCTGAGAGAAGAGAATGTGAATAGGCATAAACCCATTAGTACAGGAAGGACTTTGTGAAACATATACTGAAAACACAGGCACTAAAACCAATAATTACTCAATGTGATCTCAGAAAGTTAAAAAGCTTCTGTACAACAAAGCACCCCATCATTCAAGCAAAGCATCAGACTACAGAATGGAAATATTCTTCACCAATTTTTACATCTTTCAAAGGGTTAATATCTCTATAATATACAAGGACCTAAAATCTAAACAGCAATAAGACAAATAGTTCAATTAAAATTGGAGTATAATACTAACCAAAGAGTTCTCAAAAGATGAAACACAAATAGCTGAGAAACAATTAGTGATATTCAATATCCTTATTAAAACTATGTGGCTGTTTCATCTTACCCTATTCAGAATGGCAAAGATTAAAATTAAATATTGCTCAGGATGGTGAAGATGCAGGGAATGGGGAATATTTATTTACTGGTAAGGGTACAAACTGCTACAGCCACTAAGGAAATTAGTGTGGATGATCCTCAAAATTCTTAAAAATTCACCTACTATGACATCCAGCTATTCTACTATCAGGAGTCCTCCAAACAGACACGACTCCTACTGTAGAGTCACTTGATCAACTATGTTTATTGATGCTATATTCATGATAGCCATAAATTTGAAGCAGTCTAAATGGCCTTTAACTGATAAATTGATAATGAAACTGTGGTATACTTATATAATATTATTCAGATGTTAGAAAAATGAAATTGTAAAACTTTCAGGTAAATGGATCAAGATAGAAATAGTCATCCTGAGTGAGATAACTCATACCCAAAAGAAAAATATTGTATGCTTTGTCTTATATAGAGGTGTTAGCTTTTAAACTTAAAATATGTGTATTTTGATCATAGAGATTAAGTATCTAATAAGGTAACAGGATGAGGAGGGGATCTTCCAAGGAAGAGGAAATAGAATGTTATAAAGAGCTAAAGGGGAAACTAGAATAGGCACAACAGAATGAGGAGGAGGATTGGAAGGCAGGGTAAAGAAAGTAATAAGGGGTGGAACCACTAACGCTAAAGGCCATTGGAAAAACCACAATGAAACATACTCCCGTAGAAATTTCTCAAAAATATATAGATATCTGAAATGAATTCAAATAGTGTCAGTGTATCATGAGAGAAATTTTCCAAAGTAGATATCTTACACTGTCAAATAAAACCCCCAGTGCCCAGAATAGCTTAAATATTTTAAGTCATTAATCAGAGGTCCCACAGAAGCTATTGATTACACTCCAAAACTTGTTGAAGACACCTCTTATATATGTCATTGAATATGGAGAAGTTGATTGTTGTCCAACTAGAACATTCACTTCTATTATTCATGGTGCTCAAAGGTACTTTACATGATGCAGAAAGATAAAAGTAATCATCAGCATCGCCTACCTAGCTACAAATCCTGCAACCTGCAAGAGTGACCTGTGTGTAAGATATGCTGGTGTCATAGTGGCACAAATGATATGGGATAGCCAATCACTTTCCAATTTAATGTAAGGCCTACTCCATGGGATGCAACCCATACCCGACACTGCTAGAGTGGCCAAGAACATGAGTCTTTATAGTCAGTGTGACCTGGGAGAAACTCTACTACCATTATGTTACTGAAAGAAAAGAACATAGAAACAGAATGATTCTTAATGACATATTACTATACCCATAGATTAGTACATCACTCAACCCTTATCAGACAAACTTCTAGATACAGTAGATGGGAATTCACTCAGAGAATCATGATGAGACAATATGTGCAGAGAGTGAGACTTTGAAACCCCCAGCACTGAATTGGATGTTTTTGTCAAACCTTTAACCCTAAGACTCTGTGGTGTATATGTAAGGGAGTGGAGAGATTGTAAAAGCCAGAGGTTGCCAATGAATAAAAGAAAACAGCATCTTTCAGACACAACAGAGCTAATACACACGTGATTCCATGGAGACTGTGACAAAACAAACATGATCTTCATATCTTCAAAACACTCAAAATCCCAGCACTGAGAAGATGACGCCAAGTCCCATCCATTACCAGAAAGAGCTATTTGTAATTGATACCTACTGAGAAATAAAAAGTCAGTTTTCTTTGGAGTAGCACTGAGTACATCAACCACAATCCAGGACAAGACTCATGCCCAGTAGTAGCAGCCCAACATAAGACAGATTTCCTGTGTGTGTGTGTGTGTGTGTGTGTGTGTGTGTGTGTGTGTGTGTGTTCACTTTTTGTTTTGTTTGGCTAATTCTTGTCTTACTGGGTTTTTTTTGTTTTGTTTGTTTTTCTTTTTTCTCCAATTTTTAATTTAAATTAGAAACAACATTGTTTTACATATCAATCTCATTTCCCTTGACTTCCCCTCCTCTCCTCCCCCTCTAAAACCATACCTACCACATACAATTTCTGCTCCACAGAAAGATTGATCCTTCCATAAGGGGTTTTAAGGTTCTGTCATATCCTTTAGGATAGGGCCTAGGCCTCCTCCATGTGTCTACATGGAGGGAGTATCCCTTTATGTGAAATGGGCTGCCAAAGTCCATTCCTATGCTAGGGACAAGTACTGATCTACTACAAGAGGCCCCATAGATTTCTGAGGTCTCCTCACTGACACCCACATTCATGGGGTCTGGATCAGTCCTGTGCTGGTTTCCCAGCTATCAGTCTGGGGACAAAGTTCCCCTTGCTCAGGTCAGATGTTTCTGTGGGTTTCAGCAGCCTGGTCTTCACCCCTTTGCTAATCAATCCTCCTCCGCAACTGGATTCCAGTTCAGTTCAGTGATTAGTTGTGGCTATCTGCTTCTACTTCCACCAGCTGCTGTATGAAGGCTATAGAATGACATATAAGTCAGTTATCAATCTCATTATCAGAAGAGGGCATTTAAGGCAGCCTTTCCTCTATTGCTTAGATTGTTAGTTGGTGTCATCTTGTAGATCTCTGGAAATCTCACTAGTGCCAGATCTCTCCTCAAACCTATAATGGCTCTCTCTACTATGGCACCTCTTGTCTTGCTCTTCTCTATTTTTCTCCCAACTCAAACTTCCTGCTCCCTCATGAACTCCTTACCCCTACTCTTCTCCCATTCTCATTTTCCTAGCTCCCTCTCCCCTCCCTCCATGCTCCCAATTTGCTCAGGAGATCTTGTCCCTTTCCCCTTCTTGAGGGAACAATGTATGTCTCTCTTAGAATCTTCCTTGTTGCCTAGCTTCTCTGGTGGTATTGACTGTAGGCTGGTACTCCTTTGCTCTATGTGTAAAATCCATATAACAGTGAGTACATACCATATTTGTCTTTTTGTGACTGTGTTACCTTGCTCAGAATGGTTTCTTCTAGTTCCATCCATTTTCCTACAAATTTCAAGATTCCATTGTTTTTTTCCTGCTGAGTAGTACTCCATTGTGTAAATGTACCACATTTTTTCTATCCATTCTTCAGTTGAGGATGCTACCAGGTTCTGGCTATTACAAATAATGCTACAATGACCATTGTTGAAAAGAAGTCCTTGTTGCATAAATGTGCTTCTGTTGGGTATATGCCCAAGAGTGGAAATGCTGGATATTGAGGTAGACTGATTCCCATTTTCCTGAGGAATCATCATAATTATTTTCAAAGTGGCTATATAAGTTTAGACTCTCAAAAGCATTGGAGGAGTGTTCTCCTTTCTCCACATTCTCTCCAGCATAAGTTATCATTGGTGTTGTTTTTGATTTTAGCCATTCTCACTGAGTAAGATGATATCTCAGAGTTGCTTTGATTTGCATTTCCCTAATGGCTAAGGATGTTGAGCACTTTCTTATTTGTCTTTCAGTCATTTTAGATTTCTATATTGAGAATTCTCTATTTCTTCCGGTACCCTACTTTTAAATTGGATTATTTTGTATTTTGTAAACTAGCTTCTTGAGTTCTTTGTAAAATTTGGAGATCATCCCTCTGTCAGATGTGGGGTTGGTCAATGTGTTTCCCATTCTGTAGGCCGCCATTTTGTCTTGCTGGCTGTGTCCTTTCCCTTACAGAGGCTTCCCAGTTTCAGGAGGCCCATCTATTAATTGCCAATTTCAGTGTCCGTGCTACAGGTGTAATGATCAGGAAGTTGTCTCCTGTACCAATTTGTTCAAAGAAGTTTCCCACTTTCTCTTCTAAGAGGTTCAGTGTGGCTGGATGTATGTTGAGGTCTTTCATGCATTTGGACTTAAGTTTTGTGCATGGCATTAGAAATGGTTCTATCTTCAGGATTCTACATGCCAGCATCCAGTTATGCCAGCACCATCTGTTGAAGATGCTTTCTTTATTCTTTAGCATAGTTGTCCAAAATCAGGTGTTCCTAGCTATGTGGGTTAATATCAGGGTTTTCAGTTCAATTCCATTTGTCTGTCTATTTTTGTGCAAATACCAAGCTGTTTTCAGGACTATAGCTCTATAATAAAGCTTGAAGTCATGGATTGTGTTGCCTATGGAAGTTCCATTATTGGACAATGTTGTTTTGGCTATCCTGAGTCTTTTGTTTCTCCATATAAAGTTGAGTATTGTTATCTCAAGGTCTGTGAAGAGTTGTGCCAATATTTTGATGGGGATTACATTGCTTTTGGCAAGATTTCCATTTATGCTATGTTGATCCTACCTATCCAAGAGCATGGGAGATATTTCCATTCTCTGGTATCTTCTTTATTTCTTTCTTTAAAAACTCAAAGTTCTTGCTATACAGTTCTTTCACTTGTTTGGTTAGTGTTACCCCAAGATATTTTACGTTGTTTTTGTCTATTTTGTAAAGGTGATGTTTCTATGATTTCTTTTTCAGCCCTCTTATCATCTCTATATAGGAGGGCTACAGATTTTTTTTGAGTTACACTTGTATCTTGCCACTTTGCTGAAGGAACTCCCTGGTAGAGTTTTTTGGGTCACTTATGAAAACTATCATGTCATCTGCATACATTGAAAGTTTGACTTCTTTCTTTCCAATTTGTATCCCCTTGATCTCCCTTTGTTGTCTTATTGCTCTAGCTAGAATTTCAAGGACAATATTGAAGAGGTCTGGAGAGAGTGGACAGCCATGTCTTGTCCCTGATTTTAGAGGAATCTCATTGATTTTCTCTCAATTTTGTTTGCTGTTGGCTGTTGGTTCACTGTAGATTGTTTTTATTATGCTCAGGTATGTTCCTTTAATGCCTGGTCTCTCCAGGTCCTTTTTCATGAAGGGGTGTTGGATTTTGTCAAAGGCTTTTTCAGCATCTAGTGAATTGATCATGTGGTTTTTCCTTTTCAGTTTGTTTACATGGCGGATCACATTGGTGGATTTTCATGTGTTGACCCAACTCTGCATCCTGGGGATGAAGCCTACTTGATCATGTTGGATCATTTTTCTGAAATGTTGTTGGATTGGTTTGCCAGTATTTTGTTGAGTATTTCAGCACCAATGTTCATGAGGGATATTGGTCTGTAGTTCTCGTCCTTAGTTGTGTCTTTTTGTGGCTTGGGTACCAGTGAAATTGTTGCCTCATTAAAAAAGTTTGGCAATGAACCTTCTTCTATTTTGTGGAACAATTTGAGGGGTATTGGTGTTAGCTCTTGTTTAAATTTCTGGTAGAATTCTGCACTGAAGCCGTCTGGCTCTGGGAGATTTTCGGTTGGGAGACATTTGATGATTGATTCTATTTCCTTAGGGATTATAGTTCTGTTTAACTAGCTTATCAGGTCTTGACTCAATTTTAGTAAGTGATATCTGTCCGGAAAATTTCCTTTAAATTTTCCTATTTTTCTGAGTACAGATTTTCAAAATATGACCTGAAGATTCTCTGGATTTCCTCATTGTCTGTTGTTATGTCCTCATTTTCATTTCTGATTTTGTTAATTTGCATTTTCTCTCCACCTTTTGGTTAGTTTGGATAAAGTTTTGTCTATCTTGTTGATTTTCTCAAAGAACCAACTCTTTGTTACATTGATTCCTTGAAATGTTTTTTTTTTTTGCTTTGACTTTATTGATTTCTGCCCTCATTTTGATTATTTTCTGGTGTCTCATCCTCCGGGGTAAATTTCATTCCACTTATTCTAGGGCTTTCAACTGTGATGTCAACTTTCTGGTGTGACTATTCTCTAGTTTCTTCATGTGAGCACTTAGAGTTATGAACTTTCTTCTTAGTACTGCTTTGAAAGTCTCCCATAAGTTTGGGTATGATGTCTTCATTTTCGTTGAATTCTAGGAAGTCTTTAATTTCTTTCTTTATTTCTTCATTGACCCAGGAATGGTGCAATTGCACGATGTTCATTTTCCATGAGTTGGTAGGTTTTCTTCAATTTGTGTTGTTCTTGAATTCTAACTTTAAAGCATGGTGGCCTGGTAAGACACAGGGGGTTATTCCAAATTTTGTATCTGTTGAGGTTTGCTATGTTGCCAAGTAGGTTGTCGATTTTAGAGAAGATTCCATGTGATGCTGAAAAGAAGGTATATTCTTTTTGTGTTTAGATGGAATGTCCTGTAGATGTCTGTTAATACCAATTGGGTCATAACTTCTCTTAGTTCATTTGTCTCTTTGCTAAGTTTCTGTCTGTCCTGTCCAGTGGTGAGTGTGGGGTGTTGACATCTCCCACTATAACTGTGTGAGATCTTATTTGTGATTTGAGTTTTAATAATGTTTCTTTTACTAACATTGGTGCCTTTGTATTTGGGGCATAGATGTTCAGAATTGAGACTATTTCCTGGTGGATTTTTCCTGTGATGGATGTGAAATGACCTTTTTCATCTCTTTTGATTGTTTTTTGTTTGAAGTATAATTTGCTAGATACTAGGATAGCTACACCAGCTTGTTTCTTCAGTCCACTTTATTAGAATATCTTATCACAACCATTTACTCTGAGGGTAATGTCTGTCTTTGAACTTGAGGTATGTTTCTTGTATGTAGCAGAAAGATGGATTCTGTCTTCATATCCATTCTTTTAGACTGTGTATTTTTATAGGTGAGTTAAGATGATTAATATTGAGGGAAATTGAGGACCATTGAGTGCTTATTCTTGTTTGTTTTTTATTTGTATTTTTTGGTAGTGGTAATGTGTGTGGATTTGCCCTGCTTTTTCTATTGGCTTTTGATTAAGTGGGATTATCTATTGCCTACATATTTGTGAGTGTAGTTAACTTCCTTAGGTTGGAGTTTTCCTTCCAGTACTTTCTGTAGAGCTGGATTAGTGGTTACATATTGTTTGACTCTCGTTTTGTCATGGAATATCTTGTTTCCTCCATATATAGTGATTGAAATCTTTGCTGGGTATAGTAGTCTGATATTGTTACATGTGAGTCACAAAATGTGATTTGGCACATTTTTTAAAAATCTGGTAACATTTCCCCCATCATTAAAAATAGTTTCTTTTATCCTGATTACAGTTTCCCCTAACTTTACACCTTCCAATTACTCCATACCTCTTCCCACATCAATGTTTCTCACTAGAAAAGGGTTCTAAGAGATGGCAGCAGAACAAAACCTAAGATAAAACAAAGATCATCACCTCAAAGTTGGACAAGGCAAACCAAAGAAGGAAATGTCCTAAGAGAAGTCATAGGGATCAGAGACCCACTTGTTCACACCCTAAGGAGTCCCATAAAAATATAAAACCTGCGAGGAGGAGTAGACTGGAAAAGGGCTTGGGGGAAAGTCAAGGGGAGACAGGAGGAGGGGTGGGAGGGAGAACTGTGATTGCAATATAAAGTGAGATTTAAAATAATAATAATAATAAAAGGAAATATATGGATATAATGGTATTAAACATAAGTTTAATTTAAAAATTATATGGAAGCACAGAAGTCCAAGGATAGCCAAAGAAACCTTCAAGAAAATTAGTACTGAAAATCCTGCCCTGGAATCTGCAGGCAGACTGAATCAGTCCCTGAGGACCCTGGGATCCTGACTCTGCTGAGATCGCTGGGCTATTCCGGCCCCCACAGAGTGCAGAGAGTGCAGAGGTGATCTGATTTGGCCCCTACCTTGGGCCCAACTTCCGCCTGCCCACCCTGGCACATCCCACCCTGGGATCTGTAGGCAGACTTAATCGGTCCCTGAGGGTCCTGGGATCTTGACTCTGCTTAAATCTCTGGGTTATTCTGGCCCACACAGAGTGCAGAGAGTGCAGAAGGGAGCTGCTTCAGCACCTGCCTTGGGCACAACTTCCATCTGCCCACCCTGGCAAACCCTGCCCAGGGATCTTTAACAGGACAACTCGACCCCTGAGGACCAAGCAATCCAGAGTCTGCTGATATCTCTGGGCCAGTGCTGCTATCACCCAACTGGAGAGCAAGTGCCTCAGACCTGCCTGGACCCAACTTGAAACACATCAGAGTATCAAAGTCAATTGCACACACCTGAAGAGAACACCGGACCCATACAGACCAGGAAAGGAAGTGACACCAACTGTACCCACTGGAAGAAGAGATAGGAAGACGACAATATAAGAACACATCCAACAACAGGAAAACCAATATGACACCACCAGAGTCTAGGGACTCTACATCAGCAAGACATGAACATCCCACCACACAAGAAGCATAAAAGAGCAACCTTAAAAACAACTTCATGCAGATGATAGAGAATCTAAGAGAATCTAAGGAAATCAGAAAATCCTTCAGAGAAATGGAAGAAAAGACAAACCAAAAGATGAAAGAAATCAAGCCTGGCATTGGTGACACACGCCTTTAATCCCAGCACTGGGGAGGCAGAGGCAGGTGGGTCTCTGTGAGTTCGAGACCAGCCTGGTCTACAAGAGCTAATTCCAGGACAGGCTCCAAAGCCACAGAGAAACCCTGTCTCAAAAAACAAAAACAAAAAAATGCAAGAAATCAAGGAAAGCCAAAAAAGCCAAGAAAATATAATTAAACAGCTGAAGGAAACAGTTCAGGACCTGAAAACTGAATTAGAGACAATAAAGTAAACACAAACTGAGGGAATGCTGGAAGTGGAAAAGTTGAGTAAAGAATCAGGAACCACAGATACAAGCATAACCAATAGAATACAAGAGATGGAAGACAGAATCACAGACACTGAAGAAAAACTAGAGGAAATAAACTCGTCAAGCAAAGAAAATCTAAAGTCTAACAAATCCATAACATAAAATATCCAGGAAATACAGGACACAGTGTAAAGACCAAACCTAAGGATAATACATTTAGAAGAAGGTAAAGAAACACAACTCAATGGTGCAGAAAATATATTCAACAAAATCATAGAAGAAAACTTACCAAACCTAAAGAAAGACATGCCAATGAAAGTACAAGAAGCCTACAGAACGCCAAGTAGAATGGACAACAAAAGAAAGTCCCCTCGTCACATAATAATTAAAACACCAAACGTACAGAATAAAGAAAAAAAATATTAAGAGCAGCAAGGGAAAAAGGCCAAGTAACATATAAAGGCAAACCTATCAGAATTACACCAGACTTCTCCACGGAAACTCTGAAAGCTAGAAGGACATGGATAGATATTCTACCATCTCTGAGAGAACACGGATGCCAGCAAAGACTACTATACCCAGCAAAGCTTTCAATCACTATAAATGGAGAAAACAAGATATTCCATGACAAAACCAGATTTAAATAATATGTAACCACTAATCCAGCCCTACAGAAAGTACTGGAAGGAAAACTCCAACCTAAGGAAATTTACTACACTCGCATAAACATAGGCAATAGATAACCCCACTCTACAAAAACACAAAATAAAAGGCAGGGTAAATCCACATACAATACCAGTACCAACAACAAACCAAAAACAAACAAGAATAAATGCTCAATGGACCTTAATTTCCCTCAATATTAATGGTCTTAACTTGCCTATAAAAAGATGCAGGCTAACAGATTGGATACGAAGAGAGAATCCATCCTTCTGCTGCATATAAGAAACACACCTCGAATTCAAAGACAGACATTACTGCAGAGTAAAGGGTTGCGATAAGATACTACAATCAAATGGACACAAGAAACGAGCTGGGGTAGCTATCCTAGTATCTAACAAGATAGACTTCAAACTAAAATCAATCAAAAGAGATGAAAAAGGTCATTTCATATTCATCATAGGAAGAAATCCATCAGGAAAAAGTCTCAATTCTAAACATCTATGTCCCAAATACAAAGGCACCAACATTCATAAAAGAAACATTATTAAAACTCAAATCACAAATAAGACCTCACACAGTTATACTGGGAGACTACACCACCCCACTCTCACCACTGGACAGGACCACCAGACAGAAAATTAACAGAGAGACAAAGGAACTAACAAAAGTTATGACCCAATTGGGATTAACAGACATTTATAGAACTTTCAATCCAAACACAAAAGAATATACCTTCTTTTCAGCATCACATGGAACCTTCTCAAAAATCGACGAAATTCTCAGCAACATAGCAAACCTCAACAGGTACAAAAAATTTGGAATAATCCCCTGTGTCTTATCAGACCACCATGCTTTAAAGTTAAAGATCAAAAACAAATCAAAGTGCAAAAACACTACCAACTCATAGAAATTGAACAACATGCAATTGCAACATTCCTGGGTCAAGGAAGAAATAAAGAAAGAAATTAAAGACTTCCTAGAATTCAATGAAAATGTTGACACAACATACCCAAACTTATGGGACACTTTGAAAGCAGTATTAAGAGGAAAGTTCATAGCTCTAAGTGCTCACATGAAGAAACTAGAGAATAGCCACATCAGAGATTTGACATCACAGCTAAAAGCTCTAGAAAAAAATGGAAGCAAATTCACCCCGGAGGAGCAGACACCAGGAAATAATCAAACTGAGGGCAGAAATCAATAAAGTCGAAACAAAGAAAACAATTCAAAGAATCAATATAACAAAGAGTTGGTTCTTCAAGAAAATCAACAAGATTCACAAACATTATCCAAACTAACCAAAAGGCAGAGAGAGTTCATGCAAATTAACAAAATCAGAAATGAAAAGAAGGACATAACAATGGACACTGATGAAATCCAGAGAATCTTCAGGTCATACTTTGAAAACCTGTACTCCACAAAATTTGAAAATTTAAAGGAAATGGACAATTTTCTGGATAAATATCACTTACCAAAATTGAATCAAGTACAGATAAGCAACTTAAACTTACCTAAATCCTCTAAGTAAATAGAAGCATTCATCAAAACTCTCCCCCCCTCCAAAAAAAAAAAAAAAAACCCGGCGCCAGGTGGATTCACTGCAGAATTCTACCAGAAATTCAAAGAAGTGCTAATACTAATACTCCTCATATTGTTCCACAAAATAGAAGCACAAGGGACATTGCCAAACCCTTTTTACGAGGCTACAATACCTTGATACCCAAGCCACACAAAGACACTACAGACCAATATCCCTCATGAACATTGATGCAAAAATTCTCAATAATATCCTGGCAAATCGAATACAAGATCATATCAGAGAAATCATCCACCATGATCAAGTAAGCTTCTACCCAGGGATGCAAGGATAGTTCAACATATGTAAATCCATCAATGTAATCCACATATTAACAGACTGAGGAGAAAAAACACATGATCATCTCTCTAGATGCCCATAAAAGCCTTTGACAAAAACCAACACCCCTTCATGATAAAGGTCTTGGAGAAATCAGGGATAACAGGAACATACCTCAACATAATAAAAGCAATGTACAGCAAGCCAACAGCCAACATCAAATTAAATGGAGACAAACTCCAATTCCTTTAAAATCAGGACAAGACAAGGCTGTCCACTCTCTCCATACCTCTTAAATATTGTCCTTGAAGTCCTAGCTAGAGCAATAAGACAACAAAAGGAGATCAAGGGAATACAAATCGGAAAGGAAGAAGTCAAACACTCACTATTTGCAGAAGATATGATAGTCTACATTGGTGACCCATAAAAATGAACCAGGGAACTCCTACAGCTGATAAACACCTTCAACAAAATGTCAGGATACAAGATTAACTAAAAAAAATCCATAGCCCTACTATATACCGATGACACATTGGTGGAGAAAGAAATCAGAGAAACATCACCCTTTACAATTGCCACAAACAACATAAAATACTTTTGGGTAACACTAACCAAAAATGTGAAAGACCTGTACCATAAGAATTTTGAGTCTCTAAAAAAAGAAATCAAAGAAGATACCAGAAAATACAAAGATCTCCTATGCTCTTGGATAGGTAGGATCAACATAGTAAAAATGGCAACCTTGCCAAAAGCAATCTACAGATTCAATGCAATCCCCATCAAAATCCCAACAAATTCTTCACAGACCTTGAAAGAACAATTCTCAATTTTACATGGAAAAACAAAAATCCAAGATAGCCAAAACAACCCTGTACAATTAAGGAACTTCTGGAGTCATCACTATCACTGAATTCAAGCTCTATTTCAGAGCTATAGTCCTGAAAACAGCTTGGTATTGGCACAAAAATAAACTGGTACACCAATGGAATAGAATTGAAAACCCTGATATTAACCCACACACCTATGAACACCTCATTTTTGACAAACAATCCAAATTTATACGATGGAACAAAGAGAACATCTTCAACAAATGGTGCTGGCATAACTGGTTGCAGACATGTAGAAGACTGCAGTTAGATCCAAGCCTATCGCCTTGCAAAATACTTATGTCAAAATGGATGAAAGATCTCAACATAAATCCAGCTACACTGAACCTATTAGAAGATAAAGTGGGAAATACCCTTGAATTAATTGGTACAGGAGCCTGCTTCCTGAACATTACACCAGTAGCCCAGACACTGAGGTCAACAATTGATAAATGGTACCTCCTGAACCAGAGAAGCTTCTGTAAAGCAAAGGAGACAGTCAGCAAGACAAAATGGCAGCCGACAGACTGGGAAAAGATATTCACCAACCCCACATCTGACAGAAGGCTGATCTCCAAAATATACAAAGAACTCAAGAAGCTAGTCCCCCAAACCCCAAACAACCCAATTAAAAAGTGGGGTACAGAACTAAATAGACAATTCTCAATAGAGTAATCTAAAATGGCTGAAAGACACATAAGTGTTCAACATCCTTAGCCATCAGGGAAATGCAAATCAAAACAACTCTGAGATACCATCTTATTCCTGGCAGAATGGCCAAAATCAAAAACACCAATGACAGTTTATCCTGGGGAGGATGTGGATAAAGGGGAACACTCCTCCACTACTGGTGAGAGTGCCAACTTGTACAGCCACTTTGGAAATCAGTATGGAGACTCCTCAAAAAATGGGAATCAGTCTACCACAAGATCCAGCAATTCCACTCTTAGGCATATACCCAAAAGAAGCACATTCATACAGCAAGGACATATGTTCAATGATGTTCACAGCAGCACTATTTGTAATAGCCAGAAACTGGAAGCAGCCTAGATGCCCCTCAACCAAAGAATGGATAGAGAAAATGTGGTACATTTACACAGTGGAGTACTACTCAGAGGACAAAAAACAATGGAATCTTGAAATTTGCAGGAAAATGGATGGATCTAGAAGAAAACATTCTGAGCGAGGTAACCCAATTGCAAAAGCTCAAACATGATATGTACTCACTCATATGGGAATTTTAGACATAGAGTAAGTATTACCAGCCTACAATCCACACAACCAGAGAAGGTAGTAAACAAGGAGAATCCTAAGAGAGACACACATGGTCCCCTGGAGAAGGGGAGAGGTTCAAGATCTTCTGAGCAAATTGGGAGCATGTGAAGAGGGGGGAGGGAGCTAGGAGAATGAGAAGGGGAGAAGAGGGGGGATGCATAGGATACAAGGGAGCAGAAAGTATGAGTCAGGTGAAGAATACACGATAACAAGAATGGAGATATCATAATAAAGGGAGATATTTTTGGTTTACAGAGAAATCAGGCACTAGGGAAATGTCTGGAGATCTACAAAGATGACACCAGCTAACTATCTCAGCAATGGAGGAGAGGCTACCTTAAATGCCCTCCCCTGATTATGAGATTGATGACTGACTTATATGACTTCATCCAGCAGTTGGTGGAAGTAGAAGCAGACACCCATAACTAATCACCGATCTGAACTGGAACCCAGATGCAGAGAAGGACCAGTGAAGAGCACATAGGTCCAGACCAGACTGGTGAAACACACAGAAACCACTGACCAGAACATCTGGGAACTCTTGCTCCCCAGTCTGATAGCTGGAATACCAGTATGGGACTGATTCAGACCCCAGGAACATGGGTTTCTGTGAGGAAACCTCAGAAATCTATGGCACCTCCTGTAGAAGCCCAGTATTTATCCCTAGCATAGGTGTGGACTTTGGGAGCCCATTCCATGTAGAGGAATACTCCCTGAGCCAAGACACACAGGGGTGGGCCTAGGTTCTATCCCAAAGGATACGAAACACTCTGATGACACCCTATGGAAGGCCTCACCATCCAGGGGGAGCAGAAAAGATATGTGACAGATAAGGTTTTTTTTTGGGGGGGTAGGGAATGACAGGTGGGAGAAGGGAACTTAACTATATCTGGAAAAACCCTCACATATACACCCAGGTATGTGCTTTATTAATCCAATCAATTTGTGAATCAAGGTAACCATTACACTTACCAACAGTATCTGAATTCCTATGGACCCTTACCCAAAAATTGATTAGATAGTCATGTTGAACTTTAATTATTGTCAAAAAATTTGAGTGTTGTCTCAGTATGACATAGCTGGCTAGTTGCTAATACTTTAAACATCTTCTCATTTATTGTTTTATTGCCTTTGGATAGAGGTCAAATTATTTCATTACTTTTTAAAATAATGTTCTTAATATGTTTCGGTGTTCTTTGTATATTTTTATAAGTATTTTATGACAATTGATTTTATACTTTTTTCCTACCCTTGTTAGTATTTTTACTGAACAAATACACATATATAGATATATATTTTAATTTTTATTATTTTTAATTACTAATATTTACATATTCATCCCCCCCATTCCCTCACTCTCCCATCCTTCCATGTTGCCCACCCAACCTACTCCAACATATCCCCCAACTCCTCCCCAAGGATAGTGAGGCCCTCTAACAAGGCCCTCAAACTCTGTCATATTGGTTAGGGGAGGGTCTAGACCCTCCTTGCTGTATCTGGGCTGCAATAGTATCCATCCACAGGGAATGAGCTCCCAAAGTCCATTTGTGCTCTAGGGATAAAGACTGGCTCCACTATTACAGGAACCATAGACTCTCTTGGGCTCCTAGATGGTACCCACATTCAGAGGGTTTGGTTTGGTCCAATGCTGTTTCTCCAGCTTTATGACTAAGGTCTCCATTCTATCAGTAGGTCAGGTCCATTGTTTCTGCTGGTTTCTCCATCCCTGTCTTGGCTCCTTGGCAATGCTGGGTTTAGAGGTGGATTTTGCTTTCCTCCTCTAAAATCCAAGCACGTTATTTAACTAAACTTTAGTGTTTCTGTGCTGTATCAAGAATCCAATTGATGTAAAACAGAATAAAAGAAGAATTTGGGGACTGTCTTTGTCTTTTCTTGGATCTTTCTGTCAAGGTGTACACCCTCTCATAATTGTTATGCTCTCATGGTTGCATTCCCCAGCATGTGTACATACACAAGCAAACATTTCTCTGCTAACTGTTTGTGTTTGAGTACCACACAGCCAATGAAGACCTGCCTGACAGCAATCCCTGGACACCCTGGAAAGAAAATGGGCCACACCTCCTTGACTGCACTGGATCCAACTTGCTCCATTTCAACGGACACTCCGGCCAGAGGTTCGGGTACTGACTTCAATCAAGTTGAGGATTTCAAGCGAGATCTTCAATCAAGTGAATCCCATCTCACATGGACTGGATACAATTCATTCAAGACTTTCACTATACTAACATTTTCTTCCTACAGGACCTAACTTGACTATCATCATCCCATTTCAGCAGGAAGTAACTTGGAGGATGCTATGCCCCCTTTCCCCATTGTTGTCACTTAGGATAGTGTATATACTTAGGGATAGCTCCTATTTTTTAGGGTTGGGATTGGAAGGAGGTGTTCAGGCTTGGATACCTCTCTCAGATGACTTTAGGGTTTAGTTAACATAGATAGTTAGGATGTGACATAAGCAGATTGTTGTATCTTCTTATATTTTACCTTTATGATTGTTAATTTTGGATACTCTAAACTGTTAAGTTTTAATCCTCTTTTAGACTAAAAGGGGAATTGTAGGGGAAGCTGTAGCCACGCCTACTTAGGGGCTGGCTACAGGTGTGCCTGACCATGCTTGTGAGGGTGTGGTCAGGGGACGTAGGGTGACTGTGTTTTCACTTTCAGTTGCTCTTTTGGGCTTGCGTACAGACTGCTGCCACAATGGCTGGCTAGGTCGCTCTGTAAGTAAGGCTTTTCCCTATTAAATACCCTTATATTTCTACCTGACTCCGTATTGGTAATTTCCCACTATACTCCTCCCTCTCCACAACTGAATTCCAGTAGTATGGTTCAGTGCTTAGTTATGGGTGTCTGTTTCTGCTTCAAACAGCAACTGGATGAAGACTCTCCTTCCTCTCCCTTCCCCCAGGCTCCAATTTGGTCAGGGGTTCTTGTCCCCATCCCCTTCATAGTCCCTTGAGGGACTATGCAATCTTCTCTTGGGGTCCGCTGGCAGTGTGGAATGTAGGCTAGTGATCCTTTGCTCTATGTCTAAAAATCTAAAATGAGTGAGTACATACCATGGTTATCTTTTTGTGAATGGGTTACCTCACTGAAGATGGTTTATTCTAGTTCCATCCATTTGCCTGCGAATTTCAAGATTCCATTGTTTTTTTCCCTCTGAGTACTACTCCATTGTGTAAGTATACCACATTTTCTCTATCCATTCTTCACTTGAGGGGCATCTAGGTTGTTTCGAGGTTCTGGCTATTACAAAAAATGCTGCTATGAACATAGTTGAACATATTTCCTTATTGTATCAGTGTTCATTCTTTTGGGTATATGCCCAAGAGAGGGATTGCTGGATCTTGAGGTAGACTGATTCCCATTTTCCTGAGAAACTGCCGTATTGATTTCCAAAGTGGTTGTAAATTTGCACTCCCACCAGCAATGGAGGAGAGTTCTTCTTTCTCCACATCCTCTCCAGTATAGATTGTCATTGTTGTTATTGATTTTATTCATTCTGACAGGAGTAAGATGGTATCTCAGAGTGGTTTTGAGTTGCATTTCCTGATGGCTAAGGATGTTGAGCACTTTCTCAATTTTCTTTTGATACTTGTAAAACACGTGGCAGAATATATTACTCACAGCATGTACTCAGCCATTTCTTAGCTCTTATTACATTTTCCTTATACCTTGTCTCTGTTTTCCTTTTTCACTTTCCATATATATATATATATATATATATATATATATATATATATATATATATATGAAAATGTCAAGGACTTCCATGAAGAGTGCACTGGCCTATTCTTTGCATGTTAGTAAAACCATATTGTTCTATTCCACATAATCTCACAAATGGGCATCCACATAATATATATTTTAGTCAGTATGAGTAAATCTACAAAATTGCTCCATACAAGTGTCCAGATTTTTTTACGTCACAATGACATAAAGGTAAAAAGATATATATTGGCCCAGTATGTTCTAGTGTAATTCTAGATTCAATGGGTAATTTTCTAGCTAATAGCTATTCTCTAGGAACAAATACCAGAGCTCTTCATATACAGTTAAGGAATTATAGAAGCCTTAGACCAGACTTAAGAGTAGAATATACCTAGAAAAGGATTAGTATCTGAGAAATAAATCAGAATCTTTACTATGTGGATGAAGCAGAATGACTGAGATAAAGCACAATCAGATACACATTGAATGCTTTGTGCACCAATAGTATTTGTTCTGGACAAGGGAGACAAGAGCATCCCTTGAATAATCTTGAGTTCACTGCATTTGGAGATTGACTCATCTTCTCAAGAAAACTAGAGACTGATGCTGCTCACCTGGTATCTAAAGTTTTTATCATAAAATCGTGGCATCAGGAAAGAGATCAGAGTGATATAACTTTGTGGGGACCTGAATTCTAACAATGAAAGACTTACTTCTTTCAGAATTTGGGTTAGGAGCCATTTACAGTCATGGTACTTTTTTATGCCTTTAAGGAATTTTGCAAAAACTTCATGTAGGCTCCAGAGGGGAAATTAGAGCTTTTGTATCCCACTTACAATGCCATATTTCTTATCACATTGATATTTCTCATACCACAACCACTGCCTACGATTGAGTTTCTTATTTTAAAAAAGCAACAGTGAACTAGGCAACAATTGGGAACATATTAGGATCTGTCATTGCAAATTGGCTAATGGAAATGTTTACATGTTTGGGATTTCACATAAGTGACAGAGAATATAATCTGTTAATTCTATTATCTTCTTTCAAGCAAGTCATGTATATTTAGATATTAGGCATTAGAAATACATGAAGGAGGAAATCCATCTTTTGATACTTCTGATTTTCTCCTTTCAACTTCCTCAGTTACTTTATAATTTTCAAAATATGGGTGGCCATATATGGTCCAAATTAGCTGGTCTCAGGACGTAGTGGACAGAAAAAAGAAATATATATAATCACCCAATTATATGTATTGTAATCTTTAGAGTAGCAGCAGAGACACTTTCCTAAAAATCCAGAGACCCAGATCCTTATGGTAAAACATTGGAAGAGCTTTTTGGAGTTTTGGATTTTATACTAACTACTGCTAATAAGTTGCTGTATGGGATCCCCTTGGGCCTCAGATTACATATCTGTAAAACAAAGAAGCTGAATTATATAGTCTCCAAGGTCCTTTAGAGCAATAAAAACATGAGTCCATAAGAATGAATTGCTCTGATTTGCCATACCCTTGGGATGGCTCTGTAAGTCCAATTTATATAAATGAGACCTGGTAAAACATACCTCAGGGTTTTCTCAATAGTAGGATTTATGGCTTTGCTTTTATTCCTCCCCTTTATCCACTGAAGTCCCATTAAACAGAATCAGGGGTGGGACAATTGACTTTTCAAAATCAGCCTCAGTCTATACAGGATGACTTGATGCATTTCACATCAAAATGACTAGTCACAGTTTTGTTTTATTTTTCTATCCCCAAATTTACTTGTTGGAATGCTCAGTATCATAAACAGTGAATCTCCAATAAGCTTATTTTCCCTCCTGTCAAAAGATTTTTATCAGCTTTTTTGACACAAAGTACAAAACCCTTTTCATCACACATTTTCTTTTGTTCTCTGAAAATTTCACATGTATATAACATGTATTCTGATTATTATAACTCCCATCTCTATAAACTCCTCTCACACATATTATATCTTCCCTTCCCTACACATTCTTTTCTACATTTGTGAGGGGTCTTGATATTTTTCTGTGTTTTTGTTTATCAGAAACTGTGTTTTACTAAGACAATCTATGTGGCCATTAATTTGTAACTATTAGAGCCTAGTGACCTCTTCATTGGACACACTACTAAATACAGTGACTGTCCTTCCCCAATTATCTATCAGTAGTCAACAGTTATTAGGGTGGGGTAGGTCCTGTAAGCTCCTCCTCAATCCATAGGCAGCTGTTAACAGACTCAGTGAGATCACATCTACGTTGGCTGTGCAATGCCTAAAAGGCAGAATTCATGCCACAGCCTTCCTATCTTCCAACGTTACATTCATTCTACCCCGTCTTCTGAGTGTTCCATAATCCTTAAAGGAATAGTTATAAATGTCCTGTTAGGTGCAATCACTACTTTTTCTCAGCGCCTGCATTCTCAGTCTCTGCAATTACTGCTATTATTATAAAGAAAGCCTTATTTGATTAAATGTTGGAATAGCATTTTCCTATATGTATATACAGATATATTTAGAATATATATTTTACTATGACTGGTTATCTAAATAACAGTATCTAAGTTGGGGTTTCTATTCCTGAAACAAAACACCATGGCCAAACAGCAAGTTGGAGAGGAAGTGGTTTATTTGGTTTACACTTCCTGATCATAGTACATCATTGGAGGAAGTCAGGACAGGAACTCAAACATGGCAGGATACTGGAGACAGGAGCTGATGTAGAGGCCATGGAGGAGTCTGCTTACTTGCTTGCTTCCTTTGGATTTCTTAGCTCACCTTCTTATAGAACCCAGGACCACCAACCCAGGGATGGGAGTGCCCACCATGGGCTGGGCCCTCCACTATTGATTACTAGTTACATCTTGATCTCATGGATGCATTTCCTTAACCGGGGCTCTTTTCTCTCTAATCACTTTAGCTTGTATCAAGTTGACACACAGAATAAAAAAGTATTAAGTTTGGCTCCAAGACTTAAAAATTTCAGACAATGTGTGTTTGAGGAGGTTTACAATGACATGAATGAATTTGCTCATATGGAGTAGACCTCAAGTACAATCAGAGAATGGTTGCTTACTCCCACAACTCTTGCAGTAATGGGATCATTTTGCCTAGTAGGTTGGTACTGTAAATAATATAGTTCATAGCTTTTCAAGAGTGCTACTTTTTCTTTTTTTTCTTCACAGCATCCTGTAAAATGTCATCTAGGCCTATGAATGATAGCCAGGAGGGAATACATTTTCAGCTCAGTTATAGCTTTATTTCTTTACACCTTATAACCATGGTAAGTGGAATTTTATCACTTAGTCTGGAACACAACCAAGTTGAATGGCGAAATGAGGTTTTGAAGGACTATATGGCTCTCATGAAGAACAACTCATACGGACTAACTTATATCTGGCTCTGGGGTTTTGTTCAAGAGCCTTCAGTTTTCAGGACCAATATTAACAAGAAAAGTAGCATGTCTGCCTTTCAAATCTCCTGATCTTACTTGTGTTTTATTGAAGGGACTTGGGAATCTGTATTTAGGATATTGATTTACTTTGGGTATGAATTTTTAGCTCATCAGGCTGGGATCTCAATGTGAGGAAGTGCGCTATGATGCTTAGAGTAATCTCAAGGACTGAGAACAAGACTCAGGGCTTACAGAAGTATTAGTTACCAAGTTTAAGTCATGGTGTCAGAATAACTGGGTAAAGTGGTATTGCTTAAGTGACAATTTAGAGTCTCTGTTGACATGCAGGACCCAAACATGAGACATATCAGTATACAGTTAGTGTTACTTACCGTTGTTGGTGCCAAGAGGATGGTTTGAGCACCTGTGTGTAAAAGGGCCATAGGTAGGTGTCACCGGTGCCTGCTCCAGCGACCGAAGAACCAGACCAGGCAAGAGTCTGCGGATTGAGAAGGACAGAATTTGGGTCATTTGGTAGAAGTGAATGCCATCGGTTTATTGCAGCAAGCAGCTTATATACAAGAGGAGATGGGAAAACATCACCTGCTAGCAGAATATACTCCCACACCCTATCAAAAACAAGGAAACCACAACCCCCACTCACAGCCAACAAAGTAAGAAGGGGATGAGGGCAAGGCTTAATGTCTCAATAACAAGAAAATTTCATAACAGGATGTTAGTGGGTGAGGCTTAGAAAAACAGGAGCTACCTGTGTTTATGCTGGAAAACAACACACAGAGACCCCGTGGGGGCTGGGTCCTAACAGGTACAATGGGTCAGAGTCTAGGGTAAGGGCATTGGCTGAGGAAAGGTCATTTATTGAGGCCAGAGGCATGATGTGGTATTGTTACAGAGTGTAGGATCAAAGGTGGAAGAGGTTGGGGTCATTGGCTGGATCAAGACTTAAGTGACCAAGTGGAATTATTCAGTGGCTATAGTAGAGGAGTCTAGAAATTCAGCAACCTAGAGACTTTCTGGAAAGCACATAAGAAGTTACTATGAGATGGAAAGTAAGGTGAGGTGGGACATTGTCAAGTCCTTGGCAAATCCATGGAAACCAAGGCAGAATATTCTGATATCTAGGGTTGAGGCAACCATGAAGAACAGCTTTAGTGAGCTAGAGTTGAGGAAACATGCTGGTTTTCTTACCTATTGAATATTTCTAGGTCTCTTACTAAAACTATTATGATCATAAATGTGATGGTTTGTCTCTGGATTCTCTATTTGGTTTCATTGTCTTGTCTGTTTGACATTGTGCCAGCACCACATTTTTGATTAATGTGGCTTTGTGCTTTGGTTTGAAATTAGAAATATGAACCCATAGCTCCTTTTTCCTTTTTAAAGATTATTTTTGTTACTTGGATTCTTGAAATTCTTTGGAAATTTTGAGGTGAATTTTCTTTTCTTTTCTTTCTTCTTTCTTTCTGTCTTGGTTTTTCAAGACAGAGTTTATCTGTGTAGCCTAGCTATCTGAGAATTCACTCCATAGACCAAGTTGGCCTGAACTCAGCAATCTGCCTGCCTCTGCCTTCTGAGTGCTGGGATTACAGGTGTGTACCACCATGTCCAGTGTAATGCTTTCTTTACTCAAACAAATTTACTCAGAATTTGATAGGAATTATGTTGCACCTAAACGAAACTTTTAAACTTAGAGTGATATTGGCATCTTAATAATATTGTTTTCTAATCTAAAATCATAGATATCTTTCCATATACTAGGGGTTTTTTAAACTTGTTTGATTAATGTTTTGTAGTTTTTAGCATATAAATCCTCATCTTCTTGGTTAGGCTACTGATAAATATTGTATCCTTTTAATATTTAGCTACATTATAAAGTTGAAAAAACAAGCCTTGTAAAATCTAATAAATATTTACATATTCAGATATATCTACGTTGCCATGCTTGCTATATAATTTCTACTAAATCAGGTTGTTAATGATGTCAAGGATAGTTTTCATCCATGGTTTCCACATGCCAAGGGATCACGGTTACATACAAGATGTAATGTAAATGTAAACATGGAGCATCAACTAGAGCACATTGCTTGCTTAGTAGTCTTACAGTAATGGTTTATAATTTGGTTCAGTTAAGGAGAGTCCTACAAAGTCAATTCCTGCATTTTCTTGGTAAGTTTAGTTTTCTTCAGTAGATGTTATAAACACAATTAAATTCAATTCCAGGTCAATTCAGTACATAAGAATAGAAAAAAGAGAAAAATGAAATGGTGAGACTCAAACAGAAATTTTAGGAAAGTATTAAACTGAAACAGGTCTCAAAATGTAAGTAAGAAGCCATGCAGTGATGAAAAGGAGTGATTTGTTCTGTAGAACTTGTTTGTCAAAACATATTGGAGAATTAAGCAAGCTACAAGGTACATGAGAAGTTCAATTTGATTGAAAACTTTGCTTAAAGGAAATAAGAGAAATGACACAAAAATTAAGAAAGACAAGTAGAAAACAATTGTGAAGGTAGGCTAGGAAGTTTTTACTTACAACAAAAATATAATTAATAAATGTATGGATAATCTGTATGCAAATGTTTGTATAAAGATATTTTAGGAATATTCTTTGAATCTGACTTGGTTTCCAAACTTATTCATAATGTTTTAAAAGTCATGTCAGGAGTTTGTGGTAAATACTAAGGGGAATAATTATGCTGTAAAAATTATTACAATAAGTACAATTTTTTTCTAGGGCCTGAAATGCAGCTTACTGAAGTATCTCAATTTCAGTATGCTCATCTTACTGTGTCTTGAGGAATTATTGTTTTTATTTTTTACATTTAAATTAGAAATGATTTTATTTTATATATCAATCCCAGTTCCCTCTCCCTCCCATCCTACCATGCTCCCCACAAACCCCCATCCCATCCCTCTTCTGCTCCATAAAAGAGTGAAGATTTCCATGGGGATCATGAAAGTCTGTCACATCATTTGGGGCAGAACCTAAGCCCTCCCCCATGTGTCTAGGCTGAGAGAGTATCCCTTTATGGGTAATGGGCTCCCAATGTCCATCTGTGCACTAAGAATTAATATAATTCCACTGCAACAGGCTCCATAGACTGCCAAGGTCTCCTAAATGACACTCATGTTCAGGGGGCCTGGTTCTGTCCTATTCTGAGATTTCAGTCTGGGGTCCATGGCTAAGTACAAATTTTGAAAGACTGTCAATCATTCTTGAAAATTCTGGTTCCTCTAAAAGGGACAGGTTAAGAAGGGTACTTCTTCAGGCAACTTGTTTCTGTCTCTGTTCATTAATGAAGGTGTTGCAAAAAGAAGCTACCATTGTAGTCAAATTTCCATTGCTTTCATCTCACTTCTCTTGAAAGCAGAGAAATGGGCCTTAGATCTTTAATTTTTACCAAATCTTTTGAGATCCCCATAGGGATAAGGAAATACTTGGTGGGGTGCCTTGTGTTCTCTGTAAGAATACTAACACAATGCAATGTCTACTCCTCTATATGTAATAGGTAGCATTGGAGCTTTTATACAACACAGGAACTGGACTCAAGATGTGGGCTTTGAGTCCTAAATCAAGCTTGCTGCCCAGGGCAGCCTCCTTTTATATCTGAAGACTGTCCTTATGAACTTGTTCAAATTTTCCATTGT
Source organism: Cricetulus griseus (assembly GCF_003668045.3). NCBI lineage: Eukaryota > Metazoa > Chordata > Mammalia > Rodentia > Cricetidae > Cricetulus > Cricetulus griseus. The sequence continues at coordinate 72,605,430 of NC_048604.1, read as the reverse complement.
ATTGCTTCCCAGGATCCATTGTGGGGGCCTTATGTATGTTCCCATTGCTGGATTTAGTCATAAAACTGTTGTCATGGTGACTATCCACTTTCTGCAGTGACCACCCATTGCCTTGAAGGAGGAAGTTGGCAAAATCCTCTTGATATTTTCACTTAAGATTAGCTTTGTTATGTTTACAAAAGGCTCTTGCATGTTGACTGCTTGCCAGGGCTAGAGACTATGGCCTAGAAAGTGAGAAGACAATAGTGGAAAGACTGTCTCTGTTTCCCAGGAATATTTGGCATTGTGATTTCCACCCACAATTAATATCCACTTCCAATCCCTTTTCAGAGCTGTCAATAGCTAGCTATACAAAAATGTAAAGGGCCTATTTTATTGCTGATAATTCCTAAAAGATCAGGTAAAATTGGCATGATCAGATTTTATGTCAGTAACTTCAGGACCACAAAGCCTAGCTCGCTTATATTTCCTCTTTCCCATAAACTACAGGAAGATTTCTCAACTTTTATAGGCTTTTTTCTCAGTGAGAGAAAGAGCTGTGATGCTCTTTTATTTGAACCTTGCATATAGACAGTCAGTGAGATATTTCCTTCTTATGTAGAAGATTCCTTCAAGTAGATTTTTAAGGGTTTTGGATCATTTTAGAGATTATCTGAACAAAATAAAAAACACAAAGTGTATTAGTGGGAAACAAACTGCCTCATTTAGAAGGAAAGATCAAAAATAGAATGACTAGGTATCATCATGTAATCCTGCCTTTGTGTTACGCTCTTTTTACTTAACATTTATTTCCTCAGTGCCATGAACTCATTGCAGAACTAGAAGAAAACTAAGCTTTCTCTCAGCAGAGACTTTGTAAGCCTTTGTAAGTCTCTTTGTGAGTATATCTGGTTAATAGCCTTTAACTTCTGGGTATTTGCCACTTACTCCTTTGTAATTGTCCCACTGCCTCTTTTGTTCCCTCCATGTCTAGATAGATCTGTCACAAGGTTATTCCTTGTTTGGGTTGAAATATATCCCTTACACTTGTGGGTACAAATAATATGCTTACTTTTCTATTTCATGGCTACTTCATTAGCACAGGCTTAAAGTGCTGGAATCATATGGTATTTCTTCTACAACAGCTGAACCAGGCCTGCAACTGCTCACAGGAGGACAGGGGTAACTTAGAGAATTGTTCTGTGGTAAGTGCACTTCATTTCAGGAAGCCTAGGTTTCTGGGCTTGAAAGAGAGAAGCCAAATCCTCCCATATATAGCAGAATTTTTCTTAACCTTACACTCACACCTTCAAAGAATATAGGCAATTTATTCACTAAATGGATTTTAAAGATGTAGAAATTGTTTTTCAGTGATATAGAGTAGCTCATAGAAATTTACACAGCTAGGAAGTATAACTTTACTCTGTGGAAAAGTCTGTAAAAAGGGTGGGGAGACTGCTCTGGTTCCTTGCTACACTGGTCAATTTTAATGTCAGTTTGATTAGAATCATCTCAGTATGAATCCTCAATTGAAGAACTTCCTTGATTGCTTCAAATTGGCATGGGAAGACATAGGATCTTCTAGAAGTCCAGTTTTGAAAACAAACAACAAAAATAGGGCAGAAGAAGGTTACTTGTTTTTTACTTGCTTTATCTTCCCCCTTGACAGCAAGTTGATTTACTGTGTTGCTGCTGTTGATTCCTGTGATGAAAGAAGAAACAGCATATCCAAAACTAAGCATGGGACCTGCCTGGAAATATAGTGGATATACCCAGTGACTCTCTACTGGATAAAACTGATTTTCTATTTCCCAATGAGTATCAATTACAAATAGCTCCTTGGTAAAGTAGTGGCAGTTTGTGTTCAATTCCCCTTCTCCATGCTGAAATTTGGTCAGGTTTTACCTTGTTCAGGTCTTGTGTATCCTGTCACAGTTTCTGTGAGTTTATGTGTGTATCAGTACTATTGCATCTAGTATATATTCTCTTGTATGTTTTCTTATATTTCAGTTTTTGTCCTGATTTCAAATTTTAGAGAGAGAATGGGAAAGGAGAGGTTAAGAAGGATATAAGGCAGGGAACTCATGTCCTGGGGTCTGCAGGCAGGTTGACTCAGCCCCTGAGGACCAAGCTACCCTGAGTCTACTGAGATCTCTGGACTTACTCCTGCCCACACTTAAGGCAGAGGTGAGCTTCAGCCCCTGCCTTGGGCCCCACTTCTGCCTGCTCACTCTAGGAACTCCTGTCCTGCAGTCTATAGGAAGGTCAAATCAGCCCCTGAGGAGCAAGCAACCCAGAGTTTGCTGACATCACTGTGCTAGTCCTGCTCCCACCCACCTGGAGAGAGAGTGCCTCAGACCTGCCTGCACTCACATAGAGATCCATCAGAGTATCTGTCCCTCTTGCACCAATCAAAGAGAACCTTGGATTCGTAGTCACCAGGAAAGGAAGAGACACCACCTGCACAAACTGCAAGAAGAGATGGGAAGACGACAATATAAGAAAACATCCAGCAACAGAAAAACCAATCTGACACCACCAGAGACTAGGGACTCCAAACTAGCAAGACCTAAACACCACAACACAGATGAAGCAGAAGACAAAGACCATGAAAACAATTTCATGCAGATGATAAAGACCCTAAGAGAGGAAATGAGAAAATCGTTCAAAGAAATGGAAGAAAGACAAACCAAAAATTGGAAGAAACAATTCAAACAGTGCAAGATTTGAAAACCGAGATAGAGACAATAAAAAAAAATAGTCAGAGGGAATGCTGAAATTAGAAAAGATGGGTAGAAGATCAGGAACTACAGATGCAGTATAACCAACAGAATACAAAATATGGAAGAGAGAATCTCAGGAGTTGAAGATACACTAGGAGAAATAGATTTATCAACTAAAGAAAATCTTAGGTAAAACAAATCCCTTATACAAAATGTCAAGGAAATATGGGACACCATGAAAAGGCCAAACCTAAGAATAATATATAGAGAAGAAGGTGAAAAATGCCAACTCAAATGTACATAACACATATTTAACAAAATCATAGAAGAAAATTTTCCCAACCTAAAGAAAGACATGCTAATGAAAATAGAAGAAGCTGACAGAACATCAAATAGAGTGAACCACAAAAGTCCCCTCTTCACATAATAATTAAAACACTAACATATAGAATAAAGAAAGAATATTAAGAGCACCAAAGGAAAAAGGTAAAGTAACATATAAAGGCAAACCTACAAGAATGAAACCTGAATTCTCCGTGGAAACTCTGAAAGCCAGAAAGTCCTGGATAGATATTCTGCAAACACAAAGAGACCAAGGATGCCAGCCCAGACTACTATACCCAGCAAAGCTTTCAATCACTAAAGATGGAGAAAGCAATATATTCCATGACAAAACCAGATTTAAAAAATACATGGCCACTAATCCAACCCTACAGAAACAACTGTAAGAAAAACTACAATCTAACTAAGTTAACTACACTCACAAAACATAGGTAATAGATAATCCCACTTTACCAAAGGCCAAAGGAAAATGCAGGGTAAAGCCACACAGAATAGCAACAACAACAAATCAAAAATAAAAAGGAATAAACACTCAATAGTCCTTGATTTCCCTCAATATTAATCGTTTTAACTCACCTATAAAAAGACACAGGTGAACAGAATGGATACAAAGACAGAATCCATGCTTCTGCTGCATACAAGAAACACACCTCAACTTCAAAGACAGATATTACCTCAGTGTAATGGATTGGGATAAGATATTCCAGTCAAATGGACCGAAGAAACAAGCTGGTGTAGCTTCCTAGAATCAAACAAATTAGACTTCAAACTAAAATCAATCAAGAGTGGAAGAAGATCATTTCATATCCATCATAGGGAAAATCCATTAGGATGAAGTCTCTTTGCTGAACATCTATGCCCCCAAAACAAAGTCACCCACATTTGTAAAAGAAACATAATTAAAACTCAAATCACACATAAGACCTCACACAGTTATAGTGGGAGACTTCAACACCCCACTCTCACCACTGGACAAGACCACCAGACAGAAACTTAACAGAGAGACAAAGGAACTAACAGAAGTTATGACCCAATTGGGATTAACAGACATCTAGAACATTACATCCAAACACAAAATAATATACCTTCTTTTCAGCACCACAGGTAACCTTCTCTAAAATCCACCACATGCATAACAACATAGCAAACCTCAACAGGTACAAAAAATTGGAATAACCACCTGTGTCTTATCAAACCACCATGCTTTAAAGTTAGAATTCAAAAACAACACAAATTGCAGAAAACCTACAAACTCATGGAAATCAAACAATGCTGAATTTCACCATTCCTGAGTAAAGGAAGAAATAAACAAAGACATTAAAGACTCCCTAGAATTCACTGAAAATTAAGACACAACATATTCCCAAACTTATGGGACACTGAAAGTAGTACTAATAGGAAAGTTCATAGCTCTAATTGTTCACATGAAGAAACTAGAGAATAGTCACACCAGAGAATTAACAGCACAGCTGAAAGCTCTAGAACAAATTGAAGCAAATTCACCCAAGAGGAGTAGACATCAGGAAATAATCAAACTGGGGGCAGAAATCAATAAAGTTGAAATAAGGAAAACAATTCAAAGAATCAATGTAACGAAGAGTTGGTTCTTTGAGAAAATAAACAAGATAGACAAACCTTTATCCAAACTAACTAAACTGCAGAGAGAGAACATGCAAATTAACAAAATCAGAAATGAAAACAGGGACATAACAACAGACACTGTGGAAATACAGAGAATCTTCAGGTCATACTTTGAAAATCTGTCCTACACAAAATTCAAAAATCTAAAGGAAACGGACAAATTTCTGGATAGATATTACTTACCAAAAAAACCAAGAACCTATAAGCAACTTAAACAGACCCATAACCCATAATGAAATAGAAGCCATCATCAAAAGTCTTCCAACAAACAAAGCCCAGTACCAGATGGCTTCAGTGCAGAATTCTACCAGAAATTCAAAGAAGAGCTAATACTAATACTCCTCAAATTGTTCCACACATTAGAAGCAGAAGTTCGCTGCCAAAATCTTTTTACAGGCCCATAATTACCTTTGTACCCAAGCCACACAAATACACAACTAAGAAAGAGAACTGCAGACCAATATCCTTCATGAACACTGATGCAAAAATATTCAATTAAAATACTGGCAAACCGAATCCAACAACATATCGGGAAAAATCATCCACCATGATCAACTAGGCTTCATCCCTGGGATGCAGCATTGTATTACCATCAATTACTAATACACAGCTGGTAATAGTCAAGATATCTTTCATAGAAAAATGCCAACCAACAGGAAGACAGAGTGTGACCAGCAGGAAAAGAGAGCTGCCATGTGCCTTGGCTATCCCTTTAAACATTTTTCCCCATCACACTGACATCACCTTGACCACACCCTTAGGAATGGTTACAGTGCCTCCATACAATTCCCCTTTTAGTCTAAAAGAGGATTAAAACTTCACACTGTAAAGTATCCTAACTTAACAATCATAAAGGAACTTCCATGGGCAACACCATTCCTGACTTCAAACTCTGTTATAGGGCTATAGTAGTGAAAACAACTTGGTATTGGCACAGAAATAGACAGGTATACCAAATAAATTGAAAACCCTGATATTAACCCAAATACCTACTATGAACATCTTACTTTTGACAGAGAAAGTTATACAATGGAATAAAGAAAGCATCTTCAACAAATAGTGCTGGCATTACTGGATGATGTCATGTAGAAGACTGCAGATAGATCCATGTCTATTGCCATGCACAAAACGTAAGTCCAAATTGATCAAAGACCTCAACATAATTTCAGCCACACTGAACCTCTTAGAAGAGAAAGTGGGAAGTACTCTTGAACAAATTGTTACAGGACACCACTTCCTGAACATAACACCAGTAGCACAGACACTGAGATTGACAATTAATAAATGGGACCCCCTGAAACTGATAAGCTTTTATAAGGCAAAGGACACTGTCAGCAAGACAAAACAGAAGCCCGCAGAATGGGAAAAGGTATTCACCAACCCCATATCTGACAGAAGGCTAATCTCCAAAATTTACAAAGAACTCAAGAAGCTACTTTCCAAAACACCAAATAATCCAATTAAAAAGTGAAGTACAGAACTAATTATTGAATTCTCAACAGAGGAATATAAAATGGCTAAAAGCCACATGAGAAAGTGTTCAACATCCTTAGCCTTCAGGGAAATGCAAATTAAAATAATTCTGAGATATCATCTTACTCCTGTCAGATGGCTAAAATCAAAAACACCAATGACAGTTTATGCTGGGGAGGATTTGGACAAAGGGGAACACTCCTCCACTGCTGGTGGCAGTGCAATCTTGTATAGCCACTTTGGAAATCAGTATGGCGATTCCTCAAGAAAATGTGAATCATTCTTCCACAAGATCCAGAAATTCCACTCTTAGGCATATACCCAAAAGAAGGACATTCATAAACAAGGAAATCTATTCAACTATGTTCATAGCAGCATTATTTGTAATAGCCAGAACCTGGAAGCAACATTGATGCCCCTCAACTGATGAATGGATAGAGAAAATGTGGTACATTTATGCAATGGACTACTAATTAGCGGGGGGGGGGGGATGGAATCTTGAAATTCGCAGGCAAATGGATTGAACTAGAAGAAAATATTGTGAGTGAGGTAACCCAGTCACCAAAGGCAAACATGGTATATACTCACTCAAATATGAATTTTATACATAAAGAAAAGGATTACCGGCCTACAATACACACAGCCAGAGAAGCTAGGAAATAAGGAAGATTCTGAGAGAGACATACATGGTACCATGGAGAAGGGGAAAGGAACAAGATCTCCTGAGCAAATTGGGAGCATGGGGGAGGGGAGAGGGAGCTAGGAGAATGAGAAGGGGAGAATTGGAGGAGTGGGGTGTTCATGAGGGAGCAGTAAGTTTGAGTATTGTGAAGAATAGAGCAGAGCAAGATACTATAAGAGGGAACAATCATAGGTTTAAAGAGAAATCAGGCAATAGGGAAATGTCTGGAGTTCTACAAAAATGACACCAACTAACAATATAAGCAACAGAGGAGAGAATATCTTAAATGTCCACCCCCACACCCCTAATAATGAGATTTTTTTTACTAACTTATATGCCATCCTAGAGCCTTCATCCAGAATCTTATGGAAGTAGAAGCAGACACCCACAGTGAAAAACTGAACCAAGCTGGAATCCAGTTGCTGAGAAGGAGGAGTGATGAGCAAAATTTTCAAGACCAGGCTGGTGAAACTCACAGAAACGGCTGACCTGAACAAGGGGGAGCTCGTGGTCCCCAGACTGATAGCTGGGAAAACAGCATGGGACTGATCCAGATTCCATGAACACGGGTGCCAGTGAGGAGGCTTTGGAAATCTGTGGGACCTCTTGTAGTAGATGAGTACTTATCCCTAGCATAGGAAAGGATTTGGGAGCCCATTCCACATAGAGGGATATTCCCTCAGCTTAGACACACTTGTGAGGGCCTAGGCCCTATCCTAAAGGATATGACAAGCTTTGATGACAACCTATGGAAGGCCTCACTCTCCCTGGGGAGCAGAAATGAGATGGGATATGTATGGTGTTAGTGGAGGACAGAGGAGGAGGGAAGGGAGAGAGACCTGGGATTGACATGTAAAACCATCTTGTTTCTAATTTAAATAAAAAAGGAAAAAGGAAATAACAAAGGTAAAAGCTGCAATGAGTCCAGTAGAAAAGGTGAGTCTAGCCTCTGCCCGTAGAATATTTCCTTTCTGACAATCATGTACATACAAAACTAAATCTATTTTTCCAAAAATGGAGATAGGAATGATATGGAGAAGTTATGTCAGAGAGTATATAATATCATCAATATATAGATGATGTTTTTCCTCTAGTGCACTGGTTCTTAACCTGTGGGTCACTACCCTTTTGGGGGTCAAGTGATCCTTTCATAATGGTTACATATCAGAAACCCTTCATATCAGATATTTATATTATTATTCACAATAGATGCAAAATTACAGTTACAGTGTAGCAATGTAAATAATTTTTATCTTTGGAAGCATTACAATATGAGAAACTATGTTAAAGGGTCACAGCATTAAGAAGGTTAAGGATCTCTGGTGTAGAGGACTATGACTATTATTCACTTGCTAGTGGCAAAATAAACTTGTGATCTCTAAACAAGTGGCCTTTTTCTCCCACATCAGTTGGTCCTACTTTATTTCTTGGCTCTCCCTCTGCTTCTGTGAGGAAGTATGCTCCTATTATGGTTCAGCATACATCTTGTTTAAACTTACATTTTTGATTTGGGGTAATCGGCATGTTTGTTATCTAAAACAGCAATGTGATCTTCTGAACACATGTAATTTTCTTCTCCTCCTACTCTCATGAGTGGACTAAGTCTTTAAATTCTATCACTTCTATGCCTGACTCTTTCTGGTTAACCTCCTTATCACTGACACTTGGATGTCTAGCTCAGGTTTCCGGTTTTCACCACATAGATCTATGCTTCTTGATATTTTTTGAACTCACCTTGCCTCTAATACTCATTTGTACCCCCTTTGACTACAGTTCATACAGAATGTATTCTGTCTGCTTTCCATACAGTGGCTAACCCTCTTAGAGAAAATCAAGGGACTCTCAATTGAGTACTTTGATCTTGAGTCCCACCAATTTCTCAGAAGTTTGGCTAATGGAATTTTATTCTTTTGTCTCAGCAGCTAAGGGGCTGACAAGACCTTGGGCCCCCTTCGGCACTAGTTATATGTGCCCAAATTGTTTGTTTTTTTTTTTAGGTAGACAGTTTGGCAACAATATTTTGTTTATTTTGCATTTTTGTCTTGGTGCCCATTGTGATTGTGCTTCTAGATTAGGAGCCCATTTCCTGCTACAAAAACCTCATAAACAACACTCTTTAAGAAAAACTAAAAGTCTTTACAGAGTATACTACATTCCACATACTTGAACTCAGTAATTTTAAAAGCTTCCCCTTGTTTATATGTGGCTAATTAAACATCACTAAGTTCTTTTTGGTTTTTTCTAGCATTTCTTAATTATTTTACTTTTGTTCATTCAGAAATATTTATACTTGCAGTGGATTATTATTTATAAATTATAAGCAAAACACTACAATGAATAATGTATGTTATCCATATTTACATATTTGGTAACATTTACCCTTTTTACTTTGTTCTATATTCCCTTTCTTATTTTTTGTCTCTATGTATATTGTTATTTTACAGTTTAAAATCAGATACATAAACATGGTTCTTTATACTTATCTATTCATGTATTTCTAAGCATATGCACATCTTTTCCCATAACAATGGATCAGTAACCATACTTTATAAATTTTACATTGATGTCTGTGAGTGTCCATGTGTGTGTGTGTGTGTGTGTGTGTGTGTGTGTGTGTGTGTGTGTTTATGTGTGTGCTTGTGTATATGTGTGTATGTGTATAATACTAAATTTCTACTACATGCTTTTACTTGAAGGAAGGTCTTTTCACTATTTGATATATTCATTTCATTGCCCACACTTTGGAAATTTCTATAGGCAAGACTAGAACATTCTATATCAAAACCATTGGTAAAGACGTGCTTGATTTTGAAATTCTAGGACTTTTCAAAGATCAAAACTTGAAATAGCTTTGATAGAACATGTATTTAAATACCTTTCTGATAAAGTTGGAAAACTAAAACATGGAGACAATGTTGAAGTGAAGAATAGAAGTAGACATTCACGGAAATTTTTACAAAGCATGGGACCACACTAAATTAGAATATTTTCATCTGCCCAGGGACATGAAACTGCTTACCTATCTTATAAGACTTGGATCAGAGGAAGGGAATAAGAAAAAATAATAAGATAAAACCTTTATTTAATTATGCCACCCCAAAACAATCAAAACTTGTCAAAGAAGAACAATTATGTAGCACCTCAAAACTCCAGTTAAAGATGCTAGATGACACAGGCCCTGCATTGCAATATCAAAGTTATTAGTTACATCACAACTAAAAGAATCTCCTTTGAGGAAAGCATAGGTGTAAGATAGCATAGTGATCCTTGTAGACGTTACTTAATCCTCTAAAATGGCTGCTGTGCCATCTCATTCTACATTTTCTAAAGCTGTTCAACTGGATCTTGAAAGACATGTGATAGGAGCAGAACATCAGATCATTTTATTGTGTGGAGTGACCTTAAGTAGATCCCCTTGGTGAACTTCCCAAAAGCATAAAACTTGGCAATAATGTACAATTTCAGTTTTCCTTCAAAGGCCATATTCAATCATTATAATCAGTTCCACATGAAGAGGCAGTGAGGAGGGCATTGGTATGTTACAAGATACTATAATGTGGGAAATATATCCCATAGTAATAACAGGAGAATAAAGGTCACAGGGTCCCTGTAAAGATATGGGGGAGTGAAGGAAAACTGGCTTGACTAGAAGGGCATAAATTAGACAGACTGTCTATCGCATGAAAGTAGCTCCTGCTATCATATTGAGAAAGCAAGAAAGCAAGATATAGCTCTGGAATAGGCAGAAATTATGTTTTGTCAACATAATTGTTATTCTGTAATCTGTGTTACATGGATTTGTATAGGGTTTGTTCAGCTGATTTATAGACTATAACATGAGGACTTGGTTTCTCTGTAGATTTCACAAGAGGATGGTCCCTCTACTGTATTTGTGTTGTTGCTCTCTGCTGAGGCTATGGGAGTGGATATGTGGCATCAGGTCTACGGCCCTCATTCTTTACCATGCCCATTTTGCATCAAGCACTCTTTTGGGGCACCTACTTTCTATATTTTCTATTGATATTTTTACTAATGTGGAAATACTGTACATGCTTGAGTAAAATAGAAATTAAAAATACAGTAGCAAATACAAAAATGAAGTGTTAATATACAATTGTCCACAGCTACTTTGAGGTTGATTATCAGATAAGCAAGATACTCACTACCTATGCATCAGTTTGCATGTCTTATTGTTAAATGTATCCTTTATCAAGAGAATGTTTATCTAGAAATGTACTCAGTCCACCTTCTTACAATTATGTTGATTATTAGGTGACCAATGAGACTGGTTTGAGACTGGAATAATATGTTTGTACTCACTAGTGTAATTCAGCACAGAACACATTTCCACGCCTAGAAATTCACCCTAGAAAGGTTTATTTAATAATTGCTTACAGGTAGGCTGACAATCACTGCAGCATGGCTGAGTCTCAGGAACTGGCCTAGTTTGCTTTTTATGCCTGAGATAAACACCACAAACAAAACCAAAATGTTGAGGAATGGGTTTATTTCAGCTTACATATTATATCCCATCGAAAAGAGAATTTAAGGCAGGAACCTGGAAGCAGTAATTGAAGCAGAAGCCATAAAGGAACACTCCTTACAGGCTTGATCCTTTAGCCTTTTTATGCAACCCAGGACCACCTTCCCAAGAGTGGCACTGCCCACAATGACTTAGACATTCCCACATTAATCATTGATAAGGGAAATGAAACACAGGCTTGCCTATAGGCAAATATGATGGAGGCATTTTCACAATTTATGTTGCCACTTCTCAGGTGACTTCTAGCTTGTGTCATTTGACAAAAACAAAACAAAACAAAATCCAACACCTTTGATCCTTTGCCAACTTGAAACATAAATACACCACTATTAAACCACAAACTGTCCTTTTCTGTCTTGTTTGCTCTTGACATGTCCTACTACTATAATAACCACATTATAAAACATAGTCTGAATTATTCATTAAAATGTCACATCATTGTCCCTATTCTTCTCATATACCCAGAACTGCCTCTCAAATCCATGACTTCTTTCACTTTAATCATTATTACATGTATGCACATTCACATAAATACATAAATACAACCCACTGAGTCCTTTTGTGTAATTTTATTGTACACATGTTTAAGGCTGACTACTTGGCTCTGGTATGTCAACTGGCATTTATATCTTGTTAGGCACACATCTTGATGAGAGTTTATAATTATAACTTCCCTGTCAGATATAGGAGACATTATTGTGCAGCAAACTTCCTGGTCCTCTAGGTCTTACAATCTTTCCACTATTCCTTCTACAAAGTTCTATGAACCAAAAGTATAAGAGTTATGTTTAGATATATTGATTGGTTATCTGCATAATTATTTATAAAGCACTTGTATATTATACTGGTTTAAGAAAGTCACAGTAGTTGGTTCTACTCTAAGAGCTATAACCTTATTAGCTAGGTTTATTTGGCTAGGTTTTTAGTACCAGGCATGACTTCTCTCTTGTTAAACTGGCTTTAAGTCCAATTAGACAGCTACTGATTGCTGCAAAGTTATAAGTGCAAATATTGCACATTTATATGTATCTTGCATGTTGGCTATTGTTGTGGCTCATAGACATCCCAGCTGTGTACAATGATTTATTTCTTTCCTCTCTTGACAGTTTCCACATCACCTTTCTGTACTATGATGAAATTCCTCAGAAAAGAGGTTTCTGGGTCATATTCAGCATGAATCCTCAGAATCCTATGTCCAAAGTTTATGGTGTCTTCAGCAAGAGAGAACTAACTTCAACTTTTGTAAGACAACCAGCTGCAATAACAGTGGACTATATTCTTTTGGGAGACATTTGGACTCCACAGTACAAGAACTTGAAAGCAGATTTCTTATGTCTAAGTTCCAGTGTTTTTGCTGGATAATCATTGGCTCTTGTAGATGGAACATCATCACCTGAAGTGGCACACGTGTGTGTGTGTGTGTGTGTGTGTGTGTGTGTGTGTGTGTGTGTGTGTGTGTAAGGAGAGAGAGAGAGAGAGAGAGAGAGAGAGAGAGAGAGAGAGAGAGGGGGGGGGAGGGAAGGAGGGCAGAAGATATATGTAGATTTATGTATACTAAATACAATTTTAGGTAAATATACCATAATATACTTGATGACTGCTTCTATTTCTTTAGGGGTTATAGGTCTATTTAAAATGTTTGTCTGTTCTTGATTTAATTTTGGTATGTGATATCTATTTAGAAAATTGCCAATTTCCTTTAATTTTTCCAATTTTGTGGAGTTCAGGTTTTTGAAGTATAACCTGATGATTCTATGAATGTCTTCAGTGTGTGTTGTTATATCTCCCTTTTCGTTTCTTATATTGTGAATTTGCATATTCTCTCTACCTTTTGGTTAGTTTGGATAGAGGTTTGTCTATCTTGTTCATTTTCTCAAAGAACCAACTCTTTGTTTCATTGACTTTGTATTCTTTTCTATTTTATTGATTTCAGTCCTCTATTTGATTATTGCTGGCTTCTACCCCTCCTGGGTTAGTTTGCTTCATTTTGTTCTAGAGCTTTCACCTGTACTGTTAATTCGCTAGCTTGGGAGTTCTCCACTTCGTTTTTGTAGGAACTTAGTACTATGAACATTCCTCTTGGCATTGCTTTGAAAGTGTCCCATAAGTTTAGGTATGCTGTGCATTCATTTTCATTGAATTCTAGCAAGTCTTTAATCTTTTAAAATTTCTTCCTTGACCCAGGATCATTACAATTGAGCATTGTTCAATTTACATTAGTTTTTAGGCTTTCTGCAATTTGTGTTGTTGAATTTCAACCTTAAAACATGATGATCTGATAAGATACTGGTGTTATTCCAATATTTTGTATCTGTTGAGGTTTTCTTTGTTTTAGAGAAGGTTCCGTGGGGTACTAAGAAGAAGGTATATTATTTTTTTTGATGGGATGTTCTATAGATGTCTGTTAAACCCAATTGAGTCATAACATCTGTTAGTTCCTTTATTTCTCTGTTAAGTTTCTGTTAGTCCTGTCCAGTGGTGAGTGGGGTGTTGAAGTCTCTCAATATTAGCTTGTAAAATTTTATGTGTGATTTAATTTTTAGTAATGTTTCTCTTACAAATGCATGCCCCTTATATTTGGAGCATAGATGTTCAGAATTGAAACATCATCTTGATTGTGAGAAATATGAAATGACCTTCTTCCTCTCTTTTGATCAATTTTAATTGGAAGTCTAATTTGTTTGATATTATGATAGCTACACCAGCTTGTTTCTTGGGTCCATTTGATTGGAAAATAACTTCCCAACCCTTTATTCTGAGGTAATATCTGTATTTGAAGTTGAGGTGTGTTCCTTGTATGCAGCAGAAGGATGGATTCTGTCTTTGGATCCATTCTGTTAGCCTGTGTCTTTTTATATGTGTATTGAGACCTTGATATTAATGATGGGGGACTCCTTCTGTACGCTGTGAATATATGTTTCTCTTATTGGTTAATAAATAAAGCTATTTTGGCCAATGGATAGGCAGAAAGTAGCCAGGAAGGAGGTATAGGTGTGGCTACAAAACTACAAGAATTCTGGGAACAGGAACAGACAGAGTAAGTTGCAGAGGAGACACCATGTAGCTGACAAGTAAGAAGAAAGCCAGGGTAACACTGGTGAGTGAAGTCTGTATGGAGATACATAGATGAATAAGAATTGGTTAATAATTAGGAGAGATCTAGCCTATAAGTAGCCTGAGGCATCATCCAAATAGTTTATAACTAATATAGACCTCTGTGTGTTTATTTGGGACTAAATGGCTGCAGGACCAGGTGGGACAGAAACTTCCATCATCTTCATAAAGTTATTTTTAAGGTCATTTTCTTCTGCTTCATCTACATTTGGATGTTCATTTCTTGCTGGTGTAGATCTAGTCTCTGGTGGTTTCATATTATTCTTTATGTTGTTGAATGTATTCTTCTTATACTGTCATCTACCCATCTCTTCCTCCAGTGGATGCAGTTGAGTCTCTTCTTCCAATTAGTGTAGGTGGGTCCTCTGACTTAGATGTTCTCTCTTCATATCCTTGTGGGGGTGCAGACAAGGTTCTAATAGAGGCAGATGCAGTACTGGATGGTTTGGAGTGTGGAGAGGGTGTCCTCAGTTAGGAAAATGCCTCCAAAAGATTTGTCTGTAGGCAAACCTAACAAGTTGTTTAGATTAATGATTGATGTAAAAGGGTCACCCCACTGTTGTTGCATGTAATACGTAAGTATTACATGTTTTCTCTCATTGTGTATTTAACTTGAAACTTCATATATGTGTGTTTTACTTGGAATACCTATAACTATCAGGAAAATAGTAAGGGACTTTATGGGATGGTTAGAGAGGGGAGGCAAAAAGTTTAGTAATAAAACAAGAATGGCTAAATTGGAATTGGAATGTTGGAACAGGATAGAATAGGAAATATGTGGAGTGATAACTAACACTGAAGCTCTTTTGAAAAACCTTATCAAAACCTACACTTGTCACAGCTCCCTAAAATATCATATATACAGACATATGCATATACATATATACATATGTAAAATGAGATTTAATGGGGTTTTCCTACAATGAGGGGGCAGTATCCCAACCATGCATAACATTCTAGCAAACAAAATCTCTGATACCAGGAATAGGCTACCTATTTTTGACTTGTTCAATAGGAGCACATAGAACCTAAATATTTCAGGCTATTGCCAATATCCTTCATTACTCTATATAACTTGACAAATAATACCTTATTGATGCAGATACTACATACTTGACTATTATAATATAGAGAAACCTAGTAATGACCTAGAAGCTTCAACACTACTGGATAACTTCTGAATTGCTATGCATGCAAAAGAGTAGAAAAGTAATCATCTTTCTTAACCAAACTGTAATCTCTGTGAGATACAATAATGACTGATATGACCAGATATATCCATTTGGCAATAGGGTAAAATGTTTTAAGAGTAACCAATCACTTTATTATTGGGTCTAAGTCCTTATCCATAAAATAAATGGACAACATACCGGGCACTATTTTGTCCCCAGACACCTATGTCTAGATAGATCATATACACAATATGAGAGAAACTTACACTATTGTTTTGTTAAGTGGACATAGTACTAAAATGACACCTAATGTCTTATTTTCATACCTATAACAGCCTGTCTCTCAACCCTTACCTAAATACTCTCCTTGCAGCATATACCAATTAACACAGAGACCCTCAACTGGTCAATGTGCAAAGAAGTGACTGCAGCATGCATAAATGTAAATGGGATGTATATATTACAACCCTCCCCCTTAAAGTTGATGGATTTTCATGAAAGCAGGGGAGAAAAACTGTAAGAGAGGTAAGTATGTATGATTTCAAGCAAACTGTGTTCTCAAGACACAAGACAGATGCAAATATGTACACGCACATCATTTATGACAGCCTGTACAATACATTCACAAATGCATGTAAGACAACATTTTAGAAGGGACAGGATTGGATGGACACCAAACCTCACCAGTAACTGTGTAACTATTGGCATTTGATAGCATAGCAGCTGTGAGAGAAAAAGCCAGTTTTCTTTAATGGTGTGATGCCAAGAAGGTCAACCACACTTCAGAGTAAGTCCCATTGCTAAGAGTAGTATGGCAACATAAACTAGCTTTGATGGAAAAAGAGGAAGAAAATGCAAAATTGATTGGTGGGGTGGTGAGGGGAAAGAAGGTACATATGGAAAGAGTGGTGGTAGGAGGTTAATATGATCAAAATACAATGTATAAAGTTCTCAAAGAATTAATAGAAATTAATTTTTAAAAACAGGACATTTTTAAAATGCCATAGTTAAAAACAAGTATTAACTTAGTCCATTGTGCCTCCTATGATAAGACATTATATTCATGATGTCTAAAAAAAAAACAAGGTTTTCTCAATGGTGGAAGGTTATAAATATAAGACAAGGGCACAGGCAATTGCAGTGTCTGTTGAGAGTCTGCTTACTGGTGGTTTTTGCTGTGTCATTGTTCAACCATAGAGGATAAATGGCACTCTGAGGTCTCTGATAGCAAGCTACTAATTGTAATCCAATAAAGAAATGGATTTTACCAACTAATAATGAGTTTAGAAATGATTTGGGGGATTTCTGAAAAACCAAAAGCAGAATGCCATTTAATCCAGCTATGATACTCCTAGCTATTTACACAAGGGAATCAAGTCAGTATGTCATAGAGATACCTCAATAGCCATTTTTATCACAACACTATTCTAAAAAAGTGTTATGAAGTTAGCCTCCTAGGAACATTTGTAAATGGATGGTTTATAAAGAAAATACAGTATATATGAAAAATTGAGTGTTACTTAGACACCAAGAAGAACAAAATTAAGTTGTTTTTTTTTTTCAGGAAAATGAATAGATCAGCAGCTTGGAGATGGGGAAAACACATGTAATAGTCTATTCTGGTTGGAAAATAAGATTCCCAGTTGAGTTTGCAAATTGATTATCAATCTCAATTGTCCTAACACCTAAAGCTTTTAGATGGAACACAAATATTTAAATTATACACTGTGTCAAAAAAAGTTAAGAATAGTGTATCATTCCATATTAGAAATGCTACAAATTAAATACAATGAAGAAAACATTTGAAGTAGTAAAATAAAACACCATAAAATAAAATTCTTAATAAAAAATAAAAATAAAAAATAACGAGTCACAACTTTCAGGCATTCAAATGATGAAATAATTGATGATCAGAAGACTTCCTGCTCTTTTTTGTGGCGCCTCCTAGGCGGTCGGCTGTGTGAAGATGAAGCTGAATATCTCCTTCCCAGCCACCAGCTGCCAGAAACTCATTGAAGTGGATGATGAATGCAAACTTCATACTTTCTATGAGACGCGCATGGCCACAGAAATAGCTGCTGATGCTCTGGGTGAAGAGTGGAAGGGTTATGTGGTCCGAATCAGTGATGGAAATGACAAACAAGGTTTTTCTATGATACAAGGCATTTTTACTCATGGCAGAGTGCACATGCTGTTGAGTAAGGGGCATTCTTGCTATAGACCAAGGAGAACTGGAGAGAGGAAGTGCAATTCTGTTCGAGGATGCATCGTGGATGCCAATCTGAGTTTTCTCAACTTGGTTATTGTAAAATAGGGAGAGAAGGATATTCATGGACTGACAGATACTAATGTTGCTCATCAGTTGGGACCTAAAAGACCTAGAAGAATCCGAAAGTTTTTTAATCTCTCTAAAGAAGATGATGTTTGCCAATACGTGGTGAGAAAGCCGTTAAACAAAGAAGTCAAGAAGCCCAGGACCAAAGCGCCCACGTGTCCTGCAAAACAAATGGTGTCGTGTCACTCTGAAGAAACAATGAACAAACAAAAACAAGGAGGGGGCTGCAGAATAAGCTAAACTTTTGGCCAAGAGAATGAAGGAAGCCAAAGAAAAGCGACAGGAAGCCAAGAGACGTAGGCTGTCCTCCCTGAGAGCTTCTACTTCTAAGTCTGAGTCCAGTCAAAAACAAGTCTTTAAAGATAACAAATAAATAATCACACATTGAAAAAAAAGAAGACTCACTTTGTCTGGGTGTTATAGCATAGAACTTTAAACCTAAAATTCATGATGCAAGGGAAGGCAGATTTCTGTGAGTTCAAGTCCAGCTTGGTTTATGTAAGAAGTTCTAGACCAGGCATAGCTACATAGTGAGGGCTGGTCTTGAAACAAATAAATCAAACAATTATTTTGTAAATAGATAGATAAATACATAGATAGATACATAGATACATAGATGCATAGATACATAGATACATAGATGATAGATACATAAATTTAACTTCCTTAAACAAAAACAATTTAATACTAGATGAAAATATGGATCTTTCAAACAAATGCAAATATACAAACATTTAGATCTAATTGCTTATACCTCTTTATATGTAATGAAAAACCTTGTCATAAATAGGATATTCTATCCAGAAAAAGTACTATCTATTTATAAAGATATAAGCACGTGTATATATTTCAAGACATTCTGTAATTATTATGTACATGAATATTAATTTAGGCCATATATGTTACATGATTATATTGCTTGAAATTGAAATTTTCCTCAGGCAAGAGGGAAAGTTTGTAAAGAAACATAAAAATGCACTTAAATATCTGCCTAATAACAAAAGTTTCATCTATTTGCAGAAAGTAAGCCATGAAAGGAAAGTATTATGTTTATATTTAATTAGCCATATATTTATGAAATTAATCATTATATTACTATATATTGCACAGACACTAGTCTTATAATTCATTTGTTCTGGATGAAATAGCATTAATATTTTAATATATGGAAGAGGCTGAACATGGAAATTATCATATTCAGTGAATTTATCCAGGCCCAGAAAAACAAATATTGCATATTTCTGCTATGTGTTTATCTCATATTTTTGTTTTTAGATATGTGTATATATGTGGATGTGGGTGTGGTTCATGTCATCAAACTAGAAGGAAAACCCACCATGAGGGAGTAAACTGATGTCTTAAGGCAGGAGGAAGAGGAGAAAGCAAAATATAAAATGGGTAACATGAAAGCAGGAGATGATCCACCAGAAATTCAGGAAAATTTCTATAGAAAGCCATTATGACTTTGCCTATTTATTTAAAGTGTAAACTAATATAATACTTAATAATATAATATAATACTTAAAATAGAAAAATTAAAATAAACTATATATATATTGTGTTTTCTTTGTCTATTTGCGTAATGCATCTTTTAGTTACTGTGAATGCTGCTGCAATAATGAATATGACTGTACAGATATTTGTCATAAGTCTTAAGGTCCTTTGGTATTTACCCAGGAGTGGTATAGATGGGTCATATTGTACTTCTGTATTAGTTTGTTTCAATATTTGCTTCACTAATACACAGAAACACCAGAGTGAATAAGACTGCTACTTTTCCCATATCCATGAAAGCAAATGTTGCCAATTTTTTGATGCTAGCCATTCTGAGGAGGAAGCTGGAAGTTGTGCCTGTGAGAAAACAAGCTTCCCCACATGCTGACATCTATCTGCCATGGGGGCCTACTGTCAGTTTTTGAAGAGCAAACTATTGTCTTGGCAACAGCCTGTGTTGTTTGGGGACTTCCATGGCACTCTTTTGGCCAACAATTCAATTGGATGAAATCCAAGCAGAGTACTGGAAATGTCATTTGGTGACAAGAGATGGCCAGTTGAGCTTCTGTCTCCCTCATTAGAGGCTTACCTTTATATATTATAGGAAGTTTCAGCAGCACTTGGTTTTAATACCAACATTCAAATGCCTTTCAATTCTAGCTGTCTCACCTTTTATTCCCTTCTTCAATCCCATCCCTCCTCCACATTTACCACCAGCTAAGCCTTCTTGTACTCCACCAAGGTGGTGACTGTATTGATACTGCTCAAAGAACTGGTGGCCTTTTAGTTGGGATATTCCCTTTGCCAGCAGCCTTCTCAGCACAGGCCAACAGCCTTTCCTCTCTGGCCTGTACTTGTGGACAAGCTTGAGCAGCTGGGTAGCTGTTTGCTGGTTCCAGGGCCTGGGTGAACTGGTTAATGGCAAGAGGTACTTTAAACCGCTTATAGAGATGGCGCTTTGTGGCTGCAGCCGAATGAAATGGGACAATTTGATGAAGCATGTGAGATCTCTTTTGGGCTGGATGTCCTGCCCGAAGCAGATGTTCTTAGTCCTTTTCTCGAACAAAGGATTCACCACCTTTTTGGCCTCCTGTTTCTTCAAGACGGCCCGGGACCGGGGCCACCTTCTTCCCCTTGGCCTTCTTCCCTTGGGCATTTTGTTCAGCTGGAGAAGAGAGAGAAAGAGCAAGACAACCATTCTCATAGAAGTATTCTTCAATAATAATTTCTAGTTGAACCTGGGGACAAAACTTAAAATAACAATCACTAAAGAAGTTTAAGAAGACATGGCAAACACTCAAACTTAAAGATATTCCAATCAATGTCTCAAGGATGCTCTTCCAAAATCCAGACACAGCTAAATGAAATGATGAAGACAATGTGGGATTTTTTTAAAAAACCTGACTTTAACAAAGAAATAAAAATGTTAAAGAAAAATCAACCTGCAGTGAAATGGAATTAAAATCTCAATAACACAAATACAAAAGGGAAAGACTAAAAAGCATAATTGATGGGGAAAGTCCTTCTGTGTATATGTTTGTCTTATTGGTTGATAAACAAAGCACTGTTGGCCAAGAAGGAAGCAATATAGGCAGGACTAGGAGAGAAGGAGGATTCTGGGAAATGTAGTAGAAGGTTGTCACCATGTGATCCCAGGAAGAAGACACAATAAGGCCAGCATCCTCAGTAAGATAAGTCGTCTTAAAAATATATAGATTAGTAGTTATGGTTGATAATTAAGACTGAGATAGCAAATAAGGAATCCTAGTCATTGGCCAGCAGCATTGTTATTAATATAAGACTCTGTGTGTTATTTGTGGGCACTAAAGTGGCAGCAGAACACGGGCAGCTGGCAGAAAGAGTTATTGTTACACATAATGAATCTTGTATGAAGTAGAATAGTAGGAATCTAAGATAAAGTAGCAAATTTAGGGCATAATGTACGAGATTATGAAAAAATTATATGCACAAAGAGTACATGCAGAAGCTGTTGTATGGCAAGAAAATACCAAATCATCAAATTATAAACTTAGATGAAGAAGAATCCTAAGTCAATGGCACAGAGTATATCTTTGAAAAGATCATAGAAGAAAATACTCCCCAATTAAAGAAAACCATGCCCATACTGATACAAAGAGAACATAGAAGACCAAATAATTAGGAACTCTAAAGAAAATCTCACAGAACATTGCAGTTAAGCACTAAATATACAGAAAAATAGAATATTAAAAGCTTCAACATAAAAAAGTCACATATATAGGAAAATCAATTAGAATACCAGCTTAATTCTTAATGGAAACTGTAAAACCATGAGAATATGGAACAATGGAGTTTAAGTTCAACTTGACCATGATTGCCAACCTATTCTACTGTACCCATTATATCTATTCTTCCATTGTTAAAGAAAATAAACTTTCCAAGATATAAACATGTACACCAAACCAGTCCTGCAATGAACACTAGAAAACATGTTTATTTGACTAAACAAGTTGTATATATGTATTTAGAATAATATTTTGTGTTTGTGTGTGTATGTGTATATATGTGTGCCAACAGTGAATGAAATAGAGGTTATGGATTTAAGATTGATGCAATTTCCCCAATTACATTACATGAATTTAAAACACTTAAAATGAAATGATTCAATTTTCCAATTAATTTACATTAATTAAAAAACTTTGGAAAGAGCTGACCTGACACATACGAGGTGAGTGACCCTCTGCTCTTACCCAACTCCTGTCCCAAGCCCCATTCACCCCGATCTCTCTGGGCCTATGCCTGCTTGGAGTAGACCCTCCCAGACAGGGAAGAGCTCCCTGAGTCGGAAACACCCTACTCTTCCTTCGCTTTCCGGTGACCTGTCCCCTACTGAGGCCTAAGTCCTTCAGAGTGAGGAGACTACGAGGAGAGGCAAGATCATCCAGAGCTTCGGACATTGAATCCTTGGCCCACATACACCACTGGGTCACAAGAGGGGATAGAGAGACCCCACCTGCACCCACTGGAAGAAGATATGGGAAGAAGACAGAATAAGAACTCACTCAACCAAAGAAAGACCAATATGACACCACCAGAATTTAGGGACTCCATGCCAGCAAGATCTGAAAAGCTCCACACAAAAGATGAGGAAGAGATGGACCTCAAAAATTATCTCGGCAAGATGATAGAGACCTTTAAAGAGGAAACAAGAAAGTCTCTTAAAGAAATAAAAGAAAAACCAAGCAAAAAATTACGTGAAATGGAGGAAAAGAGAAACCAAAAAATTCATGAAATAAACAAATGTCTTAAAGAATCTAAAGAAACGCAAGACAAAACAACCAAACAAGTGAAGGAAGCACTCGAAACAGGTCAAGGCATGAAAGCTGAAATAGACACAATAAAGAAAACACAGAATGAGGCGATGCTGGAAATGGAAAGGCTGGATAAATGATCAGGAACTAAAGATGTGAGTATAACTAATAGAATTCAAGAAATGGAAGAGAGAATCTCAGTTATTGAAGACTCGTTAGGGGATATACATTCATCGTCCAAAGAAAATCTCAAGTCCAACAAATCCCTAACACAAAATAACCAGGAAATATGGGACACCATGAAAAGACCAAACCTAAGAATAATAGGTATAGAAGAAGGTGAAGAAACACTGCTCAAAGGTAAAGAAAATATATTCAACAAAATCATAGAAGAAAACTTCTCCAACCTACAAAAGGGTATGCCTATGAAAGCACAAGAAACTTACAGAACAACAAACAGACTGGACCACAAAAAGAATTCCCCCTGACACATAATAATCAAAACACCAAATCTACATAATAAAGAGAAAATATTTAGAGCAGCAAAGGAAAAAGGCAAAGTAACATATAAAGGCAAGCCAATCAGAATCACACCTGACTTCTCAATGGAAACTCTGAAAGCCAGAAGGTTTTGGATAGATATCCTACAAGCACTAAGGGAGCATGGATGTCAACCCAGACTACTGTACCCAGCAAAACTTTCAATCACTATAGATGGAGAAAACAAGATATTCCATGACAAAAACAGATTTAAACAATACATATCCACAAATCCAGCACTACAGAAGGTTCTGGAAGGAAAACTCAAACCCAAAGAACATAACTATACTCACAAAACATAGGCAATAGATAATCTAATTTTACCAAACACAAAAAGAAACAGGAGGGTGAAATCCACACACAATGACACCACCAACAATAAATCCGAAACAAACAAGAACCAACAATCAATGGACATTAATATCCCTAAATGTCAATGGTCTTAACTTACCCATAAAAAGATATAGGCTAACAGAATGGATATGAAGTCAGAATCCATCCTTCAGCTGTTTACAAGAAACACACCTCAACTTCAAAGACAGCATTACCTCAGAGTAAAAGGATGGGAAAAGATTTTCCAATCAAATGTGACCAAGAAACAAGCTGGTGTAGAAACCCTAATATCTAACAAATTAGACTTCAAACTAAAATCAATCAAAAGAGATGAAGAAGGGCATTTCATACTCTTCACAGGAAAAGTCCATCAAGATGAAGTCTCAATCCTGAACATCTATGCCCCTAATATGAAAGCACCCACATTTGTAAAAGAAACATTGCTAAAACACAAACCACACATAAAACCACACACACTTATAGTAGGAGACTTCAACACCCTCCTTACACCACTAGACAGGACCACCAGACAGAAACTTAACAAAGAAACAAAGGATATGACAGAAGTTATAACCCAACTGGGTTTAACAGATATCTATAGAACATTCCATCCAAACACAAAAGAATATACCTTCTTCTCAGCTCCACACAGAACTTTCTCTAAAATTGACCACATAGTTGGCAGCAAAGCAAACCTCCACAGTTACAAAAGAATTGAAATAACCCCCTGTATCTTATCAGATTACCATGCTTTAAAGCTAGAATACAATAGCAATACAAATTGCAGAAAACCTACATATTCATGGAAATTGAAATAACACCCAATTGCACCATTCCTGGGTTGAGGAAGAAATAAAAAAAAAAGAAATTAAAGACTTCCTAGAATTTAATGAGATTGTAGACACAACATACCCAAACTTATGGGACACTCTGAAAGCAGTGCTAAGAGGAAAGTTCATAGCACTAAGTGCCCACATGAAGAAACTGGAGAAAAGTCACACTAGAGAATTGACAGAACAACTGAAAGCTTTAGAGCAAAAAGAAGCAAACTCACCACAGAGGAGTAGACGCCAGGAAATAATCAGCCGGAGGGCTGAAATAATAAAGTAGAAACTAGGAAAACATTACAAAGAATCAATGAAACAAAGAGTTGGTTCTTTGAGAAGATCAACAAGATAGACAAACCTTTATCCAAACTAACCAAAAGGCAGAGAGAGAGCATGCTAATTAACAAAATCAGAAATGAAAAGGGGGATATAACAACGGACACTGAGGAAAACCTGTACTCGACAAAATTCAAAAATCTAAAGGAAATGGACAGTTTTTCTGGATAGATATCACTTACCAAAATTAAACCAAGAACAGATAAGCAGTTTAAATCGACCTATAATCCCTAGTGAAATAGAAGCAGTCATCAAAAGCAGTTAAGCACTAAATACACGGAAAATAGAATATTAAAAGCTTCAATATAAAAAAGTCACATATATAGGAAAATCTATTAGAATACCACCAGAGAAGCTAGGAAACGAGGAGGACTCTAAGAGAGACATACATGGGAAAGGGACAGATCTCCTGAACAAGTTGGGAGTATGAGTGGAAGGAAGAGGGAGCTAGGAGAATGAGAGGGGGAGAAGAGGAGTGGTGAGGAGGACAGGAGGGAGCAGGAAGTTTGAGTTGGAGGAAACAGAAGAGAGCAAGATAAGAGATAATATAATAGAGGGAGACATTATAGGTTTAAAGAGAAATCAGGCACTAGGGAAATGTCTGGAGATCTACAAAGATGACACCAACTAACAATCTAAGCAAAAGAGGAGAGGCTAACTTAAATGCCCTCCCCTGATAAGGAGATTGATGATTGACTTATATGCCTTCCTATACCCTTCACCCAGGAGATGTTGGAAGTGGAAGCAGACATCCACAACTAATCACCGAAATGAACTGGAATCCAGTTACAGAGAAGTGATGAGAAAAGGGGTCCAGACCAGGCTGGTGAAACCCATAGAAACAGCTTACCTGAACATCGGGGAACTCTTGCTCTCCAGACTGATAGGTGGAATACCAGCATGGGACAGATCCAGACCCCATGAATGTGGGTGTCAGTGAGGAGACCTTGGAAATCTATGGGGCCTTTTGTAGTAGATCAGTACTTATCCCTAGCATAGGTATGGACTTTGGGAGCCCACTCCTCATAGAGGGATATTCCCTCAGCCTAGACACACATGGGAGGGCCTAGGCCCTATCCCAAAGAATATGACAGACTCAGAAGACCCCCTATGAAAGACCTCACCCTCTCTGGGGAGAAGAAAATCTATGGGATAGGTAGGGTGTTAGTTGTGGGGGGCAGGGGAGGAGGGAGGCAGTGGGAACTGGGATTGCCATGTAAAATAAATTATTAAAAAATTTAAAAAATCTTTGCAAAGGAATAAACAGAATCCACAATTCAACAGACTATACGAAATAGCTTTAAAGATAGCTACAGCCTTAAAATGAAAAGATGGGAAAATTATTCCAAGAAAAGAGGACCAGGAAGCAAGCAGAGGTTGCTAGCCTCATATCTAACATAAATAGACTTCCAACTAAAACAAATCAGAAGGACTAAAAAGACCCTTCATTCTAATCTGGAGAATAGTTAACCAAGAAGTCCATTGCAATCCTACATATATATTCACCAGACTCTGGGGCACCCAATTTCTCTAAATGCATATTAGTGGAAGTAAAGACACAGATAAAATACAACTTAGTGACAGTAGTTGATATTAATATCTCTCTCCAATATCCAGGCCATTTGGCCAAAAAAGAAACTGAAAGATGTCAGAATTAAATGTTACCACATAACAAATGGACTTAATATGTACCTATAGAATATTCTTATAAAGTCCCAAAAGTGTATACTCAACTCAGCAGCATACAGAAGCTTCTCTAAAATAGACCACATATTGGGAAACTAAATATTAAAAAATTCATAAACAACTCCATGTTTCATCTCTTACCATAATGCAATAAGACATAAGCAAACAAATCTCTCATAATTACACAAACTCAAGGGAATTAAATACCATATTAATGAATGATGAATGGTCCAAAGATGAAATCAACATTTTTAAAAATTCCAGTAACTAAATGAAAATGAAATTCACTATAGAAAAACCTTTGGGACACATTAAAACTGTCCAAAGAGTAAATTTATAGTTTTATGTTCCTACACTAAAAAATCAGAAAGATCATAAATAAAGGAATTAGTTTATATTACTCAAGAATTTGGAAAAATAGTCAAACCAAAGCCCAGCAGAAGTCAAGAAATAATACAAGTCAGAGCAAATTAATAAAATAGAAATAGAAAACAAGAGAGAGAATCAACAAATATAATGCCTGGTTGTTTGAGAACATAAACATGAACAATAAACCTTTGGTCCAACAAACAAAAAGAAAGAAGACAACACAAGTTAACAGAATCATAAATGAACAGAGAAAAATGCGGACAGACATTAAACATGGTATTCCCTCACTCATATATGGATTTTACACATAGAGCAAAGGATTACCAGCCTACAATCAAAACCACTAGAGAAGTTAGGCAACAATGATGATTCTAATAGAGACACACATGGTTCCCCAGAGAAGGGGAAAGATATCCTGAGCAAATTGGGAGCATGGTGGGAGGGAGAGGGAGCTAGAATCAGAAGGGGAGAAGTGGAGGGGTGAGGAGGACATAAGGGAGCAGGAAGTTTGAGTAGGGGGAAGAATAGAGGAGAGCAAAATAAGACATACTATCAGAGAGGGAGCCAGTATAGCTTTAAAAAGAAATCAGGCACTAGGGAAATGTCCAGAGATCTACAAGAATGACACCAACTAACCATCTAAACAACAGTGAAGAGGCTACATTAAATGCCCTTCCCTGATAATGAGATTGATGACTAACTTACATGCCATTCTAGAGCCTTCATCCAGCAACTGATGGAAGTAGAAGCAGGTACCCACAGCTAAACACTTAACTGAACTGGAATCCAATTGCAGAGAAGGAAGATTGATGAGCAAAGGGGTAAAGACCAGGCTGGTGAAACCCACAGAAACAGTGGACCTAAACAAGTGGGAGCTCTTAGCCCCCAACTGATTACTGGGAAACCAGCATGGAACTGTTCCAGACCCCATGAATGTGAGTGTCAGTGAGGAGACCTCGGAAATCTATGGGGCTTCTTGTAGTAGATCAGTACTTATCCCTACCATAGGAATGGACTTTGGGAATCCATTTCACAAAAAGGATACTCCCTTAGCCTAGACACACAGGGGTGGGCCTAGGCCCTATCCCAAAGGATACAACAGACTCTAAAAAACCCCATGGAATACTTCACTCTCCCTGGGGAGCAGAAAGGGTAAGGGATAAGTAGGGTTTTAGTGCCGAGCAGGGGAGGAGGGGAGGGGAGGGGGTGGGAACTGGGATTGACATGTAAAAGAATCTTGTTTCTAATTTAAATTAAAAAATTGAGAAAAATAAAATAAAATCTGAGAGAGAAAAAAAAAAGAAATTCAGAACATTCTACCTCATGAGATGGAATCGATCCCTGACACTGCTCAGGTGGCCAAGAATCTGAGACTAGATTGCCACAGACCTAAGGACAAAAAGATGACTCCTAAAGAAGTTCTTGTATATTCACAGAATAGTGTTTTGCTCAGCTACTATCAGAGAAGTTTCCTCCCATATCAGATGGGAATAAATAGAGACTCATAAGGGGACAATGTGCAGATAGTAAGAGACCTTGGAGCACTCAGACCTACATGAGAGTAAATAGGATGCCTCCTTCACTTCCCTCCCCATGGGGCTCAGGAAACCCTATAGAAGAGGAAGCAGAAAAAAATAGTATACAAGAAGGAATGGGGCACACCAAGGAACCAAGGCCTTCAAACACAAAAGGACTGATTCACATATGAACTCAGAGAATATGGCAGCATGGATATGCTCTGTCTAGGCTTGATGGTGTCCCACAAGCTATCTTCCATTGGTAACCATAATCAAATCAATAACTAATATTCTCCCACCAAGTGATGAATCTAACCATGTGACTCTGTATGCCTTTGGGTAATATTGTTGGAGGATTTTCGAACATTGAACTGGGAAAGCCGTTGGGTCACAAAACAAAATTAGTTACTACATGTGAGCTTTAAAGATAAGAATGCTAAGGGAAAAGGAAATAATTGAGGCCTATCTTGAGGTTTCAGAGGGAAGCAGAGTGTCTACTGAGAACTGACTTAAAGGTAATCTGTGTGATATAATAAAGAATCTGTGTGTGATAGTAGCCCAGGCTTAAAGGGTTAGAAGTGACTCACAAAAGCTCATTGTTACTGCCATGAAATCTGTGCATCCCTTGGAAGGGTTGCATAGAGTCAGCTGTGTCTAAAAATTAATCTGTGGTTAATAAGAGATCAGGACAATAGCAAATATTTCCTACAAGTTAGTGCACAGAGGTGGCCCAAGGGTACTGGAATACATTTCAAGTACACAACTTAGCAAATAGAATGCAAGAGTCACCCACATGGCACCATTTTTGCTGTTCTGTTTTTCTTTTCTTTTTAAAAATTATTTCTTTTTTTGAGATTATAATATAACCACATCATTCCATCCCTTTGTTTGTCATCCTACCAAATCCTCCCATATACTGCCTCCATGTTCTTCATTCATTGTTGTTATACACACACAAACACACAACACATGTATTTCTAACTAACTCTGTATAACACTCTATGTATGTGTGTTTTCAGGGCTGACTATTAGGTATTAGATACCTAATTGCTGTACTGTTCTCTGGGGAAGATTATTTCTCACACTCTTGGTGTTGCTATGTTGTTTTAAATGATATTCTATTTTGTTTCTTTTTCTGTAGGGGTGAAACCTCCTGGGCTTTCCTCCATTCATGGTAGCATGTCTATATTCTGTATATGTTATCTGTGTTTACCTCATGTTTAGGCAGACATGTTGGTGAGAATTTATGAGTGTAGATTTTGGCATTCTTAGGAGACACAATCTCACAGCAAGATCCCTCTGTTCCTCTGGCTGTCACTATCATTCTTGACAGTTGTATTGTAGATTCGTATTTTGGAACCGGGATCCCTAACTCTGCACTTAAAGTGATTATTATTTTCTGTTATGGTCTCTGTCTGTTGAAGAGATAAGTTTCCTTGCTAAGTAGTGAGGACTACACTTACCTGTGGTTATAAGGACAAATATTTAACATGAACTTACAAATTATGCTGGCAGTTATAGGTTCCTCTCCAAGATACATGACTTCACTAGCCCTGGTTAGTAAGCTAGATTACTAGTAGTAAGCATTATTTTTCTCTTGTTGAGAAAGTTTTAAGTATGATTAGAAGTATGTATCTTGGTTACCTTCACCCCTTCCCTACCTATTCCCAAATCTACTCCACCTCCCTCACCTATCAAACTTTATGTTATCTCTCTTAAAAAAATAAAGTAAGTACAATCTGTGGGGGACTTGTCCTGGAAAGTGGTTGATTTACCTGAGACCACAGTCTTAATGAAAATGACCCTTTCCCTTCCCCCTCCCCCTGCCTCTCCCTCTACTCCTCCATCCTCCCCCTCCCTCTCCTGCACCCTCTCTTTCTTTCTCCCCTAGCAACTGATGAAAAAATAGCTCCTCAGCTAGGACATGGACTTCCTGGACACTTTTCTCCTGTTCATTTTGGGATTTTGGCTGGCTTGAGTTCGTGTAGGTCTTTGGTTTGCTGTCATAATCACTGTAAGTTCACACATGCAACTATCCATTTGTTTCCAGTATACAGTTTTTTCTTGAAGCTGTCCACCAGCTCTGGCTTTTGCAATTTGTCTTTCCCTTCTCCTAAGAAGATCCCCAAGTCTTAAGGGCTAAGGTGTGATACAAAAGTCCCACTTAATGGTGTCTACACTGTAGTCTTTTACTTTCTGCATCTTGGCCAGCTGTGGGTCTCAGGGTTAACTGCCTCAATATGCCCTTTTTAAATTACTCTAACTCCCTTATAAATTCTATTTTTCTATGTCAATATTTACTCTCATTTATCAACTGTTAAATCATCTTAGTCATTTATCCTTTGATAACATCTGATATTAAACTTGTTTTATATTTCAGCCACTATACTATGTACAGTGAATACATCAATGTGGGAAGAAAATGTTTCCTTGTTCTCATCTGCTATACCACATGGCACAAAGCTGCACAAAGTAGGACATTGGGATAACCATGGCTTTGCACAATAATATTTTTTAAAAGGGGCATGCTTTCATAGGTGAATTTTCTACTAAAAAATATTCCTGTGGCAAAAGGAAATAAGTCAATTGCTAAATACTGGATTTTCTTTTTAAGTAAGTCTGTTTATCCAGCTTCTATTTCAACTCTCAAAATTTCATAGATTTCAGTATTAGAAAATCAAATCAGTGATGATTTACTTGTCCATTTGAGTCCATGAGAGTAAATACTAAAAGCAGAAAAATCCAGAAACAGTTTATCTATTCTATTCCAAGATGCATTATAAAACACATATATTTTGTTGGAAGATAATTATTCATAAAAAATAATAATTTTAAAAATTGACAGAGAATAAAGCAGTATTACATAACATATAAATTAAGTTGCTTACATAATTTTGGAATTTGTGGTTTACCTTTCAATGCATATATATATATATATATATATATATTATATATATATATTATTCTTGGATAGAATCATTTTAATAATTTTCATTTAAATTAGAAACAATCTTATTTACATATCAATCCCAGTTCTCCCTCCCATCCTCCCATGGCCCCTCTGACCCCACATCCTATCCCCTGTCCACTCCCAGGGAGGATAAGGCCTTCCATGAGGGATCATCAAAATCTATCAAGTCATTTGGGGCAGGGCCTAGGCCGTCCCCCATGTATCTAAGCTAAGAGGGTATCTCCCCATGGGGAATGCACTTCTGAAGTCCATGTGTGAATCAGGGATACATCCTGGTTCCACTGCCAGAGGCCCCATAGACTGCCCAGTCTTCCTAGCTGACACCCACATTCAGTGGGCCTGGTTTTGCCCTATGTTAGTTTCCCAGCTATCAGACTGAGGTCCATGAGTTCCCACTTGCTGAGGTCAGCTGTTTCTGTGGGTTTTCCCAGCATGGTCTTGACCCCTTTGATTGTCACTCCTCCCTCTCTACAACTAGATTCCAGGTGTTTGGCTCAATGGTTAGCAGTGGATTTCTACTACTGCTTCCATCAGCTACCAGATGAAGGCTATAGAATTTCTATTTGTACTATTGAATTTTGTTTTCTGAATTGGCCTTATTTTTATCTTGATTCTTTCCATTTGTAATAAAGGCATAAATTGTTTTAT
This sequence comes from Cricetulus griseus, assembly GCF_003668045.3. Lineage (NCBI taxonomy): Eukaryota > Metazoa > Chordata > Mammalia > Rodentia > Cricetidae > Cricetulus > Cricetulus griseus. Next base: position 72,573,415 of record NC_048604.1, on the reverse strand, counting down.
CTATTTTAATTTTCTAGGATCCCACAATTAATATTAAAAATGAACTTTGAATTCTATATGGACCTTGAACTTTTAAAGTGTTAGAATTTTTAAAGATTGTGGGAATTGTAAAAGTTTGACCATGACTTATATTGTGACATTTACAAGACACCTTGGAAGATAAGACATGAATGATTTTGCCTTGATGTGTTTGTTTGTAAAGTTGTCAAGGGCACATTTTTCTGGTAACCTTTAATTGTCAATTTGACATGGCATAAAGATAAATGATAGCAATGACTAAATTGGGGGGTTGACTTGTTGAGACTGGCCCGTGGCCATTTCTTTTGGTTATTGTTTGATTGCTAATTGACAGAAATAGTTCAAGCCCTTCATGGGAACTGCCATTGCTTGAACAGATAGCCTTGGTTGTATAAAAAGCCTAGATAAGCATATGTCAGCATGCAATCCACTTACTAGCATTCCTCCATGCTTTCTGCTTCATTTTCTCACTTGAGTTCTTAACTTCAATTCTGAAAATCATGGTATATAAACCTATAAACTAAAATAAACCTTTTCCTCGCTTAAGTTGTTTTTATCATGGTTTTTATTATAGCGTCAATAAGGATACTCATTCTTCAATTTCTTTTCAAGAGGTTGAAGGTCTAACACCCTTATAAATATATAAATAAATATCTAGAAGTTATATGCATTCTCAGAATCACAAAATGAACAAGTGTCTACCCACCTTGAGTATCTAGAAGCTATACTATATACATAGAAAAAACTAGTAGAGACCTGTTTTGGCCCTGTGCATGATGCTTCAGTCTCCGTGAGTTCATATGAGCCTTGTCCCTATTAACTTATAGGGTCTTGTTCTCCTGGTACTCTCCTCTTCTGCCTTCTCTTCCACTGGATTTCCAAATAGTGAGGGTAGGGATTTGATAGAGACACACAGTTTAGAGCTGTGTGTTGTAAAGGTCTGTCTGTCTGTCTATCATCTAACTCTCCATCTCCCCCCTTCTCTTTCTCTCTCATAATATCTGACTATGGGTCTCTGTAATTTTTCCCATCTGCTGCAGGAGGAAGCTTCTCTGATGCTGGCTAAATAAGACACTGATATATAAGTATAGTAGAATAACATTGAGTCATTTTCTTGTTACTTTTTTATATAGACTTGTTTTACCCTAGGGCTCTGGGCTATCTAGTCTCTGGTTCTTGGCCAGCAGAGGAGTATTGGCTCCTTCTTATGGAGTAGGCCTTGAATCAAGTCAAACAATGGTTGGTTACACCCACAAGGTTTTATGACACCATTGCTCTATGATATTTTGCAAGCGGGACAAAATGTATATCAAAGGATTGTTGGCAAGTTTGGTTTTTTCTCTCTCTTGGGAGCCTGCAGAGTATATTCCATACCAAAGACATTAGAACTTGGGGATAAAGGTACTATGTAGTTACCAGCTTGTCCTCTCCATATTCTTTGTGTGGGTGTTGTCTTCAGCAATGTGGTTGTGGACCATAACCTATTGTTTTGTCAATAGCCTGGGTTGTTTTTGGGTTTCCATAGGACCCCTTTGGCCAAAACTCAATTGGATGCAACCTGGTCCTGGTACTAGAAGCTTCATTTGGTGACAAAGAACTGGCCAGTAGAGACTCCATCTCCCTCATTATTTCGAGTCTTAATTAGGATTTAAAGGCACTGAAAATATTTTCAACAAAATCTCTCAATTTCTCAATAAAAAGACACAGGCTAACAGAATGGATGCAAAATTGAGATCTATCCTTCCACTGCATCAAAGAAATGTACCTTAATAACAAGGATAGATATCACCTCAATATTTGGGAAAAAAAACTACCACAGCTGAAATCACATATGGATAGTCACACCGTGATATTGGGAGATATCAGTATTCTATTCTTACCAACAGACAGGTCATCCAGACAACTAAACAAAGAAATGAAGGAGTTAACTGCTAACTGAAGTTATAGACCAAATGGACATAAAAGGTATTTACAGAATATTTCACCCAAACAAACACAAAAAATACCTTCTTCTTAGAACATCATTGAACTTTCTCTAAAGTTGATCACATAGTCAGACATAAATCAAGTCTCAAAAGATACAGGAAAATTAAAATAACTCTCTGCATTCTATCAGAACTCCATGGGCCAATGCTGCCTATAAACAACAGAAACAAAAATCTTACAAGTTGTTGGAAATGAATAACTCTATCAAATGTAAAATGGGTCAAGACAGAAATAAGAAATTTGAAACTTCCTAGAATTGTATAAAATGATGACACAGCATTCCCAAGCATATAGAACACAATTAAAGTAGTTCTAAGAGGCAAGTTCATAGCACAAAGTGCTTATATAAAATATTAGTGAGATCTCATATTGGTAATTTAACAACATACCTGAAGGTTAAGGAAAAAGAGAAGAAATCACACCCAAAAGGAATGTACAGCAAGAAATAACAAAACTCAGGACTGGAATTAATAACATAGAAGCAATAACAAGTCACATGAGACAAAGAGTTTGTTCTTTGATGAAAATCAGTAAGATTGACAAACACTTATATACTAATTATATTATATACTAACTAACAAAATTAGAAATGAAGAGACACGAAGGAAATCCAGAGAATCAGAAGGGCATGTTTTAAATACCTGTACAAGACCAAATTGGAAAATCTATTAAAAAAGGAATTTTTTTCTCAAAAGTTGCCACTTACAAAAGTTAAATCTAGGTCAGATAAACAATTTAAACAGATGTGTAAATCCGAATGAAATATAAGCAACCATGAAAAGTCTCCCAACCAAATAGAAGTCCAGGCACGGGTGATTTTAACACATAATTCTACCAGGTTTTCAGAAAAGAGGTAATACATATACTCTTCAAATTATCACACAAAAGAAAAACTAGAGGAACATCACCACATTTGTTTTATGGGGTCACATAAACACCCAACAAATAAAGAGAATTACAGACCAATTTCCCTTATGAAAATCCAAAAACCTTTCAAAAATACCATCTAACATGATCAAGTAGGCTTCATCCCAGAGATACAGATATGGTTCAGCATATGTAAACTGATGTATGTAATACACCACATAAACAAACTCAAATCTCAAAAACTACATAGTCCTCTCATTAGATGCAGAAAAGGCCTTTGAGAAAACTTAACATTACTTCATTTTAAAACTCCCAGAGCAATTAGGGATACAAAAGATATGTTTCAATATAAAAAAGGCAGTTTACAACAAGCCCATATCAACATCAACTTAAATGGAGAGAAACTCAAACACTTTGACTAAAGTCAGGAACAAGACATGAATATCCAATCTCTCCATTCCTGTTAAATATAGTACTTGAAGTCTAGCTAGAGAAGCAAAACAACTGAAAGAGATCAGAGTACAAATTGGAAAGAAAGATTCCAACGTATTGCACTTTGTGGATGATATGAAAGCATACATATGTGTCACTAAAATTTCTGCTAGGAAACTCCTACAGTTGATAAACACTTTCAGCAAAGTAGCTAGATATAAAATAAACTAAAAAACCAATAGCCATCCTATTTGCAAATGACAAATGGCATGAGAAAGAAATAGTGAAAGCAATATCTTTCACAATGCCTTTAAATAGTATAAAATATACTGGCATAACACTAACCAATAAAGTGATACACTTGTATGATGAAAACTTTCAGACATAAGAGAAAGAAATTTTAGAAGTTGGAAGATGTAAAGATTCCCCATGCTCATGGATCAGTGGCATTACTATATTAAAATGACTCTCCTCCTAAAAGAAACACACATATTCAATGAAATCCTCATCAAAATTCCAACATAATTCTTCATAGATCTTGAAAGGAAAATTTTCATATTTGAAACATCATCATATGGATCATCATTTATATAGAAACATCAAAAACCCAGGATAGGCAAACAATACTGAATTTTAAAAAAAGAATTGTGGAGGTATCAGCATCCTCATTTTTGAGTTATACAGCAGAGCTATAGTAATAAAAATAGCATGGTATCAGTACAAAAACAGATAAGTTGATCAGAAGAATCAAATTGAAGTCCTAAACCCAAATCCACACACCTATAGAGACCTGATTTTTGATAAAGAAGCAAAAAATCCACACTGGTGTTAGTCAAATGGGCAGCTGCATGTGTGGAATAATGTAAATAGAGCCATACTTATCATCCTTCACAAAACTCAACTTATAACTGATCAAAGACCTCAACATAAAAACTAAAAACCTCTACACTGAACCTGATAAAAGAGAATGTGGGAAATGACTCATTGGCATAAGAAAAGTCTTTCTAAACATAAGATCATTAGCACAGTCACTAAGACAACAAATGGGACCTCATGAAATTGAAAAGCTTCTGCATGGCAAAAGACACTGTCATATGGCCAAAGTGGCAGTCTACAAAATGGGAAAAGATTTTTTGCCCAACTATACACTAATATCCAAAATGCATAAAGAACTAAAAACTAGAAACCTAAAACATTCAATTAATAAATAGGGAACAGTCCTACAAACAGAATTCTCAAAAGGGGAAAATCATATGCCTGAGAAACACTTAAAAATGTTCAAAATGTTTAGCCATGGGAAATGCAAAACAAAACTACTTTGAGATTTCACCTTATACCTACCAAAATGTCTAAGATCAATAAAACAAGTGATAACTCATGCTGTCTAGGATGTGGATTGAAGAGAACATTGCTGGTGGGAGTGAAAACCTTTACAGCCACTTTGGAAGGTGTGTGTTGGTTCTTCAAGAAGCTGGTAATAGATTCAACTCAAGATAAAACTATACTAATTGCCTTGGCGTTTTCATTGCTGTAAAGAGACACCATGACCATGGAAACTCTTATAAAGAAACACATTTAATTGAGGTAGTGGCTTACAGTTCAGAAGTTCAGTCCATTATCAATATGGCAAGGAACATGTATGGCAGCATGCAGGAAGATGTGGTACTGGCTACATTTTGATCAGGAGGCAACAGGAAGGGGTGCATGACACTGGGAGTAGCTTGATCATGCGGGAGACCTCAAAGACTGCCTCCAGAGTGACACACTTCCTCCAACAAGACCATACCTCCTAATACTGCTACTTTGTTTAGGGGGCATTTTCTTTCAAACCACCACACTACTCTTGGGCATATATACAAAAATGTATTTTATCCTACCATAGAGACACTTGATTAACCATGTTGATTCTTGCTCTATTCATGATAGCCAGAATTAGAGAGCACTTAGATGTTCCTCAACAGAAGGATTGTTTAAAATATATTATGCATTTACACAATGAAGTATTACTCAGATATTAAAACAAAATTAAATCATGAAATTTACAGGTCAATGGATGGAACTAGAAAAAAAAAAGATCATCCTGAGTGAGATATCACAAACCTAGAAAGAGAATTATGATATGTATTCACTTATACATACATATTAGCTGTTAGGTCAATGATGATAGACAAGCTATAATCCATAGAACTACAGAGCTTAGGTGTAGATTAATGGACTTGGGTGGGGTGGGAAATAGATCTCGTCAAGAAATGGAAATAGAATAAACAGCTATGGATGGATGAATGGGTGTGAAACATGAGGATCAAGTGGGGAAGGGATGGAGAGAGTTGGAGGAGGGAGGGAATATGGGAAGAGACAGCTAAAATTAAGGGTCTTTTGAAACCTAATATATTAGAAGCTTCTTAAGATGTATACATATATAAATGTGATCTGAATGAAATCATCAAAAACGAGGAAGACCAAGCAACAAATGGTCATCTCTTGTCGTCAAATGAAGATTCCCATGCCAGGATTGGTGTAGAGAGTTGTTTTGTATGTCAACTTGACATAAGCTATGGTCATCAGAGGAAGGAGCCTAAGCTGAGAAAATGCCTCCATGAGTTCCAGCCATAAAGCATTTTCTCATTAGTGATTCATGATGGAAGGCCCAGCCCAAGGTGGTTGGTGCCATCCTGGGCTGCTGGTCCTGGGTTCCATAAGAAGGTGGGCAGATAAAGAAATGGGAAGTAAGCCAGTAAGCGGCTCCCTACATGGCATCTGCATCAGCTCCTGCTTCTGGGATCCCATCCTGTTTGAGTTCCTGTCCTGACTTTCTTCAGTGATGAACAGCAATGTGGGAGTATAAGCGAGATAAAAACTTTCCTCTGCAACTTGCTTTTTGCTTACAGTGTTTGGTCACAGCACTAGAAACACAAACTAAAACAATTGGTTACAGCTAAATAATTGTTGACCAAAGGGTTCCCATAGGAATCTGTAAGCAACTCAGGCTCTTGCCAAGAATGTATGTTGTTCTCCAAAAACTGACAGCAAGGCCCTGTTGCTGAACACAACACCTACGCAACTCATAGAACATGGAGAAGTTAAGTGTACTTTAGAATAAGCAAAATTTATACATTTGTGTTTATGCACATTTACATATTTACACAAATACATGCACACATGTACATATATGAATATATAAATGTACACATCATACATGCATACACAAAGAGAGAGAAAGAGAGAAAGAGAGAGAGAGAGAGAGAGAGAGAGAGAGAGAGAGAGAGAGAGATTATACATGGTATGTGCTCCCACATGAGCCATGGACTATCTAACAAAAAGTCCAGTGCTAGGCATGAAAACATCGCTCAGGGTGTTGTTCAGCAGAATACAAGAGATTCCACTAACAATATGTGCTGTGGACATTGACCTTGTTTGCTTTATAACACTTGAAGGAAAGACCCTATTACTGGGACACCACACACATGGACACAGGACTTGAAGTAATACAGCCAGAAATGTCCTGGAAGCCTTCTGAGTACTGGCTTTCATAGTGTTGGTAAATGACAGACAAGCTGCATAGAAAAGAACCAGTCACTACCTAACTATAGCTCCATTTTAGTATGTGTGTTGTCAAAGTGAGCATTATTTCTTGACTTCAGTAATTATCACATGATTGTTCAGTTTACATTCTTATTTCTTACATATACATTTTCCTTTTCTAGGTGATAGATATTTAATTAAAAATAAGTAATATTAAGAATTGAATGGAGAGAAATTTTACTCTTAACAGTGCAAAGATTAGAAAAATGATTTTAAGTACTATTTTGTTATATATTTTTAAAGCATCATTTAGCATGCCTTTTCCTTTTGGCCAATAAGAAGATTAACATTTGAAATTTTAAATGAAAAAGATCTACACAAAGAATTTGGGCAGGGACACTTGGAACATCATCTCTTTGGGTATGTGTGGAAGACAAGGATTGAGACCAGACGTACATCATTTTATTTTAATCCTTGTCACATTAACTTGGTTAATACTCATTGTAAATTTGACAGGACCCACAATCTCCTTGGAAACAATCTTTGGAGCATTACTTTGAGGGAAGTTCAATATTTGTTTAGCTGAGAAGTAAAGGTGCCATTATAATTATGGGTTCCATCATTCCATGGGCTGGAGTCCTAGACTGAAGAAAAGGGAATAAGCGAACTGTGTATCAGTAGTTATCTCTACATGTTTCCTCACTGTGGATACAGCATGGCTCACTTCCTCAAGCTCTAGACATCGTGACTTCCAAATAATTATGTGCTTTACCCTCAAACTCAGCCAAAATACTCCCTTCCATCCATGAGGTGCTTTTTGTCAGGCATTCTGTCAGAATACTGAGAAAAGCAAGTAGCACACTTGTGAAGGTGAGCCATAACATCTACCTTTTAGAATTACTGAAGAGTGAAAACAAAAGAGGGAAATAGGCAGAGTTGGGGAATGGAGCAAAAGAAAAATGGAGCTAGATGTAGGAGGGAGACAATGGGAAAAGAAAAAAATGTATGGTGATTTTCCACTAAATCATGGCATTACTGATATATTGCCTCTGCAGACATTTATTTATTTATTTATTCATTAGAACTATTACTCTTTACCAACATTTGTGAACACACAATATGAGCCTTCCAGTTAACAGGGTAGCCATGACTAGGACCTTAAAGGTTCTTCATCCTTCAGGCAAGTACATCCTAACTGAAGAACTAAATATGTAAACAAATGGAGGGCCCTGAAGAAATCTGTCACAGTGATACAGTCTATGGAAAGGCCAGCATGGGTAATGTAGACATGAAGAGTGCTCATGACAAAGACACAAAACAGCAGGGAGGGAAAGAGTACACATTTTTTCAGAGAACCAACCTGGGGCAAGATGGTAAGATTTTTAACCTCATATATATTATTTATTGGAAGCCTGTCTCCTTGTTCTCACCCTGGAGGACAGGCCCAACCTGAATCAAAGTAGGTCCCATGAACTGAGGAAATCCTTTGCAAAGGCTTACTACCACATTCCAGTCACAAACCTAAAGAAATGTGTTGCGTTAATTCCTATACCATTGGTATGAATCCCATTAAGGAACACCACAGAGGTGACCTGGATTGTTGTGTTATCATTTCTATGTGCATTAGATAACTACGAAAAGAGGAGGAGCTCAAAGAAGGCTGCATGAGAAGTAGTTGTGAGACGGATATTTAATTCCATGGGAGAAAAAGTCACAGTACATGAAGCAGCTATTTTTGCCATTTTTTCTTGTTTATCATGATTTCTGCTCATCATTTTAAGTGTCCTTAATTAATGATACATTTTTATTGGACATCTTCCCTCAGGCTTTTAAGGCAGAGGACATAGTTCTAAAAAATCAAATAACTAAATAATAAATAAAGTGCTGAGTGGTAAAGTGACCCTCAGATGAAGGAATAGAATTGCAAACTTAAATGCAGAAAATGTGCCAGTTCATCATCAGTGACACCTGGGAGGAGGGCCACCCCCCAGGAGTCTTAACAGCAACCCTCCTGCCTGCATCATGGTCTTAAATCCAGGGCACCTTAAGAAATAGTCGACTTGGCTACAACACAAGGGTTTAAGCACTTTGATGGATTGAAGAATGTTTTGTTTTCACCCACCTAGATCTAAAGTGACCTTTCAGTGCTTAAGATTCTGATTGTCGAGAGACGTTGGATATACGAGGAAGATGATGTAGTTGAAAGGTGTACTAAATTTGATTCAGGTCTGAAAAATATACCCAAAACTTCCCCTCTGTCAAGACCTGCTCAGTACTGGGATATCTGATAAAACACACATTGCCTGTTTCCTTGCAATGTCTAATTCAGTAAGGAAGCCTTTCAGAAAAGCAGAGCTGTATAATAGTGGTTATTATGGGAAGGAACTGAGAGTGGTATATAGAACTGGGACTTTACAGATCAGTAAAGAAGTTAGTGTAGTGTTGTTACAATAAATCTTCCTGCCAAATGCCGCCTGAACCCCACCGCCACATGTGAGCTTTTCGCCAGCCACCTGCCTGAGTTAGGGCCCAAATGAATACACAGAAACTTGTATTAGGTTCAAAGCTGCTTAGCCAATGACTAGGATTCTCATCTGTTAGCTCAGTCTTAATTATCATAAATCTATATATTTTATAAGACTTATCTTAATGAATGCTTTATTGGCATCCCTCCTTGCTGGTGGATCACATTGTGCCACTCTGGAGCAGGAGTGGAGGGGAAAAAGGGACGCTTCCTGTTTCTCCTTCTTTAAATATGAGTTTGCTTGTTATGTCACTTCCTGCCTGGATCACCACTTCTCTACTACATTTCCCAGAATCCTCTTTGACTCCTAGTCCCGTCTAACTTGCTGTCTCATTGGCCAAACAGTATTTTATTTAAAAATCAATAAGATAAACATACACAGTACATGCCCATCATAGTGTCATGGACACTGAGTATCAGTGAAGGCTTAAGTCCCAGTATAATTTTTATTGTTTACTTGGCTCTGACCTTCAGTAGTGGCTGACACTACCTGAGACATACACATCTTAATTCCAACTTGCATATAGTCACTAAATCACAGCTATAAAAATATCAAATTTGAAATATATTTTCCAGCTCTTCTGGATATTTAATAAGTGAGAAGAAGAGAGCAGGTGGAGATGTGATAAACGGTAAAATAGGGAAAAACATAAATGTAGACTCAATTTTCAATTAGCATACAAAGTATTGTGTTTCTTTCTGACATTTTCAAGCATGATTTATTTGTGTTGACCCTCCCCTTGCCTCCAATTCACATACTCCTCCATATAGTCTTCTACCATTTGTGGTGGTTTGAATGAAAATAGCCCCCATAGAAAGTGGCACTATTAGGAGGTGTGGCCTTGTTGGAGGATCCGTGTCACTGTGGGGGTGGGCTTTGAGGTTTCTTATGCTTAAGCTGTGCCCAGTGACAGTTCACTTCTGGTTGCCTACAGATCAAGATGTAGAACCCTTCATTCCTTCTCAAGCACCATGTCTGTCTACATGCTGCCATGTCTCCCACCAAGATGATAATAGATGATAATGGACTAAACCTCTGAAACTATAAGCCTCAGCTGCAATTTAATTAATGTTTTCCTTTACAAGAATTGTCTTGGTCATGGTGTCTCTTCATAGCAATGGAAACTATAAACCACAACATTTCTATTTTCATTCCATATGTGCTCTATTGCTTCCCCTTCTTCAATACATTTTTCCCTTCTCACAGTTCCCATTCTGTACCTATGGATACACATACTTTTAATTATGCATTCATCTCTTTAATTATTCACTCTTAAATGTACATTCATCTGTTGATTAAGATCTAGGCTGGATCCACTTCATTTGTTAATAAGCAGCAAACAACATGGATATGCATGTATCACTGTGGTTAGATGGAGTCCTTTGTGTATCTGCTCAGAAGGGATATAGATGGATCATACATTAGTTCTAATTTTAGTTTGTAAAGAACAAAACATATTGATTTACATAATGGCTGCATGAGTTTAGATTCTCACCAGAACCAAATAAGGAAGGGCTCAGTTTCCCCTATACTATACATTTTGTCATTTATGGGGTCTTTTTGTGTGTGTGCGTGCGTGTGTGTGTGTGTGTGTGTGTGTGTGTGTGTGTGTGTGTGTGTGTGTGTGTGTGTTTTCTGTCTTTTGTTTGATTGATTGCTTGTTCATTTTTGAAACAGAGTTTCATATAGCTCAAGTTGGCTTCTAACTTGCTTTGTACCTAAAGCTGTCCTTGAACAGCAGTTTCTCCTGCCTCCACCTACCAAATACTAGATTATAGCATGAGCACGTAGGTAGCTCTTTTTCTTAGGTAAGAATAAATCTCAAAATAATTTTGGTTTGCATTTTCCTAGTGATGAAACATACTTAACACTTTGAAAAGTATTTATTGTCTATTTTGGTTTCCTTAAGAGTTGTCTCTTCATTTCATTATCCCATTTCTTATTTGGCAGGGAAGTTTGGTGTTTAATTTTTACAGATGTTTATAGATTGAGGTATTAATCATCTTTCTAAAGAATAGCTGGCAAAGAGTTTTCTATCCTATAAGCTTACGTTTGCTCTGTTGACAGTTTCATTTGCTGTGCATAAATATTTTAGTGTCACATAACCCCATTTGGTAATTCATAAGACTCTTTCCTCTACTATTGGTATCTTGTTCATGTAGTTCTTGTGTATGCCTGTAATTTCAAGCATTACTCCTATGTTTTACTTTAGCGGTTTCAGCATTTCAGTCTTTAAATTCATGTCCTTGCACCATTTTTAGTTTCTTTTTGTAGAGGGCAAATGATACAGATCTCATTTAATTCTTCTGTATATAGATACCTTATTTTGACAAAACTGTTAAGTAAGCTTTCTTATCAAGTGAATCTTTTTGCTATTTTTATTTTTATGTCCCCCTCTCTCCCTTTCCTTATATATCTACATGTAGATATAGATTAAATGTAGATATAGATGAAGATAGGCAGATATAGACATAGATATATACAAGAGAGAGCATTATTTGTCTTGCACACCTTCCTGCAATCTTGTTTCTCCTCCATCTAGTTCACTTTGACACTGAAAATAGCCCTCCTACATCCAAGTCATATATTTTTTTAAATGTAGGTTATGTTAGAAAACAAAGAATATTCTTTGTTGAATAAAAATTCATCATGAGACAGGCATGTCTACTTTTAAGACTGAAACAAGAGGACTAGTATTTCTACTTCATCCTTGGCTAAATGAGAATTTTGAAGACTGACCTGGATTACTAGACCTCTTGCTCAAAACAAACCAACTCCATTTTGCATATAACCTGCAATTCCTTTATCCTTTTATCTATTCATGGACCTAGAGCCTGATATCTTAACTTGAATGTTCTGAACAGTTGTAGTAAAAGGATGAATATGTAGGCATCTCTGTGAAATTTATATTTCTTCTTTTAGGCACCTCCGTATTTCTGTCACAATGTCAATATAAATATTGAAATGGTTATTTCCTCTTAATGATACTTTTATTTGAAATTGTTGTAGTTAATCTGATTCCTGTAGTTGTCCATGTAAATTTCAGAATTACTTTGTGTACATCTACAAATATTTGCTGGAATTTTTATGTGTTTCTCAACAATTTCATTAAATAATTTATTGAAAGTTTGCATCTTCACTAAATGCAGTGGCTTGAATGCAAATGGACACCATAGGCTCATATATTTGCATAGTTCTGTTCCAGTTGGTGGAACTCTTCTATTCAGAAGAGATTAGGAGGTGAGGTCTTGTTAGAGGTATGTCACTGAATGACCTTTGACATTTTAAAAACCTATGTATTTCCCGGGTAATCCCCTGTACCTCTTGCTTCTGGATCAAGATGTAATCTCCCAGATACTGACACATTGCTTATGTGCATGCCTGATAACATGCTTCCCACCATGATGGTCATGGTTTCACCTTCTAAAACTATAAGGCCTCAATAAAATCTTCCGTCTCTAAATTGCATTGGTCATGGTGTCTTATCACAGAAATAGAAAAGTAACTGAGATATTAGTTTAAGTATTTAATTCATAATCTTTACATCTGTACATTTATTTATTTATTATTTCTTTTCCTCAAAATTTTGCACTTTCCAACATATTTTGTTAACATCTTACTTACATATTTATATTTTTTAAGGAATTTAAAAACCACTTTATTTAATACTAAGGCATACATTAATTGTGTTTGCTTCAAATCTACCTACTATTCCTTTCTCTTCCAGTACTACTTCTATCCTCTCTCACCATCTTTCCCTTCAAAGTTCATTTACCTTTGTTTTAAAAAAATATCCATTGAATCAATTAGGTGCTGCCTTTATCTGCTTGGATATGCAACCATCTACTGCAGCATGGGTAGACTCTCAAGACCATCATTCCTAAAGAAAAAATATACCATCACATTGATCACTTGCTAACAGCTCAGATAGGAATGAGCCCTGTCCCTATATATGCTGAAATTTTGGTCATTTAATCTTGGGATAGTGATGGAGGAGGTCCTTCTGTGTATAGGTTTGTCTTATTGGTTGATAAAGTACTGTTGACCAATAGGAAAGCAAGATAGGTGGGACTAGGAGTCAAGGAGGAATCTGGGAAATGTGGTAAAGAGATCCCGGCAGGAAGTGACATAGCAGGCAGACTCAGAATATAAGCAGAAAATTGCTCTCTTTCTCTTGCTTTTTCTCCTCCTCTCTGTGGAGCCTCCATGTGATCTTGGGAAGAAGACACCAGTAGAAGGCATCCTCAATAAGAAGTCTTATAAAATATATAGATTTATGATAATTAAGACTGAGCTAGCATATAAGAAATCCTAGTCAATGGCCAGCAACTTTCTAACTAATATAAATCTCTGTGTATTATTTGGGGCCCTAACATGCTAGAAGGAACTTGGGCAGCTACAGAAAGCACCCAGGTGGCAGCAGGGCTGGGGTGGCTTTGGCAGAAAGACTTATCATAACAGGATAGTCTTGTAGGCAAGAGTAGAATGCTAAGGTGGGATAAATAGTCTTAACCCTGAAAACATATATACAAGTAACATTACATTGACTCAAGAGGTTATATTTGAATACATATATGTGTACAATAAGAATTGATGACCAAAAAGGCCATGAATTTGAAGGAGATCAGGAAGGGGTATATGGGAATATCTGGAGGGAGGAAATGGAAGGAAGAAATAGTGTAATTAAAATACAGTATTAAACAGAAAATAAATGATGTCAGAATTTTCATCCATGAAGTCTCAGTAACATGACACGTTAAACATGAGTTACACCAAGACAATATCACTAGCATGCTTACATGGTAGAGGAGGCCTCACCCTAAACAAATAACTACAGAAAGTAAAGAATGTTGAAAACCCAGTAGAAATAATCTTAACCTGGGAAGAGGACACAGATTACAATTCCTATACCAAGTGATCAGCTTTGAAAACATGTACAAACAAGTAAGGTTAGACATATTGAATAGGTTCTATTGTTCTGCCTTCCATTTCACTCATTATTTCATTGCCCTGTATTTAGGGAATGTTTTGTTTTGTTAATTTAATTTTTTCAGTTATTTAAAAACTATTTTTGTGACACTGGATTTGATGAGGCCTTTTACTAACTAGACAAACACTCTAGTGGCCCCAGCCCATCTTCATAAATTATGGTTAGTATTTAAACTTTCTATTTCCTGAGACTTCCTAATATTTTCTTTTTCAGATGTTTTTGTAATTGTGCACAGAAACATTTTTATGGTGACTGCTTTAATATCACTGTCAGATAATTATAACATCTCTCTTTGTCTCACTGTTAATCTCTATTAATTGACTTTTTCATTAAATTTGAAATCTTACTGTTCTTTTTTATGAGTAAGCTGCTATTGAAATCTGAACATTTTCAATGTTACGTTATGAAGCTCTGAATGCTATCTAAACCTTCTATTTTAGCAGACTTCCTATCATCCATATCCATAAAAATGGGAGTAAAAAATCTCACTTCATTACTGCCATGTGGGAACAGAAATCTTGTTCCTTCACTAGGAATTCATGGAAATGTAAAAAGGGCTGGGTAATATTTTGTTGCTGCCTGGCATAAAGCAGTTCTAACTCTTTTGTGTCCTCCATTGATGACTCTATCTCAGGAAATGGTATGGGCGCCTTATCACTGCTTCTTGTGTGTCTTACATGGAATCTAGAAAGAGTTGACTATGTTAATACTGTGTAAAAATGAGTGTGATGCCATTTCTCTAAGCTTATTCTGGCAGAAGGAGAAAGAATAAGATGAGAGTGGAACTGAAATGCTCTGTAAAATTTTCTTTGATGTTTAGATACATTTTCCATTGATGCTGAAATTCCTGGATCCCTACCATGTCTTCTCTGCAATTTCTTTTACATAATGGGATAATGGCTTTGAGTAACATCTTCATCCCACTGAAAGTGTTTTTTTTTTTCTGAAACAGTATTGGTGGTTTTAGGGAGAGTAGCTATAGTCTAAGTTAAATTTTGTCTAAGTAGGCCTACTTTTCTTAGTGCTTTAGATTTTAAAAGATTCTGTTGGACATCTAGGCTGTTTCCATTCTCTGGTTACTGTGAATAAATTAGTAGTGAACTTGCTTGAGTATGTATTTCTATAGCAAAATATAATATAATGTTCTTTAAAAATGTATCCAAATGTTTCCAGCTAGATACTTTGATAGATCTAGTTTTTGTCTTTTTCATGAACCTTTACACTGATTTCCATAGTAGCTGCACCTTTTTAAATTCCTACCAGCAGTTTCTCCCTTTTCCCACATTGATGCCAACATTTGTCATCTTTGTTTTTTTTTAATCTTAGACTTTCAGTCTAATATAAAAAGACTCAAAATATTTTTTTCACTTGCAATTACCTGATGGCTACCAATGATGAACATTTTTAAAATGTTTCTCAGTCATTTGTATTTCATTCTTGAGAACTCTCATTTTAATTCAATGTCTTCTTTTAAAATTGAATTGCTTGTTTCCTTGAGGTATAATTTTTTGAGTTCTTATATATTCTAAGTCCTAATGCTCTGTCGTATGTATAGCTAAAAAATATTTTTCTCCTGTTCTGTAGGTTGTATTTTCACTTCAAGGATGGTGACCTTTGCTGTTCAAATATTTTTACTTTCACAAGGTAACATTCATTACTTGCTGGTCTTAACACCTATATTGTCATTGCAATGTTCAGAAAGACCTTCTCGGTGTTAATGATTCCAAGAATATTTCCTACTTTCTCAACTAACTGATTCAGATGATGTGATGTCATGTTGAGGTATTCTATCTGTTTTGAGTTAAGTTTTGTGCAGGTTGAGAGATAAGAATCAAGTTTGATTCTTCTATATATACCTATTCAATTTTACCTAGACCAGAAAATGCTGACTTTTCTACAATTGACTGTAGGTTTAATTGTGGATCATCAATTATGAATAAGAAAAATGTTTCTTTGTATACAATGGAATATTATTTAACTGTTAAGAAATAAGAAATTGACTGTTAGAGACTTACCATTATAACAAGAGATTAATTCTTTTCTCAGTCCTTCTCAGAGAAGCTTCTATCTGCAGTTAATAGTGCCAAACAGAAATAGACAACTACCCAAGGTGTAGTGAGTAAGAAACTGTGGAATACTCAACCCTAAATGGGACATTTATATCACACCAAGACCTCTCCCAAAATTCATGGATCATTAAAGAAGAGCAAGTAAAACAGGAGAAGAGCCAGAGCCAATGGATAACATAAGGAATGATATCTTTTAGACACAGCTTGGAGGGGTTGCACACATAAACACATGGTAGTTGTGACACTATTGCAAAAGACCTGTGAAATCACCAGCCAAACTACATGCCAGAGGTAGAAGGGATGTGAGTACTGTCTTATTCTTTTTTAAGTATTTTTTATTTAAATTACAAACAAGATTTGTCAGTCCCAGTTCCCTCTCGATGCCCTCCACCCCTGAACCCCACTAACTCCCTATCCCATCCCCTTTCTGCTTCCCAGGGAGAATGAGGCCTTCCATGGGGGACCTTCAAAGTCTGTCTTATCATTTGGATCAGGATGTAGGCCCTCCCTGTGTTTCTAGGCTGAGAGACTATCCCTCCATGTGGATTGGGCTCCCAAAAGCTATTCATGTACTAGGGATAAATACTGATCCACTACCAGAGGCCCAAAGATTAACCAGACCACCAAACTGCCATCCTCGTTCAGGGAATCTGGAACAGTCCTATGCTGGTTTCTCAGCTATTAGTCTAGGGTCCATGAGCTCCCCCTTGTTCAGGTCAGCTGTTTCTCCAGCCTGGTCTTGACCCCTTTGCTCATCACTCCTCCCTCTCTGCAACTGGATTCCAGAGTTCAGCTCAGTGTTTAGCTATGGGTGTCTGCTTCTGCTTCCATCAGCTACTGGATAAAGGCTCTAGGAAGGCATATAAAGTAGTCCTCAATCTCTTTATTGGAGATGGGCATTTAAGGTAGCCTCTCCAATATTGCTTAGATTGTTAGTTGTGGTTAACATTGTACATTTCTGAACATTTCCCTAGTGCCAGATTTCTCTATAAACCTATAATGGCTCCCTCTACTGTGGTATATCTTTTCTTGCTCTCCTGTATTCTTCCATTGATTTGATCTTCTTGATCTCCCATGTCTCCCTTTTCCTCTCCCCTTCTCTTTCTCTTAAACCCCTCTCCCCTCACCATGCTCGCAATTAGCTCAGGAGATCTAGACATAGACCAAAGGATTACCAGCCTAAAATCCACACCACCAGAGAAGGTAAGAAACAAGGAAGACCCTAAGAGAGACATACTGTCTTATTCTTAGCAAAGGAGATTTTGGCAATTGAGAGTTCCTGGGAAAAGTAAGATAACTTTTCCCTAAAAGTGTAGCCCCTTGGTAGGTTGACCACACTCCAGCGGAAGGCCACATATCCAAGAATATATGGAAAGCACAACTTGGAATTGATGGGATTTTTGTTTGTTTAAAAACAGTCACGGGCCAGACATTGGTGGTGCATGCCTTTAATCCCAGCGCTGGGGAGGCAGAGGCAAACAGATCTCTGTGAGTTCAAGATCAGTCTGTTCTCCAGAGCAAGTGCCAGGATAGGCTCCAAAGCTACACAGAGAAACTCTGTCTCCAAAAACCAAAAAAATACAGTCACAAAGTTGGGTGTTTAGAAAAGGGATATTGGGTCTGGAAATATCTGTGTAGATAACTAGGAACAAAACAGTCTATATGAAATTCTTTAAAAAGAGAACTAAGAAGATGTATTTTAAAGTAACCATGACTGAAGGAAAATAAAAAATAAGCTTATTTGTGGAATTTTCTCTGAACTTTTTGCTATTTCAGAGTTGGCATGAATAAATAGGGCAGAAAGAAACCCAGGAAATTCACTGTATGTTGTTCTTGGAGTTGTCATTGCTAGAAAGTTTGACTACATTTCCATGTCTTTCTAACTCTTATACACCCTTATATTTAATACGATGACCTTTGGTTTTGCATTACTGCAAGAATGAATAACAATATGTTCATGTTTACTAAATTAGAAATTGGGGCATATTTTAAAATATGATAGTAAAAATAGAGTAAATGGGATTGTATCTACCCATGTTTGGAATACAGAACCAAATGCAGAATGGTAATGATTCTGATAACACTGAATTTGATGTTTTGATTTTTCTTTCTCCATACAAATGCAAAGAAGCTGACGTTTAATTCTCAGAACTACTTCTATTTATTCAAAGAGTTTAAGAACTATTTTGATTCTTAGTTGGGGTTCTCCTTGTGGATCCCTGGAAATTTTCCTAGTGCCAGATTTCTTATTAAGCCCATAATGACTCCCTCAATTAAGGTATCTCTTTCCTTGCTCTCCTTCTCTGTTTTTCCCCCAACTCCACCTTCCTGATCCCTCATGTTCTACCCCTCAGCCCCTTCTCCTCTCTTCTTTCTCCTGCTTCCCTTCCCCCTCCCTCTGCACTCCCAAATTACTCAGGAGAGTTTATCCCTTTCCCCTTCTAGGGGGATCCATGTATGTCTCTCTTAGATTCCACCTTGTTTCTTTGCTTCTCTGGGGTTGTAGACCATAGGCTGGTTATCATTTGCTCTATGTCTAACATCCACTTATGAGTGAGTATATACCATTTTTTTTCTGTGACTGGGTTACCTCACTCAGGATGCTGTCTTCTAGTTCCATCCATTTGCCTGTGAATTTCAAGATGTCTTTGTTTTTTTCCTGCTGAGTAGTACTCCATTGTGTAAATGTACTAAGTATTCTTTATCCATTCTTCAGTTGAGTGGCATCTAGATTGCTTCCAGGTTCTGGCTATTACAAATAATGCTGCTATGAACATGGTTGAATAGATGTCATTGTGGTATGAATTGCATCCTTTCGGTATATGCCTAAGTGTGGAATTGCTGGATCTTGAGGTAGACTCCCATTTTCATGAGAAACCACCCTATTGATTTCTATAGTGACTTTAAAAGTTTGCACTCCCACCAGCAGTGGAGGAGTGTTCTCCTTTCTTCACATACTCTCCAGTATAAACTGTCCTTGGTGTTTTCATTTTAGCCATTCTGACAGATGTAAGATGGTATGTCAGAGTTGTTTTGATTTGCATTCCCCTGATTGCTAAGGATGTTGAGCAATTTTTAAGTTTCTTTCAGCCATTTGAGAGTCTTCTGTTGGGAGTTCTCTATTTAGATCTGTACTCCATTTTTAATTGGATTATTTGTTGTTTTGGTGACTAGCTTCTTGTGTATATATTTTAGAGATCAGCACTCTGTTAGATGTGGGTTTGGTGAAGATTTTTCCCCTTCGATGGGCTGCTGTGTGTTCTTGTTGACTGTTTCGTTTGCCTTACAGAAGCTTCTCAGTTTCAGGAGGTCCCATTTATTAGTTTTCAGTCTCAGTGTCTATACTACTGGTGTTATGTTCAGGAAGTGGTCTCCTGTGTCATTGTGTTCAAGAGTACTTCCCACTTTCTCTTCTAAAAGGTTCAGTGTTGCTGAATTTATGTTGAAGTGCTTGATCCATTTGGACTTAAGTTTTGTGTATGGTGATAGATATGGCTCTATTTGCAATCTTACATGTCAGCATCTAGTTATGCCAGCACTATTTGTTGAAGATGTATAATGTATTTAGGGGTTATTCTGGTTTAGTAAAGTGGTGGTAGAAAGTTCTCTTCCAATACCCATCACTCCATTAGCTCTAGGTAGTTGGCAATGTTTCCAATGCTAGGTATGGTTTCCCTCTCTTTAACTGTATCTTACATCATATTATAGAGATTTGGGTTACTATCAATGTTTATATACCACTACTACATCCTTAAGGTTGCCATGCCATGCTGGTCATTATTGTAGTTTATAAGTGTCATAGCTGAGTAGGGCTGTTGATTGCTTCCATCCTTTAGAAACTTACAAGGTGTCTTCTGGTACCATGATATCTACTCTTCAGAGAGGAATATTTTAGATCAATTCCAGTTCAGAGGCCTCTAGGCCCTGTATCTGAAATGTATGGTGTCTTCAGCAATAAGGACTTACCTTCTACTTCTGTGAGGAAATGAAAAGAAAGAGCAGTAGCATACAATGTTTTGGAGCATCTTTTGAATAACACTGGACAATAACTCAAAAAAGAGCTTTTCATTCCTAAAGTTAGGGATTTTTTAAAGATGGTGTGCGATTCTTGGTGGGAGACAAGATAGAAAATTTCCATTTAAGTTATATATGTATATTTACATAAAACTTATGCAAATTATAGCTTTTTGTAGGTAGTTAATAGCTTGATTCCTGACAACTTTTTTAGACATTCTTACTATAATTTTACTGCCCTCCCTTTTTGTTATATGTTTTGATGTATATATGTACACACACACACACAATCAGACTCATTGTGCCCAATCAAGTATTTGTTTAAGAATAAGGAACATTTATTCAGGAGTTACAATCCATGACTGTTCCCTGAAGTCTCAAATAAGAAATTATTTTATGCTGTTTCCTATTTAGATTACTATGGGTAAATTGCTTCCCAACCCTGACCAAAAGAAACCAAACAATCTATTCTGTACCTAATATTTTGATTGTATTCCTTACATAACAAGGAGATTTAAAAAATCTCAGTATGAATTTCTTATATCCCGATTGTGGTGTCAATTACATTCTCATTATGCCATCTTGCTTAGGTATCATATTATTGGGATTTCATGTGCATCCCAGCCATGTCATGTCTTGAAGACATTATCTCATAGGGGCACCCTGGACTTCTGTCTCTTACAGTCTCTTACCTTCATCTTACAGTCTTTTCACCCACTTTTCCATGATGTTCCTTGAGCCTGACATGTAGGGTTTTTAAAATAGATCTACCAGCTGGGGAGGGGCTCCCTACAATCACTTATTGCTTACATTTTAACTTGTTGTGGATCTCTGTGGTAGTCTCTGTCTGATGCTACAAAAAAAGTTTGTTTGAAGATGGGTGAATGCTAAATTTATCTATGGATATAAGTATTTAGAACACACAAATCATGTTGATTTAAAAAAATGATAGTAGCAATTTCTTTTTTAAATCCTATGCCTTTTCCACCCACAAGCTATTGGTTAGCTTTATAGTACCATCAATGAGTTCCTTTGTACTGAGCAGGACTTAAATCCAACTAAACAGCTGTTAGTTACTTACAAGATAAAATTGCCACTAATGAACATTGGTCATAGTTGTGGTTCATATGCCTAACAGCTCACTAGGGCTACTTTTGTCATTTGGAAGCCTGAAAATCACCACCATCTATTAGTAAGAAAGCTAGACCTCAGGATGGAGGCTTCCTGGTCAGTACTGGCTCAGTTCCTCCAAGTTTTGTGTCCAAGTTGTATGGTGTCTTCAATAATAGGGCCTTATCTTCAAGTCATGGGAGGTAACCCAAGGTAGTGGCAATGGCCTATTTTGTTTTACCTGTCTTTGGGACACCCCTGAACAACAGTTCATATTGAGGTTTCCCTTGTTAGCCACATGAATATTTGTTATGCTGCCTATGGATGCTGCAAGGTGCATGATCATCACTTGTATTACATAAATCTACTAAAATAGATATAATATGTATTTTAAAGTGAGTTGATATTTTTCCTATATTGTCTTCATACAGGCTGAGTGTTACCTCTCCTTCTTCCATCTCGCTCTACATTTCCTTCAGTTCCCCTCCATGACACATTTATTTCCATTTTCCCTTTAATATTACACATGTCCCATCCATGTCTTCTTCTCTACAGCTCTTCCTTTGCCCCTTTCCCTATGGTCCTTTACTATTATTCCGGCTTCTGTGTTTGCAGTAGATTGTCCACTCAAATCTAAGAATTTGGAGTTATGATACTAAATAAGAAAGACCAACTGGGCCTCACTACTAGTAGAGAATTACAGGAAGTAAATGTCTGCTAGCTGGGAAATAATCAATCTTCTCCAAGTACAACCTTGATGATAGTTTAATGCCAAGTGATATGTACTAAACACATGCACATAAGAGCAACATAAAATTAATTCACCTGAGGTGTGTGTGTGTGTGTGTGTGTGTGTGTGTGTGTGTGTGTGCATGTGTTAAAGAATGGTAATTTAACAAAAAGAGGCAATGAATATGAGAAAGGGGTTTAAAAAGGACAGGACAGGGCGAGGTGTAAATGATGAAAATACTGTAAATTCAATTGTGAATATATATATATATATATATATATATATATATATATATATATATATAATCTTAGTATGGTGATTTTTTTTTTCTTTTCTGCCAATGATGATAACAAACCCCACTCAATAATGCAGAGTATCAAAGGTATTCTGAAAATTGGTATTCAAGGCTTTTAATTTTTTAAAGTGATCTGGGGTGAGTGTGTGTAGCAGGTGAAGTTTCTTGTTACCAAGCCTAATGGTCTGAGTTTAGTACCCAGGATCTAGGATCTATATGATAGAAGCAAGATCTGGCTCTGACAGACTATCCTCTTACCTCCACACAGATTCTACAGCACAGATGAGTGTGAACAGAGAAAAACAAATAAATGAGAAAAATTAGGAATTTGTTGATTCTTTTGCAATTGATCCATTTTAAGATATACATCCTCCCCTTCCACAAAGCACTGTGGACAACTGTCTTAGTTGGTGTTTCAATTGCTATGAAGAGACACCATGAGCACAGCAATTTTTATAAAGGAAAACATTTAATTTTGATGGCTTACAATTCAGAGGTTTAGTTCATTATCATCATGGCATGAAACCTGGTGGTATGCAGGCAGGCATGGTGCTGGATAAAGAGCTGAAAGTTCTATATTTGGATTCACAGAAAGTGAACTGTGACACTGGGTGTGACTTCAGCATATGAGATGTCAAACCCACCCCCACAGTAACATACATCATCCAAAGAGTACACACATACTCCAACAAGGCCGTAACTCCAAATTGTGCCATTCCCTTTGGATGCCATTTTCTTTCAAACTGCCACAGCAACTAAGGCATAAGGAGAGCAAGAAAAATAATCTTCCCTACTGAAGAGCACACAAATTGGTTATCCAGTACCAAATAGCCTTGAAATCTTAATAAAGGTATTGATATACAACTATATATATATATATATATATATATATATATAGATAGATATAGATATAGATATAGATAGATACAGATATCCTGAAATTCTCTGTGTTGTATATGAATGTTGTATCCATTTGTGCATATGTGTATGCAGATATGTGTGCACATGTGATTCTATGTATATGGAGGTCAAGCTCCACGGGTTCCCCTTTCCCTTCTTCTGGACAGTTTTAGGATTACAGGCACATGGAGCCATCCGTAGCTTTATTGCGAGTTGTGGGAATCTAAATTCAGGTCCTCTTTCCTGGACATAAGTACTTTAACCACCGAGTTATCCTCCCACTGTTGGTATTCTATATCTTGATAAATAATGGTCAAAATATAAAAAACCACCTTGACTAAAATTACTGTGTTTATCATTGATTATTTTTCCCTGAAGTTTTATCAACTCTAGACACATTTTATGTTTTTTTTACATTTTATTTTATTTTTTATTTAATTTTTTATTTAGTTTTTACAAATTATAATTTCACATGTCAATCCCTTCTCCCTCTCCCCCTCCCCCCAATCCCTCACCATCCCCTTCCACACGGCATATTTATGTTTTTAAAGAGAGGGTCTCTCTGCCATACCTATTCTGGAACTCACTATATAGACCAGTCTGGCCTTGAAATCACAGAGATACACAAGCCTCTGCTTTCTGAGTGCTTGGATAAAAAATGTGTGCCACCACATCTAGCAATTTTCTACATTTTTTATTCTTACCCTGTTGTAACGAACAAATCTCCAGTATCTTTCTCCATCCCCATGTAGTTTGTACTTCACATGCTTAAAAATTTTAATGATTTAATGACTGTTCCTCCCAGTAAAGGTGTGTTTCCTATTTCTACATGAATGATTATGAATCACAAACAAACCTGTGTTTGTGATTAACATTCTAAATTTTAATTTATTCAATTAGCATTTGCCTCTCTGATTAGAGATGCATTTCCTTAAAGGCAGTACATTATTCATATTTGTGTCCAAGGGAAATGAACAAAAAGTATTTGTTCAATTGAATGTTTAAATATTTTTCAAAAAGTCAAAGGTTTTTCTAGATCTAATGATCTATATAATCTATCCCAAGAACTAAGGGGGAGAGACACATTCACACTGACTAAAACTATTATGGGGTTGAAGATAATATGGCAGAGATTTAGCAATGATGTGGCCAGATTAGATTAAATTAGCTTTAAAATGTCCCAGAATTTATTCATTAAAACAAAGTGGAATGTAATGGACTGAGTTGTATTCTCATTTTCAAGTTGTGTTTATATTTGCTAATGTCATTATTAAGAGTTTAAGCATCTCAGGCACAAAAGCACATGTCATTCCATCATCTCATTTCCAGTTCAATATGGTATCAAGTTTTATATATTCTACTTTCACATTTTTGTACTTTTTGGGTCCTCTAACTCCATTTACACTATGCTTATTCTAACTCAAAACATTTAATTTTTTTTCGGTTTTTCGAGACAGAGTTTCTCTGTGTAGCTTTGGAGCCTATCGTGGCACTCGCTCTGGAGACCAGGCTGGCCTTGAACTCACAGAGATCTGCCTGCCTCTGCCTCCTGAGTGCTGGGATTAAAGGTGTGTGCCACCAATGCCTGGCTCATTTAATTTTTTTTTGTCTGAATGCTTGCATCATCCTTGTAATTCTTGGTCACAACTATCTCAACAATAATTCTGAAATCTCATTCTATCATGAAAATACTGCACTCAAAACCTGAAATTAATCAGACAATATTCTTCAAATCTGCTTACTACATACTGCCCACATGCATCTCTTGTTACTTCTCTTCACAATAGCATCACTCATACCAACTCTAGTACTGACTTCTCCAAGAGAAAACTTTATGTTTTCCTTTCAGCATTCTTGTGACTCTGTTGACTTAATAATATATCTATCCTTTAAGGACTGGCTTAAACTGCATCATCTTCCATAAATGATATCACTTGCTTTCTATCACTTTCTGTTGGTGTGTTTTGTTCTTTCCTCTTTGATTTCTAGAATTGTTTTGGTTAGTGTTTTCAAGGTGTATGTTTTTCATCTTTCATTTTATGTTAACAAATCTTTGCCTATGTTTAAATTTTTTTAGACATAATATATTTGGCTATGAGTTTTAAATTTACTTCATTTAGAAAGTCTTCTGTACTTCATGCTGGCCTCAAACTTGTGGTGTAAGTGAGGACAGCCCTGAATTCCTTTTTCTTCTGCATCTAACTCCCAAGTGCTAGTAATACAAGAGTAAAATATCATACCCTGTTTCCATTTCCTAAGTAAACCATGGCAATCTCTGTTTATTTGTTTGTACCTTTATTATGATTTTTCTGACCCTAGCATGTAGAAATTATGGAAATATCTTTTACTTCTTATTATATGACTGCTACTACATGTTTTGAAACCATTATTTTATTTGTCCACTTAGAGGTGCATTTTTGAGCTACATACTCTTAGTATCTTCATTTTTCTTCAAAAATAAATAAATGAAACCTGGAAATGGTATGTGTTTTCTCAGTTAAAAGCAGAACAGTTAACATCTTTCAATAAATGTTATGTGTGGGAAAAAGGACATGCTAATTGTATGTATTCACAGCCTGTATTTTTATGGCAAACTGTGATAATTCTAGCACTGCCACATTCTTCTAGAAGACTAACAGGTGAATATTTGCATCTGACTCCTTCTGTGTGATAAACAGGAAAAATGAGAGAATACAACAAGAAGACAGAATATGGGAGAAGAGTAGCATTTCTGAATTAGGCATAAATATTTAGATGGAAATTGGGACAACAATGGTTATCATATATTGTAGGGAGCAGTCCCTGCATTCTCCATTACAATGATGGCGCCTGAAGGCACTGAATGTAAATTATTGCGCAGGCGCTGGGTAATTTTCCATTTCCTTGATCTCTGCCTATTCCGTGGCGTCATATGGCCTGATGAGCTGAAGCCAATCATAGGGTGACACGTCCCAGGCGGCGGCTGCCAGCCTTTATTAGGGGACGGGATTCTTGGCTCGGGGTCTCCGCTCTGGTAAGCTTATGCTCTCCTCTCAAGACGCATTAAAGCTTTCCTGCAGAAGGATCCGAATGTCCTGTGTGGTTCTTGCTGGCGAGACTATTGCGCGGGACATATATATATATATATATATATATATATATATATGCTACTGTAAATATTTAAATTAATATGTTTATATTTAATTTGAATTAAAATATAATCACATTACTCCCCTTTCTTCCCTCAATCCCCTCTATAGTCACTCCCTCTATTTTTATTTTATTGTTACACAGAAATACACGAACACACATAAACACACTTGCATATATAAATACAATCTACTTGGTCCATAAGTATTGCTTGTATGAATATATTTTGGAGGCTAGCTACTTTGTATTAGACAATGAAGTAAGTTAGCTTAGCCCTAGAAGAGACATATTTCCCTCCTTCAGCAGCTTTTAGTTTCCTGTAGTGTTTCTGTAAGAGTAGGAATCCTAGTAATATTTCTCACTTTCAAGATACCATGTCTATTGCTATTGTCATTATTTGGGCCTTGTATAGGAAGACACATTATTGAGATATCGGAGATATAAGCTTATATCAGACTTCCTGGTCCTCTGACTCTAAAATTCTTTATGATCCCTCCTTTGATGTTCCCTGAGCCTTAGGTATATGCCTTATGTTGTATCAACTAGGGAAGGCACCCCAAAATCACATGTTCCTTGTTTTTGATGAGTTGTGATTCTCTGCAATGGTCCTTCTTTGCTGCAAATGGAAGCCTCTTTAATGCAAGGTAAGAACTACACTTATCTTTGGCTATAATGATGACTTTTTAGAATCAAGTTAGGAATTACAGTGGTATAGGAAAGTGACACTTGTAGTTTCTCTTCTAAAATCAATGACCTCACTAATCCCAGGCTTCTAGCTGGATTTCTAATAAAGGCATGATTTCCCTCTTGTTGAGTAGTTCTTAAGTCCAATTAGACAGTTGATTGCAACCAAGGTGTGAGTGTTACTATTTTACCTTTAGCGATATATTACCATTTTGCTCCTTCTTGAGGTCTACAGTATGTGAATTATAGTGGATAACATTCATATTTACTTAATTGTATACTTAGAATTTAGTTACTATTTGTGTTTGTACATCACATGAATATTTTCAAATTACCTCTGCAATTAATGTCAGTTAATATTTATAATTTGTTGTCAATGGTACTTATTAGCTCAATTTTGCAAATAAGAAAACCAATTTTAAAGTGATTATTTTATACACTTCATAATTCAAGTAGTCAATATTGTCACTCATATCTATAACTGGCATAAAATAATTCTCATATTTGAAAATTTATAATGATATTTTACAATAATTAACTGATTTTCAAAGATATAACTGAAGAAAATTATTGTTCAATAGAGGAAGGCAGATACAACTATGTTGATAAAAAACACTAAAGAGTTATATGAACATTAAGATAGAATGATCTCTGGAAGGACACAAGAGAAAATTCCTTCTATGACAAGGAGGACTTTCATTCTTTATAAAAAGGGATATGGATGTGATGAAATGAAGTAAGTAGTTTCCAAGCAAGAAGAATAATTTTAATATGGAAAAGAGGAAGTTTAAGGCATACTTCACAATAAGTAAATAGATTTAGATAGGGTTGGATAGTTTAGTAGGGAAATAGCCATTTAAGACAGTGTAGGTCAGCAGGTTTTCACCTGTGTGTCATTACTGCTTTTGACCCTTTCACATGGGTGGCCTAAGAGCATCTGAAAACACAGATACTAACACTAAAATTCATAACAGCAACAAAATTAGAGTTATGAACTAGCAACTAAAATAATGTTATGGTCAAGGGGTCACCACACCATGAGGAACTGAGGGTGGTGGCATTAAGAAGGTCTAAGTGGTAGAATGATTGGAATGACAGGTTGTTTACCTCCAATGAGACTATGACATTCAATGTTCAGTTGTTCTGTTAGTAAGCTGGGGGAGTCCCAGAAACCACATGTAAGGGATAGAGATGAATCTCAATTTCAAATAAATTGCCCAGTATGCACAAGCCTTGACTCAACCCCCAAAAGTGCTTTTTGAAATGAACATGTGAATAGCAAAGACCAGGGAATTACAAAGTTTCAGACATTGTATAAGTGACTGATGAAAGTACTAAAATGTGATATTACCATCTATGTTTGTCATTCAATGCCATTTTATAACAAAACTTTATATAGTCTTATCTACTTCAGAGTAAGTGACAAGGACTGGTTTATAATAAATATCTGGATGTGTGGGGTATCTTTTCCTAAGACACTTCAAATCACCCTATTAGTAATCATCAGCTTTCTGTCTCTGAAAGTTTTGGGAGACAATATTTTAGAACTACCTCCTTACCTCATCCTCTGAGAAATACATAATAAAGACATTAGGAGTTTTGACTGTCTGATTCCATTATTAACACGGCACAGATTCAGTGTCGAGTAAGGAATTTGCTAAGAAAATGTGACACAGACTTAAAGGAATGGGCAAGGATGGTGTCAGCTGTAATAAGACATCAAATTAGAACATTTTCTCCTTTCATAAGAGTACATTTTACCTTGATGGCTTTTAAAATAAATGTCAATTTGAAAAATGAAGGAAACCTCTCTGTGGCTGAATCACTTCTAAAGTTCCAGTAATCATCCTTGCTCATTGCCTCACTTTTGGTTTCAGCTCTCTGGGTAGGCTCTCTTTTCTTCTTATTTCTTTTCTTCTCTAGTGCCTCTATTCCCAGAAACTAGTTCACTGAGCCTCCACAGTTAGGAAGCAACATTTAGTGATAAATTATGGCTGTTTGAGTACAACTATATCAGAAATTTTATCTTAATTTAGGATGTATATATAACAAAGAGACACATGTGTGTATTCTGTGTGTCTGGCTATTCATTGACTGAAAACTATCTCTCTTAAACCACTGATTGAAGTTTCAGAATGAGAAAATTAAAATGGCCTCATAGAACCTGTACTTAACTTGGAAAGGAACCAAGGAACCAAACTGTTCTCCTGATACGGATGAAAGGGCCCATCTCAAAAAATATTTGAACCCACTCAAAATTTCAAAAGAACATAAACTCAAGGCTCAAGCCCTGGGAGATATATTTTGCAGGGGCAGCTAGAGAGCTAAAGGGGAAATACAAAATTCTTGTCTATTTTTACTTAATCCCACGCAGATCTAATCTCATCCCTTATGAAACGTAACTCTTAATCAAATTCTGTGTAAATAGAAAGGGGGAAAACCACTTCAAGCACAATTCATGCTTTATTTTTATCTCAATTACCCCCCCAGAGCCATTAACTGGCTGTGGCTTTGGGACTTACCTGGAAATGGTAAATGGTCAAAGGCCATTGAAAATCATTAGTCTACACTCCTGTCTTTTCTTCCCTACTGAAGTAGTTTAGGGCTTCAAATGTAGAACTCAAACTTCAGGCTCTTCATTTCAATATTTAAAGTACAAGTACTAACAACATGTAATTTCTCTGTGACTAGGTTTAATTTATTTTAGGCAGAGCTGCTCACAAGTCTAATTCAGTTGGTTTCTGTAAGTTAAATCTAACTCTTGCATAGTAGAAATGTAATTTTTAAATAGAATGACCTTTTAGAATTTACAATGATGTCCACATTTCTGACACTGATAACTATTTCCTCATGTTTATGAACGTCCAGGATTTATGTTCTTCTCTGGGTCTCATTTATTCTTTGCGTAAAATGGAAGACTAAGGGAGTAAATTAAATTGGTAATTCTCAAATTTTGTGGTAAACTTGAATCATCTGAATAAAAGTCATATGTTTCAACATCGGTTATCTGATTTTTATTTGATATGCCTCGATTATAGCTGTGAAAGTTCCTAGACAGCTGTTTGTTTAATAGTATCCTAAGTGGTTTGCTAACCTACTAGTCACACACAGAAAGCAAGAAATGTTGATGTTCCCCTTCGTAAGGAAGAGACTCAAAATAATGATATTATACATTGAAACTTACTAATGTCATAAAAGTTCTACTTGACAAATAGACCATAGGCATTGGTAATTAAATGCAGAGCAAAACAAGTAAGAAAAATCATGAAATTGTATTATCTATGGCCCTTTACCAAAAGGGTGTTCCATTTTCAATATTTTTGAAAACACCACTTGGAAATGCTACTTGGAAGAGGGAGAACATGGACCATTTTAAATCTATGTAATTGAACTTAGCCATGGATCACCTTTCTTGACACAGGCAAGTCTGAAATTAAATGAATTCTAATTGTTCAGTTAGAACTTTGAGAAGTTTGCATTAGGTCATATAACCCCTTTAACCACTGTCTGCTCCTGGACTTTCTGGTAGCTTTTCCTCCATTTCAAATCCCTTAAGTATTCTTAAAATTGAGTGTAGTGCATATACCGTGTCTGTGTGAGAATAATAGGCCCACGCCTTCCTCAATAATTCTGTTCTTGTCCTGAGTGTTCTAGCCAACACAGTTCATCTCCATGGCAACCCCTGCTTTGGCTCAGCCTGGGGATTAGAATGACTTCATTTCATACACCTGATAAGGGAAGGTGGGATTTACTGTGTGGAGAAGGTTCTTACTTCAAACAGAAGCAGGATTAAGATGACTTCATTCCACACACCTAATAAGTTTCTTCAAACAGAAACATAATCAACAAACAGCCATATTTGTTCCTGTTATGAAGGACAGCCTTGTAATCCACATAACTGATGCACTAAGTGGGCCCCAGAAGGTACCTGTCAAACTTCCTCCTCCATGCATTCCGTTTTCACTAATTAAGGGTAGAAGGCTTGAGCATTTAAAAGCATAACAAAATCCTCCACTTCATTCAGTGAGCATCCTTTATATTGCTCCATGTGATGCTTTAAATTATTTTATATGATCACACTAATTGTTGACATCATTGAGCAGCTGAGTCCACAGCCACAGGAATGGTTCTTTTATTAGACGTTGGAAAGAGGATTTCCTCCTCTCTTGGGACAAAGGAACTCAATAAGATTCCTATGCTAAGGAAAAGAAAATGTGCTCAAGATTATCAGTTTTATTAGTATATTTTTCTTTGAGAATTTTGTACAATATTATAATGTATTCTCTGATTGCTCACGACCTCCCATCCTTGTCAATCGCAGTTCCACTTCCCTACAAGTCTATTTCCCACACCAATTTCTCCTCATCTTTCTTTCTGGCCCACTGAATTTACTCAGGGCTATTTGTCTGATCATGGGTTTGGAATTATTCTTTGGGGATTTGTGGGCTAATCAGAGAGAGCAAAGTTAAAGACAACAAATGGCAGCCCTCCCCGCAGAATCCATCAGTAAGGAGAGATAAGAACCCGTATAGAGTCTTCTAACACTAGAAAGATATCCAGAAGGGAGGAAGCTTCCAGGTCAATTCCAGCTTAATTCATATGTGTCTTGCAACCAAGGTGTGTGATCTCTTTAGCAACTGAGTCTTAATTCTATCAGATTAATTAAAGTTAATCTGCCCCCTGAAGGAATATTGCTACCTAAACTCATAGATTTTTTTCTGTGTTTTTTTTTAATTTAAATTAAAAAAACAATCTTATTTTTCATATCAATCCCAGTTGCCTCTCCCTCCCATCCGCCCGTGCCCCACGACAACACCCATCCCACTCCCAACCACTCCCCATGGAGGCTAAGGCCCCCCACGGGGATCATCAAAGTCTGTCACATCATTTGGGGCAGGGACTAGGCCCTCCCTGGTGTATCTAGGCTGAGAGAGTATCCCTAAATAGGGAATGGGCTCCCAAAGTCCATGTACTAGGGATAAATATTGGTTCCACTGCCAGAGGTCCCATAGACTGCCCTGGCCTCCAAACTGACACACATGTTCAGGGGGCCTGGTTTGGTCCTATGCTGGTTCCTCAGCTGTCCATGTGTTCTCACTTGCTCAGGTCAGCTGTTTCTGAATGTTTCCCCAGCATGGTCTTGACCCCTTTGCTCATCACTCCTCCCTCTCTATAACTGGATTCCAGGAGTTTTGGCTCAGTGCTAAACCTATTGATCTTTAACTCAATAAAATTAATGTATACATCCATATGAAAATTTGTGCATGAAGACTCACAAGTCCCAGACTAGAAAGAAAACATTTTCTAAGGAAACCAGCCATAAATTACTAAAGAACAAATAACTAAAAAATGGAAGCTTTCTATCTCCCAGTCTGAAAAACTAGAATTTGAAACGTAATTAAGAGTGTTTAAAGAAGACTGGTTTTTGCTGTTAGGCAATAAATAAGAAACATTTTCTGTGTTTCTCTTGCAGCTTCTGAAGATTTGACAGCAATCTTTGGTGTTCCACAGCTTACTAAGATATCCTTCAAATCCTTTGTTTTATGTGCTTTCTTCATATAACAATTCACAGTGTTCTCTATATGCATGTTTTCATGGGACCAAATTTGTTTTGGGGATGCTAAAGAGGAAGCTTAGCAGTTAAGAAGGCATGTTGAATATATTGAGGTAGCTTTTGTTAAGTTCATTTATATGATTTATGACATTTATTTACTTACATAAGTTGAACTGCCACTGTACCTCTTTTATATATTCTAACTTAGGTGAATATAGTTTTTTGTAAGTATCCCATTATAATATTATGGATTTGTTTTCTGACTGAATGCTTCCCTGTCCTTTTCTCATACTATTTTGTGTCACCTCTCTTGTGATTACTTGGGCAAAGGGTCTAGCAACCTTGTTTATCTTCAAAGCACCAGTTCTTAGATTCATTGATTCTCTTCATATTTTTTTCTATTTCATTATTTTCTTTTCTGAGTTTTATTATGGCTTAACATCTACTGGATTTAGATTTGATTTGTTCTTGTTTTTTTTCCAAATTCATGAGTTGTATCTTTAAGTCATTTACTCCTGTTCTTTCTAATGTATTAAAGTAAGCACTTGGGACTATAAATTTCCTACTTATGGCTGCTTTTAATGTATCCCAGAGGTTTTTCTGTGTTGTGTTTTAATTTTCCTTTAGTTCTGGGAAGGTGTTTCTTTCTTGATTTCTTCTTTGACCCATTCATCATTTAATAATATGTTATTTAATATCCATAAGTGTTTTTTGTAATTGCTAGAGATGTGTTTGCTGTTGTTAAATTTTATTGCATTGTGGTCAGCAGGGAAATAGAACTTCATATTTGTTTGAATTTATTAAAATTTGTTTTGTGTTCCATGAAGTGGTCTATTTTGTGGAAGCTTCCATGGCTGTTGAGTGGGATGTGTTTAGGTAGAATATTCTGTAGATGTCTGTTATGCCGATTTGATGCATGATGCTACTTAACTTTGATGTTTCTGATAATTTTTCCCATATGAACTGTTTATTGGAGAAATTGGGGTATTAAAATTACCAACTATTATTGAGCTGAATAACTTGTGTCTTTAATTCCCTTTCTATGCCTTTTATCAAATTGCATGCTCCAGAGTTCAGTACATGTATGTTTAGGATTGTAATGTATTCTTAGTTAACTATTCCCTTAATTAGAATTAAAGGTACTTCTTTAACTCTTCTGATTAACTTTAGTTTGTCATATATTTTGTCACATATTAAAATAGCAATATTTGCTTCTTCCATGGCCCCAATAGCTAAAACACATTTTTTTCTATTTGTTCACTTTAGGATATTGTCTACCATTAAGTTGAGTTCCTTTTGGACAACAAAAGGATGAATTTTGTTTATCAATCCATTCACCTAACTTCTATCTTTTGGTCGGTGGTCAAGGCCATTAATATTTAAAATTATTATTAAAAAATTATGTTGGTTTCAGAAATTGTATTTATTTTTATTTTGTTTTACTGTTTATGTTTTTAGTTACTTTGTATTACAATAATTATAGCTTCATTTTTTTCTTTCTATAGTATATCTATGTTTATACTTTTCTCTTTGTTTCAAAGTATTGCTTCAATAGTCATTGTAAAAAAATTTTAAATTAGTTTGTAACATGGAAATTTTTTCTTTCCCCTTAAGCTATAGCAGATAGTTTTGTTGGGTACATTTGTTTAGTCTGTCAACTGTGGTCTTTTAGAAGTTGGAGTATATTGTTCCAGGATAATCCGAAGTTTATAGTTTTTTTCTAATCTAACAGTAGTTTTACTTATTTATTATTATTTCTTTATTTTAAGACAATCCTTTCTCATTTTATATTCCAATCCCAGTCCCCACTCCCTTACCTCCTCCTTCTCCCCACACCTTCCACCAACCCCACCCCCTCTACTCCTCAGAGAGGGTAAGACTTCCTTTGGGGAGTCAACAAATTCTGGCTCATCACTTCAAGGCAGAACCAAGTCCCTGCCCCTGCCTCCTATGTCTAGGCTGAACAAGGTATCCCTCCAAATAGAATGGGCTCCAAAATAAAGCCAGTTCTAGCACTAGGAATAAACCGTGGTCCCACTGCCAGTGGACTCACGGACTGCCCAAACTACACAATTGTCACCCACATTCAGAGGGCCTAGTTTGGTCCTATGCTGGTTCCCTAACTATTATATAGTAGATTCAGCTGCTATTCTGATGGATTTTCCTCTATATGTGACTTATGTTTATTCTTTTGCAGCTTCCAGTACTTTTTTTCTAAAGACTTAGTATATTACCTGTGATGTGCCATGGTTATTTAGTTTTCTTATATAGCCCAGGTACACCTATTCAGAGATAGCATAAGCCATAATACCCATAGTGTGGATAGAGCACTCCTATATCAACTAACAGTCAAAACATAACCACCTCTCAGACATGCTCAAAAACTATTATGATGGTGCCAAGTCTTCAAATGAGGTTCACCCACCCAGGTGATTCTAGGTTGTATCAAGGTGATAAAAATTAGGCAGCACAGCTAAAGTATTCTGCCTTGTTTGTCAGTGTTTTCAGGTTTTCTGTCTAATTTGAACTTACTATCTGGAACGTCAAAGAAATGGACCTGAATTTACTTTGCTTCATGTTTGTATCTATAACATTAGTACCATTTATTAGAGGCTTTAATTTCCTTAGGTATGATTTGACAAAGTTGTCAAAAATCATTTGTATGTTCTTAGATCTAGGTCCAGTTTTATTGAACTGATTCACTTGTATTGCTCTTATATGACACTTTTGGGGTGTTTTTTGTCTCTAAAGTATAATTTGAGATCAGTCAATATGATATATCCAGAATCATTCTTTCTCTTTAGAATTTCCTCATTATTTGATATCTGCTGTGTTCTTTTATGAATTTTATGGTGTTTCTATGGTTAGGTAAAGAACAGGAAATGTGTTCATAGAAGTCAAAAAACACAGGAATAAACTCCCAAATATATTCTGAGAAAACAAATACTAACAGTTGTATGAGATAAGGCAGTGAATGTAGTAAAGCAAAATATAATTTAGTAACTAAGTAGTCATAGTAAAGAGAAAACACTGAAATAATGATATAAATAAAAAATACAATAAGTCAAATAGAAATTCAGAGAAAAATATCACCAATGTAATTGAATAGGAGGGCATGATATCAGGGCTTTACAAAGACAAGATAGAGGAGCTTGGTCACTTAGTCAAGATCAATGACAAATTTCCAAAGAACACATGAATGGAACATGTATGATTCTTAGGACACCATGAAAATACAAACATCAATAAATAATGCGAATAAAAGAACTTAATGTCAAAGAAATTTATGCCCATCCAGGCAATGAAAGTGCACAGCATTCTAGGAGAATGAGTAGAAAAGAAACTTCCCTGTAATATTTGTATATTCACTTACAGCAGTGAATATACAAAATAAATAAACTTCACTGAAACCTAGAAGACCAAACAATTCATATTTGAATGTAGACCCTGCAGAATTACAGCTGAGTTTCAATGGCAAACTTAGGCAACAGAAGGTCTTAGAAAGATATATTTCAAGTTCCAAAGAACAACAATTGCCAACCCACAATAATATACCTGACCAAACTGTCTCTCATAATTAAAGAAGAAAAATAAATTTAAATGATAAAAATAGATTAAAGGAATTTATGATCACCAATTGTCCCTTGGAAAACTGCAGCCTAAAGAGAAAGATAAATCCAAGGGGATAGAGGGAAAAATAAATTATACATAATTGTTTAGAAAAAGAGTAATAAGAAATATAGAGAACCAACAATTTTATAAAATGTCAGGAATCAATATAAAACTTTCAGTAATATCACTGAGTATTAATGGGCTCAGTTTTTCATTTAAAGACACAAACCAGTACCTTGAATTAGGAAACAGGATCTTCCTCATAAAATAGACTTCAAATCCAGTCTAGTCAAAGAGGTGTAGTGGGTCACTTAATCCTGACCAAGAGAAAAGTCCAGCAAAAGGATATTACTCAGGGAGACCTAATCTTGTAAAACAAATATTATGAAGTATGAAGCCACAGGTTAACTCCAGCACAGTAACACTGTATGATTTTAATTTATTCTCAACATTAGACAGGTAATCCACGAAAAGTTGAAAGCAAAGAAATAACAAGAATTAAAATATATCATAGGTCAAATGAACCTAAAATATTTACATAACCTGCAACTCAAATACTGCAGAATATATTATTCTTAGCAGGCCCCAGAATTTTCTCTAAAACTGATCACATTTAGAGACACCAAAGTAAATTTCAACAAGGATCATGGTATTTAAGTAACTGTGTGTTAATCTATCTACAGTTGACTAATGCTAGATATCAACAACAAGAGAATGTATAAAATACACAAAAACTGGTTTTCTAATACTTATAATGAACATATTCAGGAAACAATCCTATTCACAATAACCCACCCTTTAAAAATACTTCAGAATAAATCTAACCAAGGAACAAAAAGAATTTTACAATATAAATATTAAAAAGAAAACTGTTTAGCAAAAGGGCCAAGACTTGCTGGAGAAAACCCCAGAAAAAGCTGACCTCACCAAGTGAAAGCACAAGGACCCCAGTCATAAAGCTGGGGAACCAGCATTGGACCGAACCAAGCCC
Source organism: Cricetulus griseus (assembly GCF_003668045.3). Lineage (NCBI taxonomy): Eukaryota > Metazoa > Chordata > Mammalia > Rodentia > Cricetidae > Cricetulus > Cricetulus griseus. The sequence goes on along the minus strand of NC_048604.1, from coordinate 72,535,987 downwards.
TCTGAATATGGGTGTCAGTTAGGAGGTCTGGGAAGTTTATGGGACCTCTGACAGTGTAACCAGTGTTTATCCCTAGTACACAAATGGCTTTTGGGAGCCCATTCCCCCATGGAGGGATACTCTCTCAGCCCAGATACATGGAGGAGGGCCGAGGCCCTTCCTCAAATGATATGAGAGACTATGATGATCCCCCATGGAAGGCATCACCCTCCCTGGGGAGCAGAAAGGGGGTGGGATAGGAGGTTAGTGGGGGGCAGGGGAGGAGGGGAGGGAGAAGGAACTGGGGCTGGTATGTAAAATAAGATTTTTTTCTAGATTAAGTAAATAAGTTAAAAAAAGAAAACTGAAGGAAAATACTAAGAAATGGAAAGCATCCTATAAAAATAATCTGCAGATTTAGTGTAATACCAAACAGCATTCCAGTGTCATTACTCACATAAATAGAAAACAGTATTGAAATTCAAAGGGAAGCATAAAACATCCAGGATAAGCAAATATATGCCCTATGGATATTACCATGCTTGACTTGACTTTCTGGTTAATCAGTGAATTTTATTGTGTTTACTTACAGGAATATATGTGAAGTGTTACTTACAGGACCAGAAATGACTCAAAGACAGCTGCATCACCAAAGCATGACCCAGCATGGGTGATATCTAACAAAAGTTGAGAATCTGGGGCACACTGCACAGCATGCAATCAGGTTGGAGAGCATCCTTTCTGGGTACTTCAGTAGGCATGAACATTTTCCAGGTAAATCAGCTGATTTCTTATTCTTCCAGGCTGCTTAACTGGTCTGAGTTCTCTTTGCATCTTGACTTGGGTGACAGTGACTCGCAGCAGTCTTTATGATCTTTTTCTTAAGAGGGAGGAACTAAGGGAATCTGGTCAGTTTCAGGGACTTCCTGGAGCTATTTTTATTTGTTTACTTTCTGTCTTAAAGAGCTTCCCTTCCAGATAGAATGTTTTAATCTCAGAGGAAACTCTGGACTAGGGTTGTCAGTGCTGTGAATTTTATGTCAAACCACAACAACTTTTTTATTTCAAAAACATAGATATTGGCTATAAAATATGATAGAAGATTCAGTTATAGTTCCACACAACTATATCTACTTTATTTTTGAGAAAGGGATAAAAATATGCATTGGAGAAAAGAAAGTCAATTTGGAAAATGTGACATAAACATGAAGAAAAATTAAACTAGATCCGTATCTCTCAGCCTGCACAAAAATCCACTCCACATAAGTGAAGGACCTTAACATGAGACCTGAAACCGTGAAACTGATAGAATAATATATAGATAGTATCATGTAATATATGGATATAGCTATGAATTGGACCCCAGTTACTTAAGAAATTTAATTATACAAGATGAATATTGTATAATTAAAAAGCTCTATACTGCAAAGAAAACCAATGAGTGAAGAGATAGCCTACACCATTGAAGAGAATTTTTGCCAACTCATCTGATGGAAGATTAATATGGGATATACACAAATAACTAAAAAACTCAGTAAGACAAACAACCATATAAATGGTCTATAGAAGAGAGTTCTCAAAACAAAACTGCAAATGATAAATAAATGTTTTCAACATGTTCAATATCTTTAAGGCATAAAGGAAATAAAACTTAAAACTACTTTGAGATTACATCTGACTCCACTAAGAATAGGTATTATTAAGAAAAGCAACATCCAGGAATGATAGTGAGGATGGGGATAAAGGGAAACACTTCCTGTTACTGGTGGTGTAAATCCACAACTACTATGGATAAGTGCGGATATTTCTCAAAAACTGAAAAATATACTTTCTTTGTAATTCATTGGAACCATTCCTAGTCCTATACCCCAAAGCTTCTTTATCCAACTACAGAGATAGGTGTTCATTACTGGCATATTGATGTAATAGGGTTCCCCAGTGGAATAGAACTGATAGAATGCAGTTGGCGCCTGATGCAGGAGGAAAAGTGTGTGTTCTTCAGGGATGTGGTCTCTAGTAGGTTGCCCACATTTCAGTAGATGGCCATGCACATACTGGCTGAACTAATGAGACTGAATGTGTTGCTTTTTTAAAGGGGGTATTTGGAATTGGGAGGGAGAAATAGGGGAGAATCATAGAGGTGTTTGGGGAAATCAAACCACATTGGAAACATATGACAGTTCAAAGAATAATCTAAACTAATTACTTAAAGTGGGCTTTATGGGTTTAAAACAGAGCACATGAAGTTGAAAGGAATATGTCATGGGTGTGGGGTGGATTTGACCAAAATCCATTCCATGCATTCATTAAGTTATCTAAAAATAGCAAATAAAATCTTTTTAAAAGTAGATTTATTAGATTAGCGTACAAGAAAAGTTCTAAGCACCCCAACAATGGCTGTGTACACACTAATGAAGACGAGAATTGGTAGTTGCTCAATCCACAAGGATAAATGCATCACAGTCACAATCTCATGCTGCAAGATAGAGGAATCCAGGAAACCTACTGTTCCTCAGTCCATACTGGGAACCCAAAGAGGTTGGGTTCTGACATCAGTGAAGTAAGGCATTAAAAGCAATAGAAACGGAGTTACCTACAGTGGTATCAGCTATAACAGGGCAGATGAATACAAGAATAGTGTAGGTGAGTTCACCAGTTTGTTGAGAAGGCAAGCAAGCAAAAAGACAATTTTCCCTTGGATATCCCTATATCTGACTCACCATTCTGGGGGTGTTGTCTCATTTTAAGTTGAGTCTCCTGACTTCAATTAGCCTAATAAGGAAAATTCCTTAAAGTTTCATTCACTTGGCCATTTGTGTTAAATGAAGTACCAGATCCAATAAACATGACACCAAAGATTAACCATTACACATCACACTATTAAGAAAAGGAACCAGGCTAGGTGTCCATGAACTATGAGTGGAGAGTGAAATTGTGGTACTTTTCACAGTAAAAGCAACTTAGAGACAAGATAAATTTCAACTTACAAGGTAAACATCATAGAGAGAAGTCAGGATAGGATCTCAAGAAACCTGAACCTATAGCATAATCTCTGACCAAGGAACTCACCCATAGGCAAGGAAGTAGATAAGAAATCATAGAAGAAACTTAGTTGTCTTTGCACACTCACAAGTTCATATTTAGCTAGGTTTTTTTCATTTTTTACATGATTTGTTATATTATTATTATTATTATTATTATTATTATTATTATCCTGACTGTCATTTATCCTCTCTCCTCTTCTCCTAGGCCCTCTCCCACAACGTCCCCTCTGATCCACCATCCTCTCCTTCCCCATTTCTATTCAGTAAAGGGCAGGCTTCCTATGGATATCAAGAAAACATGGCATATCAAGTTGCAGTAAGACTAGGAACCTTCCCTCACATTAAGGCTGGACAAGGCAACCCAGTAGGAGCAAAAGGGTCATAAAAGCAATCAAAAGAGTTAGAGAGAGCCCCTGCTACCACTAATAGGAGTCCCACAAGAAGACCCAGCTATACAATTATAGCATATATACAGAAGGCCTAGGTCAGTCCCATGCAGGCTCCTTGTTTATCTGCTCATTTTCTGTAAGCCCTTATGAGCCCATGTTAGTTGATTCTGTGGGTTTTCTTGCAGTGTCCTTGATTCCTCTGGCTCCTATAATCTTTCCTCCTCTGGGATTCACCTAGTTCTGCCTAGTGCTGGATTATGGGTTTCTGCATCTGTTTCCATCAGTTGCTGAATGAAGCCTCTCTGATGACAATGGGCTAGCCACCAATCTACTAATATAGAAGAATATCATTAGGCATAACTACACTGATACTTTTTTTGCCAGTTGTGTTCTGTTTTATCCTAGTGCTATGGGCTATCCATCCTCTGTGTTCTGATTTTCCATGCAGTGCTAGGAGTGTGCTCCCTCTTGCAACATTGGTCTCAGGTTAGAACAGTAATTTCTTGGCCACTCCCACAATTTCTGCACCACTTTAACCCCAGCACATCTTATAGGCAGGACAAATTGTAGGTCAAAAGTTATGTGGCTGAGTTTGTGTTTCAAACACTCTACTAAAATCTTGTCTGGTTACAGGACAAGGCCAGGTCAGGCTACATATCACCTATTGATAGAAATCTTAGCTAAGGTCACCCTTGCAAATTCTTGGGTGTTTCCATTGCACTAGGTTTCTACCTCACCCCCATTTCAGATCATCTCTTCCTGTTGTTTATGTTTCTACTCCCAATCTTGTCCCTCCTGTTCCCATGCCCACTTGACCCCATTCCATCTGTGAAGTCTATTTTATTTCCCTTTTCCAGGAAGATCCGAGGATGCCCATTTGAGCCCTCCTTGTTACTTAGCTTCTCTGGGTCTGTGAATTATACCACAGTTATCTTTTATTTGACATCTAATATACACTTGTGAGTATATACCATATTTGTCTTTCTGGATCTGGGTTACTTCACTCAGAATTTTTTCTAGTTCCATCCATTTCTCTGCAACTTTCCTGATGTCATTGTTAACAGCTGAGTAGTAGTCCATTATAAAAATGTGTCCCATTTTCTTTATCCATTCTTTGTTTGAGGGTCATCTAGGTTGTTTCTAGTTTCCTGCTATTAAGAATAAAGCTGCTTTGAACATAGTTAAGCAAGTATCCTTGTGATACAATGGAGCATAATTTGGGCATATGCCCAAGAGTGGTATAGCTGGGAATTGAGGCATATCAATTCCCAATTTTCTGAGAAGCTGTCACTAGGCAGAGAGGTGATATCACTTTGGGCTCAGATATCTGGCAGGCCATTTACATCAACTTCTTCCCCACCACATTCATTTCTTCAAATCTGCCTCGATTCCCAGTCCATGAAGTTGTCTAATGTGTCAATGTGTTCAAAGCTATTCCCACTTTCTCTTCCAAGAAGTCTGGGGGAAAGACATCTGTGTCCTCCACCAGCTCAGGACTGGAAAGGGACAATTAGATCTAGTTTGATTGTGCCCTCCCCAGAAGTCTGGGGAGGAGGCCAGATAAGATATACTATAATAGAGGGAGCCATTATAGGTTTAAAGGGAAATCTGGTACTAGGGAAATGTCCAGAGATCTACAAGGATGACCCCAACTAATAATCTAAGCAATAGTGGAAAGGCTACCTTAAATGCCCTCCCCTATTAATGAGATTGATGACTACATTATATGCCATCCTAGAGCCTTCATCCAGTAGCTGATGGAAGCAGAAGCAGAAGTAGAAGCAGAAACCAACAGCCAAGCACTGAACCAAACTCTTAGAATCCAGTTGCAGAGAGGAAAGAGTGATTAGCAAAGGGGTCAAGACCAGACTAGAGAAATGCACAGAAACAGATAACTTGAGCAAGTGGAAACTCAATGAGCCTAGGCTGACAGCTGGAGATCCTGTATACAACCAAATAAGGCCCCCTGAACGTGGGTGTCATTTGCTGGGATTGGACAGTCTATGGGGCCATTGGCAGTGGAACCAGCATTTATCCCTTACTCCTAGTGTATGAACTGGGTTTTGGAGCATATTACCTATGGAGGGATACTTTCTCAGCGTGAATACGGTGGGGAGGGATCCTTCCTGCCCCATATGATGTGACAGACATCCCTATGGGAGGACTTGCCAACTCTAAATAGTACATGGGATGAGTGATGGGGAGATGGTGTGGGGGGAATAGAAGGACAGAAGAGAGAGGGAACTGGGATTGGTATGTATAATATAATTTTACTTTCAAATAAAAATAAAATCTAAAAATAAATACACCAAGATATTTTATATTATTTGTGGCTATTGTCAAGGGTGTTGTTTTCTCTGATTTCTTTCTGTAGCCATTTACAGTTTGTATGTAGAAGGGCTACTGAATTTTAAGTTGATCATGTATCCAGCCACTTTATTTTTTATTAGAAAGAAAATTATTTTACATGTCAATCTCAGGTTCCTCTCCCTCCCCTCCTCTCCTGCTCCCACCTATCCCATACCCTTTCTGCTCTCCAGGGGAGTTGAGGCCTTCCATAGGGGTTCTTAAAGTCTGTCATATTCTTTGGGATAGGGCCTAGTCCACCCACTTGTGTCTAGGCTCAGAGAGTATCCCTCCACATGGGATGGGCTCCCAAAGTCCATTCCTATGCTAGGGATAAGTACTGATACACTATAAGAAGCCCCATGGATTCCCAAGGTCTCCTCACTGACACCCACATTCAGGGGGTCTGGATCAGTCCCATACTGGTTTCCCAGCTTCAGGTCAGCTGTTTCTGTGGGTTTCACCAGCCTGGTCTGAACCCCTTTGCTCATCAGTCCTCCTTCTCTGCAACTGGATTTCAGTTTAGTTCAAGGTTTAGTTGTGGGTGTCTGCTTCTACTTCCACCAGCTGCTGGATGAAGGCTATATGATGGCATTTGAATTAGTCATCAATCTCATTATCAGGAGAGGGAATTTAAGGTAGCCTCTCCTCTGTTGGTTAGATTGTTAGTTGGTGTAATCTTTGTAGCTCTCCAGACATTTCCCTAGTGCCCGGTTTCTCTTTAAACCTATAATGTCTCCCTCTATTATATTATCTCTTATCTTGCTCTCTTCTGTTCTTCCCCCATCTCAACCTCTCTGCCCCATCATGTCTTCCTCACCCCTCTTTTTTCTCCCCTTCTCATTTTCTTAGTTCCCTCTCCCCTCCCACCATGCTCCCAAATTTCTCAGGAGATATTGTCCCTTTCCACTTCTCCAGGGGACAATGTATGTCTCTCTTAGGGTCCTACTTGTTTACCAGCCTCTCCAGTAGCAAGGATTGCAATATGACAATCCTTTACTCTATGTCTAAAATCCACATATGAGCAAGTACATACCATGCCTGTATTTTTGTGAATGGGTTATCTCACTCAGAATGGTTTCTTCTAGTTTCATCCATTTGCCTGTGAATTTCATGATTCCATTGCTTTTTTTCCCTCTGAGTACTACTCTATTGTGTAAATTACCACATTTTCTCTATCCATTCTTCAGTTGAGGGCATCTTGGTTGTTTCCAGGTTCTGGCTATTACAAATAATGCTGTGATGAACATCGTTGAACAGATGTCCTTGTTATATGAATGTGATTCTTTGGGGTAAATGCATAGAGTGGAATTACTGAATCTTGTGGTAGACTTATTCTTATTTTATTGAGGAATCACCATACTGATTTCCAAAGTGGTTGTACAACTTTGCACTCCCAGCAGCAATGGAAGAGTGTTTCCCTTTCTCCACATCCTCTCTAGCATAAACTGCCATTGGTGTTTTTGATTTTAGCCATTCTGACAGGAATAAGAGGGTATCTCAGAATTGTTTTGATTTGCATTTCCGTGATAGCTAATGATGTTGAACACTTTCTTATGTGTCTTTCAGCCATTTTAGATTCCTCTATTGAGAACTGTCTATTTAGTTATGTACCCCACTTTTTAATTGGGTTGTTTGGTGTTTGGGGGACTAGCTTCTTGAATTCTTTGTATATTTTGGAGATCAGCCCTCTGTCAGATGTGGGGTTGGTGAGTATTTTTTCCCAATCCGAGGACTGTCATTTTGTCTTGTTGACCATGTACTTTGCCTTAGAGAAGCTTCTCAGTTTCAAGAGATCCCATTTATTAATTGTTGATCTCAGTGTCTGTGCTACTGGTGTTAGGTTTAGGGAGCAATTCTCCTGTACCAATTCTTTAAAGGGTATTTCCTACTTTCTCTTCAATAAGTTCAGTGTGGCTGGGTTTATGTTGAGGTCTTTGATCCATTTGGACTTAAGTTTTGTGTATGGAGATAGACATGGATCTATCTGCAGTCTTCTACTTACCAGGAGCCAGTTATGCCAGTACCATTTGTTGAAGATGCTTTCTTTATTCCATTGTATAGCTTTAGTTTTCCTGTCAAAAATTAGGTGTTCATAGGTGTACAGATTAATATCAGGGTTTTCAACCCAATTCCATTGGTTGTGGAATCCTCTCTATTTTTGTGCCAATACCAACCTGCTTTCAGGCCTATAGCTCTATAGCTTGAAATCAGGGATGGTGATGTTTCTGAAGTTCTTTTATTGTACACAGTTGTTTGGGCTATCCTGGTTCTTTTGTGTTTCCATATAAAGTTGAGAATTGTTCTTTCAAGTTCTGTGAAGAATTGTGCTAGGATTTTGATGGGGATTGCATTGAATCTGTAGATTGCATTTCTGCAAGATTTCCATTTTTACTATGCTGATCCTACCTATCCAAGAACATGGGAGATCTTTCCATTTTCTGGTATCTTCTTTAATTTCTTTCTTTAAAGAATCAAAGTTCTAGCCAACTATCAAAAATACCAATGACAATCTATGCTAGAGAGGATGTAGAGAAAAAGGAACACTCCTCCATTGCTGGTGGGAGTGCGAACTTGTAAGACCACTCTGGAAAATAGTATGGCGGTTGCTCAGAAAAATGGGAATCAGTCTACCTCAAGATCCAGCCATTCCTCTCTTGGGTATATACCCAAATAGTGCATGTTCATACAAGGACATATGTTCAACCATGTTCATAGCAGCATTGTTTGTAATAGCCAGAACCTGGAAGCAACCTAGATGCCCCTCAACTGAAGAATGGATTGAGAAAATGTGGTACATTTATACAATGGAGTACTACTCAGCAGAAAAAAGCAATGGAATCTTGAAATTCGCAGGCAAATGGATGGAACTAGAAGAAACCATCCTGAGTGAGGTAACCCAGTCACAAAAAGACAAACATGGTATGTACTCACTCATATATGAATTTTAGACATAGAGCAAAGGATTACCAGCCTATAATCCTCTTCACCAAAGAAACTAGGAAACATGAAGGACTCTAAGGGATAAATGGTCCCCAGGAATGGAAGTGGCATGAACTCCTGAACTAATTGGGAGCATGAGGGAGGGGGGAGGGAGCTGCTACAATAAGAGCAAGAGAAGAGGAGTAGAGGAGAGGAAATGGAGGGGCAGAAATATTGAGTTGGGGGAAGAATAGAGGAGAGAGAGCAGGATGAGAGATACCATATCAGAGGTAGCCACTATAGATACCAGAAGAGATCTGGAACCAGGGAGATCTCCAGAGACCTACAAGGATGACACAGTCTGACAATCCAGGCACTGGTGGAGAGGATAACCTAAAAGCCCTTCCCCTAAAGTGAGATTGATGACTTCTCTTTATGCCATCCTAGAGCCCTCATCCAGTGGCTGATGGAAGCAGAGACAGACATCCACAGATATACACTGAGCTGAAATCAGGAATTTAGTTGAAGAGAGGGAGGAATGAAGAGCGAAGGGGTCTGTACCAGGTTGGAGAAACCAACAGGAACAATTGGCATGAACAAGGGAGAGCCAGATGCTGTCGGGGAGGCCAGTACAAGACTGATCCAGACCGCATGACATGGATATCAATAAGGAGGCCTCTGCACTCCAGGGAGCCTCTGGTGGTGGATTAGTATTTTTCCCTGGTGCAAGAAGGGACTTTGAGATCCCATCCCATGTGAAGGGTACACTCTGGCCTTGGACACATGGGGAAGGGCCCAGGACCAGCACAGGAAGATTTGGTGGACTTTACAGAGCCCCCCTTGAGGGCCCTACCCTGCCTGGGGAGTGGTGGGTGGATGGAGTGGGGGGGCTGGGGTGGGGGAGGAGGGATGGAGGTGAGGGGAGGGAGAGGGAGAATGTACTTATATGTGAAACAAGCTTGTTCCCTATCTGGAACTAATAAATAAATTTTAAAAAAGGAATCAAAGTTCTTACTGTACAGGTCTTTTACTTTTTTGGTTAGTGTTTCCCAAAGATATTTTATGTTGTTTATGGATATTGTGATGGGTGATGGTTCTCTGATTTCTTTCTCATTGAGTTTATCATCTGTATATAGTAGGTCTACTGATTTTTTTGAGTTAATTTTGTATCCTGCTATTTTGCTGAAGGTGTTTATCAGCTGTATGAGTTCCCTGGTAGAGTTTATCTGGTCACTTATGTAGACTATCATATCATTTGCAAATAGTGAAAGTTTGACTTCTTCCTTTCTAATTTGTATCCCCTTAATCTCCTTTTCTTTTCTTATTGCTCTAGCTAGAACATCAAGTACAATATTGAACAGATATGGAGACAGCGCACAGCCTTGTATTGTTCCTTATTTTAGAGTAATCACTTTGAGTTTCTCTAGATTTAGTTTGGTAGGCTGGTGGTTTGCTGAATATTCCTTTTATCATGTTTAGATATGTTCCTGTTATTCCTGTTCTCTACAAGATCTTTATGATGAAGGGATGTTGGATTTTTTCAAAGGCTTTTTCAGCATCTAGTGAGATGACCATGTGGTCTTCTTCTTCAGTAGGTTGATATGGTGGATTACATTGATAGATTTTAGAATGATGAACCAACCCAGCAACTGGGGATAAAGCCTACTTGATCATGATGGATGATTTTTCTGATATGTTCTTGGATTCAGTTTGCCAGTATTTTATTGAGTATTTTTGCATCTATATTCATGAGGGATATTATTCTGTAGTTCTCTTTCTGAGTTGTGTCATTGTGTAGCTTGGGTACATAGGTTATTGAAGCCTGGTAAAGAGTTTGGCAATGACCCTTCTGCTTCTATCATGTGGAATATTTTGAGAAGTAGTAATAGTTGTTCTTGAAGTTCTGGTAGAATTCTGCACTGAAACCATCTGGACCTTGGCTTTCTTTGGTTGGGTGACTTTAGATGACTGCTTCTATTTCATTATGGGTCTATTTAAATTGATTATCTGCTCTTGACTTAATTTTGGTAAGTGAAATCTATCCAGAAAATGTCCATTTTGCTTAGATTTTCAAGTTTTGAGGAATACATGTTTTCAAAGTATGACCTGATGATTCTCTGGATTTCCTCAGTGTCCGTTGTTATGTGCCCCATTTCATTTCTGATTTTATTAATTCACATGTTCACTCTTTGCTGTTTGGTAATTTTGGATAAAGGTTTGTCTATAATGTTGATTTTCTCAAAGAACCATCTCTTCGTTATATTGATTCTTTGTATTGTGCTCTTAGTTACCACTTTATTGATTTCAGCCCTCAATTTGATTATTTCCTGGTGTCTACTCCTTCGGGATGCATTAGCTTCTTGTGTTCTAGAGCTTTCAGTTGTGCAGATAATTCTCTAGTGTGACTATTCTCCTGTTTCTTCATATGGTCACTTAGTGCTATGAACTTTCCTCTTAGCACTGCTTTCAAACTGTCCCATAAGTTTGGGTATGTTGTGTCCACATCTCATTGATTTCTAGGAAATCTTTAATTTCTTTTTTAATTTCTTCCTCTACCCAAGAGTTGTGCTATTGGGTGTTATTCAATTTCCATGAGTTTGTAGGTTTTCTGTAAATTGTGTTGTTGTTGAATTCTAACTATAAAGCATGGTGGTCTGATAAGATACAGGGGGCTATTTTAATTTTTTTTGTACCAGTTGATGTTTGCTATGTTGCCAAGTATGTGGTGGATTTTAGAGAAGATTCCATATGGTGCTCATAAGAAAGTATATTCTTTTGTGTTTGCATGGAATGTTTTATAGATATCTGTTAAATCCAATTGGGTCATAACTTCTGTTAGTTCCTTTGTTTCTTTGTTAAGATAGTTTACATGTTCAGATTTGAGACTTCATCTTGATAGATTTCTCCTGTGATGTGTTTGAATTGACCTCCTTGATGTCTTTTATTGATTTCAGTTTAAAGTTAGTATTTTGTTAGATATTAAGATTGCTACCCTCGCTTGTTTCTTTTGTCCATTTGATGTGTTCAAGGATTTGATTTGCCAGTATTTTTTTTTGAGAATTTTTGCACCAATGTTCATGAGGGATATTGATCTGTAGTTCAGTTTCTTAGTTGTGTCTTTGTGTGGCTTGGGTACAAAGGTAATTGTAGCCTCATAAAAAGAGTTTGGCAATGAACCTTCTGCTTCTATTGTGTGGAACAATTTGAGGAGTATTGGTATTAGCTGTTCTTTGAATGTCTGTTAGAATTCTGCACACTGAAGCCATCTGGTCTGTTTCAGTTGCTTATCTGTTCTTGATTCAATTTTGGTAAGTGATATCTGTCCAGAAAATTGTTCATTTCCTTTAAATTTTCCAATTTTGTCGAGTACAGTTTTTCAAAGTATGACCTGAAGATTCTCTGGATTTCCTCAGTATCTATTGTTATGTCCCCATTTTCATTTCTGATTTTGTTAGTTTGCATTTTCTATCCACCTTTTGGTTAGTTTGGATAAAGTTTTGTCTATCTTGTTGATTTTCTTGAAGAACCAACTCTTTGTTACATTGATTCTTTGAATTGTTTTCTTTGTTTTGACTTTAATGATTTCTGCCTTCAGTTTGATTATTTTCTGGTGTCTCCACCTCCAGGGTGAATTTGCTTCCATTTGTTCTAGAACTTTCAGCTGTGGCATCAACTCTTTGGTGTGACTATTCTCTAGTTTCTTCATGTGAGCACTTAGAGCTATGAACTTTCCTCTTAGTACTGTGATGGGGAAAGTGCTTCTGTGTATGTGTTTGTCTTACTAGATGATAAATAAAATACTGTTTGGCCAATGATTCAGCAAGTTAGACAGGACTAGGAGTCAAAGAAGATTCTGGGAAATGTAGTAGAGAAGTGGTGATCCAGGCAGGAAGTGACATAGCAAGTAGACACATATTTGAGCACGGAGAAACAGGAAGTGTTACTTTTCTCCTCTGGTCTTCCTCTAGCAGCACAATATAATCCACCAGCAAGGAGGGACTCCAATGGAAGGTTTCCAAGAAGATAACTATTATAAAATATATAGATTTATGATAATTAAGACTGAGCTAACAGATTAGAATCCTAGTCATTGGCCAAGCAGCATTTGTATCTAATATATCTCTGTAGTATTTTGAGCATCCATGTGGCGGGCAGAACTTAGGCGGCTGGCAGAGACTGCCCACATGGTGGTAGGGCTTGGGCGGCTTTTGGCAGAAAGATTTATCATAACAGTACTGCTTTCAAAGTGTTCCATAACTTTGGGTATCTTGTGTCTTCATTTTTATTGATTTCTAGGAAATCTTTAATTTCTTCTTTTTTTCTTCCTTGACCCAGGAATGGTGCAATTGCATGTTGTTCAAGTTTCAAGAGATGGTAGGTTTTCTGTAATTTGTGTAGTTTTTGAAATCTAACTTTAAGGCATGGTGGTCTGATAAAACACAGGGGGTTATTCTAATTTTTTTTTTACATGTTCAGGTTTAGTACATTGCTGAGTATGTGGTGGATTTTAGAGAAGGTTCCATGTGATGCTAATGTGGGAATTTACCAATAAGGTGTCAGGTAAAAATACAATGAAATTCAATAGGGAAAAGCCTTACTTACAGAGCGACCTAGCCAGCCAGGAGGGCAGCAGTAAGTATAGCCAGCCGAAGATGAAAGCAAATGCAGGTCTGCCACATAAGTGTCCCTCACTCTTAAAGTTTCCCTATGCCACCCTGACCAGGCACACCTGTAGCCATCCCCTGAGCAGGTATGGCTATAGCATCCCCTACAATTCCCCTTTTAGTCTAAAAGAGGATTAAAACTAAACTGTATAAAGCATCCAAAATTAACAATCATAAAGGTGAAATATAAGAAGATACAACAATCTGTTTATGTCACATCCTAACCATGTCTATTTTAACTAAACCCTAAAGTCATCTGAAAGAGGTGTCCAAGACTGAACACCTCCTTCCAATCACAACCATAAACAATAGGAAGCTATCCCTAACTAGGTATATACACTATCTTAAGTGGCAACAATGGGGGGAAGGGGGTAGCATCCTCCAAGTTACTTCCTGCTGATATGGGAGGGTAATAGCCTTGTGGGTTTCTATAGGAAGAAAATGTTAGTATAGTGAAAGTCTTGAATGGAATGTATCCAGTCCATGTTAGATGGGATTCACTTGATTGAAGATCTCACTTGAAATCCTCAACTTGATTGAAGTCAGTAACCAAAGCTCTGGCCGGAGTGTCAGTTGAAACAGAGGAAGTTGGATCCAGTGCAGTTGAGGAGGTGTGGCCCATTTTCATTCCAGGGTGTCCAGGGATTGCTGACAGGCAGGTCTTCATTAGCTGTGTGGGACTCAAATATAAATTTTAGCAGAGAAATATTTGCTTGTGTAAGTATGTATACTGGAAAAGGCAACCATGGGAGAATAACAATTATGACAGGGTGTACACCTCGAAAGAAAGAGCCAAGAAAAGACAAAGACAGTCCCCAAATTCTTCTCTTATTCTGAATAACATCAATTAGCTTCTTGATACAATACAGAAACTCTAAAGTTTAGTTAAGCCTATGTTTGGGGGGGTTTGACTTACCAGCTTGTCTACGGAGCGTCTCCTTAAGTGTCCTATTAGATCTCTCAACCACTGCTTGTCCTGTAGGATTGTGTGGTATACCAGTGACATGCTTTATGTTATAATATTTGAAGAACCATTCCATTTTTGTGGAGACATATGCTGGATTATTGTCAGTTTTTATTGCTGCAGGTATACCCATAACTGCCATCACCACTAGCAGGTGTGTTATTACAGAATCAGCTTTTTCAGAGTTAATAGCAGTAGCCCATTGGAACCCTGAGAATGTGTCTATAGTATGATGCACCTATTTCAAATTTCCAAATTCTGTAAAGTAAAAGACATCCATCTGTCAGATCTCATTCATCCGAATGCCTTTAGGATTACAGCCTGCTGGCAGTGGAGTTTGGTTATGAAAAGAACAAGTAGGACAGTATCTCACTATCTCCTTGGCTTGTTGCTAAGTGATGGAAAAATCCTTTTTTTAAACCTTTGCTATTTACATAATGTTTCTTATGAAATTCTGAGGCTTCTAGCACACTTCCAATTAATAAATGATCAATCTCGTCATTGCATTGTACTAGTGGGCCTGGCAGACCCACATGGGATTTGATATGTGTAATATATAGAAGATTACTTCTGTTTCTTATTGTTTCCTGTAATTGTAGAAACAACAAGGTTAATTCTGTATTATCAGGAACGAATTCTCCAGTCTCAATGTGTAAGAACTCTCTCTGCATATTGAGAAACAGTAACTATATTAAGAGGTTCTGTAAAATCCATGAGTACAATAAGAATTGCATATAATTCTGCCTTCTATACAGATGTATACAGACTTTGAACTACTTTACTTACCTCACCTGCTTTATAACCTGCCTTACCTGATTTGTTGGCATCAGTGTAGAAGGTAAGAACTCCAGAAATGGGAGTTTGTCTTCCAATACATGGAGGAATCCAGACTGTCTTATTCATGAATTTAATTCTGTCAGTTATGGGGAAATTGTTGCTAATCGTTCCCCAAAAGTCAGTAAGAGCTATTTGCCAATATTAATTATCCTTCCACAAGGAGGAAATTTCCTCATTAGTTCAAGGTACTATAATTTCTGCTGGATCTTTCACAATCATTTGATGGAGTCTTAATTTGCCCTTTAGAATCAAATCAGAAATCTTTTCTATTTATGTCTTTAACTTTTTATTCTGTTTATGTGGCAGAAATATCAATTCCAATATGGTGTCTTCCCTCTGCATCAGAATCCCAGAAGGGTATTATCTGGATGGCAAGATAACTAGAATACAGTCTAAATTAAGGTTTATCCGATCTACATGTGCATGCAATATTCTGTTTTCTACCCATTGTAATTGCTTTTCTGCCTCAGCACATAATATTCTCGGACTGTTTAGGTCCTTATCACCTTTAAGGGCCATTTTTAAATGCTTTAAGTCATGTTCTTCTACGCCAATTATTGTCTGTAGTTGAGAAATTGCCCCTAATATTTTCTGAAGAGAATGAAGAGTTTTATAACAATCCCTTCTAATTTGTACCTTTTAAGGTCTGACTCTTTGTAAGTCTATCTTGTAACCTAAATAGTTAATAGAATCTCCTCTTTGTGTCTTTTCTGTGCCAATATATAACCCCCAATGAGGCAGAACTTCCTTTACCATTTCAAACATACATTCCAGAGTTTCCTTAACTGGAATCTGATAAAAGAATGTCATCCATGTAATGATAAATAAGAGATTGTGAAAATTTCTTATGAATTATTTACAAAGGTTGCTTACAAAGTGTTGACACAAAGTAGGACCATTTAGCATTCCTTGTGGCAAAACCCTCCACTGATATCTCCTAACTGACTGTGAATTATTATGAGTTGTCACAGTAAATGCAAATTTTTCTCTATCATTTTCCTGTAACAGTATTGTGAAAAAAAGTCTTTTTGATCAATGACTATGATAGGCCATCCTTTAGGTATCAAGGAAGGCACTGGAATTCCAGGTTACAAAGAGCCCATTGGTTGAATTATCTTATTTATGGCTCTCAGGTCTGTCATCATTCTACACTTACCTGACTTCTTTTGATAGCAAATACATGAGGATTCCAGGGGCTGGTAGATTCCTCTATGTGTGCAGCCTCTAGCTGTTCTTGTACTAACTTTTCTAAAGCCTCTAGCTTCTCAGAGGTCATAGGCCATTGTCCTACCCAAACAGGTTCATCTGTTAGCCATTACAACAGCAGGGCCTTTGGCTCCTATGAAGATCTATCATTTGTATTTAGTTTCTGTACAGCCTGGATGGTTGGTAACCATTTTCCATAGCTTCTTACCAGATCTTTTCTACTATCTAAAGATTGTACATAATTTGTATCTGACACTGGAGGAATATTAATCTGAGTATTCCATTGCTGTAAGAGATCACTACCCCAGAGATTTATAGCTATATCTGTCACATATGGTTTCAGTCTCCCTTTCTGACCTTCCGGTCCAACGCAGACCACTGAGTTAACACTATGTTGAACTCTAGATAGAGTTCCAATTCCTAAAAAAATGTACATTTGCCTCTCTAAAAGGCCACATTTGAGGCGAAGTCTTTTGGGTAATAATAGTCACATTGTCTACTAAGCCAGTAATAACATTAATTTTCACTTTCAACAAAGGATTTTATCATTAATAGAAGTTTGCCAAAATATGCGTTTCTCATTTTCTCCATTCACAATTGATTCTTCATCACTATTCAAACTACCATCTATAGGTAGTTTTCACAATAGGCAAAGAACTATCTATTTGTCCTGAGAGAGATTATCTTCCACTGCTACTGGGAATGACTGGACCTTTCTCGATGTGGGGGACTTCTTGAGGTCCCCCTCGGGGTTTCCCAGCCTTAACGGGTTTCCTTACATGTCCCTGGTCGATCTACATTCATTAGTCCAGTGTCTGCCCTTACCTCATTTTCTACCCAATCCAGAAGGCAGTGGCCTTCTGTATGATGCATTGTTATAATTCCTTTGTCTACAATTTCTGTTGATATGTCCCATTCTACCACAGCTGAAACATCTAGGTTCCTGGTGCCTTCGTGGTCTCCTGAGGAAGGCTCTTCCTACCCAGGGTTCTGGTTCATAGTAGTAGTAACCTCTAGCATCATGGTACCTATGTTGACCTCTGTAAGGTGCTTCTCCTTCCCAAGCCCTTGCCTCCTCACCTCTAGAATTTTAATCTCCTGTTACCTTTTTAAACCTTTCGAGATGACTTTTCCTACCCAAACTCCAGTATCTTGCACATTATATTCACTGTTGGCTGCATGCAAAACCCATTTTCTAGCAAAGCTGATCTGTTCTTTAAAGGCAAAAGTATTTTTTTGCATATTGGGTTTGGATTTTCATAAGCTATTGTATATAAAATTGATTGTTTTTTGTCCAGATCTGTTACCTGTAATTCTACTGCCCTAGTTAACCTTTGTAAGAAGACCTGGAACTGTTCTGTAGGTCCCTGTTCTATTCTGGTACAAGCTTCTAGGATTTCTCCTGGCTCATGAACCTTATCAAAGGTGTTTAATGCTGCTTTCCTGCATAGGGACAGTATATGGTCATCATGTTCAGCATGAGCCTGTGGGTTAGCATAAATACCCTCATCAAGAATCTTATCTAGGGGGGAGCTTTATAACTTTCCTTTAGGGCTTGACAAACAAGGAGCTTCACTTCCTCACTGACCAATGCCCTCCATTGGATTTGGCACGAATTCTTAAGTACAGCTGCCACCAATGCTTCCTAATCTGTGGGTGTCACCCTGTTAAAAGGTAGCCCATGAATGTAATAGCTGTTTTACATATGGGCTATGGAGACCATATGAGACAACTGATTCTTTAATATTCTTATGGTCCTTCAGCTCTATAGGTTACCATACATAAACCATCTGTCCCTGGGGATGTTTCTTAAAAGATGGTTTTTCCACCTTGGTAGCTGGGCACACTAATGGTGTATGAGTAACAACCTTAGACGAATAGTAATGACACTTGGGTGGAGTAGGTGCCTTGGATTGGAGTGATTCTGTCTCTGAGGCATCCCAATGATCTTCAAACCTAGTAATGATAGCCTCATAAAAAGTTTCAATTTTCTGTATCATAAAAGATTCCAAGCATGTTAATGAAACTGTAAATTGCTCTAACTGCTCCTACACATGTTTTTCTAGGTCTTTAATATGCTCCTCCTTAGGCAGCATCTGGATGGTGTGGAAACTGCCTTCTAGGTATTGGAGTCTAGATTTGAGGTCATGATTTGCTAATTTTGAGTCCTCAGCAATCGACCTATGGACCTATCTAATCTGTCAGCCCTGTTCTGTAAATTATCTTCCAAACATTAGAATCTAGACTCAAATTTGTGATCTGCTACTTTAGATGCTTCAATAATTGATTGAAGGGAATTGTCCAATTCTTCAACCCTATCCTGGGTATTTTGCACCTTTGCATCTAGTTTCTGGGACACAAAGCTTATCTGAGTTTCTAGCTGGCTACATATATTCTTTAGTTCATCACGGTCTTCTGACAGCGTAGCCTCTAACACCTCAGAACATGGAGGATCTCTCTGTGTTTATCTGATAATAAATATGCTACATCTCATCTTGGGTAACATATAGCTCTGTCTTTAGCATATTGGAGATAGAGTCAAGCTTATCATCCATCTTCTGTCCCACTTGCTGCACAATTGCGGCCTGACCTAATCTGTTCTCCAAAACCTCATTGCGTAAAGCTGTTATTTTCTGTAAGTAGATGGTAAGGTTATCTCTGTCCCTGTTCCTGAGGTCTCTGGCTAGTAATGTTATTTGTAGCAATAAACTAACTGCCATTACTGCATATAGGCAGGTAATTGGCAGTTAGCATCCTCCTCAAACATTGAATTCACTAATAAGCAAAAATATTACCATTTTACCAAATGATAAATATTTCATCATGATTTTACCTGATGATTTCTACTTCAGATGCAGTAACTATCTTTGACCAGCAGGTGGCACAGGCATTCAGTTAGTCCACGTGGCTTTTGGCAACAGTGGTTGAGGCAAGACAGCAGCAGCGGTGGTGGTGGAGTTGAGGTCACACAGGCAGCTGTGCTTTAGCTGGAAGTATACGGCCTTGCAGCCTCAACCACTGAAAGAGATGCGGCTTTATGGCTTCAGCAGCCAAGGGGAGCCACAGACCCTGCTAAAAGCCTAGACCTACTCCTGCAGCCTATCGGTTCAAGGGCAGTAGGGCTCCAGGAGTGGGTAGGCCACAGTCCACGCTGGTCCTGTGCGCAAGGTGGTAAAACCATGGGAGGTCTGGAGAACTTTCCCTGCTAGTTGGACTGTTCTGAGTGGCTCAGCAGCAGCAGTGTGGTGCAGCCGGTTGGCTGTGAGCCAGGAGCACCTGTGGAGTGAGGGAGCGCTCTCCCAGATTAGGCCGCCAACCCAGTGGGA
Organism: Cricetulus griseus; assembly: GCF_003668045.3. NCBI lineage: Eukaryota > Metazoa > Chordata > Mammalia > Rodentia > Cricetidae > Cricetulus > Cricetulus griseus. Next base: position 72,516,310 of record NC_048604.1, on the reverse strand, counting down.
CCAGCAGACTCTCCCAAATGGGACCTAGGTTTACAAGATCCCGCTTCTGACAACCAGATAATATGGGAAATTACCAATAAGGAGTCAGGTAAAAATACAAGGGAATTTAATATGGAAAAGCCTTACTTACAGAGCAACCTAGTCAGCCTACGGGGCAGCAGTTAAGTGTAGCCAGCCGAAGATGAAAGCAAAAGCAGGGCTGCCACAGAAGCGTCCCTCACTCTTTCCCTAGGTAATCCTGACCACACCCTAAGCAGGCATGGCTACAGCATCACGTACATGATGCTGAAAAAGAGGTATGTTCTTTTGTATTGTGATGGAAAGTTTTATAGATATCTGTTAATGCCAATTGGGTTATAACTTCTGTAAGTTCCTTTGTCTATTTGTTAAGTTTCTGTCTGGTGTTCCTGTCCAGTGGTGACAGTTGGGTGTGGAAGTATCCCACAACAACTGTGTGAGGTCTTATTTGTTATTTGAGTTTTAATAATTTTTCCTTTACAAATGTTGTTGTCTTTGTATTGGGGGCATGGATGTTTAGAATTCAGATTTCTTCCTGACGGATTTTTCCTATGATGAATATGAAATTACCTTCTTCATCCCTTTGATTGATTTTAGTTTGAAGTCTAATTTGTTAGATACTAGGATAGCTACCCCAGCTCATTTCTTGGGTCCATTTGTTTGGAATATCTTATCCCAACCCTTTACTCTGAGGTAATGTCTGTCTTTGAAGTTGAGGTGTGTTTCTTGTATGCAGCAGAAGGATGGATTCTGACTTCGTATCCACTCTGTTAGCTTGGGTTTTTTTTATAGGCAAGTGAAGACCATTAATATTGAGGGAAATTAAGGACCATTGAATGATTATTCTTGTTTGTTTTTGATTTGTTATTGGTATAGGTATTGTATGTGGATTTGCCCTGCTTTTTCTTCTGGGTTTTTGTAAAGTGGGATTATCTATTGCTTATGTTTATGTGAGTGTAGTTAATTTCCTTAGGTTGGAGTTTTCCTTCCAGTACTTTCTGTATGGCTGGATTAGTGATTTCATATTGTTTAAATCTGGTTCTGACATGGAATATCTTGTTTTCTCCATTTATAGTGATTGAAAGCTTTGCTGGGTATAGTAGTCTGGGCTGGCATCCATGTTCTCTTAGAGTTGGTAGGATGTCTATCCAGGACCTTCTGGCTTTCAGAGTTTCCATGGAGAAGTCTGGTGTAATTCTAATAGGTTTGGCATTATATGTTACTTGGCCTATTTCCTTTGCTGCTCTTAATATTCTTTCTTTATTCTGTACGTTTTGTGTTTTAATTATTATGTGATGAGGGGACTTTCTTTTGTGGTCCACTCTATTTAATGTTCTGTAGGCTTCTTGTACTTTCATTGGCATGTCTTTCTTTAGGTTGGGAAAGTTTTCTTCTATGATTTTGTTGAATATGTTTTCTGCACCTTTGAGTTGGGTTTCTTTACCTTCTTCTATACCTATTGTCCTTAGGTTTGGCCTTTTCAAGGTGTCCCATATTTCCTGGATATTTTGTGTTAAGGATTTGTTGGATTTAAATTTTTCTTTGCTTGATGAATTTATTTCCCCTAGTGTATCTTCAGTGTCTGAGATTCTGTCTTCCATCTCTTGTATTCTGTTGGTTATTGCATCTGTGGTTCCTGATTGTTTACTCAGCTTTTCCACTTCCAGCATTTCCTCAGTTTGGGTTTTCTTTATTGTCTCTATTTAAGTTTTCTGTTCCTGAACTGTTTCCTTCAACTGTTTAATTGTATTTCTTTGGCTGTCCTTGATTTCTTGCATCTTTTGGTTTGTCTTTTCTTCTATTTCTCTTAAGTATTTTCTGATTTCCTCTCTTAGGGTCTCTATCATCTTCATGAATTTGTTTTTAAAGTTGATGTCTTGTGCTTCATCTCTGTTGGGATGTTCAGGTCTTGCTAGCATAGAGTCCCTAGACTCTGGTGTTTTCATATTGTTTTTCCTGTTGTTGAATATGTTTTTATATTGCTGTCTTCTCATCTCTTCTTCCAGTGGGTGCAGGTGTGTCTCTTCCTTTCCTGGTGTGTATGGGTCAAAGGTTCTATTCAGGGGGTTCAATTGGCTCTGATACTCTGATGGGTCTCAAAGTGGATGCAGGCGGGTCTGAGGCACTTGCCCTCTAATCTGGTGAGAGCAGGACTAGTGCAGAGATGTCAGCAGACTCTGGGTTGCTTGGTGCTCAGGGAATGATTCAATCTGCCTGCAGACTCTGGGACAGCAGTTCCCAGAGTGGGCAGGTGGAAGATGGCTTCAAGGCTGGGGCAGCTCACCTCTGCACTCTGTACTCTGCACTCTGCACTTCCTGGGTGCAGGAGTTGCCCAGAAATCTCAGGATAGTCAGGGTCCCTTGGTCTTCAGGGGCTGATTTAATCTGCCTGCAGAACCCAGGGCTGTTAACATTCCTCTTAGCACTACTTTCATCATGTGTCATAAGTTTGCGTATGTTCTGCATTCATTTTCATCAAATTCTAGCAAGTATTTCTTCCTTTATTTCTACATTAACACAGTAATAGTTCAGTATAGACTTGTTCAGTTTCCATAGGTTTGTAGACTTTCTGTTTTTCTGCCATTGTTGAAATCCAGTTTTAATCCATGGTGGTCTGATAGAATGCAGGGAATTATTTCAATTTTCTCATACATATTGAGTCTTGCTTTGTGAGAGAGTATGTGGTTAATTTTGGAGAATGTTCCATGAGGTAATGAGAAAAAGGTACATTCTTTTGTGTTTGGGTTAAATGTTCTGTAAATATCTGTTAAGTCCTTTTATCTCATGACATATTAACTCCATTATTTCTCTTTTTAACTTATGTCTGGATGACAGGTCCATGGGTGGGAGTAGGGTAATAAAGTCTCTCTGTGTGAGGGTGGATGTGTACTTTAAACTTCAGTAATTTTTCTTTAAAAATGTGGTTGTCCTTGTATTTGGGAAATTAATGCTGAGAATTGAACTGTCTTCCTGGTGGATTCTTGATTTGACTAGTATGAGATGTCTTTCCCAATCTATTTTGATTAAGTTTGGTTTGAAGTCTATTTTGTTAGATATTAGAAGAGCTACAAAAGCCTGCTTCTTGAGTCCATTTGCTTGGAAAATCTTTTTCCAAGACTTTTCTCTGAGGTAATATCTATATTTGATGCTGAGTTGTCTTTCTTGGAGAAAACAGAATGATGGTTTTTATTTTCATATCCATTCTTTTAGCTTTCATCTTTTTTTATTGGAAAATTAAGTTCAATGATACTGAGAGATAGAAATGACCAATGACTGTTAAGTCCTATTACTTTGTTGTAGTTGTTGTTAGTGGTAGTGCATGTATGTGTGTGATCATGAGTGGTGTGTGTGTGTGTGTGTGTGTGTGTGCATTTTCATTGTATTATGTAGTTATAAGATTATTTGTTGCCTGTGTTTTTGAGGGTGGAGTTAACCTTGGGTCGGAGTTTTACTTCTAGTACCTTATATAGGGCTGGATTTGTGGATAGATATTGTTGTTTATATCTGACTTTATCATGGAATATCTTGTTTTCTCCATTTATGGATATTCAAATTTTGCTGGGTATAACAGTTTGGCCAGATAGCTGTGGTCTCTCAGAGTCTGAAACCTGACACATGTGGTCTCTCAGAGTCCGGGCCCTTCTGGCTTTTAGATTCTCCATTAATAATTTGGGTGTAATTCTATTAGGTCTGCCTATGTATCTTATTTGAACCTTTTACTTTGTAGCATTTAATATTTTCTTCATTTTTTTGTGTTCAGTGTTTTGATTATTATGTGATCAGGGAACTTCTTTTTCTGTTCCAATCCATTTGCTGTTCTGTAAGCTTCTTGTTCCTTATGAACATGTCCTTTTTTAGGTTAGGAAAACTTTCTTCTGTGACGTTGTTAAAAATATTTTTGGGGCCTTTGAGCTTGGATTCTTCTTCTTCTATTCCTATAATTTTAGGTTTCTTTATTCCTATAACTTTATTTCCTGGATATTTTAAGAATATTTTGGACTTAATATTTTCTGTTACCAATATAGGTATTTCTGCTGTTGTACCTTCTGAGATTGTATTGTATCTACCTGAGATTCTCTTTTCCATCTCTTGTATTCTCTTGGTGATGCTTGCCTTTGTTCCTGTCCACTTACCTAGATTTTCCATTTCCAGAATCCCTCAGTTTGTGTTATCTTCATTATTTTCCTTCCATTTTCAGGTCTTGCACAGTTTTATTGGTTTCCTTTAACTGTTTTTTTGTTCTTTTTTTTGTCTTGGCTTCCTTGATGTTCTTTAAGGGATTTATTGATTTTGTCCATTTTTAATTATATTTCCTTGATTTCTTTAAGGGATCTGTTAATTTCCTCTTTACGGACCTCTATCATCTTGAAAAAGTAGGTTTTTAAGTATTTTTGTGTGCTTCAGCTGTGTTGGAATATCGTTGGCTTGCTGTAGTAAGAAGGCTGGACTTTGGTGGTGACATTTCACCCTGGCTGTTATTATGTTGACTATGTTCTTAGTTTAGGAATCTGGACTTGGAATTATTATAGGTCTAGGTGCCTATTTCTAGATTTTTTGCTGTTTGAATGGGTGTTTTCTTCTTAGGTTTCTGTCTCCTCTCCGGTATTCTGTCTGGGGTAGCCTGTGGTTCACTAGAGTTTCTCTGCCTGAGTTGGGGCCTGGTTTTTTGATTGGGTGGATAACCTCTGGACTTAGCTAGCTTTTCTATAATGCCTACATACACCCCAGGAATGGTATTATTCACAGTCTTCTGGGGTCTCCTACATTAAAGACACCTACTACAAAATACACACAAGGCTAATATGATCTAGTTAGTTTCTCTGTTAAGGCTCTCCTCTGAAATGGCTCTTGTCTGTGTCAAGTTGAGAGTTAAAGCTAAGAAAAGAATACATACACAATGTTTTTTCAAGTATAAATGAAAATAAAATTATGGCATTTCAGAAAAAATTAATGGAACCAAAAATTATATTGTGTGATATAACATATAGAGTGATATAACATAACATAGATACAAGTTCTTTTTCATAGGAGATGTTAGCATCAAGTTCTCAGACTAATGTTTAAATTGGAATATGTGTAGATGTCAGGAAACTAAAAAATGACTGTTATTGGGGGAGGAAAATGATACCTTAAAGGAGAGTGTATACAAAACATGTGATAAGAAAGTCAAAGTGAGGAATACCAGAGATGGAATCTTTTGAGTGGGTATGAATATGGGGAGATAAAGAAGTGGAAAGGATGGGATGAGAAGGTAAATTAAAATAAGGATATCTGAAATGGTCTCATGAAATACTACTGTTTTGTAAGTCTATAAATCTTAAGTTTTAGTCACAGGAAGTTGGCTAGGGTCCAATCTCAGGCATGATTTATCTCCTGTCCATTTAGATAGCTGTTGTTTTCAATGAACATATGCCACATATTAAATCTTTATTGCTATCTTGCCTTACTCATCATAACTGTAAATCATTTATTTAGTAGATTTTGCAGCTGGATAGGGCTGCTTAATTGCCTTCCCCCACCCTTGGTAGCTTATACAGTATTTTCTGGAACCATGAAAGTTGATCACAGGAAAGAGGTTTTTGGGTCAGATCCAGATTCTGACCTTGGAATTTTGCATCCTAAATGTTTGGTACCTTCAGCAATAGGGCCCACCCTCAAATCCCCAAGGGCTACATATTATAACCTATATTGTTTGGGGAGTCACTTGCAGTATATTGACCAGTCATTCAAAAGACAGTTACTATGCCTGGTACTGGGATTTAGTTAGTTTATGGTTCTTGTGGGAAGCTTTGTCAGTCCCACTGGCTTAACTTCCACATATATTAAATTTAGTAATATAATATTGTATATAATTTAATACAACATTATATTTGGATGGATATGATATATAGATATTTAGTGCATAATTTTAGATTAATATAAAATAATATAAGTCACTGAGGCTATATCAAATCACTTCAAAGTTATTTGTTCCTCATGCCTCCTTCTGTATTGGCCTCCCTCCCCATATGGAGCCTTGTCTCCATTATTCCATTCCCCAGTTCATACCCTCTATATTCTGATAATCTCCTCCCACCCATCCCTAACTATCATTCCTTTACATTTTCCTGGTTTTTGTATTTTCTCCATGTTGTATACTTACATCTGAGGATATGGTGCAAAGATCCTTCCTTAGCCTAGTGAGGTCATAGACCTAAGAAAATAATCCATTACTAACAGTTTTCTAGAGGAGCATAATTTCTTACTACTTTCTAAATCTTGTCCTTATACCCACAAATATGCGTAGCTACCACTCCTCATCAAAGAAGAATCTTTTTGGAGATGCTGATAAGGGATCCCACATCTCTTCTTCAAAGCCTTTTCTTGTTCAGGATCATTAAAGCCTCACCCAACACTTTGCAGAGACCATTCAGCTGCCCATTTTGGACCAATCACCTCAGCTACTTCTCCCACACTGCTTTGTTCTTCAGACTTCTTCAAACATTTTTGACCATTTCTGAGGGTATATTCAGTGCCACATGATATTAACCTAGAAAACAAGTAAAGTAAGTATCTCATGCTCTGACACACTAGTAATACCTCTTACACTTCCTGTCCTTACCCCTTCTCCATTTGAAGCTATTCAAAGCCACAGCCACACACTTTACCATTCAGGAACTGCCCAGCTACTCTACAAGAACAGAGATGATAGTAAGAAAACACTCCTTACCTCAAGGAAATAAAAGATTGGAAAGGAGATTCAAATAAAATGTGACCAAGTAGGCATTGGTGTCCTAGTATCAGATTAAGCAAAATTTAAGCCAAAACTGTTCAGAAGAGATGAAGAAGTGCACTTCCCTGGCGAATAAACAGTGATGTAGAAATGTCTTTCCTCCCCAGGTTTATTTGTTCATGGTGTTTCATCACAGTAATAGAAATTATATTTATAATGTGTACATTCTTCTGTTAAATAAAAAAATCAATGAAGAGAAAATTGCAGTTACAACATGTATGCATTAAATTTGAATATACATAATTTCATGAATCAAATACTGCTAGATTATAAACCATAGATAATCTTCATTATAGCAATAGTATGTGAATTCAGTATATCACTCATGACAAGGGACCGGTGATGCAGACAGAACTTAAGCCAAAAACAATTGAGTTTATGAAATAAATAATGGAGCTATATGAAAGCATAGAGAAAAATGTCACGAATATCTATGAAATGTTTCATCAGAGCACTAAAGAATGTACATTTTCTCAGCAGTATATGAATCATACTTTAAAATAGACCACAGGCTGTGTTCTAATATCATTTTTTTACTGTTATAAAATACCCTGAGTAAAACAACTTAAGTGAGAAAGGGATTTTTGGCTTATAATTATATATTATATATTTTTTAAAAAGTCAAGGAAAGTGCCAGAAGCATCTAAACAATATTATATTCACAGTCAACTGCAGTGAGACTAAATGCTAATAGGCTTGCAGGTGTTCAGATTATTTTTTTCAAGCATACAGTGAAGGTTCTGGACTGCAAAATGATGCCAATTACATATAATATGTATCTTCCCACCTGAATTGACCAAAATAATATTAAAAATTTTTACAGTCATACCTGCCATCCAAACTGACTTAGACAATTTCTCCCTTGAGGCTGAGTAAAGTTGACAGCTAAAACTATTACATAGGAGAATGCCAGAAAAAGTAAAAATAGAATTACGTATGAGTATAATGAAAATTAAAATAATATCCTGAATTCTATCACATCACAACTGAATTAAACCTAGGAATCAACATATAGAGATATTACAGAAAATTCATTATTGCGGTGTAAGGATGGCTCTGTGGTTAAAAACACTGCTCTTACAGAGGACCTAGGTTCTGTTCTCAGTACCCGCATTATGGTTTACAACCATCCATAACTCTAGTTCCAAGGAATATGCTGCCCTCTTCTGCTCTCTGTGGACACCAGCAATGCTTGTGGTATACATGCATACATGTAGCCATAACACTCATACACATAAAAGAAAAGAAAATTATGTATGTGAATACATACACAAACTTAGGGAAAATTTTAAAACCACATTATTGAACAATAGATAGAAAATTGAAGGTATTTATATTGAAATAAAAATTTGTATAATTAATATGAATGAAGATAACAACATACCATTGTCTGTGCAATACAAGATGCTTCTGAAAGTGAAATGTGTAATGTGTTCCTCTGTGTGTGTGTGTGTGTGTGTGTGTGTGTGTGTGTGTGTGTGTGTATGTGTGTGTACATGTACTTATAACTGTGCACAGGTTTGGGTGTGCACACATGTATACAAATAAGTAAACACATAAATTTAATTTTAAAGATACATATATAATTTAAAGATCCAGAAAGGTAATTCAGCAAATGTATTACTTACTTTCCTATTGCTGTGATAAAAACACCAAGCTAAGAAAATTTATAAAAGGAAGTATTTTACTAGGATTATAGTTCTAGAGTGTCAAGAGTCCTTCATCACAATAGGGAAGAATTACTGCAGGCAAGCATGACAACTGGAGCAGCAAGTAGAGACCTTACAATGTATACCACAAACAAGAAGCACAGTCAATACAAAAGAATGTGAGCCTTTTAAATCTCAAAGCCCCTCTTCAGTGACATACTTCCTTCAACAAAAATTGCCTCCTAAACCTACACAATCAGTGTCACCAATTGTGGAACTATTATTGAAACATCTGAGACTTTGGGATGAATTCTCATTCAAACCACCACAATGCATAAAAGCACCAAAGACAAGCCCAAGAACCTGTGTTCAATCCCCAGGACCACCATGGCAGAAGGAAAAAACCTACTCTCATTAGATGTCTTCTGACTTCTGCACACAAACTGTGAAATGGATACATGTATATACAGGCATAAACAAATTACACAATTAAAACATAACTTAATAAAACTTTGTTTAGAAAGAATCAATGAAATGAAAAGTTGGCTCCTTGAAAAGATAAATCATATTGGCAAACACAGGCACACACACACATACACACACAACACACACACACACACACACACACACACACACACCACACACACACACACACACACACACACACACACACATATATATATATATATATATATATATATATATATATGAGAGAGACCAAATTAATAAGTGTGGAGATGTAAAAAGGGATACATTACCATAGTTATCAATGAAATTAAAAAATCATAAGAACATAAATAAGAACTGTCAATTAGGAAAAATCTAAAAGAAATGAATGAATTACTTGACATATTTAAACTACCAATGCTAAACTAAGAGAAGCTAAATAATTTGAACAGACATATAACATATGATGAGATGGAAGCAGCAATAAATATTTCATAAATATTTCACAAAACAAAAGCACTGATTCAGATGTATACAGAGCAAAATTCTACCAGAAATTTAAAGAAAGTAAATCAATGCATTTCAAATTATTCTGTAATATAGGAAAGGAACACTTCCAAACTCTTCCTGTGAATTAAGTACTACATTGATTTCAAAACACCTGATGATAGAATAAGAAAATAAAATTAGCACAATCTCCCTTATAAACATAGGTAGAAAAATCCTAAATAAAATACTTATAAACCAAATGCAAAAACACATAGAAAAGATCACCTATTATAAGCAAGTTGGATTCATTCCAGAAATATGGGCATCATTCAACAGTTGTAAGTCAGTATATGTAATTCATCATATAAATGACCTCAATTACAGAAATCACTTAATCATCTCAATAGATGTACAAAATGCCTTGGAAAAAATCCAAGATTGCTTCAAGTTAAAAAAAATCCTTGAGATACTGAGTATAGAAGGGATCTCTATCAGCTTAATAAAATAGCACATGACAAGCCTGAAGCTAACATCACCATAAAGGAAGAAAACTCTAACCCTTTCCATTTAAAATCAGAAGTAAGACAAGATAATCTACTCTCCAGATTAGTATTCAGTGTTGTTCTTGAAATCCTTGCCAACTCAAAAAGACAAGAAAAGGGAACAAAAAGAGATACAAATATGAAAGGAAGAAATCAAAGAATTCCTATTTAAAAACCACACTCTCTATATAAGCAACCTTAAAAGAATCTGCCAAAAAGCCAGGCGTTGGTGGCGCATGCCTTTAATCCCAGCACTCTGGAGGCAGAGGCAGGCGAATCTCTGTGAGTTCAAGGCCCAGCCTGGTCTCCAGAGCAAGTGCCAGGATAGGCTCCAAAGCTACACAGAGAAACCCTGTCTCGAAAAAAACAAAAAACAAAACAAAAAAAAAGAATCTGCCAAAAAGTCCCTTAGGTATGATAAACACTTTTAGGAACATGGCAGGTTGCAAAAGTTAACAGAAAAATCAATAGCTTTTCAGCTGGGCGTTGGTGGCACATGCCTTTAATCCCAGCACTTGGGAGGCAGAGGCAGGTGGATCTCTGAGAGTTCGAGGCCAGCCTGGTCTCCAGAGCGAGTGCCAGGATAGGCTCCAAAGCTACACAGAGAAATCCTGTCTCAAAACAACAACAACAACAAAAAATCAATAGCTTTTTTATATTCTAATGAAGTGACTACAGACAGAGAAATTATAGGAAAAAATCCCATGCTAGGTAGGCTTAAAATACACTATTTAAACATCAAAAAATAAGTTAGTAAAAACACTAGATGAAAAGGCTTTTCATGCTCAGGGATTGGGAGAATTAACACTATGAAAATATCTGTTTCTCCAAAAACACTTTACAAATTGAATGGAACCTCAATGAAAAACCAAGCACATTGCACATTTTTTTCAGAAATACACCCATGCACGCAGGCAGGCAGGTATGCATGCACACGTGTGTGTGCTCGTGCACACACACAGGGGGAGAGAGAGACAGAGAGACAGAGAGACAGAGAGAGACAGAGACACAGAGACAGAGACACAGAGACAGAGAGAGAGAGACAGAGAGAGGTCCCAGGCTACTCTCAACAAAAAGAGCAACTGAAGGTGTTTCAAAAAAATAATACAAAGCCACAATGGTAAAGATGACTTGATCCTTGCATTTGCACACAAACAGGCAGGAACATTAAGGGAGTAACATAAAGGACTCACATGCAAACCCATACAAATTCAGCCACTTATATTTTAATTGGTTTTTTGAAAATTCATTAAATGTGTTTGACAAAATTCACCACCCCTCAGCTCTTCCAATATCCCTCATCATTCCCTATACACTCAACTTTGTGGTTAAGTCCAATTTGTGCTACTCCTATATTAATGAAAATGTGACACACCACTGAAATGCAGTTGGCCTACCAGAGACAGTGCTCGTAAAAGAAACTGTCGGGACGACTTCTACTGAGGTGAGTGTGTACCCTCTGGTCCTGCCCTACTCCTGCCCAACATCCCCATCACCCCTGAATCTCTCTGGGCCTGCGCCTGCATAGAATGGACCCGCCCAGACAGGGAGGACCTCCCTGAGCCTGGAAACACCTCACTCTTCCTTCCCCCTCTGCTGGCCCAAACTCTCCTGAGGGAGGACCTCTCTGAGTACAGAAACACCTCACTCCTCCTTCCCCATCTGCCAGCCCAACCTCGCCTGAGGTGAGTGTACCCTTTGTTTCTGCCAGACTCCTGCCCAACTCCTGCCATCACTCCCAGATATCTCTATGCCTGAGCTTGGCATAAAGTGGGCCTGCCAAGAAAGGGAGGATCTCCCTGAGTCCAGAACCACTTCACTCTTCCTTCGCCCTCTGCCGCCCCAACCATAGCTGAGTGTGGAAACTACCAGGAGAGGCAAGATCATCAAGATCTAAAGACATTGAAGTCTTGGCCCAGACACACCACCAGGTGACAAGAGGAGATAGAGACCCCACTTGCACCCACTGGAAGAAGAGATGGGAAGAAGACAGAATATGAACACAACAACAGAAAGACCAATGTGACACCACCAGAAACTTGGGACTTCACACTGGCAAGATCTGAAAAGCACAACACAGAGAATGAAGAAGAGATGAACCTTAAAGATTATCTTAGGAATATGATAGATACCTTTAAAGAGGAAACAAGAAAATCCCTGAGATAAATCGAAGAAAAAACAAGCAAAAAATTACATGAAATGGAGGAAAAGACAACCAAAAAATTCAAGAAATAAATCTCTTAAAGAATCTAAAGAAAGCCAACGAAAAACAACCAAATAAGGGAAGGAAGCATTCAAAACAGTTCAAGGCATGAAAGCTGAAATAGAAACAATACAGAAAACACAGAATGAGGGGATGCTGGAAATAGAAAGGCTGGATAAATTCTCAGTAACTAAAGATGTGAGTATAACCAATACAATACAAGAGACAGAAGAGAGAATCTCAGTTGTTGAAGACTTGCTAGAGGATATAGAGTCATCGACCCAAAGAAAATCTCAAGTCCAACAAATCCCTAACACAAAATATCCAGGAAATATGGGCACTGTGAAAAGGCCAAACCTATGAATAATAAGTATAGAAGATGGTGAAGAAATACAGCTCAAAAGCACAGAAAACATATTAAACAAAATCATAGAAGAAAACTTCCCCATCCTACAGTGGGATATGCCTATGAATGTACAAGAAGCTTATAGAACACCAAACAGACTGGACCACAAAAAGAAGTCCCCTAGATACATAATAATCAAAACACCAAACCTTCAGAATAAAGAGAAAATATTAAGTGCAGCAAAGGAAAAAGGGGAAGTAACATATAAGACCTAACAGAATCACACCCAAATTCTCAATGGAAACTTTGAAAGCCAAGAGCCTGGAGAGATGTCCTACAAACATAAAGGGAATATGGATGCCAACCCAGACTACTGTACCCAGCAAAGCTTTCAATCACTATAGATGGAGAAAACAAGATATTCCATGACAAAACCATATTTAAACAATACATACCTGCAAATGCAGTACTGGAGAAATTTCTGGAAGGAAAACTCGAATCCAATGAAGATAACTACACTCACAAAACATAGGCAATAGATAATCCAACTTTACCAAACAGGAAAAGAAACAGGAGGGCAAAATCCACACATAATATCACCACCACCAATAAATCCAAAACAAATAAGAACCAACAATCAATGGACATTAACATCCCTCAATGTCAGTGGTCTTAGCCTGAGTATAAAATGATACAGGCTAACATAATGGATACAAAGACAGAATCCATCCTTCTGATGCAAACAAGAAACACACTTCAACTTCAAAGACAGGTGTTACCTCAGAGTAAAGGGTTGGGAAAAGATATTCCAATCAAATGGGCCCAAGAAACAAGCTGGTGTATCAATCCTAATATCTAACAAATTAGACTTCAAACTAAAATCAACCAAAAGAGATGAAGAAGGGCATTTCATATTTATCATAGGAAAAGTCCATCAAGATGAAGTCTCAATCCTGAACATCTATGCCCCAAATACGAAGGCATCCACATTTGCAAAAGAAATGCTAGTAAAGCTCAAACCACACATAAAACCCTACACACTTGTGGTAAGAGACTTCAACACTCCACTTATACCACTAGAAAGGACCACCAAACAGAAACTTAACAAAGAAACAAAGGATCTAACAAAAGTTATGACACCATTGGGTATAACAGACATCTATAAAACATTCCCTTCAAACACAAAAGAATATACCTTCTTCTCAGCACCACATGGAACCTTATCCTAAGTTGACCATATTGGAGGCAACAAAGCAAACCTCCTCAGATACAAAACCATTGAAATAACCCCTATATCTTATCAGACCACCATGCTTTAAAATTAAAATTCAACAGCAATACAAATTGCAGAACACCTACAAACTCATGGAAATTGAATAACACCCAATTGCACCTTTCCTGGGTCAAGGAAGAAATAAAGAAATTAAAGACTTCCTAGAATTTAATGAGAATGTAGACACAACATACCCAAACTTATGTTAAACACTGAATGCTGTGCTAAGAGAAAAGTTCATAGCAAAAAGTGCCCACATGAAGAAACTGGAGAATAGTCATACTAGAGAATTGACAGAACAACTAAAAGCTTTAGAATAAAAAGAAGCAAACTCACCATGGAGGACTAAATGCCAGGAAATAATCAAACTGAGGGCTGAAATCAATAAAGTAGAAACTAGAAAAACATTACAAAGGATCCATGAAACAAAGAGTTGGTTCTTTGAGAACATCAACAAGATAGACAAACCTCTATCCAAACTAATCAAAAGGAGGGAGAGAGAGCATGCTAATTAACAAAATCAGAAATGAAAATGGGGATATAACAACAGAAACTGAGGAAATCCAGAGAATCAGTTGGTCATACTTTGAATACCTGTACTCCACAAAATTAAAAAATCTATAGGAAATTGACAATTTTCTGGATAGATATCAATTACCAAAATTAAAGCAAGAACACATAAACAGTTTAAATTGACCTATAACCCATAATGAAACAGAAGCAGTCATCAAAAGCCTCCCAGCTAAAAAAAAGCCCAGGGCCATATGGCTTCACTGCAGAATTCTACCAGAAATTCAAACAAGATTAATATCAGTACTCCTCAAATTGTTCCACACAATAGAAACAGAAAGGTCATTGACAAATTCTTTTTATGAGTTTACAATTATTTTGATACCCAAGCCACACAAAGTTACAACTAAAAAAGAGATCTACAGACCAATATCCTTCATGAACATCAATGCAAAAATATGCAACAAAATATTGGCAATTCAAATCCAAGAACACATCAGAGAAATCATCCATCATGATCAAGTTGGCTTCATCCCAGGGATGCAAGGATGGTTCAACTTTGAGTCTTTAAAGAAGTTAAATAAGATACCAGAAAATGGAAAGATCTCCCATGCTCTTGCATAGGTAGAATCAACATAGTAAAAATGGCAACCTTGCCAAAAGCAATCTCCAGATTCAATGCAATCCCCATTGCCATACCAACACAGTTCTTCACAGACCTTGAAAGAACAATACTTAACTTTATATGGAAAAACAAACAACCCCGGATAGCCAAAAACAACCCTGTACAATAAAGGAACTTCTTGAGGCATCACCATCGCTGACTTCAAGCTCTATTATAGAGCCATAGTTCTGAAAATAGCTTGGTATTGGCACAAAAATAGACAGATAGACCAATGGTATCCAATTGAAAACATTGATATTAACCCACAAGCTTATGAACACCTGATTTTTGACAAAGAAGCTAAATCTATACAATGGAATGAAGAAAGCATCTTCAACAAATGGTGCTGGCAGAATTGGATTCAGATATGCAGATGACTGCAGATAGATCCATATCTGTCACCATGCAAAAAATTTAAGTCCAAATTTATTAAAGATCTCAACATAAATCCAGCCACACTGAATCTTCTTGAAGAGAAAGTGGGAGATACCCTTGAAAGAATTGGTACAAGAGACTGTTTCCTGTACATTACACCAGTAGCATAAACATTGAACTTTATGGTTAATAAATAGGACCACCTGAAAATGAGAAGCTTCTGTAAGGGAAAGGACACAGTCTGTAAGATAAAAAGACAGCCCATAGAACTGCAAAAAGATCTTCACCAACCCCACATCTGACAGAGGGCTGATTTCCAAAATATACAATGAACTCAAGAAACTAGCCACCAAAACACCAATCAATGAAATTTAAAAAGTGGGGTGCAGAACTAAATAGAGAATTCTCAACAGAGGAATCTGAAATGGCTGAAAGACACTTAAGAAAGTGCTCAAAATCCTTGGCCATCAGAGAAATGCAACTCAAAACAACTCTGAGATACCATCTTACACCTGCCAGAATGGCTAAAATCAAAAACACCTATGACAATCAATGCTGGAGAGGATGTGGAGAAAAAGGAACACTCCTCCATTGCTGATGGGAGTGTACACTTGTAAGAGAAATCAGTATGGCTGTTGGTGAGAAAAACAGGAATCAGTCCACCTCATGATCCAGCAATTCCTCTTTTGGGCATGTACCCAAATAATGCACGTTCATACAACAAGGACACATGTTCAACCATGTTCATAGCATCATGGTTTGCAAAAGCCAGAACCTGGAAGTATCCTAGATGCCCCTCAACTGAAGAATGGATAGATAAAATGTGGTACATTTTTACAATGGAGTACTACTCAGCAGAAAAAAAACAACGGAATCTTGAAATTCACAGGCAAATGGATGGAACTAGAAGAAACCATCCTGAGTGAGATAACCCAGTCACAAAAAGACAAACATGGTATGCACTCACTCTATATGAATTTTAGACATAGAGCAAAGGATTACCAGCCTACATTCCTCTTCACCAAACAACTAGGAAACAAGAAGGACTCTAAGAGAAAAATGCATGGACCCCATAGAATGGGAAGGGCCAGGATCTCCTGAGCCAATTGCCAGCATGAGTGTAGGGGAGAGAGAGCTGGCAGAATGTGAGGAGGAGAGGAGGAGAGGAGAGGAGGAACTGGATGAGCAGAAAGGTTGATTCAGGGGAAGAATAGAGGAGATCAGAATGAGAGATACCATAACAGAGGGAGCCATTATAGGTCCGAGGAGAGATCTGGCACTAGGGAAATTTCTAGAGATCTACAAGGATGACACCATCTGACAACCTAGGCAATTGTGGAGAGGATACCCTAAATGCCCTTCCCCTATCATGAGACAGATGACTCTTTTGTATGCCATCCTATAACCCTGATCCAATGGCTGATGGAAGCAGAGGCAGACACCCAGAGATATACACTGAACTGAACTCTGGAACCCAGTTGCAAAGAAGGAGGAATAAAGATCAAAGCAGTAAGGACCAGGCTGATGAAACCCACAGAATCAGCTGGCCTGAACAAGGGAGAGCACATGGACCCTAGACTGCTCTCTGACCTCTGAACATGGATGTCAATGAGGAGGCACCCACACTCTAGGGGGCCCCTGGTAGTGGATTACAATTTTTCCTTGGTGTAAGAAGAGACTTTGAGAGCCCATCTCATGTGAAGGGATGATCTCTCAGCCTGGACACCTGTGGAAGGGCCTAGGCCCAGCCAAGAATGATGTGGTGGACTTTGTGGAGCCCCTGTGGAGGACCCTACCCTCCCTGGGCAGTGGAGGGAGAATGAGGCCAGGAGGGGGCTTTGGGGGAGGGCTGGGGATTAGGGGAGGGAGAGGGAAAAGGGATTGACATGTGAAGCAAGTTTGTTCCTAATTTGAACTAGAAAGAAATAAAATAAAATAAAAAGAAGCTGTCTACTTCTCCCAGAATAATCAGTTGCCAATAGCTTCTCAGCTGAGCGTGAAAACTCATGTTCATCTCTCCTCTCCATGCAGGGATGTGATCTGTCTTGACTTTGCATGGCACTTGTGTGTGGCCATGTCCTATTGTGTCTTGATAATGCTTTTCCTTCTCTGCTTTCATTTCTTTTAGCTCTTATAATCTTTCTACATCCTCTTCCACAATTATACTTGTAGGCAGAAGTTTCCTATCTCATAGCCATTCCATAGGTCCCAAATATCCAGCAGCCACTTCCCAAATTACCACACAGAGGCATAATATTACTTGTAAATCCTTGGCCAATAGCTCAGCTTATTATGTTTTAATAATATCTTTTAAATAGCTATTTAAACTATTATTAAACTAGTTAATAGTTTTAACTAGCTCTTATGTTTTAAGTTAACACATATTCCTTCTTTATGCTCTGCCATGTGGTGGTACCTTTTCTCAGTATAGTGTGTCCACCTTGCTCTCTTTTCTTCTGGCTGGCATCTGTTGACTCTGCCCCTCTCCTTCCCATTATCTTTAGTTTGGTTGCCCTGCCTGAACCTATTGCCAGGCTACTGGACAATCAGCATTTTATTTAACCAATTTGAGTGGACAAATCTTTACATTGTACAAGAGGATTGTTCCACAGCATTTCCCCATTTTTCTAATTTAAAGGGAAGGTTTTAAATTTAATATAGTAAAACTATATACAACAAAACAGTTAATAAATAAAAATTACAGTAAAAATATCTAATCTATTAGCATTTGGCAAAATTAGAGAAAATATTTAATTATCTGTCTTATCTTGGTGAACTGAAGGTTTTGTATCTAATTTACTTTCGATTATAACTAAAGAAATCCATAATTATAACTATCTAGTCTTCAACTCCATCAAAGACCACAGAAGGGTAAAATGTTGCCTAATAACAGGGACATCTTGCTGCCTGAAAAGTCATCCAAAATTCTCTGTAATGTTGGGGTATCCTGGCTCACAGGCCTAGCATATCTGAGAGACTTTTTCAGATGGACTGTCCTATCTTTTATTGACAACGTTTGGCAATTGCTTTCTTTGCATCCTGCTGATCCAATTTGAACAATATAGTGTCAGCAATTTCGACAAAGGCAGTTTCTTTGCCCAGTGACTAACTTTTGCCACAAAGAAAGTGAATTCCATATGGAGTTTCTTTGATGCCTATCATCTTCTTTGAAGAAGATTGGTGCTGCTAGGAGCAGATGGGCACCACTGTCATAAAAAAGCCTTAGGTTGTTAAACATATTAAATGCTATATTATGTAGGTCTTTGAAGTGTTTGTAGATTATCTGTCTGTCTGATATATGTCTCTGTATGATCTTGAAAGCATATCTAACATGACTTTAAGTTTGACTATTATAGATAACTATTGATCTGTCTTCCTTAATTATATTACATTTTAAATGAGCTGCATAAACATAGTATCTTAAACAAAAGTAGAAATATACATACATCTAACAAAATTAACATTAAATTTGTAACAATAAACCAAAATTCATTCCAATATAAAATAAGTCAGAATTAATAGTTGTTTTATGGATTAATGTAGATTCAACAATCTACCTTTTATCCTGTCCTTTCTATATATCTCCTTTATACATTTAAAAAAAAATCTTTGAAGTTAACCCTTTTGTTTAACTTCTTTCCTTACTATGACGATCAACAATAGGTAACTAAACTCACTAAACAATGACAAATATCTATAATCCATGTATTGGGAATGTAGATGTAGTTTTCTAGGCTGATTCCTGCTTATTGGGAGTGCTGAAAATATTTTAGGGACTCTGAGAATATTCAAGATTATAATCTAGTCCTGACTGGAGTACTGTGTGAGGTTGGATCACCTAAAACCAGTATCCTTGAAGCTGTTATGGATGTAGAACTCAGAAGAAACTGCAACCAAGGTGCTCTGGGATGTTGGATCATTTGTTCCTATAAGGGATTTTTCAAGGGTTTTTCCTCAATCAAATATGATTTTTCTTAACCCAGAATGAATCCAAAGCCTCTCATTTCCTATAGAAATAAATGCAGAATCTCTTTCCTAAAGTAACATATCTTTTGACTTACATTTTGAAGTCAGGATATTTTAAAAATATATAAGATGGTTTAATTTAGCAGATTTCATAATCAAATGCCTCTCAGCAGTTATCACTTGCTCATTAACAGTCAAAAATCAAAAGACAATAGTATAATATAATAATCCACATTCTTTATATATTCTTATATTTTTATAGGTCTGTTCCTTTTTAAGAAAAATTTCTCCACTTTTTCTTTTCTCTAATATATATATATATATACATATATATATATATATATATATTCATTTTGTATTCCTAACACAGTTCTCCCTCCCACCCCTCCTCCCAGCACTCGTCGCCTTCCCCAAGTCCATTCCCATCCACTTCTCCCACAGAGTAAAGGCTCTCATGGGAGGTCAACAAAACTTTTTCCATTAATTTGAGACAGGAGCAAACCTTCCCTTGCCCTATGGTGAGATGCTATGTCTACACATATTTTTAACATGTTGTTAAACATTTAGAAGGGTTTTTTCATCTGAATATGTCTTTACTGCATATCTCTATCTTTTTCTGACCACATGTGCTTTTAAAATGTGAAACAGGTGTGTCTAGGACCAAAGTCATCACTTTGGCAGCTGGTTCTACCCCATTCCTTAGCTTACCAAGAGTATAGCTACATATTTGAGTTACTGACTATAGACATGTTTACCACTCCATCTCTGGAAAGTTTCTGTGTCCATGCTGCCAGTGAGTATTGTGCCACCCACTGCTCATGAACCACATTTAAGTGTTCGGTAGGAGGATTTCTTAAAAGAGCCATTCAGTTTTTGCCACTAGCAAACAAAGCCTATCTCACAAGTGGTTACCAAGAAGTAGAGTTTGGTTCCATTTTTGTGTGTTCAGAATCCTTTTAAAAACTTTTACAGGTTTTATGTGGAGATTCTTGCCAAATGTTTGGGAACTATGTGTAGGCAGAATTTCCTATCTTTCCTTACTTTTCATTTTTCTAATGAACAAATACAAAAAAAAACATTTTTAATAAAGTACTAAATGTTAGCCTTTTAAAATTTTTTCTGTATCTGCAAAAGTGAGTGTCTAATCATTCCCTAGAGATCTGGTATGGCTGTATATCAGAATTTTCTTTAACAAGATTAGCAGTATCTTTAAAGGTGTCTTCTGTTGCTTTACAGCCTGGAGTCAAATTTCTTTTTGAAGTTTTGTCAGGGAGAGAAGGAGATAGGAGAGTGGGCTACAGCTACACCTTCTTTTGTTCACAGTCAATCTTTTCAAATATTGGGTATGGTCACCACACCTATATTTCTTGCCTGAATAGATGCCAATCAGCATTTTGTTAAATCAGTTCAAGCGACAAATCTTTACAGTGTGCAAGAGGATTATTCTACAATAGATCCCTAAGCCTTGAGAAGGAATACAGAATAGATTTTTCATTTAGGGCTGAACTTTCTGAAAATTTTTATTCACAAAACCATGATCAATTGTAGGTTCACGTGTTAATCACCATCTATTGAAAATAAAAGTTTTTCCAATGAAAAATGAGTTATACGTTAACCTGTATGTATGAGTAATTACTAGTCAATTTAGTATTACTTTCCCTTAGCATAAAATTTTTATTAGATTCTCCCCCTAAGGACTATTATCTGTCTAGCCACAAGTTATTTTCCCCCAAATGGGGCCAGGTTTAGGTTTCATCTTGTGGTGTGGGACTTAAATTCAAATAGAAAGTATTTGGTTATTCCCAGGATATCCATGCCACCGTCGCTCCAGTTGGCATATCTCACTAGCCTAGTTATTATTGTAACTCACAGTGTAACTAACTGTGTAAAACTAATGATTGGCTTTACCCTGCAAAAGCCTAAATAGCACCTCCAGTACCAAGAAAACTAGGAAGTAAGGATAACACAGTCAATTTAGTAACAATTTGTTTTGGAACTTTGCACCAAATTTATATACCTGAACAATGTAAACAATTTTTAGTTTCTTTACCAACTTCCACACAGTGGCCATAAGGGTTTGCACTCCCACCATCAATGAATAAGTATTACCTGTTACTCTCCTCCAAGCCTGCATTTTCATTATTTGTTCCTTGATCTTAGCCATTCCAAATGGGGTAAGTTGAAATCTCAAAGCAGTTTTAATTTGAATTTCTTTGATGGCTAAAGATGATGATTTTTTTAATGTTTCTCAACAATTTGTAATTTATATTTTAGAGTACATTGTTTAGTTCAGTGTTCTATTTACCAATTGAATTGTTGGTTATCTTAATATTTAATTCTTTTAGTTTTTTATACATGTTACACACTAATGCTCTGTCAAATGTATGTCTGGGACAGATATATGCCCACTATATAGACTGCATTTTTTGTGTGCTTTGAATTACAGTACAGTAATTTGGGTTATATTTGCTGATAGTCTTACAATCTGTGCTATCATGGTCCTTTTCAGAAATTTCTACTCTGTGCCACCAAGTTCAGCCATATTCCCTATTTCCTTGTCTATCAGATTTAGTGTATTGGGTCTTCTGGTGAGTTTCATGATTTCCATGGAGTGAAGTTCTATGCAGATGTGAGAGATAAGAATCTAGTTTTATTCTTCTACATGTAGCTATCCAGTTTGACCAACACCATTTGAGGAATATATTCTGCTCTTCAACATGTACTATTGTCTTCTTTCTCAAAACTGAAGTGGCTATAGGAATGTGAATTTGTGTGGGTTCTCAGTTTTATTCCATTGTTCAATGGGTCTGTTTTATGATAATTCTATGTTGTTTTTATTAATATGATTTTGTAGTATAATTTGAAGTTTGGAATGATGATAGCTCTAGCAGTTTTCTTATCATTTAGCATCATTTTGGTAGTCTTATTTGCTTCTGTTTCCATATGAAATTAGGTGGGTATCATATTTATTGCTTTTTGGAAAAATAGTCATTTTCACAGTATTAATCCTGCGAAAGTAGGAACATGGCAACAAATCTTCCTATTTTCTGATATCCTCTTATTTAAATATATATTTTTAGTTTTGAGGATAATTATACCTTTCTTGTATTCATTTTCCCCTCCAAATAATTCCATTTGTCTCAGTTTTCTCTTTCAAATTAATGACCACTTTTTCAAACTGATTTGATACATTATATATGAATATTTCACATTTCTAACCTACTCAGTCTGAATAATGTTTCTTGTACTTATATTTTCAGGGATGACAATTTGGTTTTGGAGGATCAATTGGTGTTCTCTTCCCTGGGGAAAACTATTTCTTCTGCTCTTGACATTCCTCAGATGCCTGTAGTTTTTTGTCTAGTAATCATGCCTAATTTCTTTCTTCTGTTTCTTACCATTTCTGTTTTACAAATCGTTTACTTCCTTGGTTAGATATACTCCAAGATATTTAATTTTGACATTGGTGTCAAAATTATACCTTCTATAAAATACATCATCTTCAAAAAATGTGCTGGGAATAAACCTGAATATCTACATGTAGATGAATAAAATTATATTCTCTCACTTCCCACAAAAATCAACTGCAAATGGACCCAATATTTCAATATAAAATCAGAAACTCTAAAATTTCTGGAGGGACACATAAGCATGATCTACAAGATGTAAGTATAGGCATGAACTATTTAAATTGGACACTAGTTGCTTAGGAAATAAGACCAATATTTGACAAATGGGATATTATGAAACTGAAAGTTTCTATAAAACAAACTGTCAATTCATATAAGAGAGAGTACACAAAACAATAGAAAACCTTTGCCAGCTAGATCCCAAACAGAGGATTAATATTTAGAATACACTAACAGTTCCAAATCTTAACATTAAGAAAGTGGGGTGCAGAACTAAACAGAGATTTTTCAACAGAGGAATCTGAAATGGCTGAAAGACACTTAAGAAAGTGCTCAAAATCCTTGGCCATCAGAGAAATGCAACTCAAAACAACTCTGAGATACCACCTCACACCTGTCAGAATGGCTAAAATCAAAAATACCAATGACAACCTATGCTGGAGAGGTTGTGGAGAAGAAGGAACACTCCTCCATTGCTGGTGGGAGTGTGAACTTGTAAGACCACTTTGGAAATCAGTATGGCGGTTGCTCAGAAAAATGGGAATCAATCTACCTCAAGATCCAGCCATTCCTCTCTTGGGTATATACCCAAATACTGCATGTCCATACAACAAGGACATATGTTCAACCATGTTCATAGCAGCATTGTTTGTAATAGCCAGAACCTGGAAGCAACCTAGATGCCCCTCAACTGAAGAATGGATAGAGAAAATGTGGTACATTTATACAATGGAGTACTACTCAGCAGAAAAATGCAATGGAATCTTGAAATTCGCAGGCAAATGGATGGAACTAGAAGAAACCATCCTGAGTGAGGTAACCCAATCACAAAAAGACAAACATGGTATGTACTCACTCATATATGATTTTTAGACATAGAGCAAAGGTTTACCAGCCTATAATCCTCTTCCCCAAAGAAACTAGAAATCATGAATGACTCTAAGGGATAAATGGACCCCAGGAATGGGAAGTGGCATAAACTCCCGAGCTAATTGAGAGCATGAGGGTAGGGGAGTGGGTGCTGCCACAATAAGAGCACAAGAAGAAGAGGAGAGGAGAAGAAATGGAGGAGCAGATATATTGAGTTGGGGGAAGAATAGAGGAGAGAGAGCAGGATGAGAGATACCATATCAGAGGGAGCCACTATAGGTCCGAGAAGAGATCTGGAACTAGAAAGATCTCCAGAGACCTATAAGGATGACACGATCTGACAGTCCGGGCAGTGGAGGAGAGGATGGCCTAGAAGCCCCTCCCCTAGAATGAGAGTGATGACTACTCTCTATGCTATCCTAGAGTCCTCATCCAGTGGCTGATGGAAGCAGAGACAGACATACACAGAAATACACTGAGCTGAATTCTGGAACCTAGTTGAAGAGAGGGAGGAATGAAGAGTGAAGGGGTCTGTACCAGGTTGGAGAAACCCACATAAACAGTTGGCCTGAAAAAGGGAAAGCATATCGACCCCAGACGCTCTTTGGGAGGCCAGTACGGAACTAATCCAGCCCCCTGATCATGGATGCCATCGGGGAGGCCTCTGCACTCCTGGGAGCCTCCGGAGTTGGACTGGCTTTTTGCCCTGGTGTATGTGGGGGACTTCGAGAGCCCATCCCACTTGAAGGGATGCACTCTGTCTCTGAACACATGGGGAGGGACCCAGGCCCAGCACAGGAAGATTTGGTGGACTTGGTGGAGCCCCGGTTGGGGGCCCTACCCTGCCTGGGGAGTGGTGGGTGGATGGGGTGGGGGGTAGGTTGGAGGTGGGGGAGAAGGAATGGGGGTAAGGGGAGGGAGAGGGAGAGGGAGAGGGGAATTACATGTGAAACAAGCCTGTTCCCTAACTTGAATTAATAATAATAAAAAGAGAAAAAAAAGAATGAAAAAAAAGAAAATTAGCCATATGAACAAATGGGACACTTAATATTGGTCAGAAAATTCTCAAAAGAAAAGTACAAATATTTTTAAAGTTTCCAAAATCATTGAATATTGGACAATTACAAATTAAAACTATTTTGATATTCTGTCTTACCATGGTAAGAATGGCTATCATCAAAAAATCCAATGATAAGTAATGATGAAAAGGAGGTAGGAAAGGGAAAAATTTCTTCACAGTCTGTGGGAGCATAGACTTGTATAGCGCTGTGGGAGTAACTATGGTGGTTCCTCAAAAAAATATAAATAATACAATTATCATAAGACTGAGATATACCATTCCTTGGTATATACACAACAGAATGTATATCCTCGTTTATAGATACTTGCTGAACCATGTTCACTGTTGCTCTAGTCACAATAGACAGGACATGGAAAGAATATTGACATCCATTAATGATGAGTAGACAATTTAAATGTTGTGCATATACATAGATGAAGATTACTTATGAATATAATCTATCAGCTGAGAAGAAAAATGAAATCAAGAAAATTGCACATAAATGTATGCTACTTGAAAATTTTACCCAAGTACAGTAACACAGACCCAGAAATTAAAATGCTGCATGTTCTTTCTTAAATAAGGATTATAGTTTCTTCTATCTTGATCTAAGTGTTTATCTTAGAACATCTATAGAAATTAGGAAACTTAAAAAGATTCACTGGGATAAAAGATGCCAAAATGGTGGGTTACTAGTATACAGATTGCATGAAAACAGAGAAGCAGAAGACTTTGTTGGGGTAGTTTTAGCAGGCTTGTGGTTTTATAGTTAAGGAAATAGGGGAGTTGAAAGGGGAAAACAGGCTTAACAAAATGAAATCAGCATGAAAATCATATATGGAAGCCTATTCATTGGTAAGTCAACTAGAAATATAAGAATTAGAATTTTGACTGGATGAAAAAAAATGGTGCTGAATCTAATAGCCACTGTGGTCTTTTAAAGAAATTTATACACATACCTGTTCCTCAAATATCTTTCTTTCTGATTTTCCAATTATGATCCTTGCAAGTCCCCAAGCATCCAGCCAAACTATTAGTCCATGAATCACCTATAATCACACAGTTGGACATATAGCCTTTAAAACAAAATATATAATCATTTGTGTTGCTCAAATTTCTGCTAACTGTAGATTTCCCTTTACCAGTGCCTTTATATTTTCTCTAAAAAGAGTCTGTAATGATACAGCTATCCACTTTTAGTGGTGCCTGCATAACATGCAACATCATCTGTAATCCAGATGCTAGTCTTTTAATTTTTCATCAATCAATTATAGGGCTTTCTAAATCAGGCCATTGTACATTTGGAGAACAAACCATAGAACCATATGCCACTTCTTCTTGTAATTGTCTATGCTTCCAAACCTGTTCAGGCCCAGTAACATATACACAATTTGATAATGTATTGCTGAATGAATGCCCAACTTTATAATTTTGTAGGTCAGATAACACATATCCCATGTCAGAAGCACAGGTCACACAATAACTTGGTGGTCATTGCCAATTTTTTGGTATTCCTGAGAAATGATAGTTGAGTGAGTGCTGTCTCACAAAAGGAGAATAGTGATTCCAGCCCCCACAGAGTGCAGAGGTGAGCTGCTTCAACCTCTGCCCTGGGCACAACTTCCACCTGCCCACTCTGGGAAATCATGCCATGGGGTCTGCAGGCAGACGGGATTGGTCCCTAAGGACACAGGGACCCTGACTCTGCTGAGATCACTAGGCTATTCCGCCCCCAGGGAGTGCAGAATACAGAGTGCAGAGTGCAGAGTGCAGAGTGCAGAGGTGAGCTGTTTAGCCCCTCTGACTTCTGACTGCCCACTATGGGAAATCCTGCCCAAGGGTCTGCAGACAGGAACACTCGAACCCTGAGGACCAAGCAACCCACAGTCTGCTGGCATCTCTGTGCCAGTCCAGCTATCGCCCATTTAGAGGGCGAGTGCATCAGACATGCCTGTACCCAACTTGAGACTCATCAGGGTATCGGAGCCCATTGTACCCACCTGAAGAGAACACCAGACCCATACACACCAGGAAAGGAAGCGACACTACCTGTACCCACTGGAAGAAAAGATGGGAAGACGGCAATATGAGAACACATCAAATAACAGGAAAACCAATATGACACCACCAGGGACTCTAAACCAGCAAGAAATGAACATCCCAACACAGAAGAAGCATTAGAGAGCAACCTTAAAAACAACTTCATGCAGATGATAGAGACCCTAAGGGAGGAAATAAGAAAATCCTTCAGAGAAATGGAAGAAAAGACAAACCAAAAGATTCAAGAAATCAAGGAAAGCCAAAAAAGCCAAGGAAATACAATTAAACAGCTGAAGGAAACAGTTCAGGACCTGAAAACTGCAATAGAGAAAATAAAGAAAACCCAAACTGAGGGAATGCTGGAAGTGGAAAAGCTGAGTAAACAATCAGGAACCACAGATGCAAGCATAACCAATAGAATACAAGAGATGGAAGACAGAATCTCAGATGCTGAAATTAAACTAGAGGAAATAAATTCATCAAGCAAAGAAAATCTTAAGTCCAACAAATCCTTAACACAAAATATCCAGGAAATATGGGACACTGTGAAAAGACAAAACCTAAGGATAATAGATATAGAAGAAGGCGAAGAAACCCAACTCAAAGTTGCAGAAAACACATTAAACAAAATCATAGAAGAAAACTTTCCCACCCTAAAGAAAGACATGCCAATGAAAGTACAAGAAGCCTACAGAACACCAAATAGAGTGGACCACAAAAGAAAGTCCCCTTGTCACATAATAATTAAAACAGCAAAAGTACAGAATAAAGAAAGAATATTAAGAGAAGCAAGGGAAAAAGGCCAAGTAACATATAAAGGCAAACCTATCAGAATTATACCAGACTTCTCCATGGGAACTCTGAAAGCCAGAAGGACCTGGATAGATATTCTACCATCTCTGAGAGAACACGGATGCCAGCCCAGAATACTATACCAAGCAAAGCTTTCAATCACTATAAATGGAGAAAACAAGATATTCCATGACAAAACCAGATTTAAACAATATGAAATCACTAATCCAGCCATACAGAAAGTACTGGAAAGAAAACTCCAACTTAAGGAAATTAACTACACTCACATAAACATAGACAATAGATAATCCCACTTTATGAAAACCCAGAAGAAAAAGCAAAGTAAATCCACATATAATACCACTACCAATAACAAATCAAAAACAAACAAGAATAAACACTCAATGGACCTTAATTTCCCTCAATATTAATGGTCTTAACTCACCTATAAAAAGACACAGTCTCACAGATTGGATAGGAGGACCAAATCCATCCTTCTGCTGCATACAAGAAACACACCTCGAATCCAAAGACAGACATTACTTCAGAGTAAAGGGTTGGGATAAGATATTCCAATCAAATGGACCCAAGAAATGAGCTGGGGTAGCTAACCTAGTATCTAACAATTTAGACTTCAAACTAAAATCAATCAAAAAAGATGAAGAAGGTCATTTCTTATTCATCACAGGAAAAATCCATCAGGAATAAGTCTCAATTCTAAACATCTATGCCACAAATACAAAGGAACCAACATTCATAAAGAAACATTATCAAAACTCAATTCACAAATAAGACCTCACACAGTTATACTGGGAGACTACACCACCCCAATCTCACCACTGGACAGGACCACCAGACAGAAACTTAACAAAGAGTCAAAGGAACTAACAAAAGTTATGACCCAATTGGGATTAACAGGCATCTATAGAACTTTCCATCCAAACAAAAAGAATATACCTTCTTTTCAGCATCACGTGGAACCATGTCAAAAATCGACCACATACTCGGCAACATAGCAAACCTCAACAGGTACAAAAAAATGGAATAATCCCCCTGTGTCTTATCAGACCACCATGCTTTAAAGTTAGAAATCAAAAACAAAAAAAATTGCAGAAAACATACCAACTCATAGAAATTGAACAACATGCAATTGCACCATTCCTGGGTCAAGGAAGAAATAAAGAAATAAATTAAA
This sequence comes from Cricetulus griseus, assembly GCF_003668045.3. Taxonomy (NCBI): domain Eukaryota; kingdom Metazoa; phylum Chordata; class Mammalia; order Rodentia; family Cricetidae; genus Cricetulus; species Cricetulus griseus. The sequence continues at coordinate 72,487,470 of NC_048604.1, read as the reverse complement.
GTCTTCCTAGAATAAATAAAGACACAACATGCCTAAACTTATTGGACACTTTGAAAGCAGTACTAAGATGAAAGTTCATGAAGAAACTAGAGAATAGTCACACCAGAGAGTTGACATAACAGCTGAAAGCCCTAGAACAAATGGAAGCAAATTCACCCAGCAGAGTAGACACCAGGAAATAATCAAACTGAAGGCAGAAACCAATAAAGTTAAACCAAAGAAAAAAATTCAAAGAATCAATGTAACAATGAGTTGTTTCTTCAAGAAAATGAACAAGATAGACAAACCATTATCCAAACTAACCAAAGGCAGAGAGAGAACATGCAAATTAACAAAATCAGAAATGAAAAGGTGGACATAACAATGGACACTGAAGAAATCCAGAGAATCTTCAGGTCATACTTTGAAAAGCTGTACTCCACAAAATTGGAAAATTTAAAGGAAACCGACAATTTTCTGGACAGATAACACTTACCAAAATTGAATTAATAACAGATACACAACTTAAACAGACCTATAACCTCTAAGGAAATAGAAGCAGCCATCAAAAGTCTCCCCACCAAAAAAAGTCTGGAGCCACATGAAATCACTGCAGAATTCTTCCAGAAATTCAAACAAGAGCTAATACCAATACTCCTCAAATTGTTCCACACAATAGAAGCAGAAGGGACATTGCCAAACTTTTTATGAGGCTACAATTACCTTGATACCCAAGCCACACAAAGATTCAACTAAGAAAGAGAATTACAGACCAATATCCTTCATGAACATTGATGCAAAAATTCTCAATAAAATACTGGCAAATCAAATCCAAGAACACATCAGAGAAATCATCCACCATGATCAAGTAGGCTTCATCCCAGGGATGCAATGATGGTTGAACATAAGAAAATCCATCAATGTAATCCACCATATAAACAGACTAAGGAAAAAAACACATGATCATCTCACTAGATGCTGAAAAAGCCTTTGACAAAATCCAACTCCCCTTCAGGATAAACGTCTTACAGAAATCATGGATAACAGGAACATACCTCAACATAACAAAAGCAATATACAGCCAACAGTCAACATCAAATTAAATGGAGAGAAACTCAATCCAATTCCTGTGAAACTGGGGACAAGACAAGGCTGTCCACTCTCTCAATACCTCTTCAATATTGTCCTTGAAGTTCTAGATAGAGCAATAAGACAACAAAAGGCGATCAAGGGAATGCAAATTGGGAAGGAAGAAGTCAAACTGTCAGTATTTGCAGATGATAAGATCATCATCAGTGACCCAAAAAACTCTACCCGGGAACTCCTACAGCTGATAAACACCTTTAGCAAAGTGCCAGGTTATAAGATTAACAAAAAAAATTCTGTAGCCCTACTATCTACTGATGACATATTGGTGGAGAAAGACATCATAGAAATATCACCCTTTACAATTGCCACAAACAACATAAAATACCTCGGGGAAACACTAACCAAAAAAGTGAAAGAACTGTACTGTAAGAATTTTGACTCTCTAAAGAAAGAAATTAAAGAAAATACCAGAAAATGGAAAGATCTCCCATGCTCTTAGATAGGTAGGATCAACATATTAAAAGTAGCAATCTTGCCAAATGCAATCTACAGATTCAATGCAATCCCCATCAAAATCCCAACACAATTCTTCACAGACCTTGAAAGAACAATTTTCAACTTTATATGGAGAAACAAAAGACCTAGGAGAGCCAAAACAACCCTGTGTAATAAAAGAACTTCTGGAGCATTGACCATCCCTGACTTCAAGCTCTATTACAGAGGTACAGTCCTGAAAACTGCTTGGAATTGGCATAAAAATAGACAGATAGAGCAATGGAATAGATATGAAAACCCTGACATTACCCCACATACCTATGAACACCTCATTTTTTACAAACAATCCAAATTTATATGATGGAACAAGGAGGCCATCTTCAACAAATGGTGCTGGCATACCTGGTTGCAGACATGTAGAGGAGTGCAGATAGACCCAAGCCTATTGCCTTGCACAAAACTGAAGTCAAAAGGGATCAAAGACCTCAACATAAATCCAGCTACACTGAACCTATCAGAACACAAAGTGGAAAATACACCTGAAATAATTGGCACAGGAGACTGCTTCCTGAATATTACACCAGTAGCACAGACACTGATAAATGGGACCTTCTGAAACTGAGAAGCTTCTGTAAGGCAAAGGAGACAGTCAGCAAGACAAAACAGCAGCTCACAGACTGGGAAAAGATATTCACCAACCCCACATGTGAGAGAAGGCTGATCTCCAAAATTTATAAAGAACTCAAGAAGCTAGTCTCCAAAACACCAAATAATCCAATTAAAAAGTGAGGTACAGAACTAAATAGACAATTCTCAATAGAGGAATCTAAAATGGCTGAAAGACACATATGAAAGTGTTCAACATCCTTAGCCAACAGGGAAATGCAAATCAAAACAACTCTGAGATACCATCTTACTCCTGTCAGAATGGTCAAAATCAAAAACACCAATGACAGTTGATGCTGGAGAGGATGTGGAGAAAGGGGAACACTCCTCCACTGCTGATGGGAATGCCAACTTGTACAGCCACTTTGGAAATCAGTATAGCGACTCCTCAAGAAAATGGGAATCAGTCTACCAAAAGATCCAGCAATTCCACGCTTAGGCATATACCCAAAACATGCACTTTCATGCAACAAGGACATCGGTTCAATGATGTTCATAGCAATATTTGTAATAGCCAGAAAATGGAAGCAGCCTGGATGCCCCTCAACCAAAGAATGGATAGAGAAAATGCGGTGCATTTACACAATGGAGTACTTCTCAGTGGAAAAAAAGACAATGGAATCTTGAAATTTGCAGGAAAATGGATGGAACTAGAATAAAAAATTCTGAGCAAGGTAACCCTATCACAAAAAGACAAACATGGTATGTACTCACTCATATGTGGATTTTAGACATAGAGTAAAGTATTACCAGCCTACAATCCACATTGCCAGAGAAGCTAGTAAACGAAGAGGACACTAAGAGAAACATACATGGTCCCCTGGAGAAGGGCAAAGGGTCAAGATCCCCTGAGCAAATTGGGAGCACGGGAAGAGGGGGGAGGGTGCTAGGAGAATGAGAAGGGTAGAAGAGGAAAGATGGAGAGAACATGAGGGAGAAGAAAGGTTGTGTCAGGGGAAGAATAGAAGAAAACAAGATAAGAGATACCACAATAGAGAGAGACATTTTAGGTTTACAGAGAAATCAGGCACTAGGGAAATGTCTTGAGATCTACAAAGATGACACCACCTAACAATCTAAGCAATAGAGGAGAGGCTATCTTAAATGCCCTCCCCTGATAATGAGATTGATGACCAACTTATATGCCACCCAATAGCCTTCATGCAGCAGCTGGTGGAAGTAGAAGCAGACACCCTCATCTAACCACCACTCTGAATTGGAACCCAGATGCAGAGAAGGATGAGTAAAGAGCAAAGGGGTCCGGACCAGGCTGGTGAAACCCATAGAAACAGATGACCTGAACATCGGGGAACTCTTGCTCCCCAGACTGAGAGTTACGATACCACCATAATACTGATCCAGACCCCAGGAATATGGGTTTCAGTGAGAAAACCTTGGAAATCAATAGGACCTCCTGTAGTAGTTCAGTACTTATCCGTAGCATAGGTGTGTAATTTGGGAGCCCATTCCATATAGAGGAATACTCCCTGAGTCAAGACACACAGGGGTGGACCTAAGCCTTATCCCAAAGGATACGATAGACTCTGATGACACACTATGGAAGGCCTCACCATCCAGTGGGAGAGGAAAGGACATGTGATAGGTAGGGTTTTAGTTGGGGGGTGGTAGCGGAAGATGGGAGGAAGAAGCAAACTGGGATTGTCACGTAAAACAATCTTGTTTCTAATTCAAATATAAAAAATCTGAAAAAAAGGAGAATAGTTGCATTAGTATCTACTGGGACTGCACTCTTGAAAACAAAAAGGGGGGCGATATAGGTATGATAAGATAAAAAATTAGATTATTGAATCTACCTATAAAATTATAGATATGATGAGATATAAAGGTAGATTATTGAATCAACTTTTAAAAAGCAACTACTAGTTTTAATTATTTTACATTGGATTGTACTTCTGTATATTGTATACAAATATTGTATATTTATATAAATTTGATACTGATTTGTTAAGACATATTGTACATATGTTTCTAATCTTCAAGGTATTGTACCTATATAGTTCATTTATCAATGCAATGCAAATTTCTAGTTCTTGGAAGTTCTTATTATCAACTATATAGGATAATAAGGAAATGAAAGTTAGTAACTAGTCACCTATTTCTCCTGAACTTGTAGTCATATTAGGTATGTTTTCACAGTCAAACAGATATTTTAGGAATACAGGTCATCTTCACACACTTTGGTGACCTACAGAATGTGACATTTAAGTGGTTTTAATGAGATGCATTCTTATTTTATGACAATGAGACATGTCTGCTCCTGGCAGCACCAATCTACTTCAGAGAATATGATGGGCCTCAAAGAAACTCCACATGGATTTTATTTTCTTTGTGGCAAAAATACCTACTGGACAAGAAAATGTCCTTGCCTCAACTGCTGACCATATGCTATCCAAATTGGACAAACAGGACACAAATGAGCATAAGTACAAACCTTGTTAAGACAAGGTGTGACAGTCCTTCAGAAAATCCTGTTTCACAAATATGTTTTTCAGATATGCTAGGCTTATAGGTCAAACATGGATGCCCCAATGTTGCAGAAGAACCTTGGGTGACTCTCCAAGGAGCCATCTGTTTTTATCACTTCTCAAATTTTGGAAGTTGCTTGCTTGCACTTCCTGATTGATTATTTAATATTATTTCCTGCTTGGGTCTCTGAGAGAGTTGAAGATTAGATAGTATAGTTGTAGTTTTCCTTGTTTACAAGACTCAGAAAGGAAACTTACTAAAGAAATGTAGAATTTTTAAGGTTGAGAGATATTAAGAGATAATTTGACAATGCAAATTAGAATAGAAAGTAAATTAGGTACAGAACTTTGGACTCACCAAGGTAGGATAGATAATAATGTATTTTCTCTGAATTTGTCAAATGCAAATGGACTAGACAATGATATTGTTCTTACTGAATTTATATATTTTATATACTTATTGTATTTGTTGTATGTAATTTTTCTTATGTTAGTTGTAGCCTTCTCTTTTTGATTTAGACAAAAAAGCAGATTTGTGGTCATATGTGGTTTATGATTTATTAAAGCCACTGGAGATGAAAATTCCAAAGTAGCCATCCTAGTTAGCTATAGAACCTAGGCAGTATTGGCACATACCTTTAATCCCAAGACTCAGGAGACAAAGGCAGATATATCTCTCTAAGTTCAAGCCCATCCAGAGCTACATGAGATTGAAACAGTCTAAAAGAGTAACAGAACTCACACTTTTAATCCCAGCATTCATGAGAGTCATTTAAGACAGGAACATGGTCTCAGAACAGGAATTCATTCTCCTACCACATTAGGGATAGGAACGCATTGATTCTTCAGCCAAACTGAAGAGAAGCAGTAGATTGAAGCTTGGGGGAGAGCTTATGGAGACAGGATCAGCCCTTTTAGCCTGAGGTAGAAATAAGAGCTACTGGCTTGGCTGCTTTGCTTTTCTGATCTTCAGCTTGAAGCCTGAAATGCAGTATCAGTCTCTGAGTTTTTAGTTTTTATGCTACATCAGGATACTTTTGAGGGTCTTTTGAATACTTTTGAATCAATTAAAAGTGAGAGACAGTTTTTGGCAGACAATACAGGAATAATTCTTTAATCAATGTTGGAGAAAGTGCTAATGTTTAGTTAATACGGAGATGCATTCACTGCTAAAGGTGATGAGACTACATCTCTTAGAAAACCAATTCAGTCAGATTCTGAGAGTCTGGTGCCATCAGCATCTTTAGTGTCCTTTTACACATCTCCTTCTAAAATTACAGGAACCCACTTATTTCCAAACATTGCCCTTAGTACTTTACCTGCTGACCCTGTTGTAGGCTGGGAGATAAATTTGTGTCACAGTTCATCCAATAACATGATGAGGGTTTGAGATTGATTTTCATCAGTTTAAGCACTGTGACTGCTGGAGAGAAGGTTCTCCTCCAAGGCACATTTAAAAAATTTTAGTCTTCTTGTACACATATAGGCTTGGGTACTTTTATGCCTGAACTCATTTTATCCTTTGTTACTTTATCCAGAAAGTGTTGAGAAACATGTTAGCATTATTGTTTTCCACAGATTCCCCAAGTTCTGTATAAACAGTTACCACATTCCTTCCTTTCCATATGAAATATTTTTATCAGTTAAACTTTTTATGGCTACATGAATGCATTTATTCATTTACTATTTTTCCCAGTCTCATGTATTTCAGGCTGTTCTTGAACCCATGAAGTAACTATAGATGGCCTTGAAGTTCTTATCCTCATGTTTTTAACTCTTGAGCACTAGGATTACAGGTATGTACCACTATGTCCAGTTTTATGAAGGGATGGAGATTCAATGTGGGGCTTTGTATATAGTGAAAAACACTCTATCAACTGAGTAACACTCCCAGGTCTTATTGTTTTGCTTTCTGATTTATTTGTGCACCTCACATATATTAAATCACCTCTAACCTCTCCTCCCACTCCATCTACCCACATGCCCCAGATCTGTTCCTCTTTCATTTCCCTTAATATAAAGGCAGACCTTCCAGGGATATCAACCAAACATAGCATATCAAGTTACAAGTCTAGACACATCCCTTCTTATTAAGAGATGGTGAGACACAGAAGGAATATTTCTCAATTCATTTTATGAGACCACAGTCACCCTGATATGTAAACCAAAGACTCAACAAAGAAAGAGAAATACAGATGAATTTTCCTCATGAACATTGATGCAAAAATACTCAATAAAATGCAAGCTAAATCCTAGAAAACATCAAAAAGATAATACACCGTGATGAAGTAGGCTTCATGCCAGAGAGGTAAAGTTCTTACTGTGAATCTTCACTACTCTATCCATGCTACCAAGGGAGTCATTAGTAACTATGGGTTTTATAGAGTTGGAGAGCAAACTCCAGAATGCCATCAAGGTCCCAAAGAAATTTATGATTATAGTATTATTTTTCTAGAGCCAACCCTGGCACCACAATCAATATGATTCAAGGTTCTATAGAAAAATAGAAGTGATAAAGTGATACATATACAAGGGGAATTTATTAGATTTAAATAGATATCATGGTAGTTCAAGGTGACTGGCTTCATACTGGAAAGGCTGAGAACCTGAAAAGTACTCATTGCATGAAGTCGTCATTCTCTAGCACTGAAAGTTCATAGGATTCTTTTTATTTATTTATTTATTTGTTTATTTATTTATTTATTTATTTATTTTGGTTTTTCGAGACAGGGTTTCTCTGTGTAGCTTTGGAGCCTATCTTGGCACTTGCTCTGGAGACCAGGCGGGCCTTGAACTCACAGAGATGGAAAGGGTTTATTTTGCTTACACTTCCACATCATATTTCACCATCAAAGGAAGTCAGGATAGGAGCTCAAATAGGGAAGAAACCTGGAGGCAGGAGTTGATGTAGATGCCATGGAGGGATGGTGCACCACCAGCCCAGGGATCGCACCATCCACCATGGACTGTGCCCTGCCCATCAATCACAGCTTCAGAAAACTCCTTAAAGTTCTACCTACTACTGGATTTTTTTATTTTATTAGTTCTAGTTAGGGAAGAAGCTTATTTCAAGTCCCTTCTTCCTCTCCCGACCCTCACCCCCAACCCTCCTCCCCCACCCCCAGCCCACCCCCCACCCCATCCACCCACCACTCCCCAGGCAGGGTAGGGCCCTCAATGGGGGCTCTGCAAAGTCCACCAAGTCTTCCTATGCTGGTCCTGGGCCCTTCCCCATGTGTCCAGGGCCAGAGTATAACCCTTCACATGGGATGGGCTCTCAAAGTCCCTTCTTGCACCAGGGAAAAATACTAATCCACCACCAGAGGCTCCCTGGAGTGCAGAGGCCTCCTTATTGAAATCCATGTTCAGGGGTCTGTATCAGTCTTGTACTGGCCTCCCTGACAGCATCTGGGGTCGATATGCTCTCCCTTGATCAGGTCAACTGTTCCTGTGGGTTTCTCCAACCTGGTACAGACCCCTTAGTTCTTCATTCCTCCCTCTCTTCAACTAAATTCCCGATTTCGGCTCAGTGTATATCTGTCTCTGCTTCCTTCAGGCACTGGGTGAGGGGATCTAGGATGGCATAAAGAGAAGTCATCAATCTCATTTTAGGGGAAGGGCTTTTGGGATATCCTCTCCACCATTGCCTGGATTGTCAGATTGTGTCATCCTTGTAGGTCTCTGGAGATCTCCCTGGTTCCAGATCTCTTCTGGTGCCTATAGTGGCTCCCTCTGATATGGTATCTCTCATCCTGCTCTCTTTCCTCTATACTTCTCCCACCTCAATGTTTCTGCCCCTCCATTTCCTCTCCTCTTCTCCTCTTCTCTTGCTCTTATTGTAGCAGCTCCTTCCACCCCCTACCCTCATGCCCCCAATTAGTTCAGGAGTTCATGCCACTTCCATTCCTAGGGACCATTTATCCCTTAGAGTCCTTCATGTTTCCTAGTTTCTTTGGTGAAGAGCATTATAGATTAGTAATCCTTTGCTCTATGTCTAAAATTGATATATCAGTGATTTGTCTTTTTGTGACTGGGTTACCTCACTCAGGATGGTTTCCTCTAGTTCCATCCATTTGCCTGCGAATTTCAAGATTCCATTGCTTTTTTTCTGCTGAGTAGTACTCCATTGTATAAATGTACACATTTTCTCAATCCATTCTTCAGTTGAGGGCATCTAGGTTGCTTCCAGGTTCTGGCTATTACAAACAATGCTGTTATGAACATGGTTGAACATATGTCCTTGTTGTATGTACATGCCCTATTTGGGTATATACCCCAGAGAGGAATGGCTGGATCTTGAGGTAGACTGATTGCTATTTTTCTGAGAAACCGCCATACTGATTTCCAGAGTGTTCTTACAAGTTAGCACTCCCACCAGCAATGGAGGAGTGTTCCTTTTTCTCCACATCCTCTCCAGCATAGATTGTCATTGGTATTTTTTATTTTAGCCATTCTGACAGGTGTGAGGTGGTATCTCAGAGTTGTTTTGAGTTGCATTTCTCTGATGGCCAAGGATTTTGAGCACTTTCTTAAGTGTCTTTCAGCCATTTCAGATTCCTCTGTTGAGAATTCTCTATTTAGTTCTGCACCCCACTTTTTAATTTCATTGTTTGGTGTTTTGGTGGCTAGCTTCTTGAGCTCCTTATATATTTTGGAAATCAGTCCTCTGTCAGATGTGGGATCGGTGAAGATCTTTTCCCATTCTGTGGGTGGTCGTTTTGTCCTACTGACTGTTTCCTTTGCCTTGCAGAAGCTTCTCAGTTTCAGTAGGTCCCATTTATTAATTTCAGACCTCAGTGTCTGTGCTACTGGCATATTGTTCAGGAAGTAGTCTCCTGCGCCAATTTGTTCAAGGGTAATTCCCACTTTTTCTTCTAGAAGATTCAGTGTGGCTGGATTTATGCTGAGATCTTTGATCCATTTGCACTTAAGTTTTGTGCATGGTGACAGGTATGGATCTATCTGAAATTTTCTGCATGTCCGAATCCAATTGTACCAGCACCATTTGTTGAAGATGCTATCTTTTTTCCATTGTATAGATTTAGCACCTTTGTCAAAAATAAGGTATCCATAGGTGCGTGGGTCAATATCAGGGTTTTCAATTTGATTCCATTGGTCTATCTGTCTATTTTTGTGCCAATACCAAGCTGTTTTCAGAACTATGGCTCTATAGTAGAGCTTGAAGTCGGGGATGGTGATGCCTCCAGAAGATCCTTTATTGTAAAGAGTTGTTTTGGCTATCCTGGGCTTTTTATTTTTCCATATAAAGTTGAGTATTGTTCTTTCAATGTCTGTGAAAAACTGTGTTGGGATTTTGATGGGGATTGCATTGAATCTGTAGATTGCTTTTGGCAGGATTGCCAATTTTACTATGTTAATTCTACCTATCCAAGAGCATGGGAGATCTTTCCATTTTCTAGTATCTTCTTTAATTCCTTTCTTTAAAGTCTCAAAGTTCTTATTGTACATATCTTTCACTTTTTTGGTTAGTGTTACCCCAAGATATTTTATGTTGCTTGTGGATATTGTGAAAGGTGATGTTTCCCTGATTTCTTTCTCATTGGATTTATCATCTGTATATAGTAGGGCTACTGATTTTTTTGAGTTAATTTTGTATCCTGCTACCTTGTTGAAGGTGTTTATCAGCCGTAGGAGTTCCCTGGTAGAGTTTTTCGGGTCACTAATGTAGACTATTATGTCGTCTGCAAATAGTGAAAGTTTTACTTCATCCTTTCCAATTTGTATCCCTTTGATCCCCTTTTCTTGTCTTATTGCTATAGCCAGAACTTCAAGTACAATATTGAAGAGATATGGAGAGAGTGGACAGCCTTGTCTTGTTCCTGATTTTAGAGGAAACGCTTTGAGTTTCTCTCCATTTACTTTGATGTTGGCTATTGGTTTGGTGTATATTGCATTTATCATGTTTAGATATGTTCCTGTTATTCCTGTTCTCTCCAAGATCTTTATCATGAAGGGATGTTGGATTTTGTCAAAGGCTTTTTCAGCATCTAGTGAGATGATCATGTGGTTTTTCTTTTTCACTTTGTTTATATAGTGGAATACATTGATGGATTTTTGTATGTTGAACCATCCTTGCATCCCTGGGATGAAGCCTGCTTGGTCGTGGTGGATTTTTCTGATATGTTCTTGGATTCGGTTAGTCAATATTTTATTGAATATTTTAGCATCGATGATCATGTGGGACATAGGTCTGTAGTTCTCTTTCTTAGTCATATCTTTGTGTGGCTTGGGTATCAAAGTGATTGTAGCCTTGTAGAAAGAGTTTGGCAATATCCCATCTGCTTCTATTGTGCAGAACAGTTTGAGGAGTACTGGAATTACCTCTTGTTTGAATTTCTGGTAGAATTCTGCCTTGAAGCCACCTGGCCCTGGGCTTTTTTTGGTTGGGAGGCTTTTGATAACTGCTTCTATCTCATTAGGGGTTACAGGTCGATTTAAACTGTTTATCTGATCTTGATTTAATTTTGCAAGTGATATTTATCCAGAAAGCTGTCCATTTCCTTTAGATTTTCCAATTTTGTGGAATACAGGTTTTCAAAGTATGACCTAAAGATTCTCTGGATTTCCTCAGTGTCCATTGTTATATCCCCCTTTTCATTTCTGATTTTGTTAATTAGCATGCTCTCTTTCTGCCTTTTGTTTAGTTTGGCTAGACGTTTGTCTATCTTATTGATCTTCTCAAAGAATCAACTCTTTGTTTCATTGATTCTTTGTACTGTTTTCCTAGTTTCTACTTTGTTGATTTCGGCTCTCAGGTTGATTATTTCCTGGAGACTACTCCTCCTTGGTGAGTTTGCTTCTTTTTGCTCTAAAGCTTTCAGTTGTTCTGTCAATTCTCTAATGTGACTTTCCTCCAGTTTCTTCATGTGAGCACTTAGTGCTATGAACTTCCCTCTTAGCACTGCTTTCAGGGTGTCCCATAAGTTCGGGTATGTTGTGTCTACATTCTCATTAAATTCTAGGAAGTCTTTAATTTCTTTTTTTATTTCTTCCTCAACCCAGGAATGGTGCAATTGGGTGTTATTCATTTTCCATGCAAATGTAGGTTTTCTGCAATTCGTATTGCTGTTGAATTCTAGCTTTAATGCATGGTGGTCTGATAAGATACAGGGGGTTATTTCAATACTTTTGTAACTGTGGAGGTTTGCTTTGCTGCCAACTATGTGTTCAATTTTTGAGAAGGTTCCATGTGGCGCTGAGAAGAAGGTATATTCTTTTGTGTTTGGGTGGAATATTCTATAGATATCTGTTAAACCCAGTTGTGTCATAACTTCTGTCATATCCTTTATTTCTTTGTTAAGTTTCTGTCTAGTGGTTCTGTCCAATGGTGTAAGTGGGTGTTGAAGTCTCCTCCTATAAGTGTATGTGGTTTTATGTGTGGTTTGAGCTTTAGTAATGTTTCTTTTACAAATGTGGGTGCTTTCATATTAGGGGCATAGATGTTCAGGATTGAGACTTCATCTTGATGGACTTTTCCTGTGATGAGTATGAAATGCCCTTCTTCATCTCTTTTGATTGCTTTCAGTTTAAAGTCTAATTTGTTAGATATTAGGATTGCTACCCCAGCTTGTTTCTTGAGCCCATTTGATTGGAAAAAATTTTCCCATCCTTTTACTCTGAGGTATCGCCTGTCTTTGAAGTTGAGGTGTGTTTCTTGTAAACAGCAGAAGGATGGATTCTGTCTTCGTATCCATTCTGTTAGCCTATATCTTTTTATGGGTAAGTTAAGACCATTGACATTTAGGGATATTAATGTCCATTGTTCATTGGTTCTTCTTTGTTTTGGATTTATTGTTGGTGGTATCATTGCGTGTGGATTTTGCCCTGTTTCTTTTTGTGTTTGGTAAAATTAGATTATCTATTGCCAGTGTTTTTGTGAGTGTAGTTATGTTTGCTGGGTTGGAGTTTTCATTCCAGAGCCTTCTGTAGTGCTGGATTTGTGGATATGTATTGTTTTTGTCGTGCTGTTTTTGTCGTGGAATATCTTGTTTTCTCCATCTATAGTGATTGAAAGTTTTGCTGGGTACAGTAGTCTGGGTTGACATCCATGCTCCCTTAGTGCTTGTAGGGTATCTATCCAAGACCTTCTGGCTTTCAGAGTTTCCATTGAGAAGTCGGGTGTGATTCTGATTGGTTTGCCTTTATATGTTACTTGGCCTTTTTCCTTTGCTGCTCTTAATATTTTCTCTTTATTGTGTAGATTTGGTGTTTTGATTATTATGTGTCTGGGGGACTTCTTTTTGTGGTCCAGTCTGTTTGGTGTCCTGTAAGCTTCTTGTACTTTCATAGGCATATCCTTCTGTAGGTTGGGGAAGTTTTCTTCTATGATTTTGTTGAATATGTTTTCTGTACCTTTGAGCAGTGTTTCTTCACCTTCTTCTACACCTATTATTCTTAGGTTTGGTCTTTTTATGGTGTCCCATATTTCCTGGATATTTTGTGTTAGGGATTTGTTGGACTTGAGGTTTTCTTTGGTTGATGAATGTATATCCTCTAGCGAGTCTTCAATACTGAGATTCTCTCTTCCATCTCTTGAATTCTATTGGATATACTTACATCTTTAGTTCCTGATCGCTTATCCAGCCTTTCCATTTCCAGCATGGTCTCATTCTGTGTTTTCTTTATTGTGTCTATTTCAGCTTTCATGCTTTGAACTGTTTCAAGAGCTTCCTTCACTTGTTTGGATGTTTTTTCTTGGCTTTCTTTAGATTCTTTAAGAGATTTATTTATTTATTGAATTTTTTGGTTTGTCTTTTCCTCCAATTTGTTTAATTTTTTGTTTGCTTTTTCTTCTATTTCTTTAAGGGATTTTCTTGTTTCCTCTTTAAAGGTCTCTATCATCTTGCTGAGATAATTTTTGAGGTCCATCTCATCTTCATGCTCTGTGTTGGGCTTTTCAGATCTTGCTGGAGTGGAGTCCCTAGATTCTGGTGGTGTCATATTGGTCTTTCTGTTGTTGAGTGAAATCTTATTCTGTCTTCTTCCCATATCTTCTTTTAGTGGGTGCAGGTGGGGTCTCTCTGTCTCCTCTTGTGACCCAGTGGTGTGTGGGGGCCAGGAATTCAATGTCCACAACTCTGGATGGTCTTGCCTCTCCTGGTAGTCTCCTCACTACTTCCTAGTTCCTCGGTCGGTCGGCGGAATGGAATAGTGGGGTGCTAGCAGATTTGGGGCACAGGGAGCTCCTCCCTGCCTGGGCGTGTCTAACCCAAGCCCACAGGTGCAGGCGGGGGTGGGGAGGTAGGGGTGGTCGGGGTGTATGATGTTTTGGGCTGGATTCGGGAGCAGGCAGAGACTCGCTATTTCATAAGATTCTTAATGAGTCACTAGTCATCAGTCAATGTTGGAAGGCTAAAATGATAGCTTCTGATGTCAATGAAGAATGGCATAATCAGTGACAAGAGAAGTTTCAGGGTAGATAAACTATATAGGAATACTTATAGAGAATAGCTGAACTTTACAACATCATTGAGAAGCAACTCAAATCCTTTTTTCTCTTGACCAAACTTTTTTCATTGGCTTTCCTTTTCTCTTTGTGCTACTAGAAGGTGCCACTTACATTGAGGATAGGTATTCCCAAGTCAAATGCTTATGTAAAGACAATTCTTTATAAGAACATTTTCTACTACATGTATAAAGGAAACTATATATCTGTAGGCATCCTGGGCCTATAACTATTACAATATTTCTGCTTCATCTTCTGCGATTTTCTCCAAGCCTTAAGTGTAACACTGCATTGCAGATGAATCAGTTCAGGTTGGACATCTCATAGTCACTTTTCTATACATTTTGACCACTTTGAGATTTTTATAGTAGCCTCTTTCTGCTATAAAATGATGAGCAATTTATAGCAAAAACTATAGTAACCTATAGTTACTAATGACTCCCTTGGTAGCATGGATAGAGTACTGAAGATTCACATTAAGAACTTTACCTATCTGGGATGAAGCCTACTTCATCACGGTGTGTTATCTTTTTGATGTTTTCTAGAATTTAGCTTGCATTTGATGAGCAATCAGAGCTACACTTATCTTTGTGTTCAGTGATGAACACTTAGAATGCAATTAGAAATTATACTGTTGAAGGAAAGTGGCAATAGTAGGTTCTACACTCATGTCTGTAACCTCTCCAACCATGGATGGTTAGATATATTTACAATATCAAGGATATATTCCATCCTGTTGATCAGACCATAAAACAGAAGAAATTGCACATGCCCCTACCCATATAAAAAGAGCTACAGGCAGTCAATGTCTGATGAGAGAGGGAGAATCAGTTTCCCCAAAAGACAGGCTTCTAAGTAGGTTGTTGAGTCCAAAATGGTCAGTCCTGGACAAAAGTATATAAAAGCAATGCTATAATAAAAATTGAATAACTGATCATGAATTAGGGAGTGGGCAGGACATAGGAGAATTTGGAAGAGGAATGTGAGAAGGATGTAGATGTAGTACTCATGTATGAAGTTCACCAAAATAGTAGCGAAATAAAAAACGCCTTATGGGTATCTGTGCTCAATTGCTTTTTCCTCCCTCACTCCCCCCTCTCTAATTAATTAATTTATTTTATATCGGAATCTCAGGTTTTCCTCCCTCCTATCCTTCGAATACATCTCCCCAACTACCCTCTTCCTTCCCCCAGCCCGCCTTCCAATCCTCCACTATTTCTTTTCAGAAAAGGACAGGCCTTCCATGGATATCAACAAAACATAGTATATCAAGTTGTGGTAACAATAAGCACTTCACCAAACTTTTTATTAAGTCTTGGCAAAGCAACCCAGTATGAGGAATACAGTTTTAAAGCCTGCAAAAGTGTCAGAGACTATTCTGGTGAAAAGAATGAAAAAAATGAAGACTAGAGACAATGGAAGAACATACCACACATTAATGTATATGTATGCAGAATTCTATCGGGAAAGAAAGACTCTTTGGGGCCAGAAGAACTATAGTATGGACAAACATTTAACACAATACATATTACCATCTCCCTCCTCTCCATAAGTCTGCCTGTTTCTCTGTCCATCTAATTGTATCTATTTGTCTCTCTTCTTGTCTTGTTTCTTTCACAGTTTGGTGCTAATGAATAATAATGGTATAAGTGATGTGAGGTGAGGTTTAGTTCCATATCTGAGGAGGTTAGTTGGTGAAAGAAGATAGATAAAATTTATGCATGATTGCCTCTGCCCTGCTTGGGGACATCTGAGGCCTGGGGACTGCTGATAGGGCAAATCCCATACCAGCAGGATCCAACCCACCCAAAGACTGCCAAGGCCCTGGTACCAGTCCTGCCTCCATCCAAGGTACTAGGTAAGCTTGGGCTTGCTTCCAGTCAGCTATCTTCTGCCTTGTTCAGAGACACCTGAGGCCTGGGGACTGCTCAAGGGGTGAATCCCATGCTGGCAGGATCCAATCCACCCAGAGACTGCCTAGGCCCTGGTACGAATCCTGACTCCATCCAGGGGAAGAGGAAATATATCAGAGTATTAGACCTGCTTTAACACACCAGAAGGGAACCTTGGCCCCATACCCACCAGAAGAAAACACCCTCTACACCCACTGGAAAAATGAATAGGGAGAAGACAATATAAAAATGGATTTAACAACAGATAAACCAATATGACACCACCGGAGTCTAGGGACTCTATACCGGCACTACCAGAACATGACAACACAGATGAAGCAGACGAGAATGACCTTAAAAACACTTTCACGAAAATGATAGAGGGCTTCATAAAGGATATGAGAAAATCCCTTAAAGAAATGGAAGAAACAAACCAAAAAACAATAGAAATCAACAAATCTCTTAGGGAAAGTCAAGAAAATACGATCAAACAGCTGAAGGACACAATTCAGACAGTTCAAGACCTGAAAACTGAAATAGAGACAATAAAGAAAACACAAACTGAGGGAATGCTGGAAATAGGAAAGCTGAGTAAATGATCAGGAACTACAGATGCAAGCATAACCAACAGAATACAAGAGATGGAAGAAAGAATCTCAGGAGTTGAAGATACAATAGGAGAAATAGACTTATTGACCAAAGAAAATTTAAACTCCAACAAATCCCTAACTCAAAATATCCAGGAAATACGGGACCCTGTGGAAGACCAAACATAAGAATAATAGGTATAGAAGAAGGTGAAGAACCCCAACTCAAATGTGCAGAAAACATATCCTACAAAATCATAGATGAAAACTTTCCCAACCTGAAGAAAAACATGACAATGAAAGTACTAGAAGCCTGCAGAACACCAAATAGAGTAGACCACAAAAAGAGTTCTCCTCACCATATCACAATCAAAACCCCAAACATACAGAATAAAGAAAGAAGATTAAGAGCAGCAAAGGAAAAAAATCAAGTAACATATAATAAGACAAACATATCAGAATTTCACCTGACTTTTCCATGGAAACTCTAAATGCTAGAAGGTCCTGGATAGATGTTCTACCTACACTAAGAGACCACTGATGCCAGCCTAGATTACTATACCCACCAAAGACCCAGGATAGCCAAAACAACCCTGTATAATAAAAGAATGTCCAAAGGCATCACCATACCTGACTTCAAGCTCTATTATAGAGCTATAGTCCTGAAAACAGCTTAGTATTGGCACAAAAATACAGGTAGACCAATGGAATCCAACTGAATACCCTGATGTTAACCCACATACCTACTAACACCTGATTGTTTACAAAGAAGCTAAAATTATACAACGGAATAAAGAAAGCATCTTCAAAAAATGGTGCTGGCATAATTGGATGCTGGCATGTAGAAGACTGCAGATAGATCTATATCTATTGCCATGCACAAAACTTAAGTCCAAATGGATAAAAGACCTCAACATAAATCCAGTCACACTGATCCTCTTAGAAGAGAAGGTAAGTGGTACCCTGGAAAAAATTCATGTAGGAGACTGCTTTCTGAACATAACACCAGTAGCTCAGACACTGAAATCGACAATTAATAAATGGCACCTGAAACTGAGAAGCTTCTGTAAGGCAATTAAAACAGTCAGCAAGACAAAATGGCAGACCACAGACTGCAAAAAGATATTCACTAACCCCACATCTGACAGAGTGCTGATTTCTAAAATATACAAAGAACTCAAGAAGCTAGTCTCCAAAACACCAACTAATCCAATTAAAAAGTGGGGTATAGAACTAAATAGACAATTCTCAATAGAGAAATCTAAAATGGCAGAAAGTGAGAAAATGAGAAAGTGATCATCATCCTTATCCATCAGGGAAATGCAAATCAAAACAACTTTAAGATACCATTTTACTCCTGTCAGAATGGCTAAAATAAAAAATAACAATGACAGTTTATGCTGGAGAGGATTGGAGAAAGGGGAACACCCCTCCACTGCTGCTGGGAGTGCCAACTGGTACAGCCACTTTGGAAATCAGTATGTTGGTCCTCAGGAAAATGAGAATTAGTCTACTATGAGATCCATCAATTCCACTCTTAGGCATATATCCAAAAGGTACACATTCATACAACAAGGACATCTGCTCAACCATGTTCATAACAGCATTATTTGTAATAACCAAAAACTGGAAGCAACCTAGATGCTCCTCAAATGAGGAATGGATGGAGAAAATATGGTCCATTTACACAATGGAGTACTACTCAGCAGAAAAAAACAATGGAATCTTGAAATTCACAGGCAACCGGAAGGAACTAGAAGAAATCATCCTGAGTAAGGTAACTCAGTTGCAAAAACATAACAATGGTCTATACTCACCCATATATGATTTTTAGACCTAGAGCAAAGGATTACCAGCCTACAACCCACACTTCCAGAGGAGCCAGAAAACAAGGAACACCCTAAGATGGACACATATGGTCCCCCGGGGAGGGCAAATGAACATGATCTCCTAAGATAATGTGGATTATCGGGGGTGGGGAAAGGGATTTAGAAGAAAGAGAAGGGGATAAGGGGAGGGGAGAGGAGGACAGAAGGGAGCAGCAAGATCTAGTCATGGGGAGAATGGAAGAGAGCAAGAAAAGGGATACCATACTAAAGGAAGCCATTGTAGTTTTAAAGAGAATTCTGGCACTATGGGAAAGTCCAGAGATCTACAAAATTGACTGGCACTATGGAAAAGTCCAGAGATCTACAAGATCTACCCCAACAAAACAATCTTAGCAATAGTCGAGAGGCTACCTTAAAAGCCCTTCTCTGATAATGAGATTGATGACTACCTAATATGCTATCCTAGCACCTTCCTCCAGTAGTTGATGGAAGCAGACACAGATACTCACAGCTAAACACTGAGCTGTACTCTGGAATCCTGTTGCAGAGAGTTAGAAGTGATGAGCAAAGGGGTCAAGACCAGGCTGTAGAAACCTACAGAAACAGCTGACCTGAACAAGTGGTTGCTCATGGATCCCAGACTGATAGCTGGGAAACCAGTATAGGACTGTTCCAGACCCCTTGAAGGAGGAAGTCAGTTTGGAGGTCTGGACAATCTATGGGGTCACTGGTAGTTGATCAGTATTTACACCTAGTACACAAATGAACTTTGGGAGCCCTCTCCTCAATGAGGAATACCCTCCCAGCCTAGACATACTGGGGAGGGTCTAGGCCCTGCTCCAAATGATATGACAGACTTTGAAGATCCCTCAAGGAAGGCCTCACCCTCCCTTGGTAGCAGAAAGGGGATGGGATATGGAGGTCGGTGGGGGGCAGGGGAGGAGGGGAGGGAACTGAGATTGACATGTAAAAGAATCTTGTTTCTAATTTAAATAGAAAATTATGCAAGATCACATGGGTTCACTTCCTCATTGGGTATGCCTGTGTAAGACTCATGTTTAGTTCTAGAAACCAGAAATAAAGAGTGGACCATCATATAAGTTGAATATAGAACTGGGTAAACAGTTCTACAAATTTGGAAACTGCCACTGGAACCTTAGAATAAGGATTGGTGGTGTGGAAAATATAAAGCAAACACCATTTAAGAATATTAATCACAATTATGACTGAGCATTCCTCTGACATCTTCTCTCTGAATTTTGACCAGGTGCCAGTCTTTATGTACTAACTGATATTCACTGTACAGAGATGGTTCTCTGGTTAAAATTAAGAGATACACACTAGCCAGGCATTGGTGGTGCACACCTTTGATCCCAGCACTTGGGAGGCAGAGGCAGGCAGATCTCTGTGAGTTTGAGGCCAGCCTGGACTCCAGAGCGAATGCCAGGATAGGCTCCAAAGCTACAGAGAGAAAACCTGTCTCGAAAAACAAAAAAAAAAGAGATACACACTAATCCATTGGTATATAAAACTTATTTATGAAGCAGTTAGACACTATGTCCATTTAACATACTAATAATAGTAGGTTAACCCCTAGAGTGCATGAACTTCCCAGCACAGGATCCTGACCATATATACAATACCAGAAATGTGTTTCCTCCTGTGGATTGGGCTTCAAATCAAATACAAAAATTACTTGGCTGCCTCAAAACTCTCCACTGTTGCACCCATAGGTACTTCTTTTTAGGCTGATCATGTTGGTAGGTTGCAAAGTTCACAGCTGGATCTGACTGCTGATGACTCTTCTCCCCCAGTAGATTTCATAGCACATTCTAGTATATGAAAATTAGCTAACAAAGAAGATTCCAGGTTAGTATCAGATTGATTTTTCCCGGGTTCTGTAAATAGTGTACACAGTGTTTTCAGCAAGGTTTTTGTAAACCTTAGAAGACCTTGGCTTTATGGTTTCTAGCTGTGTATTTTATGGGATTTCTGTGTGTGCAAATATGTATATGTGTCTCTATATATTTCTTGAGCTTTTTCATTGTTTACTTTTCTTGTTTCTTTGCTTTGTTCTATTCTAGTTTGGTGGATTTTATTTTATCTAATTTTACTTTATTATTATTTTTAATGATTGTTTCAATATAAGAGAGATAAGAAAGGATGTAGATTTGGGTGGGTGGGGAAAGGGGAGGATCTGGGAAGAGTTGGGGGAAGAATATATTATATTAAAAGTCTATTTTAAATAAAAGAAATATTTTGAAGATCAAATGTCTTCTTAGCATTTAAAAATACTTAAAATCTC
This sequence comes from Cricetulus griseus, assembly GCF_003668045.3. Lineage (NCBI taxonomy): Eukaryota > Metazoa > Chordata > Mammalia > Rodentia > Cricetidae > Cricetulus > Cricetulus griseus. The sequence continues at coordinate 72,466,676 of NC_048604.1, read as the reverse complement.
AACACATGACATTTATGTTAAAAATAGAGTTCAAATCACTTGGCATAAAAAGTCTAACTATGTAAATCCCTCTGATCCTTGCCTCTAGCACACCCCCCAAATCTACAGACATAACCTGGATCCCACATCCAGTGTTCTGGCATAATCTGAATGCTGCTGGTTTTACTGCCCCTAACCTATAAATTTCTAACAGCACTCTTCCTGATTTCCCCTAGCTCACAAGACCTTGGAACACTACATCCAAACTCTCCACCAACATCCTTTTCTATGGTCTAGCCTGATGAATTGGTCTATTCTGCCTCTCCATAATGGTCACTAAACCCCAAATCTACCCTTAAACTCCAAGAGTAGACCACAGCATACAACATACATTCCAACCAAGCTCTATGTGTTCACACAATTTCATAAAAAGTGTATATTGCTGAAATTTAATATACAAAATCAAAACCTCTTCTCCAACATAACACATGTCCTGGTTCCCAGTCAGAGGTCAAGACATCTTTAAAGAGCCACCAGCTCATTTAATTCCATTATTATTTTCTATTATCCAATATCTCTCCAGAGCTGTTGTTCCTTTCTTAATAGCATTCAGAAAACTCAAAATTAATAAAGTACTATAAAATCTATTCTGGGGGTTCTTTATCATACCTTTATGTTTATTTAGCATTTACTTTACAGTTTGATTTGAACTTTCTATAACTGCCTGCCCTGTAAGATTTTGTGGTATACCTTAATATGCTTTATATTATAATAAGCAAAATACTGTTTTATTTTCTTAGGGGTATATGCTGGAGCATTGTCTGTGTTTCTTTATGCAGGCATACCAATGATGGCCATGACTTCTAACAAATGTTTAATTACCAAATCAACCTTTTCCAAACTCAAAGCAGTTGCCCATTGAAAACCTGGATATGTCACAATGGTGTGGTGTACATATTTTAATTTTCAAAATTCTACAAAATGGAACATATCCATCAGCCAGATATCATTCTTTTGAGTAACCTTTGGGTTATTCCCTGTATATAGTGGAGTTAATTGTATAAAGAACAAATAAGACATTTCCTTATAATTTCCTTGGCTTGTTTCCATGTGATGGAAAAGTCTTTTTTCAAATCTTTGCTATTAACATGGTGTTTTTCATGAAATTCTGAGGGAGGACTTTAGCACATTTCCTATCAATAGTTGAGCATTTTCATGATTACCTTGTGCTAGCAGGCCTGAAAGACACATATGGGATCATATGTGATATAATATATATATATATATATATATATATATATTATATATATATTTCTTATTGTCTTGTAACTGAATAAATAATGAAGTCAATTCTGTATCATCTGGAATAAATTCAGTGGTTTCAATATGTAAAACAACACTGCATATTGTGAATCAGTAACTATTTTGAGAGTTTCTTTATGATCCATTAACACCATGAGAATAGCATATAGTTCTTACTTTTTGACAGAATTATAAGAATTTAGATACACTTTACTTAAATTTTCTTATTTGTAACCTACCTTTCCTGATTTGTTTGCATCAGGATAGAATGTGGGGGTCTATATATTGGTGTTTCCCATACAATGTGAGGAAAGATCCAGATAGTTCTCTTTGTGAGTTGAATTCTCTTACTTTGGGGATAATTGTTATTAACCACTCCCAGAAAATCCTGCAACCTCTTTGCTAGGGTTCACTTTCTATCCATTATTCATCAATTTCATCATTAGTAAAAGGTACTATAATTTCTGCATGATTTACTCCTGTTAATTAACAAAGCCTCAATTTTCCTTTTAGAATCAACTCAGAGATTTTATTCCACATAAGTATTAATAACTTTTTACTTGGTTTATGTAGTAAAAAGTTCCATTTTATGATAATATCTTCCCTATGCATTAAAATTCCTGTGGGGGAATGCTTAAAGGGTAATATGACTAGAATGCAGTAAAGCTTTGCATCCACATGATCTACATGTGCAACCTCTAGTTTATCTCTCACTACTGCCAATTCTCCCTCAGCTTCAAATGTTAATTCCCTGGGACTATTCAAGTACTTGTCACTATCTAAGGTTTTATTTAAATTAATCAGTTGATCAGGTTTTATCCCAATAGTGTGCTATACATGGGAAATATCTCTTAGCAATCTTTGAAAGTCATTAAGAGTCTGCAATCAATCTCTCATAATTTGTAGCTTTTTGGGGTCTAATATTTTGTAAACTTATTTTATAGTCCAAATAATCAATATAATCTCCTCTTTGTGTTTTTTCAGGAGCAATTTGTAATCCCCAACAAAGCAAAATTTTCTTTACTTCCTCAAACATTCTTTCTAAATTATTTACATTTGAATCAGATAATAAAATAATATCCATGTTATGATATACTATAGATTGAGAAAATTGCCTATGTATTATTTCCAATGGCTGCCTTACAAAATATTGGCACAGGGTGGGCTATTTATCATTGCCTGTGGGAGAGTCTTCCGTTGATATCTCTTAGCAGGCTGAGAACTATTATAAGCACTCACTGTGAAGGCAATTTTTTCTCTGTTTTTTTCTTCTAATTGTATACTAAAGAAACACCATTTTAAATCAATAACTATGAGAGGCCATCCTTTGGGACATAGAGAAGGCAAAAGAATTTCAGGCTGTAGAGAGCCCATTGGCTGTATCACGTTATTAACAGCTCTTAAATCTCTTAACATTATCCAATATATCTTGGAGGAGAAGCTACAACCACAACTTTACTAAACCACCACAATCCCTAAATACATTCTAAATATTTTATCTTATATCCATATGTAAGTCCAGTTCTCACCTCACATCAAAGAAACATTTTTTCAACCAATTTCTGGTCGAGCTTGAGAACCATGGTATAAGAGGAGCCAATACACTAGCTAGAGGGCCAGGAACCAGAAGCTTGGTAGCCCCGATATCTAGAATAGAACTAAACATGACAGACAAAAATTTAATGGAATTATCCCTAATGATATTCTGCTATAAACATAGACAAGAGCCTACCATAATCAGAGCAGCTTCATCCAGCAACTGATAGAAACAGATGCACAGTCCCACAGACAAACATTAGGCAGAATTCATGGAATCCTGTGAATGAAGAGGAAGAATGTTTATGGGGGTCAGAGGGGACAAGGACAATCCACAACATATACTAACCTGGGCCCACAAGGGCTCACAGAGACTGTACCAGCAACCAGGGAGCCTCTAATAACTTTTGGCTGTATGACTTGTTCTTCTAAGGGGAAGCCTAAAAGTGGGAGTAGGGCCTGTCTCTGACTTTTTGCCTGCTTTGGGGACCCTTTTTCTCCCACTGGGTTCACTTGTTCAGTCTTAACACAAGGGGAGGTACCAGGTATTACTGAAACTTGTTTGATATACCTAGGAGACTTGCCTTTTTCTGAAGGAAAGTAGAGTAGTAGATGGATGGTAAGAGGGATGACTGGGAGGAGAGCAAGGAGAGTAAACTGTGGTCAGGATATAATACCTATGAGGGCAAAAAGAAATGAAAAAGAAGTATTTCTGCCACAAATAGAGACCATTACACAAAACCGAAACTAATCAAAATTGAGACATCAGAATTAGTGCCCAGTCTCAACTGATACATCTGCAATTCAACTCCTGAACCTAATGCTCAGGATCCTAGCAGAAGAGAGGGACAGAAAGAGCATAAAATCTGGGGAACCAGGGGATTTGTTGTATGGTATCTTCTTGCAGAAATGTCAAAGAAAGGCACCAGTGAAGTCTGAACAACATGGCTGCCTAAACAAGAACCTGGGAATGGTAACAATAATAGACATGATAACATGGATGGTGGGAAGTTCATGAGGCTTCTTTTTTTACCTCAATCTAGAGTCAACTAAGGAATACAGAAGGGGAGAAATACTCTTCCTTAGAGAAGAATCCCATCCCCCCAGATTGGAGATCTATTATCAAGTGGTCAACTATGAAATTATACACAGACAGATAACATTACACCGACTGAACAGGAGTTGTGTGAGTTGTGTTGTAAATTTATCAGTTGGAAAGAGGCTACCAATTCTGTTCCCTGCATTGTGATTAGTTTGGATTTTCTTTGTAAAGTTCTTTATCTACTACAAAGAGAAGTTAGTGTGAGTGGAGTGAGGACTAGACTTATCAGTGTTTTTAAAGACAAATGTTTAGAATGTATGTTTAGAAACGTGTGTGTGTGTTTGTACATGCATCCACATGTCTGTGAACACTTAGGAACTAAAGAATAAATGCCCATGACATGAATTTGAGAGAGAGCAAACCAGGTTATGTGAGAGGAGTTGGAGGAAGGAAATGGAAGGAGGGAAATTATGTAATTTATAGTCTCAAAGAATAAAAATATTGTTAATATTAATAAAAAGAATGAGAAGCAGGATAATCAGAAGAACAAAACACAGAAAATGTCAACTCTGAAAACACATAAACTTGTAATTATTATACAAAACCTTAAAATTGCTGCTACCAAAAAGCTCCAAATAGTAGGATAAAGCACACCCAAAAGGATGGAAATTTATCATCTTTGCAAAGAAATGCAATGTATAAAGAAGACCATGGAAATTCTGTAAACATGTGTTAATTGCTGGAGGAAACTAATAACAAGATAGGAAAAAAGAAGTCTCAGGGCCAGAAGACAAAGACAAACCAATGTAAACAGAAGCTAATTCTTTGAAATCTTAAATTAATAGTACAATGATGAAATAGTCTATACAGAATAGAATAGAAATATTTACACATATTTTAAGACATTACTATTTTTATTGTGATAAAATACATTACCATTCTTGTGCTGTACTCCATATTAGATTCAGTAGATAGGGTGGGCTCTGTACAGTTTTGTTTTCAATTGTCGTCTCCTAATAGACCTTATGCCCACTCCACATTGAGAACCATTGAAAGATGACAAACATGATTAAAGATCAGGAGCAATGTGAGGTAGCATATATGAGATATTTAGTTGTAGGACTGAATTTGAGGTTAAAAATACGTGGAACATTTCACTAGAAATCAAAGTTTTTTTAAAAAAATGTTCAAACTTTATTGCAGTATAAATTGCATGCAATAAAACTCACTATTTTAAGGAAAAAATTCAATGGCTTTTGAAAATGGTATGTAATTATAAGAAAACTAACACAATCAAGCTATAGAATAATCTTATTAAAAAGTTTCAGCAGGTCCCCACTAATACTTTACTGCTAGGGCCATGGTAATGACCACTATGCTTTCTATTACAATATACTTTCTAGAATTTCACATCCATAGAGTCTTTTGGCTAGTTCATTCCCTGTCCCCTCCCATGGGCGATAAAACTCAGACCTGGGATCTCACACATTCTACTGAGTCGATGAGCTACACTTTTTTTCACTTAATAATGTTGCTTTTCATTGCTTGTACTACTATGTTTTTCTAAAATTAAAAACAATCTTATTTTACATACCAGTTCCCGTTCCCTCTCCAGCACACCAAGCCCCCATCCCACCCCCATCCACTCCCCAGGGAGGGTGAGGTCCCCTGCAAGATCATCAAACCCCCACATCAATTGGGGCAGGATGTAGGCCTTCCCCCATGTGTCTAGGTTGAGAGAGTATCCCTCCATAGGGAATGGCTCCCAAACCCATTCATGCACTAGGGATAAATACTGGTTCCACTTATTTGCCTTTTGATGCTGCTATTCCTTTGTACATATATAGCACAATTTTTATCCATTAGAGTTAGTGAATACTTAAGTCACAGGTTAGAGATTCTATGAATGGGTATTCAGTATATTTAAGAATAAATCTTTCTGTGATCTTTGCTTTCATTTTTTCTTGAGCAAATAATGAGGGGAAGTATAGGTGTGATGTCATATGATAAATGTGATTGATATTATAAAGAATTAGCAATATATTTAGAAATGAAAATTAATATAATATTTAGCACTCATGACTTTTTATGCCGTGTCATAGAATTTTCTACTTACTCTGCAGATAGTCAATACATCTTAGGGATTTTAAAATTAAAAAATACATATTTTATTTGTTTATAATTCAATGTAATAAATACTTAAAGTCTATTCTGGATGTGGTAGTGTATGCCATGAACAGGGCTACAGTATTATGACAGCATGAAGAATAGGTTGGAAGTGGTAAATGTGTAATGAGAGAGACCTATGCATAGATTAATGGAATAATTTCAGAAAGTAATAAGGGATTGGGAAAATTATAATGAAAATGACATGACTTAAGGTATTGGAAATGGGGAGGAGGGCAGAGAAAACAGGCTAGATAATAGAGAACTTGAATTTGGATTCCAGTGTTTAATGAATTACTGAATACAAGGAAGAAGTAATTGGAGAATCAAGAAAGATAAATGGCTTCTAGTTGAGCATTATGCATAGATAATGGTGCCAAGAGAGTAGGGGAAGGAGGGAAGAAAAGAACAAGTGAAAGAAAGAAACAGAGAAAGATAAAGTGGCAGAGAAGGTGATAAGAACAGCAACTTTTTCTTTTACCAGTTTAGCCTCCTCAATGATTAGGGCATAGTTGCATTTAACATTAAGAAGGATAATTTCCAGGCCATAGTTTATCAACTTCCGTTTTATTTACATTTATTTGCATACCATGGGAGTGAGAAGAATTTGCTCTACTTGATATAGGTTAGTAACACTTCCATAGTCACAACAATCAAAAGTACTTCAGATATTCCCAAGTAACTTCTAGGGGAGACTAACCCAGGTAACAATGAACTTCTTCCCAGGTCACCATTGTATGTCAATACCAATTATTAAAATTACATGCTGCATTCACACTTTATGCGTCCCAGGTTCATTCCCCACTGCTCTGTTGCTTCCAGTATGTTTCATGTCACTCCTCAGCATCAAGTATTGCTTTACAAATAAGCTAACCTTAACTTGGTGCTATGGGCAAGCTATGTCTATTCTCTCTGGTCATTATCCTTGCTATATTTGTTAGCAATAATTTTAAGAATTATCAGAGGAAATCATTTATATCTTTTTATCTCCATCTGTGTATCCTAATTCTTATGCCCTACTCTATTCCAGAAAATATTTTCCCTTCTAATAGTGTTAATGCCTTTCAGATATTTATAGAGGACCATGTGGCCTATTCTCTGTGCCTCCTCACCAACTGTGTCTCAAAAAGCATAGCTCCTCTAATCTTTCCATGCCAATCAGACCTTCCCACTTCATAAATCATGTCTACAGATTCTTCCTGACTTCCCTCACTGTGCATTCATCATTTGGAGCCTCTGGTGGCCCCACACTAACTCGGACATCCTAGGAGGCATCTCATCAAAGTCACGTCATTCCCTGACACAGTGTCTCTCAGAACACTCCTGGAAATAACATTGGCCCCTTTCAGTTACCTTATCATATTGCAAAACCATATCTAATATGAGAAAACCTCATCCTCACACACACTGTTACCCAATCCAATGGAGAACCACATGTTCACATGTCTGAGGCCAAAAATAATATATGATTGTGGATAGTGGTAACGTTTCCAGGAAGCATTCTTGAACTGAGAAGAGCTGACCACTTGCTCTTGAACTGCCCTATCTTTTCTTCTCAGTATTCCACTTATTATGTAGCACCCACGACTTCTAATCTTTGTGATGTAAATACTTTCCTGTTCATGAACTTTCTTCATGTGTGATTTATGCCTAGGTAGTTATAATGTTAAGGACAGGAATCTAATGCCATAATCTTTGGAGACCAGTAGTAGGAGCTTACTATCTTTACTTATTAGACTTCAAAGGATGGGGAAAAGTCATTTCTTCTTGTACTGTACCTCAAGAAAGTATTCAGGAAAAAATCAAATGGATGGTTTCTATCACTAAAACTGTCCTGGTAATCTGATATTCTTCCATGCATGATTGCAAAGTTAATGAGTGAAGATGAGTAGATCATGTGACAAAAGCAATGTATGGTATTGTCTCTAAAATGTAATTAGTATGATGCAGCTATAAGGACATTGTATAGAGGACAAAATAGAAAAAAATGCTAATTGTGAAATTGCTACAATGTTAAGTGGGGAAAAAAGGACAGAAAGATTTGTTAAAAGCTTATTTTTATTTTTAAAAAATCTACAAATAAAATTATCAGTTAAAATACACCCCAATCCAAGCAATTGTTAATATTTCAGTAATGAAATTATGAATAATATTTAGTTTTTTCTACTTGTTCATTTCAAAAACAATTACTTTATTGTAATAATAAAAGTTTGTTTAATTTTGTATTTAAAATAAATACAAACATAGGAAAAGCCCTCTAAATTACACTCAACAACTATTTATTGAATATCTACTTTATGCCAAGCAGTCAAGCAGACACCAGACCACAGGGAAGAAATGACAGAATATCATGTCTAAAGTAATGAAAAAGCTAATGCAGAATAAAATAGACAAATGTCTAGTTAAAAGACTTCTTTTTGCTTTTATGAATGAGATAACTTCTGAATCACTCCCAGAATTTTAAGGCCATTGGTTAAATATAATCTTAATAAACTACAACATAAAAAATAGGAAAGGCCTTCATTTTCAGAGATAATTGCAAGCTTATAAAAAGTCAATAAAGCATCAGATTAACTTTAAGAAATTACCTTCACCAACTGAAAATTTTGCCAGATTGCTATAATATCTGAGGTTTTAGACACCCCTTTAGTTGGTTTAAAATAAAGTTACTTCTAACTCTCATTCATCTTATCAACACTGTATTCTACTTAGGAAATGGAAAGTCCAAAAGTCATTGCTAAGCCAACTCAGTGTACATTTTCTGCTAATAAATAGCACACATCCCTATCACAGAAGGAGAAGGATTGAATATTTAGAAATAAGTCACTGGAATGAAAACTAGTTTGGATATCTGTATTTACTCCATGGCAAAGAAGATCAAGCAAGGGCACCACGACAGCAGCTCTTCACCATATCCTAAGCCAGGAAGAGAGACAGGAAGCATACAAAAGGGATTGATTATTGGTTCAGAAAATCTGTCATTTCTACCTGATTTGGGCAAACTGTTTTATCTTAAAGGGTCATAGTTACCCCATTTGTCAAATGTAAAAGGTTGGACAAAACAGCTACAATAATCAGTTGCAAATTCTCTCATGTATTACCTCTTTCAATTCCCAGCTTTCTATGATCATTTTGGCACTAAGTGAAGATAAGGGGAATCAGGATACATGCAAAGAAAGTATTCAAAATGTAGTGGTAAACGGTTTAATCAATGTAAGTTGTATAATCACCTTCCCACAGGGCTTTCATGAAGAGTATGAAGACATGAGGGGCTAATACTTAGAACTATGTGGTAGAAAATTGATCCTACCAAGTTCTTCTGGCTTAACAACTGCATGATTCAACAGTTTTTCTCAAAAGTTAAGCTGAAGTCCTCAAAACTGACAGGCAAGAAAGGACCATGAGAATAATTTCTCTTGACGGAAAACAGGTCTGATGGAAAACACCATTTCCTAAACTCTGTGATCTATGATCCCTTGAGGTTTGGCCACTACTGGAGAAACAGTAGTTTCTCCTCATAGTAGTTGATCCTCATAAGAAAACCAAAAAAATGGTCTCAACAGAACTGAACTCCTTGCCCTTAAGAGGCATGATCTGATTCTGAGAAAACTTCTCTTCACACACCCTCTGGTCTTTCTCAACTCCTCCTCTGAGCAATGCTGGCGAGGCTAAAGAATGAGAAGCACCAGCTGGAACAAGAAACAGAACCTTGAGCATCAGAACTAGGCCAGGTCTCATGGGAGTGCTGTGGGAGACCCTTTCTATTCCTCTGAGACATGGGCTGGAATGACACATTGGGTGTTCACAGGACTGAAGACCTAGAATATGTACTTATTTCCTTTCTTCTTCACTAGCTTGACTGCTTCTGCTTGCTTGTTTACAGATCAACTGGGAGACCCAGGGAAGCAATAAGACATAAATGAAAAGATGTGTTCATGTTGGGCTCAGCATTCCTAGGAATGCTTTCAGTAGAGTTTGCCAGAAGGATGTTCCAGCTGCAGCCAGAGCCTGACAAGAAGCTCTACAGAAAAAAAAAACCAGCTCAAAGTAGATGTGAAGTCTGCCTCAGTCCAGATTTCTCATTTGAAAATGTGGACACAAATCCAAATTGGCAGAATGATTCAGCAAGACAGCAAACATAAACAAATTTCCCATCCTGGTACATGATAGGCCCTAAATAATGGAATAGTCCCCTATTCTCCTTTATCCTTAAAGTAAATATTCTGCACTACTTCCAAGAAAGCACAATGAGAAGCTTTATCTAGCATGCTGGTGTTAGAGTTATACAATGTTAGAATTGTACTTGGCAGACACCTAACAAGTTTTCAATAAGTATATATGATCCTACTGACCAAGGCTGTGTTCTTAATATTAAGTAAAATATGGTCTTCAATTTTATTATCTGAAAATTGATGGATGACTCTATTCTTTCCAACCTACCTGCTGAACATAAAAGGGAATGTATATGGAAGTGTTGTATACTTGTTGGATGTATTTGTTGCTACTTTTAGAAAACCTAGGGGAAACCAATTAAGCAACAGTTGAAATAGACTTTACATTACTGATTTTCCTCAAGTTATAAGGGAGAAGTCAGGAAAAACAGTCAATAAGAACTTGAACTTTCTGTTTTGCAATTTCACTCAAAAGATTATACGGAAGACCTAGACCACAACAAGAATTTTGAAACTAACCTAAAATAGAAATATTCCATTCCTCTGTGTCTTGGGGTATTTTTAATTCAAGGCTGAACAGTGCTGTTGTACAGAGGCAGTTGCATGTATTTAGAGTCAGATATCTGACATTCAAATGTGGCCCTTTTGTGAGAGAGTATGCTATTCACTGCAATTCTCAGTTTGTTCATTTGAAAATGCAGGTGATAATTTCAGTGCCTAAATTAGAGTTTATACTGCACTCAAAAGGGTTAAGTTATAAAAATATGTTTAGAATGTTTCTGGGCCTGAATACACACTGTAATAATGTAGGGCTAGCTATATTATTGGTATACTAGAACTTAAGAAACAATCCATACACCTAGGTATGTGGCATGGGAATGATAACTTCATTTTAGTTTCTGGTTTTTTTTAACCTATAGAAGTTGTTTGAACAAGCATATTCTCTACAGAGTTATGGTCTACCAGTTATGCAGTGGCCTTGTAAACTACTACTTCTTTGCTATAATAAAGGAAACAACTTTATAACAAAAGGACTTTCTGGATTTCCTCTTTTTGAGTTCATATACTAGTTAGTATTCAGCATAAATACAAAAGCAAACCTTTTGGGAATTTTTGAAACAGCATTTAGCTCATCTTTTACAAAATTTATGTTACTCAGAATATTAGCACAACCACACTAAAGAATGTTATCTACATCTTACACTTTTAATTATTTTTCCCATGCCTTACAGAGATCCCTCTTTCTGCTTGCAATTGAAAAAAATATCATTGTCAGGCAGAATGGAAAGCAAGGTCAAAGAGCAAGGAGACAGAAAGGGGGTGGGTAATACATCAACCGGCACTGGTTGGCAATACTAAACAGTGACAAGATGATGAGCTACTTCAAAAATTCTGCGTCAATCCTGACATTGAACCATGTCCCACAGCCCATAACACGGAGTTGAGATTAGAACCAAAGATTTGTCTTAAACGCACCCTGGAAATTGTCCCTTGTATTGATCTACAGAGAAACTGGGGCCCATAGAAGAGGTTCAATGATCAAGTATTAAATCTGTGAAAGCATAGTTTTATGTAGTTCATTTTCATTTCCTCTTTTTCTCTTTATGCCAGGCACTGTGTTTGATTTTTATTTGTTTTATTTCATCCAAATTTCAAGACATCCCTATCAGACATATACTGGATAGAAAAGTCAAACTATACTCACCTCTTCAAAAACAAATGTTATTCAAAGACATTAAAAGACATCACTCAAGTCATTCAGTCATTACTCAGAAATACACCCTCCATCACATCATAATGTCTCATTGAGAAAAATGACCAAAAAATAGTGTTTTGTGAATATTATTTATTGACTAAGGAAACTTGTTTTGTGGGTGTCTGTGTTGTGGGATATTGACTGGAGAAGACTGTTCAGACAGGGATTTAAGACAATATAAATCTTTGTTAGCTGGCCAGTGACAACAGTGGGTGTTCGGGATCCCATTGTAGTTCTGAACCTTTCTCAGGGTAATGTTTTAAGCACAAAAGCCATGTCCTAAGTGACATTCTTCAGTTAACAAGAACAGTTAGCCAAAAGGAGAACTACAGAAGCCAAAAAGCAAGGTTAGAACATTTAGATACTTCTCCATAACTATGGACTTTGTTGGATTTAGGTCTTTGTTTACATTTTTGGCAGTTGGTACTATCTACATACTGAGTTTTGATCTGATAATTATTGTGTGTGTGTTACAAGAAAAACAGCTAATGGAGATCCACTGATTTTAGAGATACTGCTATAATTTCTGTCATTAGCAAATAGCCACTGACCATGCTCTTCATTTTTGCTCTGTTATTTTGTAATACATGAATTTTTGTTTGTTTGCTGTTTTTTTGTTTTGTTTTTGTTGTTGTTGTTTTTGACAGGTTTGTCTGAAGTCCTGGAACTTGAATGGCAGCCTGAATGAGACTTACATCATGGAATCAGTTCTGCTAAGATCAGTGGGCCTATTAAGGTCTGAGGCCCTGTTACATTCTGAGAAACTAATTTACATAAGTACTTAATGTTCATACCTGTCAACTACACCATTGAGCATAATTTATGAATGTTTCCATTCATTATCTATTCAAGTCAAGCTCCTTCCAAAACAATTTTGATGTGAAACAGAAATTACAATCCTAATCTGAGAATTCTGAAGGTATATGCTGGGAGCTACTTGCACTGGAATCACATGGAAAGCCAATTAACATCCAAATGTCTGTCAGTAGTTCAGATCTGCTAAACTGGAATCTCCTTGAAGGTGGTTCATCAAAAGAAAAAGACTGGGAATCTGTACACTTGACCAGTATGCCAACACTATAATTAATTCAAAGTATAAACTGACATACCTTAGGCAAAAACAAAACAAACAAACAAAAAACATGCTACTACTTTTCCAAAGAACTATCTAGAAAGAACAAACTAAGATTCCGTCACATATTAATATACGAAATACTTACTGCTGATGTAAGTGAGGCTCTGTGAAAGAATAAAAATTAACTTTGCTCTCTAAGTAGATGTAACAGATAATGGCAATGTAGTGCCAAGAAAAGGTCAAGGTGTTTTGATTTTAGGTGAGATTAATGAACATTTTCTTTGAAGAATCTGTTCTAGAGGGAAATGAGACAGAAAGAGAGAGTAGTTTTAGGAAGAAGGACCAACCATTAACATTCTAAAGATGTTACCTAGCCTGACCTGATAATTTATTTCATGTGTCACACCAACAACTAATAGCAAAGGTATTGATTGCAGAAATGCTGATACAGTTTGTACCATTAGCATATAGCCAATGATCATGTTCTTTATTTTTGGCACTCAGTTATTTTGTAAGACTTGACTTTTTGTTTGTGTGTTCAAGACAAAGTTTCTCTGTAGTCTGGACTGTCCTGGGATTTGCTCTGTAGACCAGGGTGCCCTCAAACACAGAGATCCACCTGCATCTGTCTTCCAAATGCTGCAAGTAAAGACCTGTGTCACCTCTTTGAGGCAGAGACTCATATCCCTGGCTGTCACAGTACTCACTTTGTAGATCAGTCTAAACTCAAACTCATAGAGTTCCCCCAACTCTGTCACCTCAATGCTGGTATTAAAGTAAATGTCACTACACCTGGCTTATGAAAGGATCTTATGTGCATAGCGGGTTAAGTTGATCTGACTCTGCACTCAGGTTGGCCACAAACTTGAAATACTGATATTTCAGCCTCCAAAGTACTGTAGTTATTAAAAAAATGTATAATGCCTGGTCTTTATCCCCAGATTTTACATCTGTGAAATAAGAATTAATTCCTTAATATAGGAAATATATGCTGATCATCTCTTATCTATAAGACACTGTTTATAGAATTGTGTAGACAATGATATACAATAAATACTGGCTGCAGTGAAGTTTACTAGCAAAATATCACAGTTATTCTGAAAAACAGGACTTACAGGAATAAGTAGCAGTATGTGACAAGGAATACAATGCTGATCTAATAAACAAGAAAAATGATCATGGAAAGTATTGAAAACTCATCACTGTACAAATGAAAATTATTCTGTCAGATGTAGTTATTTAAATTATGAAGACTCGAATTAACTTGTTATTAATCTATGAACTCGACTTTTTTACAATCTCCACCTCCAGAAAATGTGCTCAACTTTCACATTAATAACCTTTTCAAATATGATTCTTCAAATTATATGCCTCATTTCAATCCCTCATCTCTTATTTGCTCCCCCATACACATATTCTAAAGAAATCCAGAGATCAGAATGGTGCAGAGAAAATAAAGATACGAGTCAGATGTGAAGAATATAAATTCTAATTGTGATGCTCTTGAGAAAAATCCCATCCCCTCCTTGAGCCTCAGTTTCCACATTAGTAAACCAGGAATTGAGTCTAGCACCAGGTATTCTCACAGCACTACCATCTAGTAAAGTTCTCTCTACTTTGTCATGGTGAATTCCATAAGGTGCCACCTCTCTATATTTCTCTATGCTGTCCTGAAACTGATAACACTAAGGGCAAGAATATGCTTGGGAATCTCTAAGCAAGCACAGATTATTTGCTATTTAGGAGTCACTATGTTCCAGGACAGTCCACCCTCAGCAATCCCAGAAAGAAAAAAGGAAAGAGATGTGTCTCTGGATAGGGCCTCTAACTTTTAGATAATAATAAAGCAGATGCTTGAGCCTAAAAGCAACTCTTAAAGCATGATGACATCTGAAACAAATCAGTCTAATAAAGTTGTGTATGCATGCAAAGGATATAAGAATCTAGAAAAATAGCTAATATTCATTCAGTACCAAGTGATTCACAGAACATATATATCCAGTTTCAATGCACAAACTTAGGAGAGACTCTACCATTGATTCATCCCATAGATGCTTATTCAGTATTTGCCTTGGCCTGGGAATTGTTTGGTGTCCTAATAATACAACAGTGAATGGCACA
The DNA here is from genome assembly GCF_003668045.3 of Cricetulus griseus. NCBI lineage: Eukaryota > Metazoa > Chordata > Mammalia > Rodentia > Cricetidae > Cricetulus > Cricetulus griseus. The sequence continues at coordinate 72,451,527 of NC_048604.1, read as the reverse complement.
GACAAGTCCTGATGTCAAGAACACACAGCAGACACAGAAAATTAATCAATAAACACATAGGCAGATAATAATTTTCAACATCAATACCAAGAACTGTTCTATGGAGAACACAATGAAGTAAAATCCATAAAGTAATATAGGAGATAGTAGTAGAAGACATAAAGAGAGAATTCTGGACTGACACCCAAATACAGAAAACACAACCAGTCAAGCTTAAAGGTTTTGGAATGGGGCGGAGGTAAGATACAAATAACTGAAAGTACAAAAGATCGTTTTAGTTTCAAGGAAGATAAAAAAAACAATACCAGTATGCACAGGTAGCTGTCAAGACAGAAAATGAACTATGAACTAACAAAAGCCTAAGCCCTCTAGAACAGTGCAAACTAATAAGAAGACCATGGATTTTGTTCTTAAAGCAATGAGAAAGAAGATACTTTAAGGTTTTAAGTGCCAGAGCAATAGATCCTCAATACCACACTGAAAATCAAGGATAAAACTAGAATTCAATTTCAAACCTGCATGCTTTTCATCATTCTCAAAACTTAATCCTGGAAAAGCATGGCACTGCAACATCATGACTGAGTGGAAGATGTGGTGATATATTTCTCTCAAACAAAATGATTGGGAAGCCTAGGATTGGGGACAGTAAGCATAATAACTATTCACCTAGATGGAGGCTTCTTGAATGTACATCTGTGTGAAAAAGTAGTAATACAAGATTCTTAGCAAAAAAAAAATAAAAAGGAGATAGATGATGACAATACAGTCATCTGTATAAAGGCTAGCTTGAGAGGTAACTAATGCCTTCTGGTTCAGCTCTGCCAAGAACTAGTTATTTAAAGTTGGGTCAGTCTCTTAGTTTCTCAAGGTCTTAGCTCACTATCATCCTCAGCTAAATGGAAGTGAAAACACTTCCATATTATCATAATCTGAGGACCACATAAGAAAACATATAATAAATAATTCCAGCACAAAATATTGCACAGAGTCTGTATGTTCTAAATATATTGAAATTAAAATATTTAGAAGGGCTGGAGTGACAGCTAAGTCCTTAAAGAATTTTCTGTGTATATGTAGGACCTGAGTTCAAATCCCTAGAATTTACATAAAAACCAGTCACAGTAACATACATTTATAATACCAGTGTTCCTACATTGACATAGGAAGTGGAGGCAGAAGAATATCTGGAAACCATGGTAAATAACAAAGAAAAGACTGTAGTAAACAAGATTGAAAGCAGGTATGACATACAAGGCTGTCCTTTGACCTCACATGAATGCCAAAGCATGTGTGTAGTATGGTTACACTCACATTGAATCTCTCTCTCTCTCTCTCTCTCTCTCTCTCTCTCTCTCTCTCTCTCTCTCTCTCTCTCTCTCTGACACACACAAAGAAAGAGAAAGCGAGAGAGAGTGTGTGTGTGTAATTATAAAGAAAGCCCTGATGAAATGAAAGAGATGGTACAGCCAAGTAAGTGTGTTTTCATTCTCAAACTCAGTAAGATTTACCTTCCTGCTGTTAAGAAAGGTTTTCAGCAGCATCTGGATGATAAGGCTAAGACACTGGGGCAGAGTATTGGACTGTTGCTTTGAGTAGGAATGTCTCTCAGGCCTGCATATATATAACCTATTTTCTTTAAGAAGTATAGGGTGAAATCACATGCTATGGTTAAGAGTGAAGGAAAGAGTTACAGCTTCCTAAATATATACTCTGATCCAGATACTTGACATTCATCATCATCCTCATTACTATATTTGATCTTTCCACTTAGTTATAAGGGCATAGGGCTTCAAAGGCACAGGTGAAGATAATGGTGTGATCAAGATAAGATCATTCATCTAGCACACAGTGGATACAGAACTGGGACTTTGTTATGCCTGGCTCCAAATCCCCTGATGTACTTGGGCCACTCTTTACTCTCTCCTTCTTTTGGTTTCTAAATTCTTTCTATGTCTCAGCTATGACAAATAATTTCTTTTTATGAACATTGTTTATTGTTATGGTAAATACTCAAAATTTTAATCATATTGTTGAACTATCACTAAATCTTAACTACATGGCTTAACTAGATATGATCACTGTCTTATTCTCCTTTTCAGTACAAGCAAGGAGACTTACTAGAATCTTCAAATTCTCACATTTCTCTTCCAGATAGGAGATTTCAAGGTTATCTCAGGATCAACTGGAACATCCAGCAGCAAATTCTTGGAAAATGTAGAACTGGAGCTGAGAAGGAGCCAGCACCACTCCTAGTAAAGTAGGTCATCAGAAAGGCTAAGAAGTATATACCCAGGCAGAGATTGCAACCTGGATATGGGCTTCCCTGTCACATGTAAATTACAATTACAACTTTAAGACTCCTTGAAACACACAGTGAATGAAAATGAAACTGATATTTCTTCAAGATTCCTCAAGGTATTCTCAGAGGTACAAATCAGGAAGTATAGATTGCATGACATGATACTGAGATAAAATTACTGAAGGACAGACTATGGCCTACTTAGGTAGCATTATTTAATAAAAGCAGCCTAACAAGTAAGCCCATCAAATAAATCATGTTTCTATTTGTGAACAGTTTGAATGCATGTATTTGGACACTGACTTGCAAAGAAGTTTCACTTTTAGATCACTATATACACTAAGATAAATTCTATTGAGGTGGAGACAAGAACAAAATAATACAGCAGTAAGAAATACTAGGAGAAAAATCAAGAAGAAAAATATCCCCACCTTAGAGCAAGAGCCCTGCTAAGAAATACCTAAACCCAGAAATCATCATTTTTTAATGATGAAATTTACTACATAGAAACAGATTTTTAAAACAAGCCACAGACTGGGAGACTGAACTTCCAGTGTGGTTAGCAGATAAATGATTAATATCTATAATATAAATAAGGACTCTAGTAATAAAAATGTGCATTTAAAGTATAAGGATATGGAATGAAGCTCTAGAAAATGAATAAACAAGATAATACAAACTAAAACAAGAAGGTATTTTTTCTATGTATCTGATTGACAAAGATTTTAAAGCAGAGTATCTAGTGTTGTTGAGGGTACCGAAAAACCTACTAATAGGAGTATTTTTTTGAAAATGACAAAATGTAATTAATTTCTTTACAAGAACCCTATAATTTTCTTCTAGGAATATATACTATGGAAATATTTGCACATGCATGTAAAGATTTATCATAATATATTCTCTATAATATTTCAAGGAACTTAAACATCTGTCAGCTGAGGTCCTGTTAAGTATATTTCAACTCCAAAATGGAATGGAATGTCATCCCACTGGAGAGTGAAGTCATTCAATATGCATGGAGGGATTTTTTTAGGTGATTGGTAAATAAGAGTAGCACAGATCATTATGAAGAGTGTGTGTAGATTAATATTAAAATGTACACACATTTGTAAGTGAAAATATATGTTTTAAATATAGACAAAAATCTGAGAGTATACAAATCAATCAGTGAATAGTGAAAACTTATGGGCACAATAATGGCATTTCCATAGAAAATGGCTTCTGAAGGAACCTAAGACCTTTGTCAGTTTTTACCTTATATGAGTCTGTTTTAAATAAACTTACTTATGCAAATCTGAGAAACTGTTTAACATATATGATGTACTGGTATGCTCATTTAGATATGTTACTTAAAATTACCAAAATGTGCATAGATGACTTTAACAATTAAAAACAAAAATATGGTGAAAACTCACCTGCATTCAAATGCTACTCAATTTTATTTAAACTTACCAGATTAGACTTTATTCTGAAGGATGGAAAATTGTGTTTGAAAAGTAGTGTTTTCACAGATTCTAGTCACAGTACTAGCTCTTGATCATGCATTTGTGCTATAACAACACCCCCCCCCCAAATCTAGTCCTAGCTCACCTTCCTTATAATCTTCTCAGGCAAAAATATTCTACAAGTCTCCAATCATTCATCTGACCATATTGTTTCAATCTGTTTAGCCAGCCAGCAAATGTTCAAGTTTATGTGTGTTTATGCCAACATTCAATAGTCTCTTGGGTAAGTGAGATACATTATCTATATTTGTTTCCATAACCAAAGACTAACCTAAAAGGTCAAGACCTGAACTTAAAAATGCTAACTCTACTTTGCATACAAGGAAACGGAAACACTTGCCAAAGTTCATAGACTGTGGAACTGGGCATGTGTCACTGGGATTTTTGCCTGTGTAACTGCACAGAGAAGTGAGTGCCTAAGGAAGTTGTTCCTTCTGGTTGTTCCTCTTTTACATCCCTTGGCTCAGGATAGAATTCCAGAGGTCTAGTTTACTGCTATACTCATCTTTGGGCATACTTGCACTGTATTTTTAATCAGGGTCTCAGGGGGGAGCTGATGTGGAGACATCTCCATATGTATCCTACCAGACATCCACACTGTATAAATCTGAACATAGTTAAGTGGCCCAACACAAAATTATAAACTTCCTTAAAGCAGGGTGAGATTTATATTAATAAGTGAAATGCATGCTACTCAAGTATGGATTTTTAGATGACAGCATTATGTCATAATGTCAAAAGGTTGAATACATCTGTAAGGCAGAGTGAAAAGTACATCAGACACACTCTCATATGGAAAACTGGTAGATAAGGCATCCAGCCACTCTGGACTATATTATGTCTGAGATCTTGACTGAAGTGATTAATACAATGCCACAATACATAGAAGAGCCCTTATATCTTTGGTCTACATTAGTTAAAACTGATGTGCAAATTTTCCCAGCTCGTATGTTCTATTCATGGTTTCTATGATTGCAAAAATGTGGAGGGGAAAGAAAACTTTCTGAGCATTAGAATCACAGGTCTTCCACTCCCACTATTCAGTAAAAATAGTTCATCATTCAGAAAAATTTATCCTCTTTAGTGGGAAAATTTTTTCTTTCTCTTCTCTTATTCATGATCACTTCTATGTTCCAGAAAGTTACTCATATTTTTCTCTTCTATTTTAGCAATTGTTAACTTTCAAGTAATTGTAGATTCACTGTAAGTTGTAAACATACACAAAGAGGTCAGACTTGCCATCTTTCCATTGATTGAATTTTGTAGAACTATAGTAGAACAGAAGGACTGGGAACTCAATATTGGTTTATATATGCAGAGTTCCAATCAATTTTTCACATATGTAGATGCTTATAACCACCACTGAACTTGAAATATAGAACTTTTTGCATCAAAATGAACCTTTCACACTTATACACACACTCTTACTGACCATCCCTAATCCTTAACACAGCTAATCCAATTTATCACTTTTAGAATTTATTTAAGTGATATAAACTTTAAAGCCATCAAAGTTTACATATATATTAATAGTTAATCTATTTTCATTGCTGAATAGTGTCCAATGTTATGCATGTACCACAGCTGGTATAAGAAAACAAAAATAATTTAGTCCTTCACAGTTTCACAATGCTATAAATAAAACTTCTATACAAATTCACATTTTAGATGCCCATGTATTTTCATTTCTCTGGGATAAGTGTCTAAGAGTACAGATGTTGGGGCATACTGTAATTATAGTCTCAGTATTATGAGTGCCAAAACATTTTCCAGAGTAAGATGCATTATTTTCCATCACTATCAATGATGTCTCAGTTCTACAGTTGGTGTGTAAGCCTGCCAACATTTAATATTGTCACTGTTTGTAGTTGTTGCTTTGGTTTTGTTTGTTTGTATTCTGTCAAAGTAGGCTTCACTTTTTTATTCTTTTTATAATTTTGTTTGTTCTTTAGTAATTTAATAAATAGATGAAAAGTATTCTGATATTTCTCCCAAATATACCCTATATTATATCTCTATCACACCTGTTGGTTCTGCTGCTTCTGTAAAAATCTCTTTCCCACATTGATGTATTTTTATTTTATTTTGTGACTCACTGGTTTATGCCAGCATTATCTGTCTAATAACAGGTTTAGGACAATCCACTGGAGCCTAGTGAGCTCACATGTGGGTACATAATTAAAGACAACTACTACCAAATTAATAAAATTAGAGATGAAAAGGTAGCTATTACAAGATATATCAATAATCTCAAAACATCAATCAAGTTGTATTTCAAAAATATATTTTATACTAAGTTTTAAAAAATCTCAGCAATGAGTAGTTTTCTTTTTCTTTCAAGGTCTATATGTGTTCTAATTTTTTCTCTGTGTGCTGGTAAAATTTTCCAGTTAAAATATTTAATGGGGGGCTGGAGAGATGGCTCACTGGTTAAGAGCACTGGCTGCTCTTGGAGAGGACCTGAGTTCAATACCTAGTACCAGCATGGCAGCCCACAACTGTCTGTAATCCCAGTTCCAGGGGACCCAACTCTCATGGCAAAACACCAATGCACATAAAATTGCAAAAATAAATAAATAAAATAAATTTTAAAAAATATTTAATGGTTATGCCAGAACCACAGTCCTTACTGTATACCCACTGTTAGGCAATCCACCATATTAGAAGGCTACAAATTAATGATAACCAATTGATATAGTAAAAGCATTTGACAAAATATCAAATCACCTTCAAACCAGAAGTAAGCACCACACTAATCATAATGTAAAATGTTAGCATTTTTCTGAATTTTATAATTTTATAATTAGGTTGTTTATTTTATAATTATAGATTGATTATCTTTCATAAATCAGCATTAAGTTTATATTCTTGAAGAATATTTGCAGCCTTTTTGTCTTTTTATTGTTTATACTTTGGTTATATGTGATGTCAGAATATGTCCTGTATAACCTCAATTCTTCAGCATTTGCTGAAGTTGTTTTATTGTCCAGATTTTTGTTCATTTGGATAATATTTCATGTGAATTTTCTGGATTTTCTTTTAATGAGCTTGGGAACTGAAGGAATATTAAACAAATCCTGTTATTCAATAGTGCTTTATTATTTTTCAGGTTTTAAAATTTTTAATTAAAATAAAATTTAATCATTCCACTTCCCTTTCCTCCATTCAGTCCCTCCTATGTACCTTCCTCCAATAACTTCCATGTTCTCCCATTTCAAACTGATAACCTGGTTTTATCTGATTATTATTGTTAAATATATACACAGATTGATAAATAACACATTCTGAGTCCATTTCTATTATTTGTGTATATGATTTTAGGGCTACCCACTTTGTATTTGATAACCAATTAGAGACTCGTCAATGGGATAAATTTGCCCTTTCATACTACATACACATTGCAGTTGTCCTCTCAAGCCTTGTCTCTTATGGTCCTTTTAAAGTTTCCAAATTTCTTTAGTTGCTCCATATTAAATAACTCATATCTAAGATTTATATCCAAGAGACACAGGAAAGAGAGAACATGCAAAATTTGTCTTTCTGGGTTTGGTTAATCTCACTCAATATATTCTTTTCTATGTATATCCATTTACCTGCCAATTTTATGATTTCATTTTTCTTTGCAGCTGAGTAGTATAACACTGTGCATATATACCACATTTTCATTATCTACTCATGTATTGAAGGATATTTAGCTTGTTTCTATATCCTAGTTATTATAAATAGATAGATAATAAACATGACTGAGAAAGTATTTGTGGAGTAAGATTCCAGTCCTTTTGTCATATGCCAAGGACTGTTGTAGCTAGGTTATATGATGTATGATTCTCTATATTGATTTTCTAATAAAAGTCCTAAAAAGAGTAGGACAGGAGGCAATGTAGCTTAATATTAAAAAGTCATTATGTATCAAATCCACACCCATCATTATCTTAAATGGAGAAAACCTCAAAGCAATTCCATTAGAATCAGGAATGAAACAGCTGCACACTTTCCCCACTAATATTCAATATAGCACTGGAAGCCCAAGCAATAGCAATAAGTAAAAGAAATTAAACTGATGAAAATGGCAAAGAAGAAGTAAAGTGAAGCTGGGCTTTGGTGGTGCACACCTTTAGTCCCAGCACTTGGGAGGCAGAGGCAGGTGGATGTCTGTGAGTTTGAGACCAGCCTGATCTACAAGAGTTAGTTCCAAATCCACAGAGAAACCCTGTCTCAGCCTCCAAATCCACAGAGAAACCCTGTCTCGAAAAACCAAAAAAAAAAAAGCAAGTGACCCCAAATTTCAGTGAATATGATATTATAAATGAGGTCCCGAAATGTCCACCAGAAAATTTGAAGAAACAACAAAAATTTCAGCAATATTGTATGGAAAATTGAACTTACAAAAATCATTAGCCTTTTTGTACAACATCAAACACACTGAAAGGAGTTCATTAACATGATACCATTTATAATAGCATCAAAGACAGTAAAATCTCTTGGAATAAACTTAACCAAGTAGGGAGTAGATCTCTATAATGAAAACCTCAAATCTCTGACAAAAGACATTGGGAATGACACTCAAACACAGAAAGAAACCCCATGTTCATGGATCAGTAGAATTAGTATTATGAAAATGACCATTTTACTATAAACAATTTACAGATTTAAGGCTATCCCAATCAAGATACCCATGTTCTTCGTAAAAACTGAGAAAGTAAGCTTTTGTAACACTTACTTTCAACTTGATTCACACATGTATGCATCTTATTTATGTGTTGGGTTGTTTAAGGCCGAATCCCATTTTGTTGTCCTAGAGATACTGGGATTTACTATATAACTTAAATTGGCCTTAAACTCATAATACCTTCCTGTCTAAATTTCCCAAGTACTTGAATTACACATGTGAGCCACCACACTCATCTCTTCAAAATATGTAACTGTTTGTGTTGAGTAGGTCCTAAGTCCAATTGGGGAGCTGTTGGTTACTGCCAAGGTATGTATGATAATACTGTTTGTAATTAGTTTTTGTGCTAGATCTAATTTCATTCTTCCTCATAAGACCAAACAGTATTCCCACCATCATTTATTGGAGATAATATCTTTTGTCCAGCTTAAGGTTTTATCTTTGTCAAATATTAAATGTCTCATTACATGAATTCATTTTTGTTCATTGATATGCATGTCTGTTTTTGTGCCAGTACCACATTGTTTTTATTACTATGGCTCTATAATACATCTTGATCTGGAATCTGCAGCATTGTTTATTTCACTCAGAATTATTTTGGTTATCTATCATATTTTGTAGTTTTATATGGAGTTAAGGATCTTTTCTAATTCTGTGAAGAATGAGATGAGGATTTCAATTTGGGATTGCATTGGTTCTGCAAAGAACTTTTAAAGAATAGTAATTTTCCCATTATTAATTCTACCAATCTATGAGCATAGACCGCCTTTCCAATTTCTAGTATCTTTATCTCTTTTTTCAAAGAGTCATTGTTTTCTTTGTAAAGGTCCTTCACCTCCTTGATTAACTTTAGTTTTAGGTATTTTATGCCCTTTAAGGCTACTGTGAATCTCTCTGTATGTTTGATGTTGCTGTATGGAAAGGCTACTTCTTTATAAAAGTCAATTTTTCTTATCCTACAACATTTGTGAATTTGCTTCTAGTTTCTAGAAGTTTTCATGTAGAACATTTGGAATCTCCAATGTTTAGTATCATTTCATCTGTAGATAGGGATAGTTTGACTTCTTCTTTTCCTATTTGTGTTCTTTTAATTTCCTTCTCTTGCCTTAATGGTGCAGCTAGTGTTTTCAGCTCATTATTGAAAATGAGTGGAAGTAGTGCACAGCCCTGTCTCATTCCTAACTTCAGTGGGACTATTTCAAGTCTTTCACCATGTAGGATGAAATAGGCTGTATTTTTCTCACATATAACTTTTATTGTACTTAAGTAAGTTTCTTCTAGGTCTAAATTCTCTAGGACTTTTATCATCAGTGCATTTTGGATTTTGTCAAATACTTTTCCTGAATCTATTCAGATACCCGTATAATCTGGGTCTTTATGTCCAATTATGGTTTATTTTATGTATGTTTAACTACCCTACATTTCAGAAATAAAGCCAACTTTTTCAAAATGGTCAATCTTTTTGACATATGAATGCACTCTCATTGCAGTTATTCTATTGAGCTTTTTGAATAGATGTTTTTTAGGGATATGAGTATACAGTTTCCTTTTTTGTGGCTTTATTTGGTTTTTGTCCTACAGTTATATTGACTTCATAGAAGGTGTTTGGGAGTGCTCCTTCTGTTTCTGTTTTTTTTTTTTTTTAATGTTTTAAGAAGGTCTGGATATAGACTTCTTTGAAAGACTGAATCCTGCTATGACTGGCTTTTATTACTATTCTCATCTCCACAGTTGTTATGGATCTGTTTAGTTTGATGACCTCTTCTTTTTTTAATTTTGGTGGTTTGGCTGAATGTAGCAATCCGTTCACTTCTTTCAGGTTCTCCAGCTTAATAGAGTACAGGTTTTTAAAATTATTCCCTCATAGTCTTCTGAATTTCTTTGCCAGAGATCTTAATGTTAACTTCTTCATTTCTGATTCTGTTTATTTGACCCATCTCTTTATCTCTTTTATTAAGTTGACCCAAGAGTCTGTCAATCTTGTTTATCTTCTCTGAGAGCCAACTTTTACATTCATTGATCACTTATACTGTTTCCTTTTCATAATTTTGGGTCTGATTATTATTACTTCTTGTTGCATAGTGGCTCTGATTTTGGTTTATTCTTGTTTTTACAGATTTTTTATTTAAATCATTAAGTCATTTATTTATGCTCTTTCTGATTATTTTAATTTAGACATTTAGTAGTGCTAATATTTTATTCATAGCATTATTTTCAATGTGCCCCAAAGATTTTGTGGAGTGTGATTTCATTTTCATTTAGTTCCAAGGCATAATTTTAATTTCTTTCTTGATTACTTCTTTGACCCATTCCTCACTCTTAAATGTTTTGTTTACTCTCTATGAGTTTGTGTATTTACTAGAGATTTGTTTGCTGTCGATTCTGTTTTATTGCATTATGATCAAATAGGATACACTTAAATAATTCAGTCTTTTGAAATTTGTAATATTTGTTTTATATCCCAGGATAGGGTCTGTTTTAGAGAAACTTTCATATGTTGTTTGAATAGAATGTATCTTCTTTGGTTTTTAGATAGACTACTGTGGTGGTTTGAATAAGAATGACCCCATAGGCTGGTAGCTTTGAATGTTTGATCATTAGGGAGGGGCACTAGGAGGTGTGACCTTGTTGGAGTAGGAGAGGCTTTGTTGGAGGAAGTGTGTCACTGGAGTTGGCTTTGAAGATTCAGAAGCTCAAGCCAGGCCCAGCGCTGTCTCACTCTCCCTGCTGTCCACTGATCTGGATATGGAACTCAGCTACCTAGCTATCACCTTGTCAGGTTGTGTGCTGTCATGCTTCCTACCATGAAGAAAATGAACTGAAGCTCTAAGCAAGCCCCAATTAAATGATTTTATAAGAGTTGCCATGGTCATGGTGTCTCTTCACATCAATGGAACCTTGACTAAGATAAACATTCTGCAGATGTCTCTTATGTTAATTTGTTATATGTTATTATTTAATACTGAAATTTCTATGTTTATTTTTTATTCAGGTGACCCTTCCTTTGGAGAAAACAGGTTATCAAAATTACCTACATTTAATGGGTTATCTTTGTCTTTAGACCCAATAGTACATTTTTATAAAACGTGTTGAAACTATTTAGTACATGTATGTTTAGTGTAGTTATGTCCTCTTGGTTGATTGTTTCTATGATTATAAGACAAAAACACTTTTATCTCCTGATTTGTTGTAGGTTAAAGTCTATTTTTGCTTAACAGTGGGATAGTAATGTGCGCTTGCTTCCTGGTTCCATATGATTAGAATATATTTGTCCTATTACTCTAAGGTTGTGCTTACTTTTAAAGCTACTGTTTATTTCTTGTAGATAATAAATAGTTGGACTTTGTTTCTTGATCTTTGCCCTAAACATTAAAAAGGATGCATAGGAGCTGCATGTGGAATAGTTGGATGTGGCATGGGCAAGATTCCCTCTTTTAGACTTTCTTTTATGTTGAAAGAATTTTTGGGCCAATATTTTAAACCAAGTTTTGTGGCACAAATTTTTCCTAGTTGATTTTTGTTTTATAATACCTTGTTTTACTTTTCACTTCTAAATATATTAAATTTTTTTCTCCATGAGTATCCCTGTCTCCAAGAATGTTCTACAACTTCCTAATGAATTCTGTGGGTTTTGAGTGATAAATCCTGTTTCATTTCAAATTAATTCATCATATGAGGAAATTTTCATTTTCTATTCAAAACTTTAAATATTCTTCCTTTTATTTGTCTTCAGTTTTTAAAAATAAACTATGATGATTCTTTTCACAGATTTCATTAAATATTATTTATATTCACTTTCTTGAATGAAACTTCTGCTAAATTGGGAGAATTATTTAGAGATTATTTCAAATATTGTTGTAGTCTTGACACTTTTAATGTCATTTGGGAACTCTAATGATACAAATGCTCTGCATTCTAGTACTATCGCATGTCTGTACATTTCTGCTTATCATTGATGCCTGTTATATTTCAGTTGTATGGCATGGATAATGTTTATTAGTTCACCACTTATGTTCCTTCTGTCTTGTCTGCACATTTTACTCTCCAGAAATGCCCTTGACAAGAACACTAAATTTGGGTTCTACGTAATATTTAAAACAAAGCTTGGGAGGTCAGTCACGGTGCCTTATACCTATAATTCCAGTACTCTAGAGACTGAGATAATAAGGTCAATGAAAATTTCAGGGAAGCCTGGGCTACAGAGTGAGGTCGAAACTAGTCTGGGATATGAGTGAACTTCTCTTTCAAAAGAGCTAAAGCAATGGCTGGTAAAATGGCTCAGCAGATAGAAGTGTTTGCTGCCAAGCTTGATGATATGAATTTGTCAATAAACCCTGCATATGCAGACCATCCATTAAGTTTTACAGAATTCTTTCCTGTCAGCTTGGTCCCACAGCTGCCTTGCCCCCAAATGAACACACTGACTCTATATTAATTATAATACTGTTGACCATTGGCTTGAACTTCATATTGTCTAGCTCTGTCTTAATTATCAACCCATTTCTATTAATCTAAGTATTTCTACATGGTCTTATCTTACCAGAGATTGCCTGACTCTCATCCTCTCCTCCCAGGATCACATGATGACTGCTCTCTGCTACACTTCCTAGAATCATCCTTGTCTCCTAGTCCCAGCTATCATTCTTCCTCATTGGCCAAACAGTTCTTTATTCACTAAGCAATAGGATAAACATATCTACAGAATGACATCTCCCATCATTTTGGTTATAGTTTTCTTAGTTACATAACTTTTCATTATGAATCTTGTTGTCCAAAACAAATATTATGGTAAAATTCTACAAAAGTTATGCTGAAATGGTATACATGGATATTGGTAAAGGTATAACATGTGGTGACTGAGAATAATTTCTGAACAGTTAAATGCAAAAGTAGGAGAAGGAAATAAATTCTTAATCAAAAGAACACACATGCTACATTCTTGTGTTGAAGACCAGAATATGTTAGAAAAACTTAAACAAGTGTGATTAGGGTATAGTATATGCATCAAGCAAAGAGGAGAGAAATGTGAGATGATGATAATGATGACAGAGATAATGATGGTGATTATAAAAAACCATTGTGCTATAGGCCACAGGGAATTTTATGTGGGTACTGAGATATGAAAACAGAAGATTTTAACCTAATTTTAGATTCCCCCTTTGAGCTAGCAGTGAGGAGATCAGAAAGATCATTAAGCACTGAGAACAAGGCAGGAAATGATGGTGGCTACGATTGGAATTCCGGGTTGGCAGTGAATGAAGAATGTAAAGTAGATGCAAAAATAAATTAAATTGATTTAAAAATTCATAATAAAGCTTAAGGAAATGGGAAATAAGTGAAAATGTATAACAATAGCTATTCCATAAATGAGAATTTTTGCAGTGTACTATTAATGTTTACCTTCTTTAATAGTTTATAGTAATGACACTTTTAAATTCATTCACTAACTTGAGCCTTGTTGACTCAGAAGTACTGATTATTCCCCTAGGATTCTTTTTGTTTATTTTTTTCGAGACAGGGTTTCTCTGTGTAGCTTTGGAGCCTATCCTGGCACTTGCTCTGGAGACCAGGCTGGCCTCGGATTCAGAGATCTGCCTGCCTCTGCCTCCGAGTGATGGGATTAAAGGCATGTACCACCAACGCCCAGCTACCCTAGTATTCTTACTGCCTGCATTATCACAATTATTTGATGGATTAATACATTAAAAATCAAGATAAAATAACTTTCATAAGGTCAAATGGTAAAAAACATGAGACAATGCATTTAATACTTTTCAAGAAAAAGGACTACAGCTCCTGTCTTTTATGAAGCTCTGTATTAAACTAATAATTCTCAACATAAAACCAAGTTGATTTTTGATGAAAAGCCTATAATTAACGCATGAGGGTCAACTGATTCTCCCAACAAACTCATCATAAAAGAAGCATTCCACTGAGATTCTTTTTTATACTAATAAAATTGTTGCTTCAGTTATATAAGAATTTGAGTCACTTAATTTTTTTGAGATTGTAGTGTGTGTGTGTGTGTGTGTGTGTGTGTGTGTGTGTGTGTGTGTTACAGAGATCAGAGGTAAGAGGACACTTTGCTTAAATCAATTCTTTCTTTCCAATCAGCTCTTGCTTTCCACCATATAGAAGCTAGGGATCACACTAGGTTGTATGGTTTAGTAGCAAGTATGTTTACCTGATGAGTCATCTTAGAATTCTCGGAGGGTCTATTTGCAAAGTTCCTCTGTTTAGATTCTTGTTCTAGGGAGAAAGTATAGGAGATATCTCATGCCAGGCCTAAATTTTACTCAGATATATTTAGTTGTAAGAGTTATTGTGAAGACCTAGTATAGCTTCCACAACTGGAAAATGAATAGATTTACTCTCCATCATGTTCAGATTACAGAAAAAAATAAGCTATCAAATGCCTTCAAAATGAATACCCTCTTATATTTAGATCATATAATCCTTCTTGAAAAAACAACTCTGAGTGTGTGTGTGTGTGTGTGTGTGTGTGTGTGTGTGTGTGTGTGTGTGCACAAATTAACATATATATACAAGAATATATCTATTCTTCAGTTTGGGGATCTATATCAATTAAGAACTCCAAGTTCACATCCTACTTAATGATGAAAGACTGATCTCTACAAAAATTGATAAAGGGGACCTCCTGAAACTGAGAAGCTCCTGTAAGGCAAAGGACACTGTCAGCAAGACAAAATGACAGTCCATGGATTGGGAAAAAATACTCACCAATCCCAAATCCAACAGAGGGCTGATCTCCAAAATATACAAAGAACTCAAGAAGCTAGTCTCCAAAACACCAAACAATCCAATTAAAAAGTGGGGAACAGAACTAAATAGACAGTTCTCAATAGAGGAATATAAAGTGAGTGAAAGACACATAAGAAAGTGTTCAACATCCTTAGCCATCAGGGAAATGCAAATCAAAACAACTCTGAGATACCATCTTAGTTCTGTTAGAATGGCCAAAATCAAAAACACCAATGACAGTTCATGCTGGAGAGGACTTGGAGAAAGGGGAACACTTATCCACTGCTGGTGGGAGTGCCAACTTGTACAGCCACTTAGGAAATCAGTAGGGTGACTCCTCATGAAAATGGGAATCAGTCTACAACAAGATCAAGCAATCCCCCTCTTAGGCATATACCCAAAAAAATCACATTCATGCAACAAGGACGTCTGTTCAACGATGTTCATAGCAGCACTATTTGTAATAGCCAGGAACTGGAAGCAGCCTAGATGCCCCTCTACTGAAGAATGGATAGATAAAATGTGGTACATTTGCACAATGGAGTACTACTCAGTGGAAAAAAAAATGGAATCTTGAAATTTTCAGGAAAATGGATGGAACTAGAAGAAACTATTCTGAGTGAGGTAACCCAATCACAAAAAGACAAGCATGGTATTACTCACTCATATGCAGATTTTAGACATAGAGTAAAGGATTACCAGCCTACAATTCACACTGCCAGAGAAGGTAGTAAACAAGGAGGACCCTAAGAGAGACATACATTGTCCACTGGAGAAGGGGAAAGGGTCAAGATCCCCTGAGCAAATTGGAAGCATGGGAAGAGGGGGGAGGGAACTAGGAGAATGAGAAGGGGAGAAGAGGAGGGATGCAGAGGACATGAGGGAGCAGAAAGTTTGAGTCAGTGGAAGAATAGAAGATAACAAGAATGGAGATACCATAATAGAGGGCGACATTTTAGGTTTACAGAGAAATCAGGCACTAGAGAATTGTCTGGAGATCTACAAAGATGACAGCAGCTAACAATCTAAGCAATAGAGGAGAGTCTACCTTACATGCCCTCCCCAGATAATGAGATTGATGACTGACTTTTATGCCACCTGATAGCCCTCATCCAGCAGCTGGTGGAAATAGAAGCATACAACCATAACTAATCACCGAACTGAACTGGAACCCAGATGCAGAGAAGGATGAGTGAAGAGCAAAGTGGTCCAGACCAGGCTGGTGAAACCCACAGAAACAGCTGACCTGAATATGGGAGACCTCTTGCTCCCCAGACTGATAGCTGGAATACCAGCATGGGACAGATCCAGACCCCAGAAACATAGGTTTCAGTGAGGAAACTTCGGAAATCTATGGGACCTCCTGTAGTAGTTCAGGACTTATCCTTCGCATAGGTGTGGACTTTGTGAGCCCATTCCATATAGCAGAATACTCCCTGATCCAAGACACACAGGGGTGTGCCTAGGACCTATCCCAAAGTATATGATAGACCCTGACAACATCCTATGGAATACCTCACCATCCAGAGGGAGCAGAAGGATAGGTAGGGTTTTAGCTGGGGGTGGTTGTAGGGGAGGCTGGGAGGGAAAAGGGAACTGGGCTTGTCATGTAAAACAATCCTGTTTCTAATTCACATTTAAAAAATCAGAGAAAAAAAAGAAAAAAACTAAACATAAATGAGCCAAGCAATCAAAAAGGAAAATGAGGACACCTACTCTAGACCATATTTATTTGGCATTATATTGTAGATTATAGCATGCATATAGTTGTTAGGTCTCAAACCCAGGAAAAACAGTTAATGAGGTAACTATTTGACACATCAGATGGACCTGGCTGTCAGGTTATCCCAGAATCCTTCAATCCCTAGAAATTACAAGGTATGGCTTAAAAACCCCACCCCTCCCTTTAACTTCTCCAGCCTGGGGACTCAGCTGCCTTTCTCTAAATAACCAGCCATTTTGGTTATTCAGTCATTTTTCTACCCCTTACACTCCCCTCTACCCTTCTTCCTCTCCTCTTATGGCCTTGCTCAGGGTCATGTTTACTCTAGAATCTTCCAAGAGTCCATGCCTCTGGCTTTGCCCCCCCTTTATCTACAATGAAGCTCCTCCACCATACCTAGAGATATCCATGGCCTTTCTTTTAATTTCTGTTTTTCATTTAGTAAGTAATTATAAACAAAGGCATGAATATTGGAATAGAATTTATAAAACAATCTTTATTGACATAATATATCATCTTGTATGTTAATCCTTGAAGAATCCACCAAAACAATTAGAAGTAATAAACAGCTGAATTTTCAGGATACAATACCAATGAATTATAATTTATTCTATTTGTACATATAGAAATGAGCAATAAAAATATGATCAAACAAGAACAGTAACATTTTTTTCCACCCACATTGGCATGTCAACTGGTGTTGTCATTTGACAGAGTCCTTTCCTTAGATAAAAACTACAGGGACTTGATGACTGCTACAAGAGAAATAAACTGTTTTCTACAGTAGTGAGATTACTGTGATAGATAATCTTTTCTCAAGTGGTTAACTCTAAACACATGTACAGAAGAGAATCTTGAAATTGTCTCAATAGGTTGTAGAGATACATGTAACAATGTACAAAGAAGTTCTCCATTTGGGATAAAGGAAAGGACACAGGAGGTGTTGGAGGAGGAAAGAGAAAAGGATGAAATTGATGTAAAGGCTGTACCCATATATAGAATTCTTAAAATATTTAAACAGAAAAAGAAAATATATTCAAAATGACAACAAGAACAAAAATCAAACATAAAAAAAACAAAAATAAACTATTCTGTCTTCAAACCCTAAGCATAAACTCTTGCTCTATTTTCCCTCAATTTTAACAGCAACTGTCTAGACTTCCACTATCTCTTTCCAAATGCCTTATTTATAATGAGAATCAGAATATCTTAATCTAAATAAAACTCCTTATGTATACATGGGTGTGTTTGTGTGCTTTAAGCTGAATTTATACAATACTAACTTACTTCTACTACTTCATTCTTCTCTTTCTTCACCTATGACCCACAGGAGAGCTCCTGTACCTGCTCCATATAATTGCCTAAGTCTTAATTGTTGAACAGAATTGGTTTATGTATCTTTCTTCCTCACTGAAAATATCATAATTTAAGTTTTTTTAATAAAAATTGAACTGCTAATGTTTTGTGTTTGGGCATATATTCAATTAGTGAAGGGTGAAATCAAAAAATTAAATTAAATACAGTTGTCTAATGAAACTTTTTATCAAATAAAAACTACTTATAAATATCAACAGAATTGATTGAAAAACTAAGCTAGATGTTATGGTGGTACAAATCTATAATCCATGCATTTAGGAGATATAGTCAAGAGGATAACAATTTCAAGATAAGTATGGTCTATATAGTATGATCCAGTCTCAAACTACTAAGGTCTAGGGAACTAACTCACTAGTAGAATATTTGCCTACCATTTACAAATACAATGTCCCTATTCCTTCCCTGTCATAAAATAAAAAACAGAATCTAGAATCAGGAAGGTTGTTGCAATGAAATCAAAATAGCTTTCACATGTTAACCAAGATTTGACAATTTGGAAAATAGTCCTAATATATAGAAAAGTAATTAAAATATTGATTTGATCTTTTCTTCAGAAATTGACTTCTGTTTTTATATCGTGTATCCTTTCAATCCACTCATTCTTTTTTTCTCTTGGAGTGTATTCATGTCTTTTCTTGATTTGTCAAGTAAATATTTTTCTTTTTTTAAATTAAATTTTCTTTAAATTAAAAATAATCTTATTTTGCATACAAGCCCATGTTCCCTCTCCCTCCGGTCCTCCCATTCCTCCAACCAGCTCCCCATCCCACACCCCAACCACTCCTCAGGGAGGGTGAGGACCCCATGTGGGATCATCAAAGTCTGTTACATCATTTGGGGCAGGACTTAGGCCCTCTCCCTATATCTAGGCTGAGAGAGTATCCCTCCATGGAGAATAGGTTCCAAAAGCCCATTCATGTACTAAGGATAAATATTGGTTCCACAACCAGTGGCCCATAGACTTCACAAGCCATACAACTGTTACCCATATTCAGGGGGTCTGGTTAGGTCTTATGCAGGTTCCCCAGCTGTCAGTCTGGAGTTGGTGAGCTCCCACTTGCTCAGGACAGCTGTTTCTGTGGGTTTAACCAGCATGGTCTTGACCCCTTTGCTCATTACTCCTCCTTTTCTACAGCTGGATTACAAGAGTTCAGCTCACTGCTTAGCTGTAAATCTCTGCTTCTGCTTCTGTCAGCTACTGGATGAAGACTCTATGAGAGCATTTAAGGTAGTTATCAATCTCATGAGAGGGGAAGGGCATTTAAGGTAGCCTCTCCACTATTGCTTAGAATCTTAGTTAGGGTTATCCTTGTGGAATCGTGGATAATTCCCTAGTGCCAGCCTTCTTGTGAAACACATAACAGCTCCCTCTATTAAGGTATCTCTCTTTCCTTTCCCAACTTCTCTGTTCTTCCCCCAACTTTGCCTTCCAGATCCCTCACTTTCTCCCCCTCCCCTTCTCCCCTTCTTTTTATCCTACCACCTTCCCCCTGCCCCCTTTTATAATGAAAACCTATCTGTAGTCTGTATGGTTACGATATCTTTATTCAGATATACACTAGCCAAATGCAAGCCAGAGTGTGCCCAAGGCAGCAAAGCAGGGAAGCCAAAAAGAAGGGCTCCCATGTGCTTTGTCGTCCCTTAAGAACCCCTCCGGCATCATCCTGACCTCACCTTGACCACGCCCTCACAGGCATGGTCAGGCACACCTGTAGCCATCCTCTAACAGGCGTGGCTTACTGTCCCTTACAATTCCCCTTTTAGTCTAAAAGAGGATTAAAACTTAACAGTGTAAAGTATCCAAAATTAACAATCATAAAGGTGAAATACAAGAAGTTACAATAATCTGCAATTGCACATCCTAACCATGTCTATTTCAGCTAAACCCTAAAGCCATCTGAAAGAGGTGTCCAAACATGAACACCTCCCTCCAATCCCAACCCTAAACAATAAGAAAGTTATTCCTAACTAGACTTACACTACCCTAATAGACAATAATGGGGGGCAGGGGCATAGCATCCTCCAAGTTACTTCCTCCTGAAATGGGATGATGGTAGCCTCCTGGAGTCCTGTGGGAAGAAAATGTTAGTATAGTGAAAGTCTCTAAAGGATTATATCCAGTCCATGTTAGATGGGATTTTCTTGATTGAAGATCTAGATTGAAATCCTCAACTTGATTGAAGTCAATACTCGAAGCTCTGGTCGGAGTGTCAGGTGAAATAGACTAAGTTGAATCCAGTGTAGTAGAGGAGGCATGGCCCAGTTTCTTACCAGAGCATCCAGGGATTGCTTCCAGGTGGGTCTTCATTGGCTGTGTGGAACTCAAACATAAGTATTAGCAGAGAAATGTTTGCTTGTATATGTATGTATGCTGGAAAAGGCAATCATGGACAAACAATGATTGTGAGACAGTGTACACCTTGAAGGAAAGAGCCAAGAAAGACAAATACAGTCCCCAAATTTCTCTCTCATTTGGTATTACATCAATTGGCTTCTTGATATAATACAGAAACCCTAAGGTGTAGTTAAATGGCATTCTTGGATTTTAGGGGAGGAAAGCCAAATCCATCTCTAAATCCAGCATTGATTTACTTGAATAGGGACTAGGAAATAAAGAGAAATAGAATTATTTGAGAGACAGTGGTGAAGATTACAGTATGGCACATTCCTTTTGTTTGATGGTTATAGGTACCTTCTCTTCTTAAGCATCTACCCATGTAGTGTTCTTGGATTTCTGGAAATGGGTTTTCCTGTGAAGATAGAAGCAGAACACTTCCCTTTCCTTTGGGAGGTTTCTATTTAGCTTATGAGATATACCTCAGTAAATACCTGTTACTCATCCTTGTCGAGAGGTTTGTCTTTTTCAAAGGTATCCAACGTTTATCTTCTCCTGTGGAAACAAAGGCAAAACCCCTACCCCAACGTAACACATATCCAAGCTTCCATACGGAGTTTAGTACATCTTTGAAGTATACTGGTTGATTCAGTTCAGCAGTTTTTCCCATAATCCAGTGTCTTTCTACAGCTGTTTGTCCTTTGTCATTGGCATTAAGAAAGTTTAGTGTCAATAAAGCATTATGCAACCTATGCTTGGGGGGGGGTGACTTACCAGCCTGTTGATGGAGTATCTCCTATTAGAATGTCCTATTTTATCTCTCAACCACTGATTGTCCTGTAGGATTGTGTGGTATACCAGTGACATGCTTTATGTATGTATTTGAGAAGGATAGGTATTCTTCAAACCTTTCAAAGACCAACGGAATATGTAGCATTTAAATGGTTTAGGGTTTTTCTTTGCAGTGAGACCCAACTGCTCCTGGCACACCAATTATGTTAGAAATGAGGTTGGGCTTTGAAGAAACTTGTTATGGAGTTTGCTTTCAACATGGTAAGATTAGCCATTTAAGCAAGAAACTGCTCTTGCCTGGACTGTTTGTTGCTGTATAAACTGGCCATGCAGGACCCACAAGAAAGTGACTGCTGAACTTGCAAACCAAGACAGTACTGAAGGGCTCCTGTTGAAATGGAAGTGTATCAGACACACTATGGCCTATGGGCTGAAGATGGATGCCCCAACATTCATCTTCACCCAAGAAGAACTTTGGGTGACTGTCCAGGTAGCGAGATGTCTCTGTCAATTCTAGAGTTTATATATTATCCTTCTGTGGTCTTTGATAAGAGTTGAAGACAGATAGTTATGGTTATAGTTTTCTTCAGTTATTATAAAACATAAGTTACACTTCCTTCTGTTTAGACGAAAAGAGGATATGATGGGGAATGTACTTCTGTGTATGTTCATCTTATTGATTGTTGAATAAAGTACTGTTTGGACAATGAGGCAGCAAGTTAGACAGGACTAGGATTCAAGGAGGATTCTGGGAAATGTAGTAAAGAAGTGATGATCAAGGCAGGAAATGACAGAGCAGGGAGATTCATACATAAACAAGGGAAGAAGGAAGTGGGCCTTCTCTTCCTCCAGAGTCACCATGTGATCCACCGGCAAGTGAAGACACCAATGGAAGGTGTCTGATAAGTCTTTAAAATATAGATTTATAATAATTAAGAATGAGCTAACAGATAAGAATCCTAGTCAGTGGCCAAGCAGCATTTGTACCTAATATAAGACTCTGTGCATTAATTGGGGCCCTAACTTGGAGGGCAGAACTCAGGTGGCTGGCAGAAAGCACTCACGTGGTGGCAGGGCTTGGGCAGCTTTTGGCGGGAAGATTTATCGTAACACCCTTGCTCTCAATTTACTCAGGAGATCTTGTCCCTTTTGAATTCTCAGGGAGTCCATGTTTGGCTCTCTTAGGGTCCTCTTTGTTTCCTGGCTTCTCTGGGGTTGTGAATAATAGAGTGATTTTCCTTTGCTCTATGTCTAATATCCACTTAAGGGTAAGTACATATCATGTTTTTCTTTCAGTGTCTGGGTTATCTCACTCAGGTTACTTTCTTCTAGTTCCATCCATTTTCCAGTGAATTTCAAGATGTCACTGTATTTTCCCCCTGTGTAATACTCATTATGTAAATGTGCCATGATCTCTTTATCCATTCTTTGGTTGAGGGGCATCTAATTTTCTTCCAGGTTCAGGCTATTTAAAAAATGCTGCTATGAACATGGTTGAACAGGTGTCCTTGTGGTATGAATGTGCATCCTTTGGGTATATGCCTAAGAGTGGTATTGTTGGATCTTGTGGTAGATGAATTCCTGAGAAACTGCCATACTGATTTCTAAAGTGGCTGTACAAGTTTGCATTCCCACCAGCAAGGTAGAGGTATTCCCTTTTCTCCACATCCTCTCCAGCATAAATTGTCATTAGTGTTTTTATTTTAGCCATTCTAATTGGTGTAAGGTGGTATCTGAGAGTTGTTTTGATTTGCATTTCCCTGATGGCTAAGGATTTTGAGGAATTTCCTAAGTGCCTTTCAGCCATTTGAGATCCCTCCATTGAGAATTCTCTTTTTAGGTCTGTACTCCATTTTTTGAATTCAATTATTTGGTGTGTTGGTGACTAGTTTCTTGAGTTCTTTGTATAATTTGGAGATCAGTCTTCTGTCAGATGTGGGATTGGTAAAGACCTTTTCCCTTTCTGTAGGCTGCTGTTTTGTCTTGTTGACTGTGTCCTTTGCCTTACAGAAGCTTCTCAGTTTCAGGAGGTCTCATTTACTAATTGTCAATCTCAGTGTCTCAGCTACTGGTATTATGTTCAGGAAGTGGACTCCTGTGTCAATGCATTCAAGGGAACTTATCACTTTGTCTTCTAAGAGTTTCAGTGTGGTTTGATTTATGTTGAGGTCTTTGATTCATTTGGACTTGAGTTTTGTACATGGCAATAGATATGGATCTATCTGCAATATTCTATATGTCAGCATCCAGTTATTCCAACACCAACTTTTGTTGAAGATGCTTTCTTTTTTCCATTGTGTAATTTTTAGCTTATTAGTCAATGGTCATGTGTTCATAGGTGTATGGTTTAATATTAGGGTCTTCTTCAATTTTATTCCGTTGTCTACCTGTCTGTTTTTATGTCAATACCAAGCTGTTTTCATTACTATAGCTCCATATTACAGCTTGAAATCAGGTATGGTGATGCTTCCTGAAGTTCCTTTATTGTACAGAGTTGTTTTGGTTCTCATGGGTTTTTGTTTTGTTTTGTTTTGCTTTTTCACATGAAGTTGAGTATTGTTCTTTCAAGGTCTGTGAATAATTGTGCTAGTATTTTGATGGGGATTGCATTAAATATGTAGTTTGCTTTTGGTAAGTTTTGCCATTTTTACTATGTTGATCCTACCTATCCAAGAGCTTGGGATATCTAGCCTGGACTAGCATCAATGGTCTCAGTGTCTGTAAAACATCTATCCAGGAACTTCTGGGTTCAGAA
Organism: Cricetulus griseus; assembly: GCF_003668045.3. Taxonomy (NCBI): domain Eukaryota; kingdom Metazoa; phylum Chordata; class Mammalia; order Rodentia; family Cricetidae; genus Cricetulus; species Cricetulus griseus. The sequence goes on along the minus strand of NC_048604.1, from coordinate 72,427,310 downwards.
TGTCCACTGAATATTCAGTTGTAATTCTGATAGGTCTGCCTATACATGTTACTTGGCCTTTTTCCTTTGCTGCTCTTACTATTCTTTCCTCTGTATATTTCATGTTTTGATTATTATGTGGTAAGGAGACTTTTTTTTTAGTCCCATCTATTTGGTGTTCTTTATGCTTCTTGTACTTTCATAAGCATGTTCTTCTTTAGGTTGGGAAAGTTTTCTTCTATGATTTTGTTGAATAGGTTTTCTGCACCTTTCAGCTGGACTTCTTTATCTTCCTCTATACCTATTATTCTTAAGTTTGATATTTTCAGCATGTTCCATATTTCCTGAATACTTTCTGTTATGGATTTGTTGGACTCAACATTTTGTTTGGTAGATGAATCTATTTCCTCTAGTGTATCTTCAATTCCTGAGATTCTCTCTTCCATCATTTGTATTCTGTTGGTTATGTCTGCATCTGTAGTTCCTTATTATTTACCCAGATTTTCTATTTCCAGCATAACCTCAATTTTTGATTCTTTTATTGCCTCTATTTCTTTTTTTATGTCTTGAAATGATTGAGTTTTTTTCACCTGTTTGATTGATTTTTTCTTGCCTTTCCTTGCTTTCTTTAAGAAATTTGTTGATTTCTTGCATTTTCTGGTTTGTCTTTTCTTCAATTTATTCCATTTTTGTTTGTCTTCCATTTCTTTAAGGTAGTTTCTCATTTCCTCTTTAAGGGTCTCTATCATCTTCATAAAGTTATTTTAAGGACATTTTCTTCTGCTTCATCTGTGATGGAATGTTCAGGTCTTCCTGATGTAGAACCCCTAGTTCTGTTGGAGGAAGAGACAGGTAGATGACAGTTGTTATTGAATGTGTTCTTATACTGTCAGCTACCTATCTCTTCCTCCAATAGATGTTCACATGGCCTATGATTCTGGGCATCTCTTTTCCTCCAATTGATGTCGGTGGGGCCTGTGGCTTAAGTTTTTGAACTTCCTCTCCCAGTGAGGGTGGGGTGAAGACTCCAATGGTGGGACACACAGTGCTGCATGATTTGGTGTGTAAGGAGAGTGCCCCCAGTTCTTGAGGCTTTCTCTCCTGGTGGGGGTGGTATCATGGCTTCAATGAGGACAGATGCAGTGCTGGATAGTTTGGGGCTATCCTCAGGTCTATGGGGATTTGATGGGCAGGATGGGGAAATGTGCCTCAGTCAGGGACCTTCAATGGCAGAGAGGAGGGCAGAGAGGCTCTGGTACACACCTCTTCTGGTGGAGGCAGGGCCAAGTCTCTGATGGTGAGACCTTTGAATCAATAAATGGGACCTCATGAAACAGAAAAGCTTCTGTAAGGCAAAGGACACTCTCAATAAGGCAAAATGAAGGCTTACATAATGAAAAACATCTTCATCAAGGCCACATTTGACTGAGGGCTGATCTCTACAATCTATAAAGTACTCCAGAAACTAGACATCAAAGTACAAAATAACCCAATTGAAAATTTGGGGTTCAGAGCTAAACAGAGAAGTCTCACCAGAAGATTCTCAAATGGCCAAAAGATATTTAAGGAAGTGCTCAAAAACCTTAATCATTGGGAAAATGCAAATCAAAACTAGTTTGAGATAACATTTTATACCCTAGCCCTGAGATCAAAAATACTGAGCACAGCTTATATTGGAGAGGATGTGGAGCCAGGGGAACACTCCTCCACAGCTGGTGGGAGTGCAAACTTGTACAGACATTTAGGAAATCAGTATGGCAGTTTCTGAGAAAACTGGGAAGCAATCTACATCCAGTGGTATCACTAGATGCAGAGATCCACAACCAAGAACCAGGCTGAGCTCTGAGAATCCAGTCTAAGAAAAGGATGAGGGAACAAATGAGCAAGGGATCTCTACATAACTGGGCCTCTCACAAGTCAATCATGAATTTGGTAGATTGCTTTTGAGGCCTTATTTCCCTGCTCAGTGCCTAATAACTGACAGACTCTAAGGAAAGAATAGATTTGCTTTCAGTTCTGTTCCAAATGATAAGCTTATCAAGCTCTGATGGTTAGCCCCAAACCTATGGTCAAACAGAAGGTCTGTGTTAAAAGTCAGGGGTAACAGACAAAGCATGAATGTGGGAAGGGACTATTAAGGAGGAGGAAATGTCAAGAATAGAGGTAAGGTAAGAGAGTTCTGGGTGGTGAGAGTAAAAATAAACAAACAGTGAAATGACAGTTATAATCAATAATAAGAATTAAATAGAAACAAGGAAGAAAAAGTTGATTAGTGAGACCTAGGCTCAAAATAATTTTCATAAGAAGAAAACCAATAGAAAAAACTTCTAATAACATAGGAACAAATACCTTTGAGACTTTAAGATAGAAGCACACAAGGCAGGTAGACTCAGGCCATGAGGATCAAGCAACCCTGAGTCTCCTGAGGTCACAGGGCTACTTTCAGGCCCACTCAGGACAGAGAGGCAAGCTTTGACCCCCTGTCTTGGGCCCAACTTCTGCCTACCCACTCTGGGAACTCCTGTCCTGGTGTCTGCAGGCTGATAGACTCACCCGCTTAATACTAAGCAACCATGAGTCTGGTGACATCTCTGTGCTAGTCCAGCACCCACCCACCTGGAAAGGGAATGCCTCAGCCCCACCTGCACTCATTATGAGACCCATCAGAGTATCAGACCCTTTTGCACCCACCAGAAGAGAAACTTGGACCTATACACACAAGGAGAGGAAGAGAAACCACATGCACCTACTGGAAGAAGAGATGGGAAGGCAAAAATATAAGAACACATTCAACAACAGAAAAATCAATATGAAGCCACAAGAGACTAGGGACTTACAACAGCAAGACATGAACATCCCAACACAGATGAAGCAGAAGAGAACAAACTTAAAAACAACTTCAGGAAGATGATAGAGACCCTAAGAGAGGAAATGAGAAAATCTTTGAAAGAAATGAAAGAAAAGACAAACCAAAAATTGCAAGAAACAATTCAAAGAGTGCAAGGTTTGAAAGCGGAGATAGAGACAATAAACAAAATCACAGTCTGAGGGAATGCTGGAATTACAAGAGATGGGTTAATGATCAGGAACTACAGATGCAAGCGTAACCAACAGATTACAGGAGATGTAAGACAGAATCTCAGTTGTTGAAGATACACTAGGAGAAATACATTCATCAACCAAAGAAAATCTTAAGTCCAACAAATCCCTAAAACAAAATATCCAGGAAATATGGGACCTCATGAAAAGGCCAAACCTAACAATAATAGGTATAGAAGAAGATGAACAAACCCAACTCAAAGGTCCAGAAATATATTCATAAAATCATAGAAGAAAACTTTCCCAAACAAAGAAAGGCATGCCAATGAAAGTACAAGAAGCCTACAGAACACCAAATAGAGTGGACCATAAAAAGTTCCCTAGTCACATAATAATTAAAACACCAAACTTACAGGATAAAGAAAGAATATTAAAAGCAGCAAAGGAAAAAGACCAAGTAACATATAAAGGTAAATCTACCAGAATGAAACCTGACTTCTCCATGGAAACTCTAAAAGCCAGAAGGATCTGGATAGATATTCTACAAATACTAAGAGACCATGGATGCCAGGCCAGACTACTTTTAATCACTATGGATGGAGAAAACAAGATATTAAACTACAAAACCAGATTTAAACACTACATAGCCACTAATCCAGACCTACAGAAAGCACTGGGAGAAACCTCCAATCTAAGGAAGTTAATTATACTCATAAAAACATAAAGAATAGATAATCCCACTTTATCAAAAGCCAAAAGAAAAATCAGGGTAAATCCACACACAATACCAACAACAACAAAAATCAAAAACAAACAAGAATTAACACTCAATGGACCTTAATTTCCTTAAATATTAATTATCTTAACTGCCCTATAAAAAGACACAGACTGCCAGAATGGATAGAAAGATAGAATCCATCCTTCTGCTGCATACAAGAAACACACCTCAAATTCAAACACAAACATTACCTCAGAGTAAAGGGTTGGGATAAGATTTTCCAATCAAATGGACCCAAGAAACAAGCTGGTGTATCTATCCCAGTATCTAACAAATTAGACTTCAAACTGAAATCAATCAAAGAGAGGAAGCAAGTCATTTCATATTCATCACAGGAAAATGCCAGCAAGATGAAGGCTCAATTCTGAACATCTATGCCACCAATACGAAGGCACCCATGTTCATAAAAGACACATTATTAAAACTCAAATCACACATAAGAATTCACACAGTTATAGTGGAAGACTTCAACACCCCACTCTCACCACTGGTTGGGAACACCAGATAGAAAATTAACACAGAGACAAGGGAACTAACAGAAGTTATGACCCTATTGGGATTAACACACATCTATAGACCATTCCATTGAAACAAAAAATAATATACCTTCTTTCCAGGACCATATGGACCCTTGTCTAAAATGAACCACATATTGGCAGCATAGCAAAACTGAGCAAGTACAAAAAAATTGCAATAAGCCCCTGTGTCTTATCAGACCACCATGATTTAAAGTTATAATTCAACAACAACACAAATTGCAGAAAACCTACAAACTCGTGGAAATTGAACAATGCACAACTGTACCATTCCTGGATCAAGGAAGAAATAAGAAAGAAATTAAAGAATTCCCAGAATTCAATGAAAATGAAAACACAACATACTCAAACTTTTGGGACACTTTGAAATCAGTACTAAGAGGAAATTTCACAGCTCTATGTGCTCACATAAAGAAACCACACCAAATAATAATTGTCAGCACAACTGAAAGCTCTAAAACAAAGAGGCAAATTCACCCCAGAGGAGTAGACGCCAGGAAATAGTCAAACAGAGGGCTGAAATCAATCAAACAAAGAAAACAATTCAAAGAATCAATGTAACAAAGAGTTGGTTCTTCAAGAAAATCAACAAGATAGACAAACCTTTATGCAAACTAATCAAAAGGCAGAGAGAGAACATGCAAATTAACAAAATCAGACGTGAAAAGGGGGACATAACAACAGACACTGAGGAAATTCAGAGAATTATCAGGTCATACTTAGAAAACCTGTACTCTTTAAAATTGGAAAATTTAAAGGAAGTGGACATTTTTCTGGATAGATATCACTTACCAAAATTGAATCAACAACAGATAAGCAACTTAAATGGACATATAACCCCTATCAAAATAGAAACTGTCATCAAAAGTCTTCCAACAAAAAAAAAAAAAAAAAAAAAAAGCCCAGGTCCAGATGGCTTCATTGCAGAATTCTACCAAAAATTCAAAGAAGAGCTAATAATATACTCCTCAAATTGTTCCACACAATAAATTCAGAAGGGTCATTGCCAAACTCTTTTTATGAGGCTACAATTACCTTGGTACCCAAGCCACACAAAGACACAACTAAGAAAGAGAACTACAGACAAATATCCCTCATAAACATTGATGCAAAAATACCTAATAAAATACTGGCAAACCGAATCCAATGAAATATCAGAAAAATTATCCACCATGATCATGTATGCTTCATCCCCAGGATGCAAGGTTGGTTCAACATATGAAAATCTACCAATACAATCCACCATATAAACAAACTGCAAAAGAAAAAACACATAATCATCTCACTACAGGCTGAAAAAGCCTTTGACAAAATCCAACATCCCTTCATGATAAAGTACTTGGAGAGAACAAGGATAAAAGGAACATACCTAAATATAATAAAAGTAAGATACAGTAAACCAACCGCCAACATCAAGCTAAATGCAGAGAAACTCAACGTGATTCCCCTAAAACCAGGAACAAGACATAGCTGTCCTCTCTCTCCATATCTCTTCAATATTGTACTTGATGTTCTAGCTAGAGCAATAAGAACAAAAGGAGATCAAGAGGATACAATTTGGAAAGGCATAAGTCAAACTTCCACTATTTGCAGATGATATAAAAGTTTATATAAGTGACCCAAAAAACTCTATTAGGGAACTCCTACAGCTTATAAGCACCTTTGGCAAAGTGGCAGGATACAAGATTATCTCAAAGAAATCAGTAGCCCTCATATATACAGTCAATAAATGGCCTGAGAAAGAAATAAGAGAAACATTACCCTTTACAATAGTAGCAAACAACATAAAATATCTTGGAGTAACACTAACCAAACAAGTGAAAGAAATGAATATCAAGAACTGTGGGTCTTTAAAGAAAGAAATTAAAGAAGATATCAGAAAATGGAAAGATCTCCCATGCTCTTGGATAGGTCGGATCAACAGAGTAAAAAATGGCAATCTTTCCAAAATCAGTCTACAGATTCAATGCAATTCCCATCAAAATTCCAACACAGTTCTTCACAGACCTTGAAAGAACAGTACTCAACTTCATATGGAAGAACAAAAAACCAAGAATAGCCAAAAGAATCCTGTACAATGAAGAAACTTCTGCAATCATCACCATCCCTGACTTCAAGCTCAATTATACAACTATAGTCCAGAAAGCAACTTGGTATTGGCATAAAAATAGACAGGTATACTAATGGAATAGAGTTGAAAACCCTGATATTAACCCACATACCTAAAAAACCTGATATTTGACAAAGAATCTAAGTCATAAAATAGAATAAAGTAAACATCTTCAAGAAATGGTACTGCCATAACAGGATGCTGACATGGAGAAGACTGAAATTCGCATCCAAATGGATTGAACTAGAAGAAACCATTCTGGGCGAGATAACCCAGTAACAAACAGACATGCATGTTATTTACTCACTCATATATGGATTTTAGACATAGAGCAAAGGATTACCAGCCTTTGTACCAGAGAATGTAGGAAACAAGGAGGACCCTAAGAGAGACATACATGGTCTCCTGGAGAAGAGGAAAGGGACAAGATCTCCTGATCAAATTGGGAGCATGGCACAGAGGAGAGGAAGCTAGGAGAATGAGAAGGGGAGAAGAGAAAGGTGAGGAAGATATGAGGGAGCAGGAAGTTTGAGTCAGGGGAAAAATAGAGGAGAGCAAGATAAGAGATACCATAATGGAGGGAGCCATTATAAGTTTAAAGAGAAATCCCACACTAGGGAAATGTCCAGAGATCTACAAGGATGACACCACCTAACAATCTAAGAAACAGTTGAGAGGCTACCTTAAATTCCCTCCTCTGATACTGAGATTGAGGAATAACTTATATGTCAACCTAGAGCCTTCATCCAGCACCTGAAGGAGAACCAGACACCCACAGCTCAACACTGAACTGAACTGGAATCCAGTTGCAGAGAGGGAGGAGCGATGAACAAAGTGGCCAAGACCAGACTGGTGAAACCCACAGAAACAGTGGACCTGAACAAGGCAGAGCTCATGTTGCCCAGACAGATAGCTGTGAAACCAGAATAGGACTGATCCAGACCTCATGAACATGGATGTCAGTGAGGAGGCCTCTAAAATATATGGGGCCTCTTGTAGTAGATCAGTACTTATCCCTAGCATAGAAATGGACTTTGGGAGCTCTGTCCACATAGAGGGATACTCCCTTGGCCTAGACATACCTGGGAGCGGGGCCTAGACCCTTTCCCAAAGGATATGACAGACTCTGAAGTTCCTCTATGGAAGGCCTCACCCTCCTGGGGGAGCAGAAAGGGTATGGGATAGGTAGGGTTTTAGTAGGGGGCAGGGGAGGAGGGTAGGAAAAGAGAACTGAGATTGACATGTAAAACCATCTTGTTTCTAACTTAAATTAATAAAATGGGGAAAAAAGAAAAAAAAAGGAAAAAAGATAGCACACTCTATGTTATATATAAAATGTTTTCAGAAATAAAAAATCATTGAGATGATCTATGTCATCATAATGCCAGTATTTACAGAAAAACCTGAATGGCAGTACCTTTTCAGTAAATAAGGAATAAAGAAGAATTTCTTCAATTTGATAATGAATAGCTACAAAAAGGTAAGAATGTAACTGTATGGTAGAGCACCTGCTAAGCATGTATAAGGTCCTGGGTTCCTTTCACAGAACAACAAAACATACAACAAAAGTTTTTGTATCAAATAGAACTAAATTATTCATGTTCATGCTAAGACAGGATTATCCTTTTACCACTCTCTAGGCATTATTGGTGTGGAAGTATTGTCTAATGCATTGAGACAGGAAGGAAATAAATGTATTCAGGATGAGAAGAAAGAAATAAAACTTTTGTAGGCAGATACAATACAATACAACAATACTGCCTGAAAGAACTGAAATACTACAGACAATGTAAATGAGATGTCTACCATATTTTATAATTTACTTTCTTCTGTTAAATTATGATCCATTTATGGTTATGGTTCTATGTTCAGAAGTATAAAACTTTCTATAACAGCACCAACCTATGGCAGTTGATTCCTACCTATTCTGTACTAATAATTTTATCTTAGATCTAGGTAGTGAAATTAGTTAGGACATGGAAACAACCTCCATGACTTATCATACTATAGCATTGGTCAAAATAAATTCCATCAAGTAATTTCCATCTGGCAATAGTTAAGTTAGGGTTCTGGAATTCAGCTGGCAATGGTGCTAATCGGAGGTACACCACTTAGCTGGGGACTCTTACTGGTTTTCTGGGAGCAAAGCTATCCTAATTTGTACAATTTTTCAATTTCTTTTTATGTAAACACTTCCACAACTGAACATTCACTCAGGAAGATGTGTTTATTGTTTAATAAGCAGTGTCCAGCCTGTCATAAAGTACATTTTCTTATGTTTGTTTTTGTTTGTTTATTTGTTAGCTTCTGACAAAATGGCCAGGTTAGATTGCTTCAAAAATAAAATGGCTAAACATTTGGATAGAGCAGGCAGGGAATAGAGACTGACATATATAAGAATGAAGGGTACTAATATTACCATCTCCATTCTCTAGCACACCCCATGTCTGTTAAAATCATATTAGGGTTAATTCTCTTTATAGTTTTCCTTTGGCATTTTTAAGACTTAGAAACACAGGCCTTTGTTTTCAGCTGGGCCATTTAGTTCTTCATGTTCTAGTTCAACACTTCTTTCTGTCACTTAATATTGTATTAAGGGATTGTAAAATTATATAATCTGGAGGCAGAGAAATAGTAGCAAGCAGGAAGAGGTGCTAGACCTTTCTTAAAGGCCCAGTAGTTTTTATCATTAAATGATGAGTGTAAATGAGTGGTTTGATTTTAGGCTCTCTGTTACATTGGATGGAAGGACTATTTTTCCACAATATTTTATGTTTTTATTTTGGTATCTTTGTACTATATATTTAAAACAGTAACTGTGCTGCCTATTGCTTTGTTCTTTTTGCTCAAGACTACTCTATTTACCTATTTAGGGCTTGTGACTTCCAATAATTTTCATTGATATGAAAACTGGTATCAGCATTTTGAAATACACTGGACCAAATCTTAAGACTTATTTGAGTAGTATAGATTATTTGGCAATACTAATTTTTTTACATTTTGGATATATATATATATATATATATATATATATATATATATATATATAATTTAAATTATAAACAATATTATTTTACATAACAATCCCAGTTCTCTCTCTCTCATACCCCCCCAATGACCCCCATCCCATCACCCATCCACTCCCCAGGGAGGCTGAGGCCTTCCATGAGGAAATCATTAAAATCTGAGAAGTCATTGGGGCAGGGCCTAGGCTCTCCCCTGTGTATGTAGGCTAAGAGAGTATCCCTCTATGGGAAATGGGCTCCCGATGTCCATTTGTGCACTAGTGATACTGGCTCCACTGCCACACGCCCCATAGACTGCCCTCCACATTCAGGGGGCCTGGTTTGGTCCTATGTTAGTTCCCCAGATGTCAGATTGGGGTTTATGAGTTCCCACTTGCTCAGGTCAGGTGTTTCTATGGGTTTTTCCAGCATGGTCTTGACCCCTTTGTTTATCAATCCTCCCTCTCTGAAACTGGATTTCAGGAGTTTGGCCCAGTATCTCTGCTTCTGCTTCCATCAGCTACTGGTTTTAGGATGGCATTTAAGGTAGTCAACATTCTCATTATAGGGGACAGCATTTAAGGTAGCTTCTCCACTCTTCCTTAAGGTCCTAGTTGGGGTCATCCTTATGGATTTATGTATAATTACCCAATGCTAAATTTCTCTTTAAACCTATAGTGGCTCCCTCTATTGATGTGTCTCTTTTCTTGCTCTCCTTTATTCCTCTCCCCACTCAATCTTCCTGATCCCTCATGTTCCCTCCCCCTCCTCTTCTCTCCTCCTTTTTCTCCTACCTCGCTTCCCCTACCCCCCCCCCGTACTCCCCAATTGTTCAGGGGCTCTTCTGAATTTCTGCTTCACTGGGGGACCATGTATGCCTCTCTTATGGTTCTACTTGTTTCCTAGCTTCCCTGGAGGTGTGAAATGTAAGCTGGTAATCCTTTTCACTATGTCTAGAATCCATATACAAATGAGTGCATACCATGTTTGTCTTTATGTGACTGAGTTACCTCACTTAGAATGGTTTCTTCTAGTTCCATCTATTTACCTGCAAATTTCAAGATGCCATTGTATTTTTTCCCACTGAGTAGTACTCCATGGTATAAATGTACCAATTTTCTGTATACATTCTACAGTTGAATGGCATCTAGATTGCTTCCAGGTTTTGGCTATTACAAATAATGCTGTTAGGAACATAGTTGAACAGATATAGAAAATAAAGGGACTGAGAAATAAATCAGAGAAACATCACCTTTTACAATAGCCACAAGCATCACAAAATATCTTGGGGTAACTCTAACTAAAAAGGTGAAAAACCTGTATGACAAGAACTTCAACTCATTAAAGAAAGAAACTAAAGAAGATACCAAAAAATGGAAAGATCTCCCATGCTCTTGGATAGGTAGGATCAACATAGTAAAAATGGCAATCTTGCCAAAAGCAATCTATAGAGTCAATGCAATTCCTATCAAAATCCCAACACAATTCTTCAAAGGCCTTGAGAGGACAATTCTCAACTTTATATGGAAAAACAAAAGACTCAGGATAGCCAAAACAACCCTGTATAATAAAGGAACTTCAGGAGGCATCACCATTCCTGATTTCAAGCTCTACTATAGAGCTATAGTAATGGAAATAACTTGGTATTGGGACAAAAATTGGCAGGTAGATCAATGGAATCAAATGGAAGACCTTGATATCAATCCACACACCTATGAACACTTGACATTTGACTAAGAAGCTAACACTATACAATGGAAAAAAGAAAACATCTTCAACAAATGGTGCTGGCATAACTGGATGCTGACATGTAGAAGATTGCAGATAGATCTATACTGATTGTCATGCACAAAACTAGAATCCAAATGGATCAAAGGCCTCAACACAAATCCAGCCACATTGAACCTCTTAGAAGAGAATGTGGGAGGTACCCTTGAATGAATTGGCACAGGAGTCCACTTCCTGAACATAACACCAGTAGCACAGACACTGAGATTGACAGTTAGTAAATGGGACCTCCTAAAACTAAGAAGCTTCTGTAAGGCAAAAGACACAGTCAGCAAGACTAAATGGCAGCCCACAAAATGGGAAAAAATATTCACCAACCCCACAACTGACAAAAGGCTGATTTCCAAAATATACAAAGAACACAAGAAGCTAGTCATGGAAACACCAAATAATTCAACTAAAAATTGGTGTTCAGAACTAAATAGAGAATTCTCAATAGAGGAAACTAAAATGGATCAAAGACATTTAAGAAAGTTCTCAAATTACTTAACCTTCAGGAAAATGCAAATCAAAACAACTCCAAGATATCATCTTACACCTGTCAGAATGGCTAAAATCAAAAACACCAATGACAGTTTGTTCTGGAGAGGATGTGGAGAAAGGAGACTCTTCTCCATTTTTGGTGGCAGTACAAACTTGTACAGCCACTTTGGAAATCAGTATGGTGGTTTCTCTGGAAAATCGGTACCAGTCTACCTCAGGATCCAGCAATTCCACTCTTAGGCATATACCCAAAGAATGTCCATTCAGACAATACTAATTTTTAAATTTATGAACACAGAATATCTTCTCATTTATTCCTAAATCTTTCTATGATACTCATCAGTTGTTAGTTTACACGAACAAATCTTTGAACTTATTGGTTTCTTATTCAAATTTTTTACTTTCATCTGTGTGCTTAAAAAATAACAATGATCTTGATTATCTTTCCAGATAGTTCACTGCCAGTAGCTATAGGTTCTCTTGATTCATTTGTTATTTTTGTTGTTATTGTTTTGTTTGTTTGAGAGAGAATTCTGCTATATAGTCTTAGTTGTCCTGGAACAAACTATGTAGGCCAGGCTAATTTCAGATTTCCTGTGCCTTCCAAATGGTGGCATTGAAATTATGTGGCACTATGCATAGACCCATGTATTAGTCCATTTGTGGGATGTTTTAAATATTGAGAACTTTCTATATGTAATATGAAGGCATCTGCAAGCACTTTACTTCTTTTTTTATTTTCTTCTATGAGCATAGCAAGAAAACACAACCAAACCATAAGTCTCTTTAATAAATGGTGTTGGAAACAATGTAATGGAAACACCACCTTACATCATGCACAGAAAAAAAAAACAACAAAAAGGAATTAACTATTTAAACGAAAGACCCCCCCCCAATCTAAAACCTTTGGAAATATTCTTTTGTATGACACAAAAAGCATAAGCAATAAAACTAAAGTTCACTAAGTTCACAGTAGAGGAAGCATTCAAAAAAATGAAGAGGCCTCATATAGAGTAGAAGGAAATAATTGTATATCACACAGCTGATAATAGATCAAGGTCTGCTGAAACCCAAGGAACTTAATATTGAAAGAACACAGTTAACCCAATTTAAACATTGGTGAAAGACTAAAGAGAAATTATAAAAAACAGACCTACAAATGTCCAATGGATGTATAAAATGATTAATACCAGAAAAATTAAAGAAATTCATTGGAAAAGTTCTAGTGAGGCTGGATGGAGATGGTTATAAACTATTTGTGGAAATTTAAATAAATGCAACCATTATGGAAAATTTTATAGATATTCTTGACTTCTAGATATATTGCAAAATGATTTAAAACATTATGTCAAGAGATATCTGCTCCCATATGCAGTGCAGATAGTAACAAAGACATGGAAACATGTGAAAAGCTCATTGACACATGACAAAATAGATAAAGACTACATATAGAAGACATGGAGCACATTATTCAGCTTTACAAAGAAAGAATGCTGATATTTGAAACACTATGAATGAATTCTTTTAGAAGTCCACCAGGGGAAATGTTTTATGTACATGAGAGAGCAAACATGAAAAACCACATTATTTAAGAAACATTGGAACTCAGAAATACAGACTGGAAGGGTAGATGCTGGGAATTTGATGGGGAAATGTCCCAAGATGTTTCAATTACACAAGGTGGATAAGACTTAGAAACTTATTTTTTAAATTTTTAAAACATTTTTCAGTTCAAATTAGAAACAAGCTTGTTTCACATGTCAATCCCCTCCCCAACCCCTCCCCACAAACCTCCCCTACAACCCCTCGCCTACCCCCCACCCCATCCACACACCACTCCCCAGGCAGGGTTGGGCCCTCGACGGGCTCCCAAAAGTCCAGCACATCATCCTGGGCTGGGCCTAGGCCTTCCCCCTTGTGTCCAGGCCACAAGTGCATCCCTTCACGTGGGATGGGCTCTCAAAGTCCCTTCTCTCTCTCTTTTTTTTGAGACAGGGTTTCTCTGTGGCTTTGAAGGCTATCCTGGCACTCACTCTGGAGACCAGGCCGGTCTTGAACTCACAGAGTTCCGCCTGCCTCTGCCTCCCAAGTGCTGGGATTAAAGGCATGTGCTACCAAAGCCTGGCTCAAAGTCCCTTCTTACACCAGGGAAAAACATTAATCCACTACCAGGGGGCCCCTAGAGTGCAGAGGCCTCCTCATTGACATCCATGTTCAGGGGTCTGACTCAGTCCTTTGCTGGCCTCTCAGACAGCAGTCTGGGGTCCAAGTGTTCCCCCTTGTTCAGGCCAGCTGATTCTGTGGGTTTCACCAGCCTGGTACCAACCCCTTTGATCTTCATTACTCCCTCTCTGCAACTAGGTTTTAGAGTTCAGTTCAGTGTACATCTGTAGATGTTTTCCTCTGCTTCCATCAGCCACTGAATGAAGGCTCTAGGATGGCATAAAAAGTAGTCATCAGTCTAATTATAGGGGAAGGGAATTTAGGTTATCCTCTCCACCATTGCCTATGTTGTCAGTTCATGTCATCATTGTAGATCTCTGGAAATTTCCCTAGTGCCAGATCTCTCCTCAGACCTATAATGGCTATCTCTGATATGGTATCTCTTATCCTGCTCTCCTCTATTCTTCCCCCAACACAACATTTCTGGTCCTCCATTTCCTCCTCTCCCCTCCTCTTCTCCTCCTCTCATTCTGGCAGCTCCCTGTCCCCAACCCTGATGCTCCCAATTAGCTCATGAGATCCTGCCCCTTCCTGTTCTCTGGGTTCCATGCATTATTCTCTTAGAGTCCTTCTTGTTTCCTAGTTTCTTTAGTGAAGAGGATTGTAGGCTGGTAATCCTTTGCTCTATGTCTAAAATTCATATATGAGTGAGTACATACCATGTTTGTCTTTTTGTGACTGGGTTACCTCACTCAGGATGGGTTCTTCTAGTTCCATCCATTTGCCTGCGAATTTCAAGATTCTGTTGCTTTTTTCTGCTGAGTAGTACTCCATTGTAAAAATGTACCACATTTTCTCTATCCATTCTTCAATTGAGGGGCATCCAGGATGCTTCCAGGTTCTCGCTATTAAAAACAATGCTGCTATGAAGATGGTTTAACATATGTCCTTGTTGTATGAACGTGCATTATTTGGGTATATTCCCAAGAGAGGAATTGCTGGATCTTGAGGTAGACTGATTCCCATTTTTCTGAGCAACTGCCATACTGATTTCCAAAGTGGTCTTACAAGTTTGCACTCCCACCAGCATTAGAGGGGTGTTCCTTTTTCTCCGCATCCTGTCCAGCATAGACTGTTATTGTTGTTTTTTATTTTAGCCATTCTGGCTGGTGTAAGATGGTATCTCAGAGTTGTTTTGAGTTGCATTTCTCTGATGGCCAAGGATTTTGAGCACTTTCTTAAGTGTCTTTCAGCCATTTCATATTCCTCTGTTGACAATTCTCTATTTAGTTCTGCACCCCACTTTTTAATTTCATTGTTTGTTGTTTTAGTGTCTACCTTCTTGTGTTCCTTGTATATTTTGGAAATCAGTCCTCTGTCAGATTGGGGTTGGTGAAGTTCTTTACCCATTCTGTGGGCTGTTGTTTTGTCTTACTGACTGTGTTCTTTGCCTTACAGAAGCTTCTCAGTTTCAGAAGGTCCCATTTATTAATTGCAGATCTCAATTTCTGTGCTACTGGTGTAATGTTCAGGAAGTAATATCCTGTCAATTCATTCAAGGGTATCTCCCACTTTCTCTTCTAGAAGATTCAGTATGGCTGGATTTATGTTGAGATCATTGATCCATTTGCACTTAAGTTTTGTGCATGGTGACAGATATGGATCTATCTGCAATTTTCTTTATATCCGAATGCAGTTGTGTGAGCACCATTTTTTGAGGATGCTATCCTTTTTCCATGGTATACATTTAGCATCTTTGTCAAAAATAAGGTGTTCATAGGTATGTGGGTTAACATCAAAGTTTTCAATTCATTAGAAACTCGTTATACAGTATGCTGTAAACAGCAAAAATTGTATCAAATAGTTAAATATTTACCCATAGGATATATCTTATATTAAACATTCTTTTTGCAAGGGAGAAAGAGAAAATTATTAAAGGTAGTGGACATATTTATATGATTCCTTAAGATGATAACTTCACAAAAGAATATGTATCATCTAGGTTATCAAGGTACATACATTAAATGTCTATATGTTGTTCCTTTGTTTCCTGTTTCCTATCTTTTCCTCTGGCCTAAGTGGCCCAGTGTTCTGGTAACTGGCAAGTCTGCAGATCCGGTAGGGTGTCTCCACTGATGTTTGTGGCCTTGGTGACTTAGATTCAGCCTGGTCTCTTGTAATGCTGAAGTCTTCTTTCAAAATTGTAGAGCAGAATGTGGATGCTAGCAGAAAGGGTAGTGTTCTTCTGATTGGTATGAGCTGTACCTGGGCCTATGAAGCCTACTCTTCTGACTGGTGTGAGTTATACTTATGCCTATGAAGTCTACTGGAGTTTCAGGATGGAGCTTGTCACAGGGAGGATGACAAGGCCACTGAAGTTGGGCAGCAAAGTGGGTCTTGGGGAGACAGAATCCAATGGGTGGTGGCGGTCCAGGCAGGTCTCTCACTGGCTTGCCTGTTGGTGGGAACTGCACAAGAGCCAAATATCTACATTTTATTTGCTACTAATTTTGTTCTGCTTTGCTTTGTTTTGTTTCTCAGGAAGGAGTTTCTCTGTGTAGATAGCCCTGGCTGAGCTGAAACTTACTCTATAGACCATACTGACCATGAAATCATATAGCTGCCTGAATCTGCCTCAAAAATGCTGGGATTAAAGGCATGCACTACCATGATCCAGCCTCTAATCTTGTTTTAATTTTCACAAAATTAAAATAAAATTAATATGGAGTTGTTTCCTAAATATAAAGAATGTTGTTATATATGTGCACTGAGAACATTCCTATTTGTTTTCTTATTTAATTATTTAGAGACAGAATTTGGCTATGTAACTCATGAAGGACTTGTACTCAAAATCTTTGCCTCTGTATTCAAAGTACAGGGAATATAGGTGTGTAATGATATGCCTAGATCAATTCTCAAATTTATAGAACACTTTTCACTTTTCAAAGAAATTTTTTAACTTTGTGACAAAACTGTGACATGATTCAAAAATTACCACCTTAGTATTTTTAATGATGAAGGTCTATTCACAATGTCAGAAAACCATCACTACCATTTATCCCAGAACTCTATCATCTTATAAAACTGAGATTCTAGTAATTAAAAATGAATGTTGCACTCTTTCTTCTTTCCCAGGCCATAGAATTTTGATCCAACTTGCTGCAAGTTGGATCATTGTAGGATCAAACTAATGAACTTCAATGTTTCACCTGGTTTCTCAAAGTATATTGTCTACTTTAATTATCAATATCAACCTCATCCATATGTCCTCTCATGTCCTAGATACTCCACCCAGATAATGGGAAATGGCATGATTCATTGTACCTTCTTTGGGTTAATATGAGAAAGGCTAAAGCTTGTGGATAGTGGAAATAATATGGCATCAAAAGGCAAAGAGAACAAGTTTGACTTAGTCTTATTTCTTAGTTATGAGATGTTTTTCTTTAACTTCTTCCCTTGTTTGCTTTGAAACTCAATGAATATCATGAGGATAAATGATCTTAAAAACTTGTAAGCCATTCTTCAGAGAAGTCAGAAAATCAGGTTGCATTATATAGACATTACTTTTAGGAGTTAAAAATCCAGTTCCCAGAGAATGAGTTTTACCACATCCAAGAAATAGGTAGACTTGCCACTTACAAGTGCATAGTAACATATATTTCTTCCCCAAACTCAGATGCCCATATATTTCTTAATCAGTGTATATTCACTGTCAAGTCTCTGCTCATATGTGGTTCAATTTTTCAACCCCAAAGCATAGAACTATACTATTCTTGTATTATGATTCCTGCCAAAACCATATCTCATTAGGAGATAAGCTGTTCCTAGAATTTAGACTGCCATGCTTTCCACCAAATGACTTCACTAAGGTTGAACCTGAACCAAAAGCAGAGATATATAATTTGGACTAAAATTTGAATTGATTGTCTCTCTCTCTCTCTCTCTCTCTCTCTCTCTCTCTCTCTCTCTCTCTCTCACACACACACACACACACATTATCTTTCTCATATAGGAAAAACTCAAAACTCATAATAGTGGGATGCTGAATATCACCATATTAGGTTGTAACAGGAAATGTCTGTGTACTGTATTCAAGCTTAAGTTAGGAGAGATCCAGCTGGCAAGGTAACTGTGAAAAATAAAATTATCAAATCATACTAATGTGGGTACTTTGAAGTTTTTGAAGACTCTGTATCTTCCTATGTTTATTTTCTTCTGCTTCAGGATCCTTAAGTACTTATGATAAGTTCTGATTTACTTGCCAGTCTCTATTACAATTTTTAGACTTCTTCCTCTTCATATCTCTTCTTATCTCCATCCTGTATATGGCCCATGAACATATAAGCTTATAACAGACACTAACTAAGGATCATTCTTTAGTAACTACACAAGATTAAGAATGGCTCTCATATTTCTATATCTTCTACTTTGCTATTCATAAAAATACAAGGAATAAATAGTTTTATTTTATGGGTGGCAAAATCAAAGCTTTGGGAAGAGAAGAGACATATTCTAGGTGAAGACTTGAACTTGTTTGTCCTGGAATCAGAACCTTTTTCTACTCTATTTCATTGCATTGACAAGCCTACAGGAACAGTATGATTTAAAAGTAGTCAATATTGACAATCTTCTAGGAGTTATTTGGTGAAAATAATGACATTCTACCCAATTTGTTCTTCCTTCTCTTCCAGTTCTGAATTTCAGATCCATGTTTGACCCTAATAAGAGAAAAATGGCCTTCCCTACTCATTCATATTAGCTGATATGATCAGTGTGTTTGGGAACAAGTGTTTTAGGCTATTTGTACATTTAAAAGAAGCTCACAATTACACTTTAACCACTCCATGTTTTCATTTCCTCTATTTGTTAAAATAAAGACAGGCGTGTTTTCTACTGTGTTCATTTGATGTAAGCAATTGAATTAGCATAAATTCATATAAGCTGTGTTGTTGCTCACCTATAATCTGAGCACCCAACAGGATGAGGGAGAAATATCAATGCCTATGTGGATACTATATCTAGACCCTTTCTCAGAAGGAAAGAGAAGGGTAAAGGAGGAAGAGGGGAGGGGAGGGAAATGAAGAAGTCCAGATCTAGTCATGAAAATCCTTTTATAATACCATCACTTTCAAACTACTTTCATAGCTCCATTAAAATACTTGAACCATATCTAATTATTCTCATTTTACAGATGAGGAAACCAAGGTCAGAGAGGTTAAGTAACTTGTCTAGGGACAGCCAAGATTAGAAATGTGAGTCTTGGAAGACCAGTATTGTTCTTAATTGCTTTAATGCTTTCCTCTCATCTGTCAATTACAGGTCTTCTCCTAGCTCAGCCTGGTTTCGTTTAAGCCTGTCCTCATTTCTTCCCAGACTGAGAACTGTGACTCCTGAGATACATCACATAGCTATGTTACCATGTTCTCGGCCTGAGGTCTCTGAGACAACAAAATGCATAGTAGAAGGCTTTACGCAAACGTGCCCCAGTATAACTGGCTAAGCTTGGTGAAGGAGACAGAAGATTCTGGGATTTCCTCATCTTCCTAACAACACACCATCAAACAATCGGGCCTAAATAAACTTATAATCTATCATCAATGCAAAACCTAAATGAAACAGAAGCCTGTGGTTTTCTGTCTAGATGGTACTTCCTGTTCAGAAAACTGTATTGTCTAAACTTAAAGGGCTACTGACAAGAGTCCAATGGGGAAAACGAATGACCAGTAGTGGAAAAATCACATGGTCTGGTGAGAAAAGTAAGCTGGATTTCAGCAAATCATGCTTCCAATAGCATCCATTCTCTGAGTTCTGGTGTTATGATTAATAAAAGAAACATTTGGGGATCTGTCATGTATAAGCTCCCTCATAGTTAGGACACTTTATCAAATTCAGTGTGATCAAGTCTTTACAGTACACATTTATGTATACATGATTTGGTTAGTGAGCAGAGTACATTCCAAGGCTGAAGTGTTTAATTTTGATCATTGAGTTTAGGGAATGTCATATGTTGGTACAAATGTTCAAAACAAACATGGTAATGAGAGTATTTTTCTTCTATTTCATGTTTTAATAACAAAGTAGGTAGAAGTTAAATAAGAAATTGTAGGGTTTTTTCTTGCAAGTGAGAAAATTAAATACTACAAATCACCGTCAGAATTATTCCTGAACTATATCCCATTCTGGCCCATCCAGATCTTCCCTTTCTGTACGTGAGCCCTTTGTCAACTGAAGACAGTAGGAAAAAAATTGGCAGATCAAACTTCAAGATAAGACAAAATACTCTGAAAAGACTATTTTTTTGTCATTGGCAAGAGGTATATTATAAAATATTTATTGATGTATTTACTTAATAAATATTTCATCAGTAACTATTATATGACATTTGAAATATAGAGAGAAGTGATATACAGGATGATTCAAAGTAGTCATGGGACTTTCCTGTTACCCTGTCCTGAGTTGCTCAAGTCATACCTAGCATGGTCAAAATGCTGGGATTAGCTATTATTCAGAGAGAAACAGACAAATGAGAGAAACAGAGAAATATCAAGAAAAGACTTTTTTTAAGTTATTACTTGTATGCCACCAAACTTGCTTACAGAGCCTAGGCCATAAAAGATTCATTTCAAACACATTACCTGCATACCAATAAATGATATTAAACTTGGGGTAACCATAACAGCACAACATTTTAAAGTACATGAGTTCCAGGAAAAGAAATTTCAGTAAGACCCAGAGTATTAACTCATTCTTAAATGACTTAATAAAAAAGTCTTTGTCTCTTAAATTACTCATCTTTCTCTTTTAACAGGATTTCACCACTACTCATATCTCCCTGATCTCTAAGATAAAAATAAGCCTAGACCTAGATATTCATCCACCATTGTGTAACTAAAATGTAGTATATTTATGCAATGGTATATTACTTGGCTATTAAGAAAAATTACTTTGGGAGCCCATTCCACATAGAGAATACTCCCTGAGCCAAGACGCATGGGGGTGGGCTTAGGCCCTATCCCAAAGGATACGATAGACTCTGATGACCCCCTATGGAAGCCTCACCCTCACTGGGGAGCAAAAAGGGTGCGTGATAGGTAGGGTTTAATTGGGGGGGTTGTAGCAGAGGAGAAGAGGGAGAAGGAACTGGGATTGACATGTAAAACAATCTTGTTTCTAATTCAAAAAATAAAAAATATAAAAAAGAACATGTACAGACAGCAATGTTAAAAATTATAAACCCGTCAGAAATTTCTCTAAGATGCACAGCATTGTTTGCTGGCACTCTGCCCTGTAAGTTTTCTTCAAAGGTGACCCTCTTGAACCCACTTTAATTAAGAACTCCATCCTCATAAAATACATATTACTCTGATTACTATGCATGGAATATCAATATTCATATTCCCACATACTATAGGTAAAGCAAAGATAATCAAATCACATTCATTTTTATAGCAATAAAGGTCCCATCTGGAAGGCATTGTGAGGTCACTCTGTCTATATTATTTATTAAGTGATGGCATTTTTAATTTTGAATGAATTAAACTATTTGAAAATAAAAAATAAATAAAATTATGAATTTTGCAAATAAGTGAATAGATCTAGAAAAATAATTCTGAATGAGGTAACACAGAGCCAGAGTGATGATGTCATGTGTTTTTCTCTTATTTGAAGATGTTGGTTTTGAATATATATATATATATATATATATATATGTGTGTGTGTGTGTGTGTGTGTGTGTGTGTGTGTGTGTGTGTATTAGGATATATTCAAATATACATAGAGTTCAAATTACTGAGGGATCATAGTGAGAGGTTTTCAAGGTAAGGAGTGTAGAGAACACTTACTATCATTTCCTGTTTCACAATTCTCCTTTAAGTTGTGGTGGGAAGGGATAAATAATGCTAAATATTATAAAGCCATATGGAAACATACTATTAAAGAATCTCCCTGAAATATATCTATGCACTCACAACACAAGTGTTAAAATGAAGTTACCCTATATCAGTGCAACAATGTCCCTACTAGACACCCCAGGCTAACAAATAAAAAGCCCAGTCCAAGAAGTTGGCTACTTATTTTGAGTTGTTGGCCAGTGAGCTTCCAAAGAATCCCTGAACACAGCAGGCTATAACCAATACACTTGGCTACTCTCCAGATCTTGATTGCAAGACTCTGTTGCTGAAGACACCACATACTTGAGACATAAATTATGGAGAAATCAAGCTGTTACTGACCTGGACACTTCATCCCTACTGAATAGTTTTTATAGTGCTGGAAGGTGCTTTGCATACTACCAGAGGAGAAAATTAAGTAGCTATCTTTACAACTGTGCACTCCATGAATTACAGTAGTGACTGAAAGGGCAAGATATGCTCACTGGTACAATAATGACATATATGTCCTGTGAGTAATCAAACAGTATTTGGTTAAATTTAATGCCAACTCTACAGAATAGAATCCATACCTGGCACCATCATTGAGCCAAGCATCTATAGTTAAACAGATCCTATACCCTAGAAGAGAACCTGATATTCTGCTAAACACACATACTATTAAGCCAACTTTAATGAATTGTCTTTTTACCCATAGATTGGTAGTATCTCTCAACCCTTATCAGAGAAAGTTCTGTTTGCAATAGATGATAATCTACACAGAGACTCACAACTAACCAAGATGCAGAGAATAAGAGAGTACCAAATGTTTGGAAGGAAATGAAATATACATACCACACCATTTCTTCCAACAGCTTACAGTTCATTGTGAAAGGGCAGGCAGAGAGACAGTAAGAGCCAGAGGTGGTAGATAATTATAAGGGAAGAGTGTCATCTGGACACAGAAAAAATAGCTGATTTGAATGCACAGTGGTTGTATAAGCTGGTGCAAAGCCTATGCAAACCCAAGCCAGACAAAATACCAGCATGGAGAGGAGAGTTGTACATAAAGTTCCACCCCTAGCCAAGAAGCTATGGCAATTGGTAGCTGCTGAAAGGGTCAGTTTTCTCTAACCGTGTAGCCCATTATAATTTGACCATGCTTCAGTGGAAGGCTATACATCTAAGAATATTTGGGCAGCACAAATTGGCCTTGATACAAAAAAGGACACAACATTGGATGGGAAGAGAAGAGAGGGTGGATCTAGGAAGAGTTGTAGGAATGGGGTAAATGTGATAAAAATGTACAAAATTCTCAAAGTTCTGACAAAAATATGTAAAACTTCTGACAAGGAAGAATTATTTCTAAAAGACAAAGAAGCTGAGCATCTCCCATGTTGGGACTGAAAAGAGTACAGAGTAAATAGTTAAAATAAAGCTGCCAATTCTCTAAACTGCAGTGTTTGGAATGCAAGAGCTGTTCTTGTTTCCCACATAAATCCCTTCCCTCAATTGGTTTCTAATCACTATTTGGAACAATCCATGCTATATTTTCACATGAAGAGTAGATATGAAGGCACTGAAAGACACACACATTTAAATGTTTTCCTAATTATTCTTTCCCATGTGGACCAAGCAGCTTCTAAGCTGAAAAACATGGGATGAGAGGTATAAGGTGTCTTCTAGCATTATCAACTGGGACTTAGGGTCAGAATCCTGGCAATCAGAACATATTTCACATCACTTATACAAAATCAATAAAACAGATATTCTTGAGGAATTTGTGCCAATTCAACCTGCTGAAAAAATTCTTGCCCGTCTGGCAAGACAGCTAGGCCATTTGGAAGATTTCATAGAAGTAAAGGCTCCATAATTGGCTTCAGAGCAATGATCACTCCTGCCTTTGACTCACCACTTCCGGGAGGATCTGGGAATGTTGGGTTCTTTAGCATAAGAAGAAGGAAAACTTCAATGTTATAATTAAAAAACCACCTAAGCTCTGTTCTTGTATAATTATTATCTAATAGTAATTCATGTGAAACAGCCAAATGTGTCTTGCAATGTTGACTTTGCCCCATATGGTCTTGCCACAACAATGGGAGCTGCCCAATTCCTGGGCCTAGCTTCAGGCAAATGGCAACACTCATTTTTTTCCAGGTTTTGGAACTTCAGAGGCACGTTACTTGCCAGAAGCAGTGTGAATTGCCAGGTCAGGACTCTCTAGACAATGAAGAAGCCTCTTCCAAATGAGCAGAAGTCTGCCATGTGGTAAGATTCACACTGCACTAGCCAAATCACCCTCCAATATGTTTGATTAATTTTCTCAATCTGTTAGAAATAGACCCCATTTGACAGAGTTTGGGAGAATGAAGACATACTTGTTAAATCTATGAAACCTCTGTTTAATAGATGTGTAGGGGTTTCTTATTGTCCTTAATTGAAATTAAGTACCATAATTATGTGAAAAAATCAAGATAGCCACATCCATTTTCCTAGCCTCTGGTATGAATCTAATAAACTTTGGAAGAGTGATGTGCAGCTGAAAAAATTATGAAGATACTGATAATGACTAAGTGTGAGTGACTAAGAAAAGAGATAGAACTTTCACTATGCTAAATCAAAGGCCCCAAATACCCATCTATAATAGTACTCTCCAAAGCTGGGTTCTACTGTCACTGCTTCAAGATTTGACTGATTTCCCAGCCTGGCTCTTCCCTTCTATATTGCTCTCTGTACTCTATTCCTCTTTTCTCTTCAGTAAAAGAGTAAAACTATGTAGCCTTTTTCTGGGTTTTTTGAACAAAGTAGCAAAATGTAACCATTCTCACTTCCAAATCCATATTTTTTTAAATCAAACTCTCCTATAGCATATACATTGAGATTGGCTAGCCAGCCAGTGTAACCAGTTATGGGTCAAATTTTGAGTTCCCATTTTATTCTGGGAGATTTACACGGGGGCCCTTAAAGTTAAAAGAAAGAAAAAAAACTGCTCTCAACCGAAAAGAGTTTAGGAGGCACCTCTACTACTGACATTCAATTGGCCGCTAGGAAAAAAAAAAAAAAAACTATTCTTTGTTTCAGTAACCCTGGGTGGTGTGCCTGTTTGTGTTCACCTTGAAGCTTGATTTTTCACACCTATGTCAAATGGAGAAAAAGTAACTTGGCATACTGAGTAACACAATGCAAACAGGTATTAGAAGTCGAAGCTTACTAACTAAGGAAGGAATTACACTTCCTAAATCCCATCAGAGCCAAATCTTTACTAGTTTATCAAACTGGATATTTAGCCAATCATTCTATCCTTCCTAAAATCCAGGGAATTAGTCACCAGAGAGTAATTGTGGATGTGTGCCCTAAAGTGTTCCCCAGGAGAAATATCTCAATACCAGATTTAAAAGGTGCTTGTTCAATAGTCAGCTCATGGCCAGGTCATTATATAACTCAGAATGGTATAAATTGAAAATAAGATATTCTATAGTTTACTAAGTAATTCTCGTGTGACAGGGATATGATCAGGTTTTCATCAGGTGCATTCTGTTAATCTTTAGAAGCCTTATGAGAGGACGGTTGTATCTTCCTTTTATAGAAAAGGAAAACAAAGCAAAGGGAAGCCATACAAAACAGAATAAGAGAAGAGGGACCCTTGGGTATTTCAATAGGAAGTGCATCATCTTTTTGTTTGTTTGTTTGTTTGATACCACTTCTTCCCTCTCTTGACCCAGAAGAGCTTGAAGTCTCCTGTAACTCTAACTCCTTGTACTTACCTCTCCCCGTATTCAGGAACTCAGAAAGAGTAGAAGCCTGACAATTAGAAGTGAAACAGTTCTGTGGTTCTCTCTTAATCAACTCCATGTGGTAGCAATAAACTAAGGAACTTAGAGACTGTCCCCATGTGTTAAATGTTTACATTGGATTTTATATGTTTTTCACAATTTTAAATATTTTAGAAAGATTACTAAATTTAATTCACATGACCATTCAAGGCAGAGGTACAGCAAGTGGGGATGGGTAGTGACAAAATTAAAATCCAAGCAATTGGGTATCAACATCTGTGCTTCCAACCACCATGCTCTGTCACCTGTATACCTAATAAGTACTAAACATCCTGCTGAATTATTGCCTAGTAAACTCTAATAAAAGCATGTTTCTTGCACTTGTAGAATCCTCAAGCCTGGAGCTGTATTGGTCCATGATTCACATGCTTGTGTTCTAGTGTTGATTGATTTCAGAGTAGCTCTGTTGCCTTAGAAAATTAATTACATTTAGCTTCCTGATTCTCAATGGTAAAAAGAGTAGACTAAATGTTTTCTAAGTTTCTGAATTTCTTAGGAAAAACATTGATTTTATGTATATTCGGCCTAGAAACTAGAGCTTTCACTTGTAGCCCCTTAGCTAAAAGGCTAAGATTACTCTCTGATTAAAGACTCAGCCTTTTGAAGATGGCCATTTTCCCTAGTCTCCAAACAACCTGGGTTACTAGGATACATGGAGTGAATCATTAATTCTCACACTGGAGTGCTTTTGCTCCTACCCTTTCTTGTAGTTATTTCCTTAAGTCTGTAAATATTAACCCTTCTTCAAGACAGAGACCAGACATGACCTTCTGTAGAAAGACCTAAACTATGTTCTTACAGATTCAGTCTAATTAGATTCTCAGTTATGCATTTCCTGGGGTAAATTCCTTAAGGTATAGTATTTTTTTTTCTCAGTTAACACACACAATGCCTGACTAATGACTGGCTCAGTCAACAAAATGTATTACTGCGCCTCAGGAGAGTCATCTGATAGCTATTGTGTCCTTCTTGGCCTGCAGTAATATAACTAGAGCAGGTAACATACTTTTATGCCCTCCAACCAAGTAACCCCTCAAGAGTTCTATTTCTGTTTTACCTGAGCCTCTGCTTTGAGAAACAGACAGCCCATGACTATTCTTACTAAGATATTTGAATGGCTTAGGCTCAACCAGCCAAGACTGGTTTTATATAAATTGCCTTTGCTTTCTGCAAAAGTAATAGATATAATCTGAGTTTACCAAGGTTTATATCTAGAGAACCTCCAAAATATTAGGGACTGGTTTAGAAGTTTCATTATATCTAACTGTGGTTCAAAGGCATATAGTCCACGAAATCCGAGTGGTAAAACTGGTTATAGAGTTTTTCAGCACTGTGTGTAGTTCAAATTGTAAAGCACATGGGGACTATCGATATCATTGGTTTTGGGAAAGCATTGAATGTGGAAGTATTATGGAGTTAATGAAAACAATGATGAGAAAGGCTGCCTCATTACAGAATTAATGAAAAAGGAAATAAAATGAAAGAAGATTTAAGCTTCTATTTGTTTATAGCTTCTATTTATCTGTCCCCTAGACGAATCTAAATATTTAATGTCTTAAACAGCTTACTACGTATTTAATACGTGGTACAAGATTCATTCATTATTCACATAGAAAAAAATACTACTAGAGAAGTGAGAATTTCAACTCTCATGGTCTA
Organism: Cricetulus griseus; assembly: GCF_003668045.3. Classification (NCBI taxonomy): domain Eukaryota; kingdom Metazoa; phylum Chordata; class Mammalia; order Rodentia; family Cricetidae; genus Cricetulus; species Cricetulus griseus. The sequence goes on along the minus strand of NC_048604.1, from coordinate 72,400,069 downwards.
TAGAAGAATCCCTTTGGAGTTTCTCCTCTTAAAATGTGTCATTAGACCTTGCATCTCCACCTTGCTTCTCTCCTATGAAAAGTTATAAACATACAAAAATCCATCCTCAAAAACAGTTTAAAGTCTATCTAATTTTGTCTGTAATCAATATCAAGCAGATTAACCTATTAGTTTTCTGTAACTTTGCTATCTTATTTTCTCTCTGAAGGCTATATTTGGGCTTAAACAATTCAGATATTTTTCATTTCTTTGAGAAAATTTTCTAATGTTTCATACAGGGACATTGTGGTACAGTGGAAAAGCCAGAGAACTGTGGACTTGGATAGTCAAGAGTCAAACTTCCAATTCTGCCACTTATCAAATGTAGAACTTTAGGCTGCCTTGAAAATCATTCTTTCCTGTGAATCCTCTGGAAAAGAAGGGTAAAGTATTTCTCTTTCAAGAAGGGATCAAAGAACTCTGGCTTGCAAAGGATTTGGACACTACAACATGACTGGGGCATTATAATTAATTGCCTAGCCTCTTCTTCCTCTTCCTTTATTCTATTTGTATTACACATTGGAGGACATGCACAAAAACCATGTTTTAGAAAGTGATTTTCATATTCCAAAGGCAAATATATTTTTATCAACTGGTATGTGCCATAGGCAAAAGAGTAAGCTATAAGGACATGATTCTTGCATGGGAAATGTGTTTGCTCTTCCACTGTTCCTCTTCTCCCTTTCAGCTCTTCTAACTTGACTGCTTTTAACTACCTCCTGCTAGTCATATGATAGTGTCTGTTTCCCAAGTTGCTGCTGTTTTTCTCTACTACTGAGCTTCATTATTTTGAATAGCAGCTTTAAATGTCACTTTGCCAGTTGTGAATCATGGGTGAGGCTACCTCACTGGATGCTAGAAAGTGCCATAAGTTCTGAATACCAAGTCCTCAGAAAATGCCAAAGCACTACAAGAGACTTAATTATCAGAATTACCACAAGTACAAATGGCAAGGCTGGGTGGAGTTGCCCAAAGAACATGATGTGGAAAGAAGGCCCTAGATTTGGAGTCAGAAATCCTGAGCTCAAGCCCCTCATTAACTCTGACATGAGTTATAATCATAATAACTCAGATTTATTTAGTGCATTATAGCTGAATAGTGCTTTCACATATATTCTATCATTGATTCTCTTAATTGGTTTCTCTGTTCCAGTTTCTTAATTCTCCAATCTTGCCAGTTAAAGTAAACTTCCTAAAACACAGGTCTGAACATGTCACATCAAATTATAAACCCTTTTGGGATTCCTAAATAAGTTGTCAACAAAACTACAGTATATTCCTCAAAACAAAATATGATGAGTCTATGAGAAATAAACATCTTATGTACTGATACTGCACAATCTTTGAGGCATGTCAAGTAAAATATAATAGTGAAATACATAACAGAAAGTAGAATATGCACTAATTGATATTTAAGCAATAACTATATATATTCCTTATTATATAAATATACAGAAAGGAAATAGCAAAAATAAAAATATAGAATCTCAAGAATAGGCCACAGAAATTTTTAATTGTTGTGTATAGTTATTACAACACATAAGCATATATTAACTTATATCTGATAGTTAAAACTGCCAATTTATTACTTTCACTTATGACTACAATTCATACTCTTTATGCCATTTAAAGACTTATAGAATATCCCTAAAAGATCTTATTTTTTTGACTGAGAATTTCATGCATGCATATAATTTTATATTTTATTTTCAACAATCCCCTACTATATACCTTAACATTTTTGAGATATTTAAAAGTTAATGGAATGAATTGGCTAGTTCCTCTGTCCTAACAAATTCTAGCTCACAGGTCTCTGACCATACAAAATAGTCCTTCAACTATCTACACACAGAGTTTTCTCCATCTTGCAACCTGAGCCCTAGCATCTTTTACAAATTACTACCTCCTCACAGTCATGCTCAAGTTGATCCTTTATCTCCTTTAAAGTCTATTCACACAATAATTCTATTAACTCAACAATGTAGCAGTACATTTTAACTTTTGGCATTTCCATCAGTTCTGCCATGGAGTATCTCACAATCAAACAACCACTACACATTGTGTCATACTTCTTCACATTCACATCTTCCACACTTAGTCTGGAATATTAAAATTTGCATAGGAGGTCTAAATGTTTTATTTTATTTTGTCAGAATGGGAACAATGCCTCTAATTTCCTGAGATATTTGAAACATATCTGTCATCAAAAATGAATGTTACACTGCCCTTTCTGTTAACTATCAATCCAGGGACAAATAGTTGAGGTGCCTATTTAACATACCAAAGTGAACTTGCCTGCCAGACTCTCCCAGCATTGCTCAGTTCCTCCCTGTTACAGGCTATGGCTGTCATATCCCACTCTCTACCCTGAACTCTACACCCTGGGGAATAGGCTGTACTTCTACCAGCTTCCCTTCTTTATATAATCTAGATATTTTGGTTACTTGGCCTTTTAGGTCTACGATTACCCTCCTGGCTTCTTGATCTGGCTCTCCACTCCTACCTACCCAACTTCTTGCCTCTTCTCACATGGTTCAGCTCAGGATCATGTTTACTCTGAACTCTTCCAAATATCTCTGCCTCTGGCTGCTCTCCATTTTACCTACAATAAACTTTCTCCTCCATCATACCTAAGAGTAGTCATGTCATTTCCTTTTTCTTTCATTCATTCACTTTCTTAATTTGTTGTGTTTAAATAATTCAAACCTATCATTATGTCTTTTTTAAAAATTATTATTACATTTATATATTATTTGTGTGTATGTGCCATGGCATGAGTGTGAAGGTCAGAGAACAACTTGCAGTTGTTAATTTTCTCCTTCTGCCTATGGATCTGGGGGATATACGTCAAGTTTGATAATGAGTGGCATCAAGTGCTCCTTCCTGCTGGGTCACCTCATTGGCCCCATTATGTTCTCTTTAGCCACCAAAAACCTTTGAAATTAGTAGAATCAAATTGAGTAAGTTTGTATGAAATAGTGTGTAAGAATTACCTTTTGATAATTCCTGTAAGATAGGTCAACTGGAATGATAAAAGACAAAGGGAGTAAAAGTCATAAAATATTTTATAATATGCTAAACATATAAGGTAGTAATTAGTCAAATATTCCATCACTAAGATGAGAAATTAGTTTCATCAGAGCAGAAATACTGTGTTATAGTCAAATGTAAAGTATATAGAACAAGTTGAATCAATTTTTACAAAGTTCTTAATGGCTTATGTACTGCTGGTGTGTTTCCTTTTTATCTCTACAAAGCAGAAACAGTGATGCAAACTTTAATATGTAGCACATTTAACTGAAGCATTAAGAAAAGGATAGAGCAATACTTATTCCTAGCATCGATGTGGACTTTGGGAACCCATTCCACATAGAGGGATACTCCCCGAGCCAAGACACAGGGGGTGGGCCTAGGCCCTATTCCAAAGGATATGACAGACTCAGAAGACCCCCCTATGGAAGGCCTCACACACCTGGGGAGCAGAAATGGTATGTGATAGGTAGGGTTTTAGTTGGGGGATGGTAGGGGAGGAGGGGAGGGAAAGAGAACTGGTATTGACATGTAAAACAGTCTTCTTTCTAATTCAAATAAAAAATGGAAAAAAGAAAAGGATAGAGGCTTATAGCATAGAAAATTAGACAACTTAAAGTTAGCATTAATCAACCTTTTTTAGAGGCTTATAGCATAGAAAATTAGACAACTTAAAGTTAGCATTAATCAACCTTTTTTAAGTCCCTATTTATTTTATCTACCTCATATCTAGCTTCATCCATGTAACCATTTCCCCCACTTTTCCAATACCCTTATCTTGCCCATCAGCTTAAGTAGAAGGATCATTTATCTTCTTTTGTTTAGCATTCCAGCTCTTGGCATAAAATCCCAACTTCTGTTTAGATCAGCACTACAGAGATAAATATTCACTAAAGTTACCTTCTTGATAATGCATCATGTACATAGCATCTACCTATTTCTATAACTATATGGTAATATACAGATTTATTTCTCAAGTAACATGCCACTTATTCACCAATACTCAACAAATTACATCCCTTTCTTGTTAGTTACTTAATGCTACACAACAAATTACTCCTCAATTATAGCAACCTAAAGCATTAGATACCATCTCACATACATGTTGTGGATAATAGCCCAGAGAAATTATATTTCTGGCTTTAGGTCTTATCATGTTGTAGTGAAGAATTCACTAGAGTACCATTATCTGGAGCTAAAGTAGGTGCTTAAAAGCTCACTTGGGTGGATGTTGTAATAATTTGGTTCCTTGGAGGCTTATAAGCAGGAAATCATGATTCTTTACCATATAGGCCTCTATATACCAGAAATTTCTGTCCTATGAAAGAAAATTGGGCCATTGCCAGACAAGGCTATTTGAAAGAGAAGAAATCAAGCTACATTGACTTTTATAGTATGATTTTTGAAGTTATATATCATCACTTCTTCCCATAGTTGTCTCCATAAATACACTTTTTGAATAAAATCATAAAACCTTATGCTTAAAAATAGAGAAATTGGTCTTCTAGCATACTAAAATATCAATAATTTTCAATTCTTCCATAATCTATCTAACATCTTGTCATGTTTTTACTTGTTGTTTAGCATTCCAAGGTTTAAAAAGGCATATTAATGTTTTAGCCTAACGTTTTCCATTCATCTTTGAATGCAAAAGTAGCTCAAAATGTAAGAGTATTTAAGTCTTATACATAATCACAAGAATTTGTAATTGAGTGTGCTTTGACCAGGCCAGAAGATATAAAATAATCCAAATTGAGAATTTGAAAAGGAGAAGGTACTCTATCACAGAGTAGTCTTGGGAGACAGATGGTGATGGAAATGGAAATATTTGCAGGCCAAAGCAAGACTACAAATCTTACATGAACATACTATCTTAAGCCTGTTGACTATGACTTTTCTTCTCACCCTTGTCCCTGAAAGTACATGCTATGAACACTGGGAAAGTTAAGCAAAAAGTCGCCTTTTAATATAGGTAAACTTCAGCATAGATAGGATCAACCAGAGCTGTCACAATGTCCCAAAAGTATACATTAGAAAGAGTTGGGTATGATCAAGAAGTATTAAACCAGCTGAGCTGTAGTCTCTGGGAAGCTTCCACTGTATTTATCATGGTGCTGGCAATACGAAGTGAGGATGCCTCCTACATTGCCAACTCTTAAATACCATGTTCTATACACATGGAAACCCCACCCTTCCAACCACTGTTTCTAGACTACTACTGGGTGCAAAATGACAGAAGTTGCTAATAGAAAGTAAGAGAAGTATGAGTCCAAGTAGGGACTTAGAAGAGAAGAAAAAGGCATAGAAAGAGGTCAAGAATCTATTTAAGAGAGGCAGAAAGAAAACAGGAAATGGGAATTCAAGCTTCATTATCCCACTGGACTATCCTTACAAATCAAAAACTCAAGGTTAAATTATAAGTAAATTTAAGGACGTGGCTACAAAGGATTAAACTCCAAATGTAGTGCTATATTCAGCACCAATCCCTATATAATTTTATTGACTGAATGTTAGTAAATCTTTTCTCTGTTTATGGCATGTTTATCCACATGAACTCTGCAACATAATATTGGAGAGAGTGACTACTAGGAATGATTGTATTAGGACTTTTAGTTTCAATGACTCTTCTCTCTCCATATTAGACTAGATTCAGCATCCTATGCAACTTACTTCTACAATAACACTTAGTCAAATGTATTGAAATTTTGTTTTTTGTTTGTCCTTCTTTCTCCCCCAAACAGAATGTGAACTCACTGAGGGCAGAAACCATAAATTATTTACTTCTGTGTTATCAATGCCAATACTTTGTGTGATACCACATGAAGGCTCACTGCAAATTAATTAATACATTTCTTCTAAATTTTAATTGCAATATAAAGTCAATGACAACATACTGAAAAGATTCTGTGAAATTTTTGAACCTAAAAAAAGAAGGCTGTAAAAGGTAATAGTGCATTTCAGACAAAGTTTGCTGATATTCATTATGTAAGAATCTTTAACTGAGGTCACAAGGGTTGTCCTTTTCATTCAAAATCATGGTTCTTTGAGAGACTAGCAAGATAAGTATTCACAGAATTCAAGGCCTTCAACAGAGTTAAGTAAATATAAGAATTAACTCACTGGTAACCCAGTCACAAAAAGACCAACATGGTATTTACTAACTCATATATGGATTTTAGACATAGAGCAAAGGAGTACCAGCCTACAATCCACACCACTAGAGAAGCTAGGAAACAAGGAGGACCCTAAGAGAGACATACATGGTCCCTTGGAGAAGGGGAAAGAGACAAGATCTCCTGAGTTAATTGGAAGCATGGGGGGAGGGGAGAGGGAGCTAGGAGAAAGAGAAGGGGAGAAGGGGAGAGGATGACATGAGGGAGCAGGAAGATTTAGTCTGCGGAAGAATAGAGGAGAGCAAGAAAGGAGATACCATTATAGAAAGAGCCATTATAGGTTTAAATAGAAATCTGGCACTAGGGAAATGTCCAGAGATCTACAAAGTTGAGACCAACAAACAATCTAAGCAATAGTGGAGAGGCTACCTTAAATGCCCTTCTCCAATACTGAGAATGATAACTACCTTATATGCCTTCCTAGAGCCTTCATCCAGTACCTGATGGAAGTAGAAGCAGATACCCACATCTAAACACTGAACTAAATCCTGGAATCCAGTTGCAGAGAGGGAGGAGTGATGAGCAAAGGGGTCAAGACTAGGCTGGAGAAACCCACAGAAAGAGCTGACCTGAACAAGGGGGAGCTCATGGACACCAGACTGATAGCTGAGCATAGGACTGATCCAGACCCCCTGAACATTGGTGTCAGTGAGGAGGAGTAGGTAATCTATGGGGCCTCTGTTAGTGGGTTAGTATTTATTCCTAGTACATGAATGGACTTTGGGAGCCCATTCCACATAGGGGGATGCTCTCTCAGCCTAGACACATGGGGGAGGGTCTAGGCCCTGCTCCAAATGGTATGGCAGACTTTGAAGATCCCTGCTGGAAGGCCTCACCCTCCCTGGGGAGCAGAAAGGGGATGGGATAGGGGTCTAGTGGGGAGCAGGGGAGGAGGGGAGAGAGAGGGAACTGGGATTGACATGTAAAACAAGCTTGTTTCTAATTTAAATTAAAAAATACTTAAAAATAAATGAAAGGAAAATAGAAAAATAAAAAATAAATATTTTCATTAAAATACAGATTGAAAGAATGGTTATGAGAGCCTAGAAAATATGTGGAGGAGGAAAAGATGGAGACAGAATATTTGATATTATAAAGACACTATTGGATGTCAATTCTATGTTTTCTGACATAGTAAAACAACTATGAATGACTGCAAATAACATATATCTCAGGATAACTAGTAAACATTATAATAGTCACAATACAAAGAAATTATAAATATCTGAGATGTTGGATAGGTCAATTACTATAATCTGATTATTAGTAAACTATTCATATATCAAAATATCATGCCATATCCTATAAATATATTGTTATTCTCGATAAAAACAAATAACTACTTTTAAAATGTAAAAAAAAAACAATGAACTCACTACAGAAATTAAGAAGTAAGTTTTTAAAAGCATATTGATGGGCTAGTATATCTTTACCAGCTGACAACGGAAATCAGTTTCATTACTATTTATCAAGTTACCAGGCAAAATAGTCAATTCTGAATAAGAATTTGAAGTAAAATAGAAACAGATGATAAGGAAGAAAAGTGTGATTTAAACTGGCAAAGGTAACTTTGGAGGGAAAGGTCACAAATTTGCAGAGCAACTGTTATGTAAAAAATGTCTTTGGAAGGCAAATTATTTTTGATTAATATTAATCTTTCTCTTTTAATTGTTTTTGATTGTCACATAGTAATTGCCCATATTTATGAGTTATTATATAATGCTTTGACTCATATATATTAGATGATATTTTACATGGCTACCACTTTCAACTTTTACCACTTCCTTTTTTTTAAATATTATGAGATATTAATTCATTGATGTACTTAATACATCTGATATTTAAATAATATACTAGTTTACAAAGCACACATATTTCTTGGTAGTTAAATCATGACAGATAGAAAGAGACAAGGAGAATGGGGAGAGGGAGAGACAAGTAAGGGGAAGAGTTGTCAACAAGTGATCTTTTAATTATATATAAAAGCTAGATCTCAGCAAAAACACAATCTGTCAAAAATCTCCCTCCAGATCAAAAGATTCTGCAGTATTATCTTCCTAATATCATCTTCTCCTCTTTCTACAATTTTAATCCCTCTATCAACCCCCAATCCAAACACTCCCTTGCTTTAGAAAAAATTAATCTAACCTTATTTCCCACTTCAATATCAATCTCAGAACTAGGGTGGAGATAAGTTTTTCTATGGGTATTTTCTATCTTGTTAGAGGAATCAGAATCCCAAGTCTAAATTATTAAATCCAGTGTTGTCCCCTTGCCATAATGATTAAATCATAAAGAATCATGTGACCTAATGTAAGTTAATATGCTGTCAGAACTACTTTTCTAAAGATGACTGAGAAATGAAAGAGAATTTTCAATAATGGCTATACTGTCTATGCTTTTCAATATTTGTTTGTGCACATAGTTGCACAATATTTCCTACCATGAGAAAATACAGAATAAATAACATTTAACATATTGAAAGGGAACAGATGCAGAACATGTATAGAACAAGAACCAAAAAACTAGAAAGATTTCAAGGACACTCCAAACTTTTTGGTTACAATAGTCAGGTGAGAGAATGATATTGATAACTGGCAAAAAGAAAAACAATAGGAAAAGTGAGATTCAGGTAAGTTACAAAGATAATAAATAAATAATAATTGTGATAATGAATATATTTACACAAAGAGTAATAATTAAATTGGAGTAAAGCCAACCCTGAAGTCAAGGCTATTATCTCTCTACTTAAAATTATGCAAACCAATATGGGTCCTTAATCCAACTTCTTTGAGTCAGCTATCCACTCCTTGAAGCCAAAGAATTTTAACTTACATGTTCTTACATGACTTCTAGTCATCCAGCAGTTTGGTATGCTTCAGTAGTTGCCAAACTAAGTACCAACACTAATGCATAGGGAAGATATTTAATATGGAAAAGGGGGGCTTTGAGTGATAGTTAAGAGCATGCACTGCATTTGCAGAAAATCTGAATTTGGTTCCTGGAACATACATCATCCTAAATTGAGAAAAACTTGAAGTTTTCCCACAGAAGGGTGATGTTGGCTATGGGTTCCTTGTATATAGCTTTTGTTATGTTTATAATTTAATGGGATATATTCTGATATTATCCATTCCCAACTCCTCCCCTTAATTCCTCCTGTATCCACCTAAGCTTCTCTTCAATCCCAATCTTTTGTCCTTGGATATTTTTATATGTACAATTTAAAAGCCCATTGCTTCCAATTTCTTCTGTCCGTATACATCTGGTTGTAGGGCCATCAACTGGAGCCTCGTTCATCTAACATAAGACATATCCTTAAAGAAAACTGACTCTCCCTCTCCCACAAGTCATTAGTTGTTCATATTTTCAGTTAGGTATAGGGGTTCACAAACCCCTTCTTGCTCTGTCCTAAAATTTTGAATGGCTTAGTCTTGTGCAGGTAATGGCAGTTGCTATGACTAGGTAACTACAGTGATTCTATCATGTCGACAAGGCACTATTTGCTCTAATCCTAAACCATCTATTGCTCTTACATTTTTTTCTGGCCTTTCCCCTGTAATGGCCCCATAGTCATGGGGGGCAGGACTTGTGATATGGATGTCCTATTTGTTGATGGACACTCTACTGATACTTATTATTTTCATTTTTCTCAGTTTCTGCATTTATCACCATCCACTGAACAAGGAAACTTCTCTGATAAGGTCTGAGAGCTACACTAATCTATGGATAGAGAAATGTGAATTTAGAGAAAATTTTGACACTATATCCATTTAACTAAACAATATTAGTAGGTCCCCACTAGGGCCCATGAGCCCCCAACTACAGGTTCTTGGTCAGATGCTTGGTACCAGCATGTGTTCCCTCCTATGAAAGGTCTTAAATCAAATTAGAAGCCAGTTGGTTAACCCCATAACATTTGTGCCACTACTGCACCCATTGGGAGCCTGGGGGGAGGGGAGAAGGAGTTCAGAGAAAGAGAAGGGGAGAAGACGAGGGTAGAAGGGGACATGAGAAAGCAGCAAGGTTGAGTCAGGGGAAGAATAGAGGAGAGGAAGAAAAGAGATACCATAATAGAGGGAGCCATTATAGGTTTAAAGGGAAATTTGGCACTAGGGAAATGTCCAGAGATCTACAAGGATGACCCCAAGCAACAATCTAAGCAATACTGGAGAGGCTACCTTAAATGCCCTTCCCCTATAATGAGAATGATGACTACCTTAAATGCCCTTCCCCTATAATGAGAATGATGACTACCTTAAATGCCATCCTAGAACCTTCATCCAGTAGCTGATGAAAGCAGAAGCAGAAACCCACAGCTAAGCACTGAACCAAACTCTTGGAATCCAGTTGCAGAGAGGGAGGAGTGATGAGCAAATCGGTCAAACCCAGGCTGCTGAAACCCACAGAAACAGCTGACCTGAACAAGTGGGAGCTCATGGACCCCAGACTGATAGCTAGGAAACCAACATAGGACTGATCCAGATCCCCTGAATGTGGGTGTCAGTGAGGAGGCCTCACCAATCTATGGGGTCTCTGATATAGATCAGTATTTATCCCTAGCAAAAGAGTGGACTTTGGGAGCCCATAGAGGGATACTATGAGCCTAGACACATGGGGGAGGGCATAGGCTCTGCTCCAAATGAAGATCACCCATGGAAGGCCTCACCCTCCCTGGGAAGCAGAAAGGGGATGGGATAGGAGGTTAATAGGGGGCGGGGAGAAAGGGAGGAACAGAGAACTGGGATTGACATGTAAAACAAGCCTGTTTCTAATTTAAATAAAAACTAGAAAATAAATAAATAATAAATAAAACACCCATGCATTAATATTAGAAATAGATCCAAACTCATAATGTTATATATTCTCTTTAATATACTGGTGAAAATTTTTGATGTTGTTAAAATTTGTATATAGATACTTGGAATATTGATTGATTGTATTTTTGCAGGTAATGTGTTACCAGAGTAATGTGAGTAATGCTAGTCTTATAGAATCATTTTCAGTGTTCTCATTTTTTGAGGAAATATTTTATAAATTCCCAAATACCTTCCTATTCACATGACAATTTAATTTTTATTTGCTCATAATTTTTAGTGTTGAAAACAGTGTGTTTCTATAAATTCTTTTCCCATTTCACCCAAGTAATTTTATTAGTTATATTTGTAGAGATTTGGTATTAATGCCTAACAGAAATAATTTAAGAATTTATTATAGATTGCAATTTATGATGACTTAAATTCAAGATGGCAGGGGAAAAATGAAGAAGCAGTTCACAACATGGTAATAACCTATGCATAGCCTGTTCATATCAAAGTAGACCAGGAATAAGGTAGAAAAATGGCATAATCTATAAAGGCATACACTTGGTGACCTACCTAAGCCAGAAAGTTTACATCTCCAAAAGATTCTGTAATCTGACAAAAAAATATTAGTACCAAACACTCAAAACATGAACCAGCAGGATATATTTTAAATTTAAATTATAATATATGTCATGTTTGTTATCATACAAATCTCCATTATTTGTCGTGTCTATCTCGACCAGCAAGAAGGACACGACCACGACTCTTCTTCAAGCAGTTTATTCAGGAACCTTGTACATCAGCTTCTCTCTTCTCCCAGACCCCCCCCTGCAAGCCCTTAAGTAGATGCTCAGTGCCCAATCAGCTCATGCCATCTGGCAATCCCGGATAGGCCACAGAAGGAGGAAGTGTGCCAGATGCCTCAAGCACTTCCAAGTAAGGTTTGATTACAGCTAAGCTCGGACTACCTGGCATCCAGCCAGGCACCATCTTAGGGCTGTGGCTCTCCACAGTTATTAGTATAGATTTGTTTTAATGTCTATAACATTGGTCAAGGTGTCAATCATTCTAATAAAAGTAGCAGTAATTTGAGTCTTCTCTGTTATTTTCTTAATCTATTTGAAGATCTGATATATTTTGAAGATTCAACTTCTATTTACATATTTTTGTCTATTGTTTATCTAGTCAATGCTTTATTTTTCTCTATTATAATATAGTAATTTGATCTTTAAGCTAAGGGTTCAATAACTTCATTTTTAAAGATTAAGTTATTGATTCAAAATATTTGCCTTATTTTTTGTATGCACATGAAAGAGAAAACATATATTTGTCATCTGCCTTTTTTCTTTTATTGAAAAAAAGATTCCTTTTAAAACAATATATTTTGATTATGGTTTCATATATATATATATATATATATATATATATATATATATATATATATACAGAGAGAGAGAGAGAGAGAGAGAGAGAAAGGCTACTCATTTTGTACATTAATTTTGTATCCTACTATATTGCTGAAAGTGTTTATCAGCTGTAGGGGGTTTCTAGTGAAAATTGGAAGATTATTTATGTATACTATTACATAATTTGTAAATACAGATACTTTAAGTTCTTCCCTTCCTATTTGTAACCCCTTGATCTCCTTACTGCTTTAGTTAAACTTAAGTACTAAATTAAATCAATGTGGAAAAAGAAGAAAAACTTTTTCTTGTTCCAAATTTTAATAGCAATGCTTTGAGTTTATCTCCATTGAAGCTGGCTATGGTCTTGCTCTAAATTGTCTTTATTATGTTTGTGTAAGACCCTTGTATCTCTAATCTCTCTCTGGGACTTTTATCATGAAATGGTGTTGGAGTTTGTCAAGCTGCTCTTCTGTATCTAATGAGATGACCATGTAGTTTTTGCCTTTCAGCTTGTTTATATGGTAGATTTATTTATTTATCTGTTTATTTATTTGTTTAACTATGTTGAACCATTCCTACATCACTGTGATGAAACCTACTGGGTCATGATGGATGATCTTCTTGAGGTGTTCCTGGAATTTGTTTGCAAGTATTTTACTAAAACATTTTACACCTATGTTCATAAGGGAAATTGGTTTGTAATTCCCTTTTCATTCTCTTTTCTTGTTGATTCTTTGTTTGTGGTTTGGGTATCAGCCTAACTGTGGCTTCATAATTGAATTGGACAATGCTCCTTCTATTTCTGTTGGTTTTAACTCTTTGAAAGTCTGGTAGAATTCTCTTGTGTGCTCGCCCTCCCCCTCTCTCCCTTCCTTCCTCTCTTCCTCCATCCCTCCCTTCCTCCTTCCCTCCATCCCTCCTCCTCTCTCCTTTCCTTCCTCTCTTCTTCCATCCCTCCCTTCCTCCTTCCCTCCATCTCTCTCTCTCTCTCTCTCTCTCTCTCTCTCTCTCTCTCTCTCTGTCTGTCTGTTTGAAGACTTTAAATGACTGCTTCTATTTCATTAGGGGTTATAGGCACATTTAAATTGTTTATCTGATTTGAATTAATATTCTTAGGTGGTATATATAGAGAATATTAGTGGGTTATTGGTTTTTAAAGTATGTCCTTAGAAGTCACTTAATTTCTTCAGTGTCTGGTGGTATACCCCTTTTCATTTCTAATATTTTTCTTCTGTCTTTGCCATTTAATTTGGTCAGGGGATTCTCAATTTTAGGGGTTTTCTCAAGTAAGCAACAATTTGTATCATTGATCCTTCATATTATTTGTTGTTGTTGTTTCTTTTTATTGATTTTAGCCCTGAAATTGAGTATTTCTTGCCATGTGCTCCTTCTGAATGTGATTTCTGCTTTTTGTTTTAGAGCATTAAGGTGTGCTCTTAAATTGCTGGTATGGGATATCTCCAATCTTTTTCTTTAATGTAGGCATTTTTGCTATGAACTTGAATCTTAGAACCTCTTTCATTGTGCCCCATATGTCTGGATAATTTGTGTTTTCATATTCATTAAATTTTAGAAAGATTTTATTTTCTTAATTCCTGTCTTGCCCCATTTTTCATTCAGTAGAGAGTTTCAGTTTCCATAGGTTCCTAAAGTTTCTCTTGTTTCTGTTGTGAATAGTCAGCTTTAATGTTTGGTGGTCAAAGAAAATAGTGTTACTTCAATTTTATTGTATCTGTTGAGTGTTTCTTTGTGTTCAAATATGTAGTCGGTTTTGGAGAGAGTTTCATGAGGTGCTGAGGAGAAGGTATAACCTTTTGTGTTTGGGTGAAATGTTCTGTAAGTATCTGCTAGGTCAATTTGATTTATGGTATCAATTACCTCCAGCATTTCTCTGTCAAGTTTCTGTGTGGATGACCTGTTTATTTAACTAAAATGGGGTATTGAAGTTGCCCATTATCACTGTGTGAGGGTCAATACATGATTGAAGCTGTAATAATGTTTCTTTTGTGAAATTGGGTGTCCTTGCATTTGGGACATAGATGCTAAGAATTGAAATGTCCTCTTGGGTGGATTTTCCTTTGATAAGTATGTAGTGTCCTTCCTTATCTCTTTTGATTAGATTTTATTAGAAGTTTATTCTGTCAGACATTAAAATGGCTATGCCAGTTTGATTCTTAGGTCCATTTGTTTGAAATATATTTTCCCATACTTTTCCCTTCAATTTTATCCTTAATGTTTCTTGGATGCAGTAAAAAATGGATCTTATTTCAAATCTAATGTTAATCTGCCTTGTTTGGGGGGAATTGAGTCCACTGAGATTGAGAGTTATCAATGAGCAGTACTTATTGATTCATGTTACACTTTTGTTGTGGTGTGTTTTTCTCCTTCTTCCGATTTATTGGCCTGATATTATTTATTATTTCTTGCATTTTCTTGGGTGTGGTTAACCTCATCAAGTTATAGTTTTCCTTTTGTTGTCTTCTGTTGAGTAGGATTTATAGAGAGATTCTACTTAAGTTTGGTTTTATGATGAAGTGTGTTTCTTCACGTACTGCAGTTGAAACTTTTTCTAGCCATAGTAGTTTGGGCTGACATCTGTGGACTATTATAGTTTGTAGAACATGTGTCCAGGCACTTCTGGCTTTTAATGTTTTCACTGAAAAGTCAGATGTTATTCTCTCCTTATATGTTGCTTGGCCTTTTCCCTTGTAGTTTTTAATATCCTTTCCTTGTTCTCTGTATTTATTGTGCTCATTATTATGTGCCATGGGAAATTTCTTTTCTGGTCCAGTCTATTTGGTGTTCTGTATGCTTCTTGTACCTTGTTAGAAACTTCCGTCTTCAGGTTGGGGAAATTTCCATCTACAATTCTGTTGAAAATATTTTCTGTGCCTTTAACTTAGGTTTCTTCATCTTCCTCTATTCATATTATTTGTTAATTTTGTCTTTTCATAGTGTTCCAGTTTTCCTGGATGTCTTATGCCTAAAGACTTCCAGTTTTCCTGGACTGTTTTGCCTGAAGGTTCTTTTCTAGATTAGATTTAACATTTTCTTTGGATTAGGTATCCATTTCCTCTATTATGTCTTCAATTTCTGAGATTCTTCCATAAGGCTTGCCTCTCAGTTTCATGTTCAAGTTCCTAAATTTTTCATTTCCACTTTTCCCTCTCTTTGGTTTATTTTATTGATTCTATTTTTACTTGAAAGTCTTGAAATATTATTTTCATTCATTCAACTGTTTTAACATAAAATGTTTAATCAAATTTTTCCTTTCCTCTTTAAGGACCCCTTAACATATTCTAAAGGTTATTTTGTTGTCCTTGCTTGTGTTTCAGCTATATTGCATTTCTTGGGGCCTACTGTGATAGGTTTGCTGTGTTCTAGTGGAAACATATTGTCCTGCCAGTTATTCATTGTGTTTTTATACTGGTGCCTAGGCATCTGAGTCTGATATGATTATAATTATAATTTATGGCATGTACTCTTGTCCTTGTTAGGTGGGTGTTCCATTCCTTGGTTTCTGTTGCCATTTCTGATTCTTGGGATATTATGGTGACTGTGAGTTCTTGGAAGTAAATGCTTCTGATATCTGGCCAGATGTGGTCAATAGAAGTTCAGATAGAATGTGTGTTTTGGCATTGGAACCTGATACCTAAGAATGGAAATGATCTAGAAGTGGGAGACCTACAGGTTTCCATACAAGGGAGGAAATGAGAGCTTTCCATCAGGATCTACTTAGTCCCTTCACAATGGGGTTAGAGAAAGAGAGGAAAGGCAATAATAGCATGTAGTCTGCTACAAACCTGTGGATGAGACTGGGGGATTGAATTTGTTGGAAAGGTGGGAGAGTAAAGATCTGAAGATTCCCTACCTGCATTCCTGGCATATCTGCTTCCTTGCCCAAAGTGGTTGGTGGGTTTCCAGGGAATTCTTGAAAGAGTTGGTGGCTTAGATAAAGTAATAGGTTATGAGGAAAGCTGTATAAGAATATCTGCATTATTCTTGCTCGATGTAACAGAGAAGACGGGTAGATTGCAGCAAGTGGTCTACTACAGAGATGGAAATGAGACTGGAGGACTGGACTTGGGGAAGAAGAGTGATAGAGAAATTCTGGAGATCACCTACCTGCTTCCCTGGCTGGCTAGCTTTCTGATTTTCTGGTACCTCATTTGATATAATGTTTTCCATTTTCCTGTAAATTTTATCATTTAATTTTAATTTTGTTTATGTTTCAATAAAATTTAATTGTGTATTTTCATTATCCACACATCTGTTGTTGGACTTATAGGCTTCTTGCATTCCTTGTAAGTATGCCCAAATTGAAAAATAAAACAGAAAGGCAAATATAACTGTATTAAGATACAGAGCCTTTGGGTATCTGTACAAGAGTAATATAATAGAATTACATAGTAATTTTATTTTTAGTTTATGTCTTAAAGAACTATTCACACTTATTTCCATGGAGGTTGCACCAATTTATACTTCCACTCTAATAGCAATTCTGTCTCACATCATTTCCAGCATTTGTTTTACTTTTTTTACAGATTTTTTTATTTGAATTAGAAACAAGATTGTTTTACATGACAATCCCAGTTTCCTCTCCCTCCCCTCCTCCTTTACCATCCCCTCAAACTAAAACCACATCTATCACATATCCTTTCTGCTCCCCTGGGAGGGTGAGGCCTCCCACAGGGGGGTGTCATCAGAGTCTATCATATCCTTTGGGATAGGGCCTAGGCCCACCTCCATTTGTCTTGGCTCAGGGAGTATCCCTCTATGTGGAATGGGCTCCCAAAGTCGACACCTATGCTAGGGATAAATACTGAACTACTACAGGAGGTCCCATAGATTTCCGAGGTCTCCTCACTGAAACCCACATTCCTGGGGTCTGGATCAGTCCCATGCTGGTATCCCAGCTATCAGTCTGGGGACCAAGAGCTCTCCCTTTTTCAGGTCATCTGTTTCTGTGGGCTTCAACAGCCTGGTCTGGACCCCTTTGTTCATCACTCATCCTTGGCTGCAACTAGATTCCAGTTCAATTCAGTGATTAGTTGTGGGTGTCTGCTTCTATTTCCACCAGATGTTGGATGAAGGCAATAGGATGGCATATAAGTCAGTCATTAATCTCATTATCAGGGGAGGGCATTTAAGGTAGCCTCTCCTCTGTTGCTAGATTGTTAGCTGGTGTCATCTTTGTAGATGTCCAGATATTTCCCTAGTGCCTGATTTCTCTGTAAACCTAAAATGTCTCCCTCTATTATAGTATCTCCTTTCTTATTTTCTACTGTTCTTCCCCTGACTCAACCTTCCTGCTCTCTCATGTCCTCCTCTCCCTTTGTCTTCTCCTGTTCTCTTTCTCCTAACTCCCTCCCCCCTCCTCCCATGCTCCCAGTTTGCTCAGGAGATCTTGTCCCCTTCCTCTTCTCTGGAGGACCATGTATGTTTCTCTTAGGGTCCTCCTTGTTCACTATCTTCCCTGGCAATGTAGATTGTAGGCTCTTAATCCTTTGCTCTATGTCTAAAATCCCTATATGAGTGAGTGCATACCACATTTGTCTTTTTGCGATTGGGTTACCTGGCTCACAATGGTTTCTTCTAGTTCCATCCATTTTCTTGCAAATTTCAAGACTTCATTGTTTTTTTTTTCTTCTGAGTAGTACTCCATTGCGTAAATGTACCACATTTTCTCTATCCATTCTTCAGTTTAGGGGCATCTAGGTTGCTTGCAGGTTCTGGCTGTTACAAGTAGTGCTGCTATACATGTTGCTGAACATATGTCCTTCTTGTATGAATTTGCTACTTTTGGTTATATGCCAAAGAGTGGAATTGCTGGATCTTGTGGTAGACAGATTCCCATTTTCCTGAGGTATTGCCATACTGATTTCTAAAGTGGCTATATGAGTTTGCAGTTCCACCAGCAGTGGAGGAGTGTTCCCCTTCCTCCACATCCTCTCCAGCATAAACTGTCATTGGTGTTTTTGATTTTAGCCATTCTGACAGGAGTAAGATGGTATTTCAGACTTGATTTGATTTGCATTTCCCTGATGGCTAAGGATGTTGCACACTTTCTTATGTGTCTTTCAGCCATTTTAGATTCCTCCATTGAGAATACTGTATTTAGTTCTGTACCCCACTTTTTAATTCAAATATGTGGTCTTTTGGAGACCAGCTTCTTGAGTTCTTTGTATATTTTGGAGATCAGCCCTCTGTCAGATGTGGCGTTAGTGAATAACTTTTCTCAGTTTGTGGGCTGCCATTTTGTCTTGCTGATTGTATCCTTTGCCTTACAGAAGCTTCTCAATTTCAGGAGGTCCCATTTATCAATTGTTGATCTCAATGTCTGTGCTACTGGTGTAATGTTCAGGAAGCTGTCTCCTGTACCAATTAATTCAAGGGTATTTCCCACTCTGTCTTCTAATAGGTTCAGTGTGGCTGGATATATGTTTAAGTCTTTGACCCATTTGGACTTAAGTTTTGTACATGGTGATAGACATGGATCTATCTGCAGTCTTCTATATTCCAGCATCCAGTAATGCCAGCACCATTTGTTGAAGATGCTTTATTTATTCCATTGTATAAATTTAGCTTCTTTTTCAAAAATCGGGTGTTTAATAGGTGTGTGGGTTAATTACAGGGTTTTTCAACTCTTTTCCATTGGTATACCTGGTTTTTCTGTTGTTGAATGTGAGTTTATATTGTCTTCTTCCCATCCTTTCTTCCAGTGGGTGTAGCAGGAGTCCCTTCCTCTCCTGGTCAGTATGGGACCAAGATTCCCTTCTTGTAGATGCAAACAGTTCCAATACTCTGATAACTCTCCTCTTCTTGTGGATGGGGCTGGGACTGTTACCAGGCCTGGCAGTCTCTGGGTGTGTTGGATCCTGCTGAGTTCGGCTCCCTTGAGCAGATCCCCAGCGTCAGGTGTCCCTGAGCAGGGCAGCAGAACCCAAACCCTAGCATTTGTTTTCTTAATGAAAGCTATTCTTACTTAGAGTGTGCCCATGAGACCAGGGGATAAAAGAAATTTTAAGATGGGAGAGTGGGGGAGGTAATGGAACATATATGGCATGAAAGTGAAAACAGAAATGCTGGGGCAAAAGGTTTTACATACTGATGGAGGCCAGGGAGATGAGAAGGAAGAGAATTCTTGGCAACAGTCAACCAAAAGTAAGTATGTAGGAGATTTCCTACAGAAACCTGCAATTTTGTAAGATAACTAAAAGTTTAAAATCAATGTTTTGCAATAGTCCCAGATTAGTAAGCTCACTGTCCAAGTTCACTCAGAAATCTTCAATTCTTTTAAGCTACATGCACTGTTTCTTCACCGTGAATTAATTTCTTGTCACTTGTTTGCTTTGTTTTGTTTTTGTGTTTTTCATTATTTTTATTTTACATACCCACCACAGTATCCCCTCCTCTCCTTCTATTCCTTCCCCTTCCAATATACCTCCCATACATTCCTTCTCTCCCCCTGCATCAAGGCTGAACAAGGCATCACACCATAGGGAGTAGGTTCTAAACTGCCAGCTCATTCATCATCAACAGGTCCTGATCCCTCATGCCTTACAATTTACGAACCATTCAATGATTCATTATGTGCATCCAACCCTAATATATTTATTCGTGCATTTACAGATTAGTAATATCCTTTGTAGCCATACAGACATACTGCTAGGTCTGTGTTTTGAGTTATGAAAACAGAGATGAACACTTAGCATCACTTACTTCAGCAGGCCTCAGAAAGAGTAAACCATGAATGAAGTAATTTTCAAATAAAACCAGCTTGTTTCAGAGTTGGACCTACCCAAGGTAAGTTCACTGTACTGCATTTTGAAGATGGTAGAGCAAATATGTGTTAAAACAGCACAGAATTCTGTATACATTTAAGATGGCTTTAAATTGTATATTCATTTGATTAACATAAACCTTTTGCTACTTTCTAGAGCTATTTTAAAGGCAATTCTGACAACTATAATTGTTTTGTTTCTTTTCTTATTCTTATGTGAGCAAACTAGAATCAGTTAATTCCTATAAATGGTATCAGTTTTCTTCCCAAATAACCCCCCTTCTACTACCTTTTAGTGTGTGTTTGGCTCAATCCCCCCATAGCCACCATCACTTTTACCCACCAACTCATTCTCCTATCTGTCTGCCTGCCTGCCTGCCTGCCTATCTATCATTCACTAGCTCTATCTCTACTACTACCTCTCTCCTTATACTCCCTATGTCCACTTAGTAATACCTGTATGTGAAATACATGTGAGACAATCTATTAGAGCTTAAGTACCCTTTTACAGACAAGATCACTGGGAAAAAACTGAATCTCCCACAGGGAGAAAAACATCAATTGTCAATAGCTCCTCAGATGTGGACCTAGTAAGTCCACACAAATTTGCTTGCATATTTATGTTTTTTTCAGTCCTGACCAATTGGTAATGGATAATCAAGGGGTGAAAGATTGGAAGGACCAGAGGACCAGGAAGTATCCTGTGAGATTGTATCTCTTAGAAATGTCAGAAGCTACAACCATTAATTCTCACATAGTTGCTGAAACAACAACTGAACAAGGACAACACTAATAGAGATGCTAACATGGAAGGGGAAAACTCATGAGAGAGGCCTCAATTTTAGAAATGGTTAAATCAGCTAAGGAAGGCTTGACAGTGAAAGAAATAGCATTCCCCAGGGAAGAGCACACCAATGGTTATTTCTAGTTTGAGGAACCTCCACACTAATTTCCACATTGGTTTCCCAAGTTGCACTCCATATCAGTAAGTACTCCCCTTTCCTCAAATCTGCACTAGCATGTGTATTATTAATTTTAACCATTCTTCCTGGGGTAATATGAAAACTCAAACTAGTTTTAGGTTGTATTATTCTGGTGGCTAAGTATGTTAAAAAATGTTTTTCTTTACTTTTTTTAAATTATTTTTTCTGCAAATTTTTATTAATTTATTTTTTACGTTCCAATAATTTTCATTCAATGTCTTTTCATAAAAATGTGAATCAAAACAAGCAAACAAGCAAGGCAGGTATACAGAACATACCAAAAGAAGAAGAATACAAAAATAATGGAGTCCATTGTATGCTGGTCAACTGCTCTGGAGCAGGGGACCAGCCTGGAGTGTAATATACTCAATGTCACTTCACTGGAGAAAATTGATTTTCCCTTTTCCAGAAGTTATCAATTGCAAAATGCTTCTTGGCTAAGGGTGGGACATTGTGTCCACTTTCCTCTCTCAGTTCTGGAGGTTTGTCTGTTTTAAAATTGTTTGCATACTGTCAAAGTCTCTCTGAGTTCATATGTGTATTTTTCCTGTTTTGTCTGGAAGGCACTGTTCCCATCTGCAATTTTTGACTCTTACAATCTTTCTTCCACATAGTCTCTGAGCCTTGAGGGGAAGGGTTTAGTAACGACATCACATTTATTGCTGAGTGCTCCAAAATCTGCCCCACCTCTTTTTCTCCCTGTCTTCAAATTTTCCAGTTGAGGGTATCTGTGGTAATTATATTCTACAAAGCGAACCTTCCCTGATGATGATTGAACAGTGCACTGGTCTATGTCATTAGAAGTCATTTTTATTGTAGTGATGTTGAACAACTTCTTAAATATTTCTTAGCCATTTCTATTTCTTCTTCTTCCAGGAATTCTCCACTTCCTTGCATGCCCTAATATTTCATTTAGTCATTTGTTTCCTGCTATTAGTTTTTGAGTTCTATGTATATTCTGGAAATCTTCTACTTGTCCTAGTATAGGTAGGATGGAACGTTATTAGTTCACAGGCTTCATCTTCACATGAATTATAGTATTCTTTGTTGTACAGAAGCTTTTTTCAGTTTTATGAGGTCCCATCTGTTTGTCTTAATGTCTGTGCCTGTATTTTCTGGAATACTTTCTCCTTTCTATTTTATCAGACTCAGTGTATCAGGTCTTATGTTGAGGCCTTTCATTCATTTAAAGTTAAGTTTTGTACAGTGTAAAAAACACAGTTCTAGGTACATTCTTCTATATGTAACCATCAGTTTTATAAGAATCATGTGTTGAAGATGCTGTCCTTTCTCTAAATTGCCTTTTTTGGTTCTGTCAAAAATAAACTAGCAGTAGGAGTGTGGACTTACAACTGGGTTCTCAAGTATATTCTATGGATCAATATGTCTGTAATGCCACTATCATACTGTTTACAATACTATAGCTCTAAAGTGTTTTACACTTAAGAATAGCTATATCTACAGCAGTGTTTTCATTGTTCAGAATTGTGTGGGAAATCCTGGCTTTTGTATTTCCATATGAATGATGAGATGATATTTTTGAAAACTCTGTGAAGAATTACATTTTAATTTTAATGAGAATTGTGTTGAATCAATAGGTAAGTTGCTGTTTTCAGGTTGGCTATTTTTGCATTATTTCTATCACTCTACAAAAAATGATTTCCCAGACAACTATCTTTAATGGTGCTAGATGATGCTACACAAGTTGCAAAGGGAGAAAATTAATCAATAATCCTACCTAGATATGAACCAAGCATAGCAAGATATTCTCCAAAATGACTCTTATATCTTGTGGTAACCATCAGTTTTGTAATTGAACTTAAGACCCACTCAATAGGAAATAATTCCTAACTAGTATTGTACACATATCCAACTATCCAAGGCTGGTTAGGCCATGGACCCTAAAAGTGAAGCTACTACTGCTACTTTTCCAGGATAAAATAATCTCTAACCACTTTCTTAATGCTTATCCTTATACCCACAGTATAACACTCAATCCTCATCAAATGAGCTTGATTTGTAGCAGAAATGTATCATTACAGAATGCTATAATGTCAAAATGCAGTGAGCAACTGATCATGGGATGCCAAGCCCCAATATAACCCCTACACTAAGACTAAGGGACAACCACAGAAGAAGAGTTAGAGAGATTGTTATAAAAATGAGAAAACAAGAACATCTGCCCTACTATGAGACTTTGTCATTTATATATGACCAGCCAGTGAACTCCACTCATGAACTTTCAACAATATGGCTGTATAAAGAAGACTTGAACAATGACAACTCTGGTAGGTATGCCAATGTGGATGGGGAAAGGTTCATAAATCCTGGAGACCAAAGGCATCCTGAGATTGCCAAAGAAAAAAGCATGGCACTGCCTTTAACTCCTCTTAGTCAGACATCTGAGTAGCTGAGTAGTTGAGACATACTTTCGAGCAAAGATGGAGAAGTAGTTCTGTCCCATCCCCATATGTTAGCTGTGTGACCTTGGGCAGCTTGCTTATCTTTTTCAAGCTTCATTCTCTTAGTGACTAAAATGAAGCTTACTAACATTTGCTTTAGAGCTTGTGACAAATGTAAAATAAGACATGTATGAGAAAGTGTATAAAGAACTTTGCAAAAGCAAGGAACAGATAATGGCATTCTGTGGGTTAGGGATGAGAGGACCCTAAGGAACCTCTGATGTAGGATGTCCTTCTGTATGCTGTGAATATGTGTTGCTTTTATTGGTTGATAAATAAAGCTGATTTGTCCAATGGCCAGGGAAAACATAGCTAGATGGGAAATCTAAACACATATAAGGAGAGAGAAAAGGCAGAGTTAGGAGACGCCAGGTAGCCACTAAAGAAATAACATGCTGCTTGGACCATCACCAGTAAGCCACAGCATGTTGATACACAGATTAATAGAAGTGGATTAATTTAAATGCCAGAGCTAGTCAGTAATATGCCTGAACCATTAGCCAAACAATTGTAATTGATATTGAGACTCAGAATGTTACTTCACAAGCAGCTGCGGTAATTGATAGGCGGACAGAAAACATCCAACTACAGACATCCAAGAGTAAAACAGCAACTGGAAGTTTGCTACTCACTCACATACATCACATATTTCGAAGGCAGCATGGGCATGAAATGGGGAATAGCCTTCTGTGTATGTTTCTTTTCTTGGTTGATGAATAAAACACTGATTGGCCAGTAGCTAGGCAGGAAGTATAGTCAGGACTACCAGACAAGGAGAATTATGGGGAGAGACACAGAGAGGAGCTGCCAAGGAACACCATGTAGCAACAAGGAGGATAGGTAACTGGACATTCTCTGATAAGATAAGGTCATGAAAAATACATAGATTAATAGCTATGGGTTAATAATTAAGAGAGAGCTAGACAGTACAAAGCCTAAGCCATTGGACAAACACTTTATAATAAAAATAAAAATAATAAAGGGTTAAAATTACTATAACTCACACAAAGATACTATGCAGTAATATTAAGCATTATTGTATATTATTTATGGATATGTAGCTATTTAAGTAAACGGAACAAAATACAAAAACCAGAGATGCATAATCATAACATAAGCTGAGAAGAGAGCCTAAGACCTACAGAAGCATCAAAGAATATGGGACTCTGGGTCTGCACCACAGGCTGTAGCTGTGCCGTCCCTGGTAAAAAGTTGGTCTGGGGTCCATAGTGAATTCCAAAAGAATGATGTTGACCTGAGGGGTATGTAAGCAGAACATAAGCATTGCATAATTATAACAAACTATTTTTTAGAAAGATATAGCTATGGACAGTGACAAACCCTTGTACCTGTTGCACTTTGCAGGTTAGGGTCAGAGGATAAGAAGTTTAAGGGAAGTCTGAGCTGTATAGGGAGAGCCTGTCTCATCAGAATAAAGGAAGGGAGGGGAGAAAGGAGGGAAAGAAGATGGGAACATAGAAAGGAGAGATAGAATGAAGGAGGGGCAGAACATAGAAGGAAAAACATATTTCATAATTAAGCAAATAATATTGGAAAAATTGAATGTGTGTGTTTTGTGTGTATGTGTTTCTTTGTGTGTGTGTGTGTGTGTGTGTGTGTGTGTGTGTGTGTGTGTGTGTGTGTGTGTGTGTGAGTGTGTGTGTGTGAAAAACATGGACATAAGCCCAAAACTTCATAAATATATGAAAGTGTACAAATAAATACATGAAAACATAAAGTATAGGATTATGACTTCCTATTGTCATGAGGAGTCACCATGCTGATTTCCAAACTGATTATACAAGTTTGTACTCCCACCAGCAGTGGAGATGTGTTCTCCTTTCTCCACATCCTTTCCAGCATAAACTGTCATTGGTGTTTTTTACTTTAGCCAATCTGACAAGAACAAGATGGTATCATAGTTGTTTTCATTTGTATTTCCCTGATGGCAAAGGATGTTGAGCACTTTCTTATGCATTTTTCAGCCACTTTAGATTCCTCTATTGAGAAACACTGTATTTACTTCAGTACCCAAATTTTAAATTTGATTACTTGGTGTTTTGGTGACTAGCTTCTTGAGTTCTTTGTATATTTTGGAAATCAGCCTACTGTCAGAGGTGGGATTGGTGAAGATATTTCCCCATTCTCTGGGCTGCTGTTTTGTTTTGTTAACTGTGTCCTTTGCCTTAGAGAAGCTTCTCAGTTTCAGGAGCTCCCAATTATTAATTGTCGATCTCAGTGTCTGTGCTACTGGTGTTATGTTCAGGAAGCATTATCCTGTACCAATTCATTCAAGGGTACCTCCACTTTCTCCTCTAAGAGGGTCAGTGTGGCTGGATATATGTTGAGGTCTTTGATTCATTTGGACTTAAGTTTTGTGCATGGTGGTAGATATGGATCTATCTGCAATCTTCTACATGTCAGTGTACAGTTGTGCCAGCACCATTTGTTGAAAATCCTTTCTTTTTTCCATTCTATAATTTTAGTTTTCAAAAATCGGGTGTTCATAGGTGTGTGGGTTAATATCAGCTTTTTAAAATTCAATTCCATTGGTCTACCTGTCTATTTTTTGTGCCAATACCAAGCTGTTTTCAGGACTATAGCTCTATAATAGAGCTTTAACTCAGGGATGGTGATGCCTCTGGAAATAAATTTATTCTACAGGGTTGTTTTGGCTATCCTGGGCTTTTTTTGTTTTCCCATATAAACATAAATATTATTATTTCAAGGTCTATGAAGTATTATGCTGGTATTTTGATGGGCATTGCATTGAATCTGAAGATTGCTTTTGGCAAGATTCCCAATTATTTTGGATTTTTATATCAGAAACAAGCTTCTTTGGCATGGCAATCCCAGTTTCCTTCCCTCCTCCCCGCCCCCCCCATCCAAACCACTTTCTGCTCCACAGGGAGGGTGAGGCCTTCCATGGGGGAAATCTTCAAAGTCTGTCATATCATTTAGAGCAGGGCCTAGACCCGCCCTCATGTGTCTTGGCTGATAGAGTATCCCTCTATACAGAGAGTGCTCCCAAAGTCCATTCATATACTAGGGATAAATACTGATCCACTAACAGAGGTTCTATAGATTGCTCAGACCTCCAAACTGACATCCTTGCTCAGGGAGTCTAGAACAGTCCTATGCTGGTTTTCCAGCTATCAGTCTGAGGTCCATGAGCAACCTCTTGTTCAGGTCAAATGTCCCTGAGGGTTTCTCCAGTCTGGTTCTGTCCCCTTTGCTAATCACTCCTCCTCTCTGCAACCGGATTCCAGAGTTCAGCTCAGTGTTTAGCTGTGGGTGTCTGCTTCTGCTTCCATCAGCTACTGGGTGAAGTCTCTAAGATGGCATATAAGGTAGTCTTCAATCTCATTATCAAAGAAGGGCATTTAAGGTAGCCTCTCCACCACTGCTGAGATTGTTAGTTGGGATCAAACTCGTAGTTCTGGAAATTTCTCTAGTGCAAGAATTCTCTTTAAGCCTATAATGTCTCCCTCTATTGAATTATTTCTTTTCTTGCTCTCCTCAATTCTTTCCCTGATTAAGTCTTCCTGGTATATCATGTATTCCTCTCCCTTCTTTTTCTCCCTCTCTTTTTTCTACCTTCCTCTCCTCTCCCTCATTCTCCCAATTATTTCAGGAGGTCTTGTCCCTTTCCCCTCCTCCAGGAGACCATACATGTCTCTCGTAGGGTCCTCCCTGTTTCCTACCTTCTCTGGCAGTATGGATTGTAGGCTGGTACTCATTTGCTCTATGTCTAAAATCCATGTATGAGTGACTACATAGCATGATTGTCTTTTTGTGACTGGGTTACCTCACTCAAGATGGTTTTTTCTAGTTCCATCCATTTGCCAGCAAATTTCAAGATTTCATTGTTCTGTCCCCCCCCCCTGCTGAGTAGTACTCCATTGTGTAAATGTACCACATTTTCACCATCCATTGTTCAGTTCAGGGGCATTTACATTGCTTCCAGGTTCTGGCTATTACAAATAATGCTGCTATGAACATGGTTGAACAGATAACCTTGTTTATGAATGTACAACTTTTGGATGTATGCCTAAGAGTGGAATTGTTGGATCTTGTAGTAGATTGATTCCATTTTCCTGAGGCACTGCCATACTGATTTCCAAAGTGGCTGTACAATTTGACACTCCCACCAGCTGTGGAGGAGTGTTACCCTTTCTCCACATCCTCTCCATCATAAGCTATCATTGGGATCTTTGAGTTTAGCCATTCTGACAGGAGTAAGATGGTATCTCAGATGGTTTTGATTTGAATTTCCCTGATGGCTAAGGATGTTGAACACTTTCTTATGTGTCTTTCAGCCATTTTAGATCCCTCCATTGAGAATACTCTATTTAGTTCTGTACCCCAATTTTAATTGGATTAGTTGGTTTTATGGTGACTGGTTTCTTGAATTCTTTGTATATTTTGGAGATCAGCCCTCTGTCAGATGTGGGGTTAGTGAATATCTTTCCCATTCTGTGAGCTGCTGTTTTGTCTTGTTGACTATATACTTTGCCTTATAGAAGCTTCTCAGTTTCAGGAGGACCCAATTATTAATAGTCAATCTCAGTGTCTGTGCTACTGGCATTATGTTTAGCAAGTAGTCTCATATACCAATTTGTTTGAAGGTACCACCTACTTTATCTTCTAAAAAGTTCAGTGTGTCTTGATTTATGTTAAGGTTTTTTGATCCATTTGGACTTAAGTTTTGTGCATGGAGATAGATAGAGATCTATCTGCAAAGATTGCCATTTTTACTCTGTTGATCCTATCTATCCAAGAGCATGGTAGATCTTTCCATTTTCTGGTTCCTTCTTTAATTTCTTTCTTTAAAGACTCAAAGTTCTTGTTATATAGGTCTTTCACTTGTTTAGTTAGAGTTACCCCAAGATATGTTCTGTTGTTTATGTCTATTGTAAAGAGTGATGTTTCTCTGAATCAGTCTACCTCAAGATCCACAAATTCCACTCATAGGCATATACACAAAGGAGGCACATTCATACAACAAGGACATCTGTTCAACTATGTTCATAGCAGCATTATCTGTAATAATCTGAACCTGGAAGCAAACTATATGCCCCTCAACTGAAGAATGGATAAAAAATGTGGTACATTTACACAATGGAGTAATACTCAGGAGAAAAAATAAACACAGGAATCTTGAATTTCACAGGCAAATGGATGGAACTAGAAGAAACTGTCCTGAGTGAGGTAACCCAGTCAGAAAAAGACAAACATGGTATGTACTCACTCATGTATGGATATTAGACATATTGCAAAGGATTGCCAGCCTACAATCCACACAGCCAGAGAAGCTAGGAAACAAGGAGGACCCTAAGTAGGACCACTGGAGAAGGGGAAAGGGGCAAGATCTCCTGGGGAAATTGGGAGCACGAGTGGGGGATGGGGGAGAGAGTTAGGAGAAAGAGAAGGGGAAAAGAGGAGTGGGGAGGTGGACATAAAGGAGCAGGAAGATTGAGTCGGGGGAGAATAGAGGAGAGGAAGAAAAGATATAAATTAATTGAGGGAGCCATTTTAGGTTTAAAGGGAAATCTGGCACTAGGGAAATGTCCAGAGATTTACAAGGATGACTCCAAATAAGAATCTAAGCAATAGTGGAATGGCTACCTTAAATGCCCTCCCCTGATAATGAGATTGATGACTACCTTATATGCCATCCTAGAGCCTTCATCCAGTAGCTGATGGAAGTAGAAGCAGAAACCCACAGCTAAGCACTGAACTGAACTCTTGGAATCCAGTTGCAGAGAGGGAGGAATGATGAGCAAAGGGCTCAAGACCAGGCTAAAACTGCTGACCTGAACAAGTGGGAGCTCATGGTCCCCAGAGTGACAGTTGTGAAACCAGAATAGGACTGACCCAGGCCCCGTGAAAGTGGGAGTCAGTTAGGAGGCCTTGGCAATCTATGGAGCCTCTGATAGTGAATCAGTATTTATCCCTAGTATACGAATGGACTCTGGGAGCCCATTCCCCATAGAGGGATATTCCCTAAGCCTAGACACATGCGGGAGGTCCTAGGCCCTTCCTCTAATGATATGATAGACTTTGAAGGTTCCCCCCATGGAAGGCCTCACCTTCCCTGGGGAGCAGAAAGTGGATGGAAATGGGGGTGTTTCAGGGTGTGGGAGGATGGGAGGTAAATAGAACTGGGATTGATATGTAAAATAAGATTATGTCTAATCTAAATAAAAATGATTATGACTTTCTACCAGCTGTTCCATAGCCACTCCACCTATCAGAGATCCAAGTAGATTACATGTATCCTCTTTTGGTTCTTCCACTGTGGTTTCCCTATGGTATCCCTAGCCCAAACCTCTACTGGAGTCAGTTCCTCTTCCTATTACATCATCATTCTCTTGGAATTCACCATGGACCCAAGACTTACTTCTAACTAGAGACCCCACAGCTACCACATGTAGTACAGGCCCAGATTCGCCTAGTTTTTCTGCTTCTGTCTGTCTCAGGCTCTCTTCTTAGACCATCTGCATTTCTTTGAGTTTGGACCTCAATCCAAGACATACTTCCTACCAGGGATATCACAGGCAACACATTTGGCAGAGACCCATTTGGGCTCCCTATGTCCTCCCTCCTCTTCATTCTGGTCCCCTCTGGGATACCCTCCTCAGCCATTCATTTCAATGCATCTTCATTGTTTTGGGACTCATCACTGAATCAATCCCTATTTCCTACAAGGGACCTCATAGCCACCACACATGAGAGGGGCCTAGATAAGATACCTGCACTCTCCTACTCCCATCTAGCCCAGTGTCATATTTTATCTCTAAGTCTTGCTTAGTTCCCATATCCTGTGACCAGATCAAATCCAGCGAATTTCTGTATCTTCTTCCAGTTCCCCATTTGTAGCACTAGTTGCACACTGCTCTTGAAGGCTCAATCTGATCAGCTTCAACTGCTCTATTTCCCCCCTGGGCTTGGCCCATAGTCCTTGTCTCTGAATGGCCTCTTTGGTACTCTTGACTCTTGCCCTCACTACTACCACTTCCATCTTCCAG
The DNA here is from genome assembly GCF_003668045.3 of Cricetulus griseus. Taxonomy (NCBI): domain Eukaryota; kingdom Metazoa; phylum Chordata; class Mammalia; order Rodentia; family Cricetidae; genus Cricetulus; species Cricetulus griseus. The sequence continues at coordinate 72,369,357 of NC_048604.1, read as the reverse complement.
GCCAAGCATTTGGGATACATCTTATTCTCTAGTCTAGTCTGTTGAGGTCCCTAAACCTGAAGTTTTTTCACCATCCTCAATCTCCAAAACTACTCCTGAATTATACATCCTGTGCATAGGTCCAGTTCCTTTTCCCACAGCCTAGACCACATCCACCTTATCCAACCCCCCTGCTTAGTTCAGATTGCATTCCTGTGCAAGGATATACACTGTGAGTCCTTGAAACCTCTCCTAATGTCATCCAACTCTCAGGCCTTGTTGCATATCCTCTACTCTGGCCTAGCCAGAGGCAGCCAAAAATGAGATTCATAGCCAAAGAAAGAATTTAACATGCCCAGGTCTCATCATGAAAACACAAACAATATGAAAAACCAAATATTATATTTCCCTGCACATCCATCAGACCTATGAAAATGTTCTCCATTAAGAATTGTCTGGAATAACTCAGGACACAGAACTAAAAGAAACAGCCATAAACTTCATCAAAGAATTCAAAGAGTTTAAAGAAGACACTAATAAACAATTCAATTTGATTAAGAAGAATAGCAAGAAATATGTTATTAATGCACTAGGAAAACACAAATTTTCAGCTGAATGAAATGATGAAAATCCAGAATTTGGAAAAGGAATGCACTAAAATGACAAAAATATTCAAGAGAATGCAAGTTGAAATGAACCAAAAACTGAAAAGCTCAATAACCCAATGAGAAAACTCAGGAAAAGTCTAGCAAACAGATTTGAACAAGTAGAAGATAGAATAACAGGACAGTACAATAAAGCATAGGAACTGTAGACAAAATCATAAGAGAAAATTTCCCTTAGCTAAGGAAAGACATACCAACACTGATATAAAAAGCACACTGAACACAAAATAGATAGGAACAGAAAAGATCACCACAGCATATCATAGTTAAAACACTAAATATTCAGAACAAAGATAGAGTACAAAACCAGCAAAAGAAAAAGAAAGTTCTAATAGAACACCCATCATGATAACAATATGTTTCTCAAAAGAAACTTTGAAAGCTACAAGATTCTGGAACAATGTACTCCATCTTCTGAAAGATCAAGAATGCCAAAGTACCCCCATTGTACCCAGCAAAACTATCTGCCATCACTGAAGAAAAGAATACATTTCCTTGATAAAAACAAGCTACAGATATCCAGATATCTGCTTTTTCTGCACTGTGGGCTTCAGTAAATAAGTTTTAACATCTGTTCCCAGTTTAAACATGTCTTAAACAGGTTTCTGCTTCTGGCAGACATCTGAGTATTAGTTGCTGACTACAGGCTATTCCTAAGTAGATTGTGAATCCTGGACTTGATGTGGATGTGAACCAGTCCAGCTGATTTGGACACACCCTGTCTCTGCAACAGAATCTGCCAACCAGAAGCTTCTGATGGATTCCCCATTGCCTAAATTCCTTTTTTTGCTTTTGACTAGCATTTCAGCCCGCTTGGGTCCCTAACTTTGTCCCAAAGTCAGCAGGAAGTAGCATGGAAATGAATACGTCTCTCATTTTCCCTGGTTGAAATGCTAAGTCAGAAGGAACTCCCTTGCATGGGATGCCAATATCTCTCACTCCCTGATGGGGATGCTAGAGAGACAGCAATTCCATGACTGTAATTTCCAAAACAAAAAATGGGGGAATGAAGGGACCAGCTCCCCATTTTGGCAGCCATAGCAGCAGAACACTTGCTTGTCTGACCTTGTCTTAGTCACTAAGGTCAGATGCCTGCCCCTTTCAGCAGCCATAACAGCTGAACACTTGCTTGTCTGACCTTGTCTGAATCACTAAGACATCAGATGCCTGCCTCGTGGCATGGAACCAGTCAGAAGTTAGCTGGTGGTGCTATGATTTATGGCTCTGGGTGTGCTTTATGGACAAGTGCACAGCAATGACGACGCAAAGCATAGCAACCATCCTGGGAGGGCCTATGGGCCATAACAACCAGTTGACCAATCAACACAGGGCAAGCCCTCCAAGCCTGGAGGCACACCAATCCTGAGCCTGTGCATACCCCTAGACACTCCCCTTACGCTGCCCTATAAGATCTCTATGCAGACCCTTCGAGCTGTCTTTTCTAGCCATCTGCCATGGCGGGTGGATGAAAGACCTGAGCTAACATGGGGTTAGCTCCTTTAACAACTATAAAAAAGCCTTGTGCTGTTTGCATAAAAAATTCTGTCCAAAAAAAACCCCCAGCTCTAAATATATTAGAAGAAGCAATACTTTACACTGAAGGAAAGAATAAGCATATCTAAGAAACTGTGGAAAAAAAGAAACTATAATTACTAAAACAAAAATTATGACCATTAACACACACACACAGAGAGAGAGAGAGAGAGAGAGAGAGAGAGAGAGAGAGAGAGCAATATGACTGCAAACTAAACACACTCTCCAGTAATACTTTAAGTATTAATGGCCTTTCTTAGTATTAGTGGCCTTAATTTGCTAATCAAAAGGAACAGGTTAAATAAATGTGTTAAAGAAGAAAATCCAGTATTCTATTGACTGCAAGAACTCAACTTTAAAGACACACATCACTTAAAGTGAAATGATGGGAACAAAAGCATTCCAAGAAAATGGAAACAGAAAACAAGTAAGCATTGTTATCCTAATGCCAACCATGTCAAAACAGACTTCAATTTAAACCAAACAGGGGAACATCTGACTAAGAAATTACAATCTTAAGCCTATATGCATCAAATTCTCCTGAACCCAATCTCATGAAAAGTATGCAACTGAAATTAAAGATACAGATTAGCTTATCTTAGCAGACACCCACAACTAATCACCAAACTGAATTGGAATCCAGATGCAGACGAGTAAAGAGAAAAGGGGTCCAGACCAGGCTGGTGAAACCCACAGAAACAGCTGACCTGAACATCTGGGAACTCTTGTTCCCCAGACTGATAGCTGGGATATCAGCATGGGACAGACCCAGAAACCAGGAACATGGGTTTCAGTGAGGAAACCTCGGAAATCTATGGGACCTCCTGTGGTAGTTCAGTACTTATCCCTAGCATAGGTGTGGATTTTGGGAGTCCATTCCACATAGAGGAATACTCCCTGAGCCAAGACACATGGGGATGGGCCTGGCCCCTATCCCAAAGGACATGATAGACTCTGATAACACCCTATGGAAGGCCTCACCATCCAGGGGGAACAGAAAGGATATGTAATAAGTAGGGTTTTAGTGGGGGGGGCGTGGCAGGGGAGGATGGGAGGGAGAAGGGAACTGGGACTGTCATGTAAAACAATCTCATTTCTAATTCAAATAAAAAAATCTGGAAAAAAAGAAAAAAGATACAGATTAGCACCAACCCAACGATAGTAGGTCACTTCAACTCTTTTCTCATCCTAAGAGATCCATCATCTGGACCAAGCATAAACATGGAAACATCGGAATTAATTATCACCAGATGGCTTGGCCTCAGTGAAGAATGTCTCCTAGTTTGCATAACAACAGACCTAGGCCCTAGGTGAGACAGCACCTGTTCTGAGGGTTTGTTTACATGCCCAGGGACTGTTTAGGGGTGTCTCTAGGATTAAAAGAATTATTTGATATCAGCTTTATACATGATAGTAGATGTCTTTTGTGATCACCCCTACTGTTGGAAAGCTATTTAAGAGGATGCTTGAATAAACCATGGACTCTGGACTCCAACATGGACTAAGAGCCCTCCTTAGATGACAAGATGTCTGTGTCTCATCTTTATCACCTTGGGTAGCTAGGAGTTTCCTGGTCCAGCACTCCCCGACTTATTGATGGACACTGGATCATTTGGCTTGCTCCAACTGCAGCCCCAAAGACATCAGTCTGGAATAGATAGCCTCTATAGATTGGGATTGATAAAAGCCAGGCCCTGGCACATCCTACATCAAGAGGAACTGGCAAATATCTACAGAAAAGCCCACCCAAGCACCAAAGAACATACATTCTACTCAGCAGTCCATGGAAGCTTCTCTAAATAGACAACATTCTGGGACACAAATCTTATCCAATTCAGAAAAAATGGAAATATCTCCATGCATTCTATCTGGCCACAAACCTATTAAACTTAAAGTTGACAAAAGATAAATTACTAGTATGTTCAGAAACTAAAGGAGATTAAACAACTTATTAATGAATGATTAGTGGATCAAAGAAGAAACAAAGAAGAATTTAAATAAATCAAAATTTAAAAAGCACAAGAACATCTCTAGAGGATATTAATAGCAATATCATGAGGGAAATAATAAGCTTCTGTGTTACTAGATCATTAAAAACCTACTAATAAATGAATTAATGATGCAATTCACAAATTAAACAAGAACAAACAAGATTGAAATAAAGTAGATGGCAAGAATTAATGAAAATCGAAACAAAATAAAGCAACGCTACCCATGAATGTAATACCTTTTTTAAAAAAGATAAATAATATCCATAAACTTTTGCCCTAACTAACCAATGGAGAAAAAATGAGAAACAGGTGAAACAAATAAATTAATAGAGTCAGAAATGAACAAGGAAAAATCACAACAGCCACCAAAAAACTCAGAACATTATAAGAGAATACTTTAAATTCCTGTATGTTACTATGTTGAAAACAATAACTGATGAATTTCTAGATTCATCTAACCCACCAAAATTAAACCATGAAGGGGCCAACTATCTAAACAGAGCCATATCAAAGAAGGATATTGAAGCAGTAAAAGAAAGTCTTTCAACTAAAAAAAATCCCAAACACAGATTAATTCACATCATGATTTTATAAGATTTTCAAAGAAAATCTACAACTAATACTTCTTAAATTATTTTTAAATAGAAATGAAACAAACTTTTCTAAAGTCCTTCGATGAAACTACTAGTATTACCTACACCAGGTTAATACACAATAACAAAAAAAAACAAAACTATAGGCCAATATCGATAATAAAAAGGTTCAAAAATCATTAATAAAATGCTTTAAAAATGTATCCAAACATATCAAGAAGATAGTCCATCATGACAAAATTGAATTTACTCCAGGCAAGAAGGGATGATTTAACACACATAAGTCAACAAATTTAATCATATAAATGGGCTTTGGGATTGACATGTAAAACAAGCTTGTTTCTAATTTAAATTTCAAAAAGGGAAAAATGGACTTTATGACCAAAAACCCCACAGTCATCTCAAAATATGCAGAAAAATCTTTTGACATAATTCAATATACTTTCTTGACAAAAGTCCATGAGAGAAATCTGCAGATGTAGGTATATAACATGGAGTAACAGCAGAAATTAAGAAAGTAAAAAGGGACAAGTAGTGGCAGGGAGGAGAACTAGAAAGAAAACTAGCAAGACACAAGAGATATAAAAGGAGAATGGAAAATAAAAGGCTTTAATTGATGAAGGAAGAAGGGCATCACTACAGAAAATGGGGAAAGAGAAGGAAAATAAACACTAAGGATGTCTGAAAAGCCCATAATCACTATTTTTTATTTACCTAAAATTACATATAATGCATGTAATTGTGTATTTATAAACATATAGTTGAAATGAAGTTATGACACTTAAGCTAACAATGTTACCCCCTAAAAGCCAAAGACTACCTAACAAAAACTCTAGTACCAGGCATGAGAAAATCCCTTTTGAGTTGTTGATCAGGGTAGCACAAGAGACTCCCTAAATCAAATAGTCTATTGTTGTTGCCCTTGTTTGCCTCATAGACGTTGAGCATGTACTATTTCTGAAGACACCATGTTCTTCAGATGCAGGACACAGAGGATTCAAACTCCATCTGAGCTGAAAGCCTCCTACCTGAGCAGTAACTTTCATATACTAGGTATATGCCAAGGTTGAGAAGCAACTAATCATCCAAACCCACAGTGGTGCCAATGAAACACAGCAATGACCAGCATACAAGATGTTCCTACAGGTACTCATATTTCCATAGTAAGCAACAGTTATCTAGTTGGATACCAGGCCTGCTCAGCAGAAGGAAGATCATGCCTAGCTAGTGAGATCAAAGCTCTTAGAACCACCATTTTGCTCAAAGAGCTTAATTTCTAAATGAATTATAAATACTTATCTGTGTTAAGTATAGCTCTCACACCTCATCAAAGAAGCTTTGTTTTACAGAAGATGGAGTCTATTACAGAAAATCACAATTGGTTCAAATGCAGAGAGAAACCAATGGTTGTGAGCACACACTGATTGGATATGTCTACAAAATTACTCCTGCACCTAAGGCTCAGAGAAATTGTGGAAAAAGAGAAAGATTTTAAGAGCCAGAGAACCAAGAAATCTTCTGTGAGATTGTGTCTCCTAGATATGATAGGGAAGCTGCGCCCATGATATATAAAAACATGGCTACCTAAACAAGAAATAAACAAGGACACCAGCAGACACTCTGTTATGTAAGGGAGAATCTCATAATGAACTACATGAAACTAAGGACTCCTCAGAGAGACCAGTCTCCAGGGATGAGCCCATTAATTGGTTATCCAATGCCAAGTGGTCAACCCTGAATAATATATATATATATATATATATATATATATATATATATATATCATTAAACAGACTCAACAGGTAGTATTTATATATTTTTAAATGTGTGTATATGTAAAACTAAAAATTAGAGAAAAGAATGCTGTGGATTTATAAGGAAATGGAGGTAGAATATGAAAAATGTTGGAGGAAGGAAAAGGAAAGAGGTAAATTATATAAGTATACTTTAATTTAAAAAATAAGTAATGCAAATCTTAAAAGTATAAGACTATCAAAAGAATACAAGAAAAAATTTGTGGGAATTTAACACTGGACAAAGATAATTTACACTTCATCCCTATAAAAGGATTAATAAAAGAATAATCTGATAAATTATACCTTAACAAAATTATAAAGGGGATAAATCAAGCTACACATCAAAAGAAAATAATTACAACTTGCATATCCAACAAAGAAGCAGTACATAGTCCACATAAAGGACTCTGGATGCTCGATAATAAAACCAAATGATTCTGTTAGACTCAATGACAAAAGTCATAAAGAATAACTTTACCAAAAATGATACACAAATGGAAAACAATCACATGCAAATAGAATCAACATCATTATACACAAAAAATAATAATTAAGCCCATATGTTAACTTATGAAAATATGAATATGGCCAAAATAAAAACAAATACAAAATGAACAAAACTAATTGTGGGTGATCATTAGGGGAAATGGATCAAGTGTGAATTTCTGGTAAAATGTATAATTCTACTTACATTCTGGAAAGATTGTGAAAGCCAAAGGACCAGTATATCTGCTGTGAAATAATGTCTTTTATATGTGAAAGGCAAGCTGCACTCATGAACTCTCAGCAACAAGACTAGAATGATGATAACACCAGCTGATATTTCTATGTAGATGGAGGAAATCTCACAAGGCTCTACCCACAAAAGAATCTACAGTTGGTCAATGCCTGCTAAGAGAGGAAGAACCAGTTTCCCCCTCGTTTTAGCTCACACATAGATTGTCATATCCAATATGGAGACATTGAACACATATACACATAAGCAAGATAAATGGACATTATATATACTCAGGAAGGCACAGGGGAAGTGGAGGTAGAGAGAGGGGCAGGAGAGATGCAGATGTAGTGTTCATGTATAACATTCTCAAAATATTAAATTATTAAAAATAATGGTATGGCAGGGGATGGTAGAAAGGAGGGGTGGTTGTGGATGAAAGAGGTAGAAGACAAATTCATTTGATGTTATTTAGTTTTTAGTACTGATTGCATCATTTTAAATGAGAAAAAGAGACACAGGAAGACTGAGAAAATGAAATATTTCAGTGTGTGCATAATGTCACTGAAACACTAACTGCTGAGCAAGAGACAAATCTGGTTTTTGATGATTTGGGTAAATGGATTTATTGTTAACATCTCATCAAGATTATTAGAATAGATTATCAATTCAGGAAACTCACTGTAAAAGGAAAGGATTTAGATACATTATAACCCATGCACAAGGTATTCTTAGTACTTGCTGTAGTGACTATTGAAGTATTTATAGCTACACCTGTGCACATGCTATTCTGACTTGAGAAGTGCTGTATTTATGGATAGAAATAGCACATTTGTAGGATGTACTTATGGGATTCATTACAATCTGTCATTAGTGAAATCATAGAGTAGTGAGAAGGACATAAAGAAAATGAAACTAAATGAGTTTCTTCTAAGTGCTAGGAACTGGTGATTAAATTTTATAACAACATTTTCATCAGATTTTTATTTTTACTTGTTTTGAAAACATTTTTATATTATAATATAGTTACATCATTTCCCCCTTCTCTTTTCTTCTTCTAAGGCCTTCTATATGCCCTTACATTATCTTTTTCAATCAATGCCCTTTTTCACTACTTGTCATCACACAAATATGTGTTTCTAGATATCTAAGTACAAGCAGCTCAGTCTATGCAATGTTACTTGTATGTGTGTTTCAGGGCTGACCATTTAGTGTTGGATAACCAGTTGGTGTGCTCTTCCCAGGGGAAGACCATTTCTCCTGTTTTTAGCATTCCTTAGTTACCATTAGTATTTTGTGCATTCACACTGGTGAGACATCATGGGTGTAGTAGATTGACATCTCTAAGTAACACACTCTCACAGCAAACTTCCTGTTCCCCTGGCTTTTACAGTCTTTCGGGCCCTCTTCTGAAATGATCCCTGAATTTTGGATGGCAAAATTGTATTGCAAATGAATCTTTTAGGACTGATTGCTACAACTCTGTGTTTTTTTATTGGTTCTGTTTTTTTTTTTCTGTAATGGTTTCTATCATCTGAAAAGAGAAGTTTCCTTGATATGGGTATAAGAACAAATATCTAGAATGTAGTTAGGGATTATGCTTGCTTAGTAAGGTTCTCCTCCAAGATCTCTGACTTTACTATCCTTAAGTGTTTGGTTATGTTTTCAGTATCAGGCCTAACTTTTGTTTTGTTGAGTGGGTCTGAAGTCCAATTAGAGAGCTTTCGATTGCCACCAAGGTATGTGTGCCACAATACTAGTTATTGCTATGGTGTCATAGCTGGGAAGGACTGTTATTTCCTTACTTTAGAAACTTGAACAGTGGTATTTTTATGAGCAAGAGTCACTGTTTTCTTGGGCTTTCATTATCTAATCTAAAATGCATGGTGTATGCCCTAGTTCCTTTTCATGTTGACGTTTGTAGCTGTGATAAGCACATGACAAAACAACTTGGGGGAGGAAAGAGTTTATTTGCCTTACAGGCTATAAACCATCACCAAGAGAAGCCAAGGCAGGAACTCAAGCAGGTTCCTCAAAGTAGGAACTGAAGTGGAAACCATAAAGTAATGGACATGAATTAATGCCTTACTGTTTATAACTGGCTCAGCCTGCTTTCTTATACAACCCATGCCAATCTGCCAAGAATGGTATTGCCCACAGTGGGATGGGATCACATACACAAATTGATTGAGAAAATGGCCCACAGGCTTGCCCACAGGCCAGTCTGATGAAGGCAATGTCTCAATTGAGCTTCCTTCCTCCAAGTGGAATCTAGCTTGTGTCAAGAGGAAAAATCTAACCAGCACAGTATATAAGGATTTAAAGGCAAAGCATACTAACATAATTTTGTGTGATCTGTGCCATGACTTCATGAAGTTAATTATCAATCTACCCACTTTACATTTAAGAAAATGAATGATTAAACAGTATAACCAAAAACCTCGACAGCTAATGAGAGGTGGAGTTACAATTTTAATTCAATTTTATCTCTCCCATTTAAGTTTTGTTGAAACCTTTAATTTATGAATATATCAGATGTCTATCTCTGAGCTACTGACCTATCTGCTCTGAGCCTATTATGTCATCTGAAATTAGTAGGGAGGTTATTTTTTATAAAGGTGTGGAGAACTTTGTCTTAAATTTTAAAACACAACCCTAAATCTCATTTATTACACTGAAATTTGTATTCAAAGGTGTTAAAGAAATTGTATAACATGATAATATTTTATCTATTTGTCATTTGCCACAACTATCATTTGGCACACGTGACTTCTGGAAAGTGTAACAAATTCCTGCTTCTCAGTTCTTCTTACATAAGCTAAGTTGATCAAGTTTCCTACCATTAACATTCCTACCTGGGTTAAATCTCAACAAATAATATCAACAATTGTCACTAAGTCTTTTTCTGTGTCTTACATTGGCCTGGCCTGGGGGATAGAGTAGATAGTCTACACATTAATGCCCCTGCCTGTTTTTCAGATCCAGGAAGTCTAGTCTACAAGAGGGATTTAGAATATAATCAGTAGAAATTAAACAGTCATAACTCAAAGATTTATATCACTGTTTCCTTCTTATGGTCAGTGAGCAATAGCAGACAATTTTACACTGTCAGGAAAGAAAACATTTTCTAATTTGGTCAAGTTCATGTCTTAACGTCTTGGAAAGAAATCTGAGTTGACTCCTGAATCTTCTAGCTCCTCTTTAAAATCCTTCCCTTCTCCATAAAGGGCTTTGACATCTAGTTCAGTGTGATGGCTAATTTTGGTTAGCAACTTGACTATATCTGGAATTAACTACAATCCAGAAATGGAGGGCATACATGTGAGAGATATTTACTTGGTTTGAAGTAGATGAATCCACCTCTAGTTTAGACCTTTGAGGTAAGAAGACACGTACCTTTGATCTGGATTTTGAGGCAGGAAGACACAAGTCTTTGATTTGGATCTTAAGACAGGAAGACACACCTTTAATCTGGGTCAGACTGACAGCTGCTGGTAGCTTATGTAAGGACCTGGAAGAAAGAAACTTTTGATCATTGATTGCTTGCTTGCTCTCATCTTGCTAGCAATTCAATTCCTTTACTGACTTTAGAGCCTACTTCCTCTGAATTCCAGCATCTACTGAAGACTACCTGAGTCATCCAGCCTTGTGGGCAGAGCAACTTCTGGATTCTTGGACTTTCCAGTCATGGGCCCCCATTGTTGGGTTAGTTGGACCATCACCTGTAAGTGATTTTGATAAATCCCCATATATATATATATATATATATATATTATATATATATATATATGAATTCTGTAAGTTTTGCTACTTTAGAGAATCCTAACTAATATATTCAAGGTGAAGCTTTCTCTACAGTGTATAAAATCAAAACACTTCAGCATTCTAAGAAGGGTAGAATTTTGCTGCCCCACTGTAACTTTGCACATAGCATAACAATATTCTGCAATATCTTAGCCAATTTCAAAAACAAAAATAATCCTTCCATTATTCCTTCATTCCTTTTTCTTTTCTTTTGCTTCATACTTTTCCTTTCTTCCTCTCCCCTCACCTCTTTTTCTATTTTTTCTCTTCTTTCTTCTTTCTTTCTTATTTATTATGCTAAAAATAGGAAAACCTAGGTAATGTGTCAGACACTAAAATAGAAAGAAAATTCTACTAAATATCTTATCTTAGGAAAGTGTGCAAGTTGATTTTGTCACTTTGAATGTGGAATCAACAAAGAGCCAAGTATCTTGGCATACCTATGGGAGATTCTCTTCATTAGGCCCACTCTAAATATGGACCACATGTTTCAGTGGTGGTCCAAGCATTAGGAAGTCCAATGGAAAAGATTTGGCTTTTTCCTGTTTGTCTTAGGGTCTTGATAGAGAGTTCACCTATTCCCTTCCTGCCTCTGCTGCCACTGTTGCTGCTGCTCCCCCTGGTGCTACTGTGACTGCTTCCACCCTTTGCTGATGTCAAAATCCAGATTGTTATATCTTTTAACATTCCTCATAACCAATGGCTCGCCAAGATTCTCCCTGCCTTTTGTGGTAGATTGGGACTTCTGAAAATCCTCAACCTCATGGACTAGTATCTGTCAAGCAGTCTCCACAGTGTGAAGACAGCCATTATTAAACTCACACACCATCATTTATGTTATTCTAGTAAGTGTCCTTTTGTAATGGATATGCATATTATCATTTCTCTTCTTTTAGAGAAGACTGATGAATCTAGGAAGTTTATATCTTCCTCAGAGCAGAATAATATCTGAGGCTAATTTTCCTACTTGTGTTAGAAATTCTACCTTTTCTGTTTCCTGAAGTTTTGTTTGGATAGCTATTTCCTTTCTCAATTATCTTCAGAGATGATTGAGATTTATCTGTTGCAGAGATTTATGTGTTGGCCTTGAGACATACTTGTATCTTCCATTTTTAAATATCCTGTTCCTTAAGTTGCACTCCAAAAATTACCCCCTTCTTCCCTCTTTGTCATAACCAAATTCTATCAAGGAATTTACTATAGCTTGTCTTTTGTTTACTTGCTTCCCCTAAACTTTCCAGTGTATTTTGGATTAGCATCAACTTATATCACTCTATTGTGACTGTTCTTGCTGACATGAAAAAAGACTTCCTTCTTGATCTAGCCAATGGACTATGCCCATCTTACTCAAAGGATTTCCAAATACCTGATATAAAGTTCATAACCTACAATTTGTGAGGAATGTCTGAGTTCTATTTTCAGACATGAATTTTGCCAAATTGTTGCATAATTTAAACATTTGGCTCTTGTACTCCTTTAGTAGTTTCTGTGATTCTGCGCTCCTTAGAGCCTAGATTTCCACTTATTCCACTGGTTTCCTCTCTTTTCTTACAAAATTGTGTCTAAAAGTAAAATGTAGACTAGATGAATAGAGCACTGGCCTATGCATATCTTTATCCTCTGATACTGAATGTCCTCTCTAACTATTTTACCTACAGCCATGACTTTCACATGCTGATCCGTTTTCAACTGATTTTTCAACTCCAAAACTTCCTTTGGAGTTCAAAGGCAGTTTAACTCCCAGTCTATAAGCCATTACCTATTAGCCCACAACTATCTCAAATTGTGCCCAAAGGAGTATATATGCTCTTCTATTGCTTTGGGTTTAGTAAAAAGAAACACTATCCTCCCAGTTTTTTAATTCACAAATCTGGCTAGTCATTACATTTAAAATTAAGTTTTAATTTAAAAATCCTATCTAGCTTCGGAGATCATGATCAACAGAGATACTTCTGAATCATTTTATTGTTTGATATAATGTACTGTGAATAGTACTTTGTGCTTACAGTCTTCTTTATCCTCCAAACCCATAACCCTTGTCTCATAATGGTCACACATCATTACACAAATTTTAATAGAATAACTTTCTTCAAAATGCATTACTAGCCATACTGGAAACTGTGAAGAACATTAAGCAAGTCTTTGGGAACTGTCATAAGCAAAGGAAATTTAAGGAAACATGACAATTAAATGTTTCTTGTTTCTTAACCCAGAATTGTCCCTATTCTTTCATTTACCAAAAAAAACCTCATAATGTTTTTCAGATGATTGTCAACTCAAATGTCAATGAAAAAGTATAGCCTACAAAATCAAAAATAAATTTTTTGAAACCCTTTATAGAAAACAGTTGTTTGCCACTAGCCATGAACACTGCATTGTGCTTTGTAAGTCTTTAAAAATTACTTGTCAGCTAATTCATGATTAACATTATCTGCATGGAAAAACATGCAATTGTTGAATATTTTATTATTTCTAATAAACCATGAATTGTTTTCAGTGGAATTACTAGCTCCCAGCTAAAGAGAGATTGCTTCAAAGACAAAACTTTCTTTGCTTTTCTATTTGGATTCCTTCCAATCCTTACTTCGGACACTCTATCAGGGATTCTTTCATAGTATTCTCTTATACACAAATTGTCATCCACCACTCTTGCCTGTTCAATAATGCTTCTGAAATGAGTAAAAGAAATCACATTTCTCAATAGCCTCTCAACAAATAAAGCCAAATAAAATTTTTAAGTAAGAGTATCTGCCATCAAATTAAATGTTGGATCCTTCACTATATGGTACTTTCTTTTGACTGTTGTTTTTCTATGGTACTTTCTTTTGATTGTTGTTATTTTTCTTTAAGTTTTTTGAGAAATGCCATGCATGACTGTATCATGGCAATAATCAGCAGTTGTTTAATTGTAGTCAGGGCATGCTTAGCAGCAGGGAATTCATGTCTGGTACTTTAAAAATAGACAAAAATTGCTATTAAATTCATGGATCTTAGAGCAAAACATACTACCATCATTTTCCTGAACTGGTACAATTCTTAAATGCGTTCTAAATACTTATCTTTATACCCACAAATAAATGTGGATTTTCCTCCTTATCAAAGAAGCATATGTTTGCCTCAGAAGACTATAACAGAAATCCACAACTAGACTAAGTGTGGAGAACAACTGACTATGCAGTGCCCAATCCCAACTGACATATCTACTATACAACTCCTGCAACCAAGACACAGAGAACATTATAGAAGAGGGCGTAGAAAGTGTTAAGAGCCAGAGGACCAATCAGTCTGCTATGACTGCCTTCTAGCTATAACAGGGAAATTTTACACTTGAAATGCCATCAACATGGCTGCCTAAACAAGACCTAAACAAATTCCAACAATCACTGACATCCCAAAGTAGCAGGAGGAATTCTCATAGGGCCCAGCAATAGATAAAGAGCTATAAGTAATTAATAATTGCTCAAGTGGAGAATTATTCATCCCAGAGAATATGCCCCATGATTGATTATCCAATGCTGAATGGTAAGCCTTAGAAAAGTACATGTGCTGGCAACACCAAAGTGACTCAACAGGTTGTATTTTTTGTTTACTCATTTTTGTATGTGTAACAACAATGGCTAAAGAAATTGAGGCCATATATTTTGGAAGGAGCAGAGGTAGATGATGGGGAATGTAATGTGTATGATTATCTTATTAATTTTTGAATAAAATACTGTTTGGCCAATGAGACAGCAAGTTAAGACTAGGAGTCAAAGAGGATTCTGAGAAATGTAGTAGATAAGTGATGATCCAGGCAGGAAGTGACATAGCAAGGAGACTCATATTTAAGCGAAGGAGAAACAGGAAGGGCTCTCTCTTTTCCTCTCCTCTCCTGCTCCAGTGGCACAATGTGATCCATCAGCAAGGAGGGATGCCAATAAGGCATCCGATAAGATAAGTCTTATAAAATATATAGGTTTATCATAGTTAAGACTGAGCTAACAGATGAGAATCCTAGTCATTGGCCAAGCAGCATTGAACCTAATACAAATTTTTGTGTATTCATTTGGGCCTAACTTGGGCAGGTGGCTAGTGTAAAGCTCACATGTGGCGGTGGGGGTCAGGTGGCTTTTGGCAGAAAGATTTATCATAACAGGTAGACATGGGAGGATTTGGAGGGGAAAGTGGCAGGGGCGAAGTATATAATTACACTTTAATTAAAAATTTAGAAAATTAGATTGCTTGTACTTGTTTGTTGACTTCTCTATAAATTTTACTTATTAACCCTCAATGAGAGTAATACTTGGAAAATACCTCCTACTCTATTTTTTTTCTGATTTTCAAGGCTTTTTTTTTAAATTTCATTTCTTTTTTTTTGTGTGTAGCTTTGGAGCCTATCCTGGCACTCGCTCTAAAGACCAGGCTGGTCTTGAACTCAAAGAGATCCACCTGCCTCTGCATCCCGCGTGCTGGGATTAAAGGTGTGTGCCAACAACACCCGGCCTCATTTTTTTTTCATTTCATTTTACAATCCACTTGTAGTTTTCCCTCCCACCCATCCTCCCACGCTCCTTACCTCCCCCCAAAACCACTCCCCATCCCACTCCTTCCAAAGTGTAAGGGCTCCCAATGGGAGTCAACAAAGCTTGGCCCATTAAGTTGAGGCAGGACCAAGCCATTCCCCCCTGCATTAAGGCTGAGCATGGCATCTCCTCACAGGTAATGGGCTCATCCAAGCTAGATCACGAACCAAGGATAGATCCTGGTCCTACTGCCAGGAGCCTCTCATATAGACCAAGCTACACAACTGTCTCCCACATGCAGAGGGCCTAGCTTGGTCCCATAGAGGCTCCGCAGCTGAGAGTCTAGAGTTCATGAGTTCCCACGAGCTTGATTCAGCTCTTTCTGTAGATTTCCTCTTCATGATCTTTACCTCCTTTGCTTATGTATTCCCTCCTCCCTCTCTTCGACTGGATTTGCAGGAGCTCAGCCTGGTTCTTAGTTGTGGATTTCTGCATCTGGTTCCATCAATTACTGGATGAAGGCTCTATGATGACAGTTGGTGTACTCACCAATCAGATTACAGAGGAAGGCTAGTTCTAGTACCCTCTCCACTATTGCTAGGAGTCTTAGCTGAAGGCATCCTTGTGGATTCCTGGGATTTTCCTTAGCACAGGTTTCTCCCTAACCCCATATTGGCTTTCTCTATCAAGATAACTCTTTCATTGCTCTCCCACTCCATCCCTCCCCCAATTTTACCAGACTGTTCCCTCATGTTCTCAGCTCACATGCCCTCCCCTTTACTGTCCTGTCCTTGCTCCCAGTTTACCCAGGAGATCTCATCAAATTTCTCTTCCCAGGGTGATCCAGGTATCCCTCTTAAAATCCTCCCTGTTACCTCGCTTCCCTGGAGCAGTGGATTGTAGTCTGGTTATCATTTGCTTTACATCTTGTATCCACTTATGGGTGAGTACATAGCCATGTGTGTTTGTCTGAGTCTGGGTTCCCTCACTCAGGGTATTTTTTCCTAGTTCCATCCATTTTCCTGCAAAATTCATGACATCATTGTTTTTATTTTTTTACAGCTAAGTAATAATCCATTGTGTATCACATTTTTTTATCCATTTTTCAATTGAGGTACATCTAGTTTTTTTATAGGTTCTGTCTATTATGAATAATTCTACTATGAACATTGTTGAGCAAGTGTACTTGTGGTATGACTGAGCATTCTTTGGGTATATGCACAAGAGTAGTATAGCTCAGTCTTGAGGTGCATTGATTCCCAGTTTTCTGAGAAACAGCCCTATTGATTTCCAAAGTGGCTGTACAAGTTTGCACTCCCACCAGCAGTGAAGGGGTGTTCCCTTGACTCCACATCCTCTCCAACATAAGTTGTCCTAAATATTCGTGATCTTAGCCATTCTGACAGGTGTAAGATGGAGTCTCAGAGTTGTTTTGAATTGCATTTCCCTGATGATTAAGAATGTTGATCAATTCCGTAAATGTCTTTTGACCATTTGAGATTCTTCTTTTGAGAATTCTTTGGTTAGCTCTGTACTCCAATTTAAATTAGATTACTTGGTATTTTGATGTCTAGTTTCTTGAGTTCTTTATATATTTTGGAGATCAGCCCTCTGTCAGATGTTGGGTTGGTGAAGGTATTTTCCAAATCTGTAGACTGTTGTTTTGTCATATTGACAGTGTCCTTTGCCTTATAGAAACTTTAAAGTTTCAGGAGGTCCCATTTATTAATTGTTGCTCTCAGTGTCTGAGCTACTGGTGTTATATTTAGTAAGTGATCTCAAGTACCAATGTGTTTAAGGGTACTTCCCACTTTGTCTTCTAATGAGCTTAATGCAACTGGGTTTATGTTGAAATATTTGATCCACTTGGACTTGAGTTTTGTGTATGGCAATAGACACGGATCTATATGCAATCTTCTACATGTTGACATCCAATTATACCAGCACAATTTCTTGAAGACGCTTTCTATTTTCCATTGTACCATTTTGGTTTTTTTGTCAAAACTCAGGTGTTCAGAGGTGTGTCAGGGCCTAGGATTTGATTCCATTTATCCGAGTGTCTGTTTATATTTCATTACCAAGCTATTTTTTCTTACTATAGATTTATAGTCATGTTTGAAGTCTAGGATTGTGATATCTCTATTGTACAAGTTTGTTACAGCTATTCTGGGCTTTTTGTTTTTCCATATGTACTTGACTATTGTTCATTCAAGTTCTGTGAAGACTTGTGTAGTAATTTTTATGTGAATTGGATTGAATCTGTAGATTGCTGTAGGTAAGATTGCTGTTTTTACTATGCTGATCCTAATTATCCAAGAGCATGGGAGATCCTTCCATTTTCAGATATCATCTTTAATTTCTTTCTTTAGAGACTTAAAGTTCCTGTCATACAAGTATTTCACTTGTTCAGTTATAGTTACCCCAAGACCTTTTATATTTGTGGCTATTGCAAAGGATGATGTTTCTGTGATTTCTTTCTCATCCCATTTGTCATTTGTGTATAAGAGGACTACTGATCTTTTGAGTTAGTCATGTATCCTGCTACATTATTGAAGGTGTTTATCAGCTATAGGATTTCCCAGGTAGGTTTTTTGGGGTCACTTATGTATACTATTATATCATCATCAAATAGAGATAATTTGACTTCTTCCTTTCCAATTTGTATCCTCTTGATCTCCTTTTGTTGTCTTATTGTTCTAGCTAGAGCTTCAGGTACTATATTGAATATATATATAGAGAGAGTGAACAACCATTTCTTGTTCCTGATTTTAGTTAAATTGCTTTGAGTTTCTCTCCATTTAATTTGATGTTGGCACTTGGTTTGCTGTAAATTGCTTTTATTATGTTTAGGTATATTCCTTGTATCCCTGATCTCTCCTACATCTCTATCATGAAGGGGTGTTGGATTTTGCTGAAGGCTTTTTCATCATCTAATGAGATGATCATGTGTTGTTTTTTTTTTTTTTTAACTGTTTATATGGTGGATTACATTGACACATTCCCTTATGTTGAACCAACTCTGCATCTCTGGGATGAAACCTATTTTGTCATGGTGGATGATTTTTAATGTGTTCTCAGATTCATATTGGCAGTATTTTATTGAATATTTTTGCATCAATGTTCATGAGGGAGATTGGGCTATTGTTCTCTTTTTTAGTTTTGTCTTTGTATGGTTGGGGTACCAAGGTAATTGTAGCCTCATAAAAAGTGTTTGATAATGGCCCTTCTGATTCTATTGTGTGGAACATTTTAAGGAACCTTTGAATTAGCTCTTCTTTGAAATTCTGGTAAAATTCTGTACTGAAGCCATCTGGTCCTGGGACTTTTTTTGTTTGTTTGTTTGTTTGTTTGGGAGACTTTTAGAGACTGCTTCTATTTACTTACAGTTTATGGGTTTATTTAACTTGTTTCTATGGTCTTGATTTCATTTTTTATGTGATACCTATGCAGAAAATTGTCAGTTTCTCTTGATGTTTTTGAGTGTATTCTTACATTGCAGTCTATCCATCTCTTCTTCTAATCGGTGCAGGTGGTGCTTGTGTCTCTAGGGGTTGCTCATCTTCTGATTGGATCAGGAGGTGCTTATGTTTCTAAGGTGTGCTCTTCAATTGATTCTTTTTGTCGTGACCCAGCATGTCTCAGCCTTAACCCATGAGGTTTGGCCTGAGTGGGGGGGTGTGGACCTGGAAACTCCTAGCAACCCAGCAGTGATAAAGACCAAACACAGGCATTGTGTCATCTTTAGAGAGCTCTCACTTCTATGTTGTAAAACTAGAGTTGTTTCTTTATTTGCCATCTTTTTGGCTGTTTTTTAACCGTATTTCTATGACCATGAGGAACCCATTTTTGTCTTTCCTCCTCTCCTCTCTGGTCCTTTGCCCCTAACTCTTCCTAGTTACTTACACTTAGCTCCTCCTCCCAGGTGCAGGCCTATTCAGATGCTTAGGCCCAATCGAGATGCAAAGTAGGAGGCATTCCATATTGAGGCTATGCTAACGATAGCATACTTGCTCGAATTAGCAATACAATAGTGGGCCTGAGCTCCTGGTTCCTAGAACCCCTAAAAATTGCTCCCTACAGATTCTGGCAGTGCTTGTGTCTCTGGGAGCTATTGCTCTTGCAGGAGATTTTTGGCCAGGGGGTAGGTGCTGAGTTCAGTGGTTTTGGGAAGTGGAGTGGGCCTTTAGGTTATAGTGTCCAGTGGGAGGGGACAGTAGTGCAACAACCTGCCAGCACAAAACTTACCTGCTAGTTGACTCCTGGGTGTGAGATGGGAGGGGAGAGTGCAAGGAATGTGCCCTTATGCTTAGGGTCTATCTACTGGTCGGGACAGTTTAGCTGAGAGACCAATCACTCACCTCTTCTTCCAGTTGGTTCAGGCACTGCTTGTGTCTCTAGGCCCTTGAGTCTGCTAGCTAGCTTCTGAGGGTGAGATGGAAGGGAGAAGGGCTCCTTTTTCTATAGATTGCAACCTATATAATGGGTATGTTATATAATCTTTTAAAAATATTTTATTGTCTTTGAGAATTACATGCATTTTACTTGATCTTATTCAGCCTCCTATCTTCTTCCAGCGCTGCCCATTATATCATACTCAGCCAACTATGTATCCTCACAAAATAATAATAATAATAAAACATCGAGTCTCATTAGTGTTTCCCATATACTCTTAGATGTGTGGCCACAGTTAAAGTCTGGTAGACCCACTAGGGACCACAATCTTAAAGAAACTTAACTTTCCATTTTCTAGCATCTATCAAATACCAATAGCTCCTTACCTAAGTGTGGGACGTAGTAACTACCTTCCCAAGGTTTTTCTCTTGATTGAGCTTGTACAGGTCCTGTGCATGCTGTCATAATTGCTGTGCATTCATTTGTGCAACTGCCCTATCAAATGTGGAAATCACTGGTATACAGTCTTTAACTAAATGGAACAAAGACAGCAGTAAGATTGCCTTTTATATAATAGAGATAGCCATTTCTCAATCTTTAGTCTTAATTTGAGTGTATTTAGAATAATCTAGAAAACATGCCTCTGTAAGTATATTTACAGAGAGGTTTCACTGAGCATGTGAAGGGACTAGCTCCCCTTTTGGCAGTCATAGCGGCTGAACACATGCTTGTTTGACCTTGTCTTAGTCACTAGAAAGTCAGATGCCTGCCTCGTGACAAGGAACCAATCAGAAGTTAGCTGGTGGCGCTATGCTTTACGACCCTGGGTGTACTTTACAGACAAGCACACAGCAATGCCGCAAAGCATAGCAACCACCCTGGGAGGGCCTATGGGCCATAACAACCAGTTGGCCAATCAACATAGGGCAAACCCTCCAAGGCTGGAGGCACACCAATCCTGAGCCTGTGCATACCCCTAGACACTCCCCTTACACTGCCCTACAAGATCTGTACGCAGCGGGTTCGAGCTGTCTTTGCTAGCCATCCGCCATGGCGGGTGGGAGAAAGACCCGAGCTAACATGGGGTTAGCTCGTTAAATTACAACAAAGCCTCATGCAGTTTGCAGCAAGCTCTCAAATCTGCCTGGTGATTGGGGTGACCTCGGTCGTGGCCTGGGACCCCTGATACCTGAGTTTTCTGGGGGTCTAACACATTGAAGATGTATTCTGAATGTGGACAGCACCATCTCAAAGGCTGGAGCACTGGAGTGAAAAAAAAATGGAAAAAGCAAGCTAAACACAAAATTTCATCTCCCCTTTTGTCCTGACTATGAATGCAATTTGTACAGCTGTCTCACATTCCTGCTATCATGAATCCACTACCATAACTGACTGTACCCACAAACTGTAAAAACAAACAACAAAAAACTTTGCCTCCTTAGGTTTTCTCAATTATTTTGTCACAGCAATCAAAAAGTAACCAATACCCAATAAATATTTTAATAAAAGTTCAGCTTAGATATTTTATATCAAATTAAAACAAGAACTTTATTTTTCTCACAAGTGGCTATACTGTAGTACAATGACTATGCCCCTCTCTAACATTGGCAAGACAGTGCAGAATCTCACAGACTGATGACATAGATTGCAACTTTGGCAATATATTATTTCCTATCAGATTTAAATGCAGAAATTATACAGAAATTTTTGCTAGCAAAATATCTGCATAATTTAAGAAAGACAAATGCATACATATACACACAGTAAAAATATACCTAATTTTTAGACAACAAAAAATTTAGTATTGTTTCTAAAAAGAAATAAAATTTCTAAATATCAAAAAATAAATTCTGTGCAATCTGTAAAGGAAATGAGACCAATTTGTGTGCACCACCATGAAAAGCGATTCACAATTCATTGAGTAAAAAAAGGAAATGACAACATATTATAATAAAATCTGACCTTTCAAAAACTAAAAGCCTGTTGCTGCTAATAAACATGTTAGTGTTAGCATGTATTAGAATAAAAACTAGCCTGACAAAATCTGAAGTGTCAAGTGACTATGTGTGAGGAATAGATGTTCAAGTTTGGGTAATGTTATTTATGCATTTGTAACTGAATTAATCTCTGAACTTCAGCAAACAAATTTTTGGAAAACGCAAAGTAGCACCTAGACTTTTGTGAGAATGCACAGAGTCAGTGATTAACAGCCAGTGAGAAAATCAAACATAGCTCTTCCAAGATGAGAAGGATGTTTGTATGATTAGAAAAGGAAAATCAAGCCAGATCTCCAATAAAGTGATATTAACAAATCCTAGGCAAATGTTCTAAAACAAATAGCATTAATATGGCACAATAAAATAGCATTTTGATACACACATGTATAATTATATTCATTATTCCACATTTTGCAAATAAGAAAATTAAGACTCAAAATAAAGTCTTTGCCCCAATGCCACAGAACTGATCAAGATACAATATTGATCATCACAAAGGTGCTACACAAACTGGAAAACAATTCCAGAAATAGAATTCAAAATTGGATAGCTATAAGTTCTCTGAATTATAATTTAAAACTTTAGATTATCAAACCCCATGTTTTCTTTACTTTTCCCTTCTGTACTAAATGCATTAGATGGACACAATGAAAAGGAGCCATAAATAGAGATAGAAAAAAGAACAGACAACTTGGTCTATAGATTTCAAATAATGTCACCTGCCTTCTATATCTCTACTCCTAATTCAGAGACATGTCTCTAATGCCAGTCAGACAGAGACAGGAGGCAAAACATTCAGTTCTAGTAGCACTAACATTCCTAAGTGACATAGGCCAGTCTTTCTATATAAGACTCAGTTGTGTACAAAATTAAGCTTTCTGGTTCAGACATTTAGAGTATATGAAATTGCATTCATTGTAAATATTAGAAAAAGATCTAAATTCAAGATTTGAAAGTTTGTATTTCTAGGAAATATGTTTTCTAACAATAATAATAACTAATAGGTATTACAGGAACATTTTGCCTCAGGCATTGTAATAAGGTTTTAATATTTCATTCATTGAAAATCTATGAAGTTGATGCAACTTCATTAGGCTCCTGAGAACACTGAAATAAAAAATATCAATGGACTTTCTAAAGGATACAAAATTAAGACAGGACAGTTACTGACAGATTTTAAACCCTCAAGATCATTAGAAAAGTGTAATTTCTTCCAACCATTTATTTACCAATAAAATCATATGGAGGTACTTTGAGTAAAGAGGACACATTAGCTCCTATTAAATGATCTCCCTTTTAAGGATATTATGTAGGGTGTTTTCTGGATCATTATCTAGAAATAAAAATTTATTCACTAATTTTTCTTGGAATTAAAAACTCTGTAAAATCTTATAGCATGAACCTTCATAGAGAACCTTCTTCCCAAGCACAAATATAATTCCAAGAAGCTAAAATGTAAATGATTCTATGCACAGATACAACCATCAACAGCAGTGCTATAGAAAATAATTTGATGAGGACTTTACCTTGGCATTTTTAGTACTTATTACCCCCTTACCGATAAGACTGATCATGTATAAGTTTTCAGTTTATCCACTGCATACAGACATCGTTTAAAGAGCACAAGAACACATTACTCTTTGCTCATCACTCCTCTCTCTCTGCAACTCTATTCCAGAGTTCAGCTCAGTGTTTAGCTGTGTGTGTCTGTGTCTGCTTCCATCAGCTACTGGATGAAGGCACTCAGATGGCATATAAGGTAGTCATCAATCTCATTATCAGAGAAGGGCATTTAAGGTAGCCTCACAGCTATTGCTTAGATTGCTAGTTGGGGTCAACCTCCTAGATCCCTGGACATTTCCCTATAGCCAGAATTCTCTTTAAACCTATAATGGCTCCTATGATGCTCTGTCTTTTCTTGCTCTCCTCTATTCTTCTCCTGACTAGATTTTCCTGTTCCCTCATGTCCTCCTCTCTCCTCCTCTTCTCTCCTTCTCTTTCTTTTAACTCCCTCTCTCCTCTCATGCTTTGCATTAGCTTTTGAGATCGGGCTCCCTTCCCCTTCTATGGGGATCATGTATGTCTCTCTTAGGGACTTTCTTTTTTCCTAGCTTCTCTGGCTTTGGTACCATATTTTCTTTATTCATTCTTCAGTTGAGGTTCATCTAGGTTGCTTCCAGGTTCTGGATATTACAAATAATGCTGCTGTAAACATAGTTGAACAGACATCCTTGTATGAATGTGCTTCTTTTCGGTATATGCCTAACAGTGGGATTGTTGTATCTTGTTTTAGTTTGATTACCATTTTCCTGAGGAATCTCTATACTGATTTCCAAAGTGGTTGTAGAGTTGGCACTCCCACCAGCAGTGGAGGAGTGTTCCCCTTCC
The DNA here is from genome assembly GCF_003668045.3 of Cricetulus griseus. Lineage (NCBI taxonomy): Eukaryota > Metazoa > Chordata > Mammalia > Rodentia > Cricetidae > Cricetulus > Cricetulus griseus. Next base: position 72,345,002 of record NC_048604.1, on the reverse strand, counting down.
TCCACATCCTCTCCAGCATAAACTGTCACTGGTGTTTTTGATTTTAGCCATTCTGACAGGAGTAAGATGGCATCTCAGAGTTGTTTTGATTTCCATTTCCCTGATGGATAAGGGTGCCGAGTACTTTCTGATGTGTTTTTCAGGCATTTTAGACCCCTTTATTTAGAATTTTCTATTTAATTCTGTACCCCAATTTTTAATTGGATTATTTTGTGTTTTGGTGACTAGCTTCTTGAGTTCTTTGTAAATTTTGGAAATCAGCCCTCTCTGACACTAGGGAAATGTCCAGAGATCTACAGGGATAACACCAAATAACAATCTAAGGAATAGTGGAAAGGCTACCTTAAATGCCCTTCCCCCATAATGAGATTGATGACCACCTTTTTAATGCCAACCTAGAGCCTTCATCTAGCAGCTGATGGAAGCAGAGGCAGACACCCAAAACTAAACACTGAGCTTTACTCCTGGAATCCAGTTGCAGAGATGGAGAAGTGATGAGCAAATGAACCAAGACCAGGCTGGAGAAACCCTCAGAAACAGCTGAGTTGAACAAGTGTGAGCCCATGGACTCCAGACTGATAGCTTGGAAACCATCATAGGACCAACCCAGACCCCAATCATGGATGAGAGTTAGGAGACCTGGGCAATCTATTGAGACTCTGGCAGTGGATCAGTATTTATCCCTAGTATACTAATGGACTTTGGGAATCCATTCCATGTAGAAGGATACTCTCTCAGCCTAGACACATAGGGGAGGGCCTAGGCCCTGCTCCAAATGATATGACAGACGTTGAATATCCCCCATGGAAGGACTCACCCTCCCTGGGGAGCAGAAAGGGGATAGGATAGGGGGTTGATGGAGGCAGGGGAGGAGAGGAGGGAGAAAGAACTGGGATTGACTTGTAAAACAAGCTTGTTACTAAGTTAAATTAAAAAAATCTGAAAAAAGAGCACAAGAACAACTGGAATCTAATTCCCCTTCCATTGAATGTATGTCCTCTGGATTTAATCTGAATCTCTCAAAAGATGTACATTTTTGCTAACTTCCATAAAGGCACCAAATATGCACCCAACCACCCATACACTGGCAAAGATGGGCCTGCTTAGGGATTTAGGCATAAGAATGTTGGGAGTTCGAAGATGCCTTTGTTAATACATACAACAGTGCTGCATTAAGTACCAAAGTGATAAGCCATTCCCAAAATGACTTACTTCCCTCACAGACTTACTGTAGCATCTCACCTACTCAGGGAACTGCTCTTTTCTGGGAGATTACTAGCAAATCAGAGACATTAATTCTTCTTATGACCAGTATTAAATATACTGACAATGACAATTTTCACCCAGCCTAAAAACTGTGAAATGAACATTGATGAGAAGTATTTGCAGCTCATGTCATGAACAGACTGTAAAGAGGATATAATTGCCTTAAATGAGGTCAAGGCAGAAAAATCACTTACCAAGAAATTATGAATAAAGGTCAAACCACTAGCTATTAACTAGTTCCATAGGACAGCATGGAAGTTGAAAAGCTAAAGACAGTTAAACATATTAAACTTACCTGAAAAGCTTAAAAGTATATTTCACCAACCACAAATGAACCTTTTGATGTAGGGGTAGGAGAGATTCAACTTGTGAAGACTATGAAAAATATAATATATAAATTGAAAACAAAATTCATTGAGCACACAACAACAAATCATTTTAGTTTGGGCTTATTCACATGTTTAATAAGGCCCCCATGTAGGATAATAAAATATGGGAGCAATAAGCCTTTAAGCAAGATCTCTTGTGTTTCTCTATTTTAGAAAGACAATGCAGGGGAAAATGGCAATGATCCATAACTAAATAAGAGTCAGTCCTTAATATAGTGATGAGTAATGAAAAAACACACTCACATGACCTGTCTAAGGAGCCCAGATCTTGCCATATTTTATATTTTTCTAAGATATAGGTTGAGAAATAAAAGATATGTTAATCTACTTTTGAATTATGGATATGAAGAAGAAAAGCAACCAGCCAGACTTCTAGGGAACAGCGTTAATTTGAAATATTTAGTCACAGTGTCCCTGGGCACCACCAAAATGACCAAAATGTACTAGAAATTCTAAAATTTTGGCATCTAAAATATATCCACCAGATTTCCTTTGACAATTGGATATTGTAAAAAATCCCTTTGCAAGAATTCGTGTGACCCTTGAGAGTTTGGAAAGTAATCATCATTGATAAGGATGAGTGTGCCACCAATTTTCCAAAAGAATGAAAATAAAAGAACAGAAATATCATCAAAGGAAAGCTGTATGTACTGTATTCCCTGTCAAGTCATTACTTTGGATCTTTATGTTTTCCACCCTTACCATGTTACAAAAATCATAGTTGTTTAATAGTATTGGATGACAATTTACATTTATTGCATTTATTTGGGTCACTGTGGTAGATGTTGAGGAATGCAGAAGTCAGCAGTGCCAGAGAGTAATAGGCTAATCCAAGTTATTCTACAAGCTTTCTATGAGAAACTCAGGTTAACATCTAAGTACTATGTTAACTCACCTATGAGATTTTGGGCAAATTATTTAATTGCTTTATACCTCCATTTCAAAATATTTACAATGTATAATTATGCTCTACTCAGAGGGCTACTGAATATTAAATAAAATAATTCATATAAAGTATGCAGCAAGGTATCTTGTATATATTCAGAACTAAGCAAGTTTAATACCCCATTTCCTTTTGTGGTAACTTGTTTTCAACACAGTTTTTGTTCTTCAGTAGGTAGTCTCTCTGTGTACTCAACAGCTTTAAAAGGCCTGAAATTAACACCTTCCATTCATCTCTTTACAGGCATTCCCTTTACCACTCAAAAACACAAACACATAATCAATTATTAAGTTCTTAAATTATTTCTACTGTTTGAATTTACCGAATACTCCTTTGATCTACCTGCATTTGCTCATGCCTACTAATTGGTTTTGGTTTCAATCGACACCATCTTTCACCTGGATCTTACTACATTCCTAATTGCTATCATCATTTCTACATTTTTGCCCTCATCCACTTTTATTTCATGCACAGCCAAAGTGCTTGTTCTATTTCCCAAAATTCATTATCTCACCCACTTACTGTAAACCTGTCAGTAATGTTCCACTTTTCTTATATCAAAGATAATTGTCAGTCTCATGCAGGCTCCCTGAAAGTTGTTGGTCCAGTGTCCATGAACTCCTGTGAGCTCAAGTCATCTGTCTCTGTGCTTTCCCCTTCATGACCACTCTAGTTGTACAATCCCTCCTCAATTTATTCCACAAGATTCTCTGAGTTCATGGAAGTGCTTGTCTGTGGATTTCTGTCTCTGTTCCCATCAGTTCCTGGAGAGAATATCTCTGATGACAATTATGGAAGTCACCAGTCTACTTACAGTTCATGGACAGTTCAAGCACCCATTCCACTATTGCTTACATGGGGTCATCCTTGTGGGTTCCTGGCACCATGTTTCTCCCTAGCCCTCAAATGGGCCCCCTTCAAGACATCTTTTTTGTTATTCTCCCCCTCCCTCCTGCTTTCAAATTGCCTTACACACCCATCCCACCCAACACATTCCCTCTAGTTCACATCCCTTCATCCCCCCAACTCCTACCCCAGGTTACTCAGGATATCCTTTCTATTTCCCCTTCTCTGGGAAATCCCTGCCCAGACTACAATACCCAGCAAAACTTTCAATCACCATAGGTGGAAAAAACAAGATAGTCCATGATAAAACCAGATTTAAACAATACCCAGCAACTATTCTAAATACTTTAGATATATGGTCTAATACACTTTTCATATTAATCCTGCATAGTTGGTGATATTCTTATTCTTGTTTTCCAGATGCACATGCCTAAGCAGAGAAAGGATATATTATTTACCCAAGATCATATAGCTAGTAAATGATAGAGCCAGATAGAATTTTGAACTTGGGCACAAGAGTCCATGTTATTAGGCACTATGTTATGTTGCCCCCTCATTTATAATAATTACTCAATGACTTAAAATTATGTAGTTAAATTAGATTGTAAATTATGTGTCTCTATGATTACCACTTTAGTTTCCAGAGCCCAAAATGTTACCAGAATCATAGCTATGAATAAATGTTCATTAGACAGGTAAGTTAACATGCACTGAAGAAAAGCATTGAGTGGATGCTTAGAATTCATTATCATCATTCTTAAAACACCTAAATCTTTATTTTCTCTGTAAAGATTTCCCTGACTCCAAGTTCACTACATACAATTTTACAGCTTCTCATCAGTGTTTTCAAACCTTGTTCAAGAGCACAGAAAGTCTTTCAGGACAATGTATGTATACTTGTCTAAGGACATACAGGATCTATTTTAAGAGTTCCTGGTGTATCACAGGTACTCAATTAATGCCAAAGAATGAAGCTGTGAGAAAATAATCAAGTATACCAATACGAATTACAGATAGAGATAACAAAATAGGTAAATCATAGAATAATGAGAGATATTGCAAATGTAAGCTTAAATCTAATGAGAAATTTAAGGTTATAATTCTTTGTAATCTGGGATGTTCCAAAAAAAAACTTTCTGCCTGAAAAGACAGGGGGATATTTTGTTGCAGCATATATGTAAAGATTTAATAGTTTTAGTCAGCAAGAATAAATGCTTTTCTTGAGAAATACAGACCAATATCCCTCATGAACATAGATGCATAAATACTAAGAAAAAAATACTGGCAAATTCAATCCAAGAACACATCAGAGAAATCATCAATGATGACCAAGTAGGCTTCATCCTAGGAATGCAAGGATGGCTTAACATTTGAAAATCCATCAATGTAATTCACCATACAAACAAACTAAAAAAGAAAAACCACATGATCATCTCACTAGACGCTGAAAAAGTCTTTGACAAAATCCAAGATCCCTTCATGTAAAGGTCTTGGAGAGATCAAGGATAACAGGAACATACCTAAACATAATAAAAACAATATACAACAAGACAACAGCCAACATTAAAATAAATGGAGAAAAACTCAATGTGATTCCTCTAAAATCAGGGATAAGGCAAGGCTGTCCACTCTCTCCATGCCTCTTCAATATTGTCCTTGACATTCTAGTTAGAGCAATTAGACAAAAAAGGAGATCAAGGGGATACAAATGGGAAAGAGGTCAAACTTTCACTATTTGCAGATGATATGATAGTCTACATAAGTGACATAAAAAACTCTACCAGGGAACTCCTACAGCTGATAAACACCTCCAGCAAAGTGGCAGGATACAAACTAAAAAAAATCAGTAGCCCTACTACATACAGATGATAAATGATCTCAGAAAGAAATCAGAGAAACATCACCCTTTACAATAGCCACAAACAACACAAAATAACTTGGGGTAACATGAACCAAAAAAGTAAAAGACATATATCATAAGAATTTTGAGTCTTTGAAGAAAGAAATTAAATTGGGTTACCTGGCTCAGAATGGTTTCTTCAAGTTCCATCCATTTTCCTGCAAATTTCAAGATTCCATTGTTTTTTTTTTTCTGCTGAGTAGTACTCCATTGTGTAAATGAACCACATTTTCTGTATCCATTTTTCAGCTGAGGGGCATCTAGGCTGCTTCCAATTTCTGGCTATTACAAATAATGCTGCTATGAACATGGTTGAACAGATGTCCTTGTTATATGAATGTGCTTCTTTTGGGTGAATGACTAGGAGTGGAATTGCTGGATCTTGTGGTAGACTGAATCCCATTTTCTTGAGGAGTCGCTATACTGCTTTCCAAAGTGGCTGTACAAGTTGGCACTCCCACCAGCAGTGGAGTAATGTCCCTCTTTCTCCACATCCTCTCCAGCATAAACTGTCATTGGTATTTTTGATTTTAGCCATTCTGACAGGAGTAAGATGGTATCTCAGAGTTGTTTTGATTTGCATTTCCCTGAAGGCTAAGGATTTTGAACACTTTCTTATGTGTCTTTCAGCCATTTTAGATTCCTCTACTGAGAATTGTCTATTTAGTTCTTTACTAAAGAACTTTACTAAAGTTCTTTACTAAATCCATTTTTTAATTGGATTGTTTGGTTTTTTTGAGAATAGCTTCTTGAGTTCTTTGTATATGTTGGAGATCAGCCCTCTGTTAGATGTGGGGTTGGTGAATATCTTTTCCCAGTCTGTGGGCTGTCGTTTTGTCTTGTTGACTATGTCCTTTGCCTTACAAAAGCTTCTCAGTTTCAGGAGGTTCCATTTATTAATTGTTGATCTCAGTGTCTGTGCTACTGGTGTTATGTTCAGCAAGTGGTCTCCTGTACTGATTAATTCAAGGGTATTTCCCACTTTATCTTCCAGTAGGTTCAGTGTGGCTGGATTTATGTTGAGGTCTTTGATCCATTTTGACTTAAGTTTTGTGCAGGTCAAAAGGCTTGGATCTATCTGTAGTCTTCTACATGTTTGCATCCAGTTCTGCCAGCACCATTTGTTGAAGATGTTCTTTGTTCCAGCGTATATATTTGGATTGTTTGTCAAAAATCAGATGTTTGGAGGTGTGTGGGTTAATTTCAGGGTTTTCAACTCTATTCCATTGGTCTACCTGTCTATTTTTGTGCCAATACCAAGCTGTTTTCAGGACTATAGCTCTGTAATAGAGCTTAAAGTTAGGGATGTTGATGCCTCCAGAAGTTCCTCTATTGTTCAGGGTGTTTTTGGCTATCCTGGGTCTTTTGTTTTTCCATATAAAGTTGAGAATTGTTCTTTCGAGGTCAGTGAAGAAATGTGTTGGGATTTTGATGGGGATTGCATTGAATCTGTAGATTGCTTTTGCCAAAATTGCCATTTTTACTATGCTGATCCTGCCTGTCCAAGAGCATGGGAGATCTTTCCATTTTCGAGTATCCTCTTTGATTTCTTACTTTAGAGACTCAAAATTCTTATCATACATGTCTTTCACTTTTTTGGTTAGTGTTACTCCAAGGTATTTTATGTTGTTTGTGGCAATTGTAAAGGGTGATGCTTCTCTGATTTCTTTCTCCACCAATGTGTCATCTGTATATAGTAGGGCTACAGATTTTTTGAGTTAATCTGGTATCCTGCCACTTTGCTGAAGGTGTTTATCAGCTGTAGGAGTTCCCTGGTTGAGATTTTCGGTCACTTATGTAGACTATCATATCGTCTGCAAATAGTGAGAGTTTGACTTCTTCCTTTCCAATTTGTATTCCCTTGATCTCCTTTTGTTGTCTTATTGCTCTAACTAGAATGTCAAGGACAATATTGAAGAGGTATGGAGAGAGTGGACAGCCTTGTCTTGTACCTGATTTTAGAGGAATTGCATTGATTTTCTCTGCATTTAATTTGATTTTGGCTATTGGCTTGCTGGTATATTGCTTTTATTATGTTGAGGTATGTTCCTGTTATCCCTGATTTCTCCAGGACCTTTATCATGAAGGGATGTTGGATTTTGTCAAAGCCTTTTTCGGCATCTAGTGAGATGATCATGCGATTTTTTCTCTCAGTCTGTTTATATGGTGGATTACATTGATGTATTTCCGTATGTTGAACCATCCTTGCATCCCTGGTATGAAGCCTACTTAATTGGGATGGATGATTTCTCTGATGTGTTCTTGGATTCAATTTGACAATATTTTATTGAGAATTATTGCATAAATGTTCATGAGGGATGTTGTACTGTAGTTCTCTTTCTTAGTTGTATCTTTGTGTGGCTTGGGTGTCAAGGTTATTGTGGCCTCATAAAAAGAGTTTGGTAATGACCCTTCTGCTTCTATTGTGTGGAATAATTTGAGGAGAATTGGTATTAGCTGTACTTTGAATTTCTGGTAGAATTCTGCACTGAAGCCATCTGGCCCTGGGCTTTTTTTGGTTGGGGGACTTCTAATGAATGCTTCAATTTCATTAGCGTTTATAAGTCTATTTAAGTTGCTTATCTGTTCTTGATTTAATTTTGGAAAGTGAAATCTGTCCAGAAAATTGTCCATTTCCTTTAGATTTTCAAATTTTGAGGAATATAGTTTTTCAAAGTATGACCTGATGATTCTCTGGATTTCCTCTGTGTCTGTTGTTATGACCCCCTTTTCATTCCTGATTTTATTAATTTGCATGTTCACTCTTTGTTGTTTGATAAGTTTGGATAAAGGTTTGTCTATCTTGTTGATTTTCTTAAAGAACCAACTTTTTGTTATATTGATTCTTTGTATTGTTCTCCTAGTTTCCATTTTAATGATTTCAGCCCTCAATTTGATTATTTCCTGGCATCTGCTCCTCCGGGGTATATTGGCTTCTTTGTTTTCTAAAGCTTTCAGTTGTGCTGTTAATTCTCTGGTGTGATTATTCTCCTGTTTCTTCATGTGGGCATTTAGCGCTATGAACTTTACTCTTAGCACTGCTTTCAGAGTATCCCATAGGTTTGGATATGTTGTGTCTGCATTTTCATCTAATTCTAGGAAATCTTTAATTTCTTTTTTATTTCTTCCTGGACCCATGAATTGTGCAATTGGGTGTTACTTAATTTCCATGAGTCTGTAGGTTTTCTGTAGTTCTTGTTGTTGTTGAATTCTAATTTTAAAGCATTGTGGTCTGATAAGACACAGGGGGTTATTTCAATTTTTTTGTACTTGTTGAGGCTTGCTATGTTGCCAAGTATGTGGTCAATTTTAGAGAAGGTTCCATGTGGCGCTGAGAAGAAGGTAAATTGTTTTTTATTTGGGTGAAATGTTCTATAGATATCTGTTAAGTCCAATTATGCCATAACTTCTATTAGTTCTTTTGTTTCTTTGTTAAGTTTCTGTCTGGTGTTCCTGTCCAGTGGTGAGAGTGGGGTGTTGAAATCTCCCACTATAAGTGTGTGAGATTTTATGTGTGATTTGAGTTTTAGTAAAGTTTCTTTTACAAACGTAGATGCCTTTGTATTGGGGGCATAAATGTTCAGAACTGAGACTTCATCCTGATGGATTTTTCCTGTGATAAGTAGGAAATGACCTTCTTCATCTCTTTTGACAAATTTTAGTTTAAAGTCCAATTTGTTGGATATTAGGCTTGCTACCCCCACTTGTTTCTTGGGTCCCTTTGATTGGAAGATCTTTCCCCAACCTTTAATTCTTAGGTACCATCTGTCTTTGAGGTTGAGGTGAGTTTCTTGTATGCAGCAGAAGGAAGGATTCTGTCTTCTTATCCATTCTGCTAATCTCTGTCTTTTTATAGGGGAGTTAAGACCATTAATGTTGATGGATATTAATGACCATTGATTTTTGTTCATTCTTGTTTGTTTTTGATTTGGTGATGATTCCAAGATTATGTGTGGGATTCTATCCCTTTTTTCTTTTGACTGTTGGTAAGTTGGGATTATCTATTGCCTATGTTTTTCTGGTTGTAGTTAAGTTGCCGGGGTTGCAGTTTACCTTCCAGTACTTTCTGTAGGGCTGGATTGGTGGATATGTATTGTTTGAATCTGGTTTTGTCATGGAATATCTTGTTTTCTCCATCTATAATGATTGAAAGCTTTGCTGGGTATAGTAGTCTGGGCTGGCATCCATGGTCTCTTAGTGTAGGTAGAATATCGATCCAGCACCTTCTGATTTTCAGAGTTTCCAAGGAAAAGTCAGGTGTGATTCTGATAGGTTTGCCTTTATAGGTTACTTGACCTTTTTCCTTTGCTGCTCTTAATATTTTCTCTTTGTTGTGTATGCTTGGTGTTTTGATTATTATGTGGCGAGGTGACCTTTTTTGGATCAGTCTATTTGGTGTTCTGTAGGCTTCTTGTATTTTCATTGGCATGTCTTTCTTTAGGTTGGGAAAGTTTTCTTCTATGATTTTGTTGACTATGTTTTCTGTGCCTCTGAGTTGGATTTCTTCACCTTCTTCTATATGTATTATTCTTAGGTTTGGTCTTTTCACGGTATCCCATATTTCCTGGATATATTGTGTTAGGGATTTGTTGGACTTAAGATTTTCTTTGCTTGATGAGTCTATTTCAGCTAGTGTGTCTTCAACTCCTGAGATTCTCTCTTCCATCTCTTGGTTGGTTATGCTTACATCTGTAGTTCCTGATCGTTTACCTAGCTTTTCTATTTCCAGCATTCCCTCAGATTGTGCTTTCTTTATTGTCTCTATTTCAGTTTTTAGGTCTTGAACTGTTTCTTGTATTTTTTGGTTTGTTTTGTCTTCAATTTCTTTAAGGGATTTTCTCATGTCCTCTTTGAGGTCCTGTATCATTTTCCTGAAGATGTTTTTAAGGTCATTCTCTTCTGGTTCATCTGCATCGTGATGTTGAGGTCTTACTGGTGTATGGTTCCTAGTCTCCGATGGTGTCATATTGGGTTTTCTGTTGTTGGATGTGCTTTTACCTTGTCCTCTTCTCATCCTTTCTTCTGGGGGGTGTGGCAGGTGTCTCTTCCTCTCCTGGTGGGAATGGGACCAAGGTTCCCTTCTGGTAGATGTAAACAGTTCCAATTCTCTGATGTCTGTCCTCTTCTCGTGGATGGATGTGTCACTGTTACCCCAGTGTCAGCAGTGTTTGGGCGTTCTGGGTCCCGCTGGGCTGGCAGTTGGAGGCAGAGCTGTCACCGCGCCTCTCGGTGTCAGATCCCGCTGCTAAACTCCATATGGCAAGCAGGTCACTTGCCTCAGATGACTCTGAGCAGCGACGATGAGCAGGAGCCGGAAACAGCCCCTGGCCTACCTGGGCAGTCTGATGGAGGCTGGGCTGCCTCTGGGTGTTCATTGTTCCAAACCCGCTGCCGCCGAACTGGGTCCAGCACGAAGGTTGCTTGCCTCAGATGACTCTGAGCAGTGATGATGAGCCGTAACTGGAAACAGTAGGTTTCTTTAGATTCTTTAACAGATTTGTTTATTTCTTGAATTTTTTGGTTTGTTTTTTCCTCCATTTCATGTAATTTTTTGCTTGCTTTTTTTCTTCTATTTCTTTAAGGGATTTTCTTGTTTCCTCTTTAAAGGTCTCTATCATCTTGCTGAGATAATTTTTGAGATCCATCTCTTCTTCATGTTCTGTGTTGGGCTTTTCAGATCTTGCTGGAGTGGAGTCCCTAGATTCTGGTGGTGTCATATTGGTCTTTCTGTTGTTGAGTGAGTTCTTATTCTGTCTTCTTCCCATATCTTCTTCCAGTGGGTGCAGGTGGGGTCTCTCTGTCTCCTCTTGTAACCCAGTGGTGTGTGTGGGCCAGGAATTCAATGTCCACAGCTCTGGATGGTCTTGCCTTTCCTGGTAGTCTCCTCACTCCGAAGGAGTTAGGCCTCGGTAGGGGTTAAGTCGCCAGAAAGGGAAGGAGGAGTCGGGTGTTTCCGACTCAGGAGCTCTTCCTTGGCTGGGAGGATCTACTCCAAGCAGGCATAGGCCCAGAGAGATCAGGGTGAATGGGGCTTTGGATGAGAGTTGGGTAAGAGCAGAGGATCACTCACCTCATTGTGCATCAGTCAGCGGAAAGGGAAGAAAGAGTGGGGTGTTTCCAGATTCATGGAGCTCCTCCCTGCCTGGGCATGTCTACCCCAAGCAGGCCTGAGGAGATCGGGGTGAATGGGGATTTGGACAGGAGTTGGGTAAGAGCAAAGGATCACTCACCTTGTTGTGGATTGGTCAGCGGAAAGGGAAGGAAGAGGCCAAGGTCTTTTTATGAGGCTACAATTACCTTGATAACTAAGCCACACAAAGACATAACGAAAAAAGAGAATTACAGACCAATAACCCTCATAAACATTGATGCAAAAATATTCAACCAAACAGTGGCAAATCAAGTCAAAAAACATATCAGAGAAATCATCCAACATGAGCAAGTTAACTTTATCCCAGGAATACAGGAATGGATCATCATATGAAAATCCATCAATGTAATCCACCATATAAACAAACTGAAAAAGAAAAAACACATGATCCTTTCCCTAGAAGCTGAAAAAGCCTTTGACAAAATCCAACATCCCTTCATGATCAAGGTCTTGGAGATATCAGGAATAACAGGAACATAACTAAACATGATAAAAGCAATATATAGCAAACCAACAGCCAGCATCAAACTAAATGGAGAGAAACTCAAAGTGATTCCTCTAAAATCAGGAAAAAGACAATGCTGTCCACTCTCTCCATATCTCTGTAATATTGTAGTTGAAGATCTGGCTAGAGCAATAAGACAACAAAGGGAGATCAAGGGGATACAATTTGGAAAGGAAGAAGTCAAACTTTCAATATTTGCAGATGATATGATAGTTTACATAAGTGACCCGAAAAACTCTACCAAGGAACTCCTACAGCTGATAAACACCTTCAGCAAAGTGGCAGGATACAAGATTAACTAAAAAAATAGGTAGCCCTACTATATACAGATGATAAATGCTGTGAGAAAGAAGTCAGAGAAACATCACCCTTTACAATAACAGCTAACAACATAAAATATCTTGGGGTAACATTAAACAAAAAACTTGAAGGACCTGTATAGTAAAAACTTTGAGTCTTTAAAGAAAGAAATTAAAGAAGATACCAGAAAATGGAAAGATCTCCCATGCTCTTGGATAGGTAGGATCAACATAGTAAAAATGGCAATCTTGCCAAAAGCAATCTATAGAGTCAATGCAATTCCTATCAAAATCCCAACACAATTCTTCAAAGGCCTTGAGAGGACAATTCTCAACTTTATATGGAAAAACAAAAGACTCAGGATAGCCAAAACAACCCTGTATAATAAAGGAACTTCAGGAGGCATCACCATTCCTGATTTCAAGCTCTACTATAGAGCTATAGTAATGGAAATAACTTGGTATTGGGACAAAAATAGGCAGGTAGATCAATGGAATCAAATGGAAGACCTTGATATCAATCCACACACCTATGAACACTTGACATTTGACTAAGAAGCTAACACTATACAATGGAAAAAAGAAAACATCTTCAACAAATGGTGCTGGCATAACTGGATGCTGACATGTAGAAGATTGCAGATAGATTCATATCTATTGCCATGCACAAAACTTAAATCCCAATGGATCAAAGACCTCAATATAAATTCAGCCACACTGAACCTCCTAGAAGAGAAGGTAGGTGGTACCCATGAACAAATTGGTACAGGAGACTGCTTTCTGAACATAACACCAGTAGCACTAACATTGAGATACACAATTAACAATTGGGACCTCCTGAGACTGAGAAGTTTCTGTAATGCAAAGGCCCCAGTCAAAAAAAAAAAAAAAACAAAGCAAAATGCCATCCCACAGAATGGGAAAAGATATTCACCAACCCCATATCTGACAGAGGGCTGATCACCAAAATATATAATGAACTCAAGAAGCTAGACACCCGAACACCAAACAATGCAATTAAAAAGTGGAATGCAGAATTAAATAGAGAATTCTCAGCAGAGGAATCTAAAATGGCTGAAAGACACTTGAGAAAGTGCTCAACATCCTTAGCCATCAGGGAAATGCAGCTCAAACCCACTCTGAGATACCATCTTACTCCTTTCAGAATGGCTAAAATCAATAACAGAAATGGCATTCTATGCTGGAGAGGATGTGGAGAAAGAGGGAAACTCCTCCACTGCTGGTGGGAGTGCAAACTTGTACAACCACTTTGAAAATAAGTATGGAGGTTTCTCAGGAAAATGGGAATCAGGCTACCTCAAGATGCAGCAATGCTTCTCTTGGGTATATACCCAAAGCATGCAAGTTCATACAAAAAGGACATGTGTTCAAATATGTTCATATCAGCATTATTTGTAATTTCCAGAACCTGGAAGCAACCTAGATGCCCCTGAAGTGAAGAATGGATAGAGAAAATGTGGTACATTTACACAATGGAGTACTACTTAGTGGAAAAAAAGAACAATGGAATCTTGAAATTTGCAGGCAAATGGATGGATCTAGAAGAAACCTTCCTGAGTGTGATAACCAACTCACAAAAAGATAAACATGGTATGTACTCACTCATATATGATTTTTAGACATAGAGCATCAGATTACCAGTCTACAATCCACACTGCCAGTGGAGCTAGGTAGGAAACAAGGAGGACCCCAAGAAAAGATTGCATAGTCCCTCAAATAAGGCAAGTGGGACAAGTATCTGTGAACAAAGTGAGAGCACAGGGCATGGCTGGAGAGGAAGGTGGTGGGAAGGGAAGAAGGGGAGGGGGAGGAGAACAAGAGGACTGAGACAGGGGAGGAATAGAAGAGGGCAAGAAAGGAGATGCCTTGTTAGAAAGAGACAATACAGGTTTTTAGAGATGTCTGGCACAAGGGAAATGTTAGGGGATCCACTTGGATGACCCCAACTAAGAATCTAGGTAGTGATGGAGAGGATTCCTCTGATGCCCTTCCCCTAAAAGGAGATTGATGTCTACCTTGGTTACCATTCCTAGAGCCTTCATCCAGTAGCTGTTCGAAGCAGAAACAGGCACCCACAGCTAATCACTGAACCATATTCCTGGAATCCAGTTGTGCAGAGGGAGGAGAGATGAGCAAAGATGCCTAGACAGTGCTGCAGAAACCCACAAAAACAGTTGACCTGACCTAGTGACAGCATGTTGTACTTATGTATTTCCGAATACATATGTACAAACATGCATATACAATTAACAATTAATGAAAAAAGAGGCCATGTATTTGAAAGAAAGCAATGAATAGTATATGAGAGGTTTTGAGAAAAGAAAGAAATTATGTAATCATATTTTAATATCAAAAATAAAATAAAAATTTACTATATATACCATATATATCATACATATAATGAGAAAAACAGAAATTCATTTTATTGCCAATAATGTTGGCAATAATTTTATTGGCAATAATGTTGATGTTCGGTTGGCATGCTTAATTACATATATGAAAATGGGATATAAAAATGAATGTGGAAGGAAGAAATCAACAAATATGATGTGAATTAGATGACAATTCATTATGTGAATGTATGAAAGTGTCATAATAAAATCTGCAACTCTGTGTAATGAGTACATGATAATAGTTTCTGCCTTAGACTACTAAGCTCCATAACCTTCCCAGGGTCCCTTCCTCTGAAGGCAAGTGCTTGTTTCTATGTATCTTTGACTCTTTCTGCTTAGAACCTTTTAGCCTTGGCCTGCTTATTTCTAAATTAGTATCTCATACAACCAGGTATAAATGTTGATCAAAGAAATTAATGACTATGTCCGACTTTATTAACTGCAGTTAATGTAAAAACAACAACAAAGAAAAACCCCAGGAAATATACTTATGCTTTGACAGAAAAAGCATTAAGGATCTAGAAATAAAAAGTCACATGATTATTAGTGAGCAAAGCCCAGAAATGTACATATCTGGTCTTCTGTTTCTCCCATTCAGTTGCATAAAGATTCTCTACTTATAATATCCCATGTCAAGACTATCTCGGAATCCCAAATATAGCCAAGATTTCCTATTATGATGGAAGTGTTACTTGGAGGCCAAACAGTAATAGAAGTCCTTGAATTTATATTCAAGACCTCTCAGGTCAGGTTCATTATTTTCTACAACTAGTACCAGAACCATATGGACAGAAAAGCCTCTCGATCATCTATAGTACCTTTACAAATATAAAAACTGCAAATTAAAGCTAACAAAAACAGAAAGCTGTGAAAAGACTGTCTGAAGCCACTCGCCTTCTCAAATACAAAACCTAAAGCCTATATAGTCCACATCAAGAAAATAATGCCTTCAAAACCCACAATAGTTAATTGTGCCTTGCTGGCTGCTGTTTTGTTACTGTAGAGAAAAAGCCAAGCAACGTGAGTCTAGTTGTCAAGTTTAGAATGAATGTTGTCTGATAAAGAGCTATGAGCCATCAAGGAGGCCTGTGGTCAGGAACTAAACACTATTTAATTGGCTTCCCAGGGCTGTTTCTCCTAAAGCCTATCTGAAATGAGAACTGCATACTTCATAAAAACAAATTTTTGCAGCTGTCAGGAGCCAAGACAGCTGTGAAAAGAGTGAGTTGGATTGGGTTCTGCCTCTTGTATCACCCAAAAGCTTTGCCAGCACCAGTTTCTAGAAATGTTCCCACCAATCAAATTAAAAGGGAGAGGGTCACGTGTTCTTTTCACTGGCTTAGAGGTGCCCAGGAACTTGGCTCTTAGACATCTCAGCTTATTTCAACATGTACCCTTAGGAGTTCAAAATGGGAATGACAAGAGGTTAAATATGAGTCACTGTGGTGGTTTGTTTTTGTTTTTGTTTTGTTTTTAGAGGTCTTTGTATCCCTGACATAACTTCCCAAAACTGTACTTAAATGGAAATCACTAACACCTGTTCTTTCTGAGTTGCACTATTTGTGAGAAGTGTCACAAATTTGTAAAGTCCTCATACATGATTTTCCACGCTACATGAGCTCAGAAGAGACATTGTAAGTTTTTCATGATGCAAAGCTGAGAATGGTTGAGGACCATGTAAATCTGCCAGTAATTGCTATGTACATTGCATGGAGTCCACTTCAAAGTAAAATTGTGGGACTCTGATTTAAAATGATTACTTTTTGGTAAGTATAAGTGTACCATGTGGTGGGGATGAAGTCCTAATAATGATGGTGCTTGGTGTAACTGTATAAGTCACATGCTCCTTATTTAAACCAAGACCATCAATCATTGCTGATTTTCAAAATCAAACTGCTCCTCGACTAGAAACAAAACGTGTTTAATGGCTATTAAAATTTAATTTCCACTCTGATAGGACAGAGAGTGACGAAGAGAAAGAAAACAAAAGTTAACTACTGATGCTAAAAACTACTAGAGACTTTACTGTATCGTGACTGCCAATGGCCAGAAATTATCTTTGACCTTTATCAAACTTTTACAAGAATAAGTTTTTCTGTGATCTTTCTTGACTCCCCACGACAAAGTCCTGACTCTCTTTTGGTCAAATTTAACAACCTATCTAGGCTCTTTCACACCTCATTCTTCTCCATAGATCAATGCATGACTGCTGCTTTCAAACCACATGATTAGCTCAAAGCCTTCACTGGTTAATATTTATAAAAAATACTTTGAAGATGGAATCTTTGGAGTGTAGATAAAACACTCGACATAGACAGAAAATGGAATTTTGAGGTCTAGGCTTCCTCATGATCTGCCAATATTGTACAATATGGTCTTTGTATGATTGTGATGGCTTGAGTGGCTATACTTTTCCCTTTAGTGAAATAGCAAAAATAAAATTTAAAAACGAGACTGAAACTGTAAGGATTCAGGCATTTTTGTTGGCCTGCACCTGTCACCTGGCAGAATGCACTCAGGCAGTACCCTAGTCAGCCCAGGTGCAAAGGTCCCCTTTAAAAGAAAGATCTTAGCCCACTTAAGCTCTCTTTCCAGCTCCTCTCTTTCCAGATCTTTCTGCTCTCTCTTTCTGCTCTTTCTTTCCCTTCTCTCTTTCCTGCTGTCCCCCTGGAGCAGAGAGGACTTTTCCTGTTTCCCTCTTTTCTTCTGTCCCCTCTCTGTCTCTGTGTCTCTTTATCTCTTTTCTCTTTCCCCCTCTCTTTCTAATAAAATGTCTCACTAAGCTCTGTCTGCCTGGCGTGTTTGTCCCTTGCTTTGGTCACCCTCAACTGCCATGAAATCCGCCAAGGACCCCCACAAGCTTTATCATAACATTAACATCCGATGGGATTTTTCTCAGTTCCAGTATTGAATGCCTGGATTATTGTTTCATCTCTCTAGCTCTCAGTATCCTCTGCCTCCCAGGCCCAATAGCCTCAAGATGTTCTGGAATAATTCTTAGCAAGGAATCACTTCAAACTATTAAGAGAAGCATAGTCAACAATGTCCCTTCCAGGATTAGCCTTAAATTTCATCTATGCACAGAAAACTATCAAACTGAATTTTTAAAGCAACAAATGAAGAAGCATTAACGTTAGTTTCACAAGGACGGGTACAATTTTCTATCCCTCACTCTGGTACTGCAAATTCCCAAGCTAGAAGAGTGTGGGGAAACAAAGACATTGATTCTTAATTTCTGTTGAACTTCTAAGAAGACTCCCCCTTCTCCCAAGGAGTTGAAGCATCTGTCTTTTTAATTCCGCATCAGGTGTAACTACAACCTGCCACTAATGCAGCTCCCACCTTTGTAACAACATTTCCAGAACAGGAAGCTGAAGCAATGCAAGACAGCATGAGCTTGGCGTGGAATTCCAACCTCAGCCCAAGTCTCTGACTGATTCCAACCTCAGCCCAAGTCTGTGACTGGGTGCATGTCCATCCAACTCCATGACCTGCCTCCTGGACAGGCTGTCACCTCAGCAATTGAGTAAGAGGGCAAAGGGCAGGGGTGAGAGGGCACTTCTTCAATTCCCATCTTTTGGCTGTGTCAGTCTGCCAACGCTGATCTTACCTGAAACCAGTTTACGCTAATAAAAATGGCTTACCTTTTTGGAAGCTCCTGAGGCGTGTCTTAAGGTGTTATATTTACATTAGCTCTTGGCTCTGGGGTATTAGAACCCTGAATCAATTTCAAGGAGTCCCAGTAACCTGGATAGGCTACCAAAAGCTTCAAATTAGCAAGCTCAATTCAACATACATTTACTGAGCAAAGTTTTCTGTGCCAAGCCAGTATTGGGAACTGAGGTACAAAGTGTGATGAGGTCTAATCTCTGCCCTTTAGGACCTCATAGTACATTTACAAAGCCAAAGGTATAAACATGGTTTTTCAATACAAAGCTAATAATGACAGGCTAGAGATAAGAACTCCAAGTCTTATAAGCAATAGAGGAAGCACATCTGTCCAGGTCCATGGGCATCATAAAAGACATTCTGAAGTTGGGATCACTAGATAGAGTTCAATTTAAAGGACTTAGTTGGAGGAAAAATAGACAGAATATATGTTGTAAATGCCAAAGAAGTAATAATAAAAACAGGAGCAAGAAGTATCTAAAAGCATTCTGTGCTTAGACAATGATGGGTCACAACATCTCAAACATTTAGCTTAAGATTTGCAGGAAAGAAAGGGCAGAAAAAGTGAAGAAGTCTTAGTCATGGGTTATTGGATGCTTCATTAAGTTTAGTTTATACACTAAAATAACCAGGAAATCACTTAGCAATTTTAATCACATAATCAACCCCCCAAGCTTTCATTTACAAAAAATTCTACAGTTGAGCGAATGGGAAAAAAAGAGTTGCAAACTATATCTATGTTCATATTATAATAGGAACTCAAGCAACTCGGTGGCATAAACATCTAACTGAAAATGGGAGAAATTTTTCAAAAGTTAATTCAAAACAAGGCAAGTGACAAACATGTACAACAGAATATACTGAATGTCACTAAGCATCACAGAAATGTAAATCTAAACAATGAAATATAAATTATATCAGTTAGATTAATTTTTATTGAAGAGTCAAAAGATGGAGTAGTTGTTGGAGTAGGTGCTGTAATTTTTTTTTAAAAAAAAAGAGGCAACAGAGAGAAACATGCCATGTGACAGAGTTCAAGTGGAGTTTTTTTTTTTTTTTTTTTTTTTTTGGAAAAGTGGTCACAAAAATGAAGAAGGGGAAGACAGAGACCAGCCTCTGGGGACAGGAGCAGAGGGAGAGAGGAAAGAGGCAGAGATAGAGAAAGATAAATACACAGAGAGAGGGAGAGAAAGAAAGAGAAAAGTGTGGAAGGTGGGCAGGGCCCTCTTAAAAGGGAACATAGTAAATGTGCTCGGGTGGTGCTCATAGTGGCTGCAGCTGAGAGTGTATCCTGTCAGAACACCAAGGACAGGCCAGTACCTATACCTGAGATGCCTGAATACAAAAGTACACAGTCAACAAGACAAAATAGTGGCACACAGAATGGGAGAAGATCTTCACCGTTCCCACATCTGACAGAGGCTGATTTCCAAAATTTACAAAGAAGTCAAAAACCTACTCAACAAAACACCAAATAATCCAATTAAAAAGTGGGGTATAGAACTAAATAGAGAATTCTCAAAAAATGAATATAAAATGGCTTAAAGATACTTAAGAAAGTGCTAAAAATCCTTAGCCATTAGGGAAATGCAAATCAAAACAACTCTGAGATACCATCATACTCCTGTCAGAATGTCTAAAATTAAAAACACCAATGATTGTTTATGCTGGAGAGTATGTGGAGAAAGGGGAACACTCCTCCACTGCTGGTGTGAGTGCCAACTTGTACAGCCACTTTGGAAATCATTATGGCAGTACCTCTGGAAAATGTAAATCAGTTTACCTAAAACTCCAACAATTCCACTCTCAGGCATATACCCAAAAGATGCACATACATGCAACAAGAACATTGGTTCAACTATGTTCATAGCAGCATTATTTGTAATAGCCAGAACCTGGAAGCAACCTAGGTGCCCCTCAACTGAAGAATGGATAGAGAAAATGTGGTACATTTACACAATGGAGTACTACTCAGCAGTGGAAAAAACAATGGAATCTTGAAACTCAAAGACAAATGGATGGAACTAGAAGAAACCATCCTGAGTGAGGTGGTAACCCAGTCACAAATAGACAAACATGTTATGTAAACACTCATATATGGATATCAGATATGGAGCAAAGGATTATCAGCCTACAATCCACACCTCCAGAGGAGGAGGGGAGAAGGACTTAGGAGATAGAGAAGGGGAGAAGAGATGGGGTAAGGAGGACATGAAGGAGCAGGAAGATTGAATCAGGGTAAAAATAGACAAGAGCAAGAAAAAAGTTTCCTTAATAGACAGAGTCATTGTAGGTTTAAAGAGAAATCTAGCACTAGGGAAATATCCAGAGATCTACAAGGATGACACCAACTAATAATCTAAGCAATAGCAGAGAGGCTACCTTAAATGCACTTCCCCTATAATGAGATTGATGACTACCTTATATGACATCCTAGAGCCTTCATCCAGTAGCTGATGGAAGCAGAAGCAGAGATCCACAGCTAAACACTGAACTGAACTCCTAGAATACAATTGCAGAGAGGGAGGAGTAATGAGCAAAGGGGTCAAGACCAGGCTGGTGAGACCCACAGAAACAGCTGACCTGAACAAGGGGGAGCTCATGGACCCCAGACTGATAGCTGGGAAACCAGCATATTACCAATCCAGACCCCCTGATCATGGTATCAGTTAGTAGGCCTAGGCAGTTTATGGTGTCTCTGGTAGTAGAATAGTATTTATCCTTAGTATAGAAGTGAACTATGGGAGCCCATTCCCCATAGAGGGATACTCTCTCAGCCTAGACACATGAAGGAGGGCCTAGTCCCTGCCCCAAATGATGTGACAGACATTGATGATCCCCCATGGAAGTCCTCACCTTCGCTGGGGCACAAAAGGGGAATGGGATGGGGGTTGGTGAGGGACATGGGAAGATAGGAGGGAGAGAATACTGGGATTTGCATTTAAAATAAGATTGTTTCTAATTTAAATTAAAAATCTAGGGAAAAATAAAAAAATAGTATATCATCTGCAAATAAAGATACGTTGCCCTTTATCTTACCTTAAAAAAAGAAAAGGAATACTTGTACACTATTCTGGGGAATGTAAATTAGTATGACTATTGTTTATAGCATCATAAGGGTCCTCAAAATTTAAAACTAGAGCTACCATGTGGTTCAGCATTCCCACTATCCAAAGGGAATTAAGTCAGGGTTTTAAAGTGAGACCTGCATTCCCTTGCTCACTGAAGCACCATTCACAATATCCAATAAATGGAAACAACCTAAGTACCCATCAGACTGATGCACAGATAAAATAGGAGGTGATATATTTAAATAGTACAATTCTATGCTCTTATGAAAAATAATGGAGGGTGACTTGCAACTAGGTGGATGGAACTGCAGTATGACACGTTGGGGATATAATACAGGAATAGAAGGAAAAATATCACACTATCCCACTTCTGTGTAGAATCTTTTTTGTTCCAACTTTTTAAATTTGAATTAGAAACAGAATTGTTTTACATGACAATCCCAGTTCCCTTCTCCCACCCGTCCTCCCCTACCTCCGCAACTAAAACCTTATCTGTCACATATCTTTTCTGCTCCCCCTGGATGGTGAGGCCTTCCATAGAGTGTCATCAGAGTCTTTCGTATCCTTTGGGATAGAGCCTAGGCCCATCCCCGTGTGTCTTGGCTCAGGGAGTATTCCTCTATATGGAATGGACTCCCAAAGTCCACACCTATGCTAGGGATAAATACTGGGCTTCTACAGGAGGTCCCATAGATTTCTGAGGTTTCCTCACAGAAACCCATGTTCCTGGGGTCTGGATCAGTCCCATGCTGGTATTCCAGCTATCATTCTGGGGAGCAAGAGTTCCCAGATGTTCAGGTCAGCTGTTTCTGTATGTTTCACCAGCCTGGTCTGGACCTCTGTGCTCTTCACTGGTCCTTCTCTGCATCTGGGTTCCAATTCAGATCGGTGATTAGTTATGGGTGTCTGCTTCTACTTCCACCAGCTGCTGGATGAAGGCATATAATTCAGTCATCAATCTCATAATCAGGGGAGGGCATTTAAGGTAACCTCTCCTCCCTTGCTGAGATAGTCAGATGGTGTCATTTTTGTAGATCTCCAGACATTTCCCTAGTCCCTGATTTCTCTGTAAACCAAAAATGTCTCCCTCTATTATGATATCTCCATTCTTGTTATCTTGTATTCGTCCCTTGGCTCATACTTTCTGCTCCCTCATGTACTCATCATCCCTCCTCTTCTCCCCTTCTCATTCTCCTAGCTCTCTGCCCCCCATTCCCGTGCTCCCAATAAAGCTGTTTCTTCTCACAGAAGTAAAGAACTATTTGAAACTTGGGATGTTAGAGTGGAGGGCAGCCTAAGCAGAAGCTGCTAAATGGCTACAAGGTAAAAAGAAAATAGAACAATACAGTAAGATGTCAATAGTTTAATGTGTATTTAAAATTAAAAAGCAAGTAGGATCTTGGTTTTATTACTATCATTTTTGTCTCTTTTGTTTAAGCTAGGTATACTTTCCTGGCTGGGAACATTTTTGAGCAGGCTTGGGTGATCTCAAACACACAACCATTTTGCATCTGTATTTAGGGTATTGTATTTAGAGGTATGTGCCTCTGTACTTAGCTAGATGATAGGATTCATAGTATACTACCAAAAGGAAACATTAATGTTTGATATGATAAGTATACCAAGGACCCTCATTTGATAATCCTATAATATTTACATGTATCAAGTAAGCATTGTACCCCATAAGTATACACAATTAGTGTATGTCAAAATATTTTAGTTAAAAAAGAAAGATACATTGAAGCCTGTAACTGTTATGAATTAATAAAGAAACATGTACTTTATTTAAACACATGTAATGTGTCAGTTTTGTCAGTAGTATAGCAACAAGTAAGTTGCTCAAAGTCCAGGAAATCATTCCCCATCATTTTTTAAGCAAGCAATCTTAATTAAAGTCAGTGAGTTACCATGAAAAGAGGATTGGGACTGGTTAGAAAGAAGAAAGGGTTCAGTCAAATAGAGAAAACAGCATAGGGGATGAGTACATAATATATATGCATTTATGTGCTATGAAAACAACCTGAATTTTGTAAACTAATTATAACCTATAAAGTCCAATAATTCTCACCGATCCTCCATTTTTCTTTTTCTTATTATGTTTTAGTAGCAAGCTTACTTCACATGTCAATCCAGCTCCCTCTACTTCCCCTCTTCCCCTACCCCTCATCAACCACCCAAGCCCCTACACCATTTTCCCTCTGCTCCCCAGCGAGAGTGAGACCCCCTATGGGGATCTCCAAAGTCTGTCATATCATCCCAGGCAGGGCCTAGGCCCTCCCCCATATGTCCAGACCGAGAGAGCATCCCTTCATATGGAATGGGCTCCCAAAGTCCATTTGTGTGCCAGGGATAAATACTGGTCTACTACCTGAGGCCCCAAAAATTACTGAGGCCTCCTCATTGACACCCAGGTTCAGGGGATCTGGATCACTCCCATGCTGGTCTCTCGGCCTTCAGTTCTGGAATATAAGGTAGTCATCAATTTTATTATCAAGGAATGGTTCTAAGGGAGCTCTCCACTATTGTTTAGATTTCCAGTTGATGTCATCCTTGTAGATCTCTGGAAAACTCCCTAGTGTCAGATTTCTCTTTAAACCTATAATGGCTCCCTCTATTATGATATCTCTTATATTGCTCTCCTCTAATCTTCCCCTGCCTCAACCTTCCTGCCCCCCCATGTCTTCCTCTCCCCTCCTCTTCTCCCCCTCTTTCTGACAGCTCCCTCTCCCCTACCCCCATACTCCCAATTTGCTCAGGAGATCCTGTAACATTCCCCTTCTCCGGGGTACCATGCATGTCCCTCTTAAAGTCCTCCCTGTAACCCAGACTCTTTGGTTGTGGGATTGTAGGCTGGCAATCCCATGTTGCATGTCAAAAATCCATATATGAGTGAGTACATACCATATTTGTCTTTTTGTGACTGGGTTACTTCACTCAGGATGGTTTCTTCTAGTGCCATCCATTTGCCGGCAAATTTCAAGTTTTCAATTTTTTTTCCTTGCTGAGTAGTACTACATTTTGTAAATGTACCACATTTTCTCTATCCATTCTTCACTTCAGGGGCATCTAGGTTGCTTCCAGTTTCTGGATACTACAAATAAAGCTGCTATGAACATAGTTGAGCAGATATCCTTGTTGTATGAATGTGCATCTTTTGGGTATATTCGGAGGAGTGGAATTGCTGAATCTTGTGGTAGACTGATTCCCATTTTCCTGAGAAGTCTCCATACTGATTTCCAAAGTGGCTGTACAAGTTGGAACTCCCACCAGCAGTGAAGGATTGTTCCCTTTTCTCCACATCTTCTCCAGCATAAACTGTTTTTGGTGGTTTGATTTTAGCCATTATGACTGGAGGGAGATGGTATCTCAGAGTTGTTTTGATTTTCATTTCTCTGATGGCTAAGAATGTTGAGCACTTTCTTAAGTGTTTTTCAGCCATTTTAGATTCCTCTATTGAAAATTATCTATTTAGTTTTGTACCCCACTTTCTAATTGAATTATTTGGTGTTTTGGAGACTAGCTTCTTGAGTTCTTTGTAAACTTTGGAAACCAGCCCTCTGTCAGATGAGGGGTTGGTGAATAACTTTTCACATTGTGTGGGCTGTCATTTTGTCTTGCTGACTGAGTCATTTGCTTTACAGAAGCTTCTCAGATTCAGGAGGTCCCATTTATTAATTGTCTATCTCAGTGTCTGTTGTATTGGCATTATGTTCAGGAAGCAGTCTCCTGTACCAATTCATTCAATGGTACTTCCCACTTTCTCTTCTAAGTGGTTCAGTGTAGCTGAATTTATGTTGAGGTCTTTGATCCATTTGGACTTAACGTTTTATGCATGGTAATAGATATGGATCTATCTGCAATCTTCTACATGTCAGCATCCAGTTATGCCAGCACCATTTGTTGAAGATGCTTTCTTTATTCCATTGTATAGTTTTAGCTTCTTTGTCAAAGATCAGGTGTTCATAGGTGTGTGGGTTAATATCAGGGTCTTCACTTCAATTCCATTGGTCTACCTGTCTGGTTTTTTTTGTGCCATTTCTATGCTGTTTTCTATCCTTCCTTTTAAATTTGAAAAAAGTCATGTTTCCTAGTCTGCAAGAGAATATGTTGCAGGTATCCAAAATACATGGTGAAATAAATAACCATAATATGCTCAAATTTTAACATTTGTAACATGTTTTTCTATTGTAATCCTCATTTTTAGAAATCATTCTACTGCTTCTTAAAATAACCTTGTTCTTGATACATTTGCACATGCTATTTTCTTTATTTTTATTATTCTTTCCACCCATCTTGGTTTAGGGCACTGAAGCCACAGCTTGGTTTTGTGTTTACTAACGATGCTTTAGATTACTGAAAATTCCATTTGGACTGTTGGGGAATGTATTTCTGTGTATGTTCATCTTATTGATTGTCGAATAAAGTACTGTTTGGCCAATGAGGCAGCAATTTAGAAGGAACTAGGGGAGTCAAAAAGGATTCTGGGAAATGTAGTACGAAAGTGGTGATCCAGGCAGGAAGGGACATAGCAAGGAGACTCATATTTAAGGAAGGACAAGCAGAAAGTGGCCCCTTTTCCCTTCTGCTCTTCCTCCAGATTCTCGATGTGATCCACCGGCAAAGGAGGACACCAATGGAAGGTGTCCGATAAGATAAATCTTATAAAATATATAGATTTATGATAATTAAGACTGAGCTAACAGATGAGAATCCTAGTCATTGGCCAAGCAGCATTTGTACCTAATATAAGTCTCTGTGTTATTTTGTCCATCCACATGGTGAGCAGAACTCAGGCAGCTGGCAGAGACCACCCACATGGCGGTAGGGCTTGGGCGGCTTTTGGTGGAAAGATTAATCATAACAGAATGGTGTTAGCAGAAGTAGTACACCTCACTGACTATCTAAGCACAATAGTTAAAATGCTCATAAAGCCAAGCAAGGTTTCAATTACTGGTAACCTGGACTATATGGGAAGTTGGAATAGGGAAATTCCAGGAATATCAGGCTAGCATGAGCAACATAGGAACTTATCTAAAAAAAAAATAACAACAAAAATTAAACAAAAGATGGTAAATGCACCTTCATCATTACCTTCTATTTTGTCTGTGTATAGAGGAACATGGTCCCAAACTTGACTATATATTAAAATCATCCAGGAACTTGAAAAAGCCTAACACCTTTGTTGCAGCCTAGGCCAGTTAAAACTCTAAAAAGATGTACCCAGATATCAGGGACTTTTTTTTAATACTTTAGGGATTTCAGTGGATAATGAACTTTGATTATCACTCCCTGAGGATGGTTTTAGGATCCCGAAAACAGCAGGGAGAGTTACTTTCTCTTTAGCCAAGATACCTGTACAGGATTTTTGTGAGGTCAAATAATAAGCTTATGTTAACTCACAGAAAGTTTACATATTGTGTCAAGTAATTAACCTAATTAATATACTCCCATGTTAATCACCTACCTGTTTAGCACAAAGAAGGATCAAAACAGATGTTTACTGAGGAACAGTATTATCTTCCTCATGTTTATATATAAGGTTCAAAGAGACTGAATAAATTAATCAAGTTTGTATACCAAGGAAAAAGCCCTGATCTGCCAGTCTTAATAAATCAGCCTAAGAGAGTAAAGCATAAACTTCTCATGAGGCTGTTATGAAGTCAAGGGATCTAGGGAACTACCAGAGAAGAAATTACAACCTCTCTTTCTGCACATGCCAGAACCCCAAGAACACTGAAGCTATAGAAACTAAAGATCCCACTTTCCCCACACATACACAGCATAAACTGCAGCCTGCTAGAACCAGAGATAACTGAGAAGTTCACTTTTCACCTCAGGGCCCTCAAGCCAGCACGTCATACCACAGGTAGTCTTTATTTCTTACTTCTGTTAATTTCCAGTCTTTCAGAGAAACTAGCTTATGATGATTTTGCTTTTATTTGTATATTACTCAGTTAGCTTTTAGGAGTGCTGATTATATTCTCCACACAGTCTACTAGAATTCATATATTATTGTCCCATATACCCCCTCTTACTCCTACATATTTCCTTTGTTCTCGAATCCTTATATCTTCCCTCTGAACTTAAGGAACATCTATATTTTCAGCAATCTCTAAAGTTCTATGGAGCCTAACAGTCTGCTAATGTTCCCCTCCTAACTATAGTATCCAACTCAATATTTTTTCTTTACAATGTTGATCTAATAGGTGCCCTTTATCCTTACTCATCCTGTTTCCCTTTTCATTCTCAATTTTCACTACAATATCAGTATTGTCCATTCTATCTACTGTTGTTATTCTTTAAGATTTACTAGTGTTACAATGGCATTTGTTATTAATTGACTAGTGTATTTATGCATCAATCTCAAGCAGTGGTATGTACTTATCTAGGTATTACCCTATTCAGGATATAATGTAGGGAGACACCCTAGCCCATAACAGGCAACTTGAGATCCTGGGCTAATGAATTCTTTCCTGACCTACATATTTCAGTTTATCACATCTAAACTCCACAAGAATATTATTGCATACTGAAAGAACATAGCTGATAAAAAGTAAACTAAGCATAGAAAGAGCATATGCATAAGTTCTGACACAGTAACATAAGAAACATGAAAAAATATTAACACAACTCCTCCAAAAATTACAAATCTTATAGTAATGATATCAAGTCAGAGTGGAATGAAATAGCAGAAAGAGAACAAAAAAGGAATTATTATATGTATGTTCCAAGAAATCAAACAAGGAAATAATCTCCAGATCAAGAAGACAAACATATCAATAAAATAGGGACAGTAGCACAATTTATGAAACCAGAGTTCAACAAAGAGAAATATGAAGGAAATCCAATCTGAATATCTCAGGAATTTGTGAAGATGCATGAGTCTTTAGCTATAAAGTGATTTGTACATGTATAAAAAATGAAGTTCTTAAAATGGAAAACACAATCCATCTAATACAAAGATCTGCTGAAAGTCTCATTAATAGAAGGGATTGAGAATAGGACAGAGTATCTAAGTGATAGGACAACATAGACAAACTGGAACAATCAAATATAAGATCAATGTCACAAAAATATTAAGATATCAGTGGAGAATGCAACATATATGTGACACTCTGAAAAAATGAAACCTAAAGATAAAAGTGATGGAAGAAGGAAGCTAATAGACATGTTTTTAAAAGAATCACAGCAGAAAATTTCCCTGAATTAGGTAATAGGATACCAGCCTAGATACAACAGATATTTGGGACACCAAATAGACAAGATCAAAAAAGAACTAACCTATGTTGCTTTAGAATTACAACAATAAATATACAGAACAAAGAAATCTATTGAAATTATCAAAAGAGAAACACTATATCACATATAAAATGAAGCCCTTCAAAATAATGGAAGATTATTCAACTGAAATGTTAAAACATAAGGGCAGGAACAGATGTACTTCAAATTTTAAATGACAGAAACTTCCAACCGAAATTACTATGCCCACCAAAGTTATGTCAGCATTAATCAAAAAGGAAATCATTCCATGATAAAAACTTAAGCTAAAGGAAATATTATCACTAAGCCAGCTTTATGGAAAATAGTTAAAGGAAAGCATTCTTCAGAGAGAAGAGAAAAAATTATCTACAACTCAACAGAAAATAATCAACCATGCTAGAATAATAGTAGAGACAGGAAAAAAAGAAAATGTCACGAAATCAACAAAATGACAAGAATCAATATAAATATTTAAATAACAATTCAATATTATTGGTCTCCATTTCCCAATTAAAAGACAAACTACTAAATTAGATCAAAATGCAGAAATCATTATTTATTGCCTCTAAGCAATGAAAATCACCACAGGGGACATACACTACCTTTGGAAGCAAGGAAGAAAAAGAAATTTTGAGCAAATTAACCTGTGAAAGAAGCAGGCACTTCTGTCCTAATATTTGATAAAATAGACTTCAAAGCACTAGTGAGAAAAAATGAAGAAGGTCCCTTCAGAATGATTAAGGGAACACTATATAAGAAGGACATTACAATTCTGAACACAGATGCCTGAACACTGGTGTACCTAATTTCATAAAACAAAATTCCAATATGGTTAACAGTTGGTGACATTAAAAGGCCACTCTTACCATTAGACTGGTCAATCAAACAAAAAACTAAACAAAGAGATATGTTAATTAAATATCATCATAGATTACTTTGCAGACATCTATAGAATATCCCATCCAAACACTGCAGAATACAGATTCTTCTCAGCAGACATGGAATGTCCTCCAACATAGAACCTATATTAGAACACAAAGCAAGTATCAATAAATATAGAAAAATGAGATAATTAGTGGAATAATCAGCTATAAGAGAAATTCTAAAGTTTACAAAAATTATGGGGATCAGATAACACTATTGAATGATGGATGGACCCTTGACATTAAAAAGAAAATAGAAAAATTTATAGAACAAAGTGAAAATGAAAACACAACACACCAAAACCTATGGGATAGAATGAAAGCAGTCCTAAGAGGAACACTGATAGTTGTACATGCATCAGAGATCTCTGAAATAAATAACTTGAAAATATACCTGAGGTTCCTGGAAAAAGTAAAACAAGCTAAATCTTGACTCGGTAGATGGAAATAAATCATTAAGATCAATTAGAAGTTAGGATGATATAAGAAAGTACAAAGAACCAATAAAATACAGAGTTGGCACAGGGAGAGAAAACTAACACTAAAAGCATTTGTAAAGAATCAATGAGGAGGCCTCAGCACTCGGTAGTGGATCAGTACTTTTCCCTGGTGTAAGAAGGGACTTTGAGAGCCCATCCCACAGGAAGGGATGCTCTCTCATCCTGGACACATGGGGAAGGGCCTGGGCCCGGCCCAGGATGATGTGGTGGACTTTGGGGAGCAACCCTCCACTGGGGAGTGGAGGGGGGATGGGGTGGGGGATAGGCGGTGTTGGAGGGAGGGGAGGGAGAGGGAGAGGAAGAGGGAGAAGGGATTGACATGTGAAGCAAGATTGTTCCTAATTTGAACTAATAATAATATAAAAGATATAAATGTGAGTAAGGACTTTCTGAATAGGACTCCATTGCTCATGAAATAAGGACAATAATAAAGAAATAGTACCTCACAAAACTACATAGATTTAGGAAAGGAAAGTGTCAATCAAGTAAAAATTAAAATCTTTTCTCATGTAACATCCAGATTAAGGTTTCCCGCCCCTCTACTCCTCCCAGATCCTCCTGATCTTCTCTTTCCAAATGCATCCATTCCTGTTCTGTTTTTCATTAGAAAACAAACAAGAATCAATCTACCTTAAGACCCAGTAATACCACTCTTGGGAATATACCCAAAGGATGCACAATCATACCACACGGACATTTGCTCTGCTATGTTCATAGCAGCGTTATTTGTAATAGTCAGAACCTGGAAACAACCTACACGCCCCTCAAATGAAGAATGGATAAAGAAAATACTGTACATTTGCACAATGTATTATTACTCAGGTATAAAAATAATGACATCTTGAAATTTACATGCTAAAGGATGGAACTAGAAAAAAATCCTGAATGAGTCAACTCAGATCCAGAAAGACAAACACAGTATGCACTCAAAGTTTATGTTAGATGTAAAGCAAAGGATAAGCAGGTTAAAATCCATAACCCCAGAGAAGCTAGGTAAAAAGGGAGGACCCTAAGAGGGACTCACGTGGAGGGCCTCAGGAAGGGAAAATAATTAAGATCTTCTGGGTAAACTGGGAAGGGGTAGAAGAGAGGGGATGAGGGATGGGAACATGACAGAAACCTGGTGCTAGGGGAATTCCCAGGAATCCACAAGGACGACCCCAGCTAACACTCCAAACAATAGTGGAGAGGGTGTCTGAACTGACCTTCCCCTGTAATCAAATTAGTGACTACCCTAATCCCTAATTGTCATCATAAAACTTACATCCAGTAACTGATGGAAGCAGATGCAGTGACCCACAGCCAAGCACTGGGCTGAGCCCCTGGAGTTCAGTTGAAGAGAGGGAGGAGGGATCATATGAGCAAGAAGGGTCAAGACCATGATGGGGAAACCACACAGACAGCAGACCTGAGCTAGTGGGAGCTCAAAGACTATGGACTAACAGCTGGGGAACCTGCATGGAACCAAACTAAGCCTTCTTTGGGTGACAGTTACGTGGCTGTTGGGGGATGGGGACTGGCAGTGGGACCAGAACTTATCCTGGGTTTGTGAACTGGATTTTTGGAGCCCATTCCCTACGGTGGGATACTTTGTCCAGCCTTGACACAGTGGGGAAGGGCTTGGTCCTGCTTCAACTTGGCATACCAGACTTTGTTGATTCCCAAAGGGAGGGCTTACCCTGTCTGAGGAGTGGGTGGGAGTGGGGTGGGGGTTGGAGGACAGGAGAAGGGGAAGGAGGGGGAACTGGGGTGGTAGGTAAAATGAAAAAAATGATAAAAAGAAAACAAACAGGCTTCTAAGGGATAATAATAAAATATAACCAAATAAAATATAGTAAGATGAAACAAAGAACACGACATTGCAATTGCACAAAACAAAGAAGCATAAGGAAAAAATTCTAAGAGTAGGCACAAGAATCATAGACCC
Source organism: Cricetulus griseus (assembly GCF_003668045.3). Classification (NCBI taxonomy): domain Eukaryota; kingdom Metazoa; phylum Chordata; class Mammalia; order Rodentia; family Cricetidae; genus Cricetulus; species Cricetulus griseus. Next base: position 72,312,939 of record NC_048604.1, on the reverse strand, counting down.
ATTCATTCACACACTCAGGAGTCCCATAAAACACTAAACTGGAAGCTATAATATGTATACGGAGGAGCTGGTGCTGACATGTGCCTGCCCTGTGAAAGTTGCTTGCATCTCTTTGAGTTAATATGACCTTTTATTATGTTGATTTAGAGGGTATTGTTTTCTTGGTATCCTCCATCCTCTCTGGCTCTTATACTCTTTCTGCCTCCTCTTCTGTGGGGTTCCCTTAGCCCTGCCAGGAAGGATTTGATGGAGACATCCTATTTAGGGCTGAGTTTTCCAAGGTTTCTCACTCTCAGCATAATGTCTGCCTGTGGGTCTGTGAATTTTTCCCATCTGCTGCAGGAGGAAGGCTCTCTGATGATGGGTGGACAAGGCACTATAGACCCAGCTTTTAAATTTTAGAACTGTGTGTTTAATTTAGCACATCTGTAGAGTTCAGGAAGCCAGTAAAGGCCTATGCAAAAGGAATGGAAAATGGGCACTAGAGATGAAGAAGTAGTGCAGCATATGCAATATGAAAGTAGGGGGGGATATTGAGGATTAATGATTTTAGACAATATGGGGGCAAAGAATTAGTGGGGAAGAAGTAGTGTGGAGTAGCAAGATTTGTTGCTGTGATAAAATACCATGACCAAAGGGAAATTAAAGAAGAGTTAATTTTGGACTAAGGTTGTGGAGGGCTAGATGTTCATAGTGGCAGGAAAGGCATGGCATCAGGAACAGGAAGCTGAGAGATCACATCTCAACCCCACAAGCAGGCAGTAAAGACAGTGAACTGGAAAAGTATATAGGTGATAAACTCTCACACCTCTCTCTACCCCATGTGATGTACTTTCTTCAGCAAGATTCCATGTCCTAAATGTTCTATAACTTCCCAAACAGTGTCACAAACTGGAGACCAAATGTTAAAATACACAAGCATATGAAGTACATTTCTCTTTTGAATCACCACAAACAGCAGGCTTGTTGTGAATGTAACCATTTGTTTTCTTACTAAATTTGAGGCCTGCTACTCAGAATAGAATTCATGCCCAGTACTGTAAACTTCATCAAAATCCCAGGGTACTAATGAACCTATGATATTATTTTGCTGAATGGCCCAGTACCCCTATTAAGGACAATTCCAGGACCAGTCATTTCAATTCAAGCAATATTGCTTCTGGATCTACCTCTTTTCTATTTCATGGTGATCTTCTCTCACCTCCTCTTCAGTTTCCACTTCATCGAATTCCACCACACTTTTCTTCCATGTCTGGGATTTGTGTCCATAGCATTGGGTATCTGTTGATTGTGGCAGCCTTGACAGTAATAGTTGACACAGTATATTTGTTGCCTTCTGTCTTATTGATGATAAACTCAGTTGTCAAGGGAATCCCCATGATGTACAGTGATCCAGTTATGACTTTCTGAGGATATTTGACTGTCTCTAGAATTCCAATGACTCATATCATCAAAAGATAGTTGATGTGACAGTCTTTTTCCCCCCAAACCTCCCACCCCCTGTCTGAAATGAGTGAGTATTGGCTTAATATTTGTCTTTAGGTGTAGGCAGCAACTCCTTTACTTTCTTGATGAAAATTATGTCATGTCTCATTTTGCAAATGGAACCATAGTATTTCAGAAATACTTTAGTATTACTTATATGTGATACTTGGGGAGGTGTGATGGTCTTGTCAGCTAATTCTCAGACTATTAGCACTTAAATTAAGAATAAACATAGGAAAAGAAGGCTCATGTAATGAAATTATAAATGTTGATGCATGGTGATGATCCTTTTCTGAAGCTTGGGTTGCATATTTCAGTGCCAAGTTGACTTTCTCAAATTCTTGGCAAACTAACACTGTTTTAAATGAGGCCAGATAATCAATAATTAGGATATAAGATAATAATACTTTTATTCCAAAGTAAATAAGTTTTTGTTATATATTATTTTTAGTTTTTTAATCATTTTATTTTAAAACAATCTTTCTCATGTTACGTACCAATCCCAGTTCCCACTCTGTCCCCTCCTCCTATTCCCCACACCTTCCCCCAGACCCCACCCTCTACTACTCCTCAGAGAGGGCATGGGTTCCCATTGGGGAGTCAACAAAGTCTAGCATATCACTTTGAGGCAGGACCAAGGCCCTCCTCAGTATATCTAAGCTGAGAAAGTTATCCCTCCAAAGAGAATGGGCTCCAAAAAGCCAGTTCAAGCACTAGGGACAAATCCTGGTCTCACCACCAGTGGCCCCCCAAACTGCCCAAGCCACACAGCTGTCACCCACATTCAGAGGGTCTAGTTTTGTCCTACACATATTCCCCTACTCTCAGTCCGGAGTAAGTGAGTACCCACTATTTTTCCATATGTTTCAATGACTTCAGTTCACTTAAAGTTTCCAATTATTGTCTTTTGAGAAAATCTGCATAATATTATATAACAATTCAAACGTATACTACATTTTCCAGTTGTTTTCTCATGTCACGTGCACTTGACCACCATAAGACATTCTGTATTCAGTCCCTATGTTATTTAGGCAATTTTTCTGTCATTGGCCCTTTACATGCCATTTGCTCCAGGTCTGACACCACCACATCCACTATAGTGACTGAGCCATACAACACTATCTGCAGCATGTCTATGAAGCATACTTCACTGAGGCCTTCAACTCCTGCTCATGAAGGATTTTTATATTACTCTCACCTATACAGCACACTTTTGTAATTGTTCATCTGCTAAGGTGATTTCTGCTCCCTAAAGAATATTTTCTTCTTCTTCTTCTTCTTCTTCTTCTTCTTCTTCTTCTTCTTCTTCTTCTTCTTCTTCTTCTTTTTGGTTTTTGAGACAGGGTTTCTCTGTGTAGCTTTGGAGCCTATCCTGGCACTCGCTTTGGAGACCAGACTGGTCTCGAACTCACAGAGATCCGCCTGCCTCTGCCTCCCGAGTGCTGGGATTAAAGGCATGCGCCACCAATGCCAGGTGATTTTCAGCTTCTTGATGGGCTGAACCCTATACTAAATATTATCAGCTTTTTAAAAAATATGAATACTTTTCAAAACACTATTGTATATAAGAATCCATCTGATAGTCATATTGTCTTAGCCTAATTATGCTCCTATAACAAAAATGCTACAAATTGAACAGTTTAAGAAGAATAAACAAATATCTGTCAGATCTGTGTGAAAATTCCCACCAATTTTATGCTTCCATTAGTTTCATTATCTGAAGAATATTTAGACTCTACTTCCAGAATGATGCTTCGTATGTTCAATCCCCTGGAGATACATAACTACATTGTAAAAGACAAACAGGCAAAAAAGGGAATGAACTTCCTCTGTCAAGCTTTCTTTTAGAGAAACCACTTAATCCCACTCATAAGAAAGGAGTCCTTATAATTTAATCTCATCCCAAAGGCAATACTGAACAGTTCTACTACACAGGACATTTATTTTGGAGGTGACAAAAATATTCAGGTTCTGCTACTCATCCTATGAATTCAAGGTATTTGTTGAGGGTGTGCTACCTGCCAAGCATGGTAAAAGGAAGTTATTTCTGGAATCCTTAAATACATGAGGAAACAGAAAATAATAAAGAGGTAAAGGACTCATTCAGTTCATCAACTAAAATGTGACTGGTATACAGACTCAATCCTGCCTACCATGCTCTTCCAGGGTTCTCTCTATAATATTTATACCTCCTCAAAGTAAATCTTGATAATTCCTTTAATGAAATATAATAAATTTCACTTGCATGTATTTATAAAATGTCCATGGCAAGTTATTCAGTTCATTTTTGATAGATATGAAGAATAAATATAAAATTATTATATTAGACATACTTTGCAAAGGGTGAAGTGGGTGTTGGAAGTATCAGGGCCTTGCCCAGAAGTATAGTAGTTTGACTGAGAACATCCCTCATTGGCTCAGATATTTCAATAATTGATCTGCAGTTGCTGTCACTGTTTGGGAAGGTTTAGGAGGTTCAGTCTTTCTAGAGGAATTATGTTACTGGTACCTAACTTTGAGTGCTAAAATCTTGTACCACTTCCTCTTCAGTACTTCCTTTATGCTTATGGTTCAAGGTATGAGCTCTCAGCTTCCTGATTCTGCTGTCATTCTTGCTACTGTGCCTCCTCTCCATTACGGATTGTTGCCTCTGGAAATGTAAGTTCACATAAACTCTTTGTCCCCTAAGTTGCCTTGGTCATGGTATTTTATCATAGCAAAAAAAAGTAGCTAATGCAATAATGAGTTTGTATTGGAATGGAAGGTTTCATAGGGAAACTGAACTTTAAGGTGAGCCTTGAAAAACAGACAAGATTTTAGTTTACAGAACAGGCAATGAAGAAGGGCATTTTGTAGAGAGGAAACAGTGTGAACAAGTGTCTCAGGTCACTGCAAAGCCTGGTCAAGTATCACTGGTTTGGATTAACAGTAAAATATAAACTTTTGAATAAAATGTGATAAGTGAAAACACAGCTGGTGTTAGATGAAAAGAAAATGATAAAGAGGTATGCAAGTGAGTGACTAAGGCCTTTAAATGGTTTACTAAATGTGACACAAGTTAGTAAACTATACAGAACAATAAATCTAGAAGTAAATATAGACATGAATTGTTAGACATATGCATATTTTTCATATTGAAGTCCATTAATTTGCATGCTATTACAAATTAACAGAATTTTAAAGTGTATTATTATTATTGCTGTTATTGTTATTCTACCAGAGAATAATTGATTTAAGTTAATCATCAGTGATTTTCGTCACAATGATTATATCTATAAACCAGTCAAAGAGAAAGCTTAGGCCTACAAAGGCTTTAAGAAAGAAAATTAACAAATTGAAAGCTTCCGTTCATTCTTTCATCTCATACTGTTATGAGCTGTGTTGAAGTTCAGAAGGGCCCAAATCAGCAGGTAAGAAATTTCAGGGACTGTTAGTACTTTGTACTTAGGAAGACTTCTCAGAGGAAATGAATTTGGTAGCAGTGATCTTTTATTAAGGAAAAACAAATATCATTTGACAAAATGAGCTACCCATATTAATGATCATCTCTCATTTTGTGTAGTATTTTGAATCTTTTTGTACCTTACATGCTTGAATGCATTTTCCTCTCTGATTTTGGAAAATAAGAACGAATATTTCAATGCACTATGCTAACAGTCTTTCAAGCTATTCAGAAAGATGCCTAAGTTAAAGTACCAGAGCTATAAGGCTTCCTCCAGCAGCAGATGAGACCAGATGCAGAGACCCTGAGTCAGACATTAAGTGTAGAGAGTATTAATGGGCTGACTCCATCAAATCCCTCCTCTCACAACTCAAGGATCCCTGTAAGGGCCAGAGGAGATGAAGGACAACAGCAGGATTTGGCTCTCTGAATCAACTAAGCAAGGTACATGTGAGTGCAGAGACTGAAACAACAAGCACAGGTCCTCTGCATATATATTACAGCTTTTAGCTTAGTATTTTTATGGGACTCCTGAGTGTAGGAAGGAGTGAGCTTCTGACTCTTATGCCTGCACTTACAATGCTTTCCCTCCTGTTAGGTTGCCATATCCAACTTCGAAATAATAGTTTTTCTTTCATCTTACTATATTTTATTTTGCCAAGTTTGGTTATTATCACTTAGAAGCCTACTCTTTTCTAATGAGAGGCATAAAGGAATGGACCTGGAGGGGATGGCAAGTGGGTAAGACAAAAATTGAAAAAATACCAGGTCTACATATTCTATCTTGGAGAATGTAACATCTTTATCTATAGGAGAATTACACCTCCTATTTCATTATGGTAAGAATAAACAAAATGTATATATTATATACTCTGGGTGCTTCACAAATATCAGTTCTTGCTTACTTCTCTAATATTTAGAACACAGTTTTGAAAGTCAAAGATTTGAGCCCAAGTAGGGGTAACTCATTGATACATGCAACAAACTGAATTGACTTCCTCTTAAATGGCAGGATCATTGAGAGAAGCAAGGGCTGGGGTATTAACCAAAATAAAAACGATTATATTCCCCACAATTAATACCAGATATATAAAGGATTATGGCAGGATTATATGGTACTATAGGAAATTTAACAATAATAAAATCATAAAATGTTATTACTAAAAGAATTTTCTGGTTGTTTTCTTCCAAACAATAATCATTCTTCTATTTTTCACAAGAGTGGAAAAGCTAGTTGATAATATTTCTGGAATTTATTTTAGCAACCTTAGAATATATATGGTTCATTGTCATAGCTGAAAGAGGGCAAAGGTCTTTTGGTAAGTTAAGAAAAATGAGGTTCCTCATCTCATTAGTAAAGTTCTCAGGTTGTACTAGTTGGTAAATATATGATTTCTTCATTGGTGAAAGAATTGTATTTATTTGATTGTTTCCTAAAAATCCCCTTTAAATAAAACTGTACCTGACTTAGTTTTCTACTACTCACAAGACTATATGCTAAGATTTTTCAACAATGAGAACTTACATCCAGGTGACAATTAACTAGTTGAAGGCTAGCTATCTGACCCAGACTTGTACAATGAAATTCCTCCCTTAAATCATTTTTTTTAATCAAGAGAGTTCACCTTCCCTGATAATGAGAATTATGACTGCCTTATATGTCATCCTAGAGCCTTCATCCAGTAGCTGATGGAAACAGAAACAGACACCCACAGCTAAGAACTGAGCTGAACTCCTGGAATCCAGTTGCAGAGAGGAAGAAGTAATGAACAAATGGGTGGAGAGACCCACAGAAACAACAGACCTGAACAAGTGATTGTTCATGGTCCCCAGACTGATAGCTGGGAAACCAGCATAGGAATGTTCCAGAACCCTTGAAAGAGGAAGTCAGTTTGGAGGTGTGGTTAATCTGTGGGGCCTCTGATAGTAGATCAGTATTTATCCCTAGTACACACATGGACTTTGGGAGCCCACTCCACCTCGAGGGATATTCTCTCAGCCTATACACAAAGGGGAGGATCTAGGCCCTGCTCCAAATGATGTGACAGACTTTGAAGATCCTCCATGGAAGCCTCACCCACACTGGGGAGCAGAAAGGGTTTGGGATAGGGGGTTTTTGGGGATCAGATGTGGCAGAGAGAGAGGGGGAATTGAGATTGATATGTAAAACAAGCTTGTTGCTAATTTAAATTTGAAATAAATAAATAAGGAAAGGAAGGAAGGAAAGAAGGAAGGAAGGAAGGAAGGAAGGAAGGAAGGAAGGAAGGAAGAAAGAAAGAAAGAAAGAAAGAAAGAAAGAAGAAAATAGAGAGTTCACTTCAGTTTAGATCTTACATTGAACTGTGAAGTTGTGAACAGTGGCTGTTTTCTCCAGTGTGGGTCTAAGACAGAAAGTGGTTTATAGACAGACAAGAAGCACACATGCATAGGGAAGCAGAGACAACTGAAAGAGAACCCTGGCATTTCTGAGTTCCTTGTTATAATTGTTTCAGAGTCTGAAAAGAAATTTGTTTCTATTGCACATTTCTCTTATCTGAATTATAAATAGCTTTACAGGCTGTTATCAATTTTTCCTCCTTGAGTGAGCTCCTTGAGCTTCTATTACTGCAACCAAGACACTTAACTATCAAAGCCCTATACTTTACAAAATTAAAGGCAAGTCATTGGTGAGTTTTATATTCACATAATTCTACTGTTACACAAGTATTTTGACTTTTATTAACGTTGTTCATCTTAAAGTATTATTTATTTTACAATGACAGAATTTGTAGGAAAGGTACCTTCACATGCTTGTAATACCATCACTTGGAGGCAGGGACATGAGTACTGTTGTTAGCCTGAGGTCAGCATGGTCTACATAATGAATTACAGGTCAATCAGGGCTGTGTAACAAGATGCCATCTCAAAAAATAAAAGTGGTTAATACTGAGGCAAACAGTAATGCCAAGACTTACTAAAATTCAATATCATATACCAACCTAATGTGCTTTGTGGTCACTGAAACATTTTGTTGTTTCAGCCCATGTTGGGCAGTATTAACATAGTAATAGTGATTCTCACTGATAAAAATAGATGCAAATTAAAGAAGCCAAAAAATATTCTGAAACCAATTTAGTTACAAGAGCTATAGGTTCAAAGTTACTATACTGTGACAAAATTTGAACATAGCCATTCTGAGTCCACACTGGTCAAGACACACCATGCAAGGACCATACAGTACCTAAGAACAGAGGCTATAAAGGAAGAAGACATTTGATTCATGACTTCATTACTTTCATAATCAGAGGTCTTGAGCAAATAACATCTGTTACCCTCCATTTTCTCATCTATGAAATGAAAATAAAATGAGTCTTGCCACAGAAATGTCAGCAACTGAGGGTAACACCAGAGTATGTGCTTGGGAGATAGTACCATCTTATACCTCCACTTGTTAAAAGGCATCCTTGTGGTAAACAAGAACAGTCTGAAATCCAAGAAATTCAAGCCTGAAGAACTGCTACTAGATCCTAGGAACCCAAGCTGAAAGAAATGTCATGTCATGCCAGGAACCCCAAAACTAAAACCTACTTAGTGAACTAACATTTTCTGAAGAAGCCACAGCTGTATTAATAATCATGCAGACTGTTTGACCGTGGATAACTAGAACACCATGACTATGGAAGACTGGAATGTTGTATGTCTAGATTGAAAATGATCTTGTGCTACCTTAGGCTTTTATTAACCATTTTAATCTTTGAATCAGACCTAACACCCTCATGACCACTAGGTAAAAACACTTGGGTTTTCTTAATAAAATTAACCTACCTCTAGCCCCACTAACCCTGAAACACTAAGAATGCTGTTAATATAACAAGTGAAACTTACAGGAACGTTTTACTTTCTCTTCTAGAGTCCACCAAACTAATGCCCAACAGCATATTGATTTGTGACTTTTTTTACTTTGTGTTTATGAAAGTTCATGTAGCATCTTGATTATGGAACATGCATTCAAGAGAGTGGAATCCATGTTCTTGAACCATGACAACCCATATTTAGAACATAATAAGCTATATTATTATGCATTTTAATGTTAATATGTTAGTTATCAGTTAGGATTTTAACATCCAGGAGACAGAACTGATGGAGAATGGTCTAGAATGTAGGAGCATTTAAGAGCTGGAGCTGAAAACAATCACAGCTGAAGTCAACAAAACAGAAGAAGAAGCTAATATGTTGAAGGAGCTACAAAATGAAACATAAATAACATAAGTTCAACTTCCAGCAATGTTGGCCCAGTATTTACATCCACTGTAGAAAAGATAAAGGCTGGTATGGAATATATCTATATTGCCAATGTGGACCATATTGTAAAAAGAAAAGATCAGGAAACATATTTTCTTTTTATTAAAAATAGTTTTTTTCATATGTACTGATTCATTTTCCCTCCCCTAAATCCTCCCAGATCCTACCCACTTCCCTTCCCACCTGAATACACACCCTTTCTGTCTCTCTGTCTCTCATTAGAAAACAAACAGGTATCTTAAAATGATAATAATAATAATAATAATAATAATAATAATAATAATAATAGTAAAAGTAAGGTAAAAGAAAACCCAGAATAGGACAAAATAAACAGAAGAAAAGAAGTAAAAGAAAAATCATAAGGAACACAGAGACACACAAATTCGCACACACAGAAATTTCATAAAAAAAAACACGAAATCAGAAACCATAATATATACGTGAAAGACTTGAAAGGTTAAAAAATAAGAAAAGAAAAAAGAACCTCCAAAAGTGCAAATGAGTTTGATTTGTTTCCACCATCTACTACTGAGCATGGGACCTATCCTTGACAGATGTTTATGTAACCAGCAAGACTTTGTTAAAGAAAATTAATTTTTCCATTGTTAGCAATTATGAATTAGAGATAGCTTCTGGGCTAGAGATGGTGGCTTGTGTCCACTTCCCTTCTAATTCCCTTCTAAGCACAGGGACCCAATCTGGCTTTGATACTTGCAGGTCCTGTGCATGCTGCCTCTGTCTCTGTGAGTTCTTAGGAGTCCTATTGTGATTAGAAGCCCTTGTTTCCTTTGTGTCTTCCTTCCCTTCTGGCTCTTACAGACTTTCTGCCTTCTCTTCCACAGAGTTACCAGAACCTTGAGAAGAGTGAGTGATTTGATGGAAACAACCAATTTGGGATTTTGTGTTCCAAGGTCCCACACTCTCTGCACATTGTCCTGCATGGAGTCTCTTTGTTCCCATCTGCTGCAGGAGGAACCTTCTATGATGATGACTGTGCAAGTCACCGCTCTGAGTACAGCAGAATGTCAGTAAGAGCTATTGTATTGCTATGTTCCTTTAATAGTAGTATTTGGTTTTCCTCTCAGTCTGGGGTTCTTGGCCACATGAGCAGTGTTGAGGATGGCTTCCATCTCAGGGAGTGGTCCTTAAATGCAATCAGATCTTGATTACTTACTCCCATAAGCTTTGTGCCACTATTATATCAGTATATATTTTAGGAAGGTTGCCATTTTAGATTAAAAGGTTTGTATCTGGTCTGGATTTTACCTTTCTACTTTGGTGGTGGTACCATGAAAGTTCATATGGGTAAAGGCCTTAAGTAAGAAACAGCTTAACTTCTCCAAGTTCAGTTAGTTGATAGGTGTTGTCTTCAGCAATGGGGTCTTATCATCAGTTTATGGAGAGCAAGTAGCAGCCTTGACAATAGCCTAGGTTGTTTTGTGGTTTCCATGGGAACTCTTTGGTCAATAACTCAGTGAGATATAACCTATTCCTAGAACTGGAAGTTTTATTTATTGATTAGAGATGTCTACTTGGGATTTATCTCCCCTGTTATTTGGTGAGTATATTTAGATTTCTTCCATATATGTATATATTTTAAGAGACTTGTACTGTATTAGTTTTCTATAAGACACCTCTAATGGCCCCTAGTTTTAGCTGCCCATGCTCATATTCCCACTCTTCCCTGTTTGACCTTCCCCTCCCCATTTGATCATCCTTTTCCATTCCCTTACCTCACATTTCCATCTCTAGTTCTCTAATCTATTTCATCTTCCTAGGAGGAGCCATCAATCTCCACTTAGTACCTTACTCTATACCCAACCTCTGTTGCTATACCAATTATAGCCTGCTTACCAAGGATTTAATATCTAACATCTACATATCAAAGAATATGTACAATATTTGGGGGGGTCTGGGTTGCTTTGCTCAAAATGTTTTTTATTCTAGGTCTATCCATTTATCTGTGAATGTCATGATTTCATTTTTAACATCTGAGTAATATTTCACTGTGTAAATGTTTGATATTTTCTTTGTCCATTCTTCAGTTGACAGGCATCTGGGTATTTAAATATGCTTTCAATGGCTCATTCATATACATAACCACAACCTATGACAAATTTAGTGGCCATACTAAAGTATTTGTATATGACAGAATTCTCAGTGAGGACTTCTGTGACCTTAGATGAGTCCTTGTTTAAAAGAAGAGCAGCCAAGGTGATGCTGTGACCTGACTAGTATGCTGGAAACATCTGTGAAAACAATTTATGTTCTTGAATCTATAGTGATTTTACCAGAACATTCTAGACTCACACACATAAGATCTGGACTAGTGTTATATTAATATAATTTTCCCACTGAAAAAAGTATTCTATTAGTATATCTTAGGAAAAGAAAACAGAAGAGGAAAAGTAAACAAAACAAACAAACAAACAAACAAAAAGCCAGGATGTGGTGGTGCATGCCTTTTAGTCCCAGCACTCCAGAGACAGATGAAGGCATATCTCTGTGAGCTTGAGGCCAGCCTAGTCTACAGAGTGAGTTCCAGGATAGCCAGAACTATTGTACACAGTGACAACCTATCTCAAAAAAGACCACATGGAAAAAATTCCACATACAAATTTGTATATTGAGATTAATTCTTTTATTATTATTTTAAAACAGTCTTATTTTACATACCAATCCCACTTCCCTCTCCCTCCTGTTCTGCTACTCTCCCCACCATTGCCCCATCAGATCCTCAGAGAGGATGAGGTCTCCCATGGGAATTCATTAAAGTCTGTCACATCATTTGAGGAAGGATGAAGGCCCTCCCTCCTACATCTAGACTGAACAAGGTATCCTTCCACAGGGAATAGGCTCCAAAAATCCAGATCATGCACTAAGGTTAAATACTGCTTCCCTTGCTAGTGGCTGCACAAACTGCCCTGGCCCCCCACCTGTCATCCACATTCATGGGGCCTAGTTGGGTCCTATGCAGGTTCCTTCAGCTGCCAGTCCAGAGTCAGTGAGCTTCCAGTAGCTTGAGTGAGCTGTTTCTGTGGGATTCCCCAGATTAATTCTTAAAAGTCCCTGAAAATGCTAAAATGTTGAGCCTGTTCCAAATATTGTGGTTTTTTCAGCAAAATAAAAATCAACTCAGCTAATATTTTAAATTATGAACTTGGTAAGTTTTGCCTTATATACCTCTTGAGAGAATTCCTCAAGTAGGCACATAGTAGGTTGTTTGAAAAATAGCCATTAATTCTTGATAGGTTTTTGTGAATCTTGGCAAGCAGGAGAGGTCAACAGAAATCTTATATATTAGTCTGTCTACCATTTAGTAGACAGACTAATTCAATCTACAAAGATACATTTCAGAGATTTTGATCATGCCTTTATTAATTACTTACAAAATATATGACCTTGAACAAGTTACTATAATCACTATGCTTCTCCTTTCTCATCTGTTAAAATAAGGGCATGATAGTACCTTTCTCACAGGATTGTTGTAAGGATTAAATAAACTCATGTACATTAGAGGAAAGAATAATGTTCTGTTAAATTATTCTATGTGAAGCTCTCAGAAGGATGGTTATCACAAAGTAAATTTTTAGTAAATGTCAGTTCTTGTTACAGTTCATACTGTAAAACAACTTCAATGTGCATATCTCCCAATGAAGGCCTTTAATTTTGATCTGAACACACAATTAATTTACTCTTCCCATAGTAATATCACTTTTGTGTCTATATTCCTGAGCTAATATTCTTCCGGTGACAGGGGCTACTTGAAACAACCTTTCAGGCAGATTTTTCTGGGCATGAATACTGCCTTCTGGCAAGCATTGGAAAATAGATGACTAAGGAGTATACTGTTTGGAAGGAGACAATAGGGACTGATAGGCTAGTATTTGTGGTATTTGAATCTTCCTTATTCCAATATTGAAGTTTGCATAGGAAGAAAATAGCCATGCAAATAAGCAAGAATGTTATCGCTTTCTGTCCATTGGAAAATGCCATTTACTTTACAGCTTTGGTTTGAACAATCTTTTTGAAATAGGTAATCTCCTTTGAAACGGTAAGCCTAATAGTCCTACTGTGATTCATTAGATAGTATGTAAGGATTTTCAACAATAACACTCCAGTCTCAAAGATATGAGGGAAGGATTCCTTCCTTTGTATGATTTGCATAGCTGCCTTAGTCAAAATCTCAGACAACTTTGTTGTTCATACATTGATCCATGTTACTATAAATGGCTACAGGTGTTCAGGGTGAAACTAAGTCAATTGGGGGCAGTGACTGACAAAAAGCCACATTTTTCTGAAGAGGAAACATGTCTAAGAAGGCAAGTATAAACCACTTTGGAGAAGCTAGCAACAATATCTAATCAATACCTCTACTTTATGTCTTCAATGAGAGATATTCACAGGAGTGACTGTGAGCATTTGCTCAATTTCAAGATGGATGTTTTTAACCTCCAACTAGATCTAGTTTTCAATTAGGTGCAAACAATTTCTGCCTTATGGACTAAAGGACAAAACACTGTTGAATAAGGCTAGACAGCAAAAAAACCATTGTGTAAGACAAAACTCTGACCAGAGAGAATTATAGTTCATATTTTTCAGCATTTGAATAGCTAAAAGACAATGGAAATTTTCCTTCAGATTCCCCATACATAGGTTTTTCTTCTGTACAATAGAAATAACCTTGCAAGCTCTACTTCATTACAGAAGTTGCTATGAAAACAAATTGAGCACAACAATTTGTTGTCTAGTACAATATGGTAAGCCCTGTAAACATGCATACGTGTAACATATAAACTTAGCAGGTTATATTTAAATATGTTCCTAGATACAATCTGCTAAATAATACATATATGAATATACATCTATGCATGAAATAATGGAAGAATAGTCCATGAATTTGAAAAAGAATGGGGATCAGCATATCAAAGGTTTGAAGGGAGAAAAGGGAAGAGAGAAACGCTATTAAAGCATGAGTTGCTTCTATTAGGTGGGTTTTGAGTCCACCTAGACAGCTGCTAGTTATACCCAGGATATAAGCACCACTACTGCACCTTTATTGTTATCTTGCCATGCTGCTCAATGTTGTGGTTCATAGATACTACTGCTGGATAGTACTTCTACCTTGATGGCTTGAAAAACAACTTTCACTACTATGGAAGATAGTCTTCAGGGAGACCCCAGAGTCTCATCCAACTCAATTCCTCCAATTTCTGTGTTCAAAGTGTGTAGTGTCTTGAGAAATAAAGACTTATGGTCAGAAGATTCTGAGGGACAATTATGAGCAATAATTGTTGAGGTATGAGCCTCTATTGGTTTGGGAGTTACTTGGAATCACTAGACCAACAATTCAAATATCCTCTAGCCTGCCAGTTTATGGCTCTTTTGGGGAGCAATTGTCACCCCAAGAAGTATAACTTCATTTAAATCACATGAGTATATTATGCTTATATTTTAAACAAACATAAAATAATGTTTGCCTATGACTTTTAAAATATTTTAGTGTTATTTATCCCTCCTTCTCCCTATGTATTACCCCTGCCTCCCAAGCTAAAGTCCCCTGTCTGTATTTCCCATTTCCTCATTCATAGCATTCTACCCTGATAGTCAACTCTCCAAAGCTACTCTCCTTACTATACCCCATTCATGATCCCTTTTGACTTTCCTGGTTCCTTGGTTACTCCTGGTTGTAAATTTATAGTTGAAGATTTGAAGCTAAGAATCACAAATATGAGTAGTAGTATTGACTTTGTAGTGTTGGTTTCTCTGGATCTGAATTACCACACTCAATATATTTTCTGGTTCTATCCACTTACCAAAAATTTTCATGTCTTCATTTTCTTTACATGTATATAAGTATTCCATCGTGTATTTGTACCATGGTTTCATTATCGATTTATCAATTGAAAGACATTAACTTGTTCCCATTCCCTAGCTGTTTTGAAAAGAGTTGCAATGAATATGGCGGAACAAATAAATATTTGTGGAGTAGGATGTCACATCCTTTGGACATATGACAAGAAGTGGTATAGCTAGATGATGTAGGAGACTTATATTTTTAACTTTTGAGGATTCTCCATACTTATTTACAGAATTACCCTGCACTATATTCAGAATTTCACCAAGAGTGAATAGGGGTTTTCCTTTCCTCATATATCCACAACAATTTGTTTACAAGTATTCCTGATCTTAGGCATTCTGCCTAGAGTGAGATAAAAACTCAAGGTAATTTTATTTTACAAATTATGAATTTCCAAACACAATGGACAATTTTTGAAATATTTTCAGCAGTGTTTATAACTTCTTTTGAAATATATTTATTAGATGCAGGGACTTTTTTCTTCCCTTTTTGAATTTAAATTAGAAACAAGTTTGTTTTACATGCCAATCCCAGTTCCCTCTTCCTCCCCTCCTCCCCTGCCCCCGACTAACACTCTACCTATCCCATACCATTTCTGCTCCTCTGGGAGTGTGAGGCCTTCCATGGAGAATCTTTAAGACTTTTTTTTTAAGTTTAGTCATTTGATTTCTGGAGTCTAGATTTTGATTTTTTCATATATTTGTGATACTTATCCACTGTGAGATGACTAGCTGGCATTCCCATTCTTTTGTGTTCCTCTTAATCTGATGGGTTGTTTCATTTTCTTTACAAAAGTTACATTTTAATCTTACAAGGCCACACTTATCAATTATTATTCATTTTTAAGTGTCAACTTTTCTTTTCTTTTAATCTTCTCTCATACATTGCATTCTGACTGCAGTTTCTCCTCCCCTCACTCCTCCAAGTACCCTCTACCCGACTCCCCTTTCCTTGATATGAAGGTTTGTGCCCAATCAATTATTATTTTTAATTCCTGGATAAATGGTACCCTTACTCAGAAAGTTATTCACTCCACCTATATCTGGAAGGGTATTGCCATTGTTTTCAGTGTTTTGAGTTATAAATGGAGATAATTGATCCATTTTGGAGTTAATTTTTGTGAAGGATGGTAGATATTCATCCATTTTTATATATGTGGACATCCAGTTTTCCAAGCACCACCATTTGTTGGAGATGCCAACTTTTCTCCAGTTTCTGTTTTGGCATCTTAGTCAAATATCAGATGGCTGTAGTTACAAGTACTCATACTTGGGTCTTCTATTTTGTTCCCTTGTGCCAATATAATTATGTTTCTATTTCTATAGTTCTGTGATATATTGATATATGGAATGACCATCACTCCAGCATTATTCCTTTTTCTCAGAATTGTTTAGACTATACAATGTGTGCATTTTTCTTTTTCTTTTCTTTTTTATTCCTGTGAAGAATGCTTTGGGAATTTTTATTGGGATTAAAATTAACCTGTAGATTACATTTGGTAGAATGGTCAATTTACAATATCAATTCTGCAAATCCATTATCAAGAGAGGTTATTCCATTTTCTAGTGTCTTCCTTCTGAGATTTAAAATTTTAGAGGTCTTTTGCCTGCTTTGCTAGGTTTATTCATATTTTATTTCCTTTGATGCTATTATGAATGAGAGTATTTCTATAACCTACTGTGCTTGTGATGATGTATGGAAAGGTAGATTTTTGTAAGTTGATTTTGCATCTTTTCACACTGCTGAAACTGTTCATCATTTATTCAAGATTTACTGTGTAATTTTGGGGGATTCTTATGCATAAAATCATATCATCTTGCAAATAGAAACAATTTGATTCCTTTTCCTATTGTATACCTTTGATTTCTTTCTCTTGTCTTATAGCTACTGCTTCAAACTCTATTTTGAAAGAGTGGAGATAATAGACAATACTGTGTAGTTCCTAATTTTAATGGGATAGTTCTGAGATTTTTAGGATGATGTTGGTTGTGGAGTTTCTCACTTATAGCCTTTGTTATGTTGAGGTATTTTACCTCCAATCTTATTCTCTCTAAGACTTTTATCATAAAGGGATGAGAGTTTTTTTGTCAAAGGTCTTTTCCACATCTATTGAGTGGATAATGTAATTTTTGCCTTCAAGTCCATGTATATGACTTATCACATCTTAAAATTATATATATTGAAGGATCCCTGAATTTATGGAATAAACCTAAAGATGTTGTTGAATAATTTTTTATATATTCTTGGATTCCCTTTTAATATATACATATGTATGTATATATCATATACATATTTGAATATATATAGTTTTTAAGACAGGGTTTCTCTATGTAACTGCGCTGGTTGTCCTGGAACTCATTTGTAGATCAGGCTGAACTTGAACTCACAGAGATTCACCCACCTCTTCCTTCCTGAGTGCTGGGACTATAGGTGTGTGCCACCATGTCTGGCTCACTTTGAAAGTATTTTATTGAGAAGTTTTGCATCTGTGTTCATTAGATACATTGATTTGGCTATAATTTTCTTTGTTGGTAGTAGTGTTTTGTTTCTCTTTACTTAGTTTGGGCATTATAATAATACTGGTTTCTTGAAGTCGCTTTGTAAGTACTCCTTCTGTCTCTAAGTTTTGGAATAATTTAAGAAGCATTGGTAGTAGATCTTCATTGAATGTCTAATAGAATTCTTCTTAGACTCCATCTGAGCCTGGACTATTTTATTAATAGAATTGTTTTTACTACTGTTTCAGTTTCCTTATTTGCTATGGGTCTATTTATATTGCTGAGTTCTTCTTGGTAACTTTAGAGTTTTAAATGAATTGAGATGTTTGTCCATTTCCTTTAGATTTTACAACTTAATGTTCTATAAGATTATAGAGTATTCTGTTATACTACTCTGAATTTATTTGTTGCCTGTTGTAACAATTTCCTATTCTTTTCTGATTCTGCTCAATTGGATCACCTCTTTATTTCCTTTGGTTAGTTGGGTCAAGAATCTGTCTATCTTGCTTATCCTCCCAAAAAATAAAATTAAAAAAACCTCTTTTGTATTTCTTGATTCCTTATATTGTTTTCTTTGCTTTAATAATCCACCCTTAAAAACATTGAGGTGAGATTTATTTTTTAATGATTATTTTCCAATTGGAAGCTACTGTGTCTTTCATCAATTAATAATGGAGTCAAAATAAATATGAAGCACAATTTTCTGTATTTTGCTATCTGCAAACATATGTTTTGTAGTAGATAATTATTGCAAGGTCCTTTCTAGAGTAGACTTGAATGTGTACCATTATATTAAGGACATATGAGACTGGGTAGGGATGAAGAGGAGGTCTTGTTGAAAGTTCTAAATATTGACTTCTCCTTCAGGTTTAGAAATCATTTAAATGGAATTTAAACTTTGAATCCCGTTATTATCCTTGGCACCTGAACTTGAAATCAAATATCTTTACATAGTTTGTAAAAGAAACGTATTATGGATAATAGCACTAAACAACAGCATGCTAATGCATAAAAGGCAATGCAACTTTTTGGTTTTGTCAGGCAGATACAACCTCAAGTTCCAGTGCTGCCTCAATATTACTATCTTTATAAGGGAAAATTGACTGGGTAGTAGCTCAGTAATAGAGCACATGGGTAGTGTACATGAGACCCTGGTGTCAATCCTAAGCACAGAAAAAAGAAGGTGCAATCATATTTTCCTAAGAGAGTTGTTATCACATAATCAATGAGCAGTTATTACAATTGTTATTACACCTTTCATTTGCATTAATTATATTTGTTCTGTTTTCATAACACTCAAGACAGAAGTCATTGTTAACTCTATTTTACCAACAAAGTAAAGCTGGTGCAAAATGATTAAGACATTAAATCAAATGTCACAAAGCATAATAAGAGAAATTGAAATTATCTTTTATTTTTCACCTAATATAACACTAAAATTATATTTCAAAATGAGTGCCTTGCTATAGAAAACATTCAATAACACCTTTGCTCACCTACAGTCTGCCTGCAATGAATTGATAAGCTTCAAAGAGGCTGCTGATGTATAGAGATTAAAAGATCACTGCATTTTTGGTTGACAGCCTAGCCATTAATGGCTGAGCCATCCCTCCAGCCCCTGTAATCATATTGGTGAATACCCAAACTACCATCATAAAGCCTTCATCCAGCAATTGATTGAACCAGATGCAGAGATCCACAACCAAGAACCAGGCTGAGCTCTGGGAATCCAATTGAAGAGAAGGAGGAGGAAATACATGAGCAAGGGAGGTCAAGAACATGGTGGAGAAATCTAGAGACAGCTGAACCAAGCTCGTGGAAACTCATAAACTCTGGACTAATACCAGTGGAGACTCCATGGGATTGAACTAGGCCCTCCATATGTGGGAGACAATTATAAAGCTTGGGCTTTCTGAGGAGCCCCTGGTAGTAGGACCAGGATCTATCCCTAGTGCATGAGCTAGCTTGTTGTATCCCATTCCCTATGAGGGGATGCCAAGCTCCACCTTAATTCAGGGTGAGGTGCTTGGTCCTGCTACAACTTAATGTGCCAGACCTTGTTAACTCCCCATGTGAGCTCTTACCTTTTTGGAGGAATGGATAGAAGGTGGGCTGTGGGGAGGTGATGGGGGCAGCAGTAGGGGTGGGAGGAAGAACTTTGGTTGGAATGTAAAATAAAATTTTAAAAAATTAATTTAAAAAAGATCAGTGTATTTTAATGGAATGTGTAAGTTCATAGAACTGACATTGCCTTTTATAAGTTTATTGATCTTGTGTAAAATACTTAACATGTCTAAGCCTTATCTGTGTTCTCTATAAAAACGAATAATAGTCATTCATCTGTAGTCATATGTAAACTAAGTCATTTTAATGCCCTGTAATACCTGTGTAATGTAACACAGTAGATTTGTAGTGAATTATTATTGCTGGCCAAACACCTGAGGTATGGATAAACTTATCTGTTTTTTTTTTAGCTTTGTAATTTAATGCTTTATACTCTTATTTTGGTTAAATGGAACATTTAGAACTCTTAGTCCTAGTGTCTGCCCTAGTACCTGGCACAAACAGGATTTCCACTTATATTCTGAACAAGCAAAATGTGAACAAATAGCATTAACTACAAATGGAGGAATACTGCCTGGTTGAATAGGAAGATCTATGTCTATGAAATAAGGATAATTATCTGATTGTGTTAAGTATTTTAAATAGATAAAAAGACAGCATCACATAAATGAACTGTGCTTCAAAAATTTACAACGATTCCCAGATAACTCAGTGTTTGAACTGTGTTGTTAAAAGTGAGTTACATTTGGTCATGAAAGAAAAGACGACTACACTGTCAGAAAAAAAGAACATCATAGCACAAAGATCATCAGGTATTGGAGAATAAGGTAAGTTTATAGAAAGCTCAAGGAGTATGATGTGGATGAAGAGAGAAAGAAGTAGAAGTGGCTGAAGAGAGAGACAGGGGTATAATTTTGTTGTACTTTTAAGGTCAGGTTATAGAATTTGGACTTGAACCTGAAGGTCAGAGAGTTAAAGATTGGCAGTTCATAAACTGACTTTTGTCCACAGATATACCTCAGCTTTGCATGATTTTTTTTGAGACAGGGTTTCTCTGCATAACTCTGCATAACAGGACAGTTTTAGGCTGTCCTAAAACTCCCTCTGGAGACCAGGCTGGCCTCGAACTCACAGAGATCCACCTACTTCTGCATCCCTGAGAGCTGGGTTTTTGCAGCTACATTATGATTTTTAGCTATCTGAAAGTTTAAAAATCAGGAGATAACATACTAAACTCTGTAATACTGTATGTAGCTCCTGAAAATAATGGGACATCAGGAACACTGAAGTTGTATTTCTGTCTGACAACAAACTCAAATCAAGTATCTGCTCCCCAACCAGCCAGTCCCTACTGTAAACTTTTGACTCTGATACCAGGCTTTCTTCAAAATGTTTTGTTAGGAAAAACTTGAAAACCATAGTGTGAGTAATTAAAGACTATAGAATAGAGAAATTATGTGATCAGATTTGTCATTTTGGAGAAAACAAAATGTTGGTTCTATTTTTTCTGAAAAGAGCTTGTAACAGGGCAATGATTAGACAGGTCAGATTTAGAGCTCTCAGTGGGTAATACAAGAGATGGGTTCTAACACTGAGGAACAGGGAGAAAACATAGGATAAAGTATCATGCTGCTACTCTTTATGTAGACAAAATAGTAAGTGTTCACAGGTCAAGAGAGGGTTGACTTCTGAGGACTATTTTTGTTAGCTTAAATCTTCATCTCCAGCCCAAGTCAAATTTAGTTATTTAAGTGGCTTTTCACACTCTTTCCTGGACAATGGAAAAGCTCCTCAAAGGCAAGATTCACACTATTCTGTTCATTAGTGAGTCCCAAATACCAAGCACTGAGCCTGGCAAATAGTAAGTATTTAAAAAATAATTGTTAAATACATGCATTAACTGGGTTTCTCTACTTTGCTTGTTACTTGATTTTTTTTAAGTTTTTGTTTATTTGCTTGTTTGTTTTAACCCCAAATCAAACTCCAGGTTTTGGAATGGAAATTAACATGTATAGGAAACAATTTATTTATTCACTCAGCAGACATTTGTCACATACTGTTATTATTTGAATATGAAGTATGACTCACTCCAAGACGTTCATGGAAAACAGAAAAGTTAAAATTGTACTCATGAGTTTCAGATGCAAATAGGGAATGTATTATGAACCAGAGCCCATTTACACTGTGCTCTGTTGAAGAATGTGTTTACATCTCATCTATGAAATTAAATGTGTTAAGATGTTGAATTTAAAAGTAGGATAAAGTTTACAGTAAGTCCAATGTTCATTCTATAATATGTTTATTTTTTGCTTATTTCTTCTTTTTCATGCCTGTGTATGATGTGGGTAGGCACACATATGCAATGCTGCACATGCAGAGGTCAGGGGACAACTTTTGGGAGTCAGTTCTCTCCTTCTCCATCAGATGATCATACTTGTAAGACCAGTGTATTTATATACTGAGCCACTCCAATGCTACTATTTCTTCTTTTGGTCAGGCTTACAGTGAGACATGGGAGTAAAAATTGGCAAAAATGTTTTGAAAGCTGGGTGGTGGTGGTGTACACCTTAAATCCCAGCACTCAGGAGGCAGAGGCAGGAGGATCTCTGTGAATTCGAGACCAGCCTGGTCTACAAGGCTATTTCCAGGACAGCCTCCAAAGCCACAGAGAAAACCTGTTTTGAAAAAAACAACAAAAAGGTTTTGAAAATGTTTCATTTATGGATATTACATATAGAGCAAAGGATTACCAGCCTACAATCCACAATGCCAGAGAATCTAGGAAACAACTAAGACCCTAAGAGAGACATATATGGTCCCCCGGAGAAGAGGAAAAGACAAAAGTTTCTGAGAAAAGTGGTAGCATAGGCAGAGGGGAGAGGGAGTTAGGAGAAAGAGAAGGGGAGAAGAGGAAGGGAGAGGAGGACATGAGGGAGCAGGAAGATTGAGTTGGGGGAAGAATAGAGGAAAGCAAGTAAAGAGATACCATAATAGAGGGAACCATTATAGGTTTAAAGAGAAATTTGGCACTAGGGAAATGTCCAAAGATCTACAAGATTGACCCCAACTAACAATCTAAGCAATAGTGGAGAGGCTACCACAAATGCCCTTCCCCGATAATGATACTGATGACTACCTTATATGCCATCATGGAGCCTTTATTCAGTAGCTGATGGAAGCAGAAGCAGACACCCACAGCTAAACACTGAGCTGAACTCCTGGAATCCAGTTTTATAGAGGAAGGACTGATGATCAAAGAGGTAAAGACGAGGCTGGTGAAACTCACAAAAACAGCTGACCTGAACAGGGGGGAGCTCATGGACCCCAGACTGATAGCTCGGAAACCAGCATGGGACTGATTCAGAGCCCTTGAATGTGGGTGTCAGTGAGGAGGCCTTGGAAATCTATGGTAGTATATGAGTATTTATCCCTAGTGTACGAATGGACTTTCAGAGCCCATTCCACATAGAGGGATACTCTCTCAGCCTAGACACACAGGGGCGAGCCTAGGCCCTGCTCCAAATGTATGACAGATTTTTTTACGATTCCCCCATGGAAGGCCTCACCCTCTCCTGGGAGCAAAAAAGGGATGGAATGGGGTTAGTTGCGGGGGGGGGGGGGAGGGAGGAGAGGGAACTGGGATTGACTTGTAAAACAAGCTTGTTTTTAATTTAAATTTTAAAAACATGGGGGGGGGAAGAGCAGCTCTGAGACACTGTCATAGCACAGAGATGCCTAGAAATTTGTTTATTCATGGATTGTTTCACCATGGTCAGCTGCCTAGGAATTCAAGATCTATATTGGAGCCATAGACGAAGGCCTCTAGTTACTCTTAAAACCAATAGAAACCTGCTGTTGTTTATACATTGGTGACTTTGCAGGTGTGTCTAATATAAGAGTCACAAGATCATGAATGCCTCTACCCAGATTTCCAAAATTCTTCGAGATCAGGCCAAATGATAGGATTAGGATGTCTGCAGGCAGCCCATGACAGAAGTGTTTGTAATGCTGTAATAATAGCATCAATGATATAAGGGAGAGCTTAAGAATTTGGAGATGCTAAGAATTTGGAAAGTCTGCCAAGAGTTGGTCATATGGCTTTCAACTGTAATGAAATATAGGTATTAGTCTCTCGTGACCTTTAGACTTCACATAATGCCACCATGTGCTTCATATGTTGAATATGAGCTATAAGATTTAATATTCACATGTTGAGATCTGGATTTACTATAATCTGATCCTACCTTTCTAGCACCCCATTTTTCCCTTTTGGAATGGACACTCTTTGTCTATGCCTCTGTACAATGAAGATATGTATTCGTTTTAATTTTCTGGAGGTTTACAGCTAATTTTTTGCTTCGAGTCCCAAAGAAGACTTTGAATATAGACTTTTTAAAAATTTAAATTAGAAATAATCTTATTTTACTTATCAATCCCAGTTTCCTCTCCCTCCCATCCTCCCATACCCCTCACTAATCCCCTCATCCCACCCCCATCCAATCCCCAGGAAGAATGAGGCCTTCCATGGGGGATCATAAAGTCTGTCACATCATTTGTGGCAGGGCCTAGACTCCTACTCCTCTCCAATGTGTCTAAGCTGATAGAGTATCCCTTAATGCAGGAATGGGATTTTAAACACTGCTGAGGCAAGAAGACTGTAGAGACCCTGAGAGATGAATTGAATGCATTTTTGCATTGTGAGCTGGGAATGAACGTTTTTGAAAGTGTGGTAATTTGAATGAGAATATACTCCATAGGCTCAAATAACAGAATACTTAGTCCCCAATTGGTGAAACTCTTTGTGAATTATTAAGAAGTAAGGTCTTGTTGGATGAGATATGTCACTGGAGGCAGACAGGTTTAATGTCTTTCCATGTGTGTTTCTTTCCCTTTGTCTCTGTCTCTATCTCTGTCTCTGTTTCTTTCTCTCTATCCTTAATTGTTGTGTCTCAAAATGTGAGTTCTCAACTATTGAACCAGAGCCATGCCTGTCTGCCTGGTGACATGTTTCCACCATGAGGCTATGGACCCCTCTTAAGAGTGCTGTAAAGAATGACATGTTTACAAAATTAACTCAAATTAGATTATATACCTAAATGTAACAATGAAATAATGTATCTTCAACAAAAATAGAGAAATGGAATATTTGTGATCTTGAGTTAGAAAAGTATTTACTTGATTCCAAAAATATAATTCAATAAGGGATAGATAAATACATGGGATTTCATCATAATTTAAAATGTTTAGTCTTCAAGTGACATGAAAATGTTTGTCTTGAATCTTATTTTATTTGGGGCTTGTTTCTCAGAGAGAGAGAGAGAGAGAGAGAGAGAGAGAGAGAGAGAGAGAGATGAAGTTGAAAAGTTGAGTTGTATGGAGATGGGGAAAGATCTGGAAAAGGAAAAAGAATATGATCAAATAAATTACAAGAAACATTTAAACAAAAAGACACTTGCTTAAAAACACTAAAAATAAATATAATCAGCCCATTCGATTAATAAATAAATCAAATATAGTATAAATACATAATGGTGGTTTATTCAGCCATAAAGAAAAATGGGTGGATTTGGAGATTCCAATAAGCCTAATTTAAAAAGACAGATATCACAATTCTTCCCGTTTATGGACAAGCTAGACAAAAGAAAAAATGAAAGAAAACCCCCAACAAAATTAGAAGGAGAACTGTTTGGGAAGAAACGAGCTAGTGGTGGGTGATAGTAGAAAGAAGAGGGAAAATAATGGGGGATAGAACATACTCAAATTACATAACATGCAAGTACGAAAATGTTGGGGTGGGATCCATTATTCTATATAATTAATATGCATTAATAAAAATGAACATCCAAGAAACACATAAGACATAAAAGAAGAAAGGGAACTATTTTGGAAAGGGAAGGAACCTAGTTGGAACAAAATAAGATGAGGAAATGGGAGGCAAGAAGATAAGTAACCAAAGTCTGAGATATACATATAAATGAAAATGTTATAATGAAACACATTATTTTATAAAATGAATGTATGTTAATAAAATATTAGAAAGGAGATGGCTAAGACAATGTAAAAACTATAGACTGAGCAACAAAAAGTTAATTATTATATCTAATATAGTGCTTGTTTCCAGAGTATAAAAATATTCTTTAAATTTCATTAAGTAGCCATATTTTAAAATGAGAAAAATCTTAAATTGAAAACTAAATAAATGAAAAATAACCAAATACAAAATAAGAAGTGTAAGAATCTTTGCCATATCAAGAATGTATAAAGAACTCAAAATCACAGAGCCAAGAAAACAAATGACCCATTCAAAATAATGATTTAAAAAGGTTCTTAAAAGAAGAAAAACAAATGGCTAATGAATATTTTTCCTTATAAAGGACAGCATTTAATTGTGGCTGGCTTACAGGGGCAGAGATTCAGCCCATTGTCATCATGGCAGGAAGCATGGCAGCATGCATGCAGACATGGTGCTGGAGAGAGAGGTAGCTAAGAGCTCTACATCTAGATGTGCTGGCAGCAGGAAGAGAGGGAAACACTGGGACTGGCTTGAGCATTTGAAACCCCGAAGCCCACTCCCAGTGACACACCTCCTCTAACAAGACCACATCTCCCAATCCCTGTCAAGTAGTGCCACTTCCTAATGACCACAAATTTAAAATTTTATGAGCTTGTGTGGGGGAGGGGAGGCAACCCTATTCAGATCACCATGCATCATTTGTAGAGCCAATTGGGAGATTTCGCTACAGAATCAGGGGCTCTTTTCAATCATTCTAGCCTCCATTACATTTTGATCTGATTTTTAATTTTTTGTATTTATAATCCATTTTTATTAGAAATAATCCTTAGCAATTAGAAAAATGCAATTACTTAGCAATTTCATCTTACCCTAGTCAAAATGGCCAAGATCAAGAATACAATTGACAACAAATGCTGGCTTGCAGGGATGCAGAGAACAGTGACCTTTTATTTGCAGTTGATAGGATTACAAACTGTTACAGCCAGCATTAAAATAATCATGGAGAAGTCTCAAAAGACTAAAGTATATCTACTACATGCTCCAGCTACACAAATCCTTGGCATAAGCTCAAAGGACTTACTCCATAAATACTTGATCAACCATATTCATTGATACTGTATTCACAATAGCTAGAAAATGGAAACAAACTCAATGTCTTTCAATTGATGAATGGATAAGGAAAAGGTCATATACATACACAATGGAACACTATTTGGCTGTAAAGAAAAATGGAATCATGAAATTTGAAGGTAAATTGATGGACCTAGAAAAATTACATTATGTGATATAACTCAAACCCAGAAAGACAAACGATGCATGCTTTATCATATATATCCTAGATGTGAGTATATAACTTGGAACAGACTCAGAAATCAAGTATTGGCCATGGTTGTGGAGGGAGAAGTAGCTCTAGAGCAGTGTTTCTCAAATTTCCTAATGTTGTGACCTTTTAATACAATCCCACATGTTGTGGTGACCCCTAGCCATAAAATTATTTTTGTTGCTACATCATAACTATAGTTTTCCTACTGTTATGATTTGTAATATAATTATTTTTCACTTATATGTAAATAATGCTCACCTCAAGAGCTATAGATTATCTTACAAAATACTCAGTGCCAGGCTTGAAAAACCTCCCTTTAAGTTGATGGTCAGGAGAGTTCAAGAGAACCCCTAAAACAATATGAGGTCATTACTGTTGCCTTTGGTTATACCCTGGATCTTGAAATTAAGACCTCACTGCTGAAGATACCATTCATGTTTGGGCATATGATTTGGGGGAATTGATCTAGAAATGACTTGAAATTCTCCTATCTGAGAAATAGCTCTCAGAATCTGAAGATGCTGTCCAAGAGAGAATAATCCCACAAATCTGAGAAGACTGAGAACCACAACAATGACCAGAATGGCAAGATAATGGTACTTATATCTTGGGGTAACCAACATCAATCCAACTGGTCTTAAGGTCCACTCAATAAGGAGAGAACTTATTCCTGGTATTGTAAATCTTGTCAACTACCCAGAAAAAAATGAAGATCACAACTGGCCATGAGGTGCTCAGTGCTACCTGATGTATCATCATACAGCCCCTACACTCAAGACTCAATGAACATTATAAGAGAAGGGGTGGAAAGTTTGTATGAGCCAGAGAAACATGAAATCTGCCACAAGAAGCTTTTACACATTAAATCTAAACAATATGGTCACCTAGACAAGTCCTATACAATGACAACATCAGTTTACATGACAATATGGATGGAGGAAATTTTATAAGGCCACACACCTAGATGAAGAACTATAAGCACTTAATGGCTGCTGAAAGAGAAATTCAGTCTTTTTCAGAACAAACCAGATGACAGGTTATCCAGTTCCAAGTGGCCAGTTCTCTACATATACACATATAAGCATCATTAAATTGACTCACCAGGTTATGTATATCTATCTGTCTGTCCGTCCGTCTGTCTGTCTGTCTGTCTGTCTGTGTAGTTAACAATAATAAGTTCAAAAGAAGTCATAAACTTCATAGGAGTTGAGGGATACACAGGATGAGTGGAGGAGTAAGATGGAAGGATAGAAATCATGTAAATAGAAACTCAAGTAGGAAATTCTCAAAAATATTAATTAAATAAAGCAAAACAAAAAAATTGAAGAAAATCTTCAACCAAACAAACAAATGCCACCATTGCACCTTTAGTTATACCTTTCTGTGCTGACCATTGCTTTGGTCTACAGGTATCACAGCTAGTTAGGACAACTGATGGATTCCCTTTGGCAGCTTTAATAATACCTTCTGGTACTATGAAAGTTAGTTCTCAAGGAGGAGGTTTTCAGATGAGATTCAGATTGTATTTTCTGAGTCCTGTGTATGAAGCACATGGTATCTTCAGCAACGGGGATTTACCTTAAAACTCTTGGAGGCAACCTCTAACAATAGCAAAAGCCTATATTATTTTGAGAATCTTAAACTTATAACAACCAATGGTTCCAAAATTGGAATTATGGCCCATTCAATGGGAGGAAAATTGTGCCTGGCATTGTAAACCTTACAATGTAAACCCAAGGTTAGTGAGGTCATGGTTTTAGAGAACATACTGCCACTTCTTTACTAAGCTACCATAATTCCTCACTATATTCAAACTACGTATCCATATAAATGTATCTCACACCCCTCAACAAAGAAACTTCTTTTTGTAGCCAATGGAGAACATTACAGAAAACCACTACTATAATATTATATAATATATATTTATATATTATATGATATTATAATATATATATATATATATATATATATATATATATATATATATATAATAACTGACCATGGGGTGCCCAATGGCTACATGCACAAAACAACCATTGCACCTGAAGTTCAGAGAATATAATGGAAGAAGGAACAGCAAGATGGTACAAAATAGGGGGCCAGGATATATGTTGTGAGATTGTGCCTACTAAAAATGATCAAGAATCATAATACATAATGTCAGCAATACAGCTTCATAAACATGACCCAGACAACTACAACACTAGTTAGTATACATGCTAACATGGAATGACAAACAGATTCAGACACCTAACAACTACTGAGAGAGGAAGAATCCATCTTCCACAGAGATGAGCCCTCTATTTATTTATCAAATATCAACTGATCTGAAATTGTATATAGCCAAATTACATGAAGTAGACCAGGCAGGTTGTACTCATGTATTTATGAACATTATATGTGTGTGGGGGGGGAAGGTGTGTGTGTAACAATCATAATTTTAAAAAGCAATGTATTTGAAAGTGAGTAAAAGTGTAATGGGGGTTTGGAAGAAGGAAAGGAGAGAAATTATATAATATTAATGTTATTAATATTATATTATATAATTATATAATCATATTTTAATTAAAACAAAAATAAATTAAGCATATGCAAATATAAAACCTTATTCACAATTATTCATTAAATAAATGCAAATTCAGTCAGAATCCTTCATTCACCTGACTAAAATGTTAGTTTTAAACATATATTGGCCATATCAAGTGTTTGTGAAATTTTGAAATGCCATTTGATGTAACTCTTTCAGAACAGCTTGGCCTTTTGTTACTAAATTAAACATATAACTGCCCTGCGACTCACCCAATCAATTTCTGAGTGCAATTTTATTTAAGAGAAGTTAAATCATATGTCCAGATGAAGATGTTTGTATTAATGTTTATAGTATATTTACTCGTAATAGCCTCATCCTGAAAGAATATATGTTCCTGTAAAAACTGAGTAGATTGAATAAATGTGATACAGGATCACAATGGAAAACTACTTAGCAATGAAGAAGAAATAATTATGTAGTAATCCTTATAAGAGCTTGGATGGATATCAAAACATCATGCTTAGTGAAAGATATAAGACAAAAAATACATAATTTATGATCCCTTTGCTATAAAATTTTTTGGGAAAAGCAAACTAATGTATATTGACAGGAAAATTATCAGCTGTCTGAGTAGGAAGCATGGAAGAAGATGTACAAATAATCACAGAAGAATGCATTCATATACATCAGTTTGGTGTCTTGAATGAAGATATTATTACCTATGGATGCACATATTAGCAAGTTTCAAAAATTAACAACTTGTACAACTTTAAATGTATATGATTTATTGCATTTAAATTCTATCTTTATAAAACTACATATAATCCATTTGCCTGACCAATGCAGGACTGATTGGTAACAGAAGAGCTGTCCAGGTAGGAAATGAGAGTGCCTTGAATTGTATTGAAAGCTGCCAGATTAGAGATGTAAACAGATTTGTGAAACATTTTAGCATATACTGATATGACTATGCAAATATCTACTATGTTCCAAATGTTAACTTGTTCTAGTTTTCCAGAGCAAAGGCTAGGGAAGATTCCATCTAAAAGCCCCCTGAATTTGTTAGAGATACTTACAATGAACTCAAATGACCTGGGAGAACACAATGGATTCTATTCAACTACTAAAAATATTTCAAAGGAAAAAAAAGAGTGGGAGGAAGCAAGAGAAAAAACATTCTTAGTACTAATTTCTAACATATTCTTCAGAAGTTGTCTCTTGATTGTAAAAGCAAAAGTGGAAAAGCAAGATTTGAGATAGGGATCAGAGTACAAAGTTCAAATAATGGATATGCTCATAGTGTGATCACAGTAGTTACCTTTTCCCATCATGATAATATAATTGGTGAGAGTTTGTTTCACTTAAGAAGTTAAAAAAAAATAAAGATAGGGAAGACAGTCCAATCTGGAAATGTCTTGTGTAGCAAGCATGAGAACCTGAGCTAGATGCCTAGCACACACATAAATGAAAAGCCAGGGAATGGCACTTTGAATCCCAACAATGCAAAGGCAGTGGCAAGTAGATCTCTGAGACTCACTGACCCATCAGTTTAGCCTACTTGATGAGTTCTAAGCCAGTGAAAGACTGTAAAAAGAAACATGTTTGATGCAGTCTAAGGATGACATGACATGCAGACATCTACTGTAGTCCTTTGGCATTTACACTTCTCTCTCTCTCTCTCTCTCTCTCTCTCTCTCTCTCTCTCTGTGTGTGTGTGTGTGTGTGTGTGTGTGTGTGTGTGTGTGTGTGTGTCTGTGTGTGTGTGTGTGTGTGTGTGTGTGTCTATGTGTGTGTCAAACTTTCAGGATGCTTCCCTATTCACAAATCTCTTTTATACATTATAATTCTTTTCACTGTCACAGCAGCATTCAGAGAGCTGTTGTTTCAGCATCAATTTTCCATGAGGAAATCTGTAAAGACAACTTTGATGCTGTGGAAGTAACATAAACTTTCAACTGTTTCATTCTTGGGTTTGATTATTTATTGTGCTTTCACTTATTGAAAGGTGATTTACTTCTCACATTAATTTTTCCAGGCCTCTTTTCTACAAACTTTCCTCATTCCTTTTGTCATATTTCATTCACTACTATTAGCAGCCTCTTTCACAATCTATAGACAAATAGATCTTCTGGCTCGGAGATATGTATTCATTCCGTTCTACCATCTTGCCAGTTGATTCAATTCCCTTTGAATAAAATAGTGAAAAGGATTTGGTAGATCTGAGGTTGTAATGACTATTCAAGTCATGTCTTCAAAGGATCTGTGCATTGCAGCACACTACACTAGAGAAAATTAGCCATTTCACGTGGCTAATAACTTTGCTTTTTTGCCATAAGGAGTGATTTGTGAAAGTAAAATAAAAATCAATACAATACATTCAATAAGGTCTCAACTGTTATACTTTCAGCAGATAATCTTGCGCCTAGGCAGGTAGAAGCACTCTCGGGTCACTTTGTTCTAAAAGATTGCTTTGTGACCATTTCTCAAGAGCTGTGGAGCTGATGAGAGTACAACTAATATAACAAAAGAATGGAAAGCTGTTTTACATTCTGCTAATATGGAGGTTATAACAATGCCCTTGCTTCACTTGTTCATCTGTGAAATACAGTTGATCATATACCCTTCTTTTCCCCGTGGAATTTGAGTTAACTCCTTTGGTCAAGCTAAACTCTCAATACAAAGGATATAGCTTTCTTCGTCCCTGTAGAAGCATGTAAATGTGGAAATATCAGGTGTGATTGCATAGTCCACCAGTCCCAGGATTTGGGAAGCTGAATCAGAAGGAAGATGAGTTCAAGGTTTGTCTGTTGAATGGAACAATTCCCCGTCTCAAAACAAAGATAAAATCCTAAAAACAAAATTTTTAAATAAAATCAAATAATTACAGTGAGAGCCTCACAAAACAAACTGAAACTCATGTGCCCAGATCCAGAGGTATAAGCTATTTACTAGTGAGAGGATGGGTCTACAGCCTTTCGGTAAGGAACCCTTCTGTGTAAGTCAACCCTCCACCTTTCCGTTGCTCACTTGCCTCTACACTTGGAGTATTCCACTTCACCTTCACTCCTACCTGTCCATCAAAAGAAAAACAAACAAACCTCCCTAGTGATTTCTCTATGTAGGATAGGATTATACAAGAGTAAACAATTTGGAACTCTCAAGGCATCTATACACAAACAAAGCTTTGGAAAAAACCAAGGTCCATTTATGCGGGACAAGTGTTTCTGACATTTGTTTACACACTTGTCTGAGTAATTTTTTTTTTTTTTTTTGCCTTTCCAAGTCTGGAGAAGTGAAAAGTATTACAGGTAATTCCCAATAGGAAGAAGGGCAGGAAATGAGGTAGAAAAGATCTCTGATTTCTTGAGCCCAGAATTTCCAGAGCAAATGGCAAGGTGTCAAGAATTCCTATCTACCTTAGTGGGGAATCTCAAAGGTTTCTGCAAGAGTTGGTTTGGTGGCAGCTTGTTCTTTAATTTTTAGGGACTCCCCCTTTTGCTTGTCCAGGTGGACCCCGGAAAGAACTTCTAACAGCTACTGGTAGCTGGCACTTCTATTGCCCCTTCCTCCCTCTCCCACCTCCAAGAATCTGTCTGGGGTTGCTTTTAGCAATGAAATCTGGCCTGTGCCAGCCTTGCGAAGAGCCGGTAGACTTGCCTGTTAAAAATCACTCCCAGTTAAAGCTTCTAGTCTGGAGCCCAAAGCCTGGTTCCGAAAAACAAGGGTATTTGGGGAAGAGGGGTCCTCGGAGGCGACAGCGAGTCACTAGAGCCTTCACCCACACTAAGCCAGCACTTCGTTCTTTAAAGCCACCCTGCACTGGCTTGCGGTGAGAGGAGGGGAGAAAAGGAAAGGGGAGGGAGGGGAGGGGAGGGGAGGGGAGAGAAAAAGGAGGTGGGAAGGCAGGGAGGCCGGCCCGCGGGGGCGGGACCAACTCACAAACTGTTGCATTTGCTTTCCACCTCCCAGCGCCCCCTCGGAGATCCCTGGGAGCCAGCCTGCTGGAAGAACCAGAGGGTCCGGAGCGAACCTGGAGGCTGAGAGGGCATCAGAGAGGAAAAGACGGAGCTAGCCATTCCAGTGCCACACGGAAGCTGAAGGGACACACCACACCAGCCCCAGCTCAGCGACAGCCGACGCCTGTTGCAGCGCGGCGGCTTCGAAGCCGCCGCCCCGGAGCTGCCCTTTCCTCTTCGGTGAAGTTTCTAAAAGCTGCCGGAGACTCAGAGGAAGCGAGTAAAGTGTCCGGTAGGACTACAGCTGCCTTTGTCCTCCTCCCCTCTACCCCCTACCCCCTCCCAGGCCCCCTCTCCAGGAGCTGACTAGGCAGGCTTCTTGGCCAACCCTCTCCCCTACACCCCCAGCTCTGCCAGCCAGTTTGCACAGAGGTAACTCCCTTTGGCTGAGAGCAGACGAGCTTGTTGCAAGGAAGGCTTTTAAGAGCACAGAGACTGAGGATCAACAGCAAGCCTGGAGAGCCCCTGATTCCAGGTCCTGCACCTCCTCGAGGCTGCGGCTCCTCACCCTGTGTGTGGAGCTAGAAATCAAAAGATGAAAAGACAGTCAGGGCTTCAGTAGTCGAAAGCAAAACAAAAGCTAAAAGAAAACAAAAAGAAAATAGCCCAGTTCTTATTTGCACCTGCTTCAATGAACATTGAATTTGGAAAGCAGAGGATTTTCCTTCCCGCCGTCAAGCTTTGAGCATCTTTTAATCTGTTCTTCAAGTATTTAGGGACAGACTGTGGAACTAGCAGGGCAGATCCTGTCTAGCGAGTGCCTTCCTTTACAGGAGACTTTGAAGCAATCTGGGCGCTTTTTTTCCTCCTGCAAGTTTTCTTCCCTGGAGCTTCCTGCAGGTGGGCAGCTAGCTGCAGCTACTACATCATCAGTCAGTTGAACTCTTCAGAGCAAGAGACAAGAAGACAGAATAAGGGAATTCAGTGGAAGATACAGACAAACTCAAGGATGGAGGTGCAGTTAGGGCTGGGAAGGGTCTACCCACGGCCCCCATCCAAAACCTATCGAGGAGCTTTCCAGAATCTGTTCCAGAGTGTGCGCGAAGCGATCCAGAACCCGGGCCCCAGGCACCCCGAGGCCGCTAGCATAGCACCTCCCGGTGCCTGTTTGCAGCAGCGGCAAGAGACTAGCCCACGGCGGCGGCGGCGGCAGCAGCAAGGCGAGGATGGCTCTCCCCAAGCCCACATCAGAGGCCCCACAGGCTACCTGGCCCTGGAGGAGGAAGAGCCACCTTCACAGCAGCAGTCAGCCTCTGAGGGCCACCCTGAGAGCGGCTGCCTCCCAGAGCCTGGGACTGCCACAGCTCCTGGCAAGGGGCTGCCGCAGCAGCCACCAGCTCCTCCAGATGAGGATGACTCAGCTGCCCCATCCACGTTGTCCCTGCTGGGCCCCACTTTCCCAGGCTTAAGCAGCTGCTCCACCGACATTAAAGACATCCTGAGTGAGGCAGGCACCATGCAACTTCTTCAGCAGCAACAGCAGCAGCAGCAGCAGCAGCAGCAGCAACAGCAGCAGCAGCAGCAGCAGCAGCAGCAGCAACAGCAGCAGCAGGAGGTAATATCTGAAGGCAGTGGCAGCAGCGCGAGAGCAAGGGAGGCCACTGGGGCTCCCTCTTCCTCCAAGGATAGTTACCTAGGGGGCAATTCGACCATATCTGACAGTGCCAAGGAGTTGTGTAAAGCAGTGTCTGTGTCCATGGGATTGGGTGTGGAAGCATTGGAACATCTGAGTCCAGGGGAACAGCTTCGGGGAGATTGCATGTACGCGTCGCTCCTGGGAGGTCCACCAGCGGTGCGTCCCGCTCCTTGTGCACCACTGGCCGAATGCAAAGGTCTTCCCCTGGACGAAGGCCCGGGCAAAGGCACAGAAGAGACTGCTGAGTATTCCTCTTTCAAGGGAGGTTATGCCAAAGGGCTGGAAAGCGAGAGTCTGAGCTGCTCTGGCAGTGGTGAAGCAGGTAGCTCTGGGACACTTGAGATCCCGTCCACTCTGTCTCTGTATAAATCCGGAGCAGTGGATGAGGCAGCAGCATACCAGAATCGCGACTACTACAACTTTCCTCTGGCTCTGACCGGACCTTCACACCCCCAGCCCCCTACTCATCCACACACCCGCATCAAGCTGGAGAACCCTCTGGACTACGGCAGCGCCTGGGCTGCGGCCGCAGCGCAATGCCGCTACGGGGACTTGGCTAGCCTACATGGAGGGAGTGCAGCCGGACCCAGCACTGGATCGCCCCCAGCCACCGCCTCTTCTTCCTGGCACACTCTCTTCACAGCTGAAGAAGGCCAATTATATGGGCCAGGCGGCGGGGGCGGCAACAGCAGCCCAAGTGAGGCTGGGCCTGTAGCCCCCTATGGCTACACTCGTCCCCCTCAGGGGCTGGCTGGCCAAGAAGGTGACTTCTCTGCCTCCGAAGTGTGGTATCCCAGTGGAGTGGTGAACAGAGTACCCTATCCCAGTCCCAGTTGCGTCAAAAGTGAGATGGGACCTTGGATGGAGAACTACCCCGGACCTTATGGGGACATGCGGTAAGTTTCTCCTGAAAATGCCGCCTTTTGACCAAGGGCACAGAGCAGCACTTTGCGTTTGGGGGGATATAGGCATTCCTGCTCAAGAGAACGTTTCCAGGGATCCTAAAACAGCTCAGTCCAGTTCTATAGGAGGGGCTATCCTACATCTGGAGCCCTCCTGGGGACTGTCCTCTTGTGAAATGTTCCACCTAAGCCCAGGAATTTTTGCTGCGCTCCGGGTGCTAATTGGTGCCCTTTGAGATTCCCCTACACCTCCCCCAGACACCTAAAATCCCCCATTAAAATCTTTCTGGTATTCTAAGTATTAAGAGTTCCAAACTGAAATCCAATTGCATGGGCCATTTGCAGAAATGACACTCGTAAGCCCTTCACTATTTTTTCCCTCCTTTCCTCAAAGTCCTCGAAACACGATGAGGAATAAATATGGGCAATTTCTTGTCTGTGGGTCTGTTAGTATTCACTTTCCTATCCATGCATGGTCTTGGCACATATTAAAAGGAAAAGAAAAGCGAAAGGCTGATTTCAGCCCGTATCCTTCAAATAGAGATAATAGAATTCTCAATACTCAGAGCAAGAAAAGCCGCATCTGGTTGCTGAGGGCCCCGTGTGAAAGAGTGCAATTTCTTCCCAGGAAGCAACTAGGGACGTGCTTTCTGGTTGGAGGTCAGCCTAGAGAATCCAACAGGGTACATTTAGAGCAGGTAGATGGGGTAGCTTTCATAGTAAACACCGGGCAAACTTTGTTCTCATGGATTTCTCAGCATTGGGTTGACAGTTGAGAGTCATTGTATGGGTCAGTTTTCTCTTGAAACGTGTTTATTTTCTGGGTAGATTAGAACACATCAGAAGTCTCTATTTTAGGGTTACATTAGACCTGAAAATAAAAGAATGTACTGTAAATGAACAATTTTAGCAGATTTGATTTTGACTCACAGTGTTGCAAACAAAACAAACCTGTAAACCATGCCCTGCTACTTGAGTGTGCTCAGAAATTTATACCGGGGAGGGAGGAGTAAGGCACCTCATTACATTTTTCATTTTAAGGACATAGTTATATTTTAAAACATGAGTTGCTCCTGATAACAAATTGAATAAGAACTGTCAGTGATCTAAGAACCATAATGTTGCGTCACAGTTCTAGTTATGACGGGGGCGGGCAATTTCACATTATTAAAAGTATTTACTACTACTTTTTGAGCCCCGTGGAGACTAGTTGAAAAGTTTTCCCCACTAAGTTAAGATAATCTTTCCATCTGATAAGATGGAGTATTGACTGAGTAATTAATGCCTAGGGTTGGGTTTCCTGAGGTGCTCATGCTCCCTATGAATTTATGTCTGTTTCTCAAATGGTTTTCTTTCATTTGTGACATCCCCCAAATTTCTTTGTTACATGTGCTATAATTTTGGTGACTTAATTCTAACAATTTGTATTCTTTTACTGTTCTTGGTTGTTAGGACAGTGTTCAAACATTTAAGAAAAAGGAGGATAGGTTTTCATAAACTACTCTCTTCTGAGTTACTGAAGAAACAGTTTCTTATCGCGGTTTATATTCTATTTGATTTTTAAGGTTTGCCTTACAGGATTTTCAACGATTCATTTGATATCATTAAATATTTTCCAGTTAAGTTCGAGTGTTTATTTTTGTGATGGGTTTTACTGTGGGATAAAAGGTCTTCATTTTATGAGAATAGATTTACTCGGTATGGTTAATTTTTTCTAGGGTTGTCAACTAGAGAAAGGAATCCCTTTTTTTTTTATTTTTTTTACTACAGACTTTTCTTAGGGTGGGAATGTCTAAAGCACTTCCTAACCAAGTATGCTAAGGCTAGCCTCCTGAGCCATCTGCTCTTTTTGATATCCCACCCCTGAGCTGTCTGCTCTTTTGGATATCCCACCCCAACTTGCTCACCTAACAAGAAGGAAAGTAGTAGTTCTCAGTGGGTGTTAAGATGTAGTTTTGAAATTCCACCTGAATTTCCACCACGTAACTAAAAACCCTTCCTAGCATTTCTATAGTGAGTGTTCTGATTTTATCTCAGTTCTTAATGGGAGGGGTACCTTCTCTATTAGGATGATTATTATACTTTGAAGTCTCATTGACACTTTTTAAATTAATGAGCTCAACTTGTGAGAATTTACTGAGTCAAAGAAGCTCTGTCTAAGTGAGTTGACAAACTATTTCCAAGATCTAGGAATATCATTTGAATCATTTTACTGAAAATTAATCAAGGGATTTAACCAGCATACAAACAACCTCAAAGATGGAAATACTTTCTTCCTTTCTTATGTTTCCCTTTATTTACAGGCCTAATTGGATGAAAGGCAAAAGCTTTTTAAAGACAAGCCCTGAGCTCACTCCCTCTAGATGGCATGCATTGTGTGCTGATTTTCAGTTTAAAACCTCATAATTCTGGAAGCTTCTCATAACTTTTTGGTTTCCTCCTTTTTTCAACTGTGTGTGATTATGAACATTATTTATATGAGGGAGACTTTTTTTTAGCTTTGCTAACTAAAGCAGTAACTCTGCAGCATTTTCACTGAGAAGAAGGCAGAAGCTGAATGGAGTCCCCTTTTTTGCTTAGTTTAACATATGTTTTGAACAATAGGAAAAATAAAAGTAATGGGTCTTGTTTACAAGCCTGATGATATTTTATGGAGCTGTTTTCTCTTGGAGATCAAACAAGACCACAATCTTGTAGCACAATACTGTGGTAAACATTGATTTTTACAAATTAGATCCCTAAAGAGCCCATGCAAGAAGCTGAATTGGGGTTTAGAGAAATTACTCAGAAGCAGAGTAGAAATTAATATTTTTTACTTATTTGTTTCAGCATTCATAATAGGCATTATTTTAGTAGTGCTTTGGCATTGACAAATTCTGACATTTATTTTTTTTCTAAGTACAGCATTTTGTCAATTCCCCTTTCATCTCCATTCTTCTTCCTTGTTACCAGGAAATTTTGTCCTGGCTATCATATAAAGCATAGTTAGAATGTTTTCTTAAGCAAAATTTTGCTTTACGTCCAGTGAACGATTTCTACTTTCAGAATCAGTATATTGAAAAGAAGTGTCCGTCCTCCGTAGTCAGCAAACATATAGTGAGTTTTTCCTGGGTCCCAGTTATCAGGACTCAATGTCAAATAGCCAAGTCAGTTGGCACCCAATTTGTAAGTAGCCACAAGATGTAGCCATGGCAAAACCCTGCCTGTTCTGTAGGCTCTCCCTGTCTCAGCTTGGTATTATCAGTAGAAATTGTTTTCTTTGCAGCTTGGAACTTTCCAATTGTAGTGTTAGTGTGGGGTGCTTCCTGGCAGTGCTAATTTTACTTCATTAGAGTTTCATTCATTGAGTTGATACTTGGAAATTATATATTGAATTTACTGGCATGTTAAATTTTCTTTGTTGTTTTTTCTCACTGATTTAATTTTTTTCATCTGGCTTACATAAATGCTTTTAAAACAAGGAATTATTTCATCTCCTGATTTGTACACATACAATGGCCACTCTTGGTGGTGTCCTGTGAGTTTAATATGGACAATTTATTATTATTGTTACTATTGTTGTTGTTGCTGTTGTTGTTACTTATGGTGATATTATGACCATTAATTTCAATTGGATTTCTGTTTAAGAAAGGAGAGAATGCAGACTAGGTGGAACAAAGCAAGGAACTTAATTTATAATCATATCTGAACTCAAGATACTGAAAAATAATAATAAAAAGCAAACAAAAATTACATTTTATGATGTTGGTAAGGGAATGAATAGGAAATCTTTTCCCAACTCCCAACTCCTCCATTTTCTCTTTGTCTGCAGCTTCCTCTAATGCTGCTTATGCCTGGTTTTTGTTTATTTCACTCCTTTCATGCCTTTGACATTGGACTATAAACTCTTTATTCTGTTTGTTGGGAGTTTTTTCATTACACCTGTGGCATGCTCCTAAAAATCTCTTTAATGAAAATCTGGCAAGTAGAAGATGGGATGAACCCAGTACCTCTCTTAAGAATAGATCGCAAGAAGGAACTGAAAAATGAATACCGTCATGTAGGACACTTTTACCTTGGGTTAGAGACAGGCTCAACAGTTGCTGAGGAAGTTGTGAGAGATAGCTTGCATGCACTGAAGATTTAGTGAAGTATTTTGGCCCCCAATATCAGACGTGTGTCTGTATCTTTGTCTGTCTGTCTATAGTATGTATATATGTATGTGTCTTGCAGCACTGGGTTTTGAATCTATGCCTTCTGCTCTGAACTATCTGCAAAGCCTATCTTAATCTCTGTCCTTTTCCCTCTGCTGACCCTATTGATAACCTTCTGCTAGACACTGGGAATAATTACACTCTCCCTTTCCCCAAAACTCTGTCTGGATCAGTATCTATTCATCTATTCTGTATGACAAGGTCAGTGCTATTCTTCACATGAAGGTGCTCAGGCGACATGCAAATAATCATTGGCAAAACAAAGAAAAATAGTAAGGAAATCATTCTCCTTTAGTTTCCTTGTCAGCAATTCATCAGGTTCTGTGATTATCATTTATACCACGTTATCCTCATCCTAAACACAGCACTAACTTTTAAATAAGGACTTGTGAAATACCATACAATTATCACAATTTGCTGTTCTTCGTGTTGTATAAATAATTGTACATTTTTATACGTAGCCAGTATTTTCCAATCTATTCACTAATACGCAAATAACTTCAAGTAGTCCAGTAAGGCTTAATGTTCTGTTAACTCCCCTTGCTAATAGTCGGAATATTAGAAATACCTGTTGACCATTTTAGAAAACCTCTCTGAAGCAGAACACAAAGCTTCTGGAAACTTCTCTCCTTCTTCTAATGTTTTAGATTGTCACTCACTAAGGGCTGCATTTAGTGTCTGCATCACAGAGCTGAGAGGGCACAAATTATGGTTTGCAAACTCATGAATGATGCCATTCTTCTCTCTCACACTGTTTGCTGCCAATCTGCCAGACACATCAGGGTTGAGAATGGATCATTCGGATAAATTTATAGCTTTAAAGTGCTGATGGTCAGTAGAGAATGTTGCCAGTTTAGATCATGTACAATCGGAGTTCTATTTTGTCAGCAACAGCCTAATTGAGACATAATTCACAATCCAAATAATTCACCTACTGAAAGTGCATATTTCAGTGCTTTATAGTACATCTTGAGTTATGGATCTATTATCACAATCGATTCTAGAACATTTTATCCACCCCCCAAAAATAACCTACATGCTTGGTAGCAGTCACTTCTCTACCCACTCCCAACTCTGATCTACCACTAATCTGCTCTTAGTCTCTATGGATTTATTCATTCTGCTGCTTCATCTAAATAGAACCATGCAATACTAGTTATTTTTTGACTAAATTCTTTGGTATAGAATAATGCTTCCTAGGTTCATTCACATAGTCAATGCTTCATTATTTTTCTCACAGGTGAATAATATTTTTATTTTGTATATTATACCACATTTTGTCAGTTTATGGAAATTAATTGTTGTCACAAGCCTTTGAGTATTGCTAATAATATTGCTGAAAATATTCATGCACAAATATTTAAACATATTTATTTATATTATTTAATGTATATGATTATTTTACCTACATGTCTGAACATTCACCACGTGCATGCCTGGGGCATCTTGTTCCCTGGAAATGGAATTATGGATTTTTGTAAGCCACCATATGGCTAGTAAAAACTAAACCAGGATCCTCTACAAGATAACAAGTGCTTTTAAACATGGAGCCATCTCTCCCTACCCCATGTACATTTTTTTGTGAAAATATGGCTTTAAATTTCTTGGGTTAAAAAATTAGTAATAGAAATACTATTTAATATGATAAAAACTGTGTTTTTAATCTTATAAGAATATGCCAAGCTGTTTCAAAAGTGTTCACATTACTTTAGAACCCAAGCAACATAAATGAGCATGTCAATTTCTGCATATCTTCCTAACAATTATTATAGTCACTTTTAATTTTATTTGATTATGTATATATGTGTCTGTGTGTGCATATATGCACAGGTGTGGGTACCCATGGAAGCCAGAAGAGGGCATCAAATCATCTGGAAGAAGGTTTTGAGCCACCAGATGTAGGTGCTGGAACAGAGATCCTCTAGAAGCATAGCAAGTGCTCTTTATAACTCAGCTGTCTCTTTAGCCCCATCTTATTATTATTATATTACTACTACTAATACTAGTAGTAGTATTATCTAGTGGGTGTGAAGCAACATCTCATTGTCATTTTAATGTACACTTTTCTAATGACTAATAATGTTCAATATATTTTGCTGTGGTTTTGTCTGTTTTTATCTTTTTTGTCAAAATGTGTATGCATATTCTTTGCTCATGTTGAGTTTGGTTGTCTTTTTGACATTGAATTATGAGTCCTTTAAAATATGTTTAGATAAAGTCCTTTAATGGATTATGGTTTGTGGATATTTATAACTTTCTTGACAGCATTCACTGAAGGAAAAACATTTTAAAATTTGAGAGAATTCAGTTTATACACATTTTCCTTTTTGATATATAACTTAAGTGTTACATATTAAGAGGCATTCTCTAATTCTAAAATAAAAAGATATATAC
Source organism: Cricetulus griseus (assembly GCF_003668045.3). NCBI lineage: Eukaryota > Metazoa > Chordata > Mammalia > Rodentia > Cricetidae > Cricetulus > Cricetulus griseus. The sequence continues at coordinate 72,270,301 of NC_048604.1, read as the reverse complement.
CTATGTTTCCTTCTATGAGATTTCCAGTTTTAGCAATGTATACATAGGTCCTTGATCATCATTGATTTAATGTTTATATATGCTGTGAAGTAGATAGAAGTCCAGTCCCATTTTGTTCATGTAATTATCCAGTTAAAGTGAAATCACTATTTGAGTCATCTCTCATTTAACTGTATAGGAATTCTTTGTACAAATCCATTAACCATAAATGTGAGGTATTTCTTGACAGTCAACTGTATTCACTGATCTATTCATATTTACTGATCCCATTTCTACATTGTTTGAATTGGTATATATTTTTACTGAGTTTTGAAATTAAGTAGGAGTCTCTCAACTTTGTTTTCAATATTATCTTGACTGCTTGAGGTCCCTTGAACCTTCATATTATTTGATATAATCTTGTCATTTCCTACACAGAAGCACCTAAAGTTTTGATGAGTTTGTATCCAATATGTAGATCAATTTGGAGATTATTGCTGCCAAGTCTTCTGATGAATGAATTTGCATACCATTTATGCCCTTATTAACTGTTTTTTTAGTCTCCAGAATATAAAATTTGCATTTCTTTTGTCAAATTTATTCCTCAGTATTTTATATTATTATGAATATAATTTTCTTTTCAAGTTGTTCATTGCTAGTGCTAAGAAATATAGAGGATAGAGTTATACCTTGCAACTTTGCTTCATATACCAGAAATGCTTGTGCTTTAGATGTTTAAATAGAAAGGTTTTCTTTTTTCTTTTAGTGCCCTGCTAAAACATACTTGATTTTACCTTATTTAGCTGAAGGAACATAAGGTTTACCCAACTTAACTGTCAATTAGAATTAGTAATGTCATCCATTTGAAGGATAAAGAGAGAGTTTGTAAATATAAGCTAATAGTCCTTTCTCTTAGACTTTGGATTTAATTATTATTAGCAAGTGAGTGAGGAATAATTTTGACTGCCAAATACAAAATTATCATGACAAGGTAACAAAGTTACACTAGGCTGGAAAAGTTCCTATTTATATTTGGGTTATTTTTAAATTTGTTAAAATATAGGCACTCATAATATTACATTTTTACTTAAGTTGAATTAAGTAAATGTCTTCACTCCTCATGATATGTGTGTATTTCTAGGAGGAGAAATGGCATATTTATAATAATATAAAGTATCCTCCCTTTCAGTGATGTGCACCATATCCAGGAAGCAAAAATTTATATGGGTACGGAACTTTGACCTCATTAACATGCTAGTGCAATGATCATACATAATCATCTTCAGCTGCTGTACCTTAATAATGGTCACTGAACTGCTAGTAACCCAGAAAAAATGATGGTCCTGTTTGATCATACAGCTAGCTTTAGAAGATTACCACCAATAAAGCTACTTTTAAAAAAAGAATTCATCAGATTGGAAATTTTGCTCAGTGATAAACTTCTTGTTTAGTAAGTGGGAGGTCCTAGAGTCTATTCTCAGGACAAAAGTAAGCCTCTGTCAATAAACCACTTTTCAACAAGCACCTGCTATATTACCAGTGTGTGGCAGAAGTATGTACATTTTTTAAACGGAGAATCAACAGAGATAATCCAGTTGTCACAGCTTTCAAAGAACTTCAAAACAAAAAAAAAGTAGCATCATGATGCTGACTTAAATAAATGGGTATACATTAAGTTGTAAATGTAAGTACTTAAAAAAAAAAGACCTGAGTCAGTGTAAGCTAAATGGGTCAGCAATACTTACAACATGTCCTTATGAACATAGATGGAGACATGACTGAACTCAAGCAACAGTTTATATGTCTTGTGAGATGTTTCAAGAAGGAGTATGTAGTATTTCTGAAAAGACAATGAATCCAGAGGATGCATTCTATTTCTATGTATTCAACATTACCACTCCAGTTATATTAATTGCTAGTTTCTTCCACAGTTTCTTGACTACGTCATTGCATTTGCTGAGAATATATTTTGGTGTCTTGACTGAAGAAGTCTCCAATCATATAAGTAATGAATTAAATTTGGGGTCATTAATGAGTCTTAGTGTGGTGTGAATGTCCAGGAAGACACCCAGTGTGGTGGTCAGATCAAGAGAAAGCTTCTGCTCTGAAGCTTTCAGTTGACCCAAGGCTTGCTTCGAGCCTCTAAATTAATGAGTGTTTTTTCTCAGGGAAAGAAGAGATAAGCACAATTGAAATAACTCAATAAGATAAAAAGAATAAGCCTAAAATTGCACCATTAAGAATATTTTACTGGCTGGTCACTGTTGTTGTTCAATAGCTGGGTAGGACTATTGATTGTCTTCTGTCTTTGAAGCTTGCATAGTACCTTTGGATACTATAAAAACTATTCCCCAGGGAGGCTTCCAGATGAGTTCCAACTCATTTCCTTCAAGTCCTGTGTCCAAAGTATGTAGTGTCTTCAGTATTAAACTCTTACCTTCAGGTTCAGGGAGGCAACCAAGGGCAGTAGCAATAGTCTCCATTTGGGAGTATCTTGAACTTCCATGATGAGCCACTCAAAGGGTAATTTCCCTTGGTTGGTTTATGATTCTTGAGCTTAACATTATCTATATGCCCATATCATCTGTATCTCTATCTATGTTAATATTTATTCACATATTTTTAACTAAGATTATGAAATAATACATTTCACTCTCATTTTCAAATATTCTCAGTGTATCTCTCCTTCCTGTACCCTTCCTCCTTGTTCTCCAGTTAAAGTAACCTCACTCATTTTTTCTCATTTTCCCCTTTCATAGAACTTGTGTCCTACTATTCTCTGTCTCTCTGTGTTTCTCTCTGTGTTTCTCTCTGTGTTTCTCTCTGTGTTTCTCTCTCTCTCTCTCTCTCTCTCTCTCTCTCTCTCTCTCTCTCTCTCTCTTTCTTTCTCTCTCTCTCCCCCTCTCACTCCCTTCCTCTCAGCATTTCTCAACCTGTGGGTTGCCACACTACTTAGCAGGTCAAACAATACTTTCACAGGAGTCACCTAAGATCATCAGAAAACACATATATTTACATTACAATTCATAACAGTAGCAAAATTACAGTTATGAAGTAGCAATGAAAATAATTTTATGATTGGTGTCACCACAACATGAGGAACAGAATTAGAGAGTCACAGATTGGGAAGGTTGAGAACAACTGCTTTAGAGCATTACTTCTCCGCTCAGTAAATGGTTCCCTTTTTCACTTTCGTGACTTCTGGAGTTACTTCAGGATACACACTCAAATCCAAAGATTCAGAGCTAGGATTCACTTTCCAATTCCTTCTACGAAGTCAATATTACTCTAATATCAAAACCAGGTAAAGATACATCAAAAAAGTCAGGTCAATGTCCCTGATGAACATAAACTCAAATATCTTCTCTGAAATACTTCCAAACTGAATTCAGGCATATAGAAAATCCAACATGCCTTCATTATAAAAGTTCTAGAGAGAACAGTTTTGGAAGAAGCATGCCTCAACAGTCAAAATCATCATAATGGAGAAAACTTATAAGCAATTGAATTAAAATTAGGGACTAGATAGGGCTTTCCAACATACCCATTCCTTTTCAAAACAGTGTTTGAAGCACTAGCTAGAAGATTAAGAATCTATAAGGAAATTTAAGAAACTTAAACAGGAAATGAATAAGAAAAATTTTCCGTATTTACAGATGACAAGGTATTATATATAAGAAGTCCCAGAAATTCCACCAGAAAGCTTCCAAAAATGATGAACACTTTCAGCAAAGTGACAGGATATAATTAGTAAACTTTCTATTCACCAATAAGAAGCAGGCAGGGAAAAATAATTCACATACTATACTCTCTTCCACAATGCCCTGAAAACTCAATATGTCTAGGAATAAATGTAAAGAAGTGAAAGACATCAACGATGGTGGAAACTTTAAGTCTCTGACTAAACAGACAAAGAAAGATACTACAAGATGGAAAGACCTCCTGTGCTCATAGATTGGTAGAATGAATATCGCAAAGAATTAATATTCTGCCCAAACAACTTACAGATTCAATGCAATCCCTATAAAATTCCCATAACTTTCTTCACAAAATAGAAGACACACAAACAAAAATAACAAACAAATAAAAATATTCATATGGAAAACCAAAAGCCACTGGATTGCTAAAGCAATCCTGGATAGAAGAACAATACTAGAGAGATTATAACACCAGATTTCAAGCTATATTCTCTTTTTCACCATGTAGAAATAGTATAGGTTAAGACTATTTTAATATTCATAAATGTGTTCAGAAAAATTAGGTAATGTGTAATCAAACAGCTTCAAAACAGGCAGAAGCGATTTCAGTTTTACTCTTACTTCAATCATAAGTCCCTGGTTTTATTCCACAGTTCTTTTTACTTTACAGATAGGAATGGTAAAATTTAGAGATGCAAAGAAACACAGCTAATTCCAAGAATAGAAGCTGGTGAAGCTCTTAAGGCATCTCTGTTTCTGCTCACCAACTAGATTGGTTATTTGTGACTTTCAGGTATCAAGAACCTTACTATCCTCTGTCTCTCTTCTTTTTTCATCAGTTTTAAATTTATTTTACATACCAAACACAGTTTCCCCTCCCTCCTCTCCTCCCATTGTCTCCCCCTCCTTCTTATCCCCCTCCATCCACTCTGCTTCCATCTCCTTTCAGATGGGGTAAGGCCTCCCAGGGGAATCAACAAAGCTGAGGCAGGACCAAGCTCCTCCCCAGTGCATCAAGTTTGAATGGTTCTAAAGAGCTACCTAATGAATCAGGCACAGGTCTTGGTCCCAGAAAAGACCAAGCTATACAACTGTCACCCAAATGCAGAGGGCCTAGGTCATTCCCATGCTGGCTCCCTAGATGATGGTCCAGACTCTATGAGTTATTCTATCTTGCAGAGTACATTTATCCAACTAATATTTATTGAACATTCACTACAAGATTAATTCTGTACTATCAACAAAAAGCCATGGAATCATTCCTCATCAGAACTGACAGTCTGATGAGGGAAAACATAGAGAATATGACAAAGAATAAGTGTCATGAAGACTAAATTATCAGAGTGAGGAAGGCAGGTACTAATGGTGTGAAGAAACAGTATATATGTGTTGGTCAGCTTTGGCCTCACTAAGAATGTAATACTTAAGAAGAGACCTGAAGGAAATGAAGTGAGCCATGTGAGTGTCTAAGATTAAATAATTTCAGACTTAAAGTGCCTAAAGAAGGGATACACTGATGTGACAAAAGATAAAAGCAGGGCCTAGATAGCTAGAGTGCCTAAGTAAGGGGTGATAAAACACAATGTCAGAGTTCAGATGGATATCCAAAAGTTTTTAATGACTTCAGGATTTGCTCTGAGAACATAAGCATCACAGTATGATCTGGCTTACCTTTTAGTAGGATTCTTTTTCATAGCATCTGTTACTTTTGGGTACATTATACATTTGTTTGGCCACTTATCTCTGTGAAAAAGGGACTTTGGAAGCAAGGATCTGAGTCTACTACAGGTTACAAAAGGGAGATAATGGCAGTTCAGGTAGCCAAAAACATAAGAAATGGCAGGATTGGGATGGTTTGATTAAAGAGCCAGCAGTATGTATTGACAGATGGTATAGTCATTGTGACAAAAGAAAGGAGACAAAGATGATTAACAAAACGTTGCCCTGCATAACTGGAAAAGCATATCACCCTTTATAAAATAAAGATTGTATGTAGAAAAAGTGTAGGACGTAGACATCACAAGATTAATAAAATCCATGCCTTCCAGTGAAATTATCTCTGGTTTTGTACAGAGATTTCAACTTTCTTATTCTCCAGGGAGATTAAAAATGATCTTACAGAACACCTTGGCTATCTGTTTTGTCTCTTCACCCTTCCGCAATTTTTATTTTATAGAAATCTCAAAAAGGATAGAGGTTTTCTTTTGGATTCCAATTCAGTTAGGGTATGATTTTAGGCTTTATTTAATGGAAAGTGAGAGAGCCTTTCTTTCCCAAATTTTAAGACAAGTAATTAAATCAAGTAATAGGAAACCATACAAATTGACTGCTATAACCAATAGAGCAAACATACTATTTTGGACATTATACCAAAATAATTTGAATCTAAAAACTATGGGTTTTAATTAAAGCTGGAACCTACAGCACAGCTGAACAGAAACTGACTGAAATCCTAGACTATTAGAGTTCATCTCACTTTATGGATGTGATGCCTGAGGCAATATACAGAAGACTTGGCCAAGATCATACAAAAAGCTTAGTGTCTGCACCTAGTCAGAACCTATTCTTCAGGTAAACTGTGTATTATTTTCTTAGAAAATTCTACATTGAAACTCCATTTTCAGAACAAATAATTTTAATAATAATAATAATAGTAAGAGCATATATTTTTGTTGCTTGCAAAAATTTGAAATTTGAATGGGTTAATAAATTTAATTCCTACATCGAATTTCAGAAATAGACCCTGGATTGTTTCATAAATTGCCCACATGTCACAGAGGTAAGAGTCATAGAACCTGAGTATCTCCCATGACATTTGGCTTTTTTTTTTTTTTTTTTTTTTTTTTTTTTTTTTTTTTTGGTTTTTCGAGACAGGGTTTCCCTGTGGCTTTGGAGGCTGTCCTAGAACTAGCTCTTGTAGACCAGGCTGGTCTCGAACTCACAGAGATCCGCCTGCCTCTGCCTCCCGATTGCTGGGATCAAAGGCGTACGCCACCAATGCCCAGCTGACATTTGGCTTTTAACTGTAAAGCATCTTTTAACATTCTAGTGCTGCCCATATGCACATGGGTGTGGGGTTATCTACTGGAATATGAGAAACATATCCATGGGCATGACCTCAAAGAAAAGTGACTATACCTTCTCGAGCAGCCATCAACTAACAGTAACTCCTGAGCCAAGATGTTAACCTCTGTACTATACCAGGAGTTTCATGGATTGCCTTAATTGGTTCCCTTTACCATCCTATAAGACAACTGACCAAGGTGGCTTTCTTGTGCATTTTTCTGTTATATAGTCCAGTGCTGTGAATTAGGCAGCTCACTGGCCTGGATGTAGAGTAGGGCTTATGGGATGGAAAGGGATTATGAACAGTGGATAATTTATGGTAGGGATTATAAAACAGGATGTTATAATTTATTGAAAAGAGCTCAGAAATTCTATAGTGGCTGAACTTTGAAGAGCTATTAAAGTAAGAAAGAGAAAAGTATCCATTTCATGTGATTCATAATAATAACCCTATGACATAAGTGCATATTTCTATGCTATAGATGAAGAAACAGTCACACAGGAATTAAATAACATGTCTAAGTGGACTGAACATGTAAGCAAAAAAGCCTGTGTCAGAACTGACTACATGTGTGTAAACAGGTGCTACTCATATTACAGAAAGATTTTAAATATAAAAATATTATATCTGAACTTCAAACATTAAACATTTTAGCTTAACATAAGTTAGTTTTTTTTAAATAAATGCTCTGATGAAGGAAGATGTCTAAAGTGATATGGTAAGTAACAAAGTCAAATCTTGAGCACGAAACTCCTAGCTGCTGGTTCTCTTTCTACTCTATCACTCTGTCTCTCTTCTCACAATCATTTGTCACATTTTTCCCTCCTTCTGTCTCCCGCCATTACTATTAAAACACAAATAAATGACTCCATCAACAAGAATACACAGACAGATTATTGAGTGAGCAGAACTCACACCCTTTAAGAGAGTGATAAAATGAAATCAAAATCAGGAAAAGAAAGCAGTTTATGAGATTTATATTAAATAAGAAGGGAAGTTTCTTAGTACTTACACAATGTTACCAATATCCTTCTATGTCTAAATTGGTTGCACAGACATCCTTAAGTCATGAATGTGGATGTCACATATCATATTTGTTACCGTAGAAGTGGAAGCAGATTGCTGCAAAAGTCTGCCTTGCTCAATGTTTTCTTTGAAAGAAGGTGCAATCTTTCTGCTTATGCAAATGATAACTACTTAGTTATTTCTTTTGAAAATTGGCAGTGCCTAAGTGAAAGTGTCTTTCCAAACTTGCTGTATTGTGCCTTAACTCTGAAGCATTGTCTAACTTCTAATTAGATCAAGAAAGCATATAGACTTAGAGTTGACAGTAAAGATAGAAACATTTGGCGTTCAATATATTGGATATAAAAAGGTCTCTAAAACATGTTAAATGTCTATTTATTCTGACTATCTATCTTCACCTTTTATCTTTGCTTAAAAACCCAAGGTTAGCAACTTGTAGTCAGTGGGAGTTTCCAATTGTTCATATGAAATCTGTTTGATCAGCCTTTTAAATAAAATAGAACCAAGTTAGACTGAGATATTTTTCTTAGCAATTATCTAATAATAGAACAAAAATCTTAGCCATGCTCGTTTTTTAGTTGGTATGTTGTGTGCTTTAGATGCTTGCTGAACCTCAGTGAGGTACTAGGTTGACTCAAAGTATGTCAGGTCAGATGTGGAAATGAACAGAGTGGTCTCTTCTTTGAGGGATCGCTCCCCTTCCAAGTTCAGCATTTTCCATCAGAGATGACCTCAGAGTTTCTGGGAAAAGACAAGATGGAGATTTTCAGAACTACAGTGATAAAAGGAAATGTTTCCCAAAGCACTCTCAGTCATTCCATCTACCCGAATTCAAATTCTTAGCCCTTCCTAGTGTATTGTGAGGCAATCTCAAATTTCTTCTCTCCTACTCTCTCTGCTGCTTTTTCATTCACACTGTATTCATGCCACAAAATGGTACTAAAGTTCAGCTAAAATCTGTTTAGAATTCTATTTTAAATATCCCTGAGAATGTAAGATCCTTGATGATTAGAGCCTTATGTGATTTATCTTCCTATTCACAGTGTTAGTCACAAGAAAGCTTTATTGAATAATTGTGTAAAGCAGGATTAAAACTTCAGCTCCTGGGCTAGGATAAAGAGTCCTTGCCTATCATAGGCAATACCATGGGTTCTACCCTCAGTGATACACACTTGCTACACAACCTGCACATAAAATCAGCTTCTCTGCACTGGTAGTCTATATTCATTTAAATCTGATGTTTAGGTCTCTTTATGATCTGGCTTATTTTTCCAGCTTGAATTCCTATAGCTCTCTTACTATTTGTATTACAATCTAGCCAAATGGTTCTAGTCACTGTCACTTGAAATCCTCCCAACTTTTTTGTTCTTTGAACTTATTTGAACTTATTATTTCCCTATTATCCCTTTGGCCTTGAAAGCTATCCCAATTTCAATACTGTCTACACTTCTAATCTTAGCTCAAGTACAGCTTCCTACAAAGATGAATTTTCTCATTCTCCAACCCAAGAAAAAGTGATCTCTGACAGGATAGGGTTGGAAAATGTTGACTGTAGTTTCCTCATCTATAAACCAAGACTAGAAATTTCTAGCTTGTTTTTTGTTGTTCTATTTTTATTTAAATTAGAAACAAGCTTGTTTTGCATGTCAATCCTAGTTCCCTCTCACTGCTCTCCTCCCCTGCCCCCCACTAACCCCTTATCTCATCCCCTTTCTGCTCCCCCAGGAGGGTGAAATGAGGGTGAAGCCTTCCATGGGATCTTAAAAGACTGTCATATCATTTGGAGCAGGGTCTAGGCCCTCCTACCGTGTGTCTAGGGTGAGAGAGTATCTCTCTATGTGGATTGGACTCCCAAAGTTCACACCTATGCTAGAGATAAATACTGATCTACTAGCAAAGACCCCATAGATTTCCAAGGCCTCCTCACTGACACCCACAATCAGGGAGTCAGGATCAGTCCTATGCTGGTTTCTCAGCTATCAGTCTGGGGTCCATGAGCTCCCACTTGCTCAGGTCAGCTGTTTCTGTGGGTTTCTCCAGCCTGGTCTTGACCCATTTACTCATCACTCCTCCCTCTCTGCAACTGGATTCCAGGAGTTCAGTTCAGTGTTTAGCTGTGGGTGACTGCTTCTGCTTCCATTAGCTACTGGATGAAGGCTCTAGGATGGCATATAAGGTAGTCATCAATCTCAATATCAGGGAATGGCATTTGAGGTAGCCTCTCCACTATTGCTAGATTGTTAGTTGGGGTCATCCTTGTAGATCTCTGGACATTTCCCTAGTGCCAGATTTCTCTTTAAACCTATAATGGCTCCCTCTATTAAGGAAACTTTTTTCTTGCTCTCCTCTATTCTCCCCCTGACTAAATCGTCCTGCTCTCTGGTGTCTTCCTCTCCCCTCCTCTTCTCCCCTTCTGCTTCTTTTAGCTCCCTTTCCCCTCCCCCATGCTCCTAATTTTCCCAGAAGAAAAAAAAATTCTAACATGTAAGATTTTGAGAAGAGACTATCAGATGAATGCTTGGTACAAACAAAGAATCAATTTATGCTTACCTTTTTATTCCTTATTAATATATATAATACTTAGTCCCTAAATCTTAATACATGCATCAAATCATTTTGCTGCTAATATTCATTTAAACCTTCTCTGTTATAAAAAGACTGATTCTTGGGTATTTCTTTATAAAATTTCCAAAATGCATAGCTTATATTGTGATACATAGTAGATAATCCATATGTATTAAGTGATAGTCCATATGTATTAATGGATAGTGCATATGTATTAAGTGATTCTGAGTTAATAACAATGGCTGCTACAAAGACCTTTTGGGATCCAAACTTCTGTTCCTAGAAGTACATAACTCAGAATAAAAAAATTGCCATGCTCTTATAAATTATAATGCTTGTAGTATGTTATTTAATTCCATCATTCATGTGCCATTATGGATTGTAAAATATTGAGGAGCTGAGACACTGAGTAAAATACAACAAGAGAGACAGGAAGCAGTAGACATTTCCATCCATACATCTGAAGAATTGCCCTCACATAAATATTTCAATGTTTTTTCTGTAATAACACAAAGGGAAAAACCAGTGAGGACAAGTTACAGTTTAGTAAAAGAGAAATGTTGTCCACTAGAACCAGTATGTTTTGACTACCCTAAAGGTATGTGTACATATGTGTTCATTGAGTTACTGACACAGCTTTCCACTTTTAGGAGTAAAGATCTAGCAATCCTGGATATTCATTCTTGCTTGGCAAATGGCAGGAAAAAGTGAAAAGCTGCTCCTCCTCCAGATGATACCTGTCCTTTTGAGCTTGCCTAGAGACTCTTGAGCTGCTTTAGTAACTTAAGTTATCTACTTGACCATCCTAGAGAAATCCATGACTTGGGCAATCATAAGCACCTTTCTTACTACAAGAGCTTTTGTTCTTCATGTGGGAGGAGCTAAATAAAGTACAGGGAACCTCACAAATTACATCGGACCTGACTTTCAATTCTGACACAATCATTTACCAGGGTACCACCTCAAATGAGTTACTTAACATCTTTGATTATTGAGTTCTTTACCCATGGAATACTGTCCTTACAGCCTGTAAGGTCTATACAGAGAATCTTAACCAAAAAGCATCACACTTAAGTAAGAGCTAAAATGTTAATTTCCTTTTAATTCATCACACCCTGTGTGTCTCTTGGCATGATGGCATAAGTAGTAAATTTCACCTCATTGAAGATATTCAGGAAGAGAAAGAACCTACTGGAAATCATGGAGGAGGCACAATTTGGTTTCAAAGTACATAAAGCCCAGAGTCACTTCATAACCACTGTAAAACTTCTCAATCCGTTCAAAACATCCATCTGGATGATTTTACCCATACCCTGTAAAGTTAGCGGTTTCCAATAAGTGACAAAGAAGCTGAAAGCCCTTGAGTAAGAAACCAGGGTCAGGGCTAAAGTAAATATGTTGGCTAGCATACACTTTTTTGACATCTAACAGCCTTTGGATTAAATCTTGACTCTTACTGGCTATGAATTTTGAGTAACATTATTCATCCAAGTTTATTTTCTTATGAATCTTTTTCTCATTATGTTTTTATGTCAGTAAGTAAAATAATAATAGAAAACATTTCACCTATCATCTAACTTACATTAAAAGCTTGATATTCAGTACCATAGTACTTATCATCATCATCACTACCATTGTTGTTGTCATTATCATCATTATCAATATCATCATCCTCATCATCATTATCAGCATCATTAGAACAGACAAATGGAGATTAGGAATACAATTATAGTTGAAGTGCATAGGCTTTTTTTAGGCTATTCAAGCCTGGTTTTCTCTTGTACAAAACTTCCTGCTTCTAAAATGCCTTGGCCTGACTCTAAGTGTGAGGTCATCGAAGATAACAGGGACCCTGATTTGCTTTGGTAATTCAAGTTATTAAGTTACTTTCCTCATTCCATCTGAAATCTTTTACCAGCTGATGCTTCAGAGTACAAGGCTGAGCTGGTCTAAGAAGAGACAGAGAGTGAGAAGTACCTTGTTTTCGGCCAGAGGTCATGGTCCTCCACAGAGAACAGAATGACCCAGTGCAAAGTCTGGGCCTTTGGTGACTTTGGAGCCCCTACATTTCAACCAGTTCCTTCACTGTACATGTGGATCCACTTTGTCCATAGAATTACAGAGCAGGAATTTCCTCACTCCTTTGATAGTCTAGAACCATCCCCCTTCTCCACTCAACTGGCAAGCAGCAAGTGACATAACAAAAGCAAGACATTTAGCATAGAGAGAGGGGAGGTTCACAGCAGCACTGAATTTTCTTGGGGAACTCATTTTAGTAGTGGATCTTGGTGACCACTTTGGCCAAACAGATTAAAATGCTTTTGGTAATGGCAAGCTGTGTCTCAGAGCAGAACCTTGCCTGGATATATTTAAGGAACTGCTGTACTTGGAAGCAGCCTAAGAGATTGCAAGATGAAAGGACCATCCCCAAGTCCACAGAGGTGGGCAAATATGAGATGACTTACTTATCTTCCATGGGAACCAATGGCAAGGCCACTCCTCCTTCTCAATTCTAGAGAAAATCTTTTAATTTCCCTTTAAAAATTATTCTATTGTTTGACAGTTTCATATGTTTATAGAATGAATTTAAATAACTTTCACTCTTGTTTTCTTTCTCTCATCTCCCTCCTTCTTCTGTTAGACTTCTGCCTCTCAACATGCTCCCTTCCTATCTTCCTGTCATTTCCTCCTTACTTTTTCTCCATCCAATCCTTCCCATGTACCCTCCTTAACTCTCTTTAGAAACTATGGCCTCTTTTAAACTATTGATTATATATATATAATATATATATATATATATATATATATATAGTGTGTGTGTGTGTGTGTGTGTGTGTGTGTGTGTGTGTGTGTGTGTGTGTGTAGTATGTATATGTACAACCTACTCAGTCCACATGTTACTTTGATCACATTTGAACAAAAGAGTGGGGGAGAGAGGGAGCTCTTGTACAAGTGGGTATCCTGTCTTGAATTGTAAAAGCTCTTAATGATTTTAGGTGATAGTAATATGAAAGTATCATATTGATGTGTTCCTTTTCCACTTTCTTTTCAGCTTCTGGTCTCACATATTGTTATTATGGTGTGAATGGATATGCATATATCTCATGTTTATATTTTTACATTATTCTCCACTGCAGTTCAGAATTAATATAGAAGTCAACAGAAAGTTTTAATTAGTTGTTCTCAGAGTTAATCATGTCTACTATTTTTGTCTTATAAATCTGAAGTCCTGAATTTTGGGGGAAAAACTATGCTTCTTGATGCTGGATTCTTTGAACTATATTCTATTGGCCTTAGTCTTCTGATTTTGTCAAGTCATTTGTTCCTCTCTTCCCTTACCTCTCCTCCATGTTTAATGTATTATTTCTGTCTCACTCCTCTGAGCTTGTGATGCATTCCTGACACAGTTCCCCACTCCCTTTTCATCATGACAATTTTCTCCCTGCTAACTGATAACCAAACCTAGCTCACTGTCCTTCCTTTGGCTAAAACCGTTGCTGGGAAGTGAGCTTCCACATGATGGTTCTTTTATGACTTTAAAATTTGATATTAAGAAATTTTATCAGTGGTAACACCAGTTTATCCAGGCAGCCTGGGGACCTAAATGAAATCAGGCAACCCAAAAAGTTGTTTGGACTTGACAGAAGATATAGTTCTCACTGTCCTTTTCATGTGGATTTTAGATGATTGTTTTCAGAGGACCTAGTGCTTTTCTTTGGTAAAGCCAGTCAAAATGATAAATGAAGGACGACTGGAAAATGGGAATGGAGCCATTGGACATGTTTGCGATTGAATTATTACAATCTCTAAGAAGTATAATGTGCCTGAAAGTCCACCAAGTTCTTTAAAGTACATTCTCTTGTTTTTCAAAACCAGTTGGGATGTAGGCAAAGGGATCAACATATTTTTATTCACAGATGAGAAACCTAAAACTGGAGATACTTAAGGCACATTCACAAGGCAGCGAAGATAATGTGTAGATGTTCGATATGAATTATTAACACCTAATAATAGGTCAATAGTTTTCAAGTTTAGTGACAAGATTTGCTACTTTCTGTGGTTCTGGAACTAGAACTTAGGGTCTAACATATGCTAAATGAGCACCTACTGCTGAGCTATAATTCAACCCTGAAGATTGATTATGAAATGAATTAATGAACAAGTATATAAGCTATTTGGAACCAGTCTCAATTTTGGTCAAGGATTTACTCAAATCCCTATGTGGCATTCTTTCAATATTCAGAAATCTCAATTTGATTAAATGATGAAATTATCTTATTCTTATTCATCAAAACATTTCCTTTATTCCAACTTTATACCAAACCCTGTCTGATTCCAAGGATAGAAAGAAGAATAAGGAATTTGTTCAAGATTCAAGATCCTACTCACTGGGCATATCTCTCACTAATAAGAGAGAAATCTGAAATTTCAAATCAAATAAGCAAAATCTAACATTCTATTCTACCTATTCAAGTGAGTATGACATTGTAAATTGGGGATGTCTTTTTGAGTATGTGAAGATGAAAGCATATGGGTGACTACATTTTAATCTAATCTTGGATTCTTAAGAGCAGTAGTGAAATGATTCAGCCTCTGTGAGTATACATGTGTGGAGGAGGGAGTCTTGAGGACACGATACTGGACAGGAGCTAGGATTTTGCTAAATAGGAACTGTAGATGGTGTTCTTCTAAGTTCAAACTCTATGTATTTCCTGCCTATATATTGAGGTTAGGGGTGAGATTGGTAATGTTTATTTTATGAGCTGATTTCCTAGTTTTTCCAAATAAATTGTCAATAGTATTGAAGCATCATCATTATATTTCCTTTGAAAATCATGCACTCAAGTCTCTCTCCTCTATGGGTAAAATGTTTCTGGTGGAATATTACATTTTCTTGAGTATTTTTCTCTTTACTGTTAAGTGCTCCTGGATTTTAATTTTTATTTTCTTGTTTACTGTGTACTATGATTCTAAGTGGTTATTATTAGTTCTATTTTATGGATAAAGAACCAAACTTCACAGAGGTCAATGACTTATTCAAAGTCACACAGTGAGTACCTTAGTGGATTGGGGATTTGAATTTTGATTTCTCATTTTTTTTGTCCTTTGGCCTCAATGCTATTTTCACAATTCCAAACCACTTTAGCTTTATTTTTCATAGAGGCCATTAAATCTACCCTCCATTAGCCAAACCCTCTTACCTCCCTTCAACATAGCTCTTTTCTAGTATGTTCTTAGTAATCATCTGAAAATGTTTTACAGCCTTTCTGGGTACTGTGGTCCAGAGTCTTAATCCAGGCACTTAAGTGCCTTGGTTAACTGTAAAATGGAAAATCAAAGTCACAGCTAATTCAGGAAAAATGAGTTTGGGATGTGAATTTCCTGGGCAATGTGTCATTTCTTTTTTTTATTTCCTTAGCTTCATAAACTTACCCACAATGTTCCCTGAGGACTAGGAGTAATAAAGATGATGGAGAAATGCTTCCTTCTCTTCCATTCCAAGACTCCATCAGCCGAGTGTCACACCTCCTCCTGCTTCCCTATTCTTTGTGCAGAGATGGAGGTGGGTGATAGATAAGTGTCCCTTACTGTTCGTGCCAGGGCTTTCTTTCCCTCTGGCTAGACTGAGATAGGAGGAGGAAAAGTTGAATGGCTACCAAGAGGACTGGGAGTGAAAAGTTGGGCTCCTTGAAAGATTAGTGGACCTACATTCAAAACATCCAGATTTATGTCCACTTTTTGTGGGCTGCTGTTTTGTCATCTGTGTATTTGAATATAAATTCTAACTTTATAGATGAAACCTGAAGTCGAAAATGCTATTGTCAATTCAGAAATGACTTCTAGATTTATAGTGTAGCTGTTTTATTATCACAAATAAATGTTATACTTTAGCTAAGAAACTGTACATTTTTTTCTAAATCATGAGCATTGGGGAAAGAACTGAGTCCTTACCCCCATACTATGCACCCCACAGTTATAGTTCACCTTTTTGAGGAATAATTGTGACTTTCCTCTACACATTAAAAAGGGTAGGTTGAAAGGAGGCAAGCTTAAACAAAAGCAGAAGCAAAATCAGATGGTGAGAATCTAGGAAAAAAACAAAAAACACCCTAAAATGCAGTTCTTTTTGTCTGGATTAGGCAAGTCGAAAGGGATTACCCCAAGTTCACTAAGGACATCTTTTGAATAATTGGATTAAGAACCATTGTTCCTGATCCTGGGTCAATACTGGGAGTTCTTCTAGTCACAATATCTCTACATACAATGATTTTGACTCTTTCTACTGGAGGACGATAGGATCAACATTCCAAATATCTGAAAACTGAAGTGAGCATTTGTGGCCCCATAGAATTTGTTTGGTCCTGTAGGCTTAAAAATCAGAAGGAAGACAGTCTCCCCACATAGCATGGATTTCCTTATTTGCCTCTTCCCCTTCCCACAAATTACTATGCCCAGGAGGAAGTTTTAGCTCCTTATATTTCCAAAGCTCTTTTTCTATTAGCTACTGAAAGAAATGTGGTTCCTTAGAAGTTATCTAAGTCAAAGTCTGTCACCAAGCTGCTATAGAATGTCTTTAGAAAGAAATTTGTAAAATTAATATTCCTGAAACCCCCGTTTCCTATGATATTCTAGCCTCACAAGTGAGGGGTTCAAGGAAACTGCTTTGCAAAACAAACCTGCTGAGCTGAACTCAGAAGCTGGATTTATGCAAAAAAAAAAGTCATGCACTAGCATGCATCTGTCAACTCAGCTCACCTACAAATTATTGGATAGAAACAGGAGAGTCTCACAGACCAGCCACCCTGGAGTATTCAACAAAGCATGAGAAACAGGAGGGACCCTTCATCAAACAAACTGGAGGGTCTCTAAGGCAGCATGTGTTAGAAGATGTAGGCTGTGGTCTGTAGGATACAATCTTGGCACTATCTATTAGGCACCTAAACCAATTTTCTTGGTATTCTCTTGGCACGTAGCAATTTGGGGCAGTCTACATTGTGAGAGGGGGCATGGAGGCATGACCCATATAGCATTAATGTACACACACAGAGAGATAAATAATTTAAAATAATAAAATTTAAATTTAAAAATTGTATGCACTGATTGTAATGTTGAGGAATAGTGTGTGCATTGTTCTTTTCATGATTATTTAATTGTTATTGAATTAAGTGTGAAAGTTTCTGTTCTGATATCATGTGATCTTATAGAAATTCAGATTATTGAAGGTAGAGAACACATTTCTTTTGCTGTGAAGTCTCATTTATATCGTTCATTGGCAGTTGGAGGGGTTACTTCTTGGAATTGTTTGGATATTTATTTTGAAGAGTTATCACAGATACGTCTTATAGGATATGGGACTTGTAGGCTGATTTATAGACACAGATTGCAGAAATAAATGACAGAAATGGATATATTCTTTACATGTGTGACATTAGCTAAGGCCCAAGAAGACTTTCATGGAAAATAGAGAAATATAAAAGTTCTGGACAGAAGCTTCCAGAGCTCCATGCTTCCATGTCAGGGGCTCCTGTGTCCATCCAAGGGAAGTACTAAGAGACGGGTAAAGATGAGGAAGCCAACTGCCACTTTTTTCTAGTGAAAGTTTCCCCTTGTAACAGTTTTTGTTTGTTTTGGCTGATATGCTCTTTGCCTTGTATGTCCTTTTCTATTTCTGCCATGAAAAGAAAAATTTCCAAATGTGATTTGTTTGTTTTTTAAGTTTGTTTCTTTTGTAAGATATTAAAAATAGATTAGTTAGTGTCAATAAGCCAATCATCTGATATGGACAGGTATCCTTTGTGCCATTTACAAAGTATGTATGGTGCTTACTATGGACAGCCATGGATTTTCTTCTGACAGCTTATATTCAGTTGTTTAAAAATATGCAGCATTTTAGGTGTACATTTTCTTCAGAAAGAAGCCATCACAAGAGTATACAGTTGTAAGTAATCTGTTTGCCACTAATTTTAAAGGCTCTATTTCTAGGAATCAATTACTTTGTATTCAAAAGATCATAGGTACTCCATGAACATTTTGGTTGGATCACCTTTAAGATTATGGAGGTATATTTAGGATAGTGAAAACTATAATACATTCACAAGAAATATAGACATACTATTTACAAACAACTGAAGGAACTTAGTCTTTGTATCATTTTATAAAAGCAGCCTTTCTTAGCTTCATTTGAATAACTGGCTATTAAAACAGTGCAAAAAACAAGGCCAAGTTGGGTATGCCTGGGGAATCTAACTTACCTAAAAATTCAAGCAGTTGATGTTTTTATTATTATTATTTTGTTATATTGGTTTAAATTCAGGGTAATATGTGATTCTGGATTCAAGCCAGGAGACGGAGGTTTATATGTTTGTTCCATATTCTCAGCAGCCTTTCAAATCTCACCAATTTCAAATATCTATTTCCTTTTTTATATAATGATGATAATAAAGCCTATCTCAGTTGCTACCAGATCATTGTATGTGAGAAATTTCTCACTTATTTAATGAAAGACTAAGAAAAATTAACACCAGAGTGAATTTTGCAAAATACAAAGTATTCAAATACAGTATTTAAGACTTTCTTTTGCAATAAGTCTCAGCCATTTTGTTCACATAGAAGGCATTTTTCAGGCTCCATATTGTCTTTTGTTTGTTTGTTTGTTTTTGTTTTTGTCTTTTGTTTTTTCGAGACAGGGTTTCTCTGTGTAGCTTTGGAGTCTATCCTGGCACTCGCTCTGGAGACCAGGCTGGCCTCAAAATCACAGAGATCCGCCTGCCACAGCCTCCAGAGTGCTGGGATTAAAGGCGTGTGCCACCAACGCCTGGCTATACTGCCTCTTTTGAAGATCAAATGGGAATATTGTGCTGAGGAAGAGTGGGCACTTTTATGAGATGATGTATCCATAGTGAAAGTCAGTGATAATCTATACACATGGAATAGAGTATCCTATTTTATCCATCAATAAATATTTAAGGTGTAACTATTATGATATCCATATTTTCTCTGTCTGTAATGACCTCCATATTTTCTCTTAATCTGACCGTGAAAAATAAAATCAAAATCATTATGTCTGCTAAAAATCTCATTGAAACATTAAGATACTTTTAATATTCTGAGTATAGGTCCTAGGCGTTGACCCTCATATCGATGGAGTGTTAGACTTTAAAATTCTATTTTAAAAAAACAGTTTCTTGGATTTTATTATATTTTTCTGTGAACTATTTTTTGCTGTTTTACTAGTGTATGGAATTAAGGATTTGGGGTCGTAAGCAGATCACTGGACCTTGAGGAAAGAAAGTAATCCAACCAGTCTATCAAATGATCACTTTACCTGGTATGAAATGCGGCAATGTATTTGCTTAACTCAATATAGTAGTTAAAAACAAAGAAATCGCAAATAACCACTCTTAAAACTGTACTAGTGTGATTAAAGTGCTGTTTAGGACCACCCACGCTTCTTTATGGAAAAGCTGTTTATCCACACACAAAGTACTCTGGCCTTTTCATACACATAATAGCTCAGGCTGCTAATACCAAGAGGTAGCAATCTTTAAAAAACTTAATTTTATAGAATAAGAAATTGAGACCCAAAGATATTAATTAATTTGATTATGTTACTGCCACTAGAATGTAAAAAGAGTGAGAGATATACAGAATCAACTAACCTGGGCTCATAAGGACTCAGAGGCTGAACCAACAGAGAACCTGCATGGGACTGACATAGGCACTCTGTATATATGTTACAGTTGTATAGGTTGGTCTTCTTGTGGGATTCCTAACACAAAGAACATGGCCTATCTCAGACTCTTTTACTGGCTTTTGGGAATATATTCCTCAAACTGGACTGCCTTGCCAAGCCTTAATACATGGGAAAGTGCATATGCAACTTCATATGCCAGAGGGGCGTTTGGGGGAAGGAATTGGAGGAGAGAAGGGAGGGGAAACTTCAGTCAGGATGTAAAATAAATAAATATATAAATAAACAAACAAAAATGTATTTATTTTAAAAGGAGTGAGAATTAGAACCTAGCACATCATTGTCTTCCTACAGTTATTGGTTATAAGATTTAAGTCTGATGATGAATCTATGACTCTGCTGTCTGAGTTTACTCATTCTACAAAGCAGAAAATAGAAATTCAGTCAAATTAAGTATATATACTTTCAGACAACAATACTAAAGCTAAGAAAAAGCAAACAGAAACAACTAAAATGCTTCAAATAAAGTACTTAAGAAAGAACTTGTGAAACTTTTACCCTTAGATAATTTGGCTTTGAGTTAGGAAGGTAGAATGAAATAGATGAACCGGTTCTTTTCCTGTACTATGTTTATTTATCTTGTTCTTTTGGCATCTAGGTCAGCAGTTATATTTGTTCTGAATGTCTTCATATTTCTCCATTTGATGACAGTAGATTTGGCACAAATGGATGGGTTATATAGAGTGTGACAGTGACTGACTTTAAAAATTCCCTTTTAACTCCAAACTTTGGACATTTTCTTAGGATCTTCTGAATCCAAGCTTTCATTTGTGACACAATTTCTGATTTCTTTCTAATCAAAAAAGTAAGTAAGTGGTCTGGCATGGTGGAACATGCCTATTGTAATCACAGCATTAGGGGAGCTGAGGCAAGACAGTCTCAAATTTGAATCCAATCTGGGTTACCTAGTTATATCCTGTTTCTAAAACAGCCACAAGGTAACTTACTGGGCACATAGACTGAGGACTCCTTTCTTCAATCCTGGATGGTATTCAATACTCTTTGTAACAGGGATCATTGAAGCCCAGATTAGAAGAGAGACCTTTTCAGGGTCTTTTAGCTCATTGTAAGATTATCAGGTTTTAATATAATGAACAATGTAACTGTCTTTAGAAAGTTTTGGAAATGATAATTAGATCTAGAACTTCCAATTATTAATGTAAATACGTAACACTTATAATTTTCTGCAGTGTCACTTAAACACACACTTCCTAACTAAGTCAGCATTGCTCTGGGTCTTGGGGCTTTTGAGGGGGTATACAAAATCACTTACATGTTATGGGCTCTACTTCTTACCATTTGAGAGAGGGGATTAAGGTGTAGGGAAGATGGAAGCTGAAGATATCTAAGTTCCCTGCCAAAAGCTTAAGACATCATTATTCTAAGTGGCAGCTTACTTCACTTTAGCTGTGAAAATCCTATGAGGCACCACCCATAGAGTATAGTCTGAAAGATTCTAATGACTAAGTGTGTTTTCTTTCTGGTCTATATTCTCAAAATTTATGTCTCTGACTTTTACTGTGAATTATATTTGTCTCTCCTTTCCCTTTTTGTCCCACTCTCCCAAATAACAGACATTTATATATTTTTCCTAAGGTGTATATTCCTGAAAATACATTTTTGTCAAAATGGAAAGCTGCTCAAGTGTTCTAGTGTTCTGTTGGGCTAGTTAGAAAATATACATCTTCTGTGTTCTCAGTTTTGGCTTACACCCACTCCTTAATTTGCTAAATCCATTTATGTCAAATAGCCATGCACCCTAAGGAAAATGATCATGATCATAATTTAGTCCATAGACTCATAAATTTGCAGTAAAAGTTTAGTCTGTGATCCCATTAATTTTGTCAACAGTGTTGAGTCAAAGAAAGCATGAATAAAATGTAGAACATCTTCAATTTCTTCCAATTGCTCAGCCTTAATAAGACAAATTCTAGAGAAGCTATATAGCTGATTCAAGTAAAGGAAGAGACTGCAATTAGGCTTTCCTTCTTCAGGTAGGCATGATAATTTCTTCCTTGTATTATTAAGAACCATAAAGGAAAGTGGTTGGCTTTTTGTCTTAAATACTGGAATAGAAAAGATATTCTCTGCTAAATGCACTTAAAGTATTTATATATATATTATGGGACAATATGTGGAAGAGAAAGACAGGATATCTGAGAGTGTAAAAAGATGAGCCAAGTATGAATACATTTTAAAGGTTGACTGAAACAGAGTGCAATGAAGATGACAGGATAGGAACAGTAAAGACATATTCATGATATACTTCAATTTGTTGTCCAGTGTCAAAATGTCAGCTCCGAAAACATATGTAAAAGCAACATTATAGGTTGTATTTTGGAATATATATGTATATACAATATATATGTGCATGCAGTAACAATTGATGAAAAAAGAGTTCTTGAATTTGGATGGGAACATGGAGGGGTATATGGATATGTTTGGAGATAATAAACTGAAGGGAGAAATGCTATAATTGCATTATAATCTTAAAAAAGAATAAAACCAAAAATCTGAGAAACAGAAAGGTAAGAGTTCATCTATTGAAAAGAAACATTGAAAGGGGTGGACAGACTGGGAAAAGATATTTACCAACCCCACATCTGACAGAGGGCTGATGTCCAAAATATACAAAGAACTCAAGAAGCTAGTCCCCAAAACACCAAACAATCCAATTAAAAAGTGGGGTACAGAAATAGACAATTCTCAATAGAGGAATCTAAAATGGCTGAAAGACACATAAGAAAGTGTTCAACATCCTTTGCTGTCAGGGAAATGCAAATCAAAACAACTCTGAGATACCATCTTACACCTGTCAGAATGGCCAAAATAAATAACACCAATGACAGTTTATTCTGGAGAGGATGTGGATAAAGGGGAACACTCCTCCACTGCTGGTGGGAGTGCCAACTTGTACAGCCACTTTGGAAATCAATATGGCAATTCCTCAGGAAAATGGGAATCAGTCTACCACAAGATCCAGCAATTCCACTCTTAGGCATATACCCCAAAGAAGCACATTCATACAACAAGGCCATCTGCTCAACGATGTTCATAGTAGCACTATTTATAATAGCCAGAAACTGGAAGCAGCCTCCTCAACTGAAGAATGGATAGAGAAAATATGGTACAGTTACACAATGGAGTACTACTCAGTGGAAAAAAAAACCCAATGGAATCTTAAAATTTGCAGGAAAATGGATGGAACTAGAAGAAACCATTCTGAGAGAGGTAACCCAATCATAAAAAGACAAACATGGTATGTACTCACTCATATTCGGGTTTTTGACTTAGAGTAAAGGATTACCAGCCTACAATCCACATTGCCAGAGAAGCTAGTAAACAAGGAAGACCCTAAGAGAGACATACATGGTCCCCTGGAGAAGGGGAAAGGGTCAAGATTCCCTGAGCAAATTGGAAGCAGAGGAACAGGGGAAAGGGAGCTAGGAAATAAGAAGGAGAGAAGAGGAGGGATACAGAGGACATGAAGGAGCAGAAAGGTTGAGTCAGGGGAAGAATTGGAGATAACAAGAATGGAGGTACAACTTCCCTGTCATATGCAGAAGAGAGACTGTCACTTCCTAGTACTCTAGCTCTTAAAATGTTTCTATCCTCTCTTCTACAATATTCCCTGAGCTTTTAGTATTGTGGTTGTATTGTAGATGTATCAACTGGAGTTGGGCACACCAAGATCAGTTGTTCTCTCCTTTTTCCAGTTGTGGATCCCTGTAATGATTTTTATGTGCTACAAAAAGAAACTTCTCTCACGAGGTATGAGAGCTTCAGATATCTGTGGGTATAATGTAAAATATTTAGAATGCAGTTAGGAATTATACTGGTTTAGGAAATTGGCACTAATCTGTTCTCCTTTAAGATTCTATCCTCACGGGTCAAGGGTAATGATCTAGGGCTACCACATCAGTTAAACTGCCTCTTACTGAGTGAGCAGCCAGAGTATCAGTACCACTGTTGCACTTTTCAGAATGTCTTGCCATTCTGGCCATTGTTGAGGTTTTTAGGTATCACAACTGCATAGGTCGGGAGATTGTTTTTACCCTTGGCAGCTTGTATAGTTCTTGCTCCTAATACAAATACTAGTCTTTGGGACGAATTCTTCCAGGTCAGTTCCAACTGGATCACTTCAAGTCGTCCATCTGAGTTGCATGATGCATTCCATTTTTATTATCCATTTATTAGTGAATAGACATATAGGTTAATTCCCTTTCCTAGCTACTATGAATACAGCCCCGGTGAATATGGATGTACAGGTATCTGTAATTTGATAGTTAAAGTACTTTTGCTATATGCATAGGAGTAGCATAGCTGGGTTATACAGCAGCTCCATTTATAGTTTTATTTTTTTTTTGAGAGACCCCACTCTGATTTCAAAGTAGCCACTCTAGTTTACACTTCCACTAACAGTGCATAAGAGTTTCCCTTTGTCACATACCCACAGCAGCATTGTTTCACTTCTTCTCCTGATAATGGCATTCTGGCTAAGGCCAGAAGGAATCTGAAGGTAGTTTTAATCTGTGTTTCTCCAGTAGCTGAAGATGTGGGACACATTTTAAAATTGTATTGGTTATTTATATTTCTTCTTTGGAGAACTTTCTGTTCAGTTCTACAGCCCATTTTTTAATTGGGTTGTTTTCTTGATTTTTATTATAGACATTAATTTCCTTTCAGCAGTATAGATCTCCTGCTCTTCGGACTGTCTCTTCACTAAAGTGACACTTGCTTCTGTTAGAAAAATCTTTTAGTTTCACAAGATCCCATTTTTAAATTGTTTTATTTCCTGCTCTACTGTAGAGCTACTCAAAATGTCATTATCTATGCCCATAATTTGGAATATTATCTAGACCTTTTTCCACAAAATGTTTTGTAGCATTAGGTCTTATGTTGAAGTCCTTGATTCATTTGCAATTGAGTTATGTATACAGGTTGGGAGGTAAGGATCCAGTTTCATTATTAGGCATGTTGAAATGAAGTTTTCCAGGCATTTGTTGATGATAGTGTTTTTTTTCTCCGAAGTATAGTTTTGGCAACTGTGTCAAAGATGGGATAGCTATAATTATGTAGAGTTATATCTCAGTCTTCTGTGCTGTTGATTTTGTGACATTCTGTTTTTTTTTCTTTGGCTCTATAGTATAACTGGAAATAAAATTTGCTGAAACCTCATATGGCATTTAGTTTTTGTTCAGAATTGCATTGATTTCTTTGCTCTTTTGTGTCCTCATAAATTTGAGGGTTTTTTTATATAGACTATTAAGAAATTTTAATGACTATGAACAAATGACATGAAGTATTTTTGTTGGTCTTGAATTACATCTGTAGATTTATTTGGTATGTTGGTCATTTTCCAACATCTTAAAATTCTTAAAATCAATGATCATTGGATGATTTAGCATCTTTAATACCTTAAATTTTCAGTGAAGTAGGTAGTTCCCTTTGTTAAATTTATTCTTGGGTATTTTATTTGGTTTGCTTTTCTGTGTATATCTATTGTGAAAATTTTGGTGTGGTTTGTTGTTGTTTTGGTCCAGAGACCAAATCCAGAGCCTTAGATATATAAGAAAAGTATTGTACCATTCAAATATACCTATAACAGCACAATAGTGATTTTTTGGTTTGTTTTATGCTTGTTTTGGTTTTGTTGAATCATTAAATCACTTGATTCCCCAAGTTGACTTTGAACTTATAGAAATTCTTCTGCCTCACCTTATATGTATATATTAGGTATGTGCTACCACTCCTAGTTCAATGGTGACTTTTTAATGAAGAAATGAGATGGTTGTGGTTGAATATATGGAGGAAGGCATTAAGGACTCCCAAATATTGTGACTATACATATTATATTGATAAAACTGAGCAAAGCTAAAATAATATGAACTTAACAATATAAAAGCATGACCATATTTCCACTCATAATTAGACTGAAGAGAATAAGGAAACAGACAATGTATTTCATAATTATAATGATTTCTGAATATTTGCACTTGTAATAACTTTGAGCTATACTAAATTACTAGTCAACCTATCTGGTTTATGTTTGCACAGAAGACTATGGTACAGCCTATTTTGGTAAGAATAACCTTATTCATACTTAAGCTTATTGGTTTAAGTTTTACACGGAGGACACAAAATAAAGCAAATAAAGAGAAAATTTTCTCCAGAAACAGGCAAAGAAATAATGAAAATACTAGACAACTTGTGGGGATTTTTTATATTACACAGAAAGTATAAGTTTTAACTAGTCCACAGACATTAGAGCCTACAGACATATTATTCAAAGATCAACAGTTTGTGCCTTGAAAGCTACTACTGTCTTTGTCATTTCTCTCATTTAATCAAAATTTTTGCCTTGAAAGAAAACCACAAGAAAAAAGAAATACAAGCTGGCAAGTACCTCATCCTGATATATCTTTGTAAGTTTAGAAATCTTGACAACTGTTAAGAGCAGACATTTTGTTTTTCTTAGCTTGGTCATTGAGGTTGATGGGCTAAGAGAAGCAGACAGGGTTCAATCAAATGTACTGAAGGAGGATCAATGCTGTCGGAGATAACAAAGGTATCTTTCTATGGCTCTGCTTTCCTCACATATATAGGCAGAATACCCTATGCTTTATCATCTTCCTTTCTCTACTTAGAATAACACTGATGAACGTGGGTGTCAGTAAGGAGACCTCGGAAATCAATAGGACCTCCTGTAGTAGATCAGTATTTATCCTTAGCACAGGTGTGGACTTTGGGAGCCCATTCCACATGGAGGAATACTCCCTGAGCCAAGACACACAGGGACGGACCTAGGCCCTATCCCAAAGGAGGTGACACACTCTGATGACTCCCTATGGAATGCTTCACCCTCCCTGGGGAGCAGAAAGGATATGTGATAGGTAGGGTTTTAGTTGCGGGGCCGGGGGGGGGTGTAGTAGGGGAGGAGGAGAGAGAGGGAAATGAGATTGACATGTAAAACAATATTGTTTCTAATTCAAATAAAAAATCTGCAAAAATTCATGTTTATATTGAAAAGTACACTAGCATTCTTACAGTTATAGAGACCTAAAATTTATGTAACAGTTTACCAATTTAAAATGCCCAATTAAACGTTTCTTTTGTATATTCATGCAGTAGCTTAGCCATTATCAAAATCAATTTTAAAACTTTTCCATTACCCCAGATAAGCAACTTAAATTTTTACCTCATTATCAGATACTGCTAACCCTCAGATACTCCATTTCCTCCAGTCTTAGGCAATCATGAATCTACTTGCTTACTTCATGTTTCTGCTTATCTTAATAATGATCAGGAAGACAATGTTTCATTCTCTCCCAGAATCTATGAGATTCACTAGTTTGTACAGTAAAGGCTCATGAACTCCTATCCCATCCATGAATTACTGTTGACAGGGGTCGCCTTATACAGGCTCAATGCAAATAGATTGACTGCTGTGGGTGCATGACTGCATTATGCATATTGGATGACATTTTGTAGCCCTTCTACTTACCCTTCAGATCTCACATAATTCTCACCCTCTCTTCTACCATGTCCCCTGAACCTTAGAGAGGGTGACACAAATGTCTTGTTTGATGCTAAGCCCTCAAATGTCACTTATTCTCAACATCTGGGGGCAACTGTGAGTCTCTGCATTCTCCTACATTCATTGCCAAGAGAAGCTTCTCTTACTAAGGTTGGGGGTGTCCTTTGTCTACGTCTATAAACAGAAATAGTTTGATGCTATCTCAATTTAATTAAACAACAGTAGTAAGATACCCCTCATTGGGTCTGTGACCTCCTTAGGAGGTTAACCATGCTTAGAGTATAGGATATGGGTTTCCTCCTGTGGAATAGGCCTCAAATCCAATCAGAGGATGGTTGGTTAACCGCTTTAAGAAGCCTGCATCTTTTGCACTACTGTGTACATTTTATTTGGCACAGTGCTTTTTTATTTTCATAGGGGTCACAGCTGTGTTAAACTATTGCTGTCTTTTCTTCCTGAGAGGTCAGCTCTAGTACATTCAAAGCTAGTTAAAAGAAAGGAAGTTTCTGACTCCGTTCCAGCACATTTGCTGTATGTCTTGAAATTGAGGTGTGTGGTGTTTTCATCAATCGGTTATTATTCTCTAGTTCTGGAGAGCAACAGAGAGGACTGACAAAAGCCTGTATTATTTTGCAGTCCTCTGGGTTCTCCCTAACAGCTGTTATAGAGATATTCTCAATCTGGCAATGGACATTTTCCTTAGGAAAAAATGTTCCTCTAGTGGTAAAATTATCTAGCCGTTCAGGATATCGTTCTTCGATAAACTTTTAATTAGGCTATAATATAGTAAGTTTTCACATGGCTTTTACATAATTCCATTTTGTTTCAACCTCCCTCCATTTCCCACTCATCTCTCCAATCCACCACTGCCTCTCTGATCTCCCCCAAGTATTCTTTCTCTCTATTTTACTTTTACCTATGATCTACTCTTCTTCTCCCCTTCTCCTGTCATGTTGTAATTTCATGGCTTCCATGGGTGCTCCAACTTAAATAAACAAAAACTAATGAGTTGAAACAAAAAGACCCACATCAGAAAGAATATGTATGTTTTGTCCTTCTGGGCATGGATAAACTCACTCAGTATATTTTTCTAAACTCATTCTTTTATCTGTATATTTCATAATTTGATTTTTCTTTGCAGATAAAAAAAATCCCATTGTGTAAATGCATCTCATTTTCATTACTTGTCAGTTAACAGACATTTAGGGTGTTTTAATTTCTGAGTTATTATGAATAGAGCAGCAATGAACATGGATGTGCATGTATCCTGGTAGAAGAATTCAAAGTTTTGGTATTATGCTACAGAATGGTACAGCTAGGTCATATGGCAGTTCTAGCTCTAGATTTTTGAGAAACCACACCACTTTCTAAAGAGGCTACATTAACTTATACTTGTATATTTTCTTGATTCTTCCCTTATTTCCAATTGTGTTGTCTTTTAATTACTAAATTAGAAGCTTTCGGCTTTGTTTTGGATGCTTGTCTTTTAGGGGTGGTACCTTAAAATTATACATTGTTTCTTAAGCAAGAATTTGTGTTGCTCCATTAAAGTTACATTTTAGATGCAGTTGCTACTTTGTTGGATATGAATGCGCACAGAATCTGAGCGACCTTGGCTTCCCTGCTGAGAATGAAGCTCAGGCCCAGAAATTAATCATAAATGTTTCAGAAATTTACCATTTGATTCACTGCCCCCATGGTCTTCTGGAACAAGGAAAATTCACATGCAAAAGTTGACATTTTCAGTTGTGATATTTTACTTTATCTTATTTGGGTCAGAGATCTTTGCTTTGAGTCTTGGTTTACACAAACAGAGCATGGGCAAGGAAAACATGAGATATGAAATTATGTTAGCCAAATGAAGATGTGTTGTTCAAATTGGCATACTCATTGTAGTCTGTAGGATGGATCACTTGAGGAGAAAAACACTGAATTTTTAAAGTATTTATATTGTATTTACTTGTTTCTTGATTTATTTGTATGTGTGCATAATGTGTGTATGCTTGCATGATATATGTATGTGGGCACGCTCATGCCAAGGTACACCTGTGGAGGTAAGTTCTCTCCTTCCACCATGTGGGTCCTTTAAATTGAACTTATGTCTTCAGGCTTGGCAACAAGTACCTTTTCCCCACTAATCCATATCCCCAGCACAAAAGACTGCCATTTTAAAGCTCCTGGATACTCTAAAGTACTGACATGGTTCGAATTAGAAATATTCTTATAATATTTGTGCCAGTATTGTGCCAATGGGCATATCTTGCCCAGTTTGACATTATTTGTAGCTATTGGGTGATCACAGCTGGTTAAATTGTTAATTTTGTTTTTTTCTTTGATACTATGCATGGAACCTTCTAGAACTATGAAATCTACCCAATAGGGATGAAGTTTCAATATTGGTACCAGCTTGATTTCTCCATGTCCTATGACTCAAATATGTGCTGTCTTTAGCAATAGGGTCTTGCCATCAAGTTCTGGAGGCTAAGAGTAACAGCAATAGCTTGTAACATTGTGATGGTATATGGTACTCCAATGAACAAACACTTGAGAAGAGATAACCCATATGTAATATTGGCCTTTTATTTCATATTGTATGGAGTATAGGAGGGGCAGTGTCCCTCCATTTTAAGGTAACTCTATTTAACGTGCTTTCTATTTATGTACAAGTATATATTTTAATCAGATACTAAAATAGAAGGTTTCCACATGGCATGTCCAAAAATCATTAGTGTTAGTTACCTTTCCTCATATTCCTTCTTCTATCCTACCCTCCTATTCCTTACTTATTTAAGCCTACATTTTGAATTATTCTTCTTTTCCTCTTTATACCACCCATTACTACTTTCCTGTCTTTTATTAGTACTGCAATTTAAATAATTCAAAACTACATGAAAGAAAACATGTAGTTTTTGCCATTTTACCTCACTCAGAATGACTTCCCTCTCGTCCATTTACCTATGAATTTCAAATTTCCATCTTTTTCTTTTGTTGTTTGAGACAGGGTTTCTCTGTGTAGCTGCTCTGGATCTTCTGACACTCTCTATATATTCCAGGTTGACCTTGAACTCATAGAGATCTGCCTGCCTCTTCCTCCTGAATGCTAGGATTAAAGGGGTACAACACCATGCTTAGCACAAATATCCATTATTCATACCACATATTTATTATCAGTTTATCAGTTGGTGAACATCTAGGGTATTTTACTTCCTAGATATCATGAATAGAGGAGCAATGAACATTGATGAGCAAATACTTCAGTAGTATATGCCCAATTGTGGAACAGTTGGACCATGTGGCAGATCTAATTTTAGCTTTGGGGTGAGTGAGCCCCAACCCTGATTTCCAAAGTGGCTGCACAACTCCCATCAACAGTGAAAAAAATTTCCTCTTTTCTGACACTCACACCACAATTTGTAATCATTTGTTTTGTTGGTGAGATAAAATGTCAAAGTACTTTTAATTTGCATTTTCATGATGGCTGAGTATATTTAGCATTCTTGAAAAATCTCATTCATTTGTATTCTTTTGAGAGTTTTTGGTTTATTTCTATGCCCATTATTTTTTCAATTTTTTTGATGTCTAGATTTTGAAGTAGTTTTTGTATGTTCTAAATACTAACACTTTGTCAGGTGAATGGAAAGTAGATTTTCTTCTATTCTGTAGGCTGTCTCTTCACTCAAATTATGGTGTCCTTCATTTCACAGAATATTTTAAGTATCAAGTGTTCCCATTTGACTCTTGTAGGTAGAGTGCCTTTTAATGCCTGTGCTACTGGGTTCCTGTTCAGAAAACCCTTTCTTGTGCCTGTAAGCTGAAGTACATTACCTACTTTCTCCTCTAACAGATTCAAGGTATCAAGTCTCATATAGGGGTCCTTGATTCATTTGGAGCAGTTTTGTTCAGGATAAAAGATAAAGTTCTAGTTAATTATTCTACACAGAATTATCATTTTCTACATGAAATTATCAACATGAAATTATCAAGTGAGTCTGAAAACAATTTTTGAAGATTCTCTTCTCCACTATATGTGGCCTTTTTTTTCAATCATCAGGACACTGTATAATCATGTGCTTATATCTGGGTCCTGATTTCTATTCTATTCTATTCTATTGGTTGTTTTTTGCTAGTATCATACTGTTTACATTACTATGGCTCTGTAGTGTTACTTAAAATCAAGAGTGTTAACACTATAACAATGGGGTTTTTTGTTGTTTTTGTTTGTTTGTTTGTTTTTGTTTTTGGCTTGTTCTTTTTGGTGGCTTTTTTCTCCATTTTTTAATTTAGATTAGAAACAAGATTATTTTACATGTCAATCCCAGTCCCCTCTCCCAACCCTCCTCCCCTGCCTCCCCCCAAATAACACCCTACCTGTCTCATGCCCTTTCTGCTTCCCGGGGATGGTGAGGCCTTCGATAGGGGGTCTTCAGAGTCTATCATATCCTTTGGGATATGGCCTAGGCCCACCCCTGTGTGTCTTGGCTCAGGGAGTACCACTCCATGTGGAATGGGCTCCCAAAGTCTACAGCTATGCTAGGAATAAATACTGATCCACTACAAAAGGCCCCACAGATTTCCAAAGTCTCCTCACTGACACCCATATTTCTGGGGTTGGATCAGTCCCATGCTGGTTTCCCAGCTATCAGTCTGGGGACCAAGAGCTCCCCCTTGTTCACGTCAGCTGTTTCTGTGGGTTTCACCAGCCTGGGCTTGACCCCTTTGCTCATCACTCCTTCTCTGCAACTGGATTCCAGTTCAGTTCAGTGTTTAGCTGTGGGTGTCTGCTTCTACTTCCACCAGCTGCTGGATGAAGGCTATATGATGGCATATAAGTTAGACACCAATCTCATTATAGGGGATAGGCATTTAAGGTAGCCTCTCCTCTTTTGCTTAGATTGTTAGTTGGTGTCATCTTTGTAGATCTCCAGACATTTCCCTAGTGCCTGATTTCTCTTTAAACCTATAAAGGCTCCCTCTTATCCCCTGCTTTCCTCTATTCTTCCCCCAACTCAACCTTCCTGCTCCCTCATGTCCTTTTCACCCCTCCTCTTCTCCCCTTCTCATTCTCCTAGTTTTCTCTCCCCTCCCTCCATGTTCCCAATTTGCTCAGGAGATCTTGTGACTTTCCCCTTCTCTGGGGGACCATGTATATCTCTCTTAAAGTCCTCCTTGTATCCTAGCTGGTAATCCGTTGCTCTATGTCTAAAATCTATATATGAGTGAGTGCATATATACCATGTTTCCCTTTTTGTGACTGGGTTATCTTGTTCAGAATGGTTTCTTCTAGTTCCACCCATTTGCCTTCCAATTTCAATATTCCATTGCCTCTAACAGTGTTTTAATTGTTCAGTACTTTTGTGGCTATTAGGGATTTTTTGTATTCCCACAGCAATTTTAAGATTTTCCCCAACTTTTGTGATTTTTTATGGGAATTTGGTTGACCCTGTAGATTGCTATTAGTACAGTAGCCATTTACACAATATTAAACCTACCAGTCCACCAGTATAGGAGTTCTTTCCATTTTCTGGTATCACTAAAATTTTTAGTGTCTTAAAATTTTCACTGTACTAATCTTTCATTTCCTTTGTTAAATTTATTCCAAGATATTGTTGAAGCTGCTGTGAATGGTATCTTTTTTATTTCTTCTTTTTTTTGGAGTGTCTATCATTTGTATATAGGAAGGAGACTTATTCTGTACGTTAATTTTATATGACATTTTGCTGAGTCTGTTTATTAGCTGTAGGAATTTTCTAATGGGGTATCTAGGCTCTTTATACATACAATAATATCATGTATAAATAAAGATACTTTGACTTCTTCCCTTCCTATTTATATTCCCTTTATCTCCTTCTCCTTTCCTATTACTTGAACAGAGACTTCAAGCACTATATTGAGCACAAGATGTAAGAATGGACATCTTTACTTGGTTTTTGATGATAGAGGAAACGCTTTGAGTTCTCCATTTATCATTGTAAAGGCTATGGCTAGATCATATTACCATTATTATAATGAAATATGTCCCATATATCATGCAAAGGTGTTGATTTTCTCAAAGATCTTTCTTCATCTAATGAGTCAAACATATGTTTCCTTTCATTGCTGTGGTGGATTACCATTATGGATTTGTGTACATTGAATCATTCCTGCATCTCTTGGATGAAGTTGCCTTGAACAGGCTGAATGGTTTTTTTTTACAACATGTTCTTTAATTCAGTTTGTAAGTATTTATGGAGAAGATTTGCATCTTTTTTCATTGGTGATAATTCCCTACAATTCCCCAGCTTTGTTGGGTATTTGTCTGGTTTTTGTACCAATGCAAAACTAGTTTGAAAAAAAAAAGAAAAGCTCTCTTAGCATTCTGCACTAAATCCAACTGGCCCTTTCCATTTTTTTTAACTGATACATAGTTTTGTCTCTAAGTTTGTGTACAAACTGTAGTTTGCATTATTGTTGACCTCTACCTTTATTCCATTGTGACAATAAAATGCAAATTGTTATTTCAGTTTTTGTATATGTGTTGAGATTTTCTTTGTCCCCTAATATGTAAACAATTTTACCAGATGTTCCACGGGTTGCTGAGAAGAATGTATCTCTTTAGTAGTAGAGTAGCATATCCAGAGATGTCTTTTTGGTCATTTTGACTTATTTTATCATTTAACTCCATTATTCCTTTGTTTAGCTTTGTCCAGATGATCTTTCTATTGGCGACTTTTGGGTACTCCTCAGGGAGCAGAATGCCAGGTCAATTACATCAAATTCTGTGTCTGATATGTGTGGTAGCTTCGTCAATTGGGTCTTATTATATTCATGTTCTGGTAGGCAACCAAGTGCAATGGCAATAGCTAGCTTATGTTGTTCTGAGAGTTTCATGGACTCTCTTGACCCAGCTACTTTAACAGCAGTTTCCTGTATAAGATACTAGGATTTTTTCTTAGTCTCTCGGAAGGATCATTATCACCTCAAATGATACAATGTCTTTTGATCTTCTATTTTCCTGCTACCTATCTATTTATCATCTCTCTCTCTCTCTCTCTCTCTCTCCATATATATATATATATATATATATATATATATATATATATATATGAATATGATAGATGATATATAACTTTTGTGGGTAACCAATCGCAATGGCAATACTCTGTGTTGTATTAAAGAACTGTTAGGACTCCATGATTAATAAGTAGTAAGTAATCCCCCATTCCTTGTATGGCACTATTCATTGAATAATCCACATCTTCTGGGAGCAATATCAATCAGAGTAATTCTTTTTGAATGCTTGCTTTTTAAGTTGTATTTTGAAATTAGTTTACTAAGTAGTGTTTTCATGAGAATTTTTCATACAAATTTAGTTTTGCTTAACCCATCCATGGCCATCTCATCTACCTCATGTCTTCACACATATCCTGGCTTAATCTGTTGACTCCCAGTATGCCCTCTTCTTTCTTTTCCACATGATCTACTATTTCTCAACCTTTTCTAAAAAGTTAGGTTGTGAAGTTGTAGGTTTCCATATGGCTGATTATATACTCTTTCTTTACCTTACTTTTAGCCCTTGATTTTTCTTGTTTTCCCACAGTCATCACTGCTTAAGCTTTTCCACCTCCCTGTATTCTTCCTCTATACTTTTAATTCTACTATAATATCTTAATCTCCTCTTTTTAAACATATTTACCCCCAAACTTTCCTTTTAATATACTGGATTCCATTTATGTTCCAAGTTAAATATATAAAACAAATCTACATATGAGAGAGAGCCTGTAGCCTTTGTCTTTCTCAGTCTGAGTCACCTCATTAAGTATTTTTTTTCCAATCTTCCCCATTTAACCTGCAGATTTCATCATTTCACTGCTCCTTAGAGGTGACTGATATTTCATGGAAAACATGTGTTACCCTTTTCTTATTCATCCATCTGTCACTGAATATGTAGCTTGATTCCCTTTCCTAGATATTGAAAACTGAGCATTAATGACCACAGTTGTGTCTCGGTAGTATGATATGTGGTCTATATATTTCTATACATAGAAGTATAGATGGGTCATAGGACAGTTTTACTTTAAAATTTTTGAGAAATGCCCAGAATTATTTCTAAGTGACTGCACTATCTCATCTTCCCACTAACATTGTTTTTCTTTTCACCATGTCTGTGCAAGCATTCTTTGTTCTTTGTATCCCTGATGATGCCCATCTGACCTAAGTGGGGTAGAATCTTAAAGTAAATATAATGTGCATTTCCCTGATGACTAAAAATATTGAATACTTTTAAAAGTCTTTCCTAGCCATTTGCATTTCTTACTTTGAGGACTTTATATTCAGTTCCATGGCCAATTTCTAAATTTGTTGTTCATTTTCTTAATGTTTAGGTATTCTTAGATCTTTGTATAGTCTAGACACTAATCCTGTCAGATAAGTAGCTGGCAAAGATTTTCCCCCATTCTGCAGGCTGCTTCATTTCTGGCTTCCCAAGCTTTACTTGCTTGTTGCCATTGCTGTACAGAAGCTTCACAGTTTCATGAGATTCCATCTGTTTATTGTTGGCCTCATTTTTTGTGCTACCAGACTCTTATTCAGAAAATCATTATGTGTGCTTGTAAGTTGAAATGTGTGCCTTACACTTTCATCTCATAATTTTAGAGTTTCTGGTCTCATGTTTTAAGTCCTTGATTAATTTGCAGTTGAGTTTTGTGCAGAAAGAGAGATAAGGGTCTAATTATGTTATTCTACATGTTAAAATCCAGTTTCCCCAGCACTGTATGTTAAATGTATTTTTTTCTGTTTTGTTAGCTGTGACCATATACAAGGTATTATGCTTCTCTGGATCAACATTTCTTTATTGTTAACATATATAAAAAGCCATTTTCTCCAATTTTTGTCATTACACAATGAAGTAATGAACATAAAAGTGTCTGGCACATAGTAAATATTCAATAATGTAATTACTGTTTTGTATTTGAGGGTAATAGCAAGTGGGCTTACAAAACTATATATATTGCATATTTATGCTCTACAGTGGTACTAGAGTCTACAGAGAAGAGTAGCCTTGGATAATGAAAGGAACTGAGCATTTATTTTCTTCTCTATGGAGGTCTCATGTTTCCTAATTACTGATTGTCATTTCATCTTAATGTTTAAAGGTTCTGTTGAAATCTGTTACAATTATAGCAATCAGTTACATTTATTTACAAGTTTTTGTCTTTAGAAAAACTTGTTTTCTGTCTATTTATAAATGTCTTATGAAATAGGTATATATTGAAAATCTGTTTTATTTTTCAGATCAAACAGCTTAAGCTCAAAGATATCTACTTGTCTGAATTCGCATTCCTAATTTAGTGACTGAGTCTTTTTTGTTTGTTTGTTTTGTTTTGTTTTGTTTTTCAAGACAGTGTTTCTCTCTGTGGCTTTGGAGGCTGTCCTGGAACTAGCTCTTGTAGACCAGGCTGGCCTCAAACTCACAGAAATCTGCCTGTTTCTGCCTCCTGAGTGCTGGGATTAAAGGTGTGCGCCACCACAGCCCAGCGTGACTGAGTCTTAAATAGAGCAAAGACATTATCTGACAATCTAACTTTTTGTACTGTATTATGTGAGTCATTTTAAAAGCATTTATAATGTATTATTATAGGTGAACATATAATACTCTTCTTTGTCACTCTTTTTCTTTTTAGGATATATATGCATTTATTTTTTATAATTTCATAGATGAATACTATATTTACATTAAACAGCTGCACTTCCTTTCCTAATCCTCCCATGACTCCCTACTCCCTCTCCAATTCAGAACCTCTTCTATAGTTTCCTCCATCCATGTTTGCATGTCAACTGGTGTAGGTCTTATTTAGACAACCATATTTTTAAGATGCCATGTATTCAGCTTCCTTGTTATGTCTGTAAAGCACTGCCTTGCAGGAGGTATCCTGGATTTGAATACTACAATATTTTTGTCCCCCATCCCATGATGGTCTCTGAGACTTAGCCTATAAGCCATAACAATGACTGGCTAAGCAAAATAGCTTAAAGGCTGTAATAGCACGACTTTTATCTGTGGGTAAATAGTAGCTAATTGCACTTATAAGGTCTGCTCAATAGGAGGATATATATGCCTGGTATTTTAAACCTAGCCAACTATCCATAGACAGAAAAGTCATAGATTCTAGAGAAGAATCTACTTCTGCCATTTTCCTAAATAAATCTGTATCTAACTGTATTCTGAATAGTTATTATTTTTGTATGCTTTCTTACTTTTTAATTACTACAGCTTTTTGGGATTATAATATAGTTACCTAATTTCCTCCTTCCCTTCCCTCCCTCCAAACCCTCTTATATATCCCTCTTGGCTTTCTTTCAAATTCATGGCCTCTTTTTAAAAATTTTCATTGCATACATGTAAGTACATCCACATATTCCTAAAGACATAGTATACCCTTCTCAGTTTGGGTAATATTACTTGGATGTATGTTTTCAGGGCTGAGCATTAGTAATAGATGTGCTATTCCCTGGAGGGAACTATTTCTGCTGGTCTCACCATTCTCTGATTGTCTTCTGCAGTCTCTCACACATATGTCCACTTTAACATGCCTATTGTTGTCCTGGTTGTACACACTTTTGGTCCCAGAAATCATGAGGCAGAGGCAGGCGGATCTCTGTGTGTCTGAGGCCAACCTTGTCTACTAGTAAGCTCCAGGCTCGACAAGGATTACATAATGTGACAGTTGGATGCTGTTACAAAAAGCCAGAACTCATCAAAATGTAGAAAATCATGTTTTTATTTTACCATTTTTTAACTTGAAGTTATTTCAAATATTTTTCTTCATTTTCCATTTTTTTGAGACAGAATCTTGCTAAGTTGCCCAGTCTGGCTTCCAACTCATGTTCCCAGTGCCTCAGTTTCCTAAGTGATAGTAATGACAGGCATGCAAGTCTGTATCTATGGCTCTGAAGTCCTCTTATTGGTTTATTTTTGGCAACATTTTGCATTGCCCCCTGGGTTTTAGTGTGCTTATCTCATTGTCACCAAATGTCATAATATTCCTTGTTGTCTTGGTGAGTCATTTTTATTTCAGGAGGATTCTGGATATTGGGGAACTAGAGAA
The DNA here is from genome assembly GCF_003668045.3 of Cricetulus griseus. Classification (NCBI taxonomy): domain Eukaryota; kingdom Metazoa; phylum Chordata; class Mammalia; order Rodentia; family Cricetidae; genus Cricetulus; species Cricetulus griseus. The sequence continues at coordinate 72,231,594 of NC_048604.1, read as the reverse complement.
AACTGGGTAGGCAAATACAAACCATTTTCCATGGCAGATGACATTTTATTGAAGCTATTTCAAAAGCCAATTGCATTTATAAAAGTACTACTTAAGAGGAATGCTATAAAAACAAATTATGCACTTTGAATAGGATAAGAAATGTAAGTATCTATGGAAAGTGTGAGATAAATAAGCTTTGCTTATTTTCATAAATGTCAAACAGTAGTCCTTGAAATACTATTTTTCAGTAAAATACTAATTTTTCAGAAATACTTGAAATACTAATTTTCAGTAAAAATTAAGGATACTGTTTCAGATTTCAAACACAACCATAAATATGTGGTAGTATGCTGTGCTAGACACATTAAGAGAAATTTGTGATCTTCAGGTTTCTATGTAATTGTTAAGGCCTATTTTGTTTGCTAACTCAGTCATCATAAATTATGTCCTTTCTCAGACTCTTTCTTTTCTAGTTTGCTTGAAAACACTGTATAAGTTAATTTTCCTTTAGTGTATGAGGACAAACATTTAGATTGTTGCTAGGGATTATGCTGTTTTTGGAAAATAGTGGTTGTATGTTCTCCTGTAATAGTCATGACTTCACTAGCATGGAGTAATTTTCTGGGCTTCCAGTACCAGCCATGATTTCCCTCTTGTTGAGTGGGTCTGAACTCCAGATGAAAGAGATGTTGATTTCCATCAACGTATGTATGCCACCGCTGCACCCTTAGCACTATCCTGTAATACTGGTCATAACTAGGTGGGTCTGTTAGTTGCTTCCGTCCTTTGTAACCTTGAATGTCTCCTGGTGCCATGAAAGTTATTCCTCAGGCAAGACTTGTAACGATAAATCTTTCTGCCAAGCCGCCTGAGCCCCGCTACCACGTGGGTGCCCAGAATAAGACACAGAGTCTTATATTAGTTTACAATGCTGCTGGCCAGTTGACTAGGATTTCTTATATTCTAGGTCAGTCTTAATTATCATAAAGGCATATATTTTATAAGACTTATCTTATTAAGGACACCTTCTGCTGGCGTCCTCTTCCCAGGATCACATAGCAGCTCCGTAGAGAAGAGAGCAGGAGGAAAAGGAAGAGAGAGACAGGAGAGAGAGAGAGAGAGAGAGAGAGAGAGAGAGAGAGAGAGAGAGAGAGAGAGAGAGAGAGAGAGCAATTTCCTGCTTATATTCTGAGTCTGCCTGCTATGTCAGTTCCTGCTTGGATCATAAGACTTATCTTTACTACATTTCTCCGAATCCTCCTTGACTCCTAGTCCTGCCTAACTTGATTCTTCATTGGCCAACAGTACTTTATTGAACAACCAATAATATAAACATACACAGAAGGACTTGCCCTGTCAAGGAGGTTTTCAGGTCAGTTCCAGCTCATGGTACTCCGAGTTTTCTGTGAGATTGTGTCTCCTAGTAATATCACAAGCTATATCCATAAAGTCTCCCTTAGATGACTGCACAAATTGAGCTGGACATAGATGACACCAATACACATGCCAAATTGGACAGGGAACATTGCAGCCTCAACTCTACACTAAGAACTATAGCCAACTGAGGAAGCCTGAGAGTGGGCAAGTTGTCATCCACAGGAAAGAGCACACCATTTGGTTTTTCAGTAACAAATGGTCAGCCCTGAACACACACACACACAAACACACACACACACACACACACACACACACACACACACACACACACACACACACACACAGAGAGAGAGAGAGAGAGAGAGAGAGAGAGAGAGAGAGAGAGAGAGAGACGGAGACAGACAGACAGACAGACAGACAGACAATAACAACTAGTAAAAAAAAAAGAGGCCATGTATTTGAAGAAAAGCAGGGAAATGGCAAATGATAGTATATGGAGAGAATAAAAGAAAGGGAAAAATATAAATATACTATAATATCAAAAAATAAAAGTATAAGATTTGGGCTGTTTCCCTTTGTAAGATGTGCCACAGTTTGTCAATTCATTATTTATTACTCTTTCTCAGAGCTGGCTCATGACTGTATACCTCTGTGTGTGTGTGTGTGTGTGTGTGTGTGTGTGTGTGTGTGTGTGTGTGTGTGTTTACTGTTCTTCAGCTATCATTCATTTTTAAAACTATCACTCATTGTTTTTCACAATGATTTGTCAAAAATGTCTTCTCTAACTTCTTATGAATTGACCCAATTTAAACAGATGGCTGGTTACATATATTTTTTTCCTTAAGATCTTCAAGATATAAGAATCTCCCAGAAGAAAAGTGACATGTTTCTTCCCAAACAATCACCAAAATATTTCCATTTGTTCTGTATCATGTATATTGGGTAGAGGCACAAATATAGAAATAATCATTGTATTATAAATAATAGTGTCTAGTGTCTACAAGTATTTTATCCTCTTTACTAAGTATTTTGAGTCTTTTATTTTGTTATTATAATGATTATACTATAGTTGAAAACCTATTGGAACTATTTTCAAAATATTTATGTATACCTATACTGGTAAGTACTGATACTGTAATAATTAAATACCATAGTATAGAAAAATATTCTAGGTAAGAGTTGGAGAATAATTCTTTAATTACTGATATATAATCTGGATTTTCAATATATATATATATATATATATATATATATATATTAAAGGTATCCTTTGCAGGTTCTTTTTGATTCTTTAAATTTCATCTTACTAGCCTTTTTTTCAGGCAGGTCTTCCTTGATCATTTTATTTGAAGTTATTTGTATCATTGCTCCCTACCAAAACATGCTGGTTGTTTCTGTCAAGTACCTACTCCATTTGTCATTAACAGATAATTTGTCTGTTGTTATTATTCGCTTCCCCCACTGGATTGTCTACTTTATGAGACAGGAAGCTTGTTAACCACTATGTACGTCCTCAGCACTATAAGAAGTTCATATACACAGAAGGTACTTAGCAAATACTTGTGCAGTAAATTTATCATAAAAGAGTATTCACATTTAAACACTGAGAAATTAAGTCATAGATTCTCAGTCTTAGCTGCACATAGGAATCACTAAGGGATCTGTAAAGCAATGCAAAGGATTTCTGTCAAATTGACAATGAAGATTATCATCACATGAATAATTAATGAATATTATATGATAACTACTTCACTATACATCTGACATATGATAATTCATATAAGAAACATAAGCAACACTGTGAGTTATCATTTATATTTTCCCATGAGAAAACTGAAGGCAAAGAAAAAATTTTTTGGTGGCACATAACTTTAATGCCAGTATTTGAGAGGCAGAAGCAGGTAGGTGGACCTCTGTGAGTCTGAGGCCAGCCTAGTCTACAAAGCAAGCTCCCAGACAGTCAGGACTGCTACACAGAGAAATTCTATCTCTACAATACAAAAATAAATAAATAAAATGTAAACTTATAATTCCTTATTAGAATAAGGAAACATTATTTAAATATTTGTGTTAGAAGGAGAAACTAAGAGAAAAGCTTCTCTTTCCTGGTAATTTATTTTTTTATTTTTATATTTCATTTTGCATTCCAACCACAGTCCTCCCTCCCACTCTTCCGCTCACCCTCTTGCATCCTCCCACCCCCTCACCTCCCCCCTAGCCCACCCCTAATCCACTCTTCCTCACAGGTAAGTCCTCCCATGGGAAGTCAACATAGTCTGGTACAATAGGTTAGGGCAGGACCTGGCCCCACTCTCATACATTAAGAATGAGCATGGCATACCACCATAGAGAATGGGCTCCAACAAGCCAGCTCATGTACCAGGATTATATCGTTGTTCTCCTGCCACTGAGCATGGCATCTCACCCTAAAGAATGGACTCCAACAAGCTAGCTCAGGACCAGGTTTGTATCATGGTCCTACTGCCAGGGGCCCCTCTGATAGTTCAAGCTTCAAAACTATCTCCCACATACAGAGGGCCTAGTTTGGTCCCCTGGAGTCTTCACAGTTGTAGGTCTAGAGTTCATGAGTTTCCACAAGCTTGGTTTAGCTGTCTCTGTAGATTTCTCCATCATGATCTTGACCTTTGCTCATATACTCCTTCTGCTTTCTCTTCAACTGGATTCCCAGAGCTCAGCCTGGTTCTTGGCTGTGAATCTCTGCATCTGGTTCCATCAATTACTGGATGAAGGCTCTATGATGATAGCTGGGGTACTCATCAATCTGATTATAGGGGTAAGCCAGTACAGGCATCCTCTCTACTATTGGTAGAAGTCTTAGCAAAGAAAAATCATTTATCTAGTGTCACCTAAACCCTAAGTTGATTGTAACCTGTGTAAGCTTTGTTTTTTGGCTATACAATAGAATCATATACAGTTTTTAAATGTGCATTAACATTTAGATGCATTGACTGTGAAATATAGAATTTAGAATCACCAAAATGTATTTCCAGATATGTTGATGAAGGTGTTTTAAGAAATGCTTAACTTAGCATGGAAGAACTAATGAATGTGAGAGGAAACATCCCATGAGATAAGGCCCTGTGGCTGAACAAAGGGGAGAAAAATAGCTGAACACTTTCACTTGTCACATGATGCTTCCTGAATGCAGACACAATGTGACCAACTGGTTCATGTACCTGCCTTCATACCTTCCTTGTTATGATGAATCATGTTCTCAGTCTATGATCCAAAACAAACCATTCCTTAAGTTGCAATGAGGAAAGTAATTAATAATTAGTAAGAATCAAACAGAATTAATCTGCTCCCTCTTCCCCAGAACCTCTATTCCTTCTGCTCTGCTCTCCCTTCTTTTCTTTCTTATCTTCTCTTGTAAATGTGAGATTAGTGTAGTTCAAGATGGTACCTTTACTTGACAGTGGCATTCTCTGACATTTAATGTAGAAAATCAACCAAACTGCACTTAAGTCTTAAGGTACTTCTTATAGAGCTTAACTTTTCAAGAGTCATAATGCATTAATAGAAACTTAAGTTTAAAAAGTCATCACTGAATAATATTCATAAAATTTCAACAAAATTGCATTATGTCCAAAAATAAAAAGTTATATACTATTCAGTTCTTGTTCACAGAATGTGGATTGCAGACCTGCTACTATCATCTTTGTAAGAACTGTTTTGTGGCTATTGTTATTCACCTAAAAACACATAACAACTATACCAGTTATAAACGTATGGAATCTCATACATCCCAGCCACTGTGGTAGGTATTTTGTAGCAATCCTCGCAACAAATCTTCAAGATAGAAATCATGCCCATTTAATGAATGAGGAAAATTATCTCAGAGATAAGTGATGACATAGGCTTCACACAGCTGAGCCTAGACTGGGATAGGGATGAAGATGAGAGGAAAGAAGCAGACTGCATCAGAAATAGTAGACAGGATTTGATTTGGTACAAAATTTTTGTCAAACTCTAGGAATGTAAAATGTGAAAGATATAGTTACCAAATAATATAGTGAGTGAAAATGGTAGTACCTGGCATTCCTTAGGATTTAGACTACTAGACGTAACACCTTTGCTACCTAAAATATTTTATTAAATGTGTTTCTTGACAATTTCATACATATATAGTGCATTCTTATTAATGACACCCTCTCTTGTCTTCCCTCCATACATATTACTACCCTCCCTTTCCCCTGCAGGTCATTTTCCACATTAATCACTTTTGTTATGTTTTGTAACCATTGAGTTTAAACAGAGTCATCAGTGTGACCATGAGTTTGAAACTATCCATTGGAGCCTTGCCGGATCATCACTGGCTACACAACTAAAGATAATTATTGATCCTCCCACAGAATCCATCTTTAGCCCATATTTCTGCAGGGAGGAGTAAGACCATATGGGTTCATGTGAAATCTGTGTTTAACTATCAACAGGCCCAGTCTTGTTCAGGCAGCTGCTGCTGTTGTGAGAGCATGATTACATCGGCTATGTCATACACAGAAGATTCCTTTTTACAAATCCTCCACCTATGTTCCAGCTCTTACATTCTTTCCACCATCTCTTTTACAATATTTCTTCATCCTTAGAGAAGTTACTACAAATATTTAGGTACGAGCACTCCTGCATCACTTATTCTCAGTAACTTGAACAAGATATGTATCCCTTCATCTTTCATTGCAAAAAAGAAGTTACTTTCACTAAGTTAGACAATAGCACTTATCTATGGATTTAAATGTAAGAATTCAGAAGGAAACATGACATTGTTTCAGTTTTTCTAAATAGTAGTAGCAAGTTCCCCTTTCAGGCATAAAATATCTTCAGCCATGAAGTTTTTTGTTTTGTTTTGTTTTCATTTTTTTATAACCTAGTTACAATAACAAGCATGAATTCCCTTTTGTGGGAAGGGCCTTAAAACCAAATAGAGACTAAATATATTGGTGGCTATGAGGACAAATATTTAGATTGTTATTAGAGACTTTGCTGGTTTAGTAAAGTGGTGGTTGTAGGTTCTACTCCAAAATTCATGCTTTAACTAACAGTAAGTAATTAGCTAAGTTTCCAGTAATGAATATGGTTTCGTTCCTATTGAGTAGTACTTCATTTCAATGAGGGTTATTGGTTACCTCAAAGGTATCTGTGCCACTACTGCACCCTTAGGGTGAACAAGAAAGATACCAATAGATATAAAACTGAACAAGGAAACCAATGATGCTTCAACCCTACACAAAGAACTATAGGATATTAAGGTATGCTGAGAGCAGTAGAAATAATCTTCCCTAGGGAAGTACATACCAATTGATTATTCAATACCAAGTGGTCATCCATGAAAACATATGTATAAATACCATTGTAAAACTGAATGTATTATATTTAGGAATGTATATACATATATGCATATAATATCAAGTACTGAAAAATGATGCCATGATTTGAAAGAGACCAAGGAGAGTATATTTGAGGGTTGGTAAGGAGGAAATGAAGACAGAAATGTTATAATCATATTACAATCTAAAAGAAAAAACCTATACTACTGCAAATATAATACTAAAATAAACTATATTTGATGAGTTAATTTCTTACATTAATTTCATTTTTCCTTATGATACTATTAAAATCAAGAAATTGACCCTGACTTTGTTTTTCCAAGTAAGGCAGAATGTTCTTTACTGTAGATGAAGACAAAAGAGCATGTAAGAAAATTGTCAGTGTTGGATAGCAAGTAAATAATAGCTATGGTGAAATTCATCTTTCTTCCCAAGATTCATTGATAAAGACATTGCTTTATATGCTAAGAATGCCCAAACTGTATCCTTTTTATGGAACTAATAAAATTCCTATATTTTATATTTTCAAAATTCACCAAAAGCAAATGGAGAACACCTGGTTGCCTTCATAAATCTTACCACTTGTACCCTAGTATGTACATTTTGCTTGATACTATTTTTTGAAAGCCACCTTCCATGATAATGCAATTGGAGAATTATGTGGCAAAATAGATTAAATTAAAATTTTCTGTCCTTAAAACACTTTATTTTCCCCTCAAAATTTATTTTATAACTTTTTATTTAAATTAAAAAATATGATTTTACATACCAATCCCAGTTCTCCCTCCCTCCCGTCCTCCCATGCCCCCGCAACCAAGCCCCCCATCCCACTTCCATCCATTCCCCAAGGTATGTGAGGCCTTCAATGGAGGATCATCAAAAATCTGTCACATCATTTGGGGCAGGACCTAGCCACCCCCCTACCCCCATGTATCTATGATCCCTCCATAGGGAATGGGCTTCCAAAGCCCATTCATGTACTAGGGATAAATCCCTGTTCCACTGCCAGTGGCCCCATAGACTACCCAGGGCTCCTAACTGACACCCAAATTCAGAGGGCCTGGTTTGGTCCTATGCTGGTTCCCCAGTGTCATACTGGGGTCCATGAGTTCCCACTTGCTCAGGTCACCTGTTTCTATGGCTTTCCCAAGCCTGGTGTTGACCCCTTGCTCATCATTCTTCTCTCTCTACAACTGGATTCCAGGAGTTTGGCTTAGTGCTTAGCTGTGGCTGTCTGCTTCTGCTTCCATCAGCTACTGGATGAAGGCTCTAGGATGGCATTTAAGGTAGTCATCAATATCATTACCTGAGAAGGGCATTTAAGGTAGCCTCTCCACCTTTGCTTAGAATAACATCTATTTTTTTGCAAAGCTGTGGTGATGAATGTATGCACACATAAATATATAGCATGTATTCCTAATCTGGCTTTGATTTTTTTTGGCTGGGTTAATGTAGTAGACTCTGTGGAGAAAAGGTTCAATACACTATCAATCAAAAGACTGAATTTCTTCATCTTTGTTTCTGCTCTTTTGGGCTGATGCCCAAAGTAGCAGCACATAGCACTCTTTTGTTGAACCATTATCTCCTCATCACACTGATTGGGAGACCTGGCATCTTTTGAGGCCTGGCATAGTAGAATGTTGGTTATCAGAAAAGATAAGGTGATATTTTCATCATACAGAGAGGGCACTTCATATATGTCAGCTATGGCAGTGGAAATTTTGTGGACTCAAGCCTAAGTATACAGAATAGCATTTGGTCTAAACTGTTTCAGTCACTGTTCATGCCTAGATGATCCTCAGGAAAGTGATGTCTTCAACCTTTGCATCTGCATTTGTGCCCCTTGCAGAAAGCTAAAAGTTGTTTTTCACATCAATTTATTTCAAAACCTCCTAAGAAATCATAGACCTGAAATATGTAATCCTTTTATTTTAGCCTCCTAAAATCTGGGATTACAATCCATCCCACTGCACATGGCTTGAAAACAGTTCTTACTCTCAGAAATTATGTTTCATTTGCTGGTGCATAAAGGAAGGTCAGAAACCTGTTTATTTCAAATAAACTAAAGCAACTTGGCTTGGTGGTCCATGAATTTGGGAGGCTGGGCAGGATAATCATTAAGTTTAAGGCTATTCTGTATAATATAGTAATATCTTGAAATTTTCCTCCTTCACGTAAACATGTCCATTGATAATATATTGGTCTGGTCTTGTTTATGTAGCCATTTCCAGAACAGACTGTTCCACAGCATACTTCCTTGTATTCTTAATCGTTAAAACCTTTCTTTCTGTTCTTGTGATATTCCTTGAGCCACAGATGCAGGAACTGTGATGTAGATTTATACACTGAGGTTGGGCTCCCCATGATCTTTTGATTGTGTCCAGTTGAGATTTTCTTTTATTTGCTGTAGAACGGCTTCTTTCATGAGGGGTGGTAACTACAACTACTTGTGGGTATAGATTCAGAATGTAGAAATGAGTTATGCTGGCCTAGCAACGTGACAGTAGTAGATTCTTTGCTAACATCCATGACCTCACTAGCCCTGAGAAACTGGCTAGGTTTCTAGTTCTAGGCAAGATTTCCCTTCTGTTGAGTGAGCCTTAAGTCCAATTAGATAGCTGTTGGTTAGCACCAATGTGAGTGCTACTCAGTTCATGATATTTTGTCATGATGGCTATTGTTGTGGTTCCTAGGTGTTTCAGCTGGGTAGGACTATTTAATTGCTTCCTCCCTTGACAGCTTGAAATTAGTATTTTTATGGTACTCTGGAAGCTAGACTCTAAGAAGGAGGTTTACATGTTAGATTCATCATAAATCATCCTGTATCCTAAGTGTGCATTTATTCATAAAAAGGAGCCCATCATCACTCAGTATCTGAAAGACAACCAAGGACTACTTGGATAGTCTATATTATTGAGGAAGTCACTTGGACTACCCTGATCAACAATTTAAAAGGAGGCTTCTCATGCCTGATACTGGTATTTTTGTTAATTATTCTTGTGGGGAGTACTGTCAGCCTTCTGTATTGTGCAATTCTAGGTAAACATAAAGTAATATCATTCCTCAATGATTCATCAAGCAACTTTGATGATATTTGTCCCTTGTCTCTTCTTCATTGACTCCCTTGTTCCCTAGTCCCCCCCATTTTTCATTCATTTTCTATTTCATATCACCTGTATCCTGTGATTCCCCTCTAAAGTCCCCAACCCTCAACTTCCAACCATGATCCCTTTATACTTTCCTGGTTTCTGTGGTTACTCCATGTTGTATACTCACATATAAGGATTTGGAACTAGAAACTAAAGATGAGAGAGAATGTGAGTATTTGTCTTTCTAGGTCTGGGGTACCTCACTCATCTTTGTATAATATTTTCTATGTCCATCTTTCCCAAACAAGCCATATTATGTACCATTTTATTGTGATTTATGGCAAAACTGCCACACAACTTTAGTGATATTCTGCTATAAATTATTGATTTCTAAATCTATTGCAAATGTTCAAGTGTTACAGAAAGGAAATGGTATTAGTTATAAGAGTTCTGTGTTATTTATTTTGGTATAGTGTCATGAGTCTGAAGACTATGCAATAGCTTGGTGTTTTGCTTGTTTATGAAAGATAGAATGATAAGGGGTAGGTGTCCATTATGAAACTAGAATCTGGTTTTGAATCTTGGTTGATGATGTTGAGTCTGACAATTTTGCTAATTCTCCTTTAGATAGGCATGTAAGTTTAGTCCTTTTTGTACAATGTGCCAATATAGAATATAGTAGATATATTGAACAACCACAGAAGAAAAAAAACAGGGGTTCAAATAATGTGCCAAGAAGACAATGGAAAAGTGCATTGTTTAGCAACTCTAGCCTATATTTGGCTGGTAAACCTTAGGAAGACATACATGACATCCAAAGTTTGAGGCATTATCTGAGCACAAGGCAATCCAGGGAGAGTTTTTTTCTGCGATCAGTTTTGTCTTCATTTCTGGTAACATGCCATGGGACATTTCTAGTTTATACCTATTTGTATTGCAAATATAAGTCACAGGACTACTTTGGCCTCAAGTTAAAGAAGAAATGAATTAACAGATAAAACAGAAATGGAAGACGGGGCAATTCTCTCCTTTAGTCCATGGATACTTTCTGTCTGTTAATTAGCTTTCTAGCACATACAGATACTCAGTGGGGATAATAGAGATGAATACATAGTGTGTATATCTGCTGTTTACTGAGGCACTCTCTCTAGTCAAAAACCCTCTACTCTACCATGTTCTACATTAAATGATCCATGGGAAACTGTTAATGGATAAGGTAGATTAAAGTAAGGAGTTGAATTTCAAGGCAAATAGTTTATGAGAAGATCCATAGACAAGGCCAGCCATAATCTTCAAGGAGCAAATTGAATTGGGTAGGTCCTGAGGAGGTCTTCAGTACATATGTCTTGAAGTTAAGGTCAAAGTAGTTTTAATTTTGATACAGAAGGAATTCTTAAATGTGTTGTCTCTATTGAAAAAGCACATAACTGGAATACAGATGTATTTGCACTTGAGTCTACTTTTGCCAGCTATAAATTCTGTAAGCATTGGTTCTAAGTGTAATAGTTTGTGGAGATGTGTGTTGAAGAAACACTGAAATGTAAAAATAAATAAATAAATAAATAAATAAATAAAAGTTAACATCATTGCTTGGCTGTTGCCTAATGATGCACCTTTATAGTCTAGGAAAGCCACAGATAACATTTTCCCAGTTATGTAGTTCATAGAATAGAGATTTAGGGAAGTGTATCACACTAAAAAGCATAGTCCTAGTTTTATCACATTATCTTCCAACTTTCCCAGACTTTTGGGTTTGTAATTCTGGCAAATCAAACTCCTCTGTGATAGTGAAGGTCCTATTCTTTTTGTGCTTTTTGGTAATTAAACTAAACAGAAGTACTCTGCAATTTCAGTCCTCTGCAAACTTTTTTCACAGTAGCTTTATTGGACTCACTTCAGGTGAATTATTTCCTACAAAAATGTGTAAGAGTTGGGGCTGAAAAATGGTTCAATAGGAAGAATGGCTGATGTGCAAATATGAGGACCCAAGTTCAAATCTTTAGACTCTGTATAAAGTGGAGTGGTAGTTTGTGCCAGCAATCTCAGTACTCCTCCAGTGAAATAATAGGCAGATACAGGAGAATCTTCAGAAACTCAAAAGATAGTTAGCTGCATATATGCAGTGCGCCACAACAAAGAGACACTGTGTTAATTAAGGTAGAAGGTGCAGATTAACACAGTCTGATTTCCATAAGCACCCAGTGGCCTGAATGTGCCTATACTTACACACACGAATGCACACAGCGATCCATGTATAGTCATCTTAACACACACATACACATAAAACATAGATGCAACACAAGAGATATTTGATAGCAAAATAAATATATCATGAGCCTCAGGAATTTTTTGGCTTTTCAAGACAGGGTATCTTGGTATAGCTTTGGAGCCTATCCTGGCACTCGCTCTGGAGACCAGGCTGGCCTCGAACTCACAGAGATCCACCTGCCTCTGCCTCCCAAATGCTGGGAATAAAGGCATGTGCCACCAATGCCCGGTGACCCTCAGGATTTTTTTTCATTTAATATTAGCCTCATTACCCACAACAGTAAGGTATATGGATTGAATTTCTCAGAAATAGGACAAGAAATGTGTCATGGTGTGATATATTAGTCATTTGGTTTATTTAACAAATGTTATAAGCAATGTTGGCTCTGTAAATTGCTTGATAGTGTATGCTAAACAATAATGTAACTGTTACTCAAATGGATGGCCAGGCAGTGCCTTTTCCACTTGAGGAGTATCCCTACAGTGAGAAGTCTGAAGTTACCACTTGTGTTGTAGTTAATCAACTCTGAGTTATGTCTGAAACAACTCATTTCCTTTTTGCTCTATGATCGGAGCCTAGTTCTGCTATCAGTAGAGAACTTTAGAAATCAATAACCAGAATGTGATTCAAGTTTTTGGAAGAGTTGAGAATGGAACAATTTTTCACATTAGCAGTGAAAAATCCTTTGGTTCAGCCAGTGGGCTATGTTGCACTCAAAATACATGAATTACCAAATATACTGTTTTAAATCTGTAAGTCTGCACCAACACTTGTCTTCTGCAAAAGCATAGGAATTTTTGGCACTACATGTTTCTACATATCCAGACTCTTCTTTCCTCTGCATACTTCTTGAGGCATTGTAGAGAAGCATAGATTTTTTTTTTAAATGTTGAGTTCAGAGCAAGAGTCGTCCTTGACACAGTTAAAGTCTAAGCTAGACCTACTTGTTACAGAATTGATGCCAGTTTACTTTACTTCTCTTTAAAGACAGGTTTAAGATGATACTTCTCAAGAAAAGGATGCAAAGCAGGTAGAGATGGCTCAGTGGTTCAGAGCACTTGCTGCTCTTGCAGAGAAGCCAAGTTCACTTTCCAGAACCACATTAGGTGGCTCAGGACTATCTGGAACTCCAGAACCAGGGGATCTAATATCCTTTTTTGAGCCACAGGAATGTGTATGCATGTGGCACATGTCTCATGTAGCCACATAAAAATGAGCCAACCAATAAGTATATAAATAAATATTCTATATTTCTACATTTTGCCATGTCCCAAAGGATTTACCACTGTCTATTTCATCATATTTGTTGATTCCCAATATTTCCTTTTTTTGCCTTGGGCTTTGTAACTTACAAGAACTTTCCTTCCCATTGTCTTAATTTGATATTCAGAACTGGCATTTTTTATTTTTAAAATGAGAGAACCAACTCAATTATATAAAGTTGGTTGTTTCAGACAATACAGCTGGGAATGCGGGGCAGTGGGAATTGAAAATATGTCTTCTCAGGTCCCTGCCCACTGTTCTGCCTAGTAAGAAACACTAAGTCAACAATCAGCAGTGCAGAGCAGTTTCCATATGTGATATTGGTCTAAACGTGAAAAGCTCCGTGGAAAACAAGTGTGATTTATGCTACATAAGTGTTCTGTAATGCTCCTTTCATTTCTTCAGGCACTCATATGGTTTCCAGGGGAAGGCAAGCTAGGGCAAGCTCAAATAAACAGCCATAAAGTTCGAGTGCTTGCTTCCAAAGCTGGTCTGACTGCTTTAAAATACTCATTTGGGAATAGAAGATAGCTCTTACGTAGATTTTATTCATTGGTACATTAATATAGATGGATATTTTACTGAAAATATTTGAGAGTTTGGAATAATTTCTAACTTAAACATACACTTTGAATCAGAATGTCATCACCATATTTGCATATTAGAGAATGCTACTGAAATGTTTGTTGGACAGTCACTTGACATAATGGGAAGGAAAGAATTATCATTGAAATTGGTTAGATTTAGGGTTATGGTCACCTAGAGTATGATCCCAGGAAAATAATCTAACTGTTCTGAACCTTGATGTTCTTATTCTTTAAGGTGGAATTTTGAAATGCCACCTAGTATGATTGTTATAAGAATGGAAATGGCATCCAGCACTAGGCAAAGAGAAGACCCTTCTCATTGTGCCCCCCAGCCAGTGTTAAAAGCCTTTTACTGCTTGGTCCTTGCTGAGATACACAGCTCCTGTAAGGCCTGATTAGTTTTCATTCTTCCAAGGCTCTGTGTGTTCTTCCCCACCCTCCCAGCTCTGGGGGCTTCCAAAGTGGACAGGTACAGGGTGTTCTGTGGCACATCAGCGTCTGATACTCAATCTCCTGGCCCGCAGTCTCACTTGCTCTTTGCACACATTCCATATGAAGGCACACTCCAGTGCTTGGTGCCCATGTGTGTGTCACCACTTCTTGTACCCAAATCCATTTCAGATTTGAAAAGACTAAGCTCAGACTTGCCCTGGAAGAGATTTCCCAAGTTGTCCTTGCTCCCACACGATTTGGTTAAAAGAACATGCTTTAAATTTGCTGGACTATCTACATACTAGACTCAAAGTAATCAGTAGTGTCTTCGGGTCTCAAGGAATCCCAAAGCACTTTGCAAGGCAATGTGACTAGTGCCGAGGCCACAGAGGCCAGTCAGCAGCCGCAACCCAGCACTTCACAATTAGTCATGCTCAGCCTGAGATAATCAAGCCTGTTTTTATTGGAAGAGCAGAAGAGGGAGGGAATGTCAGTTGGCATTTTCCCCACATACCCTTTCTGAAAGCGTCCTTGGCTCTTCAAATTTCACTTAAATAACCAGCTCAGGAAAATTTTCCACTACCAGAAAGCAAAATCTGGTGGTGCCAAGCTGAGGACAGGGTAATGTCCCCGGACATTGAGTAAATGGGAGTGACCTCACGATTGGCTTTTATTCTCCACCTCCTTTTGTACCTTAGGTTCTTTCTCCAGCTTGCTTCTATCCCCTTGTCTGTCCACAATGTGTTGTCAGGAGAGGTCAGCAAAGACATGGAGAG
Organism: Cricetulus griseus; assembly: GCF_003668045.3. Classification (NCBI taxonomy): domain Eukaryota; kingdom Metazoa; phylum Chordata; class Mammalia; order Rodentia; family Cricetidae; genus Cricetulus; species Cricetulus griseus. Next base: position 72,216,474 of record NC_048604.1, on the reverse strand, counting down.
TGTAATTTTCGGGTGATCCTTATGTTTTCTACACTTATCATCTCTAATCATCACACCATTAATTTTATATTAAAGAGAAATTTGGAAATAAAAATACAATAGCAGCTGAGCTTCTTTCCCACTAATAACACTTGCTATGCTTGTAACTTCATGTCCAAACTTGTCTTTCTGGTTTTACTTAAATTCATAAAGGCAAGGGCCATCTCTGTGTTGCTCACTTTTGTCAGGGCCATAAACCAAGTCCAACAAAATGTTTCCTGACTCTAAATTAGGATCTAACTAAGAACTCCACTGCTAGAATCTTATCGCCTACCTTGCTCATAAGTAGCTGACCTGATCTCACTACCTTGTCTTTATTTCTGTGTTATCTAGAGCAAACTTTAGCCGCAGGGCCTTGAGAAGATTATGAATGTTCAAATGGAACCAACTGCTCTTTTCCAGTTGTTCTAACTGGACTGAATTTGAGACCGCACTTGCATTGACCTTTGTTCTGCCAGTGAATTCTTTTTCTTGTGGTATTAACTACTGTGTCCCACAAATGTCCTATATGAGAAAGCTTGTTATTGATACACATTTTGGGGGCACATTCAACCTGAGTAGACCTGAATAGATTGAGCTTTCCTAGTCTGCTTCCCAGAAATCACTGCCTGTTTCCACAAAAAAAGAAAATTATAGGAGTATTCTCAAGAACCAGTCCTAAAATTAGAGATGGCATATGTGGTTTTCGGTAAGCAGGTGGGCGGGATGCAGCCATCCTTTTTCTCCTAAGTTTCTTAGCTTATTTACATAGTTGAGGGGTGGCACTGAGACTGGAGGTAGAGCTGTACCGTCAAGCATTCTTCCTGGTTCTTTTTTCTGAATCAGTATTTGATATTTTAGTAAAGAAGCTTTTAAGATTGAAGAAACAGTTGCTGGGCAGTGGTGGCACACACCTTCAATTCCAGCACTAGGGAGGCACAGGCAGGCAGGTCTCTATGAGTTGTAGATGAGCCTGGTCCACAAGAGTGAGTTCCAATACAGCCTCCAAAGCCACAGAGAAACCCTGCCTCAAAACCCACCCACCCCCAAAAATAAGATTGAAGAAACTTATTTCTTTATTCTGAATTTGATTGTTTTTGTTTTCTATTAGCTACAGAGTTAAAACTATATTTCTTTTATGTTTTATTTCCTCCATCTTTCTAGATGTTTGATGATCTGAGAGAATCCTATTATTTCAACCATGGCCAGTTAAAGAGCCAGGAATTCAGTTTAGGCCATAAAATTGTAAGAACCGGACTGGAGGGAAACTCAGCAATTAAAAATCCTTGTGCTTTTGTAGAGGACCTGGGTTCAGTTCCAGTGGATCTGACACCCTCTACTGACCTCTTCAAGCATTGTAATGTATATGGTAAAGTTACATATATTCAGGCAAACATACATACACATGAAATTAGCTAATTAAATAATTAATTAAACTTCAAACGGTGAGAAATCATGAACTAAGTTGAGACAGGGTGGTAAAATTCTTTTCCTTTTAGAATGAAGATGAAAAAGGTCTTAGACTAGAAACATTATGTTTATGCATATATCACCAGGAAAAACTAGGCTCTTATGGTAATAACAAATGATCAAGCTCTCTTACCTAAAGATTTGGAGTCAAGGCCTGACTGCACTAATGATATCAACTCTTGTGACTTTACCTATTTAAACCCCAGTTTTCTTCCTCCATAAACTGGAATAATTACTACCTAACAGAAATTGGTTAGGTACTCATCTCCTTAGGGAGAGAATTAAGTCAGGTAAGTGATGTGAGAGCATTTTACAAATGATAAAATATGAATTTAAGCTACTTTCCTTTTCCTTCAGTGTGCTCTCATCACCTGTATTTTCTATGCAATGAATAGTTAGATATGTCTCTGGACAGTGATGAACAGAATGACTGCTTAAGATCTCCTCAATTTAAGAGTTTGTAAACTATGCTTCCCTCCAGTCGAGACTATCCCAAGTAAGAAAACCATCTTGTAAGACAGAGCAGAAATCTGGAAATCATCAATTTTGATAATGTCTCTTAAAGTGTAATGTGAGACTATGCTGCTCCATTAAGTGCTGGTGTCTGCCTATTGTTCAAATAAATAGTAAAATGCAAATGACAGGAAATTGGCTGAGTTCTTAATCCTATTTTTACTTAGGGAAACAATAAGCTTCCAATGGTCACCATGACCTTTGTTTTCCTCTTTCTGTAACTTCACACTTCTCTGGGGATTTTCTTCCCTTCCCACTTTTACACTTTATATTGGGAGCTCTTCCAGGTATAAGATTAATCTTTAAACTAGCTCAGTATACTCAGTATAAGTGCATGAGTTGTGGACCTAAAACAAATTATCCCAAGAAAGAAAATATCATAACTATGGGCAATAAATAGCAATGCTACCAAACACAGAATTTGGTGGCCAGAGATCTAGCCTAGCAAAAAGAACCTTGTCAGTTTACTAAAGAACATCTTAGTAAATACAGGATGAACATGTGGACATTGTTTTTCAGTTGACTTGATGGAAGAGAATGTGAATGCTCTCTGAATAAAAGCATTTTGTGCAACTGGGGGGAATATGTAGGTGAAAAATACAGAGAAAAATTAAAATGAGCAGGATATCATGTTAAACCATTTAAAAGCTGAAGTTTTTAGTTTCTGAATGCATTTCTGATTAATTTGTTCACATTGATTTTTAAGGTTTTTATTTCTAGAATTTCATAGGAAAGTACTGTATTCACAGCATTTCCAGCACACCTCCTTTCCTTCCAAATATTCCTGTATCCCCGCTCACATTCCCTCTCAAATTCATGATAATTTTTCTTAATATATTGTTACATATGACTTGGTTTTCTTATCCCACTCTGAAAGTAAATGAAAACTTCATTAAGTTAGGCTTGGCTGAGTAGACTGTTCTTATTTTGAGTACTATATCCCTTTCCCCCCCTAGTGAGGTTGAATGGGACTCTCCAAGAAAACAGGTTCCCAATCACACAGTTCTATTAAGTGAAAGTAAGCAAGGCAAAATAGGTCTTAGAGTGAAACAATCATAAATTCTCCAACAGCTCGGGAGGAGAATTCCTAGGGAACTTGAATACCCTGGATTTGAAAAGCTGTGTTGTAACAATGCCATTCCTCAGTTTCCCCCTTAGTTGATATTGCCTCCTCCTCTGTGCCTACTGCTGATACTATGTGTGAAATATTTTCTTCCATTAAATAGAAAAACATACTACCCTGTGAATGACCAATGAATAAAAGATTCTTAGTATAGAAGCGATAGAGAAGAAAGCCTTACTTTGTGTAGTTTATTAGCATAAGGCATGATTCTTTTTACAAAGATAGGGGATTATAATGAGGTATAACCAACATAGTAACTATTGCTGAATTTAAAATATACTATATCCAATTATGAAACTAAAATGATGCAGTCAAATGATGTATTCAAGAGCAACATCTTGCTTATATAGAGCACTCAGAGACACCTTATTCTTATCATAGGACACTTATTCTGGCTATAGGCTTAGTAATAAGAAACGTGGTTAGTGTATTCACTGAAATCAGTCACGTTATGCTAATGTGGGAATTTGAAGATCTGAGTTCACCAACTGTTGGCTCTGCTTTAGATGGTGTTGGCAGAGATTTGGGGTAACCAATAAATAAAGATGTAAATAACACAGATATTTCACCTTCTAAGTTAATATAATATAGGACAATGCAGATTTAGATAAAGTACTGCCATATTTTCATTTTTAAAAGAATTTTGGATGAAATCCTTTTTAAAACGGAGTCATTTGACTCCTCTCAAATATGGTTTTATATATATCACCTAAAATTCAGGAACACTTCTCCTATACAATGAACATTCGGTTTTACACGTTCTAGAGGAATCCCTTCAAGCAACTGTCATGTTTGAGAACTTGGAAACGGCAATTAACTGCATTGCACATCATGTTCCTTATGGATTTCTGTACTCATTTTAACAATATTCTTAGGGGAAATATTTTTATTTACTTTACTAGGTGTTACAGCAAAATTGAAGAAGAAATTATAACAGTATCAATTATTTACAATTACTTTCAGATCCTGTATCAAGTGCTTATAATGATTGTTATGGTATTTTTATCACAACAGAGCTCTGAAAGAATCCCAAAGAGAACAGTGAAATTAGCTACCTGTCCAAACTGTATTAATGAATGACTGAGTTACTGTTAGTAACCAATTTGTGGTGCCTCCTGTTTGGATAGTATAACAGAATGGATAAACTGTAGAAGATCAAAACTAAAAGTCCAAGGAAACCAAACCATAGAGTTTTTTCCTTAAAAATACTAAATTATGTCAATGAAAAGAATATATATGTAATGTTAAAAAATGCTAACTCCTCTTCTTTGATAATGCTATTTGGACCCCTATGTACTTGAATACATTCCCATACAACAGATATAGGAACCAAAGCTACAATGCTTCATCATTGGTAACACTTTACTTCTTATTTTAGCGCAAAAAAGGCCAAGGGTAATAACTTAGCCTTTCCTATGTGAATTCTTTTCACAACTTTTACCTTTTCATTGAAGCATGAAGCATGAAGTTGGGCAATTTCCCCAACTGAAATTTCTGAACTTCTTTTCCTGTTTTGAAGTTTGTTTTTTTTTAATTGAAAATCAAATTTTATACAATATATTTGATTGTGGTATCTCCTCCCAGAACTCTTCCCAGATCTTCCACACTCATCCAAATTTACACCCTTCCTTTAAGTTATTTAAAAATCTATGTAAAAGATTCACAGTATTTTGTCAGACAGATAACAGATTTTTAAAATTTTTCAGAAAATATTGAAAAATTCAGCTTTCTTCAGTTATGAATTTTTTCTTCAAAAACAGAATAATGTCTTTACAATGTTGACTGTGTCTTTGCAACTCACAGACATATACATGATTTTTATTTTTAGAAAACACATGATAAGCTAAAGGCAATGGATAATTAATTTTTGGGGTAATTTTCCAAAAATCACTGGTTTCTGTCTATTAGCCCCTGACCTTTAATCAGTGAGCTAACAATGAGTTGATGATTTCAGATCTTTCTCAGACTTTAGAAGGATAATCATTTTCAGTGTAATGGAGAAGTTATGGGTATTTTGCACTGCTTTTGTGTGAAAAAACATAACCTTTCTCCAAGATATCAAGTCTTTGTAATATTTTTATCTTAGAATAGAATAAAATATTGTCTTTTTCATTTAATAAAAATAATGTTCTATTAATTCTTTGAGAATTTACTACAGTGTAGTTTGATCATATTCGCCCTTCTACCCCAACTCCTCAAAGATCCTCACCCACTTCCCTACCCATCTAACTTACTTTATTCTCTCTCTCTCCCTACCCTCCCTTTCTCTTCCTTCCTTCCCTCTCTCCTTCCCTCCCTCCTCATGGAGTCTTGTTTGTGTTGGCTAACTAATCCTCTTGGATGTGAGGCCAGCCCAGGAGTTTAATATACTAGTTTCTAATTTAGGGTTCTATTTCTATGATAAGCAGCAAATCTAAAACCAGCTTGAGGAGAAAAGACATCACTGGGAGAAGATGGAGAAGCTAGGGTGAAAACTCAAAGCATTAACAACCTGTAGGCAAGAACTGAAGCAGAGATCATAGGGAAACACTGTTTACTGGCTTGCTCCTCCTGGCTTGTTAAGTTTGTTTTCTTATACAGGCCAGGACTGCCTTAACAAGTGCTGCACCACACACAGTGGGCTGGATTGGGCCCTCCCATATCAATTATTAATTATGAATATGCTCCACAGTCTCTCTCATGGGCCAATCTTAGGAAGGCATCCTCTCAACTGAGGTGCCCTCTTCCCAGATGACTCGAGCTTGTGTCAAATTGACAAAACAGAAACTAGGACACCAGGAGTAACTCCACTGGAGAAAACTGACTTTCCCTCCCCCAGTAGCAATTAAATGACAAGAGCTCCTCACCTAGGAGTGGGGCTTCATGCCCACTTGCCCTTCTCCATGCTGAGATTCTTATCTCAGTTGTTGTGAATTCATATGTACATTTGCCCTGTTGTGCCCCAAATCAGCATTTCCTGGAAGTCATCATTCAACACCCCAGCACTTCAAATGTCTCTATGACCTCTTTTGAATAGATCCCTGGGCCTTGAGGGATGATTCTGACATCCAATTTAGGGCTGAACACTCTACAGTCGCTCTCTGTCTCTCTCTCTGAATATCATATAGGTCTCTGTGTTAATTCCCTTCCACTGCAAGGAGAAGCTTCTCTGGTAAGGGTTGAGTGGTGCACCGATGTGTCACTGGAAGTTGTTTTGTTGCTATGGCCATTTAGTGGGATAATTCTAGTCATTTATTTTCCTATGGTCATCATCTATCTAGCCACAGATTCTTGGCCTCATTTAAGATTTCAGGCATAGGTTTCTTCTTATGAAGCAGGTCTTAAACTCAGTCATCATTTACTTGTGGGTAATTATAGAACATTCTTGCCACTATTGTACCAGCTGATGTATTTTTCCAGGCAGGTTATTAAGGTTTTTACTAGGTTATCATCTGTACATTAATATTAAAAACCAAGATCAAACAGTTATAATAGTGGTTGCCTTTACAAATGATAGCCAAATATCCTTAATAACAGTTAATAAATAGAAGCCATTAATTTGAAAGAAAGCAAATGAAGGGTGAATGGGAAGAATTGGAGGGAGAAAGGGGAATGGGGAAATGATGTAATTATTTTATAATTTGAAAAAATATCTTTTAGAGAAACTACCAAAATAAATAAAAAATAAAAAACAAAATTACAATAGACCCAACAAAATAACCACAACTAATTTCATCCTAGCATGAGAAACTCAAAGTGTTGTCATATGAGGCTAACTCATTGTTCAATCTCCTCTTCCTACCTATTGTCAAGTAAATGTAAATGGATTGTAAATGCAATGGATCCTAAGCAATTATTGCTATTTGAAACTTGCAGAAATTGTGCCTTTGACATCGGCTATAATATATATTAAACTGAAGTGGTCTTCAATAGTGCTTGACTTGGCCACTAAAACACCCTGAAACAAGTTTCTTTTAAAGTTTTAGCTCTGATATTTAATACAGACCCTATTGGAAGGATTATTAACAGGTGCTGTTAGTAATAAAAGTTTTGAAAAATTCTTATTATATTTTTAAAGCTTTGCCAAAAAGTAAGCTGAGAAATAAAGTCATGACATCCTATGACCTGTTTTATAAAATACCTTTTAAAAATTTTATGCGACTATGTTATCTATAAGTACTGCACAACTGAATATACACACTAAGTTTTATAAAGCTTTCTTTATTTTCAGTCTAACTTAGGTAAAATGCTCCTTTCTTCTCATTATATTGTTGCACATATCCCGTGGAATTAAAAGTATTCATTAGAAAAGTTTGTTGCTGTTTTATTGTTTGCTTGTTGTTTCTTATATATTCTCATGGGCCATGAAATTTTTGGTTTGGTAATTGAAGTCATGGACATGAGTGCTCAATCTGTTCACATATATTCAAGCAGAAATTGCCTTTGTGTATTCTAATTATTTAAATAATAGCATTTCCTACTCTACTATTCTTAGGAATCTGGAGAAACTTTTCTTTGTTTTTCTCTGGGTACTGTCATTAATGGCAAATTGTGCTTGGGACCTGTTACTGTATGAGAGAAGAGTCTATTTTCAATAAGAAAAGAAAAATGATCCCTTCGTATATTTTAAATTCACTGATTTCAGCGAGTACTGCCCATACAGTTTGGATGTAGATGAGACATGAAGAGACTTCCTGGGAGAAACTGAAGAGTGAGGGGTAGGTATGTTCAGCTACATGTATACATATATGAAATTTTCTCAAAACAAAAAGCTTCCATTTATTGCAGTCAAAACATTTTAATGACAGAGACAAAAATGAATTAGGTTACCACTACAATAGTATAGTTTAGTTTTCTGTCTCCTATGTCTGAAATTATGTTTGTCAAGGACTGACGTTATTGGCTTCCAGTGAGTAAATATCTAATGTGCTACTAAACATCCTACCAGTGTCTTAGTCATCCTTAATTGTCAGCTTGCCTAGGATCATCTGAGAGGAGAAGCCTCGGTTAAGAAATTGCCTACGTTGGGTTGGACTCTGAGACACTCTCTGAGTGATTGCTTTGATTATGAATTGATTGTAGAAACACCCAGCCTATTGTCAGTGGCAATATATAAAGAAGATGCTCCTGTCTGTAGAAAAAAAGCTAGTAAGCATTAGCTTGTGAACAGAACCAGAGAGCAAGCCAACCAGCAGAATTTATGGTTTCTTCTTGGAATTCCTGCTCTGACTTCCTCAATGACGGACAGTAACACATATTATGAAACAAACCCTTTCCTCTCCTAAGCTGGTTTTGCTGGTGTTTGTCACAACAATGAAAGAAAAACTACAACAATGAGATGGGCCCAAGTCAAGGACTGAATCAACTCCAAATTCCCTTACTGTAGATCTTAACAATTCAACCATAGAAGTCTAGGAAATCCAGAACAACTTCCCAGCTCTATCAACATAAGGAAAATCAGTTAACATGCCTATATGATCTCTTTATCTGAAGAATTATAACTTCAGTTCTTCCATCTTAAAGAATTTCCAAGCATGAAAATTGTATAAATGTACAAAATAACCAATCACTTCTTTGCTCTAAGGACAAAATATATTTTGTGACCCTACTTCATTTGTATGTCTTCTAGATGATGCATTTGATTTTCCATTCTGATTAATTTCTGTTGCCTAACTTAAGTTAATAATACAAAAGGAATAACATTCAAAATCCATATTGTAGAACAATTGGAATTTAAAGTTCTGTTAGATTATTTTGAATGTCTTGGTTTTAAAATGGTTCTTAAAATCTACCTTGGCCTTTCTCAGCTATTAAACCAAGACCATTGCTTAAGTGTACTGTGTACTTTGAGGAGTCTACTTCCTTCAATGTGTACAGGTTATTTGTGGACAGTTCTCCTGTACTAGTCAGATAATTAGATTTCCATGCTACATGATCGTGCTACACTCATTTTAAGCACATGTAGATAACTGAGTAATGTACATTGTAATTCATTCCTTTAGAGAAACTGTCTGGGTCATAGCCACAGGACATTCATTTGAAGAATCATAAGGAATGGTTTCTCATGTAGTTCACAACATAAAGTAATCCCTGACTTGTACTGGAAAGTGAAAAATCCTTTAAGAGAAGCAGTTCTAACTTTGCCTATCTCTCCAGGTACCATATACCAAACACTAAAAGTATACAGACAGGTCACACCACCCCACAGGGATAGAAACAGTTAAATATCTTGTCCTGATTGCATAACCATAAAAGGTTTACTCAGTGTGGCAACTTGTTCAGAAAGCAATTTTGTGGAAATGCAGGAAGAGCTTCTGTCAATTGTCTTGAATAAGAATCAACAAGTTTTTTTTTTTGTTGTTTTGGAGTGGCAAGTCTAGAAAACATTTGATGCTCTTTAAGATATATTCTGTCAAAACTGCTCTACGTTTCCCCCAAAGCAGCTGCATTTAACATTGAAGAAAATGAATGGGGCTGCTTCCCAACACAAACCTACTTACAGAAAGATTGAGCTACAGTTTGTAGACTCAGGTCTTAAACATTCCCTAATGTCCCAGGACCCAGCTTGCTATGTCCTTTTGTGCCCTACCCCCAGACACACACACACACACACACACACACACACACACACACTTATAACTGCTTGAGAGTTCAGTTCAAATGTGCATACATACCCATCAGAAGAACACATATGTCCTTGGGAACCTTAGGTCATCCAAAATTAACTTCCTGAATTATTTTCACCACACCCTGGACACTATTATGATTTGCTCTCTTCAAGCCAAACACTTGGGTTCCTTGACAAGTGGAGATGCATGTTTTTCTAGAGGTCAACATAGTGGAACTAGATGTTTTATTGCTTTTTATAGAAAGCTCTTGGTTTCTTATGGCCTAGAAACTGTAGATATCCTCTGTAGCTAAGTTAGATTATTACTGTACAGCCAGATATAAAAGGGAAAGCAGAATTATACAACTACAGTTTTATAATTGGGTATGGATTGTGTTGGTATAAAATTATTTTAATATATTTAACTATATATATCATAATTATGGTGAAAAATCAACCTGTTTCAGGATACAATGGTTGGATAATATTTTGTGGTTCTGAGTGTCTTTACTACCAGCTTATCCAGTGCTTCAGGACTTTGGCAAATAATTCTCCATTTGAACCTCTGACTATTAGCCTTTAATATGGGGGAGGGGTAACAATCATGATAACTTCATTGAATTCTGCTAACATGTAATAATGTATGATGAAGGGTTTTATTGTCAAGAACTGTTCCATATGATACATGATTTTAAAAATTGAGATCAAATGAATTGGAGACAGGACTACAAAGTGTGCTAAATATGGATTGTCTAAACAAATAATTCTTTTTGCCTTTGCAGGATTTGATAGTAGTTACTTTTTATTCTAATTAGAAAAGCAATATACTAGAAAGATAGAGATATGTGGATTTCCAGAGTGAACCAATGAGTTAAGCTAGCCAAATAGGTATGCTGCAGGTTCAGAAAAAGATCCTGTCTCAAAAATTGAGTTGGGGAGTGATTAAGAAAGACAATGACAGTTGTCAACACCTGTTCTCCACACATACATGTATATGCACACATACAGATGAATATATACATACATACATGCATACATACATACATACATACATAGACTTACAGTACACACATACACACAAAAAAATAATTTTCAGTTGCATTTTGGATTATTTCTGATATTGATACCTCTGCATTATTTCATGAAAATTTTGGATGTTTTTAAATTTTATTACTGTACATTAATATGATAAAATGTGGGTTTTACTATGACATGTGACCATCTCTTTCCACATAGTCTCGCTTCTAATTTCACATTTTCTTTTAAATACTAATTTAATATATAAGAGAAAAACTACACTATTTGTTCATTTTTGAACAAATGTGTTGAAATATTTTTGTTGTATTTCTTTACATCAAGAGGTGTGGATCATAAGGGCATAAGTAGACAGTAGAGAAGCTAGCCATCACCTATTCGAATATACACACATTATACAAATGAGTTTGAGAATCACAGCATTAATGCTGTCACCTCCATACTCAAAACAGCTGTTTTTCCAAAAAGTTGCTTTTCCCTTGTTTATTATTTTTTAAATTATTTATTTTATTTTGAGTTTATACTATAATTACATTATTGCATCATTTCCTTTTCTCCATCCAAACCCTTCCATATAACCTTACTTGCTCTGTTTCAGTTTCATGACCTTTTTGTCCATCCACTGTTGTTACATATCATATATATTATGTGTTATGTAATATATATATTCCTAAATATATAAAACATCTTGACCAGTCTGCATAATGTTACTCATATGTATGTTTTCATGGCTGACCATTTGGTATTGGATGACTGGTTGTTATGTTCTTCCCTGAGAAAGACTATTTCTCCTGTTCTCAGCATTGCTTATTTGCCTATAGTTCTATGTATAGGTTGAAGCCTCTTGGGCTTTCTCCATCCATAGTAGTATATCTATTGTTGATATCCTTGTTCAGCTCATGTTTAGGCTGTCACGTTGGTGAGACTTTATGGGTAGAGCTTCTGACATTATAAAGACATGATTTCACAGCAAAATCCCTGATTCTCTAGCTCCTGCAGTCTTTATGGCCCCTCTTACACAATGTTCCCTGAGGCCTAGGTGCAAAAATTATTTGTGTATGAATCTATTGGAACTGAGCTCCACAACTCTGTTTTAATTGGCTGTGATTTTCTGTAAGTATCTGTTGCAAAGAAAAGTTTCCTTGATAAGGTGAGGACTACACCTATCTCTGGGGATAAGTACAGATATTAAAGTGTGCTTAGGGATTGTGCTGATTTATATTTAAACAGTATAAGGGTACTGCTCATCCTTGGGAATTTGTTCAAATATGATTTTATGACTATAAAATCACTTTGTTCCAACCTTTGTCTTCAGTATATTCTTATGTTGCCTTTGCCTCCCCTTTCCTCTCTCCTTTCCTCCTTTAATTTCTACATTCCTTTCCTTCTCTCTCTCTCTTTTCCTACAAGGGGCAGATATTGAAACACTGAATGTATATTTTTGTGATTTCAAAACAAGCGTGATGGCAATTGACTTACCAAGCATTTCTCCAGAGCCCCTATGATAGAGGGCATAGAATCCTTGCCATCAGAGAGGTTAATCTGAATCCAAGCTGCTTTATTATACAGCAACTAGTCTGATTGAAAAAATTGAAAGATGGGATGGAAGTGAAGGTAGAGGTAACTGGAACAAAAGGAAAAAATATATATTTACTATAGAAAGTACATAGTTACATTTGAGGAGACAGAGATGTTATGTGTGCTATTCCTTTCTCACTTATATTCTGTTTTTTATCTACTTGTGGTTTTCATAATTATCAACTTGACTCTAACTTATGTAGCTAATTTTGTATGCATTTAGACTGAATACAACTATTTATCCATAGGCTATACCGGATTATAAGTATAAAGTGGCCTTTTTGTTTTACTTTTAGTCCACTGCATTTACTAATGCATTTGATTTCAGAGACTAGTGTGGAGGGCTAGATTTTGGCCTTTGGGCAATTATTCAACCAGCAGCATTGTATTTGGAAGGTTATTTGTTTTTTACTTAACATTATATATGTTCTTCAGGTGAGAAATGAATAAACTTTATTTGTCTCTGAACCTACACATTTTTCTGTCCTGTGCCTAGTTCAGTGCCTAATCTCCATGTTAATTGATGGTTGAATCAATATTTACTATATAGTACAAATAATAAGAGTTCAAAATGTTTCAAATTGATAAATGAATTCAATTGTAAAACAATTTCTACCACAAAGAACTGTGTGTACATTTTGCTTTGTAGAGATATCACAATATTGATTAACACTTTGAAAATAGCTTTGAAGCTAAATGAAATAACAGGAGAAATTCTTTATTTACTTCTAAGTCTAAACTTTTAATTTTTACATGCCATTGCCTGGAGGAAGTTGTTGAATAAATCACAGAATGTTCATGTGGAGACTTTATGAAACTCTTAAATCAAGAAATTGTGTATCAAGCTATACATTATTCTATAGTCAAGTGAGAACAACGAGTTTTTCATTGTTTGTGATCATTTGACATTTGTAAATAGAAATTGTTATATTTGAAAGCACATATTGCCATATGTCTATGAATTTTTGAAAGAAATATGACAAAATGTGCCTCAGGTTGTAAAAGATATATCCTCTGTGGAAAGGAAAGGAAAACGGAGTTAGCTAGGAATAAGTTTCTCATTTTTTTATATCCTGTACTATTCGATGTTTTAAGATGACAGTTATGAGTTATTTTTGTAACTTTTAAAATACTATTGATAAATTTTCATACTAAAATATTCTGATTCATTGCCCATTTTAAATAAAATTGGGGACTTGTATGCCCCTTTCAAGTAGAAGTCAATTGGGAAGGAGATTCTTTCACAGACTTATTACACATGGAAACTATTCTGATAGCGTGCAAGTTTTTTTTCAAAGATGTATTTTTCTGCTTCTTGTGAAATTTCTGTAGTAAATTCTGTGTTTTTAAAGAAACCACATTGTAAAGAAAATACATGAGATAACAAATTATGTATCAGCTAAGAGTCTGCTCCCTTTTCTTATTACTTATTAATAAACTGGAAAAGAAAAACATATTTTGGACCATTTTCTCTCCAAATAATTCTTCCTCTTCCCTAGTACAGTTGTGCTCTAATTGATAGTAAATGTTATGTATCTTTCATCAGGATTAAAAGAAATAGGAAATGTCTACTATATTATACAATCTGTCTTCCAATGATTGAAAGTGTCTTGCAGTAGGAAATGTTAAGTATGCAGTGGTCACTCAACAACCTAGCTACTGAATTGTACAGAAGGTATCTTGAGCATATAGTTGATACTTTTAGATTTGTTTTATTATTGGTATACCTGCAGAATTCTGGAAAAGACTTAATTCATGCTCAGTAGTTTATGTGAATACCTCCTTCATTGGTTTTACTTTTAAAATTCATGTCATGGAATACCGATGCCTTCATTATTCACCTTTATCCTAGATTATAGTAAAGAATAATGAATATTAATTAAGGCCACAAACTACTTCAAACAAACCCGAATATATATTGTTTCAGTCCAATCTCCTCATCTTTTGGGTTTGTAAACTGAAGCTCCAAGAGGGTTTAAGGTTTCCATATACTCAGCAATGTACTCCTTATTGGAGCCTCAGCTTTGTATTTTAGAGATATTATGATGATAGCAACACCAATGCCAAATCTCCTTTATCTGTTATTGCCCTGACTATAATAATGTATTCTGCAGAATATGGTATTAAGGCAAGTGTGAGGCAAATCTATAAATGCTATATTTTTCTAGAAGTTTTAAATGATCATACATAATTATTAATATAAAGGATAGTCACTTCATATGATACCATTTCCAACAAGTAAATGGATACAAAAAAGTTTACCCAGGTTGAATTTCATTTTTAAAATTTTTTGTCTAACGTGCATAGCTTAAAACCCTAGCTTCACTTTAATATAGAAAGCAAAACTCTAATATTAATTTATTTACTTTTTTCTAAATTACTTTCTACTCTGAAAGTAAAGGTAAGACTGTGAATATGATATCAATCCCATTATTTCCTATGATATATGGCAGTTTTACTTTATTTACTAATCATGCAAGTTCTATAAAGCAAAGCCTTTACTTAATGATAGAAAAAAAGTTAGACACTCAAAACTTGAGAGATGATATTTTATTGTTTCAACATTAGCTTGAAGATATAGGAGGGACATATGGACAATGGTATTTAGAATTATTCTCTAGCAACATCCTCCAGAAAGAAAATAGGGACATTATAGCTATACCCAATTCTGTCAACAACATAAAAATTTTCCCTAAAAGTCCTGCTTCATCAAAATCTTGACTCTTTATTAATGAGACTGTGTGATGGGGGTTGCCATTCTGTATATATGTTTATCTTCTTGGTTGATGAATAAAACACTGATTGGCTGATTGGCCAGGGAGGAAGTATAGGCAGGGATAGGAAATGAGGAGAATTCTGGGAAATGTAGGCAGATGGAGTTGTCATGCAGAGCCTGGGAAGAAAGGACATGCAAGTGTTCTCTGGTAAGCCAAGACCATGTGGAAATACATAGATTAATAGAAATGGGGTAATAATTAAGACATAGCTGGCCAATGAGAAGCCCAAGACACCAACCAATAGTTTATAATGTCTTGTGTGTTTATTTGGGCCTCTCAAGGGCAGTGGTACCCTGCAGGGACAAAGAACCTCTCATTAATAATTGTGAGCATAAAACCTAGCTAAGATCTTCTATAATTCTGCAGAAATGTGATATAATGAATCAGTAGTGTATAAAATGCTAATTTTGTGTCTACTTGTTATGGAGCAATAAGAAGAATATATTTACTATTAAAGTCAAGGCATTTATTTACCTTGTGACTCATGTAATATTTCTCTTTGAATGATACAATAGAAATGATCTATAATGCTATGAAGGTGTAGCAAGTAGTAATTGACTTGTGTAATTGTTTTGGAGATATTAACAATACTCCTGACTGTCCTTCACATGTAGAAATCTGCTTGATACTTTAATAGTAAAGAAATATAAATTAGGCCAAGGACTTCCCCCAAAATGTTGTTGTAGGCTATTCAGGTCATTCTACCATTCTACTATAGCAGACAAAATATAGTGCCTAAGAAACTAGCTATCCATATTGATACTTCCTCAGTATCTTAAAGTGTATAAACTGTATTGATGATAGAAAAAAGAAAATAATTTATTATGGTCTCTGTCCTCAGGTATCTCACAACAGAGAAGAAATTTATTCTGAAATAGGAGGTATTTGATGTACATAGAGAGTAGCTCTCTGTGAACTGGCCATATAATATTAGACATATATGTTCAGTCTATTAAATAAAGATATAAGTCTCTCACCAATAAGGAAATCATCTTAATAAATTGAAAATCTTTAACTTAAAAAAGAATACTTAGGAGTTAGACAGAGTAGTTACTGGTTAAGAGAAAATTCTGCTTTTCAAGACAAATCAGGTTCTGTTCCTACCACCAACCTCAGTTGCCTAGCAAGTGCTTGTCATTCCAACAGCAGAGGATCAGACTCTCTCCTCTGGCCACTGTGGGTGCCTAAATGCATGTGCACACAGCCTCACATAGACAAACACATACATACGTACATACATACATACATACATACATACATACATACATACATACATACATAACTATTCTTTTAAAAAGAATAATTAGGATTTGACATAGATAGATAGATAGATAGATAGATAGATAGATAGATAGATAGATAGCAGAAAAATAAAATTTAAGCTCCATATGGGAAAAGGGGGAACTAACAGGAGATATGACAGGTATGATAGGAGAAACAAAAGTGCATGGTGGAGAATATGCTCAATTCACAATATATACTTCTATGAAAATATCATTTTGTAATACAATATCATATACTGTGGATGTGTGCAAGAAATATTTAAAGACCAAAAAGAAAAAAGCAATTTATTATGAGCATATTCAAATACCAGCTGAGGAAATTTAGGTAATCAGAACAATCTTTGTTTTCTCTTTTTTTAAGTTTATAATTGATTTTGTACAATGTATTTAGACAATATTCATGCTCCTTCCAAAGATTCACCCATCCACCCTACTCACTCAAATTTGTGTTCTGTTCTCTTTCTCAACCCATCAAGTCTAGTTTGTGCTGCTTATATACTCTTGGATACCTGGCCATCCACTGAAGCTTGAATACATCCTTAAAGAAAACTGAATTCCCATCTCCCAGTAGCTCCCTATTGCAAATAGCTCATCAAATAGTGGTAGGATTTTGTCCCGATCTTCCTTCTCATGCTGAGATTCTTGTCTGCCTTTAGTTTGTGTAGATCATGTACATATTGTTGTAACTACTGTGAGTTGATAGGTGCAACTGATTTGTCATATTTGTAATCTATTGTCTCTGTTCTCTGGCTCTTAAAGTTTTTCTACCCTCCTTTCCTTAATGACCCCAGAGCCTTGAACAGTTGTGAATCTCTGTATTACTCATCATCCATTACAAATAGAAGCTTCTCTAATGAAAGTTGAAAGATATACTAATGATAAGTCAATGTAAAATGATTTAATACTGTGTCTACTTAGCAAAATAATAGTAGCATTTCTACCCTATGGCCTACCTATTACCTGTGTAGCCACAGATTCTTAGTCAATAATGGTGCCAGGTTTTGTGGAGCATGTCAAAAATTCAATCATAAAGTGTTTGGTAATTTCCATGACATAGTGTCACTATTTCACCAGTGGGTATATCTTTCCATTTAAGTCATTACTGTAGCCTACAAGGTTCAAATCTGAAAAGACTGATGGTTACTTTCTCCTCTGGTAGCATGCATAGCAACTTCTAACACTATGAAAGCTAGCCAGTAGGGATGAAGCTTTCAGGTCAATATAAGTTTGAGTTCTTTATGATGTATGGCTCATGGATGTTGTATCTTCCTCAGTGGGGTCTAACGATCAAGTTCTGGAAGATAATCAAAAACATTAGCAATAGTCTGTAATTTGGGGGGCCTATGGGACCCCACTGGCAAAAACTCCAAAGAAGGTAAGCAGTTCCTAGTATTGGGGTTTTTATTTTTTAACCTATGGCATCTAGTGGGGGAATCTGTGTCTGAGTATAGGATAATTCCATATTTTACTCATTCTCTCTCTCTCTCTCTCTCTCTCTCTCTCTCTCTCTCTCTCTCTCTCTCTCTCTCTCTGTGTGTGTGTGTGTGTGTGTGTGTGTGTGTGTGTGTATATATATATTTAAAAATTTCTATGGTAGAAGAATTTCCACATGATTTATTCAGAAAGTCTTTAGTCCCCTTATTCCCTCCTCTGTCCTTCCCTCCTACTATTATTTCTTTGATGCTTGTAGCACAATGCATTTTATGCAACCTGTCTCTGTCTGCCTTTTGAGGAAAGATCTTGACAAGATCATGATAACTAGGTAATGAGATAATGTGATAACTACCAAGACAGCTAACTAACAAAATACAAGACAGTGTTTCTAAGGTTCAATGTAACAGCACGTTTAAAATAACCCATCACTTTGTTTCCTTAGTGATCAGTGTCAAAGTGGGATTTGTGGTCTGAAGCTGATTGCATGAGGTCCAGAAATAATTAAGAAGCCATTTCCCTTCCTGGGAATGAGTTTGGTATGAATCTTGATGTATTAGATAACACCAAGGTTGCAGCCTCATGCATTCCCAAAGGTTTGTCCCAGTGGTCTGTGTTAGAGAGGACACAGTTGGAATTGTCTCCTGGTTTCTAGAGTTGTGTACATGATTATGAGATGACTCACTGCTTTTACTTAGATGATTCCACTTTCATTGTGCACAGACTTTCCAGAGAGCCAGCTTTGCTTGCATTCGTGTATCCATTCCACCCTGAAGCATTTTTTATGAGAAAGCATTTGTAGCGCAGTTTGCCATTTTGTTTTACAGGCACTCTGCAGGCTATGAAATGGTCATCTGGCCTGTTAATTTGTCTGAGAAAAGCAGTTTTCCCTTTCGTATATCCATGGCTGACTCGCAGCCAAAGGGGTAACTCAGGAAAACAATATAATATCCATCTGTCTATTCAGAAATGGGTGAGGGATTAGACTTGACTTTTCATCAAATTAAGTTTTACTGGTTCATATTTGTCACGAAGTGGACATGCCATATTGTTTGTGTGGCATCAGGATAGACTGTCACTGCTTCATTGAAGTAAATCAGTCCAACATGTATGTGTTGGGTGTATAATATGTACTAGGCATTGTGCTGGACATTCTGTTAACGATGGAACCAAAGACACGTCATGATAATTTGGGTGACATATACACAGAATGTTAATCCAAGAGAAAGTGAGGCAATTCGGGTAGCTATTCCTCAAACTAAGAAGTATTTGGGTTAAAATATTGAATAGTATGTGTTTGAGATCTCTCTAGGTATTGCAAGTGCCTAGAACCAGGACTAATTTAGTGAAAGGATCTAAGCTTTCTCCCATTCTTTTCCATATCATCAACATACAGAAATACAAAGAGATGACAATTGTAAGCTGGGAATTAGAACACTGGCTTCAGGACCTAAGGCTACTGTATAACTAGTAAAGCCACAGTACTCATCTTTCCCTTCTTCTATCTGTGATTCCCTCAGTTATAAACTGAGGAATTGAAACTTTCTAGCCATTTCTTTGAGTTATGAGGAATAAGTGAGACAGTACTCTTGAAAGACAATGTGTTATACAAACATTGGTCTCTGAGGCAGCTGTTGCTAATGGACTGAGTATTGTGCCTGCCTCACAGGGTTGTTGTGAACATCAAATAGGATAATGGGTTGAAAGCATTTTTCAAACTTTAAAGTGTGATTCAAATGTTAGGAATTAGTAAAAATAATAAAAGAGAACAATTCATTCTCTTTCCAGATGTTCTGGTTCCATTGTGACTCATGTGCTCATTCAGAGCTGTCCAGATGAACTGCCACTTAATTTCTGCTGGCCTGAGTTCCATATTCAACTGAATCAAGTGGAACCAAGAAATTCTGGGCATTGGCCTCTCCCCTGTCAGATTTTGGCTCTGGGAATGACCGGACACCCATTTGTGTGTGAGCTGCTACCACCCTTGTACTCACATCTAGTTCTATTGTCCATGAGCATGTTGAATTTTGCTTCAGGGCTCCAGGTCCAACAGGAATCTTGATTTCTATCAAATTGGCTTACCATATCAGCCTTCTAGTTTGATGGCCAGTAGGTTTTTCATAGGTTATAATCAGCATGAAATCAGACTTGATCTATAAAACAAGTTTTGTATTGCTTGTGGTCAGTGGAAATTCCTTCCAACCACAATGAGCTGTTTCCAGTGAGGTTAATCACATGGAAAGTTTGCCTTTTGAACCTGTGAGATGGAAAGTAAAACTGAGAACTGGAGCAATTCCCACTTCTATCATCAAAATTCCAAAATAAAGAGGATTGAATCTTTCTATTACATTGTTTATTAATAGAAGCATGTTACTAACTATATAGTTATCTATTTTAGTAGAATCAGTTTAACATACTCAGGCTTTGGACTTACATGGAGAATGCTACGTTTTTACCTTGATGTGATTTGGAATAGGAAGGATGGGAGGAGACTGGGTCTTCATCTCTTTGTTCCTGGCAAAGTAGTGAAAGTCATAAGTATCAAAAGAAATGCTATACCGACAGACTGAATGAAGCAATATTAATGAACTTCGTACATATTTGAGACATTTTACTATGAGTTGAAATTAAAACTTACCATATATTTAAAAAATTAAAAATGAAAGATCCAAGAAAATAAATTATATCACTAGCTACTCATCCTGTCAGATTCATGTTCATTTTATTTCTCATGAATTTTTATTTCCATATGTTACATAAAACACAGTTTTCTATTGTATTATATTTCTTTTGATAAATTTACCTCCTATATTTCAAATTGTAGCTTCCAATTTTTAATGTTATTTTGAATGCCAATGTCCTGTTCAATGAAAATGGCTGATAGAACTTAAGTTTAGAATAATAAAATTAAGGAAAATCAGTTTTCAGTTACTCAATCTTCTTAGTCAGAAGATAAGTGCTGAATAACCACACGTCCAGTGTGTCTGTTTTAGTAATGCAGATATAGAACATTTCCACCAATATCAAGAGTCATGCTGGGGATTTTTACCATAAAGATAGTGTACCACAGTGTGCTGCCCAGCTTTTTTCCTTGGTAGACAGCTGTTATTCTTTTAATTTTGAGATATTATGGACATACTGACAGTGTATGCTCTGCTCATCGCTATTTGTTTTGGCTGAATTGATCTTAAGAATCAGTTTCAGAAGTGGTGTTATTGGGCTGCAAAGAATGAACAGACTCTTTGAAACATGCTGCAGATCTTTTATAAGATTTTATAAACTTGAAAATGGTTTTTAACAATAAATGTGATTGTATTAGTTTCAGTACAATCTTACTAACACTGGCCATTATAAGTTTTTAGCTTTTGTTTTATGCTATTTTCATTAAAATATTGTTTATATCGGATTTACTGTGTGTGTACTTTGTTTTATTATTAATGAGAAAATGGGTTCTTAGCTCCATTTCTTTTTGCATGGAATTATATGTTTACATTTTCCTGTTTATATTTTGATTTCTTAATGCTTTCCTATCAAGATCAACGAAGCCTCTCCACAGAATACATTATTTTTATACCAGTGTAGTTTTGTCAGTTAATTATTTTTACATGCATGCTTTTGTATATTAGATAAGTTCTTAAATGCTAAGTAGTCAAATAAAATAATATGTATATTTTAAGTGCTGGTGGATATTACCTCTTTGGTTTGACAAAATTATAAATATTAGATATTACTAAGTCTTTTAACCCTTGTGATTATGACAGGTAAAAACAATGGTTTCTTGTCATTTTTGTTGCCTCTATTCAACTGTGAGTGAAAATGAGCATCGTTTCACATGTTTATTGGCCATTTATATTTGTTTCTATGTGAACAGCCTGTCCTTGGCCTTATCCCAGTTGTTGTTATTTATTTGGCTTTTCATATGTTTCTATAGATTTATGGAGATCCTTTGACATAGAAGAATTTGTTTCCTTGTCATATATACTACAATCACATTTAAGTTCATTCATAAGTTTTCTCATCCAACAGTCTTAAAAACTACATTGAAATCCATCTTCCTTGTCATCATGGCTTCAGTGTTCTGGGGTCATACTTCAGAGACTTTATAGATAAGTTTGATTTAAATCATGTTCTGGAAGTATTTACACACACACACACACACACACACACACACCTCATTAATAATGAGCATAGCGTTAAAAGGGACCTTAGAGATGACATAATTCAACATTCATTTCCTCATAAATAGTCAAAGTTTTTCTTTATAAAAGAAAATAAACCCAGTCCAAGGAAGAAAATAGAGTCTAAGTGTTACTTAGGAAGTTATCCTATATGGGTTAACTGCAACTCCTTAGGTCTTGAGGTCCACTTTGCTCCTTCTGTTAACCAAAAGATACATTTCTTTAAAAATACACATTTAAGCAACTCAGAAGAAAAGATGCAACACATTTGAAATTAAAATATTATCTTACATTTTAGATATATAATTTTCACATGTAAAAGCATGAGGATATGTATTACTTCATTATAATTTAAATATGTATGTTGTAATTACTTAGTTGAACAAATATCTAAAGGAACACAGCCTTCTTAGCTTCTGTACTTACAAATAGAAAATGTGGGTTTATTTTTACAGGCATTAAGTGTAGTTTTTAATCTTATGGATATGACAAGTGAAAGGAATTGGTTTGGCTGCTGCTGGCATTTTCAACCTTCCTTTCTGAGCTAGGGGAAAGTATTGGGTAAAATCTAAATTCTTTTAAATTCTTCAGAAACCTCTCTTGAAGGCACAGAACTTGCCAGGTCACTATCCTTCCAATCAGTGTCATTAGGATCAGTCTAAGATCACTAGCTCATTCTATTCACTATTGCAAGCTGAATAATACAGCGTTATTTACACTTGCTTTTGCACATGCAGATCCTGGTATGGGACAAATTTCTAGCTATAAATTTTATCCAGAAAAACAGTGATTATTTTAATAGGTTTTTTGTTAATTTTTTATTTGAATTAGAAACAAGGTTGTTTTACATGACAATCCCAGTTCCCTTGTCCCTCCCTTCGTCCCTTAACACCACCCCCAACTAAAACCCTACCTGTCACATATCCTTTCTGTTTCCCCTGGATGGTGAGGCCTTCCATAGGGTGTCATCAGAGTCTATCGTATCCCTTGGGGTAGGGCCTAGGCCCACCCCCATGTGTCTTGGCTCAAGGAGTATTCCCCTATATGGAATGAGCTCCCAAAGTCCACAACTATGCTAGGGATAAGTAATGAACTACTACAGGAGGTCCCCTAGATTTCCGAGGTTTCCTCAGTGCAATCCATGCTCCTGGGGTCTGGGTCAGCACCATGCTGGTATCCCAGCTATCAGTCTGGGGAGCAAGAGTTCCCGGATGTTCAGGTCAGCTGTTTCTGTGGGTTTCACCAGTGTGGTCTGGACCCCTTTGCTCTTCACTCGTCCTTCTCTGCATCTGGGTTCCAGTTCACTTCTGTGATTAGTTGTGGGTTTCTGCTTCTACTTCCACCAGCTGCTGGATGAAGGCATATAAGTCAGTCATCAATCTCATTATCAGGGGAGGGCATTTAAGGTATCCTCTCCTCTGCTGCTTAGATTGTCAGCTGGTATCATCTTTGTAGATCTCCAGACATTTCCCTAGTGCCTGATTTCTCTGTAAACCTGAAATATCTCCCTCTATTATGGTAACTCCATTCTGGTTATCTTCTATTCTTCCCCTGACTGAACCTTTCTGCTCCCTCATGTCCTCTGCATCCCTCATCTTCTCCCCCTTCTTATTCTCCTAGCTCCCCCCTCTTCCCATGCTCCCAGTTTGCTCAGGGGATCTTGACCCTTTCCCCTTCTCCAGGGGACCATGTTTGTCTCTCTTAAGGTCCACCTTGTTTACTAGCTTCTCTGGCAGTGTGAATTGTAGGCTGGCAATCCTATATTCTATGTCTAAAGTATGCATATGAGTGAGTGCATACCATGATTGTCTTTTTGTGATTGGGTTACCTTGCTCAGAATGGTTTCTTCTAGTTCCATCCATTTTCCTGAAAATTTCAAGATTCCATTGTTTTTTCTGCTGAGTAGTACTCCATTTTGTAAATGTACCACATTTTCTCTATCCATTCTTTGGTTGAGGGTCATCCAGGCTGCTTCCAGTTTCTGGCTATTACAAATAGTGCTGCTATGAACAATGTTGAAAAGATGTCCTTGTTGTATGAATGTGCTTCTTTGGGGTATATGCCTTAGAGTGGAATTGCTGGATCTAGACTGATTCCCATTTTCTTTAGGAGTCACCATACAAGTGCCAAGCTGGCACTCCCACATCCTCTCCAGCATCAACTGTCATTGGTGTTTTTGATTTTGGTTATTCTGACAGGAGTAAGATGGTATCTCAGAGTTGTTTTGATTTGCATTTCCCTGATGGCTAAAGATGTTGAACCCTTTCTCATGTGTCTTTCAGCCATTTTAGATTCCTCTACTGAAAATTGTCTATTTAGTTCTGAACCTCACTTTTTAATTGGGTTGTTTGGTGTTTGGAGACTAGCTTCTTGAGTTCTTTGTATATTTTGGAGATCAGCCATCTGTCAGATGTTGGATTGGTGAATATCTTTTCCCAGTCTGTGGGCTGCAGTTTTGTCTTACTGACTGTGTCCTTTGCCTTACAGAAGCTTCTAAGTTTCAAGAGGTCCCATCCCATTTATCAATTGTTGATCTCAGTGTCTGTGCTACAGGTGTAATGTTCAGGAAGCGGTCTCCTGTACCAATTAATTCAAGGGTATTTCCCACTTTGTCTTCTATTAAGTTCAGTGGGACTGGATTTATGTTGAGATCTTTGATCCATTTTGACTTAAGTTTTGTGCATGGTGATAGGCTTAGATCTATTTACAGTGTTCTACATGTCTGCATCCAGTTATGCCAGCACCATTTGTTGAAGATGTTCTATTTGTTCCATCGTATAAATTTGGATTAAAAACAGTGATTTTTAACTAATGAAAATATTAATACAATCATAAATTCTGATAAAATACATAGGAAATGATATGTAGGAAAATGTAAAAAATTATTCAAGAAAATATAGTAAATTTGACTAAGTGTGTAATATTTGTACCTTGATTTACATGATCCCCACTGCTACCTCCATGTGATTTAAATTGCTCTTCAAAAAAATGAAATAAGAAGAGAGATCCTTCTTTTTCCACCTCCTACTCAGGGCTATAGTTCCATCCCAAGGTGGCCTCCCACCAGCATGTATTGCAGAAGCACAGATGAAAGAACTGGAGATAAGTTCATTCATCTCATTTCTACTTAATGAGAGCTTCACCTCTATTCTGATAAGCCAAGAATACTGGGTTTCTGGCTGCATTTGCTCCAGATCATATACAAGATGAAGAAATCTATGTTCTGGGAAAAGCAAGCCAAACGGACTAGGATCTACCATCAACTTTCAGATGCTACTTGTTTAGCAAGGGAAAGAATAAGTCTGGGAGGAAGAAAATGAATTTCCATGACCCTCAACCACAGTGCAGTTACATGGAGATACTGCTAGTGGAATGAGAGGAAGACCATTATAATGAAGAGCTACACAAACTTTCATTTCATTTTGAAAAAGCATGCAGATGTTCCTTGCTAAGGGCTTTATTGAAGACAGTAGCTATACTGTTCATCATCATCTAAGCATAAATTGAGAGCTCTATGATTAGATAGTGGGCACAACAAAGAAAACAGCAGAGCAGTGAGATGCTACCAGAGAAACAAGATAACTATGAGTCATTAATGGAGCACACAAACTATTGTGTGTGCAGAAAACT
Organism: Cricetulus griseus; assembly: GCF_003668045.3. Lineage (NCBI taxonomy): Eukaryota > Metazoa > Chordata > Mammalia > Rodentia > Cricetidae > Cricetulus > Cricetulus griseus. The sequence continues at coordinate 72,190,852 of NC_048604.1, read as the reverse complement.
ATGCATATATGCTAATTTGTGCTCACTCAAGAATAGTCTGTAAAATATATAAAGTAGACTCTACGCTGAAGCACCACTCAAGGTACATATGGATCTATTAGTAAAATAGATAGTTTAAACCTGAAAAAGCACAAACTGACCAAAAATTGCTTGAACAGCATAATACCTTGACCCAAGGGCAACTCTTAAAATTTCAGCCTTAATAATAAAATCATATTTGTCTCTAATATAATAAAAGATTATAGCCTATGAAAACAAACTAGGGAAACACTTTGGACTTTGGAACTATGTATCCTTTGATAAATGTGGTTCAAAATTTTAAAATTGTCACACTGTGGAAAAAGTGTTTAAGCCACATGCACATCCAATAATAAAAGGGAAAAATCTGACTAAGGGAGCTTAAGAGCCACCTCTGATTCAAAAACAAATTACATTGGAAAGAAGTCTAAAAGACAAAAACAAGGTAACATGAGGAGTCAAGGAGGATTCCGGGAAAGTTAGGAGAAACTGAAGAGTCACAAAGTGAGCCAGGGAAGACAGGACACTTCCACTGACGTCTGATAAGTCTTATAAAATATATAGATTTATGATAATTAAGACTGAACTAGCAGATGAGAAATCCTAGTCATTGGCCAAGCAGCATTTGTAACTAATAGAAGTCTCTGTGTGTTACTTGGGACCATAATGTAGCAGCAGGCGGAACTGGGGCGGCCAGGTGGAAAGCATCCACATGGTTGCAGGGCTCAGGTGGCTTTGGTGGAAAGACTTATCATTACATGGGGCCTCTTGTAGTAGATCAGTACTTATCCCTAGAGTAATAATGGACTTTGGGAGACCATTTCACAAAGAGGGATATTCTCTCCGTTTAGACACTTGGCAGATGGCCCTATCCCAAAGGATATGACAGACTCCTAAGACCACCCCCATAGAAGGCCTCACTCTCCCTGGGTAGCAGAAATGGTATTGGGTAGGTAGGGTGTTAGTGAGGGGCAGGGGAGAAGGGGAGAGAGAAGGAACAGGGATTGATATGCAAAACGATCTTGTTTCTAATTTAAATATAAAAAATTAAAAATTAAAAATAATAAATAAAAGGATACAGAAATTCTAAAGAAGAAAATAGAAAACCTGTAGTTGAAATGTATAATAGTTGAAATTAAAAAATTACTACAAGTACTCAAAATTAGATTTCAGGTGACAGAAACAGCGAATTTGAGTACATAATCAACAAAATATTTTATAATCTATAAAGGAAATGATAAAAAAATAAAGTTAAAGAAATGCAGGACACCTTATTGAAATGCCAGCATGCAAGTATGTATTTAACAACACTGTCAGAAAGGAAGAAGAAAACAAAACAGAAAAAATATTTGAAAATATTGATATAATATCGAGAAACTCGCAGAAAAGAGTATTTCATAGCAAAGTGGGTAAGAAAATACTTCAAGAAGGAAAATGTAGAGACTTCATACTCAGACAAATCAGAGTCAAAGTATTATGTCAAATATAAAGAGAACCTTAACACCAGCAAGAGAAAAATAACATCGAGACCACAAAATTAAGCTGTTACCTAACAATCAATTAACAGCACAATTAGCTTTTGATTTTGATTTTTATATACTGACTTTCCTTTTATAATTAAAACTTCATTGAAAATAACTTGAAAAAATGTTACATACCAAGATTAGCAAGAATCAGTCTATACATCTCAATAAACTTTCATACAATGAAAATGGTGGGGGGGGGCATTTTCCAACAGACATACCATGGTGGTGAAAGAAACGTTTCCATCCATAGGAACAACTTGTCTCCTGGAAAGAGATTTCGAACAGTTCTAATGGTTTGCCAGAAGTCCAGTTAATGATGGGTCACCTTGACCAAGACTGATTAGATGTTCATATCCTGGACTCTAAACTTTGGTTTCATTTAAGATCCCTAAGACAGACTTGGAGGTCTGCTGGATGGATCTCTGTGCCACTCTTCCCAATGTGGCCAAATTTAATAAATCTGCTTTCTGGTTTTATTGGCTTACTGAAGACATAGGTCAGGTGTAACTTGTAGCATAGGTTGCAACCCTCAAGTTAGATAATAGTTATAAAGTCAATGGAAAAATAGATTGTCAGCATGAATAAATAAGAAGGGATATATTTGGATATTAGCTACAAAAGGCTCATTGTAGATTCTAAGACCTAAATAGTTGGAAAGTGGAAGAATAGGAATGAGTATTACATGCAAATAGTGACCAAAAGAGAGTTTTCAGTGATTTTTGCTAATATCAGACAAAATAAAATCTTTCTGAGAAAAATATTACTATGGCTAAAGAATAACATTTTAATAATAAAGGATCAGCCATCAGAAAGAAAGAACCGTTATAAACATATACACAAAACAGGACCATAAAGTATACAGAGAAGATAAGTAATCAGTTAAGTAATAATAATTACAGAGCTTAATATTTTACTTTCAATAATGCATAGCACAACTGGAAAGGAGACCAGGAAGAAACACTGTAAAACCAGAACAACACTGTAAAAAAAGCTAGATCTAAGAGATGTCTACCTAGACATCAACACAGTAACAACAGAACACAAAGCCTTCTAAAGTTAACATGACATGTTCACTGGAGTAAATCACAAAACAAGCCACATGAAAAGCCTTTTGAGCTTCAAATTATAATAATCAAGAAAGTAAAAATCCAACTTATAAAGTGGGACAACATCTTTTCAAGCCATGAATCTCATAAGAGAGTTTTTAGGAAAGATATGTAAAGCCTTAAAATCTCATAATAAAAGGACAAACATGATTTAGATATCTCTACAAAGCAGACAAACAAAAAAGTTGTTAAATGTCACTCATCTCCATTAAATTTAAGTCAAGACTACAGTGAGCTACCATGTCATACTGACTAGAATGACAGTAACAGTAACAGCAACAGTAGTAAAGTAACAAGTGTTGTCAAAAACGTTGGAAAATCGAGGTTGACATACACTGCTGGTGGGAAATGACATAGATGTAGCTCATTTGGCAAAACCCTCTGAGCACATTAAGCAAGTCATACAACTACACTATCACAATTCATAATCAGGTATTATAGATATTAGTAACTTCATTCTTAGACACATATCATTGGAATCAAAATATACAGCCATATGAAAACCTGAATCTGAACATGCATAGGAGCATTATTAATATTATCCAATAGTAGAACCAAAACAAATGTTTATCCCTGGTATAGTTTTTCGGATCACTTATGTAAACTATCATATAATCTGCAAATAGTGATATCCCATTGACCTCCTTTTGTTGTCTTATTGCTCTAGCTAGAACTTCAGTTACAGTATTGAAGAGATATGGAGAGAGTGGACCGCCTTGTCTTATTCCTGATTTTAGAGGAATCATATTGAGTTTCACTCAATTTAGTTTGATGTTGGCTGTTGGTTAACTGTATATTGCTTTTATTATGTTTAGGTATGCTCATGTTACCCATGATCTCTCCAAGACCTTTATCATGAAGTGGTGTTTGATTTTGTCAAAGGTATTTTTTCAGCATCTAGTGAGATGATTATGTGGTTTCTCCTTTTAAGTTTATGTATATCGTGGATTACATTGGTAGATTTTCCTATGTTGAACCATTCCTGCATCCCTGGGATGAAGCCTATTTGATCATTGTGGATGATTTTTCTGATGTGTCCTTGGATTCAATTTGCCAGTATTTTATTGAGTATTTTTGTATCAATGGTCACAAGGAAAATTGGTCTGTAATTCTCTTTCTTAGTTGTGGCTTTGTGTGGCTTGGGTACCAAAGTAATTGTAGTCTCTTAAAAGAGTTTGACAATGAACCTTCTGCTTCTATTGTGTGGAAATTTTTGAGGATTACTGGAATTAGCTCTTCTTTGAATTTCTAGTAGAATTCTGCACTTAAACCATCTGGCCTTGCGCTTTTTTGATTGGGAGACTTTTGATGACTGCTTCTATTTCATTAGGGGTTATAGGTCTGTTTAATTGTTTAATTGTTTATCTGTTCTTGATTTAATTTTTGTAAGTGATAGCTATCCAGAAAATTGTCCAGTTCATATATTTTTTCTAATTTTGTGGAGTACAGGTTTTCGAAGTATGACCTGAAGATTATCTGGATTTCCTCAGTGTCTGCGGTTATGTCCCTCTTTTCATTTCTGATTTTGTTAATTTGCATGTTCTCTCTCTGCCTTTTGGTTAGTTTGGATAAAGGTTTGTCTATCTAGTTGATTTTCTCGGGGAGCCATCTTTTGTTACATTGGATCTTTGTATTGTTTTCTTTGTTTCTACTTTATTGATTTCAGCCCTCAAATTGATTGTTTCCTGGCATCTACTCCTCTGGGGTGAGTTTTCTTCTTTTTTTTACTAGAGCTTTCAGTTGTGCTATTAATTCGCTAGTGTGACTATTCTCAGTTTCCTTCATGGGGGCACTTATTACTATGAACTTTACTCTTAGCACTTCTTTTAAATTGTCCCATAAGTTTGGGTATGTTGTGTCTTCATATTCATTGAATTCTAGGAAGTCTTTAGTTTCTTTCTTTATTTTTTTCCTTGAACCAGAAATGGTGCAATTGTGCATTGTTCATTTTCCATGTGTTTGTAAGTTTTCTGCAATTTATTTTGTTGTTGATTTCTAACTTTAAACCATGGTGTTCTGATAAGATACAGAGGGTTATTCCAATTATTTGTATCTGCTGATGTTTTCTATGTTGTCGAGTATGTAGTCAATTTTAGAGAAGGTTCCATGTGGCACTGAGAAGATGGTATATTCTTTTGTGTTTGGATGGAATGTTCTATAGATGTCTGTTAAACCCAATTGGGTCATAACTTCTGTTAGTTCTTGTGTTTCTTTTTAAAGTTTCTGTCTGCCGGTCCTGTCTAGTGGTGAGAGTGGGGTGTTGAAGTCTCCTCTCCCACTGTAACTGTGTGAGTTTTTATGTGTGATTTGGGTTTTAGTAATGTTTGTTTTATGAAAGTGGGTGCCTTTGTATTTAGGGCATAGATGTTCAGATTTAAGACTTCATCTTGATGGATTTTTCCTGTGATGAATACGAAATGACCTTCTTCATCACTTTTGATTGATTTTAGTTTGAAGTATAATTTGTTAGATATTAGGATAGCTATATCAGCTTGTTTCTTGGGTCCATTTGATTGGAAAATCTTATCCCAGCCCTTTACTCTAAGGTAATGTTTGCCTTTGAAGTTGAGTTATGTTTCTTGCATGCAGCAGAAGGATGGATTGTGTCTTTTTATCCATTCTGTTAGCCTGTGTATTTTTATAAGTGAGTTAAGACCATTAATATTGAGGGATATTAATGACCACTGAATGTTAATTCTTGTTTGTTTTGGATTTGTTGTTGGTAGGGTTATTGTGTGTGTATTTATCCTAATTTTTCTTTTGGCTTTTGGTAAAGTGGGATTATCTATTGCCTATGTTTTTGTGAGTGTAGTTAACTTACTTAGGTTGGAGTATTCCTTCCAGTACCTTCTATAGGGCTGGATTAGTGGCTATGTATTATTTAAATCTGGATTTGTCATGGAATATTGTTTTCTCCATGTATAGTGATTGAAAGCTTTGGTGGGTACAGCAGTCTGGGCTGGCATCCATGGTCTCTTAGTGTTTGTAGAATACCTATCCTGGACCTTCTGGCTTTCAGAGTTTCCATGGAGAAATCTGTTTTAATTCTGATAGGTTTGCCTTTATATGTTACCTGGCCTTTTCCTTCTTTAAACTGTATGTTTGGTGTTTTGATTATTATGTGTCGAGGGGACTTTTTTTGTACTCCAGTCTATTTGGTGCTCCATAAGCTTCTTGTACATTCATTGGCATGTGTTTCTTTAAGTTGGGAAAGTTTTCTTCTATGATTTTGTTGAATATGTTTTCTGCACCTTTGAGTTGGGTTTTCTTCACCTTCTTCTATACCTATTATTCTCAGGTTTGGCCTTTTCATGGTGTCCCATATTTCCTGGATATTTTGGGTTAGGGATTTTTGGACTTAAGATTTTCTTTGGTTGATGAATCTATTTCTCCTAGTGTATCTTCAATGCCTGAGATTCTCCCTTCTATCTCTCATATTCAGTTAGTTATGCTTGCATCTGTAGTTCCTAATCATTTACCCATCTTTTCTAATTCCAGCATTCCCTCAGATGTGTTTTTTTAATTCTCGCTATTTCAGCTTTCAAACTTTGGAATGTTCAAATTTGATTTTCTCATTTCCTCTTTTAGGGTCTCTCTCATCTTCATGAAGTTGTTTTTAAGGTTGTTCTCTTCTGCTTCATCTGTGTTGGGATGTTCAGGTCTTGCTGTTGTGTAGTCCCTAGACTCTGGTGGTGTCATATTGGTTTTTCTGTTGCTGAATGTGTTCTTATATTGTTGTGTTCCCATCCCTTCTTCCAGTGGGTGCAGGTGGGGTCAATTCCTCTCTTGGTGGATATGGGTCCAAGGTGCTCTTCCAGTGGGTGCCAGCAGGTCCTATATCTTGATGGGTCTCACAGTGGGTGCAGGCAGTTCGGAGACACTCCATCTTCTGGTATGTGGGGGCAGGTTTAGCACAGTGATATCAGCAGACTCTTGGTTGCTTGGTCTTCTGGGGGCGAGTTGACCTGCCTGCAGTCCCCAGGCCAGGAGATCCCAAAAGCTGATTTTGCTTCTTCAATGATAGTATTCTACTCTCTTCTTCCTCCTGTCAAGGCCCACCTATTTCTTGTTACACCTACTTGTTTTTTTGTCCGAAAAAAGAAAACCCAGATTTCAGAAAGATGTATTTACTTTTTCTCTAATTCATTCATTCATTCACAGATTTAAAAAAAATTAGCAAAACACTAATTATATGCCAGTGTATTTGCTAAGCACCAAGGACAGAATGGTGAATACAATGAGTCTTGGCTATTTTCAAGGAACTATAGAGCCAAGTGGACCAGCAAACACCCTGGTCCTATTTTAAAGGCTATGTGCATAGTTCTCCTGATCTTATGGTCACCAGCCATTCTGAATAAGCCTCATCTTCCTTCAGAGACAGTGTTAAGCAAACCAAGGACTTAAACAGTAAGGTATCCAGACACTACTAGGAAATGGAATCAGAAGCAAAATCATAAATCAGAATGATCATGGTCTGCTTAGTCAGAAGTTCTAGTTTCTTAGGCCCAACTTGGTTCTTTATTAGCTGGCTAAGTGGCTTAATTTTTCTGCCTACTTTTCTTCATCTGGAAATGGAACAAAAATATTTGTGGGAGGAATGTTGGACTTAGAAATGTCTGAAATTATTTGTTTCAATATTCTGCATTTGTTTCATATACCACCCATACAATTGGAAATCCTAAGATAGATAGGAATTTTATCTGACTTGTTTGCCACTGTATCCCCAGTTTAATGGTGCCTGGCTAATGGTAATTCCGAATAAAATTTCATTAACAGAATGGATGAGAATAAATGTTCAAGTATTTTTTTCTTTAAGAAATGCTATAAATCATTGTTTCCAATTCTTTCAAATTAAAGTTTCTAATGAAACTTTTTGTTTTATAAGGATGAAGTCTGATACATTGGAAGGAATTCACATGGTAACCCTATTTCTTTCTATTCTACTTTAGGGGGGCATTTAACCTCCTCCGGTTTCTTTTGACTCAACTCTTTGCTGGCTATACAGACCCCATGGCTACAAGTTATGTACTTGTACTGCCTTACAGATATGCATTTTAAAAAATGAGAAAGCTGATGATCAGGAAACAAGGTGACTGGCCACACAGTCAGTTGGTGAATTTCTAATGTCTTATAATTTTTCATCTGTATACTAAGGCAGATTCCACAGCAGAACCGAGGAGAGTCGACCCTGGGAAAGCAGTATACTCCATAGCTACAATCTGTCTCCCTATATCAGGGCTGATGAAACATGAGTAGCATGCCAGACGCCACATGATCACTTTACAGAATGGAAAGTGTATGTTCATCAAGTTGAATGGTTTATTTTTGTTTATTTAACAATGGCAGTTCACCAGCTCCATGCCATGTCACTAGAAACTAGTTCCAAATACATCAAACATGACATGTTTCTTACGTTTTGTCCTAGATTACATTCTATTCATCTTTATGCTTCTTTGTAATTTAAAGAGATGGTTACTTTAAGAGCATAGAAAATAATGGTTCTCCACTTCTACCAACTAGATAGAAATAAATAATCTGAGAGATATGGTTTATCTATATAACCATAGCAGGAACTTCATGGCCAAGACTGAGACTGAATGGATATTATGGAATTATTGGTGTTTTGTGGAAAGGAGAATTTTTCATTTGTTTGATAAGGTTTAGCAGCATCTTGATTTAGGACTCAAAAGTTGTTCAGTGTCTGCCTTAGTCTTCACATTTAGATGCTGTTTGAGAGATAATATGCCTGTTCCTAAATAAGCATTTTTCTGTTCCTTGAGAGTCATAAAAGGAGAAAAAAATCACCAGCATTTGGCCAAATCCTGGGCAGAAAACAGACATTTGCATAGGTTATGTGATCTGAAGATACTGGTTCTTTGAAAGAGTTCTACAGCACAAATGAGAAAATGAGCACACTGTTTTGGGGAATACAGAATCAGATGGGGGCTTCCTGGAGGGGTTATTGTCCTCTTCTGCTGAGGCCTACATAATGATGTCATGTTATGAAAGAGACAGTTGGTCAGGTGCAAGGGAATGTGTTCAAGTTAGAGGTTGTAATCTCGTAAGTAAAAGTAGAGGGGCCTGAGATGGCAGTTATATTAGGAACTTCAGCATCTTCAAACCACTGGAAGATCATATGAAAGAGGTTTGGGAAGGGGTGAACTTAGAACTAGAAATAAGGTTGGAATACCAGGCGAGTATTTTGTATTTTGAATTTATATCCTATAAGTCATGTGGTTTTTCACTTAGGCATTTAATAAAATTACAAGCACTGAGGTTTGATCTGTAACTCTAGACTGAGAAGAATCTGCATTCAGTAATGATATCTCTAATAAGCTCCCCTTATGATTATAATGTAGCAACGAGTTAGAGCCACTCCTATGAGTAATGAGCTGTTGAGAACTGTTAGAGAAGAGAGCTACAAGAAGCAGATATTTTTTCGATAGAATGCCACTGGGTCCTGTGTGAGAATCAGACAAGAAGCAGAAGGACTTGAATAAGACAGTTACAGTTATTTTGAAGACAAAGCTGCGTGTATGTGGTGACTATTTTGGCTGTAAAATTAGCAGATATTAGTCACTGATCGACTGATAGGAATGGCGGTGGCAGGTGGGATGCATTGAGGAAGTGTAGTACATTAGGTCCAGAATGACTCAAATTTTCTGTGTTGAGTCACCACAAATCGATACACACTGTAAAAGACTACAGCCAAATGGGTAACTTTGGAGCCAGAAAGACTTTCATTCAAAGTGTAGGGAAACTGCTTGTGTGTCTTGAGAAAAATCATTAATGAGCTGTACCTCAACATCTCCTTCTATAAAATAACAATGATGATACATACCTCACTGAATTGTTATGAAGATTAAATGAGGTTACATTTTAAAGGCTTCCAGCTTGGTCGTACAGGCACCTACTAAATGTCAGGTGTTACTATTATGCTATTTATTGTAATGTATCCTAGAGTGAAAGGGGGTCAGGGATTTTTAATCATTGCCAATAATCTCCCTTCCCACAATAAAAATAAGTCTATCATTTGGGGGAATGGGGTACTTTCTTGTGTTGGAGTTTAAAAGATCAAAGAAAGCTCTGTTCTGTCATGGGTCAGTAATACAATAGACTCATTTTTCTAGCTCCTGTACATTCTTTGAGCCAGCATGAAGCGTCTAACCTTGACTTCCTGGTTTCAAATTGAGATTGAAATCATATCAACATTTCATTGTTGGCAAATTGTGTCTACTCACATGGTGCTATCTGTCAGTGGCACATAGATATGTGGCTGAAATTTTTTCACTTTTCTGATGCCACATTATCTGTGTTTTCCCTGCCTTGGAGAATGTTGCAAAAGGGCTTTAAAGATAGAATCTTCTCCAAGTGTTTCTCCACTGGCTGCTGCTAAGTAGTATCTGGCATAGGAGGCAGCATAATTACTATATAATTCAATGAAGAGAATGAGAATCTATAGACTAATTTCAAGGGGAAGTTGCAGTGAGATGGTGAAAACAGGTAAAAGTTACAATTTATTTGGTGTATGCAGGGCTTTTCCCATGTATTGTCTGATATGCTTGTCACAATAATCGTCTGAGCTTGGAATATTATGCTCCTTACTTTATAGTTAAAGAAACTGATTGCATGACTAGTGATCACTGTTCCTTAGAGTCTTTGATTTTCTCTCATTCAGTGCTACTACAACTTACTAAAAATATGTGTCAAACTTTGAGCTTCATCTGTCTCATCTGTGGAAGGAGGGTCTGAGGAGACGTACGGTCATTCAGAGCAAATGTTACAGACCATACTTAAGGAAGAGGTCAAACATAAGTGCATCATTGGATCATTATGGTTTGCCTTTGATACATACTAGGGAGTTCAATAATGGTTAACTAAGTTCCATCTGTCTTGGTAGCACTTATATTGCTTAATGCTTTTAGCATGTCTTTAAAATTCTCTGGGATCTAGATGAGTAATAATGCATTACATGAATTATTACATAGGTTGTTTTTACAGGTTCCTTGTTTCTCATTCATAGAGAACATAAATAAGACTATAAGTCTTATTCTAAAACGTAACTCTAGCAAAGGAAGTATAACCTCTGAATTACAGTGTGAGGCCTGCTTCTGAATAATTGTTTATTCTCATAAATTTTCTGTCCCTCTCTGGGCTCAAAATTTTACAATGAATGTGGACAGAGTTAAACAAGGTCACTGCCAGACATTTCTGGACATTAAAGCATTTAGGTAACTTTGAGAAAAAGTGATTGCTCAGACTCCACTGGAGTTCAATTAAATCAGAATAAGGGCACTGGTTAATTTAAGGAAGCTCCCATATAAGTTTACTGTGTAGCCAAGTATTAAGAAACATGGGTCTAAAAGATTTTTAATTGCCATCCAACTGTGGTAGTTTAGGGAGACAGTGCTATATATCATAAGGAAGTAACCATGAGATTTGTAGATCTGTCTTAGGGAATTTGCTGCTGTGATAAAATACCACAACTAAAACAACTTGGAGAATAAAAGATTTATTTGGCTTACACTTCCAGGAAACAGTCCATCATTGCAGGAAATCAGGGTAAGAACTCAAGTAGGGCAGGGACCTAGAGGCGGGAACTGAAGCAGAAGCTACAGTCAAGTGTGTTTTGCTGATTTGTTCTCCATGGCTTTCTCAGCATGCTTTTTTATACACTCCAGAACCACTTGGCCAGGGGTGGCACCACCCACAATCGACTGACCCTTCTTGAATCATTCACTAAATTAAGAAAATGCCTCACAAGCTTGCCTCCAGGTCAATATTATGGAAGAATTTTCAGTTGTGAACTTTAGCCTATGCAAAGATAACTTTAGCTTATGTAAAACTGATATTCAAGCTAGCCAGCACAAACACTCTGCCACTTACTGGTTGTGCAATTTTGAAGACATTACCAAATAGTCCTGTACCTCTGGACCCCTCATTTTTAAAATAGAGATAACCTATGTACCCTATAGTAATAATTGTGAGAATTAAGCACGTTTTTCTGTGCATAGTACATAGCAAGCCCTCAATAAATCATCTTCTTATTATTCAATTAAAATGGAAGTTGTGAGAAACATTCTAGTCCAGAAAGATTTAACATGTAACCTGAAATAAAGTGCTTTTTAAAATTTAATGATTGCTTGCTTTCCATTTCCTGTTTCATTGGCAATGTATTCCGGAAACAAAATATGGAAATAGATCTTGCCCTAAGATTTGATGACACTGCAGGAAACAATCTGGCTAATACTTCCATGGCCGATTGGCTATGATGGCTTGAAAACTGTTGGGAAAAAATTGGCTCAAAGAAGATAGCAGATGTTTGGGAAATGCAAGAATATGACTATAATAAGCATTCATCTGTTCATCTCCATTTCTAAGAGTAATAACAGGAGAAAAGGATAGATCTGTCAAACCAGCAAGACATTGATATTAAAGTCTTGCTGTCATCATTCCAGATATCTTGATGTCTCTTTTAGTTGTGTAAGGTTAACAAAAATGGAAATAACCACAAAGACTATTAATATCTGATGCATAGCAGCAGGTAATGTTTTTTATTCACCTTTGTATAAAGTATAAGGCAGTTACTATATATCAAGCTTAAGGCTTAGTTATGATTTACAAACATAGATACCACTATCTGATCTCTAGATTCTGCAGGAAAATATCCAACATCATAAATAGTGAGCACACCCCTTGGACCCAACCTTTGCCCCTTTACAGCATTTATCTTGCAACATTTTGCACTTTTCTTAACACTGATTGAGATTATGAAAACTCCCTGCCTTAGAAAAACCCATTGCCTTTATCATCCTTGCATCATTCGTCAGAGTTGTCCCATATAACACATGTTACCAAATAAAACATTAATAGATGAATGTATGAAGGAAGAGTATAATTGACCTCTTTTCTTTCAAGATATAGTTTATGTGTGGATAAATTTTGTTCCATGTACAATATAGTGTAATTTGGATGTTGAGATATCCAGAATAATTGAATAAGGATATTTATGTATCCACCCTTTCATAAAAACAATGAAAATATGCAGCAAAAATTATTAGACTCAACACTCCCAGAACACTGGAAATGAAATAAAGATAATATAAAGAACATTCATTCAAAAAATGCTGTAAGGCCGGGCAGTGGTGACACAGGCCTTTAATCTCAGCACTCGGGAGGCAGAGGCAGGCTGATTTATATGAGTTTGAGGCCAGCCTGGTCTACAGTGCTAGATCCAGGACAGCTAGGGCTGTTACACGGAGAAATCATATCTTGAAAAAAACAAAAACAAAAACAAATGCTGTAAGTACTCTTACCATAATGGAAATACTTAGACATCAGAAACAGAGGGAGAATTTGAAAATTCACAAATGAATTGAAATAAACAACATAATCCTAAATACATATGGGGTTAATGAAGCAAACACGGGTAAGATGAGAACTCTAAGATAGATGGAAATGAAAGTGTCACAAAAATTTAGAGGACACACCTAAGGAAGACAATTCAAATTATTGAACAATGAAAGTAGATGTTACATTAGAAAACATGTTTGAAAAAAGGCTTAAGCTTATTGTGGTGGTGCATGCCAGAAGGATAGTCTGAAGGGAGAGGAGGGTTCAGGAGAATCATGAGTCCCAGGCATGGTCTACATCTTGGGCTGGGAGTATGGCTTAACAAACAGAAAACATATCTAGCACATCTGAAGCCCTAGAATAAATATTATATATCAATTGAGATTTGAAATTTATTGCATATGCATGGATGTTTGTCTGGATGTATGCCTGGTGCCCAAGAAGGACCAAAGAGGACATCAGATTCCCTGGGAGTAGAGTTATAGATGGTTATGACCCACCATGTGGGAAACAAACCTTGCCCTTCTTAATAGCTGAGTCACCTCTCCAACCTCTTAATTTAGGTTTAAAAAAGATCAAGAACAAAATACAAGCAGATTGAGTCAACTAAAATTAAAACATATTACAAACAATGACAAGAAGAAATTTATCACAGGGTCCTAGTAAGCTCCATTTCACAAGTAAAATCAATTTGTATGATGCACCATATTGAAAATAAAAGACAAATGCCGAGTAGTGCTGTAAGTACTCTTACCATAATGGAAATACTTAGACATCAGAAACAGAGGGAGAATTGGAAAATTCACAAATGAATTGAAATAAAATTCACCTTTAAAAATAAAAGACAAGATTCTAAGAAATTCAGTGGGGAAGCACTTATTTAGCATGTGCAAGGTCCTGGATTCAACCTCTGATAGCGTCAAAAAACCAAACAAAAATAACAAAAGATAACAATACCAGAATTACTTCAAAAGATACAGAAAACAAATTAGTTGAAGTTCAATGTCAATATATGATTAAACAATCAGAAAACTAGGCATTTCAGATAACTTCCCTAACCTAATGAATGTCTTATGAAAACTGCAAAGCTAATCATACTTAATAATCAGAGATTGAAATCTTACCATGTAAATCAGACACAACATGAAGATGACTGCTCTCTCCATTTGTATTCACCATTCAATTAGATATACTAACCACAGTGATTAGGCCAGAAAAATAAGTAACAAGCATCCAGACTAACGAGAAAGCAGGAAATTATCTCTAATCACACGTATCATGATGCTACAGGGACTAATTTTAAGCTATTAGAAATAATCAAATGAGCTCAGCCAGGTCATAGAATAAAAGACTGACATCAGAAACCCAACTTCATTTGTATACTCTGGAAAGAATAATATGAAAATGAAAAGAACAGATCATTTAGTATCATAAAAATAGAAAATACAAATAAATTAAACAAAAGAAGTATAAGGTTGGCCCACTGAAAATCACAAAACATTGTAGAAAATAATTTTGAATACAAATAAATGAGAAAATATGTCATGTTCATATATCAACAAACTTAATATTGTTGAAGCATCAATAATTCCTAAAGAATTAAGGAACTCTATCAGCTAATAATGAGAACAAAAAAAGAATTTAAAAGGATGGACAATATGATCCATACAACATATGTAGTTATGGAAATGTCACAGTGAAACCTACCTATGTGGCCAGTGTGTGTTATTGTAATTTTAAAATTGTAGCTGCCTTCTTATCAGAAGTTGAAAAACTTGCCCTGAAGTTCTTATTGAAATATAAGGAGCCTAGAATGAACAAAACAATCTTCAGAATAAAACATAAAGAAAATAAAAAATTATCACTGGAAAACCTTACTACAAAGCTTCAGAAACATGTTTAGGGTAAAATAATTTAAGGAAAATGAGGTGGGGAAAATTGAGATAAAAGTGATTTGGTAGTCTCTGTGTGTGTGTCTGTCTGTCTGTCTGTCTCTCTACCGTGAATGTTAGCCTCTTAAAAATTATTTGAGCTTATAAAATTATGTATATGCAAAAATTAACCAAAAGTTAAAAACTAAAAAAGGGTGATGGTCACATAGATGAGAACACTATTAAGAATCTGAAAATAAATCCCTACATTTATGGTCAACTGCTTTTTAAGAATATTACCCCAAACTTTGGTAGTGGTAGTGGAAGGAGACTAACCCAGGCCTGACTGGCTACAAAGCTGTGATAAGTTAACATAACTATACTAAAGAAGGAAAACTGTCATGAGACTTTTGCATTTTACCTTGATTCCACAATCATTGGTGGGCTTGCTCAAATGAATCCAACCTTCAAACCATGTCAAAATCCTATTTGGTGGCAAGAATGGAGAGGAAGAAAGAGGAGAGAGAGAGAGAGACTCCAGGTTGACCTGTCATTTTCAATCTGACAGATTCTAGCAATCCACTTCTATTTAATTAGGTGTGCATCTTAAGTAAGCATGTAAACCAGGGCAGTTGGGGGGAAACATGATACACTTGTTCCCAAAGCAAACCTTTGCTCTTGTATATAGAGTGCCATTTAGGGAGCTATCAAATGTTTCAAGTTCTTGTTTAATTATTTATTATTATAGTCATAGAAAAGAATATATGCATAACAATAAAATGAATGAATGCTCATGTGCTCTAATTAAAGAACCAACAATATTATTAACACCTTTATACCAAGCCTACTAGAATTCAAGGTCTGTAGGGGTATGAAACTTTGGTCTGCTTTGTTCACGACCCTATCCTCCAAAATCTAGAATGGTACCTGACATGTGTGGTAGGTGTGCTATTTCTGTACGAATGCATGCATCTACTTGTTTCTTTCTTCTTCAGATTCTCACCCTCAACAATACCTTCGAGCTTAACATTGTCTTAAATTTGGGGGCTACTATACTCTTAAATTTTGATATTTTCACCTATATTCCAAAACAATATTGTTGCTTTGGCTATCTTTTTTTGAAATTTACACAACAGAATTAAATGCATCCTCTTATTACCTAGGTCTGTTAAATATTAGTATGAAAGGTTTACCTGTGAGGGTTCAATCATTCCTTGTTATTGCTGGCTTGTATTTTATTGAGTTTATATGCCATAATTTATCTGTCTTTTCTCCTGTCAGAAGATATTTGGCACTTATGATTTTTTATTTTTATTTTTAAGAATAGCTATTTTTTATTTTTTATTTTAATTAGAAAGAAAATCACTTTACATGTCAGTCCCAAGTCCCCCTCCTTACCCTCCTCCCCTGCCCCCCCAACTAACACCCTACCTATCCCATACCCTTCTGCTCCCCAGGGAGGTGCGGCCTCCCATGGGGGTCTTCAAAGTCTGTGGTATTCTTTGGGATAGGGCCTAGGCCAACCCCCTTTGCTCATCACTTTTATAAACAAAGCTTCTATGAGCATTGATGCATGTGCCTCCTGGTCGAATGTGCAAATGTTTCTCTGGAGTATGAATTTGGGAGAAGGATCTGCAGTCAGAATTTTTTAATAGTTTTTTAATGTTTTTATATATTTGAATTACAAACAAGATTGAATTACATGATGATCCCAGTTCCCTTCTCCCTCCCTTCCTCCTCTACTACCCCCCCACTAAAATCCTACCTATCACATATCCTTTCTTCTAATCTATACCTGGCTCAACCTTTCAGCTCCCTCTTGACCTCTGCATCCTTTCTTTTCTTCCCTTCTCACTCTCGTAGCTTCCTCCCCCCTCTTCCCATGCTCTCAATTTGCTCAGGTGATGGTGACCCTTTCCCCTTCTCCAGGGGACAAAGTTTGTCTCTTTTAGGGTCTTCCTTGTTTACTAGTTTCTCTGGCAGTGTGGATTGTAGGATGGTAATCCCTTACTCTATGTCTAAAATCCACATATGAGTGAGTACATATCATATTTGTCTTTTTGTGATTGGGTTACCTCGGTCAGAATGGTTTCTTCGAGGCAGGCCAATCAATTTTTTCCAACTTTTTTATTTGAATTAGAAACAGGATTGTTTTACATGACAATTTAGCTCATGAGTCAGAACTACAGCATGCCCTTATTCACACTAAGAGTCAGTAAGAGAGCTACTGTCCAAAATATTTTGAGAACTAAGTAGAGGGGATGGAAGAAAGGAAAAAGGAGAAGAGTAATTTGTCTAGTGAAACCTGCCATTACTACAGTATCTAGTCAAAGTGGGTTGTAGTTCATAAAACTCCACATTCTAAAATTCTCTTTATTATTTTTTCTTTCCTATATTTTTTAGTAATTTTAAGGCATCTTTTATTAAGTTCATATCTACTCAACCATATGGTGATTGTTTAACCTTACTTTGAATATATATTTGGTTGGATTATTTAAACAATAATTGTAGTTTAAATTTAGATGTGAATAAAATGTATATCTCTTTAGCAATAATACAATACTTCCCCTCATAACAAAATTGACATGCGCAATGCTATATTAACTCTAGATAGAATTTACATAGCACAGTTTTCAAACTTACCTTGCTTACATGACACTTTATACCTACTGTACAGCTACACACTTTCTGTTTTTTTGTGGGGAGGGTTGTTCTTTCAAAACAGCCTTCACTGTCCTGGAACTCACTTTGTAGACCAGGCTGGCCTGGAACTCACAGAGATCCACCTGACTGTCTCCTGAGGTTAAAGACCTGGGCCACTACGCCAGGCTTCAACTCTCTTTTCTTACAGTCTTTTTAAAAAAGATAACCTCACTTACCTATTTTCTGTATTTTTCCACTTTATTAACTTGACATGTAATTTGTACCTTAAACAAAAGTATTATTGTTGTCAATTATCCTCATATCTTACTTTTCTTTGCACCTTGAATTTCAGTTCTAGTAAATGGTGAGCTGCAAAAGGGAAAGAACCTACACTAATCACCACTATATCTCTAGATTCATCCATGGGGCAATTGATCTAATCTACCTATTTCCAATTTCCAACCATATTACACAGTTTGTCAGTCATACATCATACTTTGTAAGTAATTAATAATCTTCTTCTTGGAGTCAGATGCAGAAAATATGGGATCTTAGCATTTCTGTTTACTAGATGTATGAGTTTTCATAAATGTACTTAATGAATCTAAGCATCAGAATACAAAGATGATCCAAAATCACCCAGAAATTTTGGGAGGGTAATTGAGATTATATGTATGAAATGGCCTAGCATGTTGACTGCCTCCCTACCTGTATTTTTTATTTTATTTTGTTTGTGTTAGCCATAGAGGCTTTGAAAAGGTGGAAAGCAGAGGAAGAAAGCTATGAAAATTTTCTTCTGCTTCTTTCTGGGCTGATAATGGAGGAACAATATTTACCTAAGTGAATGACATTTTAACCAAAACAGTGAGTGATGTTCTTTATGCTTGGCTGAGTTGTGTATTTGAAATGGTCCCTTTTCCTATGAAACATGTGGCGCTGCTAGACTTGATTCTGTTTACCTTCTCATAATGGCATTAAATGGGGGACTTTTGAAAGCGAAAACAGGCCACCACAGCTAGTTGTTGAATTTTCATATTTATTGAACAAATATTTTAAATTTGTTCCATGTACTCAGGTCTTGAAGAAAAGTTAGTGTTCCTGTCCTGGAGACTTACAAAGTGCAGGCTAAGTTGCTTTTGCTTATGCCTTACCAGGGCTGTTCATTTGGGGTGGGAGAAAGAAGAATTTTGAATACTTTTCTGGATTGCAAGGACTATGCTAAGCATGAAAACAAAGAGCCATTAGTATAAAGTGTGGTGAGAAAATTTGGGGAAAGAAAAACTACTTTGAATTTAGAGTAAGATAAATGTGGCTTGCTATCAAATCATTTTAACCTTGTCATTTCTTACCCGTCCTTGTTCCCACTGTACAATAGCTGTACTAATGAGAGAACAACCTTGTTTTGTCTAGTTGTTATGGGGTGATGAAACCAGTAAGCACAAGAAATAGACTCCAATTATGGCTTATTTTTCTTCCTTTTTTGGTAGAGAAGTACTGATAAAACATGGAATTTGTAGTCCTATTGCTCAGAGTATGGACAATTGTCATCTGTCTGAGGCAGATTAACATAAGTGATCACTTACATTTTGTTAACATTTTGACATAAGACATGGAACAGATAAAAATCTGATGTTAAGTTAACAAGAAGTATATTATATTTGTTCAAATGAATTCATTACCAAAAGAGATGAAAAACTAACATATAGTGAAGAGTATAGAATTTCTTTTCTGTCTCTTTTCCTTCACATCTACCTTGAAAAACTGAAGCACATATATTGGGAGATAAGCAGTTAGTCTAGTTTAGATAAGAGCTTAGACTTCTAAAGGGTGATGCTCATCCAGGGAACCTATAAGTCTTGTAAAGGTCAGCTGTTTTGGCAGCGTTGCTCAAACTATTGGACACTGTTGTGTGTCATTTCTCAGTCTAAGCCTCTGGCACAGGGATTCTGTTACTTTTTGTTACAGAGCAGGGCTAGAGACCTGACCATGTGATACAGAGAGGTTCCAAAGGAAAACAAGGGAATCAGTTTAAGAGCGAAATGAAAACTAATTTATCTTTCACTTGTATATTAATATCAAGAGCAACTCAGATAATTGATTCATGTTGTCAATCACAGCAATAACTCAGTACTACCAGTGATAATATTCCTGTTTTACAGGTAAGACTCCAAGAGCTAAAATACATAAAATCCATCTGGTATTTGATATGGTTTGATCATAGGCCTCCCTTTGACAGAAATAAGGTATAAGGTTAGGTTCGTGCCATTTAATAACTGAAAATGTTGTCTGAGCATTATATTAAGTTGATATCTTAAGCCCAGGTTTCCTGCCTTCTTCCTTCCCTTGCAAATGCAGAGCCCAGGAGATTGACTACTCCCTGAGAACTTGTTTAATCCCTTGGCAGGATCCAAAGTGCTCTGCCAATACCACAGGAAACCTTACAAACAGCATGCTCAGGTAATCTCTCCAAACAGCTCAGCTTCACACTGATTTGCTTGAGCAATAAATAGAATAATCATTAAATATGTACAGTTTCTCAAAGAACCATAGAATTCCGATCTATTTATGCCACCCACTGACATGTGCTGCTTTGTTTTGTGTGTGTGTGTGTGTGTGTCTTTTCAGTTTGGACAGTGCCAGGGACCACGTTCTACCCATCGACTATTACTTTCCACCCCAGAAGACCTGCCTGATCTGTGGCGATGAAGCTTCTGGCTGTCACTATGGAGCTCTCACTTGTGGCAGCTGCAAGGTCTTCTTCAAAAGAGCCGCTGAAGGTAAAAAGGTCTTACCTACTTCCTGATATTTCCCTTTTTCTTTTGCCTCCCAGAGAGGGACAGCAATATTTCAGGGCCTTCGGATAATCCCAGGGACAGAGTCATTAGCAAGGGCCCTGTCATAGAACCTATAAGATTAAAGAAGTAAATGGTTATATTTGCTGAGCTGGGTTGGCAGACCTGGTTGTACAAGCAATGTTGGTGATGAAGGTGGTCCCAGCTGGTGCTTGGTGTTGGTGGATCCTAGGAATGAAAGCAAAATTAATGATTTGAAAAATTAAATTTCCTTCCTGCTTGTTTTCAACTCTGCTGCATCACAGTGAGGAAAAATTGTCCTTATTAGAGAGGTTAGAAGTGGAGAAACCCCAACTGAGTCCACAGGCTGTTCTATGTAGTGAATACGAGCCTGTTCCTTAGCAAAAGCTTCCTGGCTTTAACCCCAGAAAGGAAGTGTTCTCACTGTTCAGCAGACCATCAGTGTCTGCACCTGCTCCCTCCGGCTGGCTGCTTCTTTGGGACCTATCTTTGCAACAACTCCAAGGTAGATAAAAACTCAGAGTTTTACTCTCCTCATCAAAGGACTGCCTTGGGGGCATGACAGTTGGTCCACAATCCCAAGATAAGTTGCATTTTATATCCTGCTAAGTGAGACGAAGCCTACTTGTTATCTACATAGATTTCAGATGTGCCTAGCCTACATACTCTAGTAGAAAATCCCATTCTAGACCTTTAATGTAGTCTAGTGATCCCTCTCTCCTTAATCACTAGGGTCTAAGCCTTTGATTCATGCACTCTACTACCCTCCCCCTGTCTGAAACTTCTTTCTCCAAGAGACACTAGGAATATTCCCCTAGATGGTCTAACTGTGGCACCAGACCCAGTTTTAAATACCAATTTACACCCCTGCCTTGGCTTCCTGCAAAGGAGGAGTAGCTTCCTGCCAGTGAGTTTTCCTTTTTTCTGCCTTGTCTGGAAGAGTTGCATTCTAAATCAGAACCTAAACCAAGAGCCTTTCCTCAGGCAAAAGAACCGTCTGAAAGGAAATGCCTTTTCTGAGGACTAGTCTGAGCACAACAGAAGCACCAGTGACTACTTGGCAACAAGAGAAAAGGTAGAATGTAGGTACACTTACACTGCTCTCCTCACTGATGGCCAATCTTAATAATGATTTAAATGAAAAGGTTTTAGTAGGTGGGAGAAAAAACAGAAAGCTAACATTTTATTTTCTTCCATTTCCCAGAAATGCAAGGAAGTGACTACCATTTGGTATTAATGACATGGGCTGCATGTTTTACCTTTACTCCCACATGGTGAACTGCTGCTGTTAATGATAGACTAGCACGAGATACAACGTCCTAGGGCATAAGCCTGGAAATTTAGAAAGAGCCTTAAAACAGGGCTTTCCTTTCTTAACAGTACTTACAAAAGAACAGCTATCAGAAAAGGAAATGGAAACATGTCCCAGGAACTTCAGATCGCTCCAGTTTCTCCAGTGAACACTTCTGCTTTCTAATACACAGACCACTCTGCTTTGCAGCAGGGAATGAAGCAGAGTAGCATTCTAAAGCTACTGTGGCAGCAGGCCCAGCACTATTGTAGTAGCCATACCAGATAGAAAATGAATTCAAGTAAGCAAATGAACAACCAATAGATTATATCATGGCCAGTGCCAACTTTGGGTCTTAGAATTCTAAGTGACTAAATGATGGCTTTTAGAGAACAAGAGAAAAATCATCTATATTGCAAAAGGGAAGAATTTTTAACCCATACTATACTACCCTACATGACAGTTTCTGGAGAATTTAGAACTAAAGGGAGGATGAATGCAGAAGGGCAGCTGCCAGGGATGCACGACAGGATGTCTACCATCACATAGACCCTAGACTATTTGACAGCAGGAAAGAAAAGCAATGTGCAGAAAACAGAAATCCAGGAAGGTCTTCAAATGACTCAGACATGAGTTCCTGAAACTCAGTAATGTTTTATTTAAGAAAATCAAGTTCACCAATGGATATTTGTTTTGATTTGGTTTTCTTGCACATTAACATGCAAGTTTATTTTACCATTTTCCATAACACAAATTAAATGCAGTGAAATTGCTTAAAGACCATGGTTTGCACAGCAGAAGTTTATACATGAGAAAACACTCTGATTAGAGAATATGCTCCATGAAAAACTCTGGCATGGAGCAAATTGGCTACTTTATTTTTATTTTACTACTTTTTGGAGTATTTACATCATTTCAACTCCTCACTCTCCCTTCTCCTACTCCTCCCCACTCTCCCCTCCAACTCCCTTTCAACTTCATGACCTCTTTAATTACTATAGCACACACACACACACACACACACACACACACACACACACACACACACACAGAGAGAGAGAGAGAGAGAGAGAGAGAGAGAGAGAGAGAGAGAGAATGAGTCCATTCAGTGTTGACCATATGGATATGTATTTAAGAATGACCACTTGGGTTTTACAAAGTGTAGTGGCAGATTTGTTTAATCCCATTTGGGATGACATAAAGGCAGATATATGCTAAGACATTCTGATCTACATAGTGAGTTCTGGAACATCCAGAGAGATCTTGTCTCAAAAATACCAAAAAAAATGACCACTTGGGGTTAGATAATCTGTCTCACCACTTCATTTTCTCTTACATTCCTGCTACTCACTTTCAAATTCATGACTTCTTCCTCTACAATTATTATTAATACACACACACACACACACACACACACACACACACACACACACATATATATATATATATATATATATATATATATATATATATATATATCTTGCTGAGTTCAGTTAGTATTGCTCATTTGTATATTTGCTTATAGCTAACCATTTGAGATTGGATAGCCTATCAGGAAGCTATTCCCAGAGAAAAATGAATCTTCCTTTCTCAGTAGCCATTAATTTATCATGGGGTGAGGCCTTGTGAGATTTACCAAGCCCATTGATATGGCAACTGGTGTTGCCATTGTGCTGGTCTTGATTAGGCAACCATATTGTTGAGATTTCATGAGTGTAACTTCCCTGTCAAATACAGAAGGCATTAGCTCACAGAAGTTGTCCTGGCCCTGTGGCTTTTTCTATTTTTCTACTCCCTCTTCTTCATTGTTCACTGAGGCTTGGTTTCAAGAGTTGTGTCACAGTTGTGTCAATTGAGGCTGGACATGCCAAGATCAGTTGCTGTTGATCTCTGCATTGTGACCAGTAATGAATTTCTGTAATGATCTCACTCTACTGCAAAAGAGGTTTTTCACTTTATTTAATGAGGAGTGAGAGTTACACTAATCAATGGGTAAAAAAAATATGCATTTAGAATGCAATTAGAAATTATAATGGTTTATCAAATTAGTAGATTATTCTCTAGGGTCCATAACCTCGATAGCCACAGATAATTGGCCAAGTTTGCAGTACCAGACATAAATTCCTCCTATTAAGGGTACCTTAAGTCCAGTTTGATGGCTATTGATCACCCCCTCCCAAGATATATATCATTATTGCACCCTTAAGGATGTTTTTCTGTGCTGGTCATTGTTGTCACTCAAAATATTTACAGCTGGGTAGGACTATTGATTGTTTTCCTCCCTTGGCAGCTTGCATAGCTAGCTCCTTTGGATACTATGTGAGGTACTTCTCAAGGAAGAGGCTTTCAGGTCACTACCAGCACCACAATTCTTCCAAGTCCCATGTCCTGTGTGTGTAGTGTCTTTAGCAATAAGGACTTAACTTCAACTTCTCGTAGAGAGCCAAGGGCAATGACAATAGTTTATATTATTTTGAGAATTGTTTCACCTCTTCTGACTAACAACTCGAAGGGAGGGTTCCCATGCCTACACTGAGGGTTCTGTTAGATAGTCTATGGCACTTTCAGATATCTTACAGAACCATGGAAAGCAAATACTCTGAGCTCTTTGGTCACTTTGAAATATGGGCCTCAGGTTTCAATTCTCAGTCTTTTGAAAGATTCTGGAAAGGCATGTCATGGGTAAGCAAAATAAGATAATTATTGCTATCTTAGCACTCAGGAGGCTGAAGCTAGTGGATTTGTAAGTTTGAGGCCAGCTTTGTTTACACAGTGAGTTCTAGGCCAGCCAAGAATACCTAGTGAGGCCCTATTTCTAAAAGATATTACTAATAATAGTTACCATTGCTGTCATTTCTTCTCATACCTAGAAAAGATAGGTGGCTTGAGTTCACTAGCTTCATTAGCTTTATTTGAAAGCAGGGAACTGTATGATTACACCCAAAAGAACATTTATTGATTTTTAAATATTTAATATATATCCACCTGCCTTGGAGAGAGTATGGTCATAAATATTTCTCTTCCTCATTCATTGTCAGTTAACTCAGACTGAGTTTTCAACATGTTGACTATCACTTTATCCACATTTTTTCAAATATCTCTGGATTGGGCACAGGTACAAGAGTTAAAAGCCTGGCATGTCAGACAAAATTCATTTCTTGCTTTGGTGGTTCATAAAGTATGACGTTTTAAGGCTGTCACTGGTAAGGGGCTCTGCATATAGCTGATTGTAATCTGGCCAGATTTTCTTGATGGAAAGGAAGAGAAGGGAGAGCCCCACATTTTCTCATTGCTGTTAATTCTGCGGGGTAAATGAGAGTCATGCTGAGCAGGGAAGGCTGTATGTATTCTTGAGAGAATAGACCCTGGAGATAAAATCATTAATGTCTAATTAAGGAAAACAGTAAAATAGTGGGGGGGTCATGTGGGCACGAAAGCAGGAGTGGATACGTTTGGGGATGGTCTGTGAGTTTGAAGTCCTCATGAAAAGGAAGTGTGTTTGTGGATGGATGAGTTAACTTCGAAAGGGAAAGGGAAAGCATGCTGAGTACTTAAGAGACCAAGAAAGTGCTACCTTTATATAAAGTTCAAAAGACTTAGTTGAGTAGATAAGAAATTCCCCCTTTAGGCTTTAGTTTTCTGTTTGTAAAATAGATTTTTATAAATGCCCTTCCAAGGGCTGGAGAGATTATTCAATTGATAAGAGATCTTATTTCTTCTTGCCAAAGACATGAATTCAGTTCCCAGCACACATGTCTGGTGGCTCACTACAACCTGTAACTGCAGCTCTAGAAGATCCAGCACCATCTTCTGGACTCATGGCTACCTTCACTCATGTATAACTAACCCTGCCCCCACACACCTACATATGCATAAGTAAAAATACGTTTTTCAATAAATAATGTCCTCCCGGCTTAGAATTTTGTTACAGTTCCACAATTTATAAACACTACGATTGTTTCAGCAAACACAGATGCATTTTATACCTGTATGTGCTTGGAGCTTGACTTTCTAGCAGACGGTAAACTCTAGACTGAGATCAATAAAAACTCAATCTTCAAACAGGGCCAGAAAGAGTTAGGAGCGTGCATGTAGAAAGGCTGGGGTAACATCCAGGACTGAGATTCTACTCCGTGACCCTGGCTGACTAACTTCCTTTCGTTTCCATTTTCTCATGTGGAAAGTCAGGATATGAATCCCCATCTCTATTATCATGTTTCAAAGAGGGTTAATTAATTCATTATGCACATTATGTACTTGAGAATTTACTATTTTTCAGACATTTTCTAGTAAAACATTTGAGACTGCACATCCATTTGTTTTGTACACATGGAGCACTGTTTGGTACACATCATAAAATTGAAACTGTAGTTTACATTCTGAACTCAAGAAATTACACCATCCTCACTGGTGTTTACAATAGGTCCCAATTTAGTTTCCTTGGCAAATTTTATATAAGTATGGCTTTGATTTTCTCTCTCGCCCCAGGTTTTTGTGAGGAAAGAAATATAAGTGAACCTTTATTGAACTTGGTCTGTCCTTTAAATCCACTTTCCCACCTCAACTCATGTGGAATTGAATGTTACCTCATTTGGAGCTTTATAGCGAGTTTTTGGTGTATGATACTGTCCACTTCACTCCATGACTCTTTAAGTAATGTTTCATAGGGGCAAATTAATTCAGCTAGAAACATCAGTTTGTAACAAAGGCTTCTCATAAGCTATTGCAGGCCAAAAAGGTGACTGATCCTGGCTTTGTGAGCCTGAGATCTTCCTACAAAGCTCTGCTTATATTTTTATTTCTCTTTTTCTTAAATGTTACTGCTAGACTTTAGATGAGAAGCAGATAAACTTTTTGTTATAAAAAGACAGATAATAAATAGTTTAAGCATTGCAGGTAACATGGCCTCCATATCAAATATTCAGCTTTGTCTTTGTAGACCTTACACAAACTAATGTGTGTAGCTGGGTTCCAATAAAACTTTATGGGCACTAAAATTTGAACTTCATTTAATTTTCACATGCCATTAAGTATTCTTTTTTTTTCTTTTGGTGTTTTTAAACCAGTAAAAAGGAGATTTCAGCTTTTACCATGGATTTGGCATGTAGACTGCAGCTTGTTTACTCTTGTTTCACGTGGTCTCTCTTGGACTAGAAAATGTGCATAAGAATTTGGACTCATTTCTATCCTCCTCATAATGTAACAATCCAGAGTACATCATTTTTTAAAAATCCTTCCCAGTTGGCAAAATTTTATAGAATATTTAGTATGGTGGCTTCTTGTGCTTTATTACTAAATAGAAGAAAACTAAAGTTTGAAATTCAAGATGAGGTTATTTTTTTAATGAGCTATTAGAGCACTCCATCCTAAATGCTACATTTGTTTAAACTTACATAATTTTTGGATAACTATGAAACATATATATATATATATATATATATATATATATATATAATATATATGAGCAAGATGTGTGTGTGTGTGTGTGTGTGTGTGTGTGTGTGTGTGTGTGTGTGTGTGTGTGTGTATACTCCACAAATGGTACACAGAAAGAGCTTTGGGTACCTGGTATCTGCTACTGAATATTATAGCTGCAAAACTAACTCACAGAAGTAAAACCTGAGTGGCCATCTGAGTAATGGATCTGTCCTATATTACTCCATGATGCCCTGACTTCAAAAATCTTCTGGCTTAATTTTGAGTTTCCCAATAATAAGACTAATCTATATGTTTACAGAATAAATAATTTTGCTATGCTATTCATTTTCTAAGTTTCCATCAGTGCCAAATTTGCAAGTCATGCAAAGAATTTACCACTGATGCTTTTTAGTAGCCTATGTCTGTCTAGTTATAGAATGCTTATTTTTACCAGTTGTTAACAAGAAATTGCCATAGCACTTATACCATTATTTAAATACCTGTAGTGTTTACATGACATTTGCTAGAGTAAGATTTCTTGTGTCTATTACCTCCTTCTCTCATATCAAATTCCCTGGTCATTTGTCATCTTTTATGTGCTTATGTATATGCTATGAAGAGAAGTTTATTAAATCCCTCAGGAGAATCTCCTGGTGATTATCAAACATCATGTGGTTCATTTTCATAGCTGGTTTCAATTGCAAGGTAAGTGTCTTTTCAGACATAGCAGTTATGTCTGTCTTCTTTGAGGTCTTGTCCTATAACAAGAAACATAATGACCTTTAGATAACTTGACTTTGTAAGCAGTCATTATGACTTCGTGATAATGAATGTGTGTGAACATTTTGAAGCCAGTTATTTGGGTGTTCATGTTTCCTCTCTGTCCATTCTTGCAATGTAAATGTTTTAAGCCTACAAGAGAGACGGGTGAACTTTGTTAACTGAAAATCTATGAAAAAAAAAAAAAGAACTAAAGTTAAGAAATGGATGAGCCAGGGCTGAAGAAATGGCTCAGAGGTTAAGAGCACTGGCTGCTCTTCCAGAGGTCCTGAGTTCAATTCCCAGCAACCACATGGTGGCTCACAACCATCCGTTATGAGATCTGGTGCCCTCTTCTGGTGTGCAGATATACATGGAAGCAGAATGTTGTATATATAATAAATAAAATCTTAAAAAAATAAATGGATGAGCCACGTGTGGTGGTGGCTCAGGCCTATGATCCCAGGTTGCAGGAGGCAGAAACGGGAAGGTTTCCACAAATTCAAGCAGCCCGACATGGGTTACATTTTAAGTGTCAGATCAACTTAGCCTATATAGCAAAACACTAAGCAGAAAACTGGGAGAAGCAAACAATTTTGTATAAAGGAGACAAGGAATTGTTTTCTCAGTCCTTTCCCTTCCATCTGTGCTGTGATTACTGAGGCCCTCTAGTGAAATCTTACTAACTCTTGTCTAAAGTGGTGTCTGTCTCTATGGAACACCTCATCATAAGAGTAGGCCTAGTTCTAAATCTAATCAAGCATACAGTCAGTAGGTGCAAAATACTTGCTGATTATAAGTAAAGGCTCAAATACTCAAACCACAAAGCCTGTTTTCTTCATTTGATAAGCTGGAATTTGAATCTTGTTCTGCCTGGGCCAGAGACAGCATTCATTTTAACACACCGAAACTTCTGCACAGACATTTAAATATATTGAACCAATGCAGAAAGTAATGTTATGTCTAGGGAAACAAGCAAACCAGCAGTGAGAAAGAACAAGATAATCTAGTAAAACTGAAAGGATTTAGGAAAGACAAGAGTATTGTAGAGAGAAAACAGAGCAACCAAGAAGTGTGGGAATCACAAGAAAAATTTCCTTCCTAAGAAAGTGCACCAAACCTGAAACAGCTGATACATCATCAGCAATTTTCTTCATTAGAAGGGACATGTGGACCATCATCTTTCTACCATTCTACCATAACTCTTCAGAAGTTAGAGTTCTGCTTCTGGTGAAACTGAGCTGGGTAAATCTTAAGTCACTCTTATCATGCTTATCATGCAAACACAAAACAGGAAGCACAGTTTACCATCTGTGCTCATGTGAATGTTTGATCTTCATTACATGCCTAAGAGGAGAGCTCAGAGACAGGATGTATGTACATAATGGACACATGGGTCCTTGGCCCTTTCCTCTAGGGTGTCCCAGAGGAACACAATGCTGCATTTTCCACTGGGCTAGGAACAAGAGAAATCCATTTTCCTCCTAATTTATGTCAGGAAACACAGAACATTCTCTTTTATGAAGCTAAAAAACAGGGATATTTTTCTTTCTCATACTTTTAAAATTTTATTCTTCCTTCCTCTCTTGGGATATGTTATTGTGTGAATGGACCTTGGATTCACTGTGGTATCTGGATGAGGAGCCTTGAAACTGGGAACCTATAACAGTTTCTTAAGTTAAACATGCACATTCCAACAGATGGCTCATTTATCTTTAGGTCAATTGATTCAGCCTCGAGTATTATTGTTGTTGTTGTTTTAAATAGGATTCTTCAAAGTTTTACAGTACTTAGCATCACAGCAATTTTAAATGCTGCCTTATTAGACTTGAAAAAATGAACTTAGAAATGAAAATAATCTAGTCAAACTATTACAGTGTTGTGTGGAAGAGAAAACTAAGGTCTACAAAGAGGAAGTGACTTTTCAGGTCTTTTTAATGTTTAATTAATGGCATTGATGTTTCTTGACTAAGATGCTCTCCTGTCTCACAGCTGTGCAGCAGAGATATGAAGATTGTTACCTTGCAATGCCTAAGAACTATGTGAGGCAGCCTAATAAGCATTCAGCATAGCTTCTGGCTCCTGGAAGGCATCTGGTATCTGTTTACACCCTCTGCTTCAACCATCTTTCTATGTTTTTATTTATTCTGTAGGAATTTCATACAGTGTATATACTTCATATTCTTTTCCCTCCCTCCACTCCTCCTAGATTCTTTCCACACCCACACCACTCTACCCACCCAGCTTCATGTTCTTTTTTCTCCTAAACAAACAAACAAACACTATGGAGTTCAATTTGTGTTGGCCAAATCCACCACCTTTTTCAAGCATCCTCTGTAACTGTAGGCCTTACTACATAAAAAGAAAATGACTGATGATGATGACCTATTTTGGAGCATTTTGTAAGTTATCTCTTGGCCTCTTGGCATGACTGCCAATTCGTACTAGATCTTCTGTGTGGATATATGAACTTTTTAGGGAGATCCTTCAATGAGTCTCAGGGGATGTATAACTGAGTCAAGATTTCAGAATTCTTGTCTAGTTTTTGATAAGAACTTTATAAATATATAAGGTAGTATCTTAAGAGTGACATCCAACATATCTATTTGATGACTGATTTTTTTCACCACATTCATTTATTCAGCAGTTGTTCCTACTGTAGTTGGGTATAAATAAGGCACTAGTATAAAAGAATCAAGATAAGACACAAACTATTTATTGGGCACTCAATACATTGGATGATCTCCAGACAACAACACTGTAGTATTGTTATTGCTCCCAATTTACAGTTCAGGGAACTAAGACTCAGAAGAGTTAAGTTAGTTGTTCAAAGTGCCTGTGAGGAGAACATGTCATATAGTTATCACAACAGTGAGGTCTGTGCTACCCTAGAATTAAGTACAAAATTATTTGAGTAGACAGAATATAAAAAAGAGAGTTAATTTTGCTTGTAAAGTTTCAGAAGATGGCACAAGGGAGGTAACAATTGATCTAGGCTCTTAAAATGACAAGTAGGACTTGTCCAGGTATAGTAAACTAGTAATATAATTTCAGAATGAAGGGGAAAGACTAAGCTAAGAATAAGGTGTTATATGAGTGCAAGGCTTGTTTGGGTGAATATTTAGTCTGGAGATCATCCTTTGGAATCTCACCAGCTAAAGCAAGGTTTTTGAAAAGTTTTCAGTTGACCTTGTGCCTGGTTCCTTCCCCATAGCTGCCCATTGAGTCTCTGGACTTCTGAAAAACAGGCTCCTATCTAGGTACAGAAACAAAATGCAATGTAAGAGAAACAGATGGAGTCCAGGGTCTAACTTACATGGAGTCTTGGGTGTGGCTTATTATCTCTTCCCATATCAATAACCCCCATCTGACAAATAAATGGTTAAACTGAATGATTTTTAAATATTTTAAGATATATATGTATATAAAACAATTGATTTTTAAAACAATAATTTTAAGAATTTTTCTATAAAACTTATAGTGGTGTCTCAGATGTCCAGTTATTTCCTTTGCCTGAACCTTCCTTGGGAAGTAGACAGGCTGAGTTCAAATTTTAGCTTCAAAATGGAATAGATACGTGACCTTGAGGAAGTCCCTTAATTTCTCTGTACTCTGTGATGACAATGATACCCCATGTGGCTATTATAAGAATCAAATAATATGTAATACAGTTTCTTTTTCCAATGAGTTTTAGTTCCTTCTTGTAGAATGAAATAGTAATCATTAAGTTACATACACTTAAGGTCTTCTTAGGCTAGGCAGGAAACAAAGGTAGAATGTGGGAGCAGTGGTAATCCTCTGGATAAAGGAAATGGAGAATGTGTAGAATTCCCAGACAACTACTTGTCTTATGTACTGCTTAATTAATGACCAGAAAAGCCACCCACCTTTCTAGGAGAAATACTAAGGGCCACTCCCTTTGCCTTCATTCTTTGGTTCCCAGGACTTTACGAGAAACATTCCTCAACCTCTCTAAGCTCCCAGACTTTTGCTTTAAGGTGTTTGTGTATGTCTTTGACCTTTGTGCATGTTTCTGTATGTCTTTGAACTTTTCAGGATAAGTCTGGTCTCCCCAAAATATCTGAGTTTTAAACTACAGGCCGGGGGAAAGTTAACCAATGTCATGAAATACTGTATGTATTCTGTAGCCATTCTAGTTTCTCTTGTCCAGTCAGAGGCATGTCTGGAAGTATACTGGGGCCAGATTCAATAGAAATCTGAGCCAGCACCTGTGCAAATAGTTTTAAGGCTTCTTTTCATGAAGCCGGATGAGTATTTTTTTTAAGTAAGCCAGATTATCTTTTATCTGGAGTGCCATCTCTTACATTCCTAGTGCTTTAGATCTCTTGGAGGTACGTAGTTTGGTTACAGCAATATTGTTTTGTTGGCCTTTTAAGCAGGGTGGGTATATTTCTATCAAAAAGGATAATACCTTGATATACCCTGTGATTCTACTGTGTTTAGTTTAAAATGAATCTCTAGGACATACTAGAATTCATACAGTTACCATTGATTAACTTTATATCTAGCTCTCTAGGTTTTTTTTTTAGGAGATGGGAAAAGGGACACATGAGACAAGAAAGAGGAACAGAGACTGCAGAGGAGGCTACAAGTAAGGATTAAACATAGCAAGGAGTAGTGGAGACGAAGGAAAAATTGATACTACTAAAATTCACTCTGTTCAAAAATGCCATAGTATCTAATGCTAATTTTAAAAATTAAAAATTATTGTAATCATGATATATTATGTGAGAAAAATTCTATATTTCAACACATGGAAAAATTCAAAATTAAAAAGCAATAAAAACAAACAACCAAAAGCAGCAAGCACATACCACATAAGTACAAATATAATGCGAGTCATTGTCTGATCTTGTCCACTCCAGGTGACCTTGAGAACCCAAGATTGATCTGATTTTAGAACTGGTGATTCACTATCTCTGAAGCTGAACTTCAGAGTATAAACAAGGTTAGCCCTTTTTGTGTGCCACTTATAACTGAAACCATCCAAAATCCCACCATACTGCATGGCCACTTCTCCCATATCTTCATGTATAGATTCCTTGACTTTCCAGAGAGTCCTCTAAAGATCCTATCATTGTAAAAGGTTATCTTTGTTGCCTTTGTAGTTTGACAACAACTTGGCAGAGACTTTATAGATGATCATTCTACAGGCACAAATACAATGTAGGAAATAAGTGTTTTGGAAATGTGAAATGATTTTATTGCCAAACTTTTGAGCCCTATGGAGATATTACAATGTCTTACTACTTGGGAATCACCTGGATGTAGGACTAAAAGATTTAATCTGAAATTAATACCAATGTCCTATGACTTATGAAGATGATGAAGTACATTTTGTACACCCATCCTTACAAATATCAAAGCTTACCAACATAGACACATGTAGAACATCAGTGGTTTATTCTTATGATAGAATGACTGACTGGGAACTGTGGCTTCATGTCACTGCTCAATATTATAGGAGAATAGCTCCCCCAATCCATGGTGTAATTTTCCCCTGTAAAATGGGAACAATGATGATCACCTCCAGTGAAGGTGACACTACAGGGACAATATGAAATAAGGTTAATATATGAAATAAGAACTATATTAATATATGAAATAAGGTTAATAAGGAGAAATAATCTCCTAGCACATACTGAAAATAAACCAAACCAAACTGTTAACAATGTCTCCTAGTATAAGAATGAGAAATCAGTCCATCACCAAATAGTAGCATTTTCCAAGTATCCAATGATTTCACTATAGAGATATTAGTATGAATTAAATAATTCACATGTTGCTATTTGCATGGATTGAAATCAACTTCAGACATGACCTGCTTTATAGGTGAGTCTATTTAAAAGTATCAATAACTAAGGAAGGCAGGTTGAAGGCTATGAAAAAGTGGGCAGCATAGAGCTTCCTGGAATCTAAGCCCTTGGCCCCATCTAAATGGAACTTTAGATGCTGGACTTTTGAATTCATATAGTCCCATATATGTGAAGACAGGGCAGAGGTGGGTAGATTTTACTCTCATTTTTGTTTTTTCTGTTTTTTTCATCAAACATGTATTATGTTCCATGTGGGTCTAGAGATGAATGTAAACCAACATTATAAGGGTGTTTTTGGTCCATTTGGGTATATTTCCCAAAATTGCTGCAGACTTAACATTTCACAAAGCATCTAACCACAGAAGAGACAGTATTATGTGGTATCTAAGTTAGAGATACTATTGCTGTGATGAAACACCATGACCAAAGCAAGTTGGGGGAAAGGGTTTATTTGGCTTACACTTCCATATCACTGTTCATCATCAAAGCGAGTCAGGACAGGAACTCAGGCAGGGCAGGATTCTGGAGGCAAGACCTGATACAGAGGCCATAGACGGGTGCTTCTTACTGGCTTTCCCTTCATGGCTTGTTCAGCCTGCTTTTTTATAGAACCCAGGACCACCAACCCAGGGATTGCACCTCCCACCTTTGCCTGCCCCCCCCAACCCCAAAGATCACTAAAAGAAAAAATGCTCTATACCCTTGCTTACATCCTGATCTTATGGGGGCTTTTTTCTCAATTGAGGGTCCCTCCTCTCAGATGACTTTAGCATGTGTGAAGTTGGCATAAAGCTATCCAGCACAGGTATGGGGCAAGAGAGAGAAAAATATACAGTTATGGCCCCCTTTTCCCGGACCAGAGATAACCCTGAATGAGACTCATCAGAATATCTGGAAACCTTAACAGCAAGCCACAATGATATTAATGACAAAACTTAAAATTATTGCATTTTTCTGTGTTAGGCACTGTACCAAGAGTTCACTTAATCCTCACAATAGGCCCAGGGGATAGTTATGTTACTACTCTATATTGCAAATGAGAAAATGGAGTCACAGGAAGTCACCTAATTCATTGAATCCCAGAAAGCATCATACACCTATTATATGTCAGGCCTTTGTGCTGGATTTTGGAGACAGATTACTAAAGGGTTGTTTCAGTTCAGTGAGAGCAGGAGATAGCAAATGGTGAAAGAAGTACATTCCAGGCATCCTGCCTGATAGTGAGAACTCAATAATGAGTGATACAGAGTCCTTCCCACAAATATCTCTAAGATAATCATCACTGTAATAATTTTACTTAGCTAGATAAGGATAACAACTGATTTATATCAGAGGTCCCAAAGAAAACGTGTTATGAACCCCATAGAGCAACTAATTTACATCAAACCCCAAAGAGATAGCATTTTGTAATTTTATTTCATTTTATTTGATACTTCTTTTTATCTATCTCTAAATTGTTGGTCAGTATGTTTTTAGGACCTGTGACTACCAGGATACTGCACTGGATAACTGTAAAAGATAATTAAACTATTCCTTTACCCCAATGCATGCCCATACTTCCCCTATTCCTTACCTTTACTCAAGGTACCTCTCCTGCTTCAAGTGTTTTTTTTTTTTCATGTCTATTTCATTAAGTACTATCATTCTTCCAGGTCCCACTCAAAGTCTTCATCTTCAAGTATGCTCTACCTCATTGAAAAGTACTATGCTCTCTTTAGTATTCACACAGTATGCCTTGGGTGTGTTTCTCTTGTGGTTTTTACCACTTCCTGCTTTAATCTTTTAGTAATGTACTTGCTGATCCTTCCCCTCCACAAGTCTGAGCTCTATAATAGAAGGTTAATTTTTCTGAAACTAGTCTGAGCTCTATAGTAGAAGGTTAATTTTTTTTTCTGAAATTAGTCTGAGCTCTATAGTAGAAGGTTAATTTTTCTGAAATCATGTTTTTCTTTCAAATGCATCACAACCTCTAGAGTGCACTGTGCCTGGTGAACTTCACTTTTCAACATTAAGTAAATGAAATTGCATCATGTGAATGCAAACTTACACTTTCTACCACTATAGCACAACTAACAAAAATTGTCCTTATTTCCTCTACTTCTGGCTCTCACACAAGCATAATTTCTATAACCATTGTTTTGTTTTGCTTTACTCATGACTTTTCTCTGTGAACTTAAGTTCAATTAATATATGCTCAATTTTTCTTTTTTAGCATTCCCTTTAGATTCATTTTAACTAGTGAATATTCAGAATGATGTGGAAATAAAACAAATAAATGTTTTTACAAATGAGGATTAGAGTTGGAAGCATATAATCATATATTATGACTTAGGAATTAGAAAATTCTTGAGGTTACTTGATACCCATGATTTGCCTGTTTCTGAAAATCCTATCACATGTAGATAGGAAAGCTTTCCCTCTTTGAATGTATTCATTAATAAACTGGATTTTCAGACACTGGAGGAGAGTCTCCAAATTTGGGAGGGATGGATGGAATCTAAGACAGGTGCTGAATAGAAGATGTTTACGAGGAATAGTGAGGGAGGTATAAGTAGAACAACAAAGTGGAAACTTCTCGAGCCAGGAATAAAAATGCAAACCCTGAGCAACTGATAAAAGAGTACAAGAAGAAGGGAGTAGAGGAAAGGATTATGAAGAGAGATGGTGTGTTTTAACTTGAGAACTTTATGCTTGTTTGAAGGCATAGAAGAAACAATGTGATTCACCTTAAAGGAAACAGATAAATGTGTTCTCAGAAAACAAGAGTTACGTGGTTTTTTTTTTCTTTTATGTTTTTGTTTTGGTTTTTAGGAAGCCTCAGGGGGATCAAGCCCTGAAGTTCATTCTGGTCCAAGTAATGTACTTTGGAACATCAGAACATAATGGGAAGTTTGAATATTGGAAAAAATAGTAGAAGCAAGAGAAATGAGGGCATCATGGCAGACTCGGCATATACAACTCATTCCATGCAAATCACCAGACTGTATCATGACTACGTCTGAGGGATGGGGCCCTGCCACATAAGGGCAGGCTCTTAGGAATGGCAAGCATGTGTTGTGAATTGGAGACAGACAGAAGGCTATGTTTATCAAGTGGTTGGCATCATTGGTATGTTTGAGACTGTAGTTTCCAAACATTCAGGTCTGCTTCTCTGTGTAGACACTGAAATCTATTAGAGAAGTGAAAATTCCACGTGGGAAAGAATAGGCTAGTCTATGTTACACGCAGAAGACTAAGAGGTTGCAGAGAATTTTCTAGGTTTCCTTCTCCTCATTGAGACTGTTTTGTCTCATTTTACTCTAGTTCTTAATGCCACAACCTACTTTTATTCCAGGTTGTGAGACAGAAACAGTTTCTACTTCCTCCTTATACAGTTTTAATAGTCCAAAGTATAATTCCACCAAAGTTCATCTTAGGTAAAAATTAGTTTCTCAGTCTTACATAAAAAGCATGGGTAAAGGAGTTACTTATGGGATCATGGGAAAACTCAAAGCTTCTGCATTGCAAAGTCCTCACTCAGCATGGATTATGGCTTCCCATAGCAACATAGATGGAGCCCACCACCAACATTTCCTTTAGCTTTATCGAGCCTATATTATCTAGCACTCCCCAACACCTGAGAGGCCATGCAGTTATGGCACAGTTGTATGCAGACATCTTTTCAGAGTGGCTTTAATCTCAGATGAAGGTCAAATGATACTATCTACACAAGCAGTGTTTAACCTGTGAGTATCAACCCCTTTTGGGGTTCAAACAATCCTTTCATGGATATTTACATTATTATTCATAAGAATAGCAAAATTATAGTTTAAGTAGCAATGAAATAATGACAGCAGCGATTTAAATGAGTTCACCAGACCCAAGATTAATGACAAATAGGTGTTTATTAGGGGAAAACTTACACAGATAAACCACCTCAGTCTTCCTGCTCCAGAAGATGCACTCTCTGCCCTTCTGGTGCTCTCCAGAACCCAAGCGAGCTCCTCCTCTACCTTAATGGGTTACTTCTGCACCTGGAACCATGCCCAAAGGGTGTGGCCACTACTACAAGTTCACTGGCAAGGCAAGATGCCACTACAAAATAATTTTATGGTTGAGGATCACCACAACATGAGGAACAGTATTAAAGGGTCACAGCATTAGGAAGGTTAAGCACCATAGCTCTACATCCTCCTCCGAGAGAACAGCAACAATCAACAAATACCTTCTTGGTGAACGCTTGGAAGCAAGCACAACTGATCTGAATATTTTGCTTAGAGGATCACATTCTCAAACATTCCACATCTCTATCAGGACCATATAAATATTGATCAAATTCCCTAGGTTATCAGAACACAGTATGAATTAGCTCATTCTTAAATTTTTCCACTAATAAATGGTGAGAGAGAACAAATTATATAGAAATACACTATAGGAAATAAAACTGGGATTCTGTTCCTTAGAAACTCAGTTAGGAAAAGGAAGAGCTTTATTTGGCTATTGGATGCCTTCTTATTAAATGACTCACTTTTAACCATGTCAACTTGGCACAGTCTGCACTTGGTAACTCTTATGCTTGGTTTTTAACAAATTCACTATGTTCTTATGCAATCACTGGGAAATGTCAATAATATACACATGTACCCAGTAAAAGGAGGTCACTTTCTAATAGGATCCCCTTTAGTAGTAGTGTGAATATTTAACATCCTTGTTGCTGGTAACACAAGTAAATGACCTAATATTTTCTTGTAGAAGAGGATGACTGATTATATAGCCTCACATTAACCCTAAGTATCTAGGAAATAAACTCTGGGGGTTGCTGACTCACACTAGGGAACATATACAGAGAATAGATCCTTAAGCTGTTCCCTGAATAGCTTCAGAGACTTTGAAGCTGTAAAGACATGGTTGAAGTAAAGGACACCAGAAGTCAGGAAATACACCTTGTCAATTAACATCTCTCAGCCTTAGTTTTATCATATGCCAAATGGAAATAACAATAGCTAAAAAGACCAAAAGAGACAATGTTTGTGAAAATGCTATATAAATTGCAGTGTAATGTGAGTGTTTCTAGGAGGTCACTTTGCCATTGTACAGGAAAATTATACCTATTTTTAAATAAATACACACGTATCTCTAGCCTCTCTACAAAGAGTTGCTTTTGGAGAAATAGTTTTACTTGCAATTCATTGCACTGTTTTCTCTGCGCACAGCTTATTAGAAGATAAGGCACACTTCTTTCTTTCTTCACCAGAACGACTCTGTCTTTGAAGTACCTCCAAGACTCTTAAATTTGTATATCCCCCTTCAAAAATAATATACTACAAAAATAACTCCAACTACAGTGATGTGTCCAGTCACATTTGGAAAAAACAGAGTAGATAAAATGATTATATATATATATTAACAAATATATATATTATATATGACATAATGACATATATATATATATATATTGTCTCCCTGCAAATAAATTTTAGTCAGAAATGGCTGAGGGACCATGGAGGATTCCTTTCTATCACAGCTCGTCTTTGGATCATAATTACAAAGTCACTAGAAGCCTATACAGATAAATTACAGAATTTATGGCAAGACAAAATGTTTCTACAAATCCAAGCCTTTGTTTCCTTGTCAGGCGTTTTTAATCTCAAGTAAAGATAACTGGCATTTGGCATTCTGCAATGCCAATTCTCAAGTTGTGCCCAATTGTGGCTATAGTAGTGATAGTATTCTGACGAATTTATTTGTACTAACTTATACATATTAATACATGGACTTTTCCAATCCCATCACCCTTGAAAACTTACCTGAATTCCCTAAGGAGTATGTCAGTTCTGTCTTTATTGTGTCTGTTTCAAGTTCATGGACAAATACTGCTACCTGGAAGACATAAGTAACTTAGGAAATTGTTTCTAAAGTCCCTTTCTTTCTTTTCCCCTGATACCTAAACGGACAGGGGCAATAGTGGTTCTGTTCCACTGACAATGAGGTGACAGCAAGCTGATGTTTGTCCACTTGCTTCCTCTTGACATGTTTTATTCATAGTCTGGGAGATTTGAAACCAGAATTCCACACAGCAGCCTTATTAAACTTTGGACTTATATGTAACAGAATTCCAATCAGCTGTTGTCAGGGTGGTAAGACTTGGAATTTGTAAAACCATAGAGCTGTTTTTATGATTTTGTCCCAGAAAGTTGCTGATTTTCTTTGGTAGGCTATTAAACCTTGACGAATTTGTCAGAATCTGGGTGTTTTACTTAGAAGCATGTTAAAAGCATGGACATGAACCAATCACAGATCAGTCAGTCATTAGTCAAATAGAATATATTGACAGTTTTCCAATATCTAGACAGTAGGTGACAACGGAATATCTATTACCTTGTTTCCCACACATCTGAATAGAGAAAGAGCCATTCTTTAAAATTTATGGTGACCTATATGACTTCATATCATTCTGATCATTGTCACATGGCAATATCAGAGATAATGATTGAAGGTGAATGGAGGCCAAGGAAAGAAGGATTGAATCATGGATACAGCCTCTCTCAAGGATCCATTTTGAAATTCTGGGATTGCAGTTTCAAAAGGCTATTTTGAATTCACAACCAGTGTCCCTGCAGATAATAGAATCTCGATGTCACCAGAGGTGATAGAATGGGTAATAGAATGAAATGAATGAGATGAGAAATCTTGAAGAGTTATAGTTCGGTTTTTTTTATTATTATTATTTTGTGAGGAGTCGCATTTAAGGACCATGGCAAAGTAAAGCCAAAGTTAGGCAAAAGAACACTGCCCACGGAACTCTAGGCAGGCCTCTGAGGCTCTTTGTGGTTCTGATTTTGTCTCCACAAGGCCATCAATGAGATTTTCTCTTTCTACTTCATGGCTGTGCTGTGAGATGTCACATGGCAACATATCTTAAAAATGTATGAATGCCTCACATATCCTCAAAGACTTCTGCATGCTTTTACATTAGGCCAATTATGCTACAATTTACAAAGTTCTTTTGATTTCTTTTTTGGACTTCTCTTCCAGAGGCTCAGAATTACTGGCACCAAAAAAGCACTCTAGGATTTTTTTGGGATGTATTCTACATGCCACATTATTCACTCTTTTAAAGTGTACAATTTTGTGGCTTTTAGTGTGTTCAAGAAGTTTTACAAACATCACTACTATCTAATTCCAGATGGTTTTCATTACCTCAAAAAGAAATCCTGTACTCATTAGTGCTCACTCCCCATTCCCCCTCCTCCTAGCCGCTGGCAAGCACTACTTTACTTTCTGTCTCTGTAAATTTGTCAACTCTGGAAGCTTCATATAAATGAAACAATATAATATGTGGTCTCTCTATTTAGATTCAGTGTAGTGAGCATATTTTCAAGTTTTATCCCCATTATAGCATGTATCAGTTCTTCATACATTTATCTGGCTAATTAATATTCCACATATGGATATAACACTTTTGTATACCTATTCATTCAGGTGTATATTTGGTGTGTTTCCATTTTTCCTTTCTTATGAATAAGTTTGCATGAGTATTCCTATGCAAGGTTTTTGTGCTCACATATGTTTTCATTCACTTGTGTTTTACCTGAGAATAATATGAGGGTCATATGGTATGTTTACATGTAACATTTTGAGGAAGTGACAAATGCTTTTCTTCAGTGACTCTATGACATTTATTACTAGTAGTGTATCAGGTACCAATTTCTACTTTTCATTTCCAACACAAATTATTATTCATTTCTACTCTTGTTATTATCACTAATCCCATCCTAGCAATATAAAATGATAGTATTGCACGGTGTCTTTCATTAACATTTTGAAAATGGCTCAAACTGTGCATTTTTATCTTCTTTTTAACCATTTATATATCTTCTATGGATAAATAATTACTCATGTTCATTACTCATTTTAATTAGGCCAGTTTTTGTTTGTGGGTTGTATGTATATTTTCTGACTTTCTGAGAAAATCTTTGATCAGCTATGAGATTTGCAAACTCTTCTTTATTCTATAAATCAAAAAAATTCTTCAATTTTTATAAGATCAAAATGTATCTCCTGTCCTTTTATTTTTGGTATCCTGCTATCATATCTAAAACTATTGCTCAATCAGTTCACAGGTATTTATCTCTATGCTTTCTTTGAGAATCATATACTTTTCAACTGTTAAATTTGGTACTGTGCTTCATTTTCATAAAGAATTGCATGTGACAATGGAT
This sequence comes from Cricetulus griseus, assembly GCF_003668045.3. Lineage (NCBI taxonomy): Eukaryota > Metazoa > Chordata > Mammalia > Rodentia > Cricetidae > Cricetulus > Cricetulus griseus. Next base: position 72,149,016 of record NC_048604.1, on the reverse strand, counting down.
AGGAGTCCTAATTCATTCTCTTGCTTATAGTTATCCTGCTGAACTATCAACATTTTCTGAAAATAATATTATTTCTCTAAAGAATCTCTTCATATTTCTGTGAAATAAACTATTGAGCAAAGTATATGACCTTATATGTAGACTCTCAGTTCTATCTCCTTGAAACATAATCTACTGCTTTGGGTTTTTTTTTTTTTTTTTGAAAATGCCACAGTGATTTAATTATTGTACTTTTAAAGAGAAGTTTGAAGTTAAAAACTCCAATTCCTCTAAACTTGTCCTTCAGACCTTGTGTAGGAGTTAAGTACTTATCCCTAGCATAGGTGTGGACTTTGGGAGCCCAATCCACATAGAGGGATACTCCCTGAGCCAAGACACACTGGGGAGGGCCTAGGCTCTATCCCAAAGGATATGACAGACTCTGAAGACCCACTATGGAAGGTCTCACCCTCCCTGGGGAGCAGAAAGGATATGGGATAGGTAGGGTTTTAGTTGGCGGGAGGGGTGGCAGGGAAGGAGGGGTGGGAGAGGGAACTGGGATTGACATGTAAAACAATCTTTTTCTAATTCAAGTTTTAAAAAGGAAAAAATGATTATGACATTTTGGGAATCTCTGAATTTACATACAGATTTAACATTTTTTGCCAATTTTGAGGAAAACACAGTGTTTTTTTTTTAAGATTACACAGGATCTATCTATAGACCAATTTGATAAAAGTTGACCCACTAATAATCTAAAGGTTTCAAATTCAGTAACGTAAGATATCTTTCACTTGGATGTTCTTTAAATTCTTTAATTTTTGAATCTTAAATGTATTGCTATTGTATTTCTTGTGTCAAATTTATTTTAAAGTATTTTATACTTTTGAAGCTGTTAAAAATGAATTTGTTCTTCATTCCATTTTGAATTATTATTAGGCTATAGAATAGCACTTGCTATTTGTTTATAGACCTGGTAATATATAGCAACCTACAAAATGTGTTTACTAGACTTAATAGTTAACTTGTGTGCTTTTAAATTTTTCTTTATAAAAGATAATGTCATTTGTGAGTATAAATAGTTTAACTTCTTCATTTCCAACCCAAATGTCTTTTTAGTTCATTCTCTTGAATTACTGCACCGTCTTTAACCTCTAGTAAAATACTGAACAAATGAAGACAGATATGTTTCTCTTAATTCTGATATGAAGAGGACAGAATTTCATTCTATTCATAAGCATGTGATTAGTGATAGAAGTTGAAATAATGTTAATTCTTTGAGAATTTTATATACTGAAATGTTCTCCCTACTCATTCTTCTAGAACTTCCAGAATTTCTGTGCTCCCATCTAGATCTTTGATGCCTTTGGAGTTGATTTCTTTTCAAGGAGAGAGAGATCTAGTTTCATTCTAATACTTGTAGATATCCATTTTTTCCCAATACTGTTTGTTTAAGATGTTGTCTTTTCTCCAATGTATATTGTTGGATTTTTTTTCAAGCATAAAGTAGTTTTAGATGCATGGTAGCACATCTGAGTCCTTGATTCTACTCCCTTGATTAGTGTAACTTATTTTCTGCCAGTATCATGCTGTTTTTACTACTCTGACTCTGGAGTATAACTTGAAATAATGCATGGTGATAACTCCAGTCATGCTTTTATTATTCAGTACTGTTTGGGCTACCTGGGGGGACGTTGTAATTCTATATTCATTTGGAGATTCTTTTCTCAATTTTGTAAAGAACTGCCTTGGTATTTTTGAATTGGTGGATTGCTTTGAATAGGATGGCTATTTTCACAATGTTAGTTCTACCTGCCCATGAGTTTGAGAGGTCTTTCCACCTTAGAGTATCATTTTCAATTTCTTTCTTCAGTGTCTTGAATTTTTCATTGCAAAATCTGTCACAACTTTTATTCTATTAATGCCTAGATTTTTCAAGGATATTGTGAATAGGATAGTTTTCCTGATTTCTTTCTTGATATGTTAATCATTGCTATAGAGAGTAAAACCAGTAAAATTAACTGATTTTAATGTTAATTATCTGTCCTATTTTAATTATTGTATTTTTCAGCTTTAGGAGATTTCTAGTGGAGTATCTTAGTGCTTTTATGAGAAGAATCCTATCACTTTAAAAGAAGGATATTTGAACTTTTTCCCATTTTTGTCTCCTTTATCTGTTCTTGATTTACTGTTCTAGCTAAGACATCAAGCATTACATTGAACAGGAGTAGACAAGGGAGAAATTGTTCCTGATTTTAATGGAAATGCTTCAAGTTTTTCTCTACTTAGCGTTTTGCTGACTGTGGGCTTACTGTACATTAACTTTATTATGTTCAGCTTTGTGCCCTGTATCCCTAGATTCTGCAGATCTTTTATTTTATCACAAAGAGGTATTAGATTTTGTCAAAGACATTTTCTGGTTTCTGTCATTCAGTTTATTTATGCGATGGATTATAATCATTGTTTTAGATATGTGAGCCACCCCTACATATCAGGGATAAAGTTGACTTAGTCAGGAATGGTCCTTTTTATGTAATCTTGAATTCTATGGGGAAGTTATATATTGACAGGTTGTGTATTTTCATAAGGGAGATTGGCCTATGTTCTAGTTAGTTTTTCTATTCCTAGGATAAAACACCATGAACAAAAGAAATTTGAAAAGGGTGAGTTTATTTCACCTTACACCTTGCAGTACTATAGGGAAGTCAGCAAAGAAACTCAAGACAGGAACCTAGAAGCAGAATTGAAGCAGAGGCCATAGAAGAATATGGCTTACTCCTCATGGCTTGCTCAGCCTGCTTTCTTACAGCACTCAAGACCAGCAGTCCAGTGGTGGTATCTAAAACAATGACCTGGGAACTCCCATATCAAACATCAATCAAGAAATTTTACTGCAGGCAATCTGATGGAGAAGTTTTCTCAGTTGAGATTCCTCTTGCCAGTAACTCTGGTTTATGCCAAGTTGACAGAAATTTAGCAGGGATAATTGACCCCTTGTCAACTTGACACACTAAAACATTACTTTCAAACCATAATATTTTCTCTCTTCCTTATCACCACAATCTCATATAGATTTCAATATCACAATATAAAACAGTATATAACTTTAAAAGTCCCACAGTCTTTAAATGTTCAGTCTCTATTCAAAGTCTCTCTAAAAATCCAAAGTTTCTCTAAAACTTTTAAGTCTATTAGCTGTGGGCTACTAAAATATAAAAATTAAGTTACAGACTTCTTGTTCCAAGAGCAACAAACCAGAGCCAAAAGAAATTTGGAGAGGAGAGAGTTTATTTCACCTTACAGCTCACAGTCTGTCTGAATGGAAGTCAGCAAAGGAACCAAGGCCATGGAGGAATCAGTTACTGGCTTGCTTCTCGTGGTTTATTCAGCTTGTATCTTATAGCACCAAGGGCCACCTGGCCACTTGGCCACCTGTGAATGGGTGGTACCACCTAATGTGGGTTCCTCCCTTGTCAATTATTCATTTAAAAAAATGTACTTCTGACTTGCCTATAGTCCATCTGATAGAGGCGTTTTCTCATTTGAGGTACCTCTTCCTAGATAACTCTAGCCTGTATCAAGTTGACAAAGACAAACTAAACAGGACATATTTTTGTTTGAATTATTTTATTTGAATTAGAAACAAGATTGTTTTACATGTCAATTCCAGTTCCCTCTCCCTCCCCTCCTCCCCTCCTCCCCTGCCTCCCCAACTAACACCCAACCTATCCCATACCCTTTCTGCTCCCCAGAGAGGGTGAGGCCTTCCATAGGGCATCTTCAGAGTCTGTCATATCCTTTGGGATAGGGCCTAGGCCCATCCTGTGTGTATAGGCTCAGGGAGTATCCCTCTATGTGAGATGGGCTCCCGAAGTCCATTCCTATATTAGGGATAAGAACTGATCCACTAAAAGAGGCCCTATAGTTTTCAGAGGTCTCCTCACTGACACCCATGTTCGTGGGGTCTGGATCAGTCCCATGATGGTTTCCCAGCTATCAGTCTGCGAACCAAGAGCTCTCTCCCTTGTTCAGGTCAGCTGTTTCCATGAGTTTCACCAGCCTGGTCTGGACCCCTTTGCTCATCACTCGTCCTTCTCTGCAACTGGATTCCAGTTCAGTACAGAGTTTAGCTGTGAGTGTCTGCTTCTACTTCCACCAGCTGCTGGATGAAGACTATAGGATGGGATATAAGTTAGTCTTCAATCTCATTATCAGAGGAGGGCATTTAAGGTAGCCTCTCCTCTGTTGCGTAGATTGTTAGTTGGTGTCGTCTTTGTAGGTCTCCAGACATTTCTCTAGTGCCTGATTTCTCCTTAAACCTATAATGTCTCCCTCTATTATGTTATCTCTTATCTTGCTCTCTTCTATTCTTCCCCCATCTCAACCTTCCTGTTCCCTCCTGTCCTCCTCACCCCAGCTCTTCTCTGCTTCTCATTCTCCTAGCTCCTTTTCCTCTCCCCCCATGTTCCCAATTTGCTCAGGAGATCTTGTCCCTTTCCCCTTCTCTGGGGGACCAAGTATGTATCACTTAGACTCCTCATTGTTTCTTAGCTTCTCTGGCAGTGTGGTTGTAGGCTGGTAATACTTTGCTCTATGTCTAGAATACATATATGAGTGAGTACATACCACGCTTGTCTTTTTGTGACTGGGTTACCTCACTCAGAATGATTTCTTCTATTTCCATCCATTTGCCTGTGAATTTCAAGATTCCATTGTTTTTCTTTCTTTTTCCACTGAGTAGTACTCCTTTTTGTAGATGTACCACATTTTCTCTATCCATTCTTCAGTTGAGGGGCATCTAAGTTGCTTCCAGGTTCTGGCTATTACAAATAACGCTGTGATGAACATCGTTGAACAGATGTCCTTGTTGTATGAATGCACTTCTTTGGGGTATATGCCTAAGAATGGAATTGCTGGATCTTGTGGTAGACTGATTCCCATTTTTCTGAGGAATTGCCATACTGATTTCCAAAGTAAACCAGGACATCTTACAGCTAACTTTTTGTGCTAAGTCTTTGGTTTCAAGATCAGGGTAATATTGGCATAATATAATGATTTTTTTTTTATTTTATGGAATAAGATGGGAAATTTTGGCATTAGTTCTTTTAAGGTCTAGAAGAATTCTGTGCTGAATTCATCAGCCCTGAGTTTTTTATAGTCAGGAAGTTTTTTACTTCTATCTCATTTATTGTTGTGGGTCCATTTAAATTATTTATCTCATTTGATTTAAATTTGGTAGGTCAGATACATCTAGAAATTCACTCATTCATTTTAGATCTCCCAGTTTAGTGTCCTTATGATTCTCTGTATTTTCTTACTTTTTAAGCTCTCCTTTTTAATCTCTAATTTTATTGGTTTGGGTTGTTATTATTTTGTGATATCTCAATTTTTTTATAACAGCCTTCATTGTGCCCCATTGATTTTGGAATATTGTGCTTTAATATTTATTCAGTTCTTAGAGTTTCTACATTTCTTTGTGATTTCTTCCTTGACCCAGTTCTCATCCAGTACCATGCTGTTTGTGTGATTTCTCTAGTTTCTATCATTATTGATAGCCAATTTTATCCCACTGTGGTCAGAATGTGGGATGTTATTTCAATTTTCTTATATTTGTTGAGACTTGGCTCCTTTCCTGATATGTCATCAATTTTGCAGAAAGTTCTATACACTGTTGAGAATAATGTGTATTCTTTATTGTGAATGTGTAAAGTTCTGTAGCTGTCATGTCCATTTGATTTATGATTTTATTTAACTACAGTCTTTCTCTGTTCATCTTTTATCCAGATAATCTGCCTATTGTTGAGAGTAGGGTATTGAAGTCACACACTATCACTGTGTTGAGGTTAATCTGTATTCTCAGATATAACAGTATTTCCTTTATGAAAATGGGTAAAACATTTTTGTTGTATATATGTTTAGTATTTTAACATCCTCTCAGTATATTGTTCCTATAATTAGTATAATGTAACTCTCTATTTTGACTAGTTTGAGTTTGAGACTATTGTATTAAAGATTAGAATAGTTGTGTCAGGTTGATTCTTGCTTCTATTTCTATTGAGTGTCTTTTGGGGGGAATTAAGTACATTAATACTGAGTTAATACAAATAATGTGTATTAATAACTGTCCTTCTTCTGTTTGTGTTGTATTTTCTTTTCATTAACTGTTTTGAACATCATTCCCTGTGGCCTCTTGGATATGTTTATACTTGTCATCAAACTGAAGTAGTCCTTTCAGTGTCCTGTGTAGAGCTGTCTTGGTGATTATAAATTTCATTAATAGGTTTCAGCAGAGAACTTTTTTTCTGTCCTTCAATTTTAATAGATAGTTTTGCTGAATATAATATTCTAGGTTGATAAATTTTGTTTAGAATTCAGAATATATATTTCCAGGTATTTCTGTCTTTCAAGGTTTCTGTCAAAAAATCAGGGGTCATTCTCATGGACCTGCCCTTATAACTGATATGATCTTTTCTTTCAACTTTTAGTCCCCTTTTTTATTCTGTGCTTTTACTATTTTAGCTATCTTATGCTTGGGAAAGCATCTTTTTTTGGATATCTCCATTTGGAGTTCAGTATGGACATTTTTTCTTTTGTTTTTTTCATTATTTAAAATTCATTTTTCATTTTACATACAAACCCCAGTTCCCCATCTCCTGTTCCCCACCTAACCACTTCCCACTGTCTACCCACTTCTCAGTGGAGGTAAGGTCTTCCTTGGGGAGCCAACAAAGTCTGGAATACTAAGTTGAGGCAGAGCCAAGCCAGCGCCCCCCCCCCGCGCCAATATCAAGGCTGAGCAAGTTATCCCACCATAGGGAAAGGGCTCCAAAAAGCCAGTTCATATACCCAGGATAGGTCCCAGTGCCACAGTCAGCCCCTTCGCCAACAGTTCAAACCAAATAACTGTCAACCACATTCAAATAGCCTAGTTCTGTCCTATGCAGGCTCCCCAGCTGTCATTCCATCATCCCCGAGATCCAACTAGTTCAGATCAGTTGTCTCTAGATTTCCCCATCATGGTCTTGACCCCCCTTGCTCATATGATCCCTCCTCACACTCTTCAGCTGACCTCCAGGAGCTCAGCCTAGTGTTTGGCTGTGAGACATTTCATCTGCTTTCATCAGTTCCAGGATGTAGTTTCTATGATGATAATTAGGGTAGCCACTAATCTAGTTATTTTGGAAGGCCAGTTCATGCGCCCTCTCCACTGTTGCTAGGAGTCTCAGCTGAGGTCATTTTGCAGATTTGTGGTAATTTCCCTAGCACCAGATTTCTCCATAAGCCCATAATGGCTCCCTCTATCAAGATATCTTTCATTGTTCTCCCCTCTTCCAGCCCTCCTCCAAATCCTTCTTGATCCCTCATGTTTACCTCCCTACTCCCTTCATCTCCAGTTTCTTTCCACCCTGCCCTTCCCTCTTAACTCAGAAATACTATCTTACCTGTCAGATGGCTAAGAACAAAAATACTGATAACACCTTACGCTGGAAAGGATGTGGAGTAAGTGGAACACTTCTCCGTTGCTGGTGGGAGTGCAAACTTGTACAGCCACTTTGGAAATCAGCATGGCAGTTTCTCAGAAAATTGGGAATCAATCTACCTCAAGTCCCAGCAATAGCACTTTTGGGCACATACCCAAAGGATGCACACTCATACCACAAGACCATTTACTCAATTATGTAAATAGCAGCATTATTCATAATAGCCAGAATCTGAAAACCTAGATGCCCCTCAACCAAAGAATGGATAAGGAAATCATGGCACATTTACACAATGGAGTACTACTTAGAGGTGAAAAACAATGACATCTTGAAATTTGCAGGCAAAGAGACAGAACTGGAAATAAAAACATGCCTAGTGAGGTAACCCATGACCCAGAAAGACAAATATGGTATGTATTCACTCATAAGTGGATATTAGGAATAAAGCAAAAGATAACCAGACTACAGTCCACAACCCCAGAGAACCTAGGTAACAAAGAAGAGCCTAGAGAGACACACATAGATCCACCAAGGAAGGGGAAAAAGACAAGACCTCCTGAGTGAATTTTGAGTTCTTCAGAGGGACAGAGATTTAGATAAGTTCCCTTCCTAGCTGAGCAAGGGTCAATGCCTCAGGAAATTCCCTCAGGCTGCGGTTCATGTGGCGAACCACTGCTGATAGCAGTGGAGTTGAAGTGGCTGATTCAAAGTGCCTGGTGTAAAAGGCTGAACAATTTAAAAAGGTCAGATAGCCAAAATAAAGAAGTCAATTTAAGATATGGAAGTAGGGATGGAATTTCTGAGTAAAATATAAACTGAAATGCTCTAGGAAATGAAAAACTTATTAAGCAAAATAAAAGCCTCAGTGGAAGTCGTCACCAATATAATGGCTTATGTTGAAAGGGTTAAAGGTCAACAACAAATTGTAGCAGAATTAGGAATGGAAACGTGGAGAATTCTGGGATATCATGAAAAGACCTAAACTTCTGGTTATAGGTACAGAAGAAGGAGAAGTACACCCTAGCAAAGGCATAGGGAATAATTTCAAGAAAGTCATAGAAGAAAATTTCTTAAAACAAGAGTAAAGAATGTCCACACAGAACTCCAAATATTCATAGCAGCATTATTTGTAATATCCAGAACCTGGAAACAACCTAGATGCCCCTCAACTAAAGAATGGATAAAGAAAAATGTGGTATTTATACAATGGAGTATTACTCAGAGATAAATAAAAGTGACATCTTGAAATTTGCAGGCAAATGGATATAACTAGAAAAAAAAGACATGCTGAGTGAGGTAACCCAGAACCAGAAAGACAAACACGGGATGTACTCACTCATAAGTGAATATTGGGTGTAAAGCAAAGGATAACCAGTCTACAATCCACAGAAAAGGAAAACAGTTAAGGTCTCCTGGATAAACTGAGAGGGAAGAGTAGAAGGGAGGGAATGGAAGATGGGAACATGAGGGATTAAGAAGAAGGACAGAGAGGGAAATCAAAGAAAGAATTATCTTGATAGATGGAGCCATTATGGGATTAGCAAGAAACCTGGCACTATGGAAATCCCCAGGTATTCACAAGGATGATTCCAGATACAACTCTAAGCAATAGTGTAGAGGGTGTATAAATTGGTCTCCCCCTGAAATCAGATTGAGGCCTACCATAATTGGCATCATAGAGCTTCATCCTGTAACTAATGGAAGCAGATTCAGAGATGCACAACTAATCAATGGGCTGAGCTTCTGGAGTCCCGTCAAAGAGAGGAAGGAGCAATAATTTAAGTAAAGGGATCAAGACAGAATTGGGAAACCCCTAAGAAACAGCTGGCCTGAACTAGTGGGAGCTCACTGTCTCTGGGCTGACAGCTGGGGAACATGCACAGGACCCAAAACTAGGCCCCCTGTATATAGGTGACATTGGGTGGCCTGGGCAATTTATTTCTGAACTGGCTTTTTACAATCCATTTCATATGAAGAGATACCTTGCTCAGAACATAGGAGGGAGGGCCTTTGGTCCTGCCTCAAAGTAGTGATGAAACAGACTTCTTTGACTCCCCATGGGAGGTCTACCCTTGCTGAGGAGCAAAGTGGGAGATGAGGGGAAGGTTGGGGGAGCAGGAGGAGGGGAGAGAGGTGGAACTGGGAGTAGTATGTAAAAAATAAATATATTTTAACATTCAAAAATAACAACTCAAGATTCAAAGATTGATGTGGAATTCAGCTCCTCAGAGAGGCTGAATAACAAGTATGTTACCTCCTCTCCTTCTCACCCTTGTGCTTCTCCTCAACTCTTCTTAAAACCCCCTCTCCATCTTACTCTTCCCTACAACTTCCTGTCAGCTAGTCGCTGACCCAGCCTCCTGACTGCAGGTGAATTTTATTTAACCAAACACATCTTTGCATTATGAAACAAATGTTTCAGAGCATAAAAAAGTAACACACCTTAAAATAATATTCTACAACACTCATTTATTTGCTTTTGTTCTACTGCAGTATATTCATGTGTTCTTTGAACTGTTTGAATAGAGTTATAATCATTCTTTTCAATTCTTCATCTGGTTATTTTTCCACGTCATTTTTATTAGGTGTACTTATTATGGGATTATTGATTTATAGAGAAGTCATGCTGTAGTGATGTTATTTTTCCTTTCAGTTTTTTGAGAAGGGATTTCTCTTCACAACCCTGGCAGTCCAGGAACTTGCTTGTTCACCAGGTTAGCCTTGAACTTAGAGATCTACAAGCTTCTGCCTCCTGCCTGGTGTGATTAAAGACAATCACTGCTACATCCTGATGTCTAAGTTTTTCTGTTTTGTTTTGTATTTTATATCATTTTTGTGCAGAAATGTGAGCATTTAGAATTAACTTGTTGATTGGATCTTTTAATCTTTCTTTTGTGTTTTTTTCAACTCTGCCCACCTTTGTTCGCCTTTATGATCACTGAATGACTAAGTCCTAGTAAAGTTAAAGTGTCCTTTTCTTCCATGGGACCGATATTTAGGAAGGAGGCTGTATCTCAACTCTTCTTCTGATCAGATATTGCCTGCCAGATATTCTCCAGCCTGGAGGTGAGTTTGTGGATCATTTCACATACCTGTGAGACTTACTCAGAACTAGACCCAGTCTCTACCCTGGATCCTCAGCAACCACCTGAGCTTCTAGGGTATGTGCAATTTCACACTTGCCTGTGGACCTACCTAACCTGAAGTTAAACCGGGCTGCCACCCTTCTTCCAAAGAGTGTGTTATACTCTCCAAGTTCAGATAGGCCTTACCTAGGTCTAGGATTGGTCTTTTTGTATGATCCCAGATTTAGCTTGCTAATATTTTGCTCAGGTGTTTCCCCTGCCTATGATCGTAACAATTAGTCTGTAGTTTACTCTTGGTACTATCTTTGTCTTGCTTTCTTAATGGTGTAACATTATTATTATGAAATGAAATAGGAAGTTGTCCCTATTCTTTCCATAAGCTATATGTGAAAGATTGATGTTAGATCTTTAAACATTTCATAGACTTCCCTATTAAAACAAAATGGTCCTGGGATATTGTTTGACTTTCAATATCTTTACTTGTCAATTCTGATTTTTTAAAATTATTTTTAGTAAATTTAAGTAATTTGTGTCTGTATAATAATTTCTTGAGTAGGCAATTAAAGTTGCCACTTATTTGAATAAATCCACAACTTTATAAATGCTTAGGGAACAGAGAAGGGCAAGTTTCATGTAACAGAGGTTAAACCAGAGAAATACTGTTGTTATTTGGAAGAAGTTTTCTTTAGCTGGAAGTAATTTTCCGTTCCTGATATTTGTGAGCTAGCCTTTTTCAACTGGAATGTCACAAGCCTCATTGCTCTGGATTATTAAAAGTTATTGATGATTTGGAGCCAAAGATGACCTTTTTGTTTTCCAAGAAAATGTCTGGTACCCCATTGTTGAAAATTTTCTACAGAATACAAAATCCCTTAGCTTCCTAAGTACTTTGGGGACAGTTAAAATTATAAGAGATGAAGTAACATTGTTTGTCAGCTGCTGTTACTCCAGTTCGCCATGTTGTGATTTGGTAGAAGGATTTTGTCTTAGAGAATTTTTGCCCATCAAATTACCTCTAGTATCATGTATCTTTGAGTTCTCTTCACTTTTGAAATCACAAATACAAGGGAATAACCTATTCACTCTATATTATAGAACAATTTTAATCTCCTTCTCTTGGAAGATTTCTCATTTGTAAGTAGCCATTTTTCTCACAGTTCAGTTGTTATCAACATTTCAGGAGGATTTTCAATAATATTTTTATTTAGTCTTGTTAAGACAAATTAATAGTCATATACCTTTATGGAGTAAAATATGGTGGTATTCATGAATCATATCAAGCTAATAAGAACTTATTTCTCATCAAATGTTAATCATTTTCATGTGTTGGAAACACTGATACTTATCTTTTACAGTAAGTTTGACTTCTAATGTAGATGTTTATAAATAATAGCTAGCCTACTATGGTATAAAAAAAAACAACTAATTCTTTGTATATAACTCTTTTAAGGAACCCAAATATATGGGACAGTAATACATTATCTTCATTCCAAGTAGATGAAGCTTGCCCTACGGGTGCAGTATCCCTGCCCCCATTAAGCTCTGATGCAAGGACAAAAAAGACTAGGGATGCACTCAACATACCAACATTATCTCACAAATTTTCAAATGACATTATCCTGGTCACATCTGTTGGTCACTTCCTCCAATTGTTTAACAGATCATAATCATTCAGTTATAGAGCAAAACAGAGATAGGGAAACAAAGCAAAATCAAACCTGTTTGTCTGTCTTATGGTAGTTAAGAAGAAATATTTTATTTTCCCTTTCATCCCTGGATTTAGGAAACTGAGACAGGATTGTGAATTTGACACCAGCCTTAGTTTCATGGTAATACTATACATCCCAAGTATTTTTAATTTTTAAAAAAGGAAAAAGTATCAGTGTGCTTAATCAGAGCTAATTGAATATTTTGGAGTTTTTGATGACTAATGTATCATAAATTTCCCAACCTGTTTCATGTGTCAATTTAGGCTCTTTCCAACTTTCATTCTTTTTTAAACACATCATGCTTTCTGCCTGGAACGCCCTCCAATGCTTTGTTTACTTAGAAAAAAGTCTGCTTTTATTAAGAATACTCTTTCTGTGAAATAAAACTTCTACGAAAATTTTTAACTTAGGATTTTAACATTTGTTAGTTGTTAAATTTTCTTTTGCAGATTATTATCCTGTCATTTTTATCTTCTGATGTATTGTGTACCAACTGCTACCACTTTGCCCAGTTTTTTATATCTTTTATTTGGTCCTATCAAAATTTGATCATCTACATTTCCATATTTGCATATCTCATTAAATATTTACCGAATGCTTATTGCTTTGCAAATAGAATTAAATTTAAATCTTACAGTAGATCAATGTGCTGTCTCCATTTCACAGAAGGCTAAATTCATATCTGAAGAAGTCAAGTAGTTTCTACCAAGTTTCAGCTAGCAAGAGACAGAGAAAGTCTTGAACACAAATCTACCAAGCTACCATGTTCCACTTCTTACTGACCATAGTATACTGACCCTTCTCTCTTTCTGTATTTTTTCACTGATTCTTCTCTGAGTGTTTTATTAATCCTCAGGAGCATTTGTGGAGCTTCTCTAGAATCAGAAATTAATTTTAGTTTCTTAGTGTTTGGGGTCCATTGTGACATAGCTTCTTAGGGGAACATTATTTAATACAATCCTTGGGAAAAGCATGAGAACATGGAGAAATAAAACTGTGAAATAAACGTGGGGTGCAGGCTCTTAAACCCTTGTCCCAGTCATTAGTGCATATATTCTTAGTGGAATTGCCAGTGACTTGTAATGAAGATAATATAATTTCGTTTATCTTAATGCTGTCATACAGTTCAACATTACTTTAGTAGGGCTGAACTTAAGCTCCTCTTTCTGACTCCTCTCTTCCCTTCTCTTCCTCTCTTCTTTCTTTACTTTCTCTTCTCTAATTTCTCCTCTTCCCTCTCTTTCTTCTCATCATTCTTACTCTCTCTTTCCTCCTTTTGTGTCTTCCTTTTTCTCACTTCCCCCCTTCTCCAATTTTAATCTTGTCAAGAAGCATATCAGTGTTTTTATGAGTTGCACAGTACACTGGAATCATCTTGGTTAGTGGCTTTGGGAAATCAAATCAGAACAACAGTCCAGAATGAAAGTACAAAGAGGATGTGAGTCTGAGTTTCACATTCAATTTTAGTTGGTTTTATACTTTTAAATTATATAGGAAAATACTGAATAATTTGATTAAATCTCCTTATTGTGAAGCACTTGATAAGATAAGTAAACAACATTGAATGCTCACTAAGTGTTATACAATGAAAGCTCTCAGCCATCACTTCATCCTTAATCAGCTTTTCTTGAGTTCCTCATGCTTCCAGGAGAATGTTCACCTTGCTTATGATTTAACCATTAAATGACATTTTCTAGATACTTCTCATGTCTTCTGTTAGTTGTCACAGATCTGCAAAGATGAATTTATACGCTTCATTTTTTAAGGAAGACAAAGAATCAGAAAAGTTATGCTGTTAGCCCCAGTTGTAATATTTGACAGTACTAGGTGGAAATTCTGAGACTTGCAAGCCCCACCTTCTAACTCCTAGTTCTTGTACTTCTAGCACATCATGCTGTTTTCCCTAGTTACAAATACCAAGGACAACTAATGGCATTTACCATGTGTGCCTATTAGCTTCTTACTATCTGGATAGTCATTTATCAGGTGATTACTGAGTTCATCCCTAGCAGTCTTCCATTCACGCTGAGGCGTAGAGGAAATTACTGTCATTGCACAGGCCCCTCCATAAGCCTCAAGACATAAGCCATGACCTAGACATTCTTCTTCGTTCCAAAGTCCTGATGTATTCTCATATATTTGTAATAGCTCTCCTTCATCTGCACCTACATTATCTCCTACTCGACTACAAGCATCTAAATGGCAGGAACTTTTAGTGTCTCTTTCTCCCCTACAGATATTAGTCATCTTCAACAAGCTTGTTTTAATTGACTAATTGAAATTTGGTATCAAAATAAAAATTTTTGAACTTTTAAAAAGAGTAGTTTCCCTAATCCCTCAGTGTGGTGAACAGGTAACACACCTGCTGTGAATAGAGACTATAGATTGGGTACTAGGGTGTGCTTGGAGCCACTTTTGTTTCTCACTGAATTTTTAAAGACTAATATTTTTATTATGTGTATGGGTGTATCTACTGAAGTCCAGAGAGAGGAATGGACTTTAACCCAAGATAATACAGATAGTTGTAACAAAACTGGGTAACTCTGAAAGGTTAAATAGTAAAAAGTAACCCCCACAATTCCACAGCAATGTAATCTGTCTCAAAGTAACCATTATTCATCAACTTCTGTATGTTTCTTCAGATGTTGCATACATTTATGAGCATAAGCAAAAACACAACAATTTTATTTACTGAATTAATATTTCGTATATTTTCAAAAATTTACAGTAGATCTTGGAGACTATTCCTAATTGTTCTATATAAAATTGGTTTTAATAGGTGAATTGTTACATAATAATTTAACTATTCATGTGTTGATAGGTATACATGCTGTTGTTAATCTTGTGCTGTAAAAACAATGTTGTAATGAATGTCTGTATATGCATGTCATACATGTGAAAAACATGTCCCAAGTCAAAGAATGTGTATGCATTTTTAATTTAAAATAATTTGTTCAATTATACTTCATGAAGATTGTAAGATTTTCCAAGAAAATTTAGATTTAATGAAATTGATAAATTATAATTATTGACCATTTTACTCAAAGATTATCTTAGACATAAGGAATTATTCAACCCCAAAGTTCTTTAAGTGATTAATCTCTGCTGTACATTTAAATGAGAATTCAGTTGAAATGCGTGTAGTGAGTACACTCATATCCAGAAACACATCAACTGGGTAGAACATGTAAAGATGGCAACATGTTTTTAAAGTGATCCTAATAATATAAACAAATCCCAGAGGTGCAACTTTGACAAAAGTGTAGAGAGAAAAATACAAAGGGGTCAGATCCCGAGAGGAGGAAGTAAGGCAGAACCTTATTTATTTTTAAGTTAATAATATAAACTTATTGTCCCCTCTTTATATGAGTTCTGCCTTTGCTACAGCTCAGATTGTGTGTCTAGACCAATCTACACTATTGCACAAATTCAAGAGCAGTAAACTTGTACAAAAGACTATGAGTCAACTGAATTTGAAGAACTTTTCAAATACTGTTCAACTGAGTGTTGACACTAGAGGTTCTAGGGTGTATTCCTATTGTATCTATTGCAAGTCATGCTGAGAAGAGATGAGACTCATAGAAGTAGTGACACTGACTGAAGAGAACAAAATTTCATTTGGACAGGAGATAGAAACTTCAGTGACCTACTGCACATCATGGTGACCAGAACTAATAACTCCACACGTTAATGTTTTAAAATACTAAAAGGATAGATTTATAATATTCTTGCTGCAAAAGAAATAGTTCAGCCGGGCATTGGTGGCACATGCCTTTAATCCCAGCACTCGGGAGGCAGAGGCAGGTGGATCTCTGTGAGTTCAAGGCCAGCCTGATCTCCAGAGCCACTGCCAGGATAGGCTCCAAAGCTACACAGAGAAACCCTGTCTCGAAAAACCAAAAAAAGATATAGTCCGGTAATGCAATGGATATGTTAATTACTTTGTTTTAATCATTTTATAATACAGGTATATATCAAAACATTACATCATGCCCCACTAATAATGATATATACAATTATTTCTCAAAGTTTCAGGGAAAAAAATCTGAGTAGATGAGCTCTGGGGATTTAAGAATTAAAATGGCAACTAGTAAAATACACTATTTGTTAAAATCATTTTTGTTGTTTTAACAGGCCAGTATACCTAAAAACATATTTCTAAGTTACACAAAAGCAATTGATATTATCATTAATAACTGCAAAGTGTTCCTTTTATGAATATGGAATGATTTTATTAATCTCCTAATAGTTGACAATTAACTATTTCAATCTTACTGTTTAAATAATGCTACAATCAACTCCTTTTTGCAGATATAATTATTGCTAGAAGTTATATTTTAGCACAAAATTATGTATGTTCTTACTTATTTAAAATATCCAACAAATATATCCCTCACCAACACTTAGCATTTAACTGGATATGCAATCTAGCATGTAAAAATGATATTTAATTTGTCTTTCTGTTATTTTAGGGAATTTGACCAATTTTCATATATGTAGTGGTTATTTTCATTTCTTCTTATAATTGCCTACTCATTCTGTTTCCTACTTTTCTATTGTATAGTTTTTTATATTTTATCAAACATATAGAAAATTAAAAATAAACTACAAGAAATTCAATAGTTCAATTATCAATGACCTAGTGAAATAGCCACAGTTCTCAAAAGAGGACATTGAAATGGTCAGTTGACATTTCAAAAAATTTTCTCCTTTCCTAGTCATCAGAGACATGCAAATTAAAGCTACATTGAGATTCCATCTCATCCCAATCAGGATGACAGTCATTAAGAAAACAAAATCATGTGCTTGCAGGAATTTGTACAAAAGAGGATACTTATATAATGTAGGTTAAAATGTCACCTCATCCAACAAGTATGGAAACCAATATGGAGTTTCCTCAAACAACCAAAAACAAGTCTACCATATGATCCAGATATACTATCCCTGTATAGTTAGCAAAACTTTCTAAACAATATATTACAAATAGGCACATTCCTATTTATTGCAGCACATTCACAATGGGTAAGTTCTGGAATTAAGCTGGGTATCCAACAACCAAAGAGGGGATAAAAAATGTCATAGACACAATGGAATTTTTAACATAAAAATTGAAGTTTTCTTATTTGCAGGAATATGGATGCACTTGAAGATAACTACGTGAATTACATCGTTTTGCTCATTTGTGGGTCCCAGAGTTTATATTGTTACATAAAATGATTAACCAGTTATTCTAGAACCATATAGTGAATAATTTATAATTCACTAAATTAGAATGATGTATTATATAGGTTATATATTTTCTTGTTTCTTTTACAAGTTGACATGTCTGAAGCCAGTATCAAGTTATTAATTATTATTGTCGTGTCTTAAAAATAATTTAAATGCCTGTTAGAGAAAATCGTACTATTCTTCTTTTCAAAAAATATAATAACATTATCATATA
This sequence comes from Cricetulus griseus, assembly GCF_003668045.3. NCBI lineage: Eukaryota > Metazoa > Chordata > Mammalia > Rodentia > Cricetidae > Cricetulus > Cricetulus griseus. Next base: position 72,131,318 of record NC_048604.1, on the reverse strand, counting down.
TTATATTCCTCTAGACACATTTTGGCAGTATTTTGTTTACATACTTTTAATTTTTTTTTGATTTTTTTATTAGTTCAAATTAGGAACAAGCTTGTTTCACTTGTGAATCCCTTCTCCCTCTCCCTCCCCTAACTCCCACCCCACCTCCACCACCCCCGACTTACCCCCCACCCCAACCACTCTCCACTCCCCAGGCAGGGTAGGGCCCTCCCTCGATGGAGGCATCCCAAAGTCCACCACATCATCCTGGACCGGGCCTAGGCCCTCCTCCATATGTCCAGGCCAAGATTGCATTCCTTCAGATGGGATGGGCTCTTAAAGCCCCTTCTTACACCATGCAAAAATACTAATCCACTACCAGGGGACCCCTATAGTGCAGAGGCCTCCTCATTGACATCCATTTTCAGGGGTCAGGATCAGTTCTGTACTGGCCTCCCAGACAGTAGTCAGGGGTCGATGTGCTCCCCCTTGTTCAGGCCAGCTGTTTCTGTGGGTTTCACCAGCCCAGTACTGACCCTTTTGATCCTCTCTCTCTCCAACTAAGTTCCAGAGTTCAGTTCAGTGTATATCTGTGGATGTCTGTCTCTGCTTCCGTCAGCCACTGGATGAGGGCTCTAGGATGGCATAAAAACTAGTCATCAATCTCATTTTAGGGGAAGGGCATTTAGGTTAGCCTCTCCACCATTGCCTGTATTGTCAAATCGTGTCATCCTTGTAGGTCTCTGGAAATCTCCCTAGTGCCAGATCTCTCTTCGGACCTATAATGGTTCCCTCTGATATGGTATCTCTCATCCTGCTCTCCTCTATTCTTCCTCCAACTCAATATTTCTGCTCCTCCATTTCCTCTTCTTCTCTCCTCTTCTCCTGCTCTCATTCTGGCAGCTCCCTCTCCTCTACCCTCATTCTCCCAATTAGCTCATGAGATCCTGCCCTTTCCCGTTCTCTGGGGTCCATGCATTATTCTCTTAGAGTCCTTCTTGTTTCCTAGTTTCTTTAGTGTATAGGATTGTAGGCTGGTAATCCTTTGCTCTATGTATAAAATTCATATATGAGTGAGTACATACCATATTTGTCTTTTTGTGACTGAGTTACCTCACTCAGGATTGTTTCTTCTAGTTCCATCCATTTGCTTGTGAATTTCAAGATTCCGTTGCTTTTTTCTGCTGAGTAGTACTCCATTGTATAAAAATGTACCACATTTTCTCTATCCATTCTTCAGTTGAGGGGCATCTAGGTTGCTTCCTGGTTCTGGCTATTACAAACAATGCTGCTATGAACATGGTAGAACATGGCCTTGTTGTATGGGTGTGCATTATTTGGGTATATGCCCAAGAGAGGAATTGCAGGATCCTGAGGTAGACTGATTCCCATTTTTCTGAGCAACCGCTATACTGATTTCCAAAGTGGTCTTACAAATTCGCACTCCCACCAGCAATGGAGGAGTGTTCCTTTTTCTCCCCATCCTCTCCAGCATAGATGGTCATTGGTGTTTTTTTTTTTTACTTTAGCCATTCTGACAGGTGTGAGGTGGTACCAATGACAATCTATGCGGGAGAGTATGTGGAGAAAAAGGAACACTCCTCCATAGTTTTAAATTTATATACTTCTCTGGAAGAGAATGGAAATCTCTAAAATATTGTACGTTATCCTTGCCACCATACATCTTTCTATTTAATTCAGACCTCTTACATACCTCAATAATTTCTTTTATTTTGCCTTACAATTTCCATATTAAAATTCCCTATACATAGTACAACGCACTTTATTCTTCAATCTTTACTGTAGGTTAATGATGATGATAGGTCAACCCTTTCTTCATTTACATGATAAAATGACACTGATGGTTACCTCACCTACCTTACTCAAAATGGTGTGTTTTTTAAGTGGAAAGTATCTTAATTAGACATTGATGTGAAGTCAAACTGGGTGGAAACATTGTGAGTCTGGCAGAAAAGAACAGAAACAGGGATGCTGTGAGGGAAAAAATGTCTTGTCACATGGTCGCAGTTCCTGCTGCAGTATGGAATCATAATCAAGATTTGTTATTAAAAACAGAGTATGACCAGAAAGAAAATATAGAGCATCAGCCAGTCAGTAGTTTCAGAGCCAACATGCATGCAGAGTACTTCATGTCAATTATATGGCCGTGCTGAGTGTTACAAAGCATTGAAATGAGTGTTCTCTTTGCAGTTCTACAGTGTATTCTTATATGCTTTACTATGAAAAAGAATGTATTTTGCCAATCATTTCACGATGACTTTTTGTAAGAACTTGATAATAGATTGCTAATAAAATTTTGCTATTGAAAAGTAAACAGTATCAAAGAGTGGAGTTTAATGTTTAGTCTCTGATGAGCAGGAGCTGAATAGGTATTTATATTATCTGTGCTAATTGTTCAGCCACCTAGACTACAACATGAAAATATATGACCTTCTAAAACTAAATTGATGCAAGTTTAGATCTCACTTACAATTCCTCTGTAAACTGAAAATACAGTAGTAGACTATAAACAAACTGGAAAATGATATCTGACATGCTTAGAATGCTTTTTCTTCCCACTATAATCATTCACAGAACATCTTCATTGTGTGAAGTTTTCTGCCACCAATTTGTTGGGGCTTGGTGCATCTCTCTATATATGTTCATTTCATAACTTAAGACAGTAATACATTTCCTGGAAAAAGTGTCTCTTAACAGAGTCCAGAAATATTACAAAATGAATCACAATTCAAGAAAACTTGGGAAAAACATTTTGCCAGTATGTTACAGATTTGTATAGAGGAGTAAGCTTTATGTGACCTAACATTATTTTAAATTATTTCTCATTCATTAGTTCATTAGTTTAATAGTCTTAGGGAAAACCAAGGATGTAATGCTAAGCAGGTCAATAGTCCTGAACAACATAGATGAAAGAACACCTTTAACAAACACCATAAAAGTCAATCAGCACCAAATTTAAAAATATCCATTATTATCAGAAATGATTTATTGCTGGGATCCAAGGCTGGTTCAATATACATAAATGAAGAAATACAGCTCACCACATCAACAAAATGAAAAATAAAAATCATATGGTCATTTCAGCAAAGATATAAAAAGCATTTGACAGAATTTATCTCTTGATAAATATCCTGAATATACTAGATAATGTTCCCTTAGCAGAAATCAAAGGTCATATTTGTAAGCCTATAATTAATATCATACTTATGACCTAGAAAAAAGACAAAGATGTGCATTGGCTACTACTGCTCAATGTAATGCTGGAAGGCAGAATCTGTTTCATCATAACGACCCTTAATTTTGTTATCATAGAAAGGGGTATATGATAATTCTGTTACAAGTACTTTGCTCAAATTATTACTAAACTTGTAAGCAAACCAAATATATAGACATGTCATTATTTGATATAGAACCCTGAAAAGTTTAGCCATACAGCGAAACAGAATAAATAATAAAGAATAGACCTTTAAAAGACTATTTTCTTCCATCTTGTTTTTTCCCTAATCCACAATGTACAGAGTACTTGAGGATGTATTTTGAACTATTTTGGTGGTGACTGTTTAGTTATGTATCTCTATGTTCTGCATGCATGCATGTTAATCAAGGGCCTAGTATGTGTTGGGCTGGTATGGGGAGTAATGTAACAAAAGCAAAGCACTAAGCAAATCACATGTTTTGGACGACATCTGCCTTTGAGGATCTCTTATCCTGAACAGAGGGAGGTTAGTTTCTCTGTACAACTATGAGGACTCAAGTTGTACATGGTTGTGGGTTTTTTCCCTCTACTGATTTAAGAGGACTTCCTTTTGCACTCTCTGATTTATAACACAAAGTGTGGGTTTTATTTTTGGCTTTTACAACTTACAAGTTTGAGAATGTCATCACTAACAATGTAAAAACTGTTAGGGATAACATGAAAAAAATAGTGTACTGCTTTTTAAAAGCATCTAATTAGCTAAAGTATGAATCTATGCATGATTACAGGTGTCAGTAGGAAGATGCATTGACTAAGCCAACATCTATTCTGTGCCAAGCTAACAGAGTGATAATTTTCACAACTGGTCATTTTCTCAAGGGCACTCTTGGTTTGTAGTCAAGCTAAAACACCTTGTTTCTGAAATCAGTAAACAGTTCTAATAATTGAAGTATTAGCAAGATCTGAATTGCTAATATCTATTAAAACATCTATGAAAGACAAGTAACATAGCACAGAATTAAACCACATTCTTTTTTATTTAAAAAATATCGTTCGTGCCAGGCAATGATGACACACACACGACTTTAATCCCAGTACTTGGGAGTCAAGGCAGGTGGATCTCTGTGAGTTCAAGACCAGCCTGGTCTACAAGAGATAGTTCCAGGACAGGATCCAAATCTACATAGGGAAACCCTGTCTCGAAAGAACCAAACAAAAATTATTTTTCAGCCAGGCAGTAGTGGCACACGTCTTTAATTCTAGCACTCAGGAGATCAGAGCCATTCAGATCTCTGTGAGTTGGAGGCCAGCCTGGTCTACAGATAAACTTCCTGGACAGACTCCGAAGTTACACAAAGAAACAAAACCTAAAATAAAGGTTTCATTTTACATACCAACCCCAGTTCCCTATTCCTCCCCTTTTTCTACATTCCCCTTCCCCCTTCCTATGCCCTCATCCACTCCTCTTAGGAGGTAAAGCCTTGCTTGAGAAGTCAACAAAGTCTGTCATATCAAGTTGAAGCAGGACCAAGCCCCTCCTCCTGTATCAAGGCTGAGCAAGTTATTCCACCATTGGGAATGGGCTCCAAAAAGCCAGTTCATGCCCCTGAGAGAGATCCTGGTGCCACTGCCAAGGTCTCCTCCCCCGACCCCCCAAAAAACAGATCAAGTCACATAATTCACCCACATTCAGAGGCTCTAGTTTGTCCCATGCAGTGGTTTAATTCTGTTTAATCCAATTGTTTGGGGCCATTGTCTCTCAATTTATAGTATATATTATTGTCCTTTTACCTATAAGTACTCAAGGGAAAGAAGCTCTGGGACACATTAACAGATCTACTATTACATTTTTCTCCCAGGGAAGCAGAAGTATCTATGTGCCAGCAGAAATGATTGCACCATTGATAAATTTCGGAGGAAAAATTGTCCATCTTGTCGACTCCGGAAATGCTATGAAGCAGGGATGACTCTAGGAGGTATGGATATTTTCTTCTTTTTTCTCCTTGTCCTTCTTCTGCTCACCTTCATCCTTTTTTAATAATTGCTTTAGACCTGATTTGCCTCTGTTAATGCTTCCAAGACTACCATATATGAAATAGATTTAGGCTAACTTTCTCATGGTGCCTTCTTTATTTGAACCCATGGCATTCAGATCTTTGGCATCTGACATAGGACCAGGAGGCATGAAGTAAGGATCAGAAACTAACAGAAGATGAATGATACTGTGCTTTTTGGATTCAGTTCCTCGGATGATATAATGATACTGACCTGATGCTGTTCAGTGATAGGGATTCGAGCACCAAGTAATCCAAACTGTCACAGGTGCAGGTTGAGCATGGCACAGGCAGGCTCTGAACACCTGGGACTATCTCTCCGCTAAGTGCTACATGTACTATAGAGACAGCCAACTGGAGTGGAAAGCAGCTTCTCTTGGATCCTGTGACTAAGGTACCAAACAGAGCCAATTTCCTATCCTGTGCCTCCCAGAAATCAGCAGGCTTTTTAATCATTTCCTTTTCTTTAGAAATCCACTCATCATTTCCAACAGCATTTTCCCAATGGCACAGTAGCTTCTTAGGAGATATAGCCCTTTCAAAGGTGACCCTCTATCATAAGTCTCTGTGTCCCATGAGCTTATGTCTACCATGAGCTCTGTCATCCTTCCAAAATGGCTTCATACTACTTGATTGACAGATATTTCCCCTCTCCTAATTCTTCCTAGCTTCATCTTCCCCATGCCAGAATCCACACTGCTGCTTGCTGCTTCCAAACAGATGTATCTTTCATGAGAAAAAGAAGCTCATTAGTCTACTTTGATTTAGAAACGGAACTCAAAGAAAAACAAATCTATTTCTGAGTGTCTAAAACTATAACCTTATATTTGATTACTCAGTACCAATTGTGGAAATTCAAATGACTGGAAGTCAGCCCACTTTTCTCCCATCTCAGGGCTAATTTAGAACAATTGTTATCTTTGGCTTTCCATAAGGCACTTAATGCCTATTCTGCCTATATATCATTGTAGATAAGTACATCCTCCCTCCTCACAGACCAGTAGTACTTTTAAACAGACCATAATACTACAAGCAAATTGTTTCAGGCTTGATCTGTTATAGTTTCAAAAGGAGCATCTCAAGTAATATGTAGTTCTCTCAGGCATCACAGGCAGAGGCACTGTGAGTTATTTTCCAGGCAACCACATCAAATGAGATTCAATATTTGAGAAAATCCAACCTCGTTTGTTCTTGTTTTGTCTACTCTAAGGATATCCTGTAGTTGTGATAGCAGTGGGAAAGAAACCACAAGATCATAAAGGTAGAAAGAATTCCAGGAAAGGTGACAGAGCGTGTGTTCTGATACACTCACCTCTCAATTATTTAACCTCCTGTGAATTATGCATAATACATGGTGGCTTCTAGGTTGAGGATCCTCTGCCTTGCCATCTTTTGAAAGTAACTGTAAGCCCATTTTGATACAAGTAAAATTTATAACAAGTATAAAATACTACTTGTTAAGACATTAGTTCCATGTCAGAGCCCGTATCCTCCATTAAGAAAAGAAAACAATGTAAAAAAAAGTTCTTCTGACATCATTACAGTGAACCTGTTTGGAAGAGATCTCTGCGTATAAATGAGATTTTTACAATAAAGTGTAGCACTCTGCCATAAATAAATAAGTCAAGAAATAAATTTGTGAGTTCAGTCACTGAAAGAGTGGTACAAAAAGCTGTTTGATTGGTTTACTAGAAACTGTAGTTAATTTGAGTGGGCATGCGGAATAGAATGCTGAATTGCTGTGGACAGTTTTCACCTCAGTTTCCTTCCCATGTTATATTACTGAATGTCACATATGTATAAGCAGCACATTGGGCACTAGAGGTTCAAGAAAACTAGAAGATAAATGCTCACAAAAATACAAGGATCTTTTTCGTTTGCTATGCAGGGAATTGAACCTACAGCCTTGGGTATAATAGGCAAGAATTGTATCATGGAGATAGTCGCCTAGCCAACTCATAGAAGGATTGTTGATGTTGTATAAATTTTTACCTTTGAAGTCACACAGACCTAGGCTAAAAGCCCAGATCTATCATTTACTACATGTCCCCTGTGAACTTCATTTTCATTGTCTGTAATTTACAGGTATCATCCTCGGAGTTACAGTTAGGAGAAAGTGCTAGACAAATGTGAGGAGTTATTATTACAATGAGGTCACCAGCATATTGGGTAGATGGAGGCTGTTCTTAGCACTTTCCAATGACTTTCTCCTTAATAATCAGCTTGGCTTGCCATGCAATATGTGATATGTAACAACAGTCAGTGGATCAAAAAATCACTTCTCATTACTTCATACTGAAAAGTGCCAGAGCATAAAAGTTTATATTAATGTTGAGGTACCAGGTCAGTGAAAACCGAAGTGTTTATTCTCTTAGACTTAAAGTATAACATTTGCACATTGCTGGAGTTAAAACTACACTCCCTAATTTTTGACATATCTTCTTCCAAGTTTATTGTTAACTTACAGTATCAGTATATAACACATTTTTATTCAAACAATGGAAAGATAAAAGAAAGCACCTTACAGTGGCCTTTGTGAATACATTGGAAATATCCTCTCATTTTCACAAGATTTGGGTTTTGGTTACCTTCAAGAAGAATTTACATAACTGGTTCCTTTTCTGTACTACTCACACTACAATTATGTAATATATAATAAAGCAACAGTTAAGAATGTTGTATTGTTCAAGTCTCTTCTCCTTCCTAGAGACTATTTTTTTCCTATGAAACTGGGAAGATCAGTTTTACCAACAACCCTTCTGCTGTTAAATTTTTGTGATCTGATGTCAAAAGCCACAAAGATAATATTATAAGATTATCAACTTTTTCTTCAATTGCCAGTCACCTGCTCATAGAAGTATTAATACAAGAGATGAATTTGCACAGTAATTTTAGCTGCCCCCATTCACACCTATGTAAGGTATATGCCAAAACCATACTCAATGACTAGAATGTTGAAAGAATGGAAGGCAAAGCAGTCGTTTTGAATTCTTGGAGAATATGGCATTCTACAGCTGATGTCTGCTTGCTCTCAACATCTTAGGATCTCCAGCATGGCTGTGTCTATAGTCTTCCATTTACTGATGATGGGTCCTCTTGAATTAATAAACACTTAATACATATAGCCTTTTCTTAATGTTTCCATGCTTACCTTCCTACCCCATTGCTTCTTTTCTTAGAAACTGTTGGTACTTATGAAACAGTCCCACAGGTGGAGAGTTCTCAGCGTGACCCTTCAGGCTCTTAAATGCTCATCAGTGGAAAAATATGTTTTTCTTTGTTCTTAATTAATGTTTGGCTGCTTTTGAAAAAAACGTGTGTCAAGAAGTCCTTACAAAAAGAATTGCTTAAAGAATTTAAATGTCTTGCCCATTTGTCCTTTTAAGAAAACACTTAACTGTCGGGATAAGGACCGTGCCTCCAGTTAATTGGTGGTGACTTTTATACAGTATGTAATTCACAATAATGCACAGACATCTCTTACTTTGTTTTGTACTTTACAAGAAACACTACCAGTTTCCAAAATGGAATCAGGAAGAAAGAGCCAGCCTTCCTGCCATCTTCTTTCCTGAACCTTGCCTTTGCTCACATTCCATTTGTCCTATTGTTGCCCTGGGCAACTATTATTTCTTTTTGTGTTCTGAGACTCTTAAGTTCTCAGTATGTAGTAAATAGCATGAACCTAAGTATCCCTTACCCTGAACCATGCCATGCTGCAGACTGTACAGGAATTTCAGGTAGCAGCTACCACCCACAAAAAAAGGGACCATGGAGAGCCAGAGCATGTGAGATTTGAAAAAATGTACATTTATTTCAAAGGTCATTTGAGCCTGTAATCCCAGTGTTTGTGAGGCTGAGAAAGGAATATCATAACTTTAAGGCTAGTTGGCCTACATAGTAAATTCCAGGACAGCTAGTACTATAGTGTGGGACATTCTCAATAAACAAGTAAACAAAAAGATTGAGAAGTTTCTTTACTTTTAGGAGATTGAACTTCTCCTCTAAGGATAAAATCTTAACATGTATGAAAGTTTTTAAAATGTGCATGGGTTCTGTAGTTAGGAAAGTAGTTCAGGGAACCCTGGCATAGTCTGATGCCATGATCAACGATAATTTCTAATGTTCAAGATAGTCCTTATGACAGATACCTCATCATTTCCCACCTCCAAGAGGAGTACAACATTGCTTCATCCATATTAGATATCCTAGATTCAAGAAAAAGATTTCAATGCTGAAACACTATTTATTTCATAGTTCTTTCTGTATTTTTAAAAAATTAATTGATGTGATTTCATCTCTCCCTGCACTCACTCATTTATATCTACATTTAATGAGTACCTATTGAGTGCTAAATATGTACCAGACTCTATGGGGAGGACAAGCCTAATATTAGAGATCTGAATGTATATTTTAAAATTTTTATAGGGACAAGGAGGTGGTTGAGTGGGTAAAGGCAATTGCTTCCAAACTCTACAACCCATATTTGATCTCTGGAACCTACATTGTGCAAGGAATTGCCCAACTTTCTCAGATTGTCCTCTGACCTGTTTCACACTCATACCCACGTGCACATGAGTGTATACATGCATATTCACACAATATACAAATAAATAAATAAATAAATATTTTTTTAAAAATCATGTCAAATAAGGGAGACAGTGATTATGGTTATACTTTAGTCTTGAGGTATAAGGGGAAAATTATTGGGAGAAGTTTAGTGAGATGCAAGGAACTGGGCATTTAAGTCTGTGAGACAGCTTGAATAAAGGCATAGGGACATAAAAACCAAGATGAGGCTTTAAAGAACAGCAAGTGATTTAACATGGCCAGAGATGGGAAAATAGGGAGGTAGGCTATGACCACATTGAAAGTGAACCCGATTTCAGACAGTTGAAGATATGTGGTTGCCAGACAAACATGACCACATATCATATTGTTAATTGTATATATGTTTTAAGAGAATTTTTGACAGCTTGAATGTTATATTGGGGGAGGCTTCCATCTTACAAATGCAGAGTATCAGGACATACAGAGAGAAAAAACCTTCTAGTATCAAATTTTGCTAAATACCTATGCTTTATGCTTGGGGCTACTTAGCTCCTCTTGGATTGAAATTTGCAAGTACTTACCATTCACAAAATAAAACACTGACCTAGACCAAGGCAATTGGCTTGTATGAAGAACTTACATGTACATCAAATGTCAGTTGCCTTGATCTTGATCACAGTTTTCCAATGAGAGCTCACAGAAAACTACTTCAGTGCATGCTTTAGAGAAACTGATTTCTAAATTCAAATGAGAAGAAACCTGCATATTACTATCCTTAGGAAGATTTGCACTGTAATAAAATAAACTTAGATGCTTTATAACTCAGGATTCCCAAACTAAATTAAATTTCAGGTTCCTTTTTTCACATCACACCATTTAATATCCTACCAAAACACTGTTCTCTGGAAAACACTGTAAAAAATAACTTGGGTATAAATAAAGACATTATTCTGTGAGCAAAAATTTTTCCCTAGTCAATGTCATCCATTTTACAAATGTATGTGTCATCACTTACTGGTTAAATCAGTGAAGTAACAAACAAGAGCAGACCACCTTCAGCATACCTCACTACCAGTGGCTTTTTTCTTCATTTTTATTTGAATTAGAAATAAGATTGCTTTACATGTCAACCCCAGTGCCCCTCTCTCCCCTCCTCCCCAGCCCTCCCCCAACTAACACCCTACCTATCCCATACACTTTCTGCTCCCCAGGGAGGGTGAGTTCTTCCATAGGGGGTCTTCAGAGTCTGTCATATCCTTTAGGATAGGGCCTAGGCCCTCCCCATTCAAAACCACTAAAGGATCCAGAGTAGATCTATATCATGCTTGTCTTTCACAAAGGATAACAAGGCAAGAGCCTTATATTGCCTATAAAAACTGGTAGCTATAGGCACATAATCCTGACCCAAGGAGCATGCTAGAAACATCAAAAACATTATTTTAAGAAATTGAAGAACTTCCAGCATTACACAGGGTGATCACTAACAGTTTTGTTGAACACTGTTTAATCAACATCCCCATACATAGCCAGAACTCTATATCTCATAGTTGACATTCAACAAAGTGTCATAAAGAACAATTCACAATTTGAGAGCCAGGAATAGTGGTGCATGCCTGTAATCACAGCATTGAAGAGGTTGAAGCAGCAGAATCATGAGTTCCATACCAGTCTGAGCAGCATAGCAATACTCCATTACCAAAGCAGAACAAATGTAGCTCAGTGGTAGGACATGTGCTTAGCATACACAAGACATGTACTGGGGAATTTTATGTTCTCCCTTGACTCTCTAGACTTAGAGTCTAAAAATTCTCAGCCTGGAGATGCAAGCATGAAGCCTCTGTTCTAAGAAGTGTTGCTTCCACACACAATTCCCATATACCTGCGTTTTTTAACAGTTCTGCCTCACAAATGATGTACATAGGAGAAAAGTTGCACTATGTGTTTGAGCATCAACATGCATAACATATGGCTAACACCTGGAACTCTGGAGTATTTTTTGGTGTTAATTGTGGAACTTTAAAGACTTAACAGGTTAGACAAAAACTACCAGTGAGCTGTAACACTAGTCCTTTTGTGTAAGCCGATGTCTGGTGGTAATAGAAATAACATGATGGACATAGACTTGTTTCTAGTCCTAATTATGCCACTTAATATTTTGGTGAGTTTGTAAAAATCTATAGCTCTCTCTGAGCCTCATTTTCCCCAGCTATATGGTAGGAATACCATTTTTATAAAATTGTTACATGTGTAAATAAAGGGCCATGTAGTAGGTACACAATAATATCATTGTACTTCCTACTCCTTTTTAGGTAAAGATTGATCTTTCATTGTTTTCTTCGGTGCCACTAGAGACTTTTCTCTGATGTTAAATATGACTTTTAATTCTTGGTCCTTGGTCCTGTGGTTTCTGATTTAGCCTTTCTTTAGTCAGCACTTGAAGCATTCTGTCATTGCCATCTCCCAGGTGGATACACACACACACACACACACACACACACACACACACACACACACACACACACTTTGAAATGAAGAAAATATTCTTCCTCCAGTTGTGCTTTCAAAGGGAACATATGTGTAAGGAGACACATTCTCTCTCTTACCTTCAAACCAGTTATCTGAGAAAGCACATAGACATGCTCCATTTCCAAATACTTGTTTCTGGTGAACCATATTTAGAGGTAAGTAATATTTTTCTAAACATCAAAATTGATGACACTCTCTATCTAATACTTGAATCTTGCTTGTAAAGTCTCTCCTTAAAATCTTTGAATTTTTAAAATGTGCTAACCTTAGAAAGATTTTTTTGATGTTTACATTTGCTATGAGAGATCCAAAACCCCACACTTGCTCTTTCAAAATACCATGCTCTAGATAGCATTTTCTAATGTATTGAACAGAAAGCAGAACACAAAACGCCCAACAGACTATGCACATATAGAGAGCCAAGTATTTCCCAAATGTAGCAATCTAAGAAAAATTTTAAATATTTATAATTTAACTGCTTATTTGAAATCATTCACTTTATTGGTACAAATTATATGATATATTCTTTAAGACCACAAATGTTTAAACAATTATTGTACTGAACTCAGACAATTTACCTGGGTAAGATTCTTTTATAGAAACATTTGCATACCTTTTGAGATCATGCCGCTTAGAAGGGGAATTAATAAAAGAAATTTGTGCTCACTAAGAAACCAATAAATCATCCAGTTGATGTATTGATAATATTCCCATGATAATGTATGTCTAAGTAGCAAACTGGAAATAAAATTACTACCCTGGATGACCTCGTTTGTCCTCAGATTCCATGTTACTTGGTCTGTGTAATTGGTGATAAATATAAACACAGGTGTGCCAATTCCTTCTTTTCCTACTGGCTTACCATCCCATTGAATAAAGCCTTCGGAGGCTAAAGTGGGATAAATTGGTAAGGGGCATTTCAACCTGATAACTGTAGTCTGCAACTACAAGTATGCAAGTACTAATCACCATCAGAAACTATGGACTGGCATTTGAAACTAAGGAGAAATGGAGATCTTGACCAAGATGAAAGGTTACCAACCCAAGCTGACACAATGAAGTGTCATACTGGCTACTCTGAAACCAAAATAAATTTAGGAGTCTTTCTCTTTGACAGGCAATACAACATGGAAGCTTTGATTAGTGAACAATTAGCCACAGAGATATTCGTTTCAAAATGATTTCATTTCCAGCTGAGTAAGGGTACCAGGATTTTTGAGACAGATTGGCTGAATATCATCAATAAAGAACCGTTGTTGGTCTTTTAGTAGCTGTAATGAAAACATTATATTGTACCTTCCTATTCTGTGCCCCTTCATATGCTCTATTCTGAAAAAAATAGTTCTTGTCTATTGTGTATAGAAGGGTGCACAAACACATACTCATATTCAAGTTCTTAAGTACATTTGTCACTAACCAGAAAAGGGAAAAAATCCCTAAGTAACAATTGTCCATTTCTTCATCTGATAAGAAAAGAGATATGGAAACTCCTTCCCAAAATAGCAACCAACCCTGTCTCCACATCTGTGTGAGGCCTCCTGTGTCAGAAGACCTGACTCAGGCATCTGACTATTGAGCATATTAGGTACAAACCCATGCTTAAGTCACAACTTTCAACAAAAGCACTCTTTCATATTAGAAAATTCCAGTTTGGCAATTACATATACCTCAAAATGACCAGACAATGAAAAAGGCTTTTCTGGATTTCTGCCAAAGACCCAGCTTCCAACCTCGGCCTGTTTAAAAGAGCGGAAGGAAGTTGCTGATCCACAGACAGGAGAGAAAGACCAAATGTTTGCTTCTCCTGGAAGAGATGCCAGCCAGCCCCTCTCTCAAAATTCTAGAGGAAAAAACTAGAGTCAAATAGTCCTTTTCTCTCCAAAGTCAAGGTGACTCTGTTTCCAGTAGCCCACACAGCTCAGACCTTTCATAAGGCAGACTAAGGTAAAATCTGAGCAGCAATGCCTGCTTCCTTTGTTTCCTGACAGGGCTAAGCTAGTGGAGAAAGTGGGCCTACCCTTCCTCTCCTCACCTGAGTGCTTCCTCCATTCCCCACTATTCCCTCACACAAAATTCTTGCCTTTAATCAGATCAGCTGTGAGACTTCCTCAGCCACTTCAGATATTGTACTGATGTAATAGAGGAGACATTTAGCATTTGCAGTTTTTTGTTCTGACTTCCCAAAACCTCCGTATTGAAAGTAGTTTCCTCCAGTTGCAGGCACAGTATACGGGGACTGAACAAATAAAAATGAAAGTAAAAGTGTTTTCTCTGCCTTGCTTGGGACATGCTTTTCCTGCCCTGACCCGTTTCCAGTCACCACCTAAACACACACACACACACACACACACACACACACACACACACACACACACACACACACACACACACACACACAAGTCTTGCATGTACACATACAGTCTTTCTCTTTCCGTTTACTTAGCCATATTCGGTGGGAGACAAAGCCAAGGAAGAGCTTTGGGAGGGACGTTTCCTCCTTGTCAGGGCAAAATTTTAATCTGGCCAAGGAGAACTTCTCTAATGTGGATTGAAAGGCTAGTGTGGTTTATTTATTTTTTTACTGCTTTCTATTTGCTAGAATACTGGATATTTCTGCTAGTGAAATTTTCCTGTAATAAAACCATTAATACACCAATGGTACTTTTTTATTTACAACAGACTGACATAATTAATCCTATTAACACTGGGCCTTCTTTCCTTTTTTCTCTCTTCTTTCTTTAAAAAAAAGGAAAAGAAGAAGTAAGAAAGAAAGAAAGAATACTCTCGTTTGCTTTCCAGGTCGTGCTGACCTGTTCAGCATGGACTGTTTCGCATTTGTTTTTAATGTCAGTTTAAATGTAGTTGTAAAAGCATGTATGCTCTAAATTCATGTACTTACTTTTTCCAGTGGAAAAGCCTGGTATGCAAAAGCATTTCCAGGCTCTACAATTTCTCATGAGCAGGTTTGGGGTAATGACCCTGAGCTCCTCACTCAGGATGGCATTTGGATGGTGAACCCCTTTCTTCTGGCTCAGTAGTCAGAGAAGGGAGACTTGGAAATAGTTTCTGTGCTTTGGCAAGGATGAGCAGCATTGCATATCATTCTATTATTAATTATGTTTACTCCACCACAAACTAAAAACCATTAGACTAAATAGACCAACATAAACCTTGAAAGATAAAATTTGATATTCTTTCCCCTGACTATTCCCCTAACCAAGAACTGGGACTGGGAGGAGAATGGGATTTGGCAAGCAGGGGTGGGGGCCAAGGAGCCTTCTTGCCTGAGAGGGTATTTGTCATCCATTTATTAATCCCACTTGGTCACATTCCCCTGCTAAGCTCTCACTTCATGCTTGCCAAGGACTGGTTTGTTCTCTACCTGTTGTCCCTCTCCTAATATTTCCCAATCCATTTCCAATGCTGCTTCTGACGTTTCTCACTAATAGCCTGCTTGCTGGTCAAGCTTGGGGGAATGAAAGCATCCCACCCTGAATGGCATCTTCTTCTCTCTTTTGTTCTGCCATAAATATGTGTTTCAGTTTGACTTACCTTTGCTCTTCAGTCTCTCCATCTATAAAATGGGGTGAGGGAAAGCATAGGCGGCATACATGTCCCCAAACTCCTTTTTTTGAAAATGGAATATTTTCTTCAAATAAAATCTGACATGGAACACGAAATGTAGGTGTAGACTATATCGCTGCAGTTCTGATTTGAAAGCAGGTGTGACCACATATTAAAGTTCCTTTTGCCTTTCCACAGAAGTTCATAGGCCACTAAGGGCTTTCCTGGTGTGCTAGAATGATAACTAGTAATTCTTTGAACTATCGTTCTCTTTCCTACTATATTTTGTTAGGAAATTAACTTCAGAAAGATGTTAATTTCTTTCCAGAACATTTATCTGTTTAGGATAAAGAGTGTGAACACAGGGTAATGTAGGGCTCAGTAAGAGTGAAAATCATCATATATTAGCCTCCATAATTTACTTTGTGCTGATCAATGTACACACATCCCCTTTTGTAAAGTCCAACCCCATGACATAGGTATTGCTATTATATAATGATTCAGAAAATTGTAGGTCTGGCCTTCAGTCTTTCACCCTGAATGAAAACTGATACTCCTCACAATTTGCCACTGTAAGCAGCTTTTCAAAGTGTTTCTTGCAAGAGAACCATTCTTGAGAAAAGTCATAGCCTGTCCATTGGCATATACTTTCATGGGATTCAGAAAGGCCTTACTAGGCTTACCTCATTTCCCCCTAAAAGTAGTCATATAGAGTAATCAGATTGGATTTTACCAAGTGTATTTGAAAACTAAGATATAGGAGAAAACAAAGGATATTTTCATGACCACACATACCATAAGACTCTAATATTACCACCAAATAAATAATAAAGCCTTTTATAATAACATTTTAAAATTTCAGTGTCATTTTTTTCTTCTTCCTCCTGGAGCTCAGAGAATATTTCACCATAGGTGAGTCTTTTCAGTGGTTTAGAATCTGTCTTCTGCCCTCAGATGTCACCATGGTGTCTATATTCCTTCAAACAACCATATAATTCAAGTACTAATATTTTCTCCAGTTTATACATGATTTAAATGATGTGCAGAGAGACTGAATCTTACCCAGAGTCTCACAGGAATAGACTCATGATTACTAATGAGACAGTATGACTCCAGATCTCTGTTATCTTCAAACACTTTTATTCCTGAGAATTTCATATGTGTCTATTTGTGTGCTTTATTCACATTTCCACCTCCATTTCCCTCCTCCAACTATGTACACACACACACACACACACACACACACACACACACACACACACACACACACACACACACACACAGCATTATAGTTTTTAACTACTCCCCTTTCTTTATGAATAAAGATTCCCTAGAGGTAAGGAGAGCTGCCTTGGTTCATAATCTAGGATTCCTCTGAACTTCTAACCCTAAAGTCATATAGTGAGATCCACTTACTCTAATTCTTCTGGATGGAAAGATGTCTCATAAGATTCACGCCAGAGCTGAAAACCCAATCCTCTAATCCTCTCTAGGCCAATCACGTGAAGAATTCTGTAAATTTGGGATAGCATTTCTTTACTCCCACCCACTATCCTCCACCCTACAGAGGCTCAGGAAACATCTTAGAAAGGGGAGCAGAAAGAAAGAAAGAGCTCTAGGATGAGGAGGAGCACCATGAAATACTGTCTTCTAGACATGAAATGCCTATTGCATACATAAAGGCATAACAATTGCGGTTAACAATATAAGACTTATGCAAGAACCAGTCAGTTAAAACTTACAGCATGGAAGGTGAAGGGCACTGAGACCCTAACCCTAGCTGAGGAGCTATGGTTAGCTGATGGCTGCTGTGGGAGGGACAGTTAGATTTCTTTGGGGAGAACCTCACTTTCAAAGCCAGCTACAGAAAATCTTAATTTTGTTGCGTCCCTTAAATGGTGATAGTCTTAATGGAAAGAGCTCAATATTTTTAAAGCTTACCTGATTCAGCCAAGCCCTTAACATTCAACTGAATTGGGAATTTAATACCATTTTCTCAGTCCTTTCACAAGAGCAACTTCAGCACTACTTGACTGCCTAACGAATGAAGATGTATATACTTGTGGGACTTAAAATCTTAGACGCCATCCTATTAGTCTCCCACTGAAGATAATTCTTTGATATTACAAATTCCAAGATAAACTATAGGGAAGAGAGGCATCCTTGGCACAGTAATTCAAATACTTTAGAATCATCACCTACACCTTTCTGCTGCCTCAGAATGAGAAGGCATACAGCCCTAGAAAACAAAGATGTTTCCTAGAAAACAAAGAACTCATCTGGAAGTACCCCTAAAGGCCATTGAGGCTGGAGAAGTTACAGATTAAGCACATGAAGGCCTCTTTAGGTACACAGCATGAAATCTGATTTGAAAAGGCTCTCTTTGGTGTTGTGGAGGTAGGTTTCCACAGAAATCCACTGTCCCAGGACTGATACACCAGTAGATGAACAAGGTTGTACCTTGTAAGGATCTTTTTTTTTTTTGCTGCTACTCTAAGTCTGAAAATAGTGATGAAACATAAAGCACTTGACATAGCATTAGAACGACCCACTTTTGCTGCCCCCTCTCTGTTTTCCCCTTAGTTTAAGTAAACCTCTGCTTTGACATAGTGGTTAGTTTGTGAGTTATCTTTGAGTCTGGGGCTCAGGTGCAGGGGAAGGGAGGAGCATGGGGGAGGACCTCATGGAAGAAAACAAGGCCTTGGGCACGGAGTAACAGCTGAGGCTAGCAAGCTTCATTGTCTAGGATTCCAAGTCATCTAGCAACATGCCAGCCTCTGCTGCAGAGAGAGAACAGAGGATCCACACAGAATGAATGGAATCCGATTTCAATTATGTTCAGTACAGCCACCCTCTTCAGGCAGCTAGCTCAAAACACCTGGTGCGGCTGGAGCCACTATGCTCACACAGACAGCACATTACCAGAGACCTATAGGCAAATGGGAATGCTGACTCTCTTCTTCAAGCGGATAGATGCTTTATAGTTCTGGAAGAAGATATGAAAATGCCAGCCAAGTTCTTATTGGCACAATTCAAAGAAATGGGAATAATTTCATCTTGATGGCTCTTCCCCAGTCACTATATATAATTATCTGGCTTCAAATGAATCTGTTTAGGCCCAGAAGTCATCACCTCAGTGATGTATAGAATAGTGGTGACAGACTAAATCTCACTGATAGTAACAACACCAACTACTCTCTTTGTCCCTGTACCTTACCTTTTGAATAGAATCCAGTGGATTCTATTCATATATATATATATATATATATATATATATATATATATATTTCACTTTAGATTCTTTATCAATAGCTTTAGTATAGTATGAAAAATAGAACAGCTGCCCGGAGAGCAGGCCATATTCATAGTACTGTTCAACAGTGCTCTCTGAAATAATGGAAATTTTCTCTATCTGTGCTGTTCTGTTTAGTAGTAACTGGCTACATGTGGTTTTTAGACACTGGAAATATGTCCAACAAGACTCAAGCATTACATTTTTATTTCCTCTATCTTAATTATTTTAAATAGTCCCACAGGACTTGTGGCTACTACATTAAAAAAGTGTAAGCCTAGAAAGGATCTCAGAGAGGCACATACTGAAATAGAGCAGGAATAAGCTAATGAAAGAGAAGCAATGAGTCATAAGAGATTTTAAATTAAAAATAAGATCAAACATGGTATGTATTCATTCATAAGTGGATATTAGATGTAAAGCGAAGGATAACCAGACTATAATACATAGCTCCAGAGAAACTACTTAACAAAGAGGACCCTAACAGAGACTCATGGATCACCCTTGTAAGGGAGATTAGGTGGGATCAACTAGGTAAACTGAGTGCGGGGGTGGTAAGGGAGAGGGGAGGGGATGAAAACATGAGAGATTTGGATAGTTGAGAAGGGGAGGGATGCAGTGGAAGAGCAATGACAAATATAACTTAATAAAGAGAGCCTTTATTAAGGCTATGGGGTGAGAGAGAAATCTGGTGCTAGTGTAACTCCAAAGAATCCACAAGGATGACCCCAGATAAGGCTCCTAGAAATAGTGGAGACGGTGCCTTCCCATGTAATCAGATTGGTGAATGCCCCAACTATCATCACAGAGCCTTCATCTAATAATTGCTGGAACCAGACGCAGAGATCCACGACCAAGCACCACGCTGAGCTTCGGGAATCCAGTCAAAGAGAGGGAGGAGGGAATATATGAGCAAGGGAGGTCAAGATCATGATGGAGAAATCTACAGAGACAGCTGAACCAAACTCATAGAAACTCATGAACTCCTGACCAACAGGGGTAGAGATTCCAGGGAACAAAATTAGGCTTTCCATATATGGGAGACTTTGGCTATCTGAGGGGTCCCCGGCAGTAGGACCATGATACAAACCTGATACATGAGCTAGCATGTTCGAGCCCATTTCCTATCGTGGGATGCCATGCTCAGCCTTAATGCTCGGGAGAGGGATTTGGCCCCGCCCCAACCTATTGTGTCAGACTTTGTTGACTCCTCATGAGAGAGCCCTTACCCATGAGGAGGAGCAGACTGGGGGTGGGCTGGGGAGAAAGCAAGGGGAGGCAGAAGGAGGGGTAGGAGGAAGAATTGTGGTTGAAATGTAAAATGAAATTTAAAAAAATAAATAAATTATAAAAGAATCCTTATGTACATCTAAATTTATATTGAAATAAACCAAAACTCTATTTAATTTTTAAATAAATAAAATGACTTAAAAATTGACCAGGATCCCAGGTTCCAATCCTAGCTCTGTCACTAAACTGCTTCACCCTCACTAGATTCAACTTCCCCATCTTTGACTTCAAACTTTGGAATAATACAAGATTCTCAAAGTGATAGATAAGGGTTGAATTTAGCTTAGAATGCATGCATTTCATGAGAGATTTGACATGCTACATGCATGTCTTTTAGGGATAGGAAGGCAGTAAGACGTTTTATCCCAGTTTGCCAGGCAGAATGCCAACCATTCTTCTATACACATATCTATATACTGTATTTCCTGGGTACATTGTGAATATATTTGGACCCTTGGACACCGGATAAGATGATTTCTAAGGACTCTTCCTATTTGCCAAGTTGTGAATCTTTTTCCATCTACAGTACCCCAAATGTTTCCATTTAGGCAGGGAACTGAGTATTTTCAGAACTTCCTTTTACTCCATTTCTAGATGTAATGTTAACTACTAAAGTCCACTATCAGGGATAAAGATTATAGTCAAGGAAGAGAAAACTTCCTTGGAGAAGCCACAGAGAATGTGGGTTTTCTAGTTAAAGCAGGTTCACACCATTGAGGTCATTTTTTCCTAAGCTCAAGACTAGAAAATACCATCAATAAGAGTGGGGTCTGTCTGGGAACTGCACCATGGGGGCATTCTGGAGGCACCATCAGTTTGTACTGCCATGTACAAGGAAAAGACCCCGTGAAAGAAATGGATTCACCAAATGGCAAAGCATTATGAAGGCCAGTTCTCGTGCTCTAGGAGTAGATAGACTAGGTACATACCAAACCCCCAGCCTTATGCCTTGAAGTGGGAGGTGAAAGTTGTCAATGGAAATACATATCTTCTTATTACTGTGTGTGCCCAAATCCTGAAGTAATGATCTTTGAACAAGGTTATATTGCAAAGTTGAGATCACAGGCTTCCTTGTTATTTTTCCCCTCCTCTTCTCAACACCCCTCATCTACACACCATTTTCTCCTCCATGTCCTAGGTGTTGATATGAACACGAAATCTATTGTAACTTTGGTTTGCTGAGTAAGAGTATGATAAAGTTTGCAGTAAAGGCTTTACTTTTCTAATTAGGACTTAAAATCTGTTCTAGATATGTCATTTTTCTATGGAGCCAGAAGCAGATATATAGTAGGTTTTATCACATTTATGCAATTGAATTGAAGGATCAACTTCTCTTTGTTTTGTATTTATTTATTTTAAAGGATTAGAGTAAAATACAGTTTATGATCTACTCTCAGTGCATCTGCTTCTGATAGATCTCAGAGTTATGACCTTTTCAATTATTTATACTTATCAATATAAGTGCTAGGGAAAATAGAACAAAGTAACCATTGGAATGCCAGAGGACTTTGAGTGTGTGTGTGTGTGTGTGTGTGTGTGTGTGTGTGTGTGTGTGTGTGTGTGTGAGTGTGTGTGTGTGTGTGTGTGTCTGTGTGTGTCTGTGTGTGTCTGTGTGTGTCTGTGTGTGTCTGTGTGTTCATGCATACACACACACAGAGACACAAGTGTTCACACATAAGAGTATATGTGTGTGAGCATGTCAGGAAAGTTTTTCTTAATGACTGAGTTTGAGATTACTGTGGTTGTTTTAAAGAGTATTATATCTAACATCCTAACAGCTGCCTGCTAGTATGATTTCCATTTTTATAGACAAATAATAGAGTCATGGAGAGTATATTATTTATTTAATACTATTACAAGCTCTAAGTCTTTACCTTCCATTTCTTCCCCTCTGCTAAAGAAGAAAATCAATATGTGTTATGGTACATGATCAACTATGAATATCATTCAGACAACATCTGAGGTACTTTTTAATGGGTGGTGGGAAGGAGAACATGAGAAAATTCCTGCTCAGTGTTCCCAGTGTAGGATGATTTTGTAGTCTGAAGATACAAAGGATTTTCAGACTTTTTTCTAAATTTCATTCCCATTCTGATACATAAAATCTCAACTGCTGTAAATCTGAATCTCTACAATGTCATGAATGTTTGGCAATCTTGCTGTCCGCAGAGAACCTTAAGTACCATTATGTGTGAGTGAGATAAACCTGGTAGCAATGACCTGTACTTCCAGCTACTAAGAAGCTGAGACAGAAGAATTACAAATCCAAAGACTGCCCAACTTACAGAGTAAATTCAGAGCAAGCTTGACCAGCTTTGTTAAATTCTAGTCACTAAGTAAAAAAGAGGACTTAAGATATTGGCTAGGTGATGAGTATTTATTAACTATGGATTATGTGAAATCCCCAGTGGTGAAAAGAATGTGTATATAGAGAAATGGGACCTGATTTCCAAAAGGGTATATGTTCTGTTACCCATTTGGAACCTACAGAATGAGTGCAGATCTTCATTTAGCAGGTCTTTTGGGTTGTTTGGTAGATGAATTTGCATAACTCTCTTGTTTATAACAATCAGAGTTTGCCTATAATATATAAGTCAGAACTTCTTAATATCAAATATAGACAAATTTATATTGTTGCTTTGTTTACAGTGTTCATTATTTGCTTGTTACTTTTAAGACAAAACCTGTACTTCTTAATACAATACACATTGTCCATTAAAACCAGACCACAGTTTGTTCATAACATGATAGATATAGCCAATCTTTTCCCATATGCAATTTAAACTATAGGCACATTGATTTCTACTTTCTCCATTCCTTTGTGCCCTTTCTACCAATTTCTTCCTGGTGAAATTCTTATCAGTATTTAAGATCTAGGTGAAATGCCAACTTTGAGGTAAAGTATTTCCTAACTTCACCATGTAGAAAGACTATTTTTCCCTTCTTCGTGATGCCTCTATTGTAGTTTTTACTATTCTGGAACTTTCTAGAATTGTTTGGAGTATTTATTTCTCTTCTACAATACTGTGGCTGGGCCTATGTTCTTTATGTCACCTAAAAAGCAAATAAGTGTGGAGAATAGACAAATAAAGAAATAAATCATGAATGTTTTTGTAAATGAATCAACTGAATGTCCCAGGTATAATTACTGAAGTCTGCACTCAGGCAGAGCTGATTTAAGGATATACTAGAGTGGTGTGGAACATGAACCAAAGGAGAAAACAACATTGGGGTTTAGCATGGATGGAGGATAACTCATTCATTCAACCAGTGTTGAATAAGCACTTGTCCTTAGAAAACTTAGACTCTATGACCAGAGAGAAGGATCAAATTTCTTTTACCTCAGTCACTTTTCCTAACAGGGCAACTATAGTGTGTATTTTTTCGTCACTGATAATAAATTCAAATTTCTTTTACTTCTCAATAGCTCGAAAGCTGAAAAAACTTGGAAATCTAAAACTACAGGAGGAAGGAGAAAATTCCAGCGCTGGAAGCCCCACTGAGGACCCATCCCAGAAGATGACAGTATCACACATTGAAGGCTATGAATGTCAGCCTATCTTTCTTAATGTCTTGGAAGCCATTGAGCCAGGAGTGGTGTGTGCTGGACATGACAACAACCAGCCTGATTCCTTTGCTGCCTTGTTATCTAGCCTCAATGAGCTTGGCGAGAGACAGCTTGTACATGTGGTCAAGTGGGCCAAGGCCTTGCCTGGTAAGGAAAAGGAAAATTAGTAAGAGTGATAAAGGATATCATATTTATCGAATGGTTCTTTGGACCAGGTACTCGTTAACTCAAGCAGTACTCAATACCACACTGTAGATAAATGATTGTCATAGAAAAAGTCTCACTTTAAACATTGAGGAAATTGGAACTCAGAAAGCAAGAGGAAAGACAGCATGCCAGTATCACATATGTCTTCACTGATGCACAGTAATCATACTTTGTCATGTAACTCCAAGTCACATATAGCTATAGCTATATGAACCTCAAGATGTTCTTCTATGTGTAAACATGTAAGCTCATTCCAGAGGCAGTATTGAGTCTGAGCTATCCCACAGGAATTTTTACACGAGATGTTAGAAAGAAAATTGGAAGCCAGAATACTTGGGTTCTTGTCTTAGCTCTGTTCAAAACCCATTTGTGATCCTTTATGCTTCTGGGTCTGTTTGTATTTGTGCATATCAAGAGCATTTGGGACTAACATGATAACTTTTAAACTTCACATAAAGGAACCATTAGTAATTTTTACAGTACTTTAGAAATCCTAGTGGGAAGAAAGGTTAGGTCATGCTGAAAGAACTACCAAGTGATATTCTTACTTCTCTAACATACCTCCAGTAACAAATGGGAACTAACGTCCTTACTAGGCCATTTATTATTTAAACAAGCCTTATTATTTAACTATAATAGATTTGGGAAGCTTTAGATAGCTTCTATCTATGGAGTCACAAACATTCCTTTAGCAGACAAATTGCTTACTTCTTAAAAAGCATTGTACACAGATATAAGTGACCCATTCCATAGATTTAAAGGCAGATTCTCTGTCTAATCCTTACCACCTCACCATCTCATCTCCCTCAGCACTACCCCCAACTACACCATAAGCTGCTAGTCACCGGCACACAATCTTGTGGTTGTTGGGAATTCATTTTGACAGGCAATGAAGCATATGCTCTTTAAAGATCCTACCAATTCCAAGATTATGTGATTCAAAGATTCTTTCAAAATTTCAACAAGTCTCTTCTTGTGAAGTCAAAGATTAACCCACCTTTTAACAAAAACGGATATTCATTATAGTGGAAACAAAGCAGCTTTCTGATTGGTTTACCATAAGAATTCCCTGTGAAGTAGGTGCCCATTCCTCTGTTTTACATAGAATGTGATTATCTTATATAGTTAAAGACAAAAGTGCACATGTACATACATAAAGTAAAATAAATACAGTTGCATCCCAGATCCTCCTAATTCCAAACTACCTCCAAGCTACGAACTCTTGGTGTTGTGTGTAAGGGCACTCTGTTTCTTGGCTTTACAATGAGGGGTCAAAACCTCATGTAATGGGCTTTCTACCTTTGTAAAATTTGCATTTTGATTGCAAAGAACTCATTTTGTATTTCTAACTCACAAGGCCCCTGTCCCAGCTTCTAGAACTTCCCTACTACTTTCTCACATCAGAAAACAGAGTTTAAGTAGCCAATAAGATTACTGGGCAGGAAGCCCAAGGACTGTGGCTGGATATGCACTGTGCCAAAATTGAGAATTCACATGGGGAGCGAGAATACAAACAAGAAAAAAAAGACATTATTATCATTTATCCAGCTGGATGTCTTGATGCCATTTTAATGGTGATTCTCAATTTCCAAATATTTAACATGTCTCATTTTATAGGATTCACAACCTTTCTATATATATGAGTCGCAAAAAATGATCCTGTTATTTCTCTTCCACATACCACAGCTCCTGCATGTTAACAATGGAACCAGAGCTTCAGCTCAGATACTTTCATTTTTAATGTGGTGTCCTTAGAACTAACCTAGTGCAAATGACCATGGCATAATTTCCTTTACCTAGAAATACTGGATCAACCCTCAGCATGAGAAGCCTTCTCCTTGCATTAACAAATCTTTGAGCCAAAATCAATTTAGCGTATGTCTTTCCGGAAAAAAATGACCTCTGACACCGAATCATTTAGAAGAATACCTCCTAAAGGAAGCTGATTACTGCATTCATAAGAATGACTATTAAAATTATCCATAATCACCTACTAGTTCAAGTAATTTGAACATTCAACATTTGAGTTTCTGTCCTATACAAGAACCTAGTCAGATGAATTTTGTTGTACATTTTCTGTGATGATGATAATATCTGAGAATTTTCTCATAAGGTGCCTGGCACACTAATAATTATAATTAAAATTGGAGACACTTGAATCAATACACAGCATATTTAGAATCAGATAGATTTGGATTGGAATCCTAGCCATGGGTTGATATATAACCTTGAGTAAATCATGGGTCTTTGTGCATCTCTTTCCTCATCTCTAGAGATGATAGAACACTTGGAGAACTGTCATCAGCATAGAGTTTATGTATAAAGAATACTTACCACAGTAGCTGCTCTCTAGATGGTAGCTTAGAATTGTGATGATTGAGTCCTAAAGCTACAGTTTGCATTAAGCTCAATATAAATTGCCACCAGCCTTCCTTAGATATTGACCTCAGGTTTGAACTGTTTTGAAGATATTGGCTGGCCAATGCACTAAAGCAACAGAAATTTACAGGCCCTGTTTTTCATGCATTGTCCCCGACTAGACACGAGAACATATACTTCAGTAGTGTTGATTGTTGCTAGTAATAATGTTGATTCAATTCTAATGAGAAAACAAGGAAACATCATCTATTCCATGTTGGTTGTGTCTCAAAACCTGAGCATAATTCCTCTTAATTTCACCAGAACAACCTAAAAGAGCCTGAGACTACAGTTTCCCCTGTCTTTCCTTATTATCCATGCCGTTGGAACAGGCTACTTCAAAAGCTATGCATTAAAAGAACAGTCAGGTGTTACAAACAGAATGCAACTATAATGGGAAACTTGTATTCTACTTTGTCACGTGTACAAAGGTACTGTGTCTGAGTGCTAAGCAGCTCTGAATACTGTCAATTAGTATTACAGACTAACAGAAATGTTCCCCTTTCACCTTTTTGTCAGTTCTCTGGTTTTGGAGAATCGGATGGGGGAGCATCTGTGTAGTTTCTTTGATAGCTACACAGTTTAATACTTCCCCCTACACATACCTCCAGAGTCACACATTCCACAAGAAGATCAAAGCATACTAACCAGGTTTTTTTTTTTTCCTGTCTACTTCATCACACCACAGATTTTCGGTGTTCAAACTCCCAGGACTCTTTCACCAGGTGAATCTTAACAGTTGCCTCATTAAACCTGGCATCTTGTCTTCTATGGGAAAGGATCAGAGCCAGGGATTCTATAATACAGAAGGGTTCCGGGAGAGAAATGCTCTCTAGTTTGAGGCTCCAGCCAGTCTGTTCACTTGTCAATACAATGAAGAGAGACACACTGGCCTGGGAGCTAAAATTATAGCCAAGGGTGGTGGTATGAGGAATTCTAGAATAGCATATGACTGGGAGACTTGAGATCTAAACAAAAATGAAAATGGAAGGGGTAAAGTGGGTGGGTGTGTGGGCAGAGAGCATTCTGTTCATGAAGACCTCACACCTGAGCCCATAGCAAAGAAAGGCAGATGACCTGAATAACCTCTGAACTGTGACCACCTGCAGATGTTTAAAAGAAGGAGTAGAACAGAGAACTAAAATTCCAGGATTCCAGTTCTAGTTCAGCCAGACTAACTGTACAACCTTGGGTAAATCATATAACTGCCCTAATTTTTAGGTTTCATGTTGATACTATAAGTGTCACATTGCCTGTCTTCTGAATTTGTAGGAGAAAAATAAAGGTGGTACTGGTAGGGATGATCTGTGGGGTAATACTTTTAAACTTTTAAACATGCAAAGAATTGGAAAGTTCCAGAAAACTTGGCCTGTGTTGTTAGAGATATAACATTTAGGATGCTGCTTTCTGCACTTAAGGGAAGCCATTTGGAGGGAATCACATTCCCATTCTATAAAAATTGAATGAAAAATACTGAGAATCCATACTTATGTGTCTGATTAATGTTTTTCAAGTGTCCAGTCGAATACCTAGGCTATGCTCTGTACTAACAATGAATGGGAAGATAAGCTTGAAGTCTTGTAGAGGGTACAGATGTGTCCATTGCTAAATCACGATATTGGAAACTGAGCTCTTTATTTGGCTGAAGCTGCTCCAGGTTCCTTGAAAAGGTAAAGGGATAATCGTTGGTCTAGGCTCTTGGATAAGTTGGAAAATGCTGCACAGAGGAGGTAGTTTTGGAAAAAATTCTTGGAAAACACTCACATGAGTGTTACATCATAGGCAAAGGCATTTGCCTTGGCAGAGGCCTGGAAAAGCACGAGGCATTGAACAAACTGTAAGTTTTAAAAAGAGGTGGAACCTAAATTATCAGAAGGCAAGTGACAAGAAATGAGTCTACTGGTATAGGTCATACAGAGCCTCTTTCTGTATAACAGCAGCAGCTTAGGTGTGAGGTGGATATAAAACTAGAGGGTTAAAGTTAAGTAGGAAATAAAAAGAAAAGGGAAGAGATTTGTGGAAGAAAAGGGCCTAAAGGGGGTGTGGAGAAAACAATGTGTGTTAAACACCCCCCATCATTTGCAGATATGTGAGAGTATCCCCCTCTGCCCCGTTGTGGCATAGCTGACATCAGAATACAACTAGAAGACAGCTTTGTAAAGTGAGAAGAACTGTCCACGTAGAACTGGCAATTCAACTGAATCTTGCCAATGGTAAAATGATCAAGGATGTGGACTTGGGAAGTCAGTCTGCTAGATACACCCATATGACCTTGAACACATTTATGAGCTTCTCTGTAACTCATTTTTACTGATGCACAGAATGGGGATAATATAAGTACCGATATCACACACACACACACACACACACACACACACCCACACACACACACACACACTATATATAGTATTATTCCATGTGAATATGAAACTAGTAATAGAAGTAAAGGATTCAGAAAAGAGTCAACTCACTATAGTGTGAGATTATGACTTTTTCCCAAATAGCAATACCTTTTCTGATGCTACCGTGATCTCATTGGAAGAGCTTAGTGAAGGAGAATAGATCCTCACTATGTAGATTTTCTTCTTCACCACCCTTCCCTCAAGAGCCATCAGTAATGTTCTTTAGGGCTCCTCTGTGGCTATGTGGGAGCCAAATTCTCAGCAAAGCAGAGGCGCAGACATAACTCAGTCCACCAATGGCAATCTGACTTTGCCTCTGTCCCATCTTCTCCAGGATTCCGCAACTTACATGTGGATGACCAGATGGCAGTCATTCAGTATTCCTGGATGGGACTCATGGTATTTGCCATGGGTTGGCGGTCCTTTACTAACGTCAACTCCAGGATGCTCTACTTTGCACCTGACCTGGTTTTCAATGAGTAAGTACTCCCATGACCAGTCTTGTATCCCTCTGCTACCACTGAGGACTTCTGACAGTCACTATTTGTTGAGCAATTACTTTCATGCCATGATTATGCTCAGTACTTCCTAAAACCAAGCTCAATTGGTTCTCATGATAATCAGCTATCTTTCCATATATCGTCATGTCTTTTGGGATGTGGGAGGTTATTTGTATCAAAATAAAATGGCTCTGCCATTTCTTTTTTCTTAAATAGACTGAATTCATATCTGTCTTCTTACCAGCTATATTTATATTTCATGAATTTGACCAAGTGCTTAGATTTTGGAATCATATTCTCTCCTAAAGTCTATTATCCATCTTTGGACAAGACCCCTTAGCCATTTGAAATGAGAATTGATGAGTGTGGTCTTCCTGGCCCATGGTTTAAAAAAAAAGACTTTAGAAAATCTTTTAGGCCAGGGATGGTGACTCAAAGAACCCTAGTATTCAAAGCACTGAGATGGGAGGATCAGAAGTTCAAGATTAAGTTTACTTGTGTTGGACATTCAAAGCCAGCCACCAGCCTACAGGCTGGAAAGTAACATCTTCTCTCACTGGGCAAGAAAGAAAGGAAAGATAAAGGAAAAAAGTATGGAAAGAGCATAGAAAAAGAAAGGGAAGGGGAACAGGACGAAAGGGAAGGGAAACAGCTAGGGATCCCGTTCTCATGCCCTTTTCCCTTTCCCTGATTGTGATAGTGTCCTCTACATACACTATCTGAGGTTTTGAAGGGGCACTATGAATGGAGCTGACCAGAATAACTTTCCCAAGAACCTTAAGCTAGTTCCATTACAGAGAATCCCTTCAGTCAGGGAAGGAATTAACCTTCCTCCTCCCCCAGGCCTTTAAATAAAATCCACAGGCTTGTGGTTCCTTAAAACACAGCAGAGCCATGAAAGGCAGAGTAAGTGTCCCCAGATGCTCTCTTTCAACCTAGCCAGCCCTGATAGTCAGAAGCTAAGAATAGCCACCAGGACTTTGGTTTGCAGACCTTCTAAGAGTTACCTTTGATGCCATCTTCCGGGGCAGACATTGTAAAGCCCCACAACTGCTGCTGCTCCTGATTGGATCAACTCCCCAAGCACTAGCTCCACCTTCCGAAGAACTCTGAGACATTTGGGGTCTACACAGTAATCAATTTCTGAATAGCCATTTCCTTCTTTCTCAACTATGCCTGTGGAAACCCACCTCAGTTTTGTAGTAGGTCTCATTCATCTCACGAGAAGGTGCCACAGAACTTCTGAAGGTATCAGACTTAGTTCTATCAAGCCACAAAAGTCCTGAAACATGATTCCTTTCCATTTGTACCAATTGAATTAAAGCCATCAGAGTCCTTACAAATATCTAAACCAGTGCTTCTCAACATAGATACTGTTGACATTTTGGGATATCTTCATGTGCAAGATGTTATGCAGTTTTGTATAGTGCATTATGTTTAGTAGCCCTGGTACCTGCTTGATAAATAAGATTTCAGTCATTTTGAGACCCGATCTGACTCCATACATTTCTACTGTCCACTGGGAATGCAGTATTCCCCAGGAGAAAACTATAATTGTTGTCAATTGAGGTTCAGGGACATAGAGATGGGAACTTGAAGCTGGGAAACCCATATGCTGCTCTATGGAATGCCAAAACCCTATTCTCAGTAAAGTTTTCTTCGTTCTTCCCATCTTTGTGGAATTCCAATGTTGTAAAGGAAGTGGGCTTAAATGCTAGCTCTGTAACCATGGGAGAATTGCTGAAGTTCTCTGAATCATCCATCTCTCATCATAGAATGATGAATAACGTAACAATACCTTCCTTGCACATCATTAACTAAGTGCTTACCATGTGCCAGGCACCATGTTTAGTGTTTTCCAATCTTCACTTTTCCCTTTTATCAATGCCTACTTCTGTTCTCTTTTTTAATTCCATTCCTAACCCTTATTTTTACCCCCTACTGCCATTTCCTTTTCCTTCCTTTAATTCTCTACCAACTCTTTCTTCTTGCTTCCCGTTTATTTCCTCTTTGAATTCCTTTCATTGTTTCTTCCTCTTATCTCCTATCCATCCCCTGTCTTTTCTGTCTCAGGGGCCTCCAGCAATATTCTAGGAATCTTTTATGCCAGGACCATGATTTCAAGCACTGCAGTGTTGACATCAACAGAGGCGTGCAAATACAATGGAGACAGGCATACAGCCAGGTTCCAGGGAAAGCAGAACTTACTCAAATGTCCTCTAGGGTAAAAGAGCTTAGAGCAGCACTGTTCTGCTCAATTGACTTGTGATACCATCTAAACACTTCCCTTGTCCAGTTGGAGTTCAGCCTGGATTGAATAATTCACCACCTGCTACCTTCTCTCCTTCTCCAGGGCAGCCAAGGTCTCTATGAGATAGGTTGCAGAGCTTCTGCCCAGGCAATGATAAGCCTGCTTGCTCAGCCTGTGCACCAGGCTAGTGGCTTGGGAATTACAGTATCAAAATATGGCCTTTATAGTCTATCTGGGAGGTCTTTGTCTTCATCACTTAGGCACTTAGGCCAGTGTCAAATTCTCCTTCTTTTCTTTCTTCACATGCTACAAAGAATTGTCCTCTCTCCCTGTCTCTCTTTCTCAACACACACATACACAGCACACACACACACACACACACACACACACACACACACACACACACACACACTTCTCAACTTAAAGTCCTCCTAGTTGGAGGTCCTGTGTCTTTTCTTAGAGACTTGCCATAGCCAGACATGGAACAGAGAGGTTACCTCCACCCTGAAGCTGTCCAAGCCTTGGCCACTTACCCATATAATTCATAGGTGATAATGTGATAATCTGTTCACAACTCACTATAAGAAAGCAGCACACAGATGTTTACAACTCCCAAACTGTGGTAAGGAACAGCCAGCCTTTGAGGGAGTGGGCTCCCCTCTGCAGAGGACATTGAGAATAGACATTGCAAAACACCCCCTCCCAGCACATTTAGAAGCACTGGAACTCATTGTGAAAGGACAATGTGCAATTTCTATCTATTGCTAGGTGTTTTTAAAGAAATTATTGCATTTCTATTACAGGAAATGGCAGGCAGGAGTGTTGACAAGATAAACACACGTGGCTACTTGCAAACCCTGACATTCTTACATTAACAGCAGATTGCCTGGTAGTCTCTCTGATAAATCCTAAAATGGGCTTTCTAGATGGCAGATCCTGGCTCTGGCTGTAGCTGAGATCCTAACACTGTAGTCAAGGAGACCATGTCTCTGCCCCATTGTGTTCATTTGGTTATGCTTTCCTGTCCCTGACTCAGGCAACAGAAAGGAAATGCAGACCTGGAAATTCCATGTGCTAAACCATATCCTGACCGGAGAAGATGAGTCCTTATCTGGATATCAGAAGTTTGGGGGACAGGGAGAACAGTATAGTTCCTTGTCGCTGAAGTCCTAGCAGCCAGCTTTTCTTGGAGAATCACAGGAGGGAGGGGCTCCAAGAAACATTTCCTGTATGCTGGCTGGAAGCCTTCCTTCATTTCTCCTTTTCACGTGTGTGTCTCTTGCTTAGATACCGCATGCACAAGTCTCGGATGTACAGCCAGTGCGTGCGGATGAGGCACCTGTCTCAAGAATTCGGATGGCTCCAGATAACCCCCCAGGAATTTCTGTGCATGAAAGCACTGCTACTCTTCAGCATTAGTAAGTACCTGGGCCTGCAGAGGAAGCCACTGGGAGCACAGAGATTCCAGGGGGCCTACATTTTCCACGAAACTGTTATTAGGGAGTATGCAGTTCCTGGACATCCCCCTTCTTCTCTCTCCCTCCCTCAACCCTCCATGTCCTCTCAGCATTCTTTCTCCTTACAAAGACCAATTTTATGTGTAGAGATAAGTTATGTGGGTATAATTCAGCCTCTACCAGATTCTGTACTCTTATTCCCTCACTGAGAGAAGGCCTTTAAAGAAGTAACTGGCCTCTGAAATACCCTGTAGTCTGTGCTGTAGTAACTGGCATGAGCCACCTTGCATTCCTAGCAGAGGACTACAGCAGGAGGGACAACCTCCTAGAGGACATTTCCTCTTCTAGCAACCAATGGAGGCTGATGGAAGCAACTGAGATAGGGCTTACTTGGCAGCCAAGGAAGCTTTCTTTAATGTCTCCTCTAAGCAAAGTGTGATGGAGGAGAATGGAGGTATTTGGTATTTGATAAGCCCAGTTTTCTGTATGTCTAAATCACAGTTGGATGGAGAACAAAGAAAGTTTGGGACCTGAGAAATGGGTACATGAAAAACCTAGTCCAAAAAAAGTTCAGTCTATTTTATCTAACTCCTCTCCATGTTAAGTACAGAAAATCCTTTACTCTGAAGGCCCCAGGCACTTAGACTTCGATTGACAGAAAGCCAAATAGACAGTTCCCTCTGTGTGGGGGTGGGGGGGTCAAGTTTGTGGTCAGAAAACTTGGTGCTTTGTCTAATGCTCCTTCGTGGGCATGCTTCCCCTCCCCATTCTGTCTTCATCCCACATCAGTTCCAGTGGATGGGCTGAAAAATCAAAAATTCTTTGATGAACTTCGAATGAACTACATCAAGGAACTCGATCGTATCATTGCATGCAAAAGAAAAAATCCCACATCCTGCTCAAGGCGCTTCTACCAGCTCACCAAGCTCCTGGATTCTGTGCAGCCTGTAAGCAAACTACAGAGGGTGCTTTATCAGAGAGAGCAGCCTGATAGAGCCCAGTGATAATAGGCTCCTCTAGGGTCTGGCACCACCTGTTGGGAGGTGCTTCCATTTGCCTCTGGCTCTGAGTATGGTCCAAGAAGAGAATGCAATGGAGAAGAAAGGAACACAGGTCACAGTGTCCCAGCTGGATGTTGTGAAAGGGGTGGAGGAGTTGAGTACAGAGAAGCTGGGACTCAGGGAAGAAGCGTAAGGCAGATGAATTTCCCAGGCAGACAAAACAGGCCTAGATAATTTTCTTTCCTCTTTTCCTTGATTCATGTACATGTGAGTGAGTGAGTGTGTGTGTGTGTGTGTGTGTGTGTGTGTGTGTGTGTGTGTGTGTATGTGTGAGAGAGAGAGACACACACACAGAGAGAGAGACAGAGACAGTGACAGAGACAGAGACAGAAACAGAGAGACAGAGAGAGAGAAGAGAGCTCAATGGAAGAAAGGAAAAAAAGGAACACTCAGACACTCAGTCCTAAGTCAGAGAACTTGAAATGGAATAAATAATCTCTAGAGACCCTCAGTGACTCCTTGGAGATCATTTTTCTAATACACAGATAGGTAGATACACACATATGTGTGGGCACACACACACACACACACACACACACACACACACACACACACACACACTCACACTCACACTCACACTTACAAACACATCAGGCAGGAATCAAGGCTAGGCCTTGGGACAAAATGCTAAACGTACTGGAATTCAGAGGTGGGAGGAGAGCTGGGCAGGAGCCAAGTTTTTATTAACCATGTTTGTTCTGTCTCTTACTCTCCCTACAGATTGCAAGAGAGCTGCATCAGTTCACTTTTGACCTACTAATCAAGTCCCATATGGTGAGCGTGGACTTTCCTGAAATGATGGCAGAGATCATCTCTGTGCAAGTGCCCAAGATCCTTTCTGGGAAAGTCAAGCCCATCTACTTCCACACACAGTGAAGACGTGGAAACCTTCATACCCAAACCCACCTTGTTCCCTTTTTCAGATGTCTTCTGCCTGTTATATATTCTGCACTACTTCTCTGCAGTGCCTTGGGGGAAATTCCTCTACTGATATACAGTCTGTCGTGAACATGTTCCTCGGTTCTATTTCCTGGGCTTTTCCTTCTTTCTTTTTCTTCTTCTCTCCCTCTTTCTCCCTCCCATGGCACATTTTGAATCTGCTGTCTGTTGTGGCTCCTGCCTGTGTTTTGAGATGTATTGTATTTCTTTGAATCTGTGGTGATCCTCGTGTGGCCCAGTGTCAATTGTGCTTGTTTACAGCACTGTGCTGTGTGCCAACCACTCAAATGTTTACTCACCTTATGCCATGTCAAGTTTAGAGAGCTATAAGTATCTGGGGAAGAAACAAACATAGAAAATAAAAAGCCAAAAAACATGCTAGGTTTGTTTCTTCACTATAATAAAGAAACACATAGGATTCCCAAAGAAGCCAACAGTGACAAGAAAGTAAAAATCACAGGTACATGAAGAGTCACTGTTTTGTTCATCCTGTCTCTCTGTGGGAAACTTCAGTTGTTGCTAATGGCTATTGCTATTAAAGAGCAGGATGACCCCAAAGCTTACTGGTAGGATAGAGAGAAAAGAAGGACAAGGAGGGCGGGTGGATAACTATTACTTCCCCACAGCCTTTGTCACTGAGCCTTAAAGTGCTCAGTTGCAGTGCAATTCATTGTACTGAAATGTGCTTGTTGTTTGAAAACTTGTCTGCATGTGAATGCCTCCTCCTTCAAATCCTTTTCTCTCTCAACCTCTGCTTCCACCCTCAACTGACTTTCAATAGGTTTTCTAAGAGCTTTGAACTAAATGTTCTCTTTAGCCAAAACTTTGGCCACTTCCACTGAAGTTAGGTCCATGAGAAGAGAGCAGAGAGATCTGACTCTTTGGAAGGCTCCATTCAGATCTATGTGCATATTTCTATGTGTGAGCCATAGAGGAGCTTTGTGGCTGGAGTCAAAGGAAAAGGAAGTGATTACTTAGCCAGTCTCCCTTTAAGGACAGTGAATAGTTGATCCCTCAGTGCAATCACCTTTTCCTCTACTTTGAAAGGACCGGTAGACTCCTTGCAGCCACATTTTCACTCCACAGTTCTTCAGTGTTTGGACCTGAACTTCACTATATTGCATTTAAGCCATGGTGGTAAAACTTGTTCACTTCTTTGGGCATATTTGTAGACACTGCTAAGATCTCCCTCCTACCACCACCATGAAGGCTAGCAGACCAGCAGCCACAGCATCTATGTTTAGATGTCAACAGTCTTAAAGACATCTCACTCAATGTCTTTCATCGACATTCAGATTTCTGGAGCCCTTAGACAAATTGGAAAGAGATCATCAAAGGGACCAGGCAAACTGGGCATCTTTCCCTTGTCCTCCAGAGACAATATACTCCTATCAAGTGGAGAAATGTCAATTTCCTCCTCAGAGTGACTAAAGGGGCTACCCAGACCATGGTGGAGGAGAAAACTTAGTAACCAGGCTGATAAAAATGAAGACACTAGAAAGCATAGAATGTTCTCCTTTCCATCCAGCATACTCACTGGCAGAAATCATGGGAAGAAGAGAGAAGGCCAAAAGAGAATACAGACTGCCAAGGTCTTCAGAGACAAAGTCTAAAGCCAAATGAATACCATCTGTCTAGATGGGCACCAATTTGCTCATCCTCCTCTATTGCAGTTGTTGGACTGAACTTGGCCAAAGTCATTCAGATTCCCCACCAGAGAGGTTGCCTCTCAATCAGAGGGTGCAGGACTACTGAGACATTCTATAGAACTGTGACTCCATTGGACAGATCTGGCTGGTGTGGCTACAACTAGACTGCACCCATAAACTCAAGGCATGTCCTGGGTCACTGGGTCATTGGCACCCTTCTTTTCTGTGGACACTGTTCCTCAACCTTGAGTGCAGGAGGAATTCCCACCTACTCTTGCATTTGTAGAAGTCCTCATCACTCAGCTCTTCACTTTACTGCTGATCTAAAGAATTCAAGGGCCAGCCCCCAAGCTGCCCATTTTAGTTGGTATACTATGTTGATTGAGAAGACAGTTTCTGAGTGACATGATTTGATACACATGAGTTTCCTTCCCTGATTTTTGTGTTGATATTAATAGCATAACAAACTTGCAAAACAACTTCTTTAACTAACAAGGAAGGAAGAATGTAAGATGGGTGATACGACAATCCAACCCTGCTAGACAAAAACTGAAGCTGACAGGTTCCCTTTTTGAGCTAGGATAGAGAGATTCTGATTTGATTTGTGATGACACCATCTGGCTATGTACAGGATCTCTTTAAGCTGTATCTTAAATAGAAGAAAATCACCACTCTTTTCAGTTAAACTAGGTTACATTTTAATAGTTCCTTTACATCTATTTTGATGCAATTTCCATCTTCTGTGGTACATGGATTTTATTATAACATTCTAATATTTGTCTTTGTAAATACTAGAAGCTCTTTGTTCCATTTATCTATGGAGTTTTTCATCTTATGGAGTTCCAGATCATGACTCTTGTCTTTATGAATGTACATGTTTTTGTTTTTGTTTTATTTGCAAAAGCCAAAAATCAGTGAAACAGCAGTGCAATAAAAGCAACACCAACTAGATAATTCCAAATTTCCAAGTGACAAAACTAGAGAAAACAGCCTACACAAGGCCTTATGCCTACTGTTTCTGCATTGGGATTTGAATGAACAATGAAAGCCTTGGCTTGGCTGTGTTCTCCCACACAGGCAAAGAAGTGATTGGTTTTTGCTTTTTCTTCTTTTTTGGATTTTCTGTTTCATTTCTTTTTGTTTTCTTTGGCCATCAATGTTCCAGCTAGTTTGGCTGGCAGAAGTCTCATCTTGCAAACACTTTACTCAGCAGAGTGAGTGTTGCTGGTTCACTGTGCTCATCTATGAATGACTGGCCATTGCTCCACTCATCTGGTAAGATGGAAGATGAGGATCACTCACTGGACAAGTCAAGGTGATCATCTCCAAAGAGGTTTACAGTGCTTGATGGGAATGGAATGTGAGGACGAGAAAAAGAGGAGCACCATGGAGAAGGCCCATCAGGGCTGGGCAGCAGACAGCTGCCAATGTCACGAACTCTGTGGTCAAAGAAGAGTCGTGTACCATGCTTTCAACTCTCATTCACAGGGCAGCTCACTGTGTGTGGACTCTGAGCTGACACGGGAGTTGGCTTCTTTGTTCCATAGATTTTCTATGCCACAGGCAATATTATTGTTCTTGGAAAGTTCATTATTTTTTTAAATTACCTTACTCTGAGAAAGGGATTTTTTTTTGAAGGATTCTGTCATATATCTTTGAAAAACAGAAAATCAGTAATATGTATATTTTTATGTATGTTCACTGGCACTAAAAAATAAGAAAAAAAAAGGAAAAAAAAGAGCTTCACTCTGTCCATTGGATAGTTACTAAGGTTAATTGTCCAGGTTGAGAAATGTGCTGATGCTAACATCCTTCTCTGTCCACACTCTGTTTCTAAATACATATAGGTATATATAACAAGATATATTCAACACACTTTAAGAAAAATTATGTCCACCATCCACATGATAACCTGATACTACACAAATTACCCGACTTTAAGCTTCAAGTGGCTTCTAACTTTTCATTTCATTCAGTACAGACGTGGCCTTGCCCCTTTCTTTCCCTTAAATTTGGCAGGGCACAAAGACCCAAGCCACCCCTTATATCTTCCCAGGACCTATGCCAGAATCACACTTAAGAAACTTTTCTGAAGACAACTGATTTACTCTCCTTGCATGACCCTAGAGCATGACCCTGCTCAAACAAGAGGCTGACTATAATTCTCCTATATTAGTTGCCTGGGTAAGAGGTCATTGGGCCAAAGGCCTGGTTCTCATGCTTGAGAACCATGAATGCCAACCTTCCAGATCAAATCCCAAACTGAAAGTCCAAAGAAGCCATTTAGCATGTGAAATTTCTTGGACTAAGAAGTTTCTTTCCTGGCTGCCTTTACAGACAGGTTTGTTCTCACCACTTATCTCTTTGAGAATCTTTGAAAGTATTTTTTTAAGTAGAAAAGGAGATGAAAGCATTACATTATGTAACCAAAGATTGTATTGTATCTGCTAAGATACCAAAATTTTTAAGGGCAGGGAAGGAGCAAGCATTAGTGCCTCTTTGGTAAACTATCCAAAGACAGACTGAAGGACTTTTCTGATGACTTACTTAGAAGACTTTGTGGGGAAGGGTTATCTCACAATATACATATTTAGAAGTGTTGAGGATAATTTGGAAAAAAATGGGATTATAGTGTCCTTCACTAACTGATTTTATAAGCAGAATTAGCTTTCCTTTTTTCTAGTAGTTGCAGAGCAAATTCTTGAAGCTCCATCTTTGCATGGTTGGAAATGGAGCTGGTCTTGGCCACTGTGTTTGCTAGTGCCCATGTTAGCTTATTTGAAGATGTGAAGCCCTTGACGAGAAAGGGGTGCGTTTAAAAGATTAGATTTTGCACTAGAAGGAGGGTAGGCAGAAACCCTCATTTCTGCCCAGTTTGAACAGCACAAAAAGTTCTCTGCAGTTTAAGGCAGAAAGTTGAAATATATTGTAAATGAGTATTTGTATCCATGTTTCAAAATTGAATTATATATATAGATGTAATGTGTTCTGATAGCTTTACCTTTCTCTGCACCTTTATATTTGGTTCCAGGTCATATCTGATGCCATGTACTTGTAAGAGAGGTTGCAGTTACATTTTGGATGCTCTCTCAGAATGGATAAGACACCTGGATTGATCAGATAATTGATATATCTTCCCATATTGGGCCTGGTGTTCAGGCCTTGCAAAGGGGTGGAGGAGGAAAGGGTAGGGTACATGATGTATTGCACTTTACTAGCTTAAGACA
Organism: Cricetulus griseus; assembly: GCF_003668045.3. Lineage (NCBI taxonomy): Eukaryota > Metazoa > Chordata > Mammalia > Rodentia > Cricetidae > Cricetulus > Cricetulus griseus. The sequence continues at coordinate 72,091,169 of NC_048604.1, read as the reverse complement.
GATGAATGTGGAAAGGGTGGTGAAATGTCATTGAAATCACCTGGGAATTGCAATAGGAAGAAATCCAGATGTGAGGCCAAGTGCCCACCTAAAAGACTGGCCAGCATCTCCTTTATGGGAGCTGAGTCATTTGGAGAAGGAAGGTTATTTCCTTGATCTTCACCATTCTTGTTAGAGAAGGGCAGTTGCCTGATCTTGGGAACCTGGAGCAAATGCTCCTTCTGTCACATCAATTCTTTCTCCTGCGACTGAGGTGCTCTTGCTACTGGGTGTCCGTGTGCTCTAATTCTGGTTTTGGATATGTTCTGTAAAGATTTTGATAACTGATAATGTATTTTTCTCTGTTAAAATTTGTTAGTGTACTAGAAGTCATATCTCTGTAGGTACAGGTCCATCGCTACTCATGAGTAGAGATGTTTTTTTCTTTCAATTAAGAGTTTGACACTGGGGTCTGTTGCCCAGAGCCTCCTAACCCCCAACCATTCTAGGTGAAGGCATAAAAAACACATTTTGTCACTTTTCTTCTGAAATTTCAGCCAAGGTAACAAATCACTGGGAATTCTTCTATCCCTCAAAAGCACAGTAGAGAATTGAATTTAGCAGCTGGTGTTTTAGAGCAAAAAACAAACAAACAAACAAACAAACAAACAAAACAGCCTTTGATCTAGCTTTAATACGACCCAATTTAATCTGGCCAGGAAACAGGTAATGTGTACTAAGTGGTTTTCAATCCTCTTGCAGTATAGCGGGGTTCTACTTCATTTCCTTGTTCCATTTGTCTCTTGGCCTTTCATGGAATTAAGAAGCTGTGAATTGGGTCTGGAATACTTTCCATGTAAGCTAATAAGTAAGACCATTGCTTAACTGCAGATACCATTGGCCAACAACAACTGGAGCACACACATATGCATTACCCAAAGAGAAAACAGTTCTGAAATGTTTCTATTTCTCGGCAAGAACCCTGTTGGTCTGCTGCCTTGTAGTTTGAGTCATTGTACTCTATATGACAGATAGACTAGGTTTGCGGTATCTCATGACCTTAGTTAGCACTTGGTGCTAACTCTCATGCAGGGAAGTGCCTATGGGGTTTTCCTATAAGCTACTTTGGCCACTAAGAGTAGCCCACCATTGGTAACCCCCAGGTTAAAAAAAGAGAGACATAGTCCCCTCACCACTCCTTGACACACCATTCTGCTTTCCTCTAAACAGATAGAATGGACATTGATTAGGGAGTGCATACAGATGACGTCCTTACACTGTCCTTGAGATTAATTTGGCAGTAGGAGGGACTAGACAATGTAACCAGAGACAAGAATTAAATTTTGATGTGGAGAGAGCAAAGAGAGAAAGCATTATTCAAAGTTTTTTCAAAAGAAACAAATAATTTCGCTTGAAACTTCTTTCGATGGGGCTTCAGTTCTCATAGCGGCACTTGGCCTCCACTGGGCAGCAGGACCAGCCCCAAGCGCTAGCGTTCTGTTCTCTTTTTGTAATCTTGGAATCTTTTGTTGCTCTAAATACAATTAAAAATGGCAGAAACTTGTTTGTTGGAATACATGTGTGTGACTTTTGGTTTGTCTCTGCGTCTGGTTTTAGAAATGTCATCCATTGTGTAAAATATTGGCTTGTTGGTCTGCCAGCTAAAACTTGGCCACAGCCCCTGTTGTGGCTGCAGGCTCAAGTTATTGTTAACAAAGAGCCCCGAGAAAAGCTGCTAATGTCCTCTTATCACCATTGTTAATTTGTTAAAACATAAAACAATCTAAAATTTCAGATGAATGTCAAAAGAGTTCTTTTCATTAGCTCTTTTTATTGGCTGTCTTTATTGGAGTCAAGAATTGGTATCATGCCCAGTGGCCTTTTATGCTACTTTGATTTTCATATAGTTTTAAAAACTCTTAGCCAGGGGTTATAAATTTGCCCTGTCTTAACCTTAGCATAGGTTGACCCGAGACCACCAAAATAACAAAGCATCTGTGTTAGAAAGCACAGATGGACACCAACAGCCCATCACAACCTTTTGTGAGAAGCCCCAAGCTTGTCAGCTAAGGGAAATGTGCCCAGAGCTCAAGAACTCACATTCACATGCTGCTTCCTATAAGCGAGTGCATGGTGCATCACTGCTCAGTTTGAACCAAACTTCAGACAAAAAAAAAAGAAAGTCAACTTCACTGCTTTGGGGGCCATACTGTCCTCAGCCACGAAAGTACAAGCTGAGCAAGACTTCTCTTGTGTGGTTCTTCAGTTCAAGTAAGAGCACTTCCTGTTGTATCCCAGTGCTAACACATATGAGATCCCAAACAGGATTGTTGATTTTGAGATATTATCGATCTATCATTGAGGCTTTATAGGTACCTTCGGCAGCAATAAGAATGTTTTCTATGCCTCATATCCTCACATGTGATAAGAGTTGTTACAGGCCTCCATTCTGGTTTCTGTTGGGGATTCAGTGAGAACATATGTCACACAGCTGGTGGGCTATTTGTTCTGGCTCTGTTCCCTATTAAAATTCCAGAACCCCTGATACAGATCCCACAATGAGCCATTTTTATCATTGTCCACCTCAAAGTACATGGATTTCTCAAATGTTTCCTGATATCAATGCATGAGCAAGAAGAAATACCAGCAATTCTTAGGATATGTATTTATATAACTACAATGAAGATGAGGAAAATATATATGTGTAGGTTACACAAGGAATAGCCTGCCTCCAGAATAGGTCACTGACAACTATTGTTTAGACCGTCCTCCCTTGCATCTACAACAAATGACCTAACAACTACACTACTTGATTTTACTTACCACTCAGCTCTTGGAAGGGTGGTTAATATCTAGGGGTTTGTCCCCCAGAAGTAGCAAGCAACACCAAGTTCAGAGACAAGACACTTAATTGACTTGAAAGACCCTGCAGACAGCAGTCCTGTATTGACTTGCTTATGGTCATGCATATATATATATATATATATATATATATATATATGACCCAAGCCCACTCATTTAATGTATGGCAATGGAAAACTCACCACCCTTTTCTGGATCAGAGTTGATTCATCAGTAAAGTAAATGTCTGTTAGAAGATATTTGGAACTACATGAGACAGAAAGACTTTTCCAGCCAAAACACTATGGTGACTGCAAACTCCAAAAATACTTTTCATATTCATGACCTAAGATGAAAAGAAAAAGGACTTTTACTATCCTTAGAACTAGTTTTGGAACTAGCATATCCATGGTTTGTACTCAACAAATATTCAGAGCACAAGTGGTGGGAGGCAGAGTGTCAAAACAGCAACAGATACTGTTGACCCTTTGAATGTTGGGAAAGGGCACAAAAGTCAAACACGTATTTATTATAGAGATTATCATGTAAACAACAGAGATAAATAGCAGCTAAGTAAGTCCTAGTCATACACCATGGTTTCAGTGAGTTGACAGTCTATTACATGCCCTAGATTAAACCAGTCACACAACTTTCCCATATCCTTCTACTCAAATAAGGTTGATCTTTAATATAGAATTGCTAATTTTAAGCTTGAAGTTTGTGGTACAGGCTTTTAATCCCAGCACTCAGGATGCAGAGGCAGGTGGATTTCTGTGAGTTTGAGGACAGCCTGATCTACAGAGAGAGTTCCAGGATGGTAAGGGCATCACAGAGAAACCTTGTCTCAAAACAAACAAACAAATAAACAAAAATTCCCTGCTGAGAATTGCTAACTTTAGGACTAGAAGGGCATATTCCAAATTTCTACTTTACATAGGAAAGCTGAGCCAAAATATGTAGTGATATTATGGCCTAGGACATGTAGCAAGGACCATCCTTAGAACCCAGTTTATACTTCACTCATGTGTATGTTTATATGGGAAGCATTTCAAGGTGGTGAGACATCCAAGATAACTTACCCTGTCCCTGCATGCTTATTTGGAGCTTTAAAATGTGAGAGCCTCAAATTCTTGATATATGGCTCCTATATACACAGACCAAAAATATCTACCCCAGTTGCAGAAACTACTTTATCTTCTACCCATTCCAAGTGCTTTTCTTCATTACCACTGAAAATGAGGGGGATAAAAGAAGATACACACTTGATGAGCTCTGACAGGGACTGCACAATCAAATGAGAGACATGGGTACAAGGATGGCATTCTGACATAACAGGTCGATACGGATGGCTTAAGCACCCCAATAATTTTGCCACACTTTAGTCCATAGCTTCGAATCTCCCTTCAGTGACTTAAGTGAAAACATCATTTGGGAGAGTTGGGCTAACTGCTAAGCAGTAAGACTCCATGAAGAACAAGCTGATTTCAAACAGATTATGTAAACACTACTTCACATCTCCCCATTGCTTTGTCTCAAATCTCAAACAAGAAAACAGGCCACCTAAAGAGGTGCATTCTGTGACAAAACATATAACATATAGCAACATATAACAGCCACATGCATACTCAAAGTAAGAAAAACCTTTTGATGCCTCAAGGATGGGTCATTTCAGTGTTAGACTAACTTTGAAAGAGAATCCCGTTGCCTGCAGGCCCCTTCACAGGCACATTATCCAATGTTTCCAGCAGCCATTGACTTTCAGTTGTTCTGAACCATACTGTTTCCTTCCCAAGAACAAGACATGGTTCTACCCTGATGGATATCGGGGTCTACTGGGGGAGGCAAACAAAAACACAGATCATTGTAGCATCACCTAGTGGGTGCTATGACAAGGAGATTACTGGGTTCTGTCATTTTCACTGAAGAACAGTGTCTGCCTAGTCTGCAGGTAAGGTCAAGGAAGACTTCTCAAAGAAATCAAGGCCATGACTCAAATTGGATGAAAATGAGCCTGGGAGTGGAGAAACAAGAATCCTTCATAAGGTGAGAGTTGGCAGGCTTTTAAAGGAAAGTAGAAGTACTTGAGTTGAAATAGGGAGAATTGAATAAGAGAATGGCTTTAAGCTAATAAAAGCGTAGGAAAGAATCACACACACATACAAAAAGTGTGTGGCCTTTATCTTCTGAGTCACAGAGATTCACAAAAGTTCTTGCCAGCATTTTAATTCCCAGAACACTGTGAGATAATTCACCTAATCTAAGCTTCATAAAATCCTAAGGATGCTGGGAGGTCAGTGATCAACCAATTTCCAGAGAGGTAAACTAAGGCCTGTGAATGTGATTTGCCCAAAGATTGCTACAAAATAATTGATGTTCTTAAATCTAAGCCAATAGGCCCATATTTCCTGATTTCCAGCATTATTCTTCTCACATTATATCAATTTAGTAAAGACTTTAGGACCTAGTAACACAAATATTGAAATGCAAATGTTCAAGTATCTCTATAATGATAGCATATGTTGCCTGCTACCCCACCTATACTTGCCAGGGCCTTACCAGAGTGACATTGATACCAGGCTCCTAAATAGTAAAGAAGAAACCCCAGAGGAAAAGAGAGTAACATTAACTTCATATGTAGTAAAGGGTGTGGGAAGTCATTTAAACAGGGAATCAGAAATGACAACTTTCCAACTTTCTATATGAAGTAATATCTGACTCTGTCCTTAACTAATCAACTAGAACTTCACAGAAGAGGGAGGTAGCTAGGCAGACAACCAGGGCAGAGAAAGTTTATGATTTCCTTCTAGGGAAAAAAGTCAAAGCAAACCTGAACAGAGAGGAAAAGTGAAAATTTGCATTATTAATTGTGATTGTGAAAATCTTTGTTTTTAATATTAGAATTTCTTCTGTAGACCATCTATTCTCAGATGCTATGTCTGAGAAAAGCCACTAGGACTGTGTGTGACACTTGACATGTAGCTCACAAAGAATCTTTCTCTCTCTCCTTCCTGATCCATTTACGAAATGAAATATGAGTGCAAATGTGACCAACAGCCTTAGAAAGGAATAATCTAGGCCTCTAATCGTATTTTTAAAGAAAATTATCTATTAATTTCAATATTTAAACCATCAATATATTCCTTGCCAGAGCTCACAACTGATTTCAATACATCATTTGAAATAACTAAGAAATTTTAATAAAGCTGTAACGTGATAGGTGTTAAGCTAAAACTTGTATGAGAATCTAACAGAATGCTAGAGATTGGTTAATGAATAAAATTGTTAATAATAATGATAGCAACAACAATAATAAAATCTGGGAATATTACTGCTACATTCCTTCCACTGCATATGGTATAAAGTTCTTTACACTGTGTGTTATGCAATCCAATCCTCCTATCAACCATATAAATTGAGTAGTGTTACCCTCCTTATATAGATATGCAATCAAAGACTTTTTCTAGCATAGACTAAGATTACTTTTAGACAATACAGTATAACCTAAAACTCAAATAAGTGAATTCCCAAAGCCTGCAATCTTGATCACTGTATCTATCTTAAAAGACTGGTTTGCTTTTTTGTTTTTCAATTGCTTTTACAAAGAGCCCCAAGGAACCCCAAAGCAAGCAGTAGCACCAAAAACAGGAGGGGAGACAAATCTGTATCATAATGCAATTGTCTTCTTAAACACCCACTTTGAAAGTGCCAGTTATATATGATATATGTGAAATCATGATTTTCACATTGCCTCATCCCCAAATTGCATATGACTATGGCTGGAAACCAAGGCTATTCCTCCCCATTCTTGTCTGATTAGGGGTTTTGTTGGAGTGTAGTAATTCATTTGACATCCAAGTAATCCACATACATATTTGTCTGTAAGGAAGGCAGAAGAAAGAAGCATTGAAGTTTATTAACTAACACATAAGCTCATGTAACTCCTATACCTTTTTTGGGTCATCGTCTCCCATACATAGAACAGAGAAACTAGACTGCCTGACTTATTTTTTCAACTTTGCCATGGTTTCTTGGACTGTGGAAAAAAATGGTAAAAACCATAATGTTATCAATTTGAGATTTTCTTGTAGGGAGCCGTCCCTGCATTCTCCATTACAAGATGGCGCCTGCATCCGGCAGGCACCGAATGGTAAACAAGTTAGTGCGCAGGCGCTGGGTAACTTTCCATCCCTTGGTCTCTGTCTCTCCCGTGGCATCATATGGTCCAATGAGCTGCAGCGAGTCAGGGGGTAACACGTCCGAGGCGGCGGTTGCCAGCCTATATAAGGGATGGGTTTTTGGGAGTTCGGAGTCTCCGCTCTGTAAGCTTATGCTCTCCCTCTCAAGATGCATTACAGCTTTACTGCAGAAGGATCCGAGTGTCCTGTGTCGTTCTTGCTGGCGAGATGATCGCGCGGGACATCTGGTGCCGAAACCCGGGAACTTGTTAACATCGCCGGCACCGCGGAGACCCCTCGGAGGACGGGGCGGATTCAGAACTGCAGGGTGGTAAGTTCGGAGAGGTATGCTTAATCCTGATACCTTTTTTTTTTAACTTTGTCCTTAATTTGTCACCACCATGGGATGGGTCAGTAAAAGCCTTAACTCTAGTCTTGATTCTTCTTTTGTTCATATTGGTCTTATATTGTGCTCATCGTGGCTGGTGTTTCAGTTTGCGACCAAGCGGACCCCAGGTAGCCGCCAGCATAATGGGCTCTTGGAAATTAATTAAAAACTGTCTAGAGGATGAGGCTTGCCGTCCCTCGGTAGCAGAGAGTCAAGAAACGCTTAAAGAGGTACAGGATAATATATCAGAAACCGAACGAGATGAGAGATTAGGAGCTCAAAAAAGGAAGGACATGTCTAAGAAAAAGGGCCCTCCCCAGGATACAAAATGGGGGGAGAGACGATAGGGGATGACCAGTCACACCCCGGTAAATTTAAGAGAAATAAAGACTCAAAACCTAGTCTCTACCCTACAGTGAAACTAGAGGCCTTGGAGCTGAGCAACTCAGACTCTGAGATTTTAGACTCTAGCGAGGAAACAGAGCCAGAGGAGGAGGCAGCATGATATAAAGAGGACAGATACCACCCCGATAGATATCAGCTGCCAAAAGTGAAAGCAAATATGAGGCCACTGCCTGTTAATCCAGCGGGTGTACTTCCATCAGCACCCCCATTACAAAAATTTGGTACCGACTCCTTTTTACCATTAGAGGAGCGGAGGAAACTGTAGATGGCTTTCCCAGTCTTTGACAGGGGAAAAGGCCGCGCATGTTATCCAACACTGCTTGGAGGCCTGGGGTGCCTGGGGAAAGCCTCATATCCTAAAGTTAAAGGTCAGAGAAAAGGTTGTTACAAGTCAGAGAAAATGTTCTGTTTCCTGGTAGCCAGCCACATGCAACCTGGTCACATGACTAACTGGTCGCCATTTTGCTAAAGTTAAAAAAAATAAACCACCATCTTGACTAAAGGTGACCACATGGAAATTAGAGGTACCATCTTAGAAACAAGTTTTTCAGTTAAGATTTAAAATGTTAATGCTTCTATATATTGCAGAAAGACCTTAAGGGAATTTAAATTTCTTTTTAAAACCAGTTTTCAAATGTTTGTTTTTATTAATGTTTGTACTTAAAGAGCTTCAATTTAGAATTATTTTTAAGCAAAGCCTGGCAATGTAAAGTTCTTGTTTTATAAAAGATGCTAATCTATTATGTTGGTAGCACACACCTTTAAGCTCAGGGTGTTGGTGGCACACGCCTTTAAGTTTAGGGCGTTGGTGGCATACGCCTTTAATCCCAACACTCGGGAGTAAGAGGCAGATGGATCTTTATGAGTTCAAGGCCTGCCTGGTCCAGCAGATCGAATTCCAGGACAGGCTCCAAAGTCACAGAAAAACCCTGCCTCAGAAAGAAGTTAAGCTACTGTTTAAGGAATATAATGTAGCTCTATATAGTTTTAAGTTCAGCTGTATTACAGAAATAAGACTTTACCTAGCCACCTGTGTGCTTCTTAAAAACAGATAATGGGCCGGCTTATACCTCTCAAAAGTTCCAGCACTTCTGCAGACAGATGGAGGTTATCCATCTGACTGGCCTACCTTATAACCCTCAAGGACAAGGCATTGTGGAACGTGCCCATCGCATGCTTAAGTCTTATTTAATCAAACAAATGGAGGGAATGGGAGCATCCTTACCCTCGGTGCCAAGAGTTGCAATATCCATGGCACTCTTTACCCTTAATTTTCTAAACATTGACGCTCAGGACCATACTGCAGCCGAGCACCAGACCTCAGAACCTGAAAGGCCAAAGGAAATGGTAAAATGGAAAGATATCTTAACTGGTCTTTGGAGAGGCCCGGATCCTATTCTCATAAGATCCAGGGGAGCTATATGTGTTTTTCCACAGGATGAAGAGAATCCCCTGTGGATCCCAGAAAGACTCACCCGAAGAGCCCCTTCGGACCCTCAAAAGTCGGAACTCCACCTTCTCCCTGGGAGTTGAGAGCCGCTATTATCCAGATTAACTCCACGCGCCTTGACCTGTCCTTGACGGAGGGATTGTCATCATGGATCACTTCAGCTGTCTCCTATTTTAAGGAATGGGTGGGGGTGGGATTGTTTGGTGCAGCCATTTGCTGCAGATTGGTGTTGCTTCTCTGGCTGGTCTGTAGGCTCAGGGCTCAAACTAAGAGAGACAAGGTGGTTATCACCCAAGTGCTTGTAGCTTTGGAACAAGGGGCTTCCACTAATATTTGGCTAACTATGCTTAAGCAATAGGCCGCCGGCCAGACAGCTCTTGCACACCCGGAGCCTAGGCTCATTGCACAGGGTAGAGTGTCTGGCTTGAGCAGCCCATGAGGGATGTCGAGCAAGGCATCGCACAGAGAGTTGCCCAGTATGCAGGCTTCTCTGGGAGGCATGTTGTCCTGCATAAGGGTTGCCTGCCCTAGTCTCCCTTTCCCAGAAAAACGGTAGAGGACAGGTCGAGAGCACTTTGGGTCAAGCTAACAGCCTAATGGCGACTCTCGTACACAGTCTTAATGTTTGATTGGGAAGGTACAACCTCTGCCTCTATCCCTCAACATATGGGTGACCTATTTGCTGATAAAAATATGAAGCCTTATCATTAATTAATAAAAAATGGGGAGATGTAGGGAGCCGTCCCTTCATTCTCCATTACAAATGGCGCCTGCATCCGGCAGGCACCGAATGGTAAACAAGTTAGTGCGCAGGCGCTAGGTAACTTTCCATCCCTTGGTCTCTGCCTCTCCCGTGGCGTCATATGGTCCGATGAGCTGCAGCGAGTCAGGGGGTAACACGTCTGAGACAGCGGTTGCCAGCCTATATAAGGGATGGGTTCTTGGGAGTTCGGAGTCTCCGCTCTGTAAGCTTATGCTCTCCCTCTCAAGATGCATTAAAGCTTTACTGCAGAAGGATCCGAGTGTCCTGTGTCGTTCTTGCTGGCGAGACGATCGTGCGGGACATTTTCTCACTTTAATTACATTCATACCTGTTACTTTATGCTGCATTTCAGAAACCTGTGGCCTAGAGACTCCTCTACTGCAAGTGTCTAGCCATCAGTTTTGTCTCCACACATCTAGTAATCTGCTACTCATTTTTGCACAACAGACTCTTATTATATAGCATACCTTCCTGACTGTCACTCATATGTATGTGTCAATGTTTCTCAGGCCATTCTCCAGTTCACCTATGTTGATGTGAACCAAAGATACTGACAAACAACTGATTAACATAGATACATAGTCAAGTTTAAGTTCTCTGAGATATTGGAGGATATGAACATAAAACTAGAATATGGGCAATATGGATGGAAAATCATTAATCTTCAGGATAAGGCCAAAGGTTTTCTTTGGGGAATGGGAAAATCATTTTTAACAGCCCTTGTTTAAGTGGGTCTCCCTTATTAAGTGTTCTTCTGTATTTCTGCTAGCAAAACCTTCCTGGTTATTAATGCTAATACTAAAAGCAAGATTCAGATTTTATAATTTCTAAAACTGGGAATGAGCATCCATTTATAAACTTTGACTCTCCCCTTCCTAAGCCTGAGCCACTAAGTGGGCTTGCAATTATTTGTACTAGGAGCACACTTTCATTTTTACAATTTTTGTATCTCAGTGTCACAGAGAACTCATAAAATTGCACAAGAGAAGCAAATTGGGAATTAAAAATCAGTATTGAGAAACTTGCTGATATGCTGAATAAAATATAAAAATTATGTTTTAAAAGTCATTGTTGAACTGATACATTAGTAAAGAATCCAAAGAAGCCAAAAATGAAGTAAAAAAAAAATCATATGTAGTAAGCAAGTATTGCAGCAGAACTCTGCCCTTAGAATTTTACCAAATCTTGGGAGATGCTAAATTTCTGTTCTAGTGACTACAAGAAACAGAGAAGAGGGCAAGAAAGCTGAGAACCAGAGTCCCTCTGGTAGCTATCTCTGTGATGTCTAGCCAGCCTACTTAATAAAGCTGCCTAGAAGAGAGCAGGAGAGCCTGCCAGGAAGTACTGCTCCTCACATTCGGGGATGACCTGTAAGGTCAGAAGAGGCTACGGGGGTGCAGCAAACCAAGGGAACTATCAAGAAAAGACTCCCAGTTTCCCTTTTTTCTCACCCTGTTCCAGAAACACTCAAGTTGCAGAGTCCAAGGCTCACATTTGCCCCTCCTCACATGGTACCCCATAGATCCTGCTAGAGTCAGAGGGGTCTAGGAACTTCACCTTTCAATTCAGCACAGTTGTAACAGCAACTTACTCTACAAACATCCTATTTTTATTATTTTGTATTATTGAATTCCCAAAGTTGCATATAAGTCATGATGGGTTTTTTTGTTTGTATATTGCTGAATTATGTTTGTTTCACTCTTCAGTAGCATGAAATACACACTCCACTCTAACTCAAATGTCATTTTTTTCATTCTTTCCTTATCTCCTCCTCTTTTAACCTATTAATTATACTCTTCCATAGCTCTAAATGTCTTTAAAATCTATGGACAGTAAAACTATTCCAATTTTCTGAAATTTTACTCACCATGTTTTTTGTTTTGTTTTTACTTTTCATGATGTTCTTCCTCTCAATACTTCTCTCCCTCTCCTGGTCTTATTAACTAAAATCTAAATAGACTCCATACAAGCCTTGGTAGTTGATCATCAAATGATTATTAAAATGAAAGGGGCTACTATTACTGGTTGGCTAGTATGAAGTCTGTGTTGTGGTAATACAGGATATCAGTGATATCTCAAATAGTATCCTACTTAAGCAATAATATAAATTTTACACCAGGTACCTTGAGAGATTCAACAACACATTCAAAATAACCACATCCAAATCTCACATGAACCAACGAAAATACTTCCACTGAAAGAATATAGCAGATAAAATGAAAGCCAAGCAAATAAATAACAACAGATGTATAAATTCCAGTGAAGCAATTTAAGCAGAATGAAAATCCAATACAACAACTTCTCAAAAAAATTATTAATCCTATAATAACAGCATCTATTGAGAGTAAGTTAGACGAAATTCCGACAAAGAACTCAGAATAATTTATAAGTTGCTTCAATGAACTCAAAGATATAAGCTCCTATTTAAGAACATAAACAGCTGAATGTAATAAGGAATGGGTTGCAGGACATGAAAAGGGAATTCAACAGAGTGATATACTGAAGAAAAACTGAAATGCTAGAGATTAAATACATACTGAATTAAATTTAAAACACCGTAGAAGTCTCAGAAATAGAATGGATCAAAGAAAAGACAGAATATCTGAGTTTGAAGACAAAGCAAGTGACTGGAGCAATCCAACAAGGACAAAGATTAATTAAAAAGAAGGTATCAGTGGGAATTCCCAGATGTATCTGACACCCTGAGGGGAAAATGACCGTACAGATAATAAGCATACAGTTAAAGAATCTTGTTCTAAAGACATAGAAAATATTTTTAAAGATCCATAACAGAAAATTTCCCAGAATTAGAAAAAGAAACCGGTTAAGATACAGGGCACTGGGGACAACAAATAGACAAAGCAAGGAAAAAACTCTCTTCATCATTATAAAATTAAAATATTAAATATATAGAACAAACAAAGGATATTGAAAGCAGAAAGGGAGAACCACACAGTTATGTAGAAGGGCAGACTGCTAACAACAACAGTATGTTATCGAACTGAAACTTTAAGAGGCAGGAAAGCCTAGACTTGCAAGTTCTGAAAGACATCAATTGACAACCTAGACTACAAGACCCAGAAAAGCTATCTGTCCTAATTGAAAGAAAAATTTCTATGATTAAAATTAGCTAAAACAATTTATGACCACTAAACCAGATCTACAGAAAAATAATATATAAGAAATCCTTCAAAATGATAAGAACAATGAATCCCTCTATAAGGTTTCAGGAAAGAGTAAGCCACATTATAATAATAATCAAGAGAAAAAAGACTACAAAATCACAGAATAGCAAGAATCAATGCACACTCTTCAATAATACCCCATAATACTAATGACCTGAATCCCTCCAATCAAAATACACACACAACTAGACTGAATAAAAGTAATCACCATCTATTTTCTATATAATGACAACCCAGTTAATATGATAGCATGGACAGGGACATTTCATAAGATCCCACCCCTAAATGAAGAGCTACAGGCAACCAATGACATCTGAGAAAGGGAAAATCAGTTTTTCCAGGGATGAACTCTCTAACCCATGTACATACAAACAAAACTAAATGCACTCAGAAAGTGAGTGTGTGTGTGTGTGTGTGTGTGTGTGTGTGTGTGTGTGTGTGTAGCTCTGGCTCTCTGACTTTCTCTCTTTCTCTCTGTGTATATATTTAAAGAAGTAGGGATCATTAATTTAAGAGGGAGTTGTACAAATATGGAAGGAGTTAGATGGGGGAAGGGAGTGTGTGCAAATGATGAAAATACAGTTATCACATTGTGGCTTCTCATCAATTGATGTACATTTGAATTATTTTAATGTTTTGATACTACGATTAATGATACCATGAGCATTCATATATAAGATACTGTGTGGATATTTGTTGTTATTGTTAATTTTTCTTCATTATATAATTAGGAATAGAATTATTGGGTCTCATAGTGACTCAATGATTCAGCGTTTTAAGGAAGTGCCAGTTTTGCCCAGTAATTTAATAAGTTTGCCTTCTCATCAACAATGTATGAGGGTGTGTTTGTTCTACATACTCAGCAGCATTTATTTATTATATTTTATACATTTTTCTTTTTTTTCTTTTTGAGTGGCATACTTAAAGTACATTTGTTTATTTGCCCACCTCGCTCTTCTCTATCCTAGTACTTCCTTTTTGTTTCACTCTCTACTCTAATAGTGTTCTTTCTGCTTTCATGTCACACATATTCCGTTGCTCTCCTTTTTTGTTTCTTTGTTTACTTCTTCACCTCTTCATGCCTTGAGATCTACTTTTCCCATCTCATGGTCACCATCTTAGTTTTCTTTTATAAAAATGGAGTTTATTGCCTATTGTCTGAACTTTTACTAGGCCATTCAGAGGTGGCTTCTAATCTTTCATCTTACTTAAATATGTATCACCTGTCTGCTTTTCATTATCATCTCAGAGGGTGTAAACCAGCATTTCAATTAAATTTCCATTTTCATTTTTTAAGAGATATATTGGCCCAGAACAAAGTCTATAGTATAAGCTGGGGTTAAGCTCATGGCTATCTTCCTGTCTCAGCCTTATAAATGCTGGAATTAGAGACATGGGCCACCATGTGAAGCTCATTTGCATTTTCTTGATATCTAATTATGTTGGTAATCTCTTTATGCCATTAAGTTGGTTATTTGTGTATCTTCTTTTTTAGAATTATCCATTCAGATAATCTTCCCATTTCCAAATTATATTATTTGTCTTTTCATTATTGAGTTGTAATGTTTACATGTATTAAAATTAAGCCCTTATATTATTTTAAATAGTTTCTCCCATTCTGTTTGATATCTTTTTTCTTTTCTGTATGACTTCTTTTGATCTGCAAGAATTTTTCACTTTGATTAGGTCCATTTAACTATTATATTGACTGCTGCTTTTTTCCTTTACAGTATTGCCAAGAAACTGTTGCCTAAAACAAAACTTAAAAATATTTTACCTATATTTTTCATACAAATTTTATAATTTTAGTTATGATTAGTAGTTGATCAACTTTCATGGATTTGTGTATATTGGGTGGGTTAAAGTTTCATCATTTATTCTTTGCATGCTGATATCTAATTTTCTCAGGACTATGTGTGGCAAAGATGTGCTCCATCCAGTCTTATAAATACTCATTCCAAAAATAAATGTGATATTTATAGTAACAATTTATATCCAGGTTCTCAACTCTATTCCATTGCATTGTTTCTCACAGTATCAATATTTAATTCCCTTGATTACCATAACCTTATGATAAGTTTTAGAATTATAAAATGCTAGTCTCATTGTTTAGTCTAATGTTGGCTATATGGGATCCTTGTGTTTTCATATGAGATTTGGCTTATCAATTTTAAGAAAAAATATACTGAGAATGTTGATAGGTGTGTCCATATATCTGTAACTAGGTTTAGGGCATCATAATTAAAAAATTAAGTCTTCCATTATGGAAACATGCTAACATATATCAATTTATTTAGGTCTTGTTTTGTTTCTTTCAAAAGTGTTTTATTGTTTTCAGTGTATACTCCTTGAGCCTCCTTGTTTCAATTTATTCTTAAGTATTTTACTGGTTTTGATGCTATCAATTTGCATTTTACTGTTTGCTTCCTCATAGCATTTTAAACAAGTTTCTTTATCTTTTAGAGCTTCTGAAAAATTGGTCCCAGGATCTAGTGGCTTGACCAAATTGAAGCGCAAAAGATTTTGGCAAAAACCTTATTGTGTATGGAACAAAGTGTCTTGGTTTCTCAGTGCTATGGTAGCAGTCATTGATGAGCACTGTCTAAACTTACTAGTACATTAAGAGTTGCAAAATAGTAATATCCTCATCAAGCATGATGACAAATGCCTACTATCTGAGAGCTCGAAGCCTGAGGAATATATAATGAGACTTTCTCTTTGAATAATAGTAATATTTTAATTCTATCACTTTTCACTTACTAGATAAGATACTTCTATAAAGGGAAAAAGTACTTTAATTGTTCTATTATGACAAAAATAAACTTAAAGGACTAAGGACTTATAGTGGCTCACAGGTAAAGGATTCTTAACTTATTAAAAGTACACATATTGGTGGGGGCAACTCTTGGCTTTGGTGAAAACAGAATAAGGCTATTTGCTCACATGTGTGTGGATTAGAAAGCACAGAAAAAGGAATGGTGATGCTCAGCAGACATTCCCCTTTTGATATTTATTCAGTCTGTGACCCCAGCTCTTGGGATTGTGCCACTCACATTCAGAACAGGTCTTGTAATCTCAGTTAATCCTCTCTGGAAACGCTTTTAAGGACACACCCCAAAGTTAAAGTCACTAATGCTCCAGATGTTTCTTAACACAATCAAATTGGCAATCAAAATCAGACATCATACCTACTATTTGATGACTCAAAATAGTAAGGTAGAAAATCCCTCTATTGTAAAATTTAATTATCAAAAGAAATAGTAACTTATCACAGGGTTCTGGAATTACAGAACATTCAGTTGAAAGACATTTGGATTATCAATAAAAATACTTGTTCAAAGCCATAATTGTAACACAAATGATAAAAATCCAGAGACAGATATTGGGGTGCAAGCTGAAGATCAAAGAAGCAAAGCAGCCAGCCACTAGCTCTTTCTTACCTCTGCCAAGGCTAAAATGAAGATCCTGTCTTCCCTGGGACTGGAAACTAAATCTCTTCCTATCTTCAATGTGGCTGGAGACTAATTTCCTGGTCTGAATACCCTACTCCTTTCTTATATACCTCTCTAGTACTGGGATTGGAGGTGTGAGCTCTGTTACTCTTTTAGACTGATTCACTCTTCTGTATCAATGGGTAGCTTTGAACTCAAAGAGATTCATCTGCCTCTGGCTCCTGAGACCTGGGATTAAAGGTGTGTGCCACCACTGCCCAGCTTCTATAGCTAACTAGTGTGGCTGGATTTGCATTCTGATCTCCAGTGGCTTTATTAAATCATAAATAATATATCACCACAATTCCCCTTTTCTGTCTGATACAAAAAGGAAGGCTACAATTAACATAAGAAAATATATACAATAAGTACAATAAGTATGTACAGTACATATAGGCAAGAAATGCATCAACAATGTATAGTCCATTTGCATTTGACAAATTCAGAGAAAATACTCCATTATCTAATCTATCTTGGTGAGCCCAAAGTCTCAAACCTAATTTACATTTCTATTCTAATTTATATTATCAAATTACCTTTTAATGTCTCTCAAACTTTTATACTTTACATTTCCTTTTTAGTGAGTTTCTTTTCTGAGTTCCATAAACAAGTTACAAGTGCCATGGACTTCTCAGGTCTCCTAACTGGCACCTACATTCAGAGGTCTTGGTTTGTTCACACATTTTTTGAAGTGCTTGCTCACACTTCCTGCTTACTCAGTTAATATTTCCTTCTCAGGTATCTGAGGGAGTTGAAGACTATATAGTATATTTTTCCTTGTTTATGGAACATTTTCAAAAGCCAGATATTCAATTATTATCTGTCTAGTTTATAATCTGGTATCATTCTATTTACTACTGATGCAAATCTTTGTAAGAAATCTGTGAAGGCTTCCTTTGAGCCCTGTATAACTTTAGTAAATGATTCAATTTTCTTTCCTACTTCTCCAATTCTGCCCTAAGCATTCAAAGCTGCTGTA
This sequence comes from Cricetulus griseus, assembly GCF_003668045.3. Lineage (NCBI taxonomy): Eukaryota > Metazoa > Chordata > Mammalia > Rodentia > Cricetidae > Cricetulus > Cricetulus griseus. The sequence continues at coordinate 72,073,513 of NC_048604.1, read as the reverse complement.
CAGCATAAAGCCATGGGATGGTCATCATATAGAAATTACCTGTCTATATATAGTAGCATAACCTCCTTCTCCAAGAATTTGATCTTCGGAGATTTCCATACTTCTAGTTTTGCCTGGTGTTCAATAGTCTTAGCCTCTTCTTTAAACCAGGTACTCCATTGTAATTGTGGCCCAGGCTGTAAGGGAACATTAATCAAGTCTACCCAGTCTTTAAGGATAATTCTATTACAGACTGCTCACAAGTTTAACATCTGCTCCACAAATGAAGAGTGCATGCTATATGAAACTACTGCTTCCTCGAATTTCCCTAAATCTAATATTGTCACAAGTGTCCGATTAACTCTTACAGAACTTCTATCATTTGGCACTTCCTGTAAGGTTACTGGATATAGTAAGGTTGGTTTTCTTAAAGACTTTAGGCTGTTCCTCTCTAACCTTATAATGCAATGCTGAACTTGATTCTCCATTAAATTCCTCTGTCTGTATTTCAGTATCTTTATGATCTGTTTTAATAAGTTTTTCTAAGGCCTGCATCTTGGCACTCATATCAGCCAACTTTTTAGAGCTAAACCAAGAATTTCAAACCAACAACAAAGATTACCAAAATGATAATTGTATATCAATCCAGGTTAAGTCAATCATCCTTTCATTTAATTGTTTCATTTTTAGATTATGCATTATGTAAACATACACAGATATAACTCTCTCCATTGTGATAATGTTTCCCATTTTTAATGTGGGAAAACTCTTTTAATTAATTCCTCCCTGTAAGAATTCCCAACTGTCCATAGAGAAACCTGGTCTCGAAAAAATAATAATAATAATAATAATAATAATAATAATAATAATAATTCCCAAATGTCTCACCAAAACTGCCAACAATGACAATTCAGATCTTGGTGGAATATAAAGCTGACTGCTGCTGTGTAGCACAGGAGAAATCTGAGCTGTTTTCAAAGCATCTACCTAGTTCATCAGTAGCCTGAGAAGGGGTCCAAGGGGTCCAGGCAAAGCCTACAACCACCAGGAGAAAAGAAACCAAAGAGCCAGCTACCTGCACAGGGGAACTTGTAAAAGAGGCTAACTCCTGTGGCTGCATTTGGAGCCCAAAGGCCTGCAGTTCGCTGCCACAGAAAAATCCCAGACCTGCTTAGAAACTAGGAGAGAAAACAAAACAAAATATAGGCAGCAGAGCAGAGACTTCAGAGGGAGCCGCACCTGCAGCTCAGGGCCTTGGCCAGTGGTTTCAAAGCCACAGGAAAGCAACTTTTTTGTGAATTTGTCCCTTTATGTTGGGCGCCAATTTGTAACATGAATAATCAAAACCCAGAGACAGATTCTGGGGTTCAAGCTGAAGATCAAATAAGCAAAGCACCCAGCCACTAGCTCTTTCTTACTTCTACCAAGGCTGAAATGGAGATCTTGTCTTCCTTGTGACTGGAAATTGAATCTTTTCCTGTCCTCAGTGTGGCTGGAGACTAATTGCCTCATGAGACCCTTTGCTTCTTCGTTATATACCTCTCTAGTGCTGGGATTAAAGGCATGGACTCTGTTACTCTTTTAGACTGATTCACTCTCCTGTAGCCATGGGTGGCATTGAACTCAGTCTTCTGAGTCCTGAGATTAAAGGTGTATTCCACCACTGCCATCCTTCTATAGCTAACCAGTGTGGCTGTCTTTGCATTCTGATCTCCAATGGCTTTATAAGATCATAAACAATATATCACCACACATAGTAAAGACAGTAATTGACTTAAGTTATGATGAAAACCCATGTCTTTGGCTTCTAAATCTTCTATTTTTTCTTATTCAATATCTTAGGAAAGACAGGCTTATATCCCATAGTTGTACAACTCTATATGTGTCACAAATACAAGTTTAGTAACTTGAACAGAAAAGAGAAAATTATCTCATGTGTTAGATTATCTGTTGTCTCCCGCATTTTGGATGCTATCGTTAAAGCCTGGAAAATAGTTTCACGGGTGATTTTAAATGCCTATACTTTGCTAAATACTATATTTGATGCCTACAAATATGTTTTTCATACAATTTCATAGGTATTCAATATATGTGATTTTTTTATATTTTGGTTAAGATCATATTTAGGACTTATTATTATGATTACTGGGTACTATATTTTGAACTGCAAACAAGTAAATAAGTAAAAACGTCAGTGTTAATTATATAGTTCCACAATTTAGCAACAATTTAGCAACTATTAGATATAATAGACTTACAACCAAAATTAGAACATTCATTTATTCTTTCATATCGTAGCCTTTGTGGTAGTTGCTGATAAAGCGGAGCGAATGAGATGAAATAGAGCATGCCCCTAGAAAATAGAAAACAGCAGTACAATGCAGTAATGGCTGTAATGGAAGGAAACAAAGTGCTATGCGGATACAAATGTAAGGAGAAAATCATCAAGGTAAAAACAAAATTTTGTGTCTATATAAGGCTTAATCCAGAATATAAAATGCTGGTCTGTCAGACTCATAGAATATATGGAGCCTATATGCTTCCAAAGTATTGTAGAAGGGGAATGCATACCTATACTGCAAAAGAGAAGTCTAGAAGCCTGTCACTTTGTCATTAACCAAGAAGCGCATAAAGGATTCTCTGCTCTTCCAAGGGTATAATTACCTTGGTTTCCCTGAGAAGAAAGGATGTTTTGGGATTCAGTAGGAGATACCTTGCAAATATTTTCTGTTTTCTTCCGTATCAGTGTTTGATTTTTGCATTCCTCTTTGAGATACTAAATAAAGAAAAGGTCACCTCTTGGATTTCAATGTGGAAAAGTGGCAGACAAGGTGACCAGAGGAGAATGACGATTTGGGTGCACAATTTGGAGGAAAAACAAGTCCTTAGAAGAAGTGGTATGAGAAGTAGCTAAAAAAATATGAGAATCCCTGCCACACAAAGTTTGTCTTCTCATTTAGATTAAAACTAAAGTGGGTTGTGGTATGAGTGAGCAATTTTCCTGCCAGACTTTTAGTCTATAAATTAGACTAGAACTATACAACATACATGCTGTCAAAATCCTTTTTATGACCCACTTTCCTTCCTAATCATATTTGGGTCTCAGGGTAGGACATACCCAATGCACAATTTAATTTGGATTTTTCCAAGCTGTCATTAATTTTCTTTCTTATTTTGCTCATTTAGTGTGTTCCCTTATTCCTACCTTATTCCTTTTATTTCTTATGATCTTTTTCTGACCTTTCCTTTTCCTCTTAATTCTTTCTTTTACTTTCTTTTTATGCACATTTTCTATCTCTATCACCATCAAGAGAAAGTGATGACCATGGTTTTCCTCCATTCACTCCTAATTCTCTCTTTCAACTCAGTCATATTCACCCTCTAATTACCAGTACATCATTTTCTCCTTTATCTTAATCTTACACTCTGAGCTGTTTGGTTCTCTGAAAAGAAATACAAAAAACCTTTGTCCAGTTCCCTGTAAGTGCCTATATAAACCCAACCAATGAGTGCAGTTAGCTTTGACTTGTACTAGGATCAATCATTATACCAAATAGGTACCAAATGTGCCTTAGATGCTCACATTTAAGAAATACATACCTGGGCATTTACCAAAAGGATGTTCAATCACACCACAAGGACATTTGCTCAACAATGTTCACAGCAACATTATTTGTAATAGCCAGAACCTGGAAGCAACCTAGATCCCCTTCAACCAAAGAATGAATAAGGAAAATGTGGTACATTTATACAATGGAGTACTACTCAGGAGTAAAAAGAAAGATGACCTCATGAAATTTGCAGGCAAATGGATGGAACTATAAAAAGCCATCCTGAGTGAGGGAACCCAAACTCAGAAAGACAAATATGGTATGTGTTCACTCATACGTGGTTATTAGATATAAGAGGGAGGGGAGGGGATAAGAACATGAGGGAGTGGGAGGGTTGTAGGGGAGGTATGTAGTGGAAGAGCAGTGAAAGAGATAACTTAATAGAGAGAGCCACTATGGGCTTAGGAAGAAACCTGGTGCTATGGTAATTCCCAAGAGTCCACAAGGATGACCCCAGCTAAGACTCCTAGCAATAGTGGAGAGGATGTCAGAACTGCCCTTCCCTGTAATCAGATTGGTGAATACTCCAACTATCATCACAGAGCCTTCATCCAGTAATTGATGGAAGCAGATGGAGAGATCCACAACCAAGCACAGGCCAAGCTCCAGGAATCCAGTTGAAGAGAGGGAGGAGGGAATATATGAGCAAGAGAGGTCAAGATCATGATGGAGAAATCTACAGAGACAGCTGAACCAAGCTCATAGAAACTCATGAACTCTAGAACAACTGTGGTAGAGACTCCAGGGGACCAAATTAGGCCCTCCATATGTGGGAGACAGTTGCAAACCTTGAACTATATGAGGGTCCCCTGGCAGTAGGACCAGGATACAAACCTGGCACATGAGCTAGCTTGTTGGAGTCAATTCCCTATAGTGGGATGCCATGCTCAGCCTTAATTCGTGGAAGAGAGGCTTGACCCTGCCCCAACCTATTGTTCCAGACTGTGTTGACGCCTCATGGGAGCCATTAGGAGGAGTGGACTGGGGGGAAGGTGAGGGGGTGGGAGGAGGCAAAAGGGGTGGGAGGAGGAGTAGGAGGGAGAACTGTGGTTGGAATGTAAAATGAAATTTAAAATTATGGATAAATAAATAAGAAATACATACCAACAAATCTCTTTGAAATAAACTTTAATTCTATTTCATTATATAGAATAACTGCATTACTTTTGGCTAGAAGTTTGCAAGAAAGGGGGTTATTAGTCTCCTTTATAAACAAGAAATGGGAATTGGGAGGTAAGGTTTGTATAGAGGCACGACTGAAGTCACAGGCAAATATAGGATTCTGTTCTCATTGTATGTTCTGGACATGACAGAAATTTACAGAGAGTAAAAACTAATGGTGAGTGTCAGGAAAAAGATGGGAAATGAATACACAAGTGATTCAATTATCCAACTTGGGATCACAACCTGTGCACCAAGTCAATTTCAGCTATCCTCAATAAGTCAATCAAAGAATAAAATTAATAGTGGAAAGCAGCAAATTGAGATTTTTTTCAATGTGATCAAATTGGGATGAAGAACAATGAAATCTAACAACCTTCACCCCAAGTCCATTTTGGGGTCCTGAAGTGGATTAATGTTTAACTAGAAAGTCAGAATGTACACATCTAAACAATCTCAGTCAAGGTATAGTCTTGCCAAGTACTGAGCCAGACATGTCCGGACTTCAGAAAGGTGCTCTGACAAAGTTGTTAGACCTGTATGAAATCTTTCTGGAAGACCACTTTCCCTTTAAGCTAAGGCCTTTTCTTTTTCGAAGCATGAGATTTCTAATGAAAATTCTCATCCAATCGTTTCAATAGTCTCATGGCCAGATTGAGAGATATGAGGTCTGCCTTCTATTGGGTCTGGTACAGTAAAAGACCAAGATCCTTCCCTGTTGAAGTTTCCATCAAAACTTTGTCACACTCTTGGTATCATTAGTACCTGTCTTCAATGGTTTCTGAACCAGTCTTCAATATGTCAGAGAAAATCTTAGAAGCTTTATGTTTTCCATCTAACTACAATATAGATGTGAGTTTCATTCCATTCCCTGGGCTAACACTAAATGACTGTATTGTAATTCTCACTTTTCCTTTCTCTTCATTACCACTGTTAACTGAACCAGATAACTGCTGAGTGAGCTGTGAGACAAGGGAATGGGTATAGCCTTTTATCTATCTCCTCAATAAATCCATCATATTTGTAAGGCTGATTCTGTTACATTGAATACTTTAAGTCTGACTATCCATCCAAAATCTTATATGATGTACCAATTCCAACCTGTTCATATAATGTATCAAAATGATGTTCTACAAAGCATATGGGCAAAGAAAAACCTGTTCCACCTTTCGGGACCCTTATTTCAGGGAGAGGTATATGTCATAGTTATCCAATGCATAACCTTGACCTCCTACCCGATCACCTTGCCTAATACAATTGTAAGCATGTATTATAAGTGAATACATGCTCACAACCTTAACTTCTCACCTTAGCCAGAGAATATTTCACTCCCATGTCTCATGTATTTCCCATTCTTTAAAGGTGCATCAAGTACAATGCAAATGAACTAAACTGTAATGCTTCTGTTTAACCCTGCCATTTTCAGGCGACTACATCTGCTAGATTCTCACTATAGTCATGATAACCTAGGCAATTTCTTCCCCATCGGGCCTATATTACTAAAGTCTTGGAAACCCAGGGAGCCCTATATCTGAGTCACAAATAAAGGAGAATTTAACCTCAAAGCAAATCAAAGACTCATCTCCACCCCCATCACATTATCTTGCTTCTGCAGTTACAATCTAGACTAGAATTAATTAGGTATTACACGTTTCTCAGGTACAGCATAACCTTTCCACAGAGAACTCTGACTGACAGATTCTAATTTATAAGCTTTATTCTGGTGCATAGACAAACACTGCCATGCTCAGACTGTATCATTTGAAGGTTATAGCATTTAGACCCCAAAGCTCTTAATTTTATTGGAAATGGAAGGAAAAATGTCATACAAATATTTCATTTTGAAGCGTAATGATTCCGATGCACGTCTCTTACTGCAATAATTGCCACCCTCCCACTTGTACCATTATCTGAAAACCAGGCACAAGAGGCTCCAGATCCACGATATGTCTGTATTTGGGATACCAGAGAAAGATATTAAGACTTCTTATCTCCATCATTGTAGAGTATCATCTTGCTATATCATATTAAAGTAGGAGGCATATTTGAATGAAAGCTTGACATTTTAATATACCTAGTGTTAACAGAAGCATCCTTACACATACGATGGATTTCTAGACCAGAGTCCCTTGGTGAGAAGGCTGGTAGAAGCACCCTGCTAATTCTACCCTAGATGGAGTAAATGGTGCCTAGAAACAAAAATATGAAGACTGAATAACAAGATCATGGTATAAAGGTAGATTTCTTGTGGCAAGGATCATCAATTACACTTTAGATATGATGACCCATTCAATTTCTCCAAATATGGGGAACTTATGTGCATGATTTAGGATAGTGGGAGACTGCATACACACTCTTCCCTTAATTACAATAAAAAGAGTAGTAAAGAAGTACAACCAATACCTGAGGGGAAAATAGGAAAGAGGAACATGGACAATTGTAAGCGGAGAGAACAGTATCCAAAACACAGTAAGAACTCTAGTGGCAGTCAAACTATGAGAAGAAAATGTGGTTAACATTGAAAATAAAAAAAACTGGAAGTGGTAGTCTGAAAGAAAATGTCACCCAAAGAGATTTCCACTATTAAGAGAGGTGACCTTGTTGGAGGAAGTGCGCCACTGTGGGAGCGGGCTTTGAGATCTCTTTTGTTCAAGCTTCCCTCAGTGTTGCCTGTAAGATGCAGCACTCTCAGATCCACCACCACATCTGGTTGCATGCTACCATGCTCCCCACCATGATGATAATGGACTGAACCTCTGAAACTGTAAATAAGCTCCCTCCCATTGATTTTTTTCACTTATAAGAGTTGCTGTGGTCCTGGCGTCTCTGCATAGCAATAAAAACCCTAAGATAGAAGTTGATACCAGAAACTGGGATATTATTGTGATAGGACTGACCATGGTTTGGGGGAGGAATTTGGACTTTGGTACTTTGGGTTTGGAAAGCAATGGAATGCTTTAAGCACTGCTTAATGGGTCATACTAGTAGGAGCATAGAAGACAGTCGTACTTGGTGTGATTTGATGAACTGTTCAGGGCTTGATCAAAAGATTTCAGAGAATAAGAACTCTAGTATGCTTGTCATGGCCCGGCATGTCTCAGCCCCAAACCATGGAAACCATTAGGTTCTGCCTGAGTGGGGGAGCTCAGACTTGGGATTTCCTAGTAACCCAACAGCGATAAAGACCAGACATAGGCATCTTATCATCTTTAGAGAGCTCTCAGTTTCATGCTGTAAACTGGAGTTTCTTCTTTATTCAGCATCTTCCTGGCTGTTATCTAACCATGCTTCCCTGACCATGAGGCCATTTCTCTCCCCTCTCCCAGACCCTATCAGCAGATCTCTCACTACCGTCCCCGGCCAGATACCTCCTAACTCAATCTGTCCTCACTTGTCAGTACACCTAGCCTGCTGCCCTGATGCAGGCCTATTCAAATGCTTAGTTCTGTAGAGATGCAAACTAGCAGGCATTCTTCACTGAGGCTACTAGCATTCACAATACAATTGTAGACTGGAGCTCCTGGTTACTGGAACCGGAGGTTTGGACCCAGAGAAATCCTCTAATGGCATAATTCTCGGCTCCCGACATATGTTGCCTAGAAATCATTCTTGTAATATTTTGCTGAAGGAAGTGGCTGTCTTTTTCCCTTGTCCAACTAGTCTGCCTGAGGCTAAAGTGAAAAGTTTTGGATTAATACCTTTGGCAGAAGAAATCTCAAAACAGCCTAGTATAGACTCTGCCATGTGGATATTAGTGGTAACTGTAATGATGATATATAATGAAAAGGACCAAGCTGAGCAAGCAAAAATATTTGAGGAGAAAAGGAGCACCAGAAAGTGAACTGGAGTGAAATTCTCTGTTCAAGGAGATAAATGCATTAAGAGAAGGAATAAAGGGAGTGGTGACAGAAGGGCAAGAGCCTACCCAGCTAAGTTTTTAACTTGTAAAAAGGAACTGAAGAAAATCTTAGATCTGGGTAGTGGGGCAAACCTTTAATCCCAGCATTGGGAAGGCAAATACTAGAGGATCTCTAAGTTTTGAGGCCAGCTTGGTCCACAGAGCAAGTTTCAGCACAGCCAAGCTTAGGCAGTGAAAGGCAGAAAGCAGGTAAATATGTACTTGAAAAGGGGGGCCGTGTTCCAGCCACAGTAAGCATCAGAACTTTGGGAGCTTAAGCCATATGGTCTGGCTTTAGATTTAAGGATAGAAGAAAGGGGCTATGGAATAAAACTACTGAGATCAAGCATGTGTCAGGGTTATCCCTGAATGGAGGCCTTATAGAGAGTCCAATACATGAAGCCATGTAGTTGCAGCTTGGATTACCTTGGAGAACCCAAGAGGTTAGGGATGCTAGAATTGTGGGATACCTGCCAAGGAGAACTACTAACAGGGAATGGAACCAGATCAAGAGAAAGAAGTGTGTTGTAGTCAATAAAGCTGAATGGAGTTGGGGGATGTGAAATTTTGACATCAGACATGGAGATGTAGAATTTAAGATTGTCCTGCTGGTTTTTGGTCTCACTTTTGTCTAGTATTTCCTTTCTATGCTCCCTTCCATGTGCTTTGGAATGGTGATGTATACCCTGTGCCATTATATATTGGAAGTATGTGATCTGCTTTTTGATTTTGATTTTCACAGGTTATTACAGTTAAGAGATTGATATGTGTCTCAGAAGAGATTTTACATTTAGAATTAAGTTTGAGGCTGTTATGGACTATGGAAACTTTTGAAGTTGGGCTGAATGCATTTTGCATTATGGTATGGCTATAAGCCTTTGGAGGCCAGGGAGTAGAATGTTTGAGAGAATATGGCCCCCAAAGGGAGTGGTACTATTAGGAGGTGTGGCCTTGTTGGATGAAGTGTGTCACCGTGGGGACAGGCTTTGAAGTCTCTTTTGCTCAAGCATCACTCAGTGTAACTATCAGTCAACTTCCTATTGCCTGAAATATTTTGCACTCTCAGCTCCAGCACCACATCTGCCTGCATGCTATCATGCTGTCCACCATGATGGTAATGGACTGAACCTCTGAAAGGTGAGCCCCCTCAATTAAATGTTTTCATTTATAAGAGTTGCCTTGGTCATGGTGGCTCTTCACAGCAATAAAAACCCTAACTAAGACACTAAATGTTAGCAACCAGGCACACATTGGCCCTGCCTCTTGGGGACCTGGCAGAGTGTTCCACCCCTGCATGCATAGGCATGGCAGGTAATACCCTGGCTCTGTAGTCAGGGGCAAATGGCCCCTTTAAGAGACCAGTCCTCCTCCCACTCCTACTCTCTTTCCCCATGCTTCTCTGAAAAGGCAGGCAGGTCTCTCTCTCTCTCTCTCTCTCTCTCTCTCTCTCTCTCTCTCTCCTTTCTCTTCCCTTCCCCCAATAAAACTTCCCATGTAAGCTTTGTCTGGATGATATGTTTCTCTCTCACCCACCATGGTGCTTCCTACCAAGGTCCTTCTTCATGTGATATCATAACACTAAGCCTACCTCAAACTGGTCTAGAGATAGGAGGAATGGAAACACAGACATGCCTGAAAAAAAATGGTTGCCAGAGATTTTTCATGAATTCTCTACCATATCTATCAATCACTGTGAGAGACTTTTTCTTTCCTGCAAGAAAAGTTTTTGTTTATGAAAACCATGTCTAAAGGAAAAGTTGTGCTATGAACAAAAATGTGAGGATCCAGGTATTAAAGAAAAATGTGCTACTGAGGCCTTGACTTTTCCTACATTGTAAGTCCATATGTAGTCTTCTTTTGTGGGAATTCTCCTGGAAGTATTCCCAGTCACACATAATTGAATTTCAGTCCTGGATTCATCACTAGGTGGCTATATGTAAATAAATTTATTTCCATAAGCTTGATTTTCCCTTTCTGTAAACCTTAGATAATCTTAATCTATCAGGTCACCATTGAAGTTCCTAATAATAAGTGGATTTCATGTAATTGTAAATGTTTTGTGCTAGCAGTAGAAAGGCAGATACAAGAAATCTCAAGGGACTGGAAAGATAGCTCAGATATTAAGGAAAATGTACTCTCTTGCAGAAGACCTAAGTTTTTTCCCCAGCACCTAAACAAGTGGCTTACATCCACCTGTATTTCTAGCTCCAGGGAATCTGATGCCATCTTCCAACTCCACAGACACCTGTACTTACCTGTGTACACACTTACTCCTAGACACATACATACAAATACTTAAAAATTAAATCTTTAAAAAAATGAATCTCAAGATTGCTGCTGGGATTGGGTGGCTGCTTCCTCTACTAAATGAAAAGGACAGATTTCTAGTGAATCTTCTAAAAGTTAAGATAGGATAGACGTCAGGGTAGATGGTTACCAGAGTTAAGGCTATTCCCAGGGAAACAGAGAAGGTGGCAGGTATAAGGGTTCCTAAAACAACTATGAGGTCACCCATCACTAGCTCTCCATCTTCAACACTTCCTATACTTAAGTGAAAAGTGTCCTTGACCTTCATCAAGTGGAATCTGTCCCTCTCTGATTTATCTGGAATTTTTTTTCTCAGACCACTACCTTTCGCTTCCTTACCTCTACTCCCCATAATCAGAATGGATATGGGAACCATCTTTTATGAACCTCTTACAGGCCTCTAAATTTCAATCCTATATATCAACATTTATGATTATATTGGAGAGATTACATAACCCCAAACCTTATCATTGTCCATTGGTAAATCTTAGAGCTGAGTTTCTGAGAATTTGGTGAGTAGTAAGCATGAACATGATATATTCCTGGACACACCAGGAAACATTACATTTGTTTTCACGTTTAACCAGAATAAGTCTCTAACAATTCTAAAGATGAGAAAAGTGAATCAAAGGTAGTAAAGTCATATAAGGTAACAGATAAGATGCAGCAAAGTCCAGGCTATTGTTTTCTTACTCTAAACCCAATTCCCTTGCCATTAAGAGTCCCTGCAGGAAACTCTTTAGTCAAGATTTTACTTTAGTCAAGTTTATGTGGCAGTCTCCTTCTGGTTTCCTACATGCATGGACCACTATTCCAGTATATATGAGAAACCATTTACAGGTATCCATTACTCACATTCATGTGGGTATACTTTGGATCAGGGAGCCATACAGATGACTCTGTTTACTATTTCCACTTGAGCTTTCTAAGGATCCTTCCAATCTGCCTGAATAGGGTGACTTTCATGGTCTTAAGTAGGTCCCAACAATCAGAACCTTTTCCCTTTATAACCATCGTGAAGACTATCCCCTATTAGTCCAGCTCTCACCCTTTTTCCCAGTTTAAGATTGCCTCCTGGGAAGACTGACAGAAGAGCTCTCAGACTGGCATAAATGCTGCAGAGAAGGAAAACAACCTCAGCCCTGCTGCCATGAAAGCCACAAATGAAACCTTGAGGTCTTCCTACTGTGTCATTCATTGTCTTCCCTCTAAAAAGCTAATCAAGATTTCAAATCATATAGGCCAACAAGGTCAACTGTTTTCTGCAGTTTGGCTGTGGTCTTGCCCAAATCTGCACCTTGGAAGGAATATGAGCCAGTGAGGCTCAAGAGCTCAGCCGCAGCTGCCCTGGGAGTCCACAGCTTGTGCCTGGCCCATTCTCTAGCCCTGCAGTTTTATTAGCTTCATTTTTATATGCTTTTTAGCTCCCTGAATGCAGCCAAAACCAACATCAAATAACATCAAGGAACACAAGGTCATGACTTCCCCACCCCCTCAGCACTCAGCCCCCCCCCCCACTGCACTTAGAGTTGGGGTATGCAGAGCAATGCAGAACAGTTTTTCCCCTTGCCTGTCTTTTCGGAGGCCGTGGAAAGACTGCTGCTGATCTGTGAGCTATTCTCAGGCACTGCTTCCTCAGAACTGACTGTGAGAGATGTTTCAGGTCACCATAACCCAAGGAGCAGAAGGAGGAAAAAGGGAGGGAGGGTGGAAAACCCAGTTAGCAAGCAATCTTCAGATCTCTCCCTCAGGCTAAAGGAGTTAGGCCTAATGCTTCTGCCCAGTACCTGCTAGGAGACAGTTGCAGAAACCAATTCCCTGCTTTTTGGGCTCTTCCTTGCCCTCCTCCCCTTTCCTTTCCCTTTTCTTTCTTTTTCCTTCCAGAGACAACAGGAATGAGCATTCCAACAGAGCTCCCTGGTGGGTTGCAAATCCTCTCTACCCCAAGGGATTCACCAACGCTTTCATTTGAGCTCTTAGGTAGGGAAGCCAAGAGCCCCAAACCGGTCTGGGAAGTTTCCCAGTACAGCAATCTGGGCACTGGGCCTGAGACCAGACACAGGAGCCAAGCTGCCTGAGTGAAAGGAGTTCCCTAGTTTGAGGAAAGTCAGAAAACCAGTTTGGATTATAGTTTTACTGATTTGCAGTGCTGGAAGACAGACGCGAGGCTCTAGGTTCAATAGGACCAATATGACAAAGCTTTTGCCCTCTACTCAGGAGCCACAAGTTCCAGTTCTGATTGTATTCTTCCACACTCTTTTTGGACCCAGAATCTCCAGAAACATAGCATCTAGTCTCACAGCTGCATTCTTCCAAAGGGAGAACATGTCTATTTTCTTTCCAAAACTTTTTATTTATTGTTTTACACTTGTGTGTATGTATGTTTGAGTATGTATATGCACTATCCACATATGTGAAGATCAGAGGACAGCCTATGTGGAGGACTTGATTATCTTCCACCATCTTATATGTCAAGTTCAAATTCAGGCATAGTGCCAAGCAACTTTACCTGTTGAGACATATCACCAATCCCATATCTACTTTTTAAACTGATAATATATTAACATTTTAACTCTCAAGACATTTATGAAGAAATCTTTCTGGTAGCTATGTGGAAGCAAGACCATTTGAAAGCAAGAAAGCAATTCTTGTCTGAGCTCGTTCCTGGGAAACCAAGTGTTCAGACTACCCTGTGACCCTGTCCCCTCCGATCTTAGTCGTTGTTGTTAGAATCTAGTGATATCTCTGGGACACCTATGTATAATGCTAACAGACAGTCATTATATGACCACTGTAAAATTGTAGAGTATTTGTTCTACAACATTATGCCTCTGATTTTGTTCTGCCCATCTTGATAAGAACTTTTGAGGGCTTAATATTGGGGCTGGATGGATGGTTCCACGGTTAAAAGCATATTCTGATCTTGCAGAGGACTGAGTTTGTTTCACATAACTGTATAAACTGTTGAACTGACTGCCCCAAGGTATAGTATAGCAGGGTTTTTTATTGTAGATGTGAGGTAGAGAATAGCCAGAGGTATCTGGAAGAGTCCAGAGTAGAGAGAGAAAAGAGTACACAGAACATGGCCAGCAGACTGGACCTGAACAGGAGAGAAGCAGAAGAAAAGTAGAAGGAGAGAATGAGAGGTGGGGGAGAGAGGAAGACAAAGAGAGGACCAACAGAGAGATGTGAAAGAAAAAGAGAAAGAATAGCTGAAATAGCATGGTTATGAAGAGGAATGGGCTCTTACAGATGTATGTATATGCATTATGTGCATACTTGCTACCTATGGTATTCATAAGAGGGCATTTTATTTCCTGGAAATAGAGTTACAGATGGTTGCAAGCTCTCATATGGGTACTGGTAATGAACCTGGATTTTCTAAAAAAGCAACCAGTTCTCTTAACTGCTTGGCCTGCTGCCCTCTACACCATTTTTACGACCTGAACTTTAGCATAATTTTGTCACCAGAATGGTCATAATAGCACACATACTGTCTTCAGCTTAGTATGCTTTGTGATTTTGGGTTGTCTGGCAATTTTTTAAGTCTGATTCTGCTTTTAGACGGTCTTGTAAAATGGATGTGATACTAACAGAATTATTAGGAATGTATACACAGCAACCTAAGCTTGGTAATCACACAGGTGCCACCCTGGTCTCCTGTAAGGTTATCTAAAGCCATAGACTTTTGTATATTCCCTTTCTCATCATTTGAACTTAGAATGAAGAAGAGAAAATCTGTTGGCTGTGTGAAAGCCCCTTCTAGTATTAACAGGGTCTTGAAAAGGTGAAGTTTTCATTTCAACGTAACAGCAACACAATAATTTGAATTAGTTTCAGGTGGGAACAATGGGATTAGTGAATGGTTTACCCAACAACTCCCAGGTGCTACAATTAAAAAGATGAACCCCCACACCCAGCTAGCAAAAGTTATTGACAAACTGGTAAATCATTGATTAAATATTGACTCTATAATAAGTCAGTTGTTGAACTTGAAAAACTGGTATACTTAACAATCCCCAAAATAAGTCTAATTCATATAGAATGAAATTATCACAGTATTAAATGGCAGCAATTCATGACAAGATGAGAACTATACTGATCAAGCAGTTAGCTCAGTGGAAAAACATACTTGCTACACATGACTGATAACCCACATAAAAAGAAAGATGTAGTGCTGTGTACCTGTAACTCCAGTACTTCTGCTATGAGATTGGAGATGGAGATGGGAGAATTGCCTGTAAATTCATGGACCAGTTACTTAGGAGTACTCTGCAACAGCAGAAGCAATAAGAAACACTCACTCAAAATAAGGTGGAAGGTAAGAACTGACTCCAAAATTGTCCTCTGACTTCTACAGGCATGCCACAGCACTTGTGCACCCCACATATTTTTATTTCCTTGAGAAGTTCATACAATATATTTTAATTGTGTTCATGCCTTTCTTCCTCCAAAATCCTCCCCTACCTTCCTACTCACCCAACGTCATGTTCTCATTTTCTCTCCCTCTCCCTACCTCCCTCCATCCCTGCCTCCACCTGCCTTCCTTTCAACATAGAATCTGATTTATGTTTGCTCACTGCTCATGGTGCATGTCCTGGAATGTGGTCGATATATACCAGGTCTCACTCCATTGAAGAATCAATCAACTGCCAATAGCTTTACACTTGGGACATGTAAAGTGGAGGCTTCATCCTCACGTCTCTTCCTCCATGTTGAGATATTGTCTGGTTTGAACTTGTGTAGACCTTATGCATGCTGTCACAGTCCCTGAGATTTTATATGTGTCCTGATGTGTCTGGAAAATATTGCTCCCTTGAAGTTATCTATCACCTTTGGATCTAACAATCATTCGGTCTCCTGTTTGACATAAATATTTGAAACTTGAGGGTGCCATATAGACATTTAGGTCAGAGCATTCCAAAGCCTTTTATTCTCTGCACATTGATAAGCTGTGGTTTCTATGTTGCTGCAATCTACTATAAAAAGCTTCTCTGATGAAGGTTGAGTAATATACTGATCTATGGGCATAGCAATATGTCATTAGGAGTCATTTCATTGCCATGCCCATTTAGCAGAATTAGTATTAGATTTCCCCCTAGAGTCACAGGTTTTTGGCCTCATTGAGAGTGTCATATATAGCAGTGGTTCTCAGCTGTCCTAGTGCTGTGACCCTTTAATAAAGTTCCTCGTGTTGTAGTGACCTCCACCCATAAAATTATTTCATTGTTGCTTCATATTCATAATTGTAATTTTCTATTATTATAAATCATATATATATGATATGTAGGGGTCATGACCCACAGGTCTTAAATCTATTTTTAAAAATAGTTGGTTTTAACAATATATGTACCATATTCTGAAACCTGGAAGGTATTTAACAGATATTTTCTTTTTTTAATTAATATTTTTAATTTAAAATTAAAATGTAATTATACCATTTCCTCTTGCTCTTTTCCCCCTCAAACACCTCCCATGCACATTTCCCTGTTCCTCTCTCAAATTCATGGTCTCTTTTTATTTAATTGTTGAGATAGATAGATAGATAGATAGATAGATAGATAGATAGGTAGATAGATGTTCCTAAATATGTAAATATAACATGTTCAGTCCATGTAATATCACTTGTATGCATCTGATTTTAGGGCTGACAACTTGTGGGTGGCTCTTGCCTAGGGGGGACTATTTCTCTAGCACTTAGCATTCCTGAATTGCCTGTAGTTCATTATCTAGGGTTAGGGCCCTATGAAATTTCCCCCTTTGACATCAGGTATCTATTGGTGTCATCCTTTTTCAGATCTGGTTTTGGTAGTCGTATTGTTGAGGATTCATGGGTGTAGTTTCTCTGATATTTCTAGGATCTGAAATCTCATGGTAGACTTCTCATTCCTCTGGCATTCACAAACGCTCTGTTCATTCTTCCACAGTGTTTCCTGAGCCTTAGGTGCAAGAGTTGTGTTGTACACGGATCAGTTGGTGTTGGGCACCACTTCCTACATAAATATTCTTTTCATTTAATCTAAGGAAGATTTGAAATTGTTATTGTGGTTTGGATATTTGCTAACCCCCACCAAAGGCTCACATGCTGAAGGCTTCTTTCTATTCTGGTGAACCCAATCATTGAAAGATTATTGTGGCATGAGAATACTCACAAAATCAATAGGCCCATCCACAGAGTGATTTAATGAAGGTGGTGGAAACCTTCAGAAGTGAGATTCAGTGGAGAATGTTAGGTAGAGGCTTGTCTTTGGGGACTATATCTTGTCATAGACCCTTTTCTCTTTCTCTGGTTCTTCCATGTCATGACACAAGCAACTTTTCTTTAATCCATTATCCTGTTTCCCTACCTCATGTTCACTCTTACCAAAAGACCATAGAAATGAAGTAAATGGACAATGTCCTGAAACTTCTGAAACCATGAGACAAAATAAATCACTGTTCTTTGTCATCTTACATATTTGTCACAGTGATAGAAATCTGACTAATATATTATCCTTAAGAAGTATTTTGCCAACAACATGATCACCAGCCCACACCTCTGGCAGAAGCCCCCTGCTCCACCAGAGGATGCATCAGCATCCGGATACCCAGGTAAGCCTCCTCCAGACCACCAACACTCCTCCAGTACCCATCCAGCCTACGCCCAATAGCCCTTCCTCTCTTTGTCTTACTATCTGGGATCCACACCTCCAGTGGAAATCCCCTGCTCCATCAGAAGCTCCATGTCAGCACCCAGATCCCTAGAGGCCACACCAACACTCAGAATCCCAGAGAACTTCCAATAAGATCAGAGGCCACTCCAACTGCCATAACTACAGCCTCCAACTCAGGAAGAAACCCACTGTTTGACCAGAGGCCATACCGGCCATCAGAAGTCCAGGCCCCAAATTAGGCAGAGACCCTCTACTCAATCATAGGACACTCCTGCAAGAAAACCAGAGAGGAAACAGAAACAAAGGAACGAAACACCAATCCAACAAAGACAAACTCAGAATTGCACACTTAGACCTACAACCACCCCAAACCCAGATACCTAAATGTCACTGTAAGAACAAAATCACCAACAGCCAAGGCAATATGTAATCACTAGAGCTCAGCCATCCTGCTACAGAAAGCCCTGAATATTCCAACACCCCTGGAGCACAAGAAAACAACCTTAAAACCAACTTTATAAAGATGATAGTGGTCCTCAAAGAGGAAATGAATAAATTACTTAAAATGAGGAAAAGGCAATCAAAACATTGGAAGAAATTTATAAATGCCTTAAAGAATCCCAGAAAGCCAAGAAAAAATTGAAAGAAATGAATAAAACTCTTCAAGACCTAAAATTGGAAATAGAAACAATATAAACAGCACAAACTGAGGGAATTCTGGAAATGAAAAATTTAGGAATTCAAACAGGAACTACAAAGGCAAGCTTCACCAACAGAATACAAGAGATAGAAGAGAGAATCTCAAGCACTGAAGACATGATAGAAGAAATTCTTAGTATCTATGCCCCAAACACAAGGGTACACACATTTGTAAAGGAAACATTACTAAAGCTTAAATCATACACCAACTCTCACACATTGAAAATAGGAGAGTTCAATACCCCACTCTCACCAATGAACAGGTCTGCCAGACAGAAACTAAACAGAGAAATAATGGAACTAACAGATGATATGACTCAGATGGACCTAATAAATATCTACAAAACATTTCACCCAAACACAAAAGATATACTTTCATTTTAAATTTATTTTACCTAGCATATGAAATGTTAAAAATTATAAATTAATGTTATGCTACTGACTTAAAAATTAAACATCCATAGGGTACCATTCAATGACAGCTTTTTTCATATGGTCTAAAGATCATCAATGTTAGTCTTTAGAATTATTTTAATCTTGTAAAACTGGCTCCATGTTAAACCAAAACTCCATTTTTCTCTTCTGCCCTTTGACCATCATTATACTGTCTCTCTCTATGATTTTTAACAATTCTAAATGTTGCATATAAATGATACTATAAAATATTTTGTTAATTTTATTTCATTTAGTGTGATATACTAACAGACAACAGAGCCTTGGCCCTACTGGGAGAGGTAAGTTGACTAGGCCTCCTCTCTTCAGGCTGGACACCTCTAACCCCTAGGCAACCCTGCCCACCAAAACCCTAGAGACCTAGGGAGCAGCATCCCCACACCTTAAACCATCCAGCACTGCATCTGCCCATCTGCCACCATTGGAGCATTGGCTCTGCCCCCACTGGGAGAGGTAAGTGCCTGGGCACCCCCACTCCTGCTGGAGGCACTTAACCTGTAGGCTCTAATTGCCTGGAGCACTTTGCATGCCACATCCCACCCACCGAAACCCCAGAGACTTGGGGCAGCCTCCCCATACACTAAATCATCTAGCACCACATCTGCCACCATTGGAACCTTGGCCCTGTCCCCCGAAGTGCCTCCGCCCTCCCCCCATTCTGGAAGACCCCTAATCCATAGGCACCCATGCCCACCAAACCCCAGAGACCTGGGGGCAACCACTGAACACAGGGACTCACCTCTCCTGGTAGGGGCAGGAACAAAGCTCCAATGGAAGCAGATATGGTTCTAGTAACAACCACATGAATGGCATAAAAACAGACTGGCTGACCAATGGAATCAAATAAAAAACCCAGACACAAATACACACACCTATGAATACCTGATTTTTTACAAAGAAACCAGAAAGAAACAATGAAAAAAGAAAGGACCTTCAAGAAATGGTGCTGGTATAACTGGATTTCCTCATGTAGAAGAATGCATATAGATCCATAACTATCATACTACACAAAACTCAAGTCCAATCACATCCAAGACCGCAACATAAGAACAGATACACTGAACTTGATAGAAGAGAAAGTAGAGAATAACCTTGAACACATTGGATTAGGAGACCATTTCCTGAATATAACACCAGCAACATAGGCACTGAGATTGACAGTTAATAAATGGGACTTCATGAAAGTAAAAGTTTCTGTAAGGCAAAGAACACCCTCAACAGGACAAAACGACAGCATAAAGAATGGGAAAAGATTTTCACCAATCCCACATCTGACAGAAGGCTGATTTCCAAAATATATAAAGAACTCAAGAAACTAGACATCAACAAACCAAATAATCCAATTTTAAAATTGGGTACATGTCTAAGTAGGAAATTCTCAACAGAGGGATCCCAACTGACCAAAAAACACTTAAAGAAATGTACAACATACTTAGCCATCAAGGAAATGCAAATCAAAGTAACTTTGAGATTCCATCTTATACCTGTCAGAATGGCTAAGATCAGAAACACAAGTGACAGCTCATGCTGGAGAGAATGTGGAGTAAGGGGACCACTCCTCCATTGCTGGTGGGAGTGCAATTTGTACAGACACTTTGGAAGTCAATATGTTGAGTTCTAAGAAAATAGGCAATCTGTCTACCTCAAGACCTAGCTACATCACTGTTGTAGAATATTATTTTAAGATGTGTTACTTTAGTTCATGCTGTGAAAAATTTGTTTAACAATGCAAATATATGTTGCATTCCTTTATGTTTTGTTTAATTCTGTGAAACTGTGATTCTTTGCCTGTCTAAAATACCTGATGGTCTAATAAAAAGCTGAACAGCCAATAGTGGGGCAGGAGAAAGGATAGGCAGGGTTGGCAGGCAGAGAGGATAAATAGAAGGAGAGAAGGAGAAGGAGCAAGAGAGAACAAGGAGGGGAGGATGGCAGGGGCCAGCCACAGAGTAAGAGTGAAAGTAAGATATACAGAAGTAATAAAAGTAAAAATCCCAAAGGCAAAAGGTAGTCAGGATATTTTAAGTTAAGAAAAGCTGGCAAGAAACAAGCCAAGCTAAGGCCAGACATTTATAATTAAGAATAAGCCTTGCTGTGTGATTTATTTGAGAGCTGGGTGGTGGGCCCCCCAAAAGAGCAAAGAGAAAAGTTAAAATAGCCAAAAGAGTAAAAGAGTAAAACCAATAACTACACATTATCCCTTGGCATATAACCAAAAGACACTCCATCCTACCACAAAGACACTTGCTCAACTATTCGTTCACTTTATTTGTAATGTCCAGAAACTAGAAACAACCTAGATATTCCTCATAAAAAGAATGGATAAAACTGTGGTAATTTACACAAAAAGTATTATTCAGCCATTAAAAACATCATTAAATTTGCAGGCAGATGGATAGAACTAAAGACAAAATCATTCTGAATGAAGTAACCCAGACCCAGAAAATTGGACATGGTATATACTCACTTATAAGTGGATATTAGCTATAAAGTAAAAGACAATTATGCACAATCTATAGACCCAGACAGGATAAGTAACATTGAGGGCTCAAGTGTCAGACTCATGAATCTCCCTGGGAAGGGGAAATAGAATACATTTCTCAGGTGGACTTGGGGTTTTTGCAGATGGAAACAGAAGGAATTAGGTGAGTGGGTAAAGGGAGAGAGTACTGGGAAAGATTAATGGAATTGGGAGTGCATTTTGAGAGGGAAGTAGAAACCTAGTGCAATGGAAACACCCAGGAACCCACAAGGGTGACTATCAAAGTCTCTTAATAATGAGGGATACAGAATCTAAACCAGCCATATTTTGTAACCAGACCAGTGCTAGAATAATCATCATCAGAGTGGTTTCATCCAGCAATTGATGGAAGCAGATGCAGAGACCCACAGCAAATCATTAGGCAGAGCTTGGGAAATCCTGCAGAAGAGAATGAGGAAGGATTGTAGGAGCCAGAGGGATCAAGGAAACCATAAGAATACAGACCACAGAATCAACTAAGCAGGGCCCATGGGGATCACAGAGACACATCCAACATTCAGGGAGCTTGCATGAGTCTGACATATGTCTTATGCATATATGTTATTGTTCTGTAGCTTGAAGTTCATGTGGTACTACTAACAGTGGGAGCCAGCGCTGTTTCTGACTCTTGCCAGTTTTTAGGATTCTTTTCCTCCTATTGGGTTGCCTCACCCAGCCTTAATATGAGGGGGTGTGCCTTATTTTATTATAATTTGATATTCTATGTTTAGTTGATATCCCTGGGAGACCTGCCCTTTTCTAAAGAGAAAGGAGGAAGAGCGGATATGGGGGAGAGAGTAGTTGTGGGGAGGGAATAGGAGGAGAAGAGAGAGGGATACCTATAATAGGGATATAATACACAAGAGAATTTTTTAAAGAACCAAAATAAAATTAAAAACAAGAAGTAATTTGCTCAGATGTGGAAATTAAATTGTCAACCATACTTTTTAATTTTGCTGTAGTGTCTAGAAAGTCTAAGTTCTAAAGTTTTCAGTGAAAACAGTAGAAATATCTCAAATTTCTTAAGTAATACCTAAGGAGGTTAGGGTGGAGAGTGTGAATCCTTTATGGTTCTTTCTAGGGAAGTGCTCAGAACAGACAGTAGAAGAGTGCTAAAAGAGCCCTTATAGACTCAGTGTTGCCTCCAACCATAAGCCTGTGCATGCATGGAGCCAACTATTGTCTACATATATACATTTTTGGCCTAAATGAAATTGAAAATTAACATTTTTGGTTTTTTGAGACAGGGGTTCCCTGTGTAGCTTTGTAGACCAGACTGGTCTCAGACTCACAGAGATCTGCCTGCCTCTGCTTCCCAAGTGCTGGGATTAAGGGCATGTGCCACCACTGGCCACCACAAATAATTTTTTTCACTTATATGTTGTTAAAGGAAGATTCTGAGGGAATATCTAAATTCCAGATAAGGAAGTTGTGTGATATTTCTGCACAAGCACAGGAAAAGAGTGATATCTTTATTACATGATTACAACTATAGACCTTAGAACAACTTTTCAATACAAGACCAAATGTTAAAGGTCTTCCACTGGTGTTTCATAGCTCTGAGAAAGACCAAGAAAACAATGAAGCCTGTTAGCAGTCCTCATAGCAAAGACTGATTGAAAGCCAGCTGGAATCTGAAAATACCACAGAGGATAAAATTGGCTGCTAGAATTTCAAACATAGAAAAGCAATGAAGCTATGAATTGTAAGCTAGTTTCAGTGTTTGCCTGGGCCTCCTGAGGTTCCTACACTCATTAGCAGCCACCACACAGAAGTGATAGAGCTGGAACTAGCTCTGTTTGTTTCTTTAAATCACACTGTCATCTTAGGCAAACTAAAATAAACTATGTGGGCATCAAAGGGCAAAATTATACAGAGACATATCTATAGGTAATTCCAGTTCTGCAGACCAGATAGTAAAACTTCCTTTGCTGTCTTCCTTTTTCTTACTCTCCATTCCTGCATCTCCCCCACCTTTCTCATCTTGTTCTTACTTCCATCAGCCTTCCATGCTTAATTATTGTGTATGCTGCTCAAGCACCATCTGTGCCAGCCAGCCCACCTTCTTCATCCTTGACTGATTCAGAAGCTTTGATTCAGAAGTAATTGTGACTTGTAGATGCCAAGTAGTTATTCATTACAAGGAAATGATTCTTCCACTAATATCAGCATTGTGGTTTCCAGTGGGAATGTTTATAGCAAGATCATGGGAACAATAGAGTACAAGAAAGACAGCCACATAGGCTTTTTTCTCCCCAAGGACATATGATCCATTCTAACATAACTTTCACCAAACTACTCTTCCTCTAGCATCTTAGGGACTTTTTATGCAGGATGTATGTACACATGAAAACTGAGGCCACACAGATCCAAACTCAGAACATATACTTTTGGTCTCTTTTGTAAGAACTCTGGCCTTGAAGGGGTAGATGGGGAAAACTTTTTTAACTAACTGAATTAATTAGTAGAATGTTAAAAAATCAGCTAAGTGACACCTCTGGCTTATATTTTAATATAACCCAAGATCAGAAGAAGGGGAAGCTTCATGGAGATTTAGTGCATTTAAGGTTTAATTCTATTTCTTTAGACTCTTAAGGAAAGGTTTTTCCTGCTATGCAGAATTAAATTCATTAACTCAAACTTTCAATCTTATACTTCCTAGCTGTGGTAATCTGAAGTTCTTTCTGTACATCAGGTTTTCTCACATCTCAATTAATTATGGTAGCAGTACCCACCTCACTGGAAATCTGTGAATTTTTTAAAGATTCTTCATAAAATATATTTGATTACTGTATGACACTATATTGCTTCTAGCATTTACAAGATATACACTATTAGTATATTGCTATGCTTTGTATTACATGGAACAGCCTACCTCAATATACTTTATGTAAAAGATTGTTTTAGGGACAATTGGAGAATACAAGAAGGTTGGTGGTCAAGAAGATATGCTCTACAGTTACCCCTCTATCTATACTCTTCTTTAAGTAGCTCTGTCTACTCACACCCAGGAAAGCCTCAGGGAGTAGGAGCAGGAAATTATTCCCCTTCCTAAAAGGTTTTATTCCATATAGTCCAGAGATGACTTTTTGTATCACTTTAGAAAGGACAGAAAGAGTAAATGAGACAGGATTATAGCAATGCTGAAATTTAACTTACAGGGACATTTTCTGATAATTTGCATTGTCAATGTAACACCAAATGACTAAACTACATTATGTGGGGGTGTTAAGAATACCACCAGAAATGGGTTGTTCTTTTGGAGTGATGTTCAAATGGGGCTACTCCTCCATAACAAGACCAAGATTCAACTATCCCTTTATTTTTAACTCAGAAACCCTTCAGCAGTTTGCACCTCTAACCTCAGTTTTTTTTTGGGGGGGGTCCGGTGTTCTTCTTTGTTTTTTTCTAGACAAGCTTTCTCTGTGTTGTTTTGGAAACTGTCCTGGAATTCGCTATGTAGACCAGGCTGACCTCCAACTCACAGAGATCTGCCTGCCTCTACCTCCCAAGTTCTGGGATTAAAGGCATTCACCACCAACACCCGACTCTCAAAGTGATTCTTAAGTCATATGCACTAGTAGCTGGGAGATACCTGTTAGCTAGTATATTCCCAGAGCAGCTCTATATTGAATGAATCTGAATCATTGAAAAGAAGAGTAAAAATCTAGTTAAATAGTTCCCGTGCTACCTGTTTATCTGTGCTAGTTTCCTCGTCTCCTTTGCACACCTTAACCTGTACCATTTTTTCAACATAGCCCACCAAATGTATGTGCTTCATTTCCATGTTTAAATAGCTACAGCAATCCTTTCTACTTATCAATCCTTTCTACTTCCTTTATGACTCCTTCCATGACTTCTCCTAGCTACATAAGTAGCCTTGTGACTTTGAAAAGATAGCTTAATATCTCAGTGAGTGTAGATTGGAATATAATAGTGGATTTCTAGATCCTTATTTCTTTTCCTTTATTCAAGGCTACGGGTTTCAAACCCCTTTTCTCAATTTTTGTACCAGTGCCATGACTCTCATTGTTCCACTTTTAATATGTGTGGGCATGCACACAGAAAAATTAAAGAAAAATAAAGTAGGAAGGGCAAAGAGAGAAATAGAGGGGGGAAGGGAAGGTGCGATGGGAGGAGGAAGGAAAAAAAAAACAGCCTCATTTCTGTATTCTTTGAGCACTTGCTTTGTGGAAGACCACCCAAAAAGCATTAGGGCTACAGAGATCAACAAGACGTCAGTCTCTACCCTTAAAAGGAACAATTTCTAGTGGAGGAAGCATTCCTATCTAATACTGAGAGTACTATGAGAACTGAAAGAGAAAGCCTGTAGTCGGACCTGTGTGTGACAGAGAGAATCAGGATAGTCTGTAAAAATGTACAAGTCAGTGTTACAGAAAATATCAAAATTTAGAGGAAATGTAAAAAGTGATCAGGTAAGGCAAATGAATATTAACAGGCTAATTATTCAAATA
The DNA here is from genome assembly GCF_003668045.3 of Cricetulus griseus. Lineage (NCBI taxonomy): Eukaryota > Metazoa > Chordata > Mammalia > Rodentia > Cricetidae > Cricetulus > Cricetulus griseus. The sequence continues at coordinate 72,047,756 of NC_048604.1, read as the reverse complement.
TGGTGGGTATTCAAATATGAGGTGCCAATGAATTTTCTAAGTAAAGAAAGAACATATATATCTAATACTTTCCTAGAGCTCAAGAGTAAAATTGGACCTAATGAGCTGGATTAAGGACAGAAATGTGGAAGCAAACAGTGAAATCTTGATGTAAAGAAAACCAAGGGCTAAAGGTAGAAAGATCAATCCTCATAAGATTCCAGAGAATCTTCTTCAGTGATTTCTTTCAAAGTGTTCTCCTAGGTTCTCTTCCATGCTTCTCTGACCTCCACAGTGTGAATTATACAGTTGCATCTTCTGAACATACCACATGCACAAAGGGTCTTCTCTGTGTGGGAACAGAAGCACTAGTACCCAATTGACAAGTAATTCAAGTCTCTTCTTTCAGTCTTTTCTTCTTTCAGTCTTTGCTGAATGCCTTTGTTATCCAAGGCAAAAACAGTGTATTGCTTTTGACATTAACACTGTCACACAGACAGGAGTTTAGGCACAAGTTAGGTAACCCAGGTAGAAACCCAAAAGCCAGATAGGAGTTTAATATCATTATAATTAAATGAAGCCAAGTAGCACCTATTTGGGGTTGGTTCTAAATCACCATCCAAGAAAAATAGGGCTTACTAAGTCAATGAGGCCCTAGCTATTTCTGAGAAAGAAGATTACAAAAAGAGAAAGCCAGATTGCCTTGATTTGTATAGCTCTTTACACCAATCTGTGAGCTGCCTCTCTGTCCAAACTAGAAAGCTGATGGTAGAATGGCGTGGGGACCATATTCTCCTTACTCTCCTTATTTAACTAAGATGAGCATGTAACCAGACTCTAGTTTTGCCAACAAGAGCTGTCACCAGCAGCATAGATGAGGGATGGCAAGTCATCTTAAACTGGCTGGATCTGATCCAACTAAAAGTTGATTAAAGTCTTGCCCATCATTCCACCCATAGGCCCCAAATATTGTTGGATACTTGATGTCGGATCTCACCTATGGGACTTGCTCTATCTATGGGACTAGGCCCTGAATTACCATAATTCCTCTTGGCAGGAAGAATTCAAGACTACATGTCAACAGTCTCAGATCCTAGTTCAAGCTCTGTGACACATTTGAAAAATGACTTTGCAAAATCTCTTCCTTGAATGTATCACTTTCTCCATCAAGAGAATGACAGGTTTGGATTCTTGCAGCTGTATTATTTTATATCTTTCCAGATGACTCAAAGAGAAACACTGTGTTTGTCCCTCATAATACATACATACATACATACATACATACATACATACATACATACATACATACACACACACACACACACAAGAGAGAGAGAGAGAGGAAGGAAGGAAGGAAGGAAGGAAGGAAGGGAAGAAGGAAGGAAGGAAGGGAAGAAGGAAGGAAGGAAGGAAGGAAGGAAGGGAAGAAGGAAGGAAGGAAGGAAGGAAGGGAAGAAGGAAGGAAGGAAGGAAGGAAGGAAGGAAGGAAGGAAGGGAAGAAGGAAGGAAGGAAGGAAGGAAGGAAGGAAGGAAGGAAGGAAGGAAGGAAGGAAGGAAGGGTGAGAAAGTTACTTAAATTTACATGTGTTTAAAATTCTCCGTTTGTGATTAGATGCCCCATTAGCCCATTAGCCTGGACAAAAACTGACTGCCCCTCTCTCAACAGTCAGTGATTGCCTATAGCTCTGGCAATTTTTCCCATCCACATCAGCATGTCAACTGGTATTCTTATTACACAGGTCTTATTTTGACAACCACATTGTTGATATTTCATGTGTGTAGCTTGCCTTTCATGTCTAGAAGATACTATCTAGCAGAAGGTGTCCTGGACCTCTCATTCTTACAATATTTCCACCACTTCCACAGTGTGTCCCAAATGTTAGCTGTAGGGGTTTCGTTGTAGATGTGTATCCTGTGGTTGGGTACCGCATAGTCACATATGCTCTGTACTATGATTGGTCGTGGATCTCTGTAATTGTCTTCATCTGTTGAACAAGGAAGATTGTTTGGTGAGGGGTAAAAACATACTTATCTGTAGGTAGAAGGATGAGTATATAGAATGTAGTTAGAAATTATATTTATTTAGGAAATGGCAGTTGTAAATTCTCTCAGGACTATGTCGTCCTCATCCACGGTGCCTAATCTACTTCACAGCTGCCTCCTAGTACCCAAAAGAGAGAAAATATGGAGCAATGGAAGTCAAGTTAACTACATAAAGGAGATAAAAGTACTTATTACATGTCATGCCTGGATGAAAAAAAAGGGAAGTGATTTAGATTCAGATTGTGTCCTTAAGTAGTTCACAACAAAGTGGAAAAGATGGACTTTCACCATTTTGAAAAAAAATCAAAATGCATGAAATTAGTATGGTGATATTTCCCCTATTTTTGGCACCTCTGAAATGGAAGACTTCTTGAGACTGATGCTATCTTAACAGTGAGTTGAAATTTGATGATACTTTTCCTTAGTGTTGTATAAAATGATAGCATGATTTCAATGACCTCTTAGATGTAATGTGTTGCTATAATTCTTATCTTCATTGGTCTCCCCAAAGGTCAACATTTTAAAGGATTAGACTGCAGGATATAGCTACTAGAGTTGATAAAAACTTCTGAGGGGATGGGACTTACTGGGCCTTTGGGTCCTTGGTGATCTGCTCCCAAAGGAGGCTGTGAAGCTTGGAAGCTTTTTCTTTTTCTTATTGGCCATGTACTATGAAGTTGTGCTGTTTTACATGTTGTCAGCTCTTTTACATGTGGTCACGATGATGGGGTGCTTCATTAAAATTCTAAAGTGATAGGGCCAACAGATGGCCTTGGACATCCCAAACTAGGAAACAAATACAAATCTTTTTTTTCTTTAAAAGTCAATGACTTCGAGAATTTTGACACAAGAGCATTAAACTGACACACAAAAAAATGATTTATGTACAAAGGTTTTAACAGCCTTGAGCAAGGGTCGATGAGAAAAGGAAGGCTTACAGAAGTTGAGTAATTTGTTCAAGCTGGTATGGTTTATGTTTTCCCTTTCAAAATATTATTTTCATGAGTAGAGCAGTCACTCATTCTGAAAACTGTGAATAAAGAAATGAACAAATGAGTAACTGAAAAATCACAGCTTTTGAAATAAAGTATCTAATGACATTTTGTCACTGACCAGAAATATATATATATATATATATATATATATATATATATATTTCATATGCCTCACTTAATAACAACCATACATTTTGAGAAATGCATTTCAGATGACCATGTCATTATGAAAGCACCATAAATATAGTTATACTATTATATGTAGCAGAGATCAGCCACTTGTTCTAACCTCTTGAGAAAACCAAGAGACTGCTCTGGTGTGAATTTGTCCCCACAAAGGCCCATGTGGTAAAGATTTGGTTCCCAACCTTTAGTGATTTGGAGGTATGTTGCAAATATTAGGAGGTGGGGCCTAGAAGAAGGAAGTTAGATTATTAAGAGCATTCCTGTTAAAGGATTTTGTGAATATTAGCGCCTTCCCTGCTCTCACTTTGCCTCACAGCTGCAGTTTCTTCATACCACAATATACCCCCTGGCTGCAGGATCAAAAGTCTCACAGCTAATTAACAATGAACTCTGGAAAATTGACCGGGACATATTTTTCTTTCTTAGAAGTTGTTCATGTCATGTTTTGCAACTTCAGTGTCATCTTCCAGGGCTATGATCCTATATATGATCCTAAAGTCTATGAAGCATCATTGAACAAAGCATCATTATACACTTCATGATTGAATAATTTCATATTTTTCACTGATCACATCTTTTAAAGTTATAAAAATTAATTGTATAATGAGTTTACTTCATCTGCCATATGTAAAATGTGATCATTTCAACATGTAATCAGTTCTCAATTGACAATAGTGGTATAATTTACATTTTAAAATTTTATTTTTAATGTACATTTACTGTACAATGTAGTAGGTTTTATTATATTTGTACATGTGTGTATAATGTAGTTGGACAGAACATTGCTCTCTTTTATATACTTCTCTCATATTTTACAACCCAACCACAGTTTTCTCTCCCTCCACTCCTCCCAGTCTCCCTCCTCCCACCTCCCCACTCCCCCAGATCCACTTCTCTTCTGCTTCCCTTCAGAAAATGGCAGGCCTCCCAGGCAGGTCAACAGAACATAGCATATCAAGTTCTATTGCTCTGTCTTTTCACACACATACTTTCTCCCTCTCTTTCTCTTGTATGTGTCCCTTTTTCTCTTCAGCATTTCTAACCCAATATTCTTTCAAAATATTTCAAATCCAATATGCATTTTTTTTTACTTACAGTGAGTGTCAAATTGCAACAGCTAAACATTAAGAGGCTAGTGACTATCTCATCAGATACTGCAAAACTAAAGTATTTGAAAAACTTACCTCCTCACACTGTGACTCACCAATACCAACAGGATTACTTTTTGTATGTTAGCTATCAAAACATCTTCCTTTTTTCCATACAAATAATTCAATAATCATCACTTAACAGTGCTGATACTTTTGTTTTTAATTTGTTAACTTACTATTAAAAATTTTAGACATTAATAAAGAACATCATAATAACATTCTGTTGCATCATCTTGCTCCATTTTTCAATCTCTACCACTTCTACTTTAATTTTCACTTCTTGTAGTATTTAGACAATGATAAGACATCTTATCATTTAATTCATAAATATTTCAAGAAGACTATTCTAACATAAAAGGGTTGTATTTTAAACATGATTCCAATATTCCTGGTCATTACTAAATTCTTTGGGGAATATTACTCAGCCACTTCCCATTACATGGTAGAAAGCCTTGGCCAACAGGATAGGAGATGAAGATGAAATTTTTTGGATCATCACTTTACCTTTCTTAGAAATTCATTTCTTCATCTATAAAATGGAGATGAGATAGTAACATTCTGAACTAGTACAATTCTTCTGTCACAAAACTCCAGCTAGAACTTTAAGGACATAGTGACTGGCACATAGATGCAGCATAATAAAAAGATTAATGACTCCCTGTGTAGAAGGGCTACATTAACTAATGTATACTAGCAGGCTTATAACCCCCACTGTTCCAAGTTCTGTGTTTTATGTCAATGGAGCTCTCACTTCATTGCCTTTTGTTGCAATCACATCCCATTATTGAATCAATGTATTCATTACCAATTACATGACAATGTCTTTTTCACAGTTGGTCTACTGAACTGACTTTTTACCTGGAAGTTGTAGTTGTATTTTACTGTGTAATAAATATTCCCATTCTTTCTCAGTTCCTCATTTTCTCGTATTATAATAGTTTTCTAACAAGATTCTTTTGTATTTTATCCTACTTCCAGTCATCTGACATTAAGATTTCTAGATTTTGACAAAAAGGAAATCTTTTTTTAATAACATTTGTTTACATATAGAACCTGTATTTTTTTGAGGGGGAGAAATGGTCTTCTTATTAGAATAGGACAATATGTTACATGACATATATCTATTTTACATTAAATTATACTATAATTAAATCTCAATCATATGTTTAAACAATATCACTGATGTCTTATCATTAGCACATTCATTGCCCATTTACCAGTAGTTGTTTTATAGCCTAAAATATATTAATTAGAATATACATTTTGGAAAACATACATTTCTATCTCAGTTTTCTCTTCTAGTTTCTTTTACTTTATTCTTACTTGCTTCTTCTTTCCTCCCTGCCTTTTTCTTTCTTTTTTTGACAAAAAGGAAATCTTATCTCTAACTTTTGCATTGATCCAGAAAAAGTATGGATAAGAATAGAAAGACACAAATGAGAAATAACCACTTGTCCAAACCAGGCATTTATGAGACGGGCAAATGTTCAGCCAGCTTGTTTTTTACCATGTTCCCTTCTTCAACTCAATGATCTGAGATTTTCATGTTAGTCTTCTAAACTGTGGTTCTCAGCCTGTGTGTCACAAACCCTTTGGGGGGTCACAAATAAATATTTATGTTACAATTTACATTAGTAGCAAAATTGCAACTATGGAGTAGCAAATAAAATAATTTTATTGTTTCAGATCACCACAACATGAAGAACTGTATTAGAGGGTCGTATCAAGAAGGTTGAGAGCCACTTTAGAGTCTTAATAGTAGAGGCTTCCTTTGTCCATTTCTCCCTTTCTTCTCCAGTATTGCCCTCTCCTGTAAACCTGCCCCAACACATTTTTCTCATTTCCTTCTTCATAATACCTATATCCTAGTATTCTCCTTTCAGAACCCTCTCTCCCTTCCCCACCAGGGTCCCTTTTCACTTTCCTTGTATCTGCAGTTACTTCACACCTAGGTTACTCAAACAAGAGAGAATGTGTGTCTTTGTCTTTCTGGGTCTAAGTTCCATTCATTCACTTGCAAAGTTCATGACTTCATATTTTTCTTTATAACAAAGTGATAGTCTATAGTGTATAATATACTACATTTTTATAATAACTTGTCAGATGAAAGACATTTAGGTTGTTTCCATTTCTTAGCTATTTATAACAGAGCAAATGAGCATGGCTGAGTGAGTATCTGAGTAGTAAAACCGAATCCTTTGGGCACATGCCAATGAGAGATATAGCTGGGTCATATGGCAGAGTTAGCTTTAGCTCTTTGAGAATGCTGCACACTGACTTCTGTAGTGGCTGGACCAGTTTGCAATCCCACCAACAGTGAATGAGGGTTCCCTTTCCCACACATGTGTTCCAGCATTTGTGATCCATTATTTTCTTGCTATTTGCCATTTTGACTGAGTTAAAGACAAAATTTCAAAGTTGTTGATTTGCATTGCTCTAATTTCCAGGAACAATGAACATTTTTTTTTGAGATATTTCTTAGCCACTTTGATATCTTCTTTAGAGAACTCTGTTTAGATCTGTTTTCCATTTTACAGTTGTGTTGCTTGTTTCCTGGACTGGTTTTTGAGAAGATTTTGTTTGGTTTTGGTTTGTGTGTGTGTGTGTGTGTGTGTGTGTGTGTGTGGTGTGTGTGTGTGTGTGTGTGTGTGTTCAGGGTACTAACAATCTACCAGATATATAGGTGCTAAATATTCTTTCCAACTCCATGGGCTTCCTTTTCATTCAACTGATAATTTTCTTTTCTGCAGTGAAGAATTTTAATGTTATAAGATCTGACTTAATCATCTGCCTTAACTTCTGGGTAAATAAAGTCTTATTCAGAAAGTACTTTCATTATTTGTACCTGTAGGGTACAGCTTATGCTTTCTTCTTGAAGTTTTAACATTTCAGGATTCTCATTGAGGCTTAATAAAATAAAACTGCACTTTGAGTTTAATTTTTGTGTGCATATACAGCATGATAAATATATGTCTAGTTTTATTCTTCTACATATGAACATACAGTTTTCCCACCACAAATTGTGGAAGATACAGTCTGCTTTCCATTGTGTATATTTGAAATCTTCATCAAATTTCAGATGGCTGTGGTTGTGTATACCCATGTTTTGGATCTTCTATCTTGTTTCATTGGTCTATACTGTCTTTGATCCAGGACCAGGATATTTTTATTATTATACCTGTGTGATACAAACTGAAAGCTAGAGTGGTAATCTCTCCTACAATTTTTTTCTTTTTGCCTAGGATTACTTTGGTTGTTTGTGTCATTTGTGGCTACAAATGAGTTTTAGGATATTTTTCCTATTTCTTGAAGAATTTTGTGGGGATTTTGAGTGGAGCTGTACTGAATCAGTAAAATGTTTTTGGCAGGATTATCCTTTTCACAATAATAATTCTACCAATTTATGATTATGAGGGGGCATTCTTTTATCTTCTAGTGTATTCTTCAATCTCTTTATCAGAGACTTGAAGTGTTTATTGTAGAGGTATTTTCCCTTCTTGATTAGGTCTATTTGTGGATATTTTAATTTCTTTGAGGTTATTATAAATTGAAATTGTTTCCATGAGCATGTTTCTTACACTATGGAAAGGCTACTAATTTTTGCAAGTTGATATTGTATCCTGACACTTTGCTGAAATTGATGATCATTTATGGAAGCCTTCTGATAGAATTTTTAGGATCTTTTATGTATAATTAAAATCTGAAAACAGGGAAATTTGCCTTCTTATCTATTTTATCCCTTTAGTATGGAAAGAGGACAGCTTTGCCTCATTACTTATTTTGATTCACTTCTTCACATTTTCCCTCTATTTAGGATGATATTAGCTATTGGTTTCTTATGTATAGACTTTCTCTCTTGTCTTACTATTGCTAGGACTTTTATCACAAAGGCATGTTGGATTTTTATTTATTCATTTATTTTTTATTTAGATTAGAAACAATATTTTTTTTTTTTGAGACAGGGGTTCTCTGTATTGCTTTGGAGGTTTCCTGGAACTCACTCTGTAGACCATGCTGGCCTTGAACTCAGAATCCATCTTATTTTACATATCAATCCTAGTTCCTTTTCCCTCCCATCCTCCCAATGCCTCCCACTGACACTCCATTCCATCCCCTTTCTGCTCCTCAGGGAGGGAAGGCCTTCTATAGAGGATCATCAAGGTCTGTCATATCATTTGGGATAGGGCCTAGGCCCTCCCGCATGAGTCTAGGCTGAGAGAGTATCCCTCTATGGGAATGGGCTCCTAAAGTCCATTCATACACTAGGGATAAATACTGATCCACTGCCAGAGGTCCCATAGATTGTCCAGGCCTCCTAATTGACATCCACATTCAGGGGGTCTGGGTCAGTCTTATGCTGGTTTCACAGCTGTCAGTCTGGGGACCATGAGCAACCCCTTGTTCAGATCATCTGTTTCTGTGGGTCTCTCTAGCCTGGCCTTGACTCATTTGCTCATCACTCCTCCATCTCTGCAACTGGATTCCAGGAGTTTGGCTCAGTGTTTAGCTGTGGGTGTCTGCTTCTGCTTCCATCAGCTACTGGATGAAGGATCTAGGATGGCATATAAGGTAGTCATCAATCTCATTATCAGAGAAGGGCATTTAAGGTAGTCTCTCCACTATTGCTTAGATTCTTAGTTGGGGTCAACCTTGTGGACTCTGGACATTTCGCTTTAAACCTACAATGGGGTCCCTCTATTAAAATATCTCTTTTCTTGCTCTCCTCTATTTCCCCCCACCCCAGACTCAATCTTCCTGCTCCCTCATGTTCTCCTCCCTCCTTCTTTTCCCCCCTTCTCTTTCTCCTAACTCTCTCTCTGCTCTCCCCCATCCCGTGCTCCCAATTTGCTCAGGTGATCTTGTCCCTTTCTCCTTCTCCAGGGGACCATGTATGTCCTTTTAGGGTCCTCCTTGTTTCCTAGCTTCTCTGGTGGCGTGGACTGTAGGTTGGTAATCCTTTGCTCTATGTCTTATTTTTGTCAAAGGGCTTCTCTGCATCTATTGAGAAGATTATATAATTTTTATCTTAAGACCATTTATATGATTTATTACACCTATTGTTTTACTTATGCTGAACCATCCTTACATCTCTAGGATAATGCCATCTTGATCATGAGGTATGATCTTTTTGATACATGCATGTATTGGATTTGCAAATATTTTGTTGTGTAACTGTTAATCTATATTCATCAGAGATAGCAGCCTGTACTTTTATTTTTGGTTGTGTATTTACCAGGGTTAGATATTAAAGTAATACTGGCTTTATAGAAATTGTTTGGAAGTACTAATTCTGCTCTAAGATTTTCTGGGACTAGGCTTTTTTTTTAGTCAGGAAGTTTTAATTACTGTTTCAATTTCCTTATTTAATCTGTTTAAATTGTTTATTTCTTCTTGATCTAACTTCAGTGTTTTGGATGAATCTATCAATTTATCCTTTTATTTAATATTTTATAACTTAATAGATTACAGATATTTAAAATATTCCCTTACAATATTCTGAATTTTTTTGGCACCTACTGGAATGTTTTCCCTTTCATCTCCAATTCTGTTAATTTTGGTAGTCTCTTTCTTTTGGTTAGTTGGGTCAAGGATCTGTCAATCTTGTTTATGTTCTCAAATAATTAGATCTTAGATTCACTGATTCTTTGTGTTATTTTCTTAACTTCTATTTAATTAATTTCAACTATGATTTTTAGTTTTTCTTGTAATCTACTGGATTTAGTTTGGTTTGGTTTGATTTTTCCAATTCTTGGGTTGCATCATCACATCATTTATTTGTGCTCATTTTGATTTTTTAAAATTTCTGTGGTAAGACTGCATTTCACACTCTCTTAGGAGTGGATGGGGTGGGAAGGGGAGATGATGGGGGAGTGAGAGGATGGGGGGAAGAGAGAACTTGAATTGGTATGTAAAATAAGATTGTTTTTCATTTAAATAAAAAATAAAAAGACTGCTTTTCATGTGTTATAGAGTTATTTTTATATTGTGTTTATATTTTTATTTAGTTCCAGGAATGTTTTTGATGTCTTCTTTGATCTATTTATCTCTCAGTAATGAATTGTTTAATATCCATGAATTTGTGCACTTACTACAGGCTTGTTTACTGTTTAATTTAATTTTTACTGCACTGTGTGCAGATTTGATACATGAACTTATTTCATTTTTTTCTTAACTTTTCAAGATTTGTTTTATATCCCAGGATGTGGTCTATTTTAAAGAAGTTTCCATGGGCTGCCTAGTAGAATTATATTCTGTGGAGTTTTAGTATAATATTCGGTAGATATCTCTTAAGCCCATTTAATTTAATTAATCACTTAATTCTGGGGTTTCTCTATTATTTTTTGTTCAGATGACCCATCTATTAGAGAAAGTGGAGTATTTAAATCACCTGCTCTTAAGAGGATGGTATTACTCTGTAACTTTGATTTTAGTAGCCTATTTTAATAACACAATTCTTTATTGACTTGGAATTTCACATCATGCACCTCAATCCCACTAACCTCCTACTCCCTCCATATCCACCCATCTCCCTTGGAGCATCCCTCCCAAAAATAAAACCCTAGAGGAAACAATTGAAAACAAAATAAAACAAGCAAAAAAATTTACTTCACTCCTCTGTCTTTCCATCTCTCCAACACTTCTTCTATCATTCATCCTAGTGGCATTAGGTGCTTCAGTATGTCACACAATATACTCTTTTGTCCAATCAGCCATACCCACAAAATGTTCAGTGCAATGAGTCATTGGTCTGCTTCAAGGCCTCTGACATATTATCATGTATGGGACCCTCACGGAAACTCTGCTCAGATATCCTGTTGTTGCCCCAGGTCACGGAGATCCTGTGGGTCTTGTTCCACAGGATCAGTCCCTTCACGTGCTCCAGCAGGTCATAGATGGAGTATATGTTAGGGCACACCAACCTAAGGCTCAGTGTATGGGTCTGTGTGGTAGCTGAGCTGTTCAGTCTGGCAACTGGGACCACCCCCATCAGGTGAGGGGTGGAACAAGCTCTCCTAGACCCATGCCATATCTCTCCCTAATGTGGGGGGTGCAACTCTCCCATGAGGGACTGGTCTATATCTCCTGCTACAGTGTCCAACAGGGGCATGGTCAGCTATCCCAGGGCCAGTGAAGAGCAGAGCAGGCTCAGCTTAGCCCTCAAATTTCTACAAGCATGTTCCCTATGACCCTCTGTGGTAACACAGACCAGGTACATCAACACAGATACCAGCTGTAGCAAGAACACAGAGCCAGATATGGCCTTCAACAGCAACTAGGTCTCAGAGGACACCATGGCCATGGGAGGCAGAGTAGACCACACAGATTGGTCTAGATTGGTATGGCCCAAGTGGCAATATGACTCTCAAACACCAACATGAACCCAGGTGGCACAGTAGAATACTTTTTAAGAAATTGAGTACAATTGAGTTTGATATGTGTATGTTCAAAATTGCAATGTCTTCTTTTTGATTAACTGTTTCCTTGAGTAGAATGAATTGTCCATCATTATCTCTTCTGATTTGAGTTTGAAATCTATTTTATCAGATACTAACATAGCAAGCCCTGCTTGCTTCTTAGTCATATTTAACTGAAATGCTTTTCCACGTTATTTCACTTTAAAGTGGTGTCTATCTTTGAAAGTACATTGAGTTCCTCATAGAGAACAGACAGTTTTTTTTTCTTAATCCATTCAGGTATCTATTGTCCTATGATTGAATCTTATGGCCTTTAATATTTATACTGAGATTGTTGCCATTTGGGGTTTTTTTAATTCTTCTTTTGGGTTTGAGTAATTATAGCTTCATTTTTTCCCCTGTAGTCTCTTGGCTATGCTTATCCAATTCTTCAGCCAAAGCTATTGCTTCCAGTATTATCTGTAGGGCTGGTCTGATGGACATGAATTATTTTAGCTTGTCTTAAATCACAAAAAGGTTTTATTTTTTCTTCAGCTATGACAGAACATTCACTTGGTACAGTAGTCTAGGTTGGCAATCATGGTCTTTTAGAACTTGAAGTACATTACTGCATGCTCTTTTGACCTTTAAATTTCCATTGAGAAATTAGCTGTTAGTCTGATGGTTTTTCCCTTATGTGTGATTTGTGGTTTTTCTCTTGAAGTTTTCAGTACCTCTTTCTTCCATGTAAATAGTGTTTTAACTCTAGCATACATTTGGGAGTTTCTTTTAGGATCCTGTCTATCTAGTGTTCTGAGTGTGCCTTGTATTTATATGGATGTAATTTTCCTTGATTTCAAGAAGTTTTATTTGATCTTCTTGAAGATCTACCCCATGACATTGATCTAATATTGTTATCCTTCATCTATAAATTAGAACTAAATTTATTCTTTTCATGGTGTCCCAGAATTTTTGCATGGTCTTTTTATGGTATTGTGTTTATTAAATTTTTCATATTCATTGAGTAGACCACTCCTCCTTTTATCTTTGAATCCCTATAATCCATCTCCTACTTAATCCATTATACTCATAAGGTTTTCCTAATTTTTCTAATTTAATTATTGAATTTTAATCCCATATTAATTTCAGTTTGAGTTTCCTTCAGTTTTTCTATTTCTTTAGTGTATTTGGTTTTCAAATCCTAGGTTGTCTTTGTCATTTTATTTAGCCACATCTTTGTGTTCTAGTAGATATCACTCAGGGATATATGTTTAATTTCTTTAATTTCCTTTTCCAGATTTTTTAATTTAAATTAGAAACAAGCATTTTTTACATGTCAATCCCAGTTCCATCTCCTTCCCCTTCTCTCTTGCCCCCCACTAACCCCCTATCCCATCCCCTTTCTGCTCCCCAGGGAAAGTAAGTGAGTGAGTGTGTATGTGTGACTTATACAAATAAGTGGAATCTTTATCCCTCATCAAGAAAACCTCTCTTTGGAACAAATGAAAACCATCACAGAAAACAACAACCAATCGAAATGCAGAGTTGTGGAGCCAAGTCCCAATGGATACATCTATATAACACTCCCACATCTAAGGCTCAAGGAGCATTGCAGAAGAACAGCTGAAAAGGTTGTAAGAGCCAAAGAATCGGGGAGTTTACTGTAACATTATGTCTCTTGATGATGTGAGAAACTACGCTCATAAAATCTTACCATTACTGCCTTAACATTAAAGAACAACTTCATTAGACATGCCAAAGTGGGTAGGGGAAAATCCAGGAGGCTGTAGTCCTACACAAAGAACATACAACTGAGGAATGCTGAAAGCAGGAGAAATAGTCTTCCACAAGGAAGAGCATACTGATTGGTTATCCAATACCAACAGATCAGCCCTCAAAAACATACAAGTAACTTTCTACAGACTGAGCAGGTTGCATTTATGTACTTAGGTTACTTATCGAGTGTGTGTGTGTGTGTGTGTGTGTGTGTGTGTGTGTGTGTGTGTGTGTGTATTTGTGTGTGGTAGGTCATTATAATCTCATAGAGAGTAGTACTGTTAGTTGTGGCTTTGTTGGAGTTGGTATGGCCTTGTTGGAGGAAGTGTGTCACAGTGGGGACAGGCTTTGAGGTTTCCTATGCTCAGGATAACACCAAGTGTCTCAGTTGGTTTCCTTTTGCCTGCAAGATGCAGGACTCTCAGCTACAGCTACAGCTACAGCTACAGCTACAGCTACAGCTATAGCTACAGCACCTTGATAATGGACTGAAACTCTGAAATATAAGCGAGCCACTCCAAATAAATGTATCTTTTATAAGAGTTGTAGTGGCCATGGTATCTTTTCACAGCAATAGAAACCCTAACTAAGACTATACATATATGCATATATACACATGTATGTAACAACAATTAATGAAAAAGAAAATATGCATTTAAAAGAGAATGAGGAGAGGTATGTGAGATGATTTTGAGGGTGAAAAGAGAAGGAAGAGAATATATAAAATGTATTATATATTCTTAAATATCAGTTACAGAAAAAAATTAAAATTTGGTACACAGTTTATTAATATAAAACCTGGGTTCTGGAGGGGTGGCTTAATGCTTAAGAACATTTGGTACACTTCTAGAGGTCCTGGCTTCAGTTCCCAGCACCTATATCAGGTAGTTCACAACTCCTGCAATGTTAACTCCAAGGGATTCAACTCCCTTCTGGCTTTCATGGATACCTGCATACATATGGTACACTTGCATACACTCAAGAACATACATATACACATAAAAGAGTAAATAAAATATATTTTAATGTAAACTCTTTAAGGAAATAATGAGAAAAAGGCAGTAGAGATATCACAGTACTGTTTTATCTTGAGTCTTTTCTCTGTGAGTATCAGAGATGGGAATAGTTTCAAGGAGCAAGGAAACTGTTTGGACCTAATGCTGGAGTTGGGCCAGCCAACCTGGGATAAAGAAGGGGCCTTTACAACAAGCTGGAGGCCCAGTGAATCTGACAGCTCCTGAGCCATTAGAAAAGCATATTGCCCTGATCTGTCCTTGCTTGGCCTGATATTCCAGAGCTTCAGCCCTGGCAGCCAACTGGAAATCTTATTCCATTCACTGCTGACTGAGCCAGCCAGTGTGTGGGGTTCTCCCTGACAGAGGCCAGCCTGGCTGGGGGAGAGATTAAACTTGGAGCTGCTTTCTCAGGCTGAGGCAGTGTTGGTATTCAGTGATCAAGGTCATTCCCATGCCACAGGCCTTGAGAACTGTCCATATGAGCACTCGGGAAAGGTGACCACTCCCCTGATAGAATGACTGCAGAACTAGACATTTCAACAAAATAACAAAACCCGCTCACAAACAAAGACATGAGATGATTACTGCTAAAGATCAAAATCTGTAAGGGAGAGGAGAAATATTTCGGGACACAGAGTAAGGCTCCAAAAAGTTGTCAACAGGCTGAAATAAGTGGTTTAACCTGATCAGATGATTGACAGTTACAGATGGGGAAGACATCACTTGGATGCTGAGAGTCACCCGACTTCACAGAATGAAAGAGATTGCCCTGCGTGCAGTTTAAAGAAAAGGGACTTGAGACTTTCCTTAGTAAGTATTGAGATTTCAAAGTCAAAAATGAAATGACAACTTAAGCTTCATCAGCATGTGCATAGGGTCCAGATCAAGGAAATCAACAGTCCCTTTCCCCTCTGTCCTTCCTAGGGCCTTTCTGAAGGGCTCTATCTAGCACAGAGTATCATATATTAAGGGGGCCATATGTATGATGTATCCAGACGGGAGTGAACAGACAGAGGACGGGAGTGCAAAAGTTGGATCTATGGCTGTTTATGCTGGAGGAGAAGGCAAGACTTGGGGGAGGAGCTCTCTGTCTTGAGGTTTCTAAAGAACTGCCAGGGACAGGAAGAGCAGATAGGGCATGAGAGATTCCCAGAGGCAGAAATGAAATCCATGATTTATTTAACCATAGGAGGTAGATTTGGACAGAAAATAAGGAACTTCCCAAATGAGTAGGCTGTGGGTCAGACTGGTTATCATTAGATGGAATGAGTTCCTTATCAAGGGTGATGTATAAGAAAAATCACTTTGACAAGTGCTTATCTAGGATGTTGCCTAGGAGAATCATATATCAGCTAAGGTGCACAGGGGTGATTTAGGGGACATCTTCGATACCTAAATGAGTCTAGCTCTGGGCACCAGAACATTTATCCAGGACGGTAGTGTCCAACAACTCATGGAGGGTTTTTTGACACTATTGCCTCAGAAGGGTCTGTGGAGTGATCCACAAATTTTCCTGTAGGATTTCAGTGTTGACTTACCTGCAAAAATGTTGCTTTCTCACTTTCTGATTCTCAGTGTGTATTCTAGACACTCCTCAGATCAAGGCTGATAATCAAGGAGATGCAGAACATACAGTGACCAACTTAACCAGAAAAGGCAAGCTGGGATGCATGATATGGTCTGGAACAGTCATACAGGCTGATAAGATGTATATAACTTCCAAGCTGAGTCAACTGATGAGAGAAGTGAGGAATAAACCAAAGTCAGACTGCTTGCACAATACATTCATTAGCTTCTTGTTAGATTGACAAAGCTCACACCACAGTAAGTTTAGCAGTTATATAACCTCTGGCTTCTAAGAGACTTAGAAATACAAAGTGTTTTTGAATTGAGTCCACCAAAGGGACTCAATTGCTCAGTAAATCAATCATGTATATGTCATGGAATTAAGGGGTTTTTTTTGCAGGAGAGAGCAAAGGATCCTCTCATCTCCTCCCAAACAAAAAAACTCATGATCTAGGGGATGTAGATAGATATCTAACTGATACAGTGTGCTTTGCTGCTGTACCACCTTCAAAACTGGTGGAGGACACAGTCTCCAATTTTACAAATATGAAAATAAGAATTTAACCTTGGTAAGTGGGGAAGGGAGCAGACTGAAGTTATGATAAAGGCAGTCCAACAAATGAATACTCAGTTATCTTACATACTTGCAATGCCTAGAATGTTAGAAGACAAAGATTGCTCTGAAGGTGATGATTTCCTGTAAACTGGGAATTCTCTAATACATTCTTATTTTAATCCCTAGTCACTCATTCTATAGCTTGGCACTGAGTACATATTGTGTGTCAGGCATTGATCTAGGCACTGAGCATGCAGAAGTAAATAAAGCAACTGAGATTTCTACAATTGTGGAAGAGATGCTGTGTTTAGGAAAGCACATTAAGCAATAAAATCATGGAACAAGCTGAAAAATAAGCAATTCTGTGGAAAGATGTAAAACTAGATAAAGGGAATTAAGATAACATAGTGATGTGCATGCTAAGATACAGGTCTGTAATCCAAATACTGGGAAGGCAGAAGCAGGAGGGGTGTCATTGCAAGGCCCACCTGGACTGCCTAGCAAGTATGAGACCAACTTGAACTATATGGTGAGAGTCTGTCACAAACACTAATGCTTCCAAACGAGGACTGCATAGTGAGCTCCCATCCTCACTTTAAAGATGAAAATTCTGAGTTTTAAGAGGTCCTTCTCTGTCGGTGTAACTCTGTTCATTTTGTTATTGTGCCTCCAGAGACACATAGCTAAAGAGGTGAAGAACGAAGGGCAAGCTTTTTGGCATGTTTGGAGGATCATGTCTATCATGCATATGAATAGGAAGACTATTATGGTGGACTATGAGAAACCCATTGGCAGAAGGCTTTTGCCTGCAGGACAGGATTTCAATGTCAGTCTTCTTGCACACTTCCAGTCCAAGTAAAAGACATTCAGAAGATTGGCTCTTGATTGTCAACTTGATGTGACTTAGAATCGTCATGGAAATAAACCTCAGGCATGCTTGTGAGGGAGTTTCTAGATGAAGTTGACAGAAGTGGAAGATCCACCCCAATTGCAGGTGACATTCAGTGAACTGATTAATTCCTTAGATTAGATAAAATCTAGAAAGTGAGCTGAGCACTAGCATTCATCTTTCTCTGCTTCCTGACAAGAGACACAGTGTTTGATCAGCTGCTTCATACTCCTGCCACCATAGATACAGCTGCACTCTCCATGATACCTCCTCCGTTGTTTATGACACCTTCTCCATCATGTTGGACTATACCCTCAAAGTGTGAGCCAAGATAAACTAGTTATTTTTACTATAATAGTAATTTTTCTGATCCTTTCACAGCCCAACAGAGAGTATCACCAAGACCCACTTTCATTCAAGTCTAACTATGAGAGGAGCTATAAAGACTGTGCTCAATTCACAGTTAAATTTTGTTTTGGCATATGGGGGTGAAATCCAAGGAAACTTGGTGATCATAGTGGAGAAAGCAGACATAATAATAGAGAAAGAACACAAAAATTCTCCAAAATACTTCTCAATATTTTGGTATTCTTTATCTTCTCCCTTCCAACCCATTCTACGACTTACATACCCTCCCACACACAAAGTGAGTGAGAGAAAGAGAGACAGACACACAGAGAAAGGGGAGAGAAAGATCCTATGGAAGGCACTATATAGTCACTATATATCCAGCTCAAGTTTACCTCTGACATAACCCTGGGTCCCTACTCTGCAGTTTGAACACAAACATCTTAAGAATTTTTTGTAGTGCAGCATGTCTACTTGATTTTTAGTTCCAGCTCTATTCCTGAATAACTGACCTTGGACAAGTCCTTCCCTGCCTAGGGCCTCATCTGTGACTTAAAGTATTTGGTTCTTTTTAATGTTTTGTGGCATCTCAGACTTTTGAGAATCTGATGAAGTCTGTGCATGCAGACGCCACAATTCAGCATATAATTTCAGGGCAGTCACGGGCCAGTAAACTAAGGATTTCTGCTGTTGTGCTAAAGATACTTTCAGCTCTGAGTCTACGGTTCTGTGATCTGGGCATGAGGCCAAGACCCGCCTGCCCCTTCCGGAGGAAGAGGAGTTGGAATCCACCTTCCAAATATATCCCTTGGCCTGTGCTTCAAGCTACTTTTGGCCTTAATCCATGTCTCAGAGACCATGAGGAGTTCTTGCTACCCCACAAAGCCTAAAACTGAGTAATGAAAACAAAAACAAGGCATTAGGGTTTCCTTTAAAACCCAGTGCCTATGAGGTTCCTTCCTAGGGCCTCTTGTGTCCCAGCCTAAAATTAAAGACAGTGGCAGGTGGGCCTCTGATCCAAGCAATAAATGATTCCAGGAGAACTGGCTTGAATTGCTGGCTAGCAAGACTTGTCTAGACCGTACTGTCCTCTGGTGGCTGTAAGCATATATAGGAACTTAGTTATAGACCTTTGGTTTAATGGCAATATAAGAACAAGGACCAGCTGATTAACACATCCAAGGGAAGTCCCTCAAAGGGACTGGAGATTTGCTGGAGTTACTATTATAAGAAATGCTCAGAATGTGGGAAACAAAGAGAATTGATAGCATTATTAGCATTTTCTGAGATTAACCCTGAGAAAATTCTAACATTCAGCCTTGGAGGCATCGATGCTGATTCTAATGAGGTTCACGCCTCCTCTGTTGCAGTTTCCTGCAATTCTTTACCTATAACCTTGAAGAGAACACCATGTTTGTTCACTACTGGAACATTAACTATGATAAAAGAGGTATTTGTCAGTGACTGTCTAGACCTCTTGGTACATAGAAAAGAAGGGATCTTTATCCAGCACTAAGGACAATCTCATTTCTTCTTCTGGCCTCATACT
This sequence comes from Cricetulus griseus, assembly GCF_003668045.3. NCBI lineage: Eukaryota > Metazoa > Chordata > Mammalia > Rodentia > Cricetidae > Cricetulus > Cricetulus griseus. The sequence continues at coordinate 72,028,308 of NC_048604.1, read as the reverse complement.
TATGTAGAGAACTGCCTCCTGAGCATCAAATACTTAGGTGTTTCATTTATTTCAAGTTCAATGTTACCTAACTTATCATTTTCTATTCATAACCTATTTGTATCATTTTGGAGCCTTTAGCACTCAAATGATAGAAACATAAATAAAATTAATTTGTGATAAAATTTCCTGCCTTTCACAAACCTTCTGAAGATTGTACCTCCTAGTGGTGATCAAACCAGTGGCTCGGTGATATCAAGGACTGAAGCTCATTCTGTCTGCTTCATTCTCATTAGCATGCCAACCAATGAGTACAGTTGTGCTAGGCATCATACAATGATGTCCAAAGGCTGAGAGAAGAGGAAACATTTGCTTTCCATCCCATTTTTAAGTAACTAGAAATCTCAGAAGCTCTTCAAAAAAACTTCCCCTCATACATCATGAATAAGAATTGCACCAAAGTATTTAGCAGTTAGGTCTAGATTCAGCAGTACCAGGGCAGAAAAACAAAACTTAACAGATGATGTGGATATGTTAACATACTTTTTTTCTGTTCAGAAGCTTAGATGCAGACAATGCAGTTTTGCATGCCTGGTATCTTCAGAAAATCTTGAGACCCCGAGTCCTGCCATCTTTCTGTTCAGCTATTCTTATGGAATTGCCCAGATCTACATGGACTCTGTTGGCTGTTAGAGTTCCTGTCATGACACACAGATTCAGAAAAGAATATGTAGAAAACCAAAAACACAACATATCCTATATATTTTAAATCTTCCCAAAAATCTCATATCACAGTTCCACTTAAATTTCACAGGTAAAACCTAGTATTATTACTATACTAAGCTGCAAGAGAGTTCTACTACATGGTCAGCTAATGTTAGGCATTCCATTGCCACAAAATAAGAGGAAAATGGGTATCAGGGAATATCATGCACTCTGAGAAGCATGGCACTTCTTAAAACTTGTTCCTAGAAGGCAGTCATTTTATATTCAAGAGGCACTTGACTGTGTTAGGAGATACTTACATTTTTGTTACAATTTGAAGATAATAGTACTATTGGCCTCTGGTAGGTAGAAGCCAGAGAGTCTATGAAATATTCTATAGTACTCAGGACTAGCCTCACAACAAATAATGATCTCACCTCAAATTTCAATATTACTAAAGGTTGATAAATGTTGCCTTTGACTTACCAAGATACACTACATATCCACCCTTGGCCTTCAGACTGGAGAATGGTGCAGTCTTTGTAAGGCTCACTTATAGCTATGAGTTGCATTGTTTCCTATGTAGCTGGTAATATTAGAATATAAGGTCTTTTCATTCCATTCTCACAATTCTGTGGTACCTTCTCGTAACACAGGATAAAACACTATATCCCTTAACTTTATACTTGAAAAGTTATATGGTCTTATCCCTAACAGATTTATATCAAACCCGTCTCTCTTCTCTCTCTCTCTCTCTCTCTCTCTCTCTCTCTCTCTCTCTCTCTCTCTCTCTCTCTCTCTCTTTCTCTCTCTCTCTCTCCATTCACTATGATCCAGTCACAATGGCTTTTGATTTCAGCTTCTCAAACTTATCGTATAACCCATTTCACCTCTTCCCCTTTTCTATATCCTTCTCCAGATCCAGCTGTAATAAATTGTATTGTTACAGTTATTAATCATTCCCTTTTTCCATGTCAATCAGCATGTGTCATTGTAGTGCCCCTCCATTTCAAGTCAAGGCTTGCCTGTATGATTTTCTTTAATTGGTGACAAGTTTATGCTTTAGTTCACTGTTGTTGCAATAACAGTCCACCTGTGAGTAAGCAATTTTAAAAGGAAAGATGTTTGTTTTTATCTCGTGATTCTGGAAGTTCAAGAGCATGGTACCAGCATGTTTTCTGCATCTGGTTATTGCCTCATGATAGATAGTGAAAAGCCACATTGGTGCATTCAAAGAAAAGGGAGTAGAGGAAGTGCGCAACAAGAGAGGCAAACGTGAGAGGGTAATGGAGGGGCCACATTCTCTTTAAAGCAACCCATTACAAGGACAACTAGCCCAATTTCAGAGGCAGAACATTAATGCACTTTCAAAGGCAGAAAAAGTATCAACTATTTGTCTCTTTAAGAGTCCTGTCGCCTAGCAACACCATTATATTAGGGTATCAAACCTCAATATGAATTTTGGAAAGAAGAAACCGTACTCAAACCTTAAAAGTTTGGATAGGTGACAGTATGCCAACTCTGAAAATAATGTTAGAAAATACTTTTTTGATCAGAAGATGGTGGTGCACGCCTTTATTCCCAGTACTCTGGAGGCAGGGGCAGGCATATCTCTGTGAGTTCGAGGCCAGACTGGTCTACATAGCGAGTTACAGGACAGTCAGGGCTACACAGTGAAATTCTGTCTCAAAAAAGAAAGTACGTTGAACAAATTTTCAGCACTGTAAGAAAACAAGGAAATCCTAGCTAAATAGCACCTCGGCTGATCTGCAGACTTTTGAGAGAGAAAGTAACACTTACTGTTATATGGCATTGAGATGATGTGCTTCTTAAGCAGTGTTAAATCCACTGAATCAGTATACTTTGATGCTGCGCATACTACTGTAATGTTCTTACCCGTTCTACTTGCTTAATTAAAATGCTCTGTGTAGCCTCTTAGTTTTCAGTGCTACTCCCTTTCAGTCAGTCTGCCACATTTCTTCCATAACTACAACGCAAAGAAATAAAATAAAATAACCAAGAAAATATGATCACACAACTTTGCTTCTTAAAATTCCTCAGTGGTTCTCTATAGTTTTCATGGTAAGATCAAATGTCTTACAGGCATTGCAGACCTACTTTCTATGCCCTTCTTACCTGGGAAATCACGTCTCCCACTTCTTTCTGGTATGCTTTAAGCACAAAACTCCAATGTGTTCTATGATTTTAGGACCCTGAGTTTTCAGTTTTCCTTCTCCTCTCTTTATTCTCTTCCTTTGGTTAAAATCGTATCTAGCTTTCTGGGAATGTACCCTATACAAGCTCTTCTCTCCCATCTCCCCTGTCTTCATATTCCCTGAGATAGACTGCATTGTGTCTCTCTTTTGTTTCTGCAGTAAGCTGTTTAGCCCATTTTTTCAGCATTGTGATAAACTTAGTTCTTTAAGAAGAGGGCTCTAGAGGTGGCTCAGTTGTTAAGAGTGTTTACTGCTCTTGTAAGGGATCTGTGTTCAGTTTCAAGTACCCATATGGGACAGCTAACAACTAACTACCTATAAATCCAGCTCCAGAGGATCCAGGGTCTGTTCTGGGCTCCATGAGCACCTGCCCCCCCCACACACACAGACAAGGAGCGAGGGGGCAGGCAGTGAGGGAGGGAGGGAAGGAAGGAGGGAAGAAATGTTTTTTGACAAGGAAATCATATACTCCACTCTCTATAAACTTCCTTGTGCAATGTCTCCCAGGCACTTCTTTCTCACTGTTATGTTTTCCCTACATTTAACACAGAACCAGGCACGAAGTAGGTACTCATTAATGTGTTGTATTAAAAGAAATTCTAACTTCAAATTCTGAATGACACATCCGATAGGTGTCATATCAGGGGCAGCCAAATCCTCCCAAATTACCTCATTTCCTCCTACTCCATATTTCTAACCATAGTCATTCATCAATTAAAAAGTCAGTGAATTCTCTCTTTAAGAGTGATTTAGTACCAGTAGGGAGGGAGAATAACTTGTCTATGTCACCCCTGAGTCAAAACAATATTTTTTTGATTGTGAGTGGAGCAGAAATGCTGTGAACCATCATCATATAAGAAGCACAATGCAACTTTTACAGGTGTCACTAAACCAGGCAGAATAGAGACACAGCTGACAACTGTGGTACCCCCTACAGACACATCATGCACTCACACATTCACACACAGCCTAAGGATAGTGTGATGATGTATGGCGCTGTTTCTGAGAGACAGGAACAAATACCTACTCACCCCAGAGAGGGAATCAACAAAGGACTAAAACAATGGTACTACCAAAGTTCAGTTTGGTGAGTCAAATAGTTTATTGGTGTTTCTTACAGAAATATTGTAAATGGGTCAGCAATGGGAGCAGAAATGACTTAAAAACAGACGCAACACCCAGCATGAGTGCTGGCTCACAAAAATTGGAAACCTGGAGTTCATGGATGACTTTCAGGCAAGTTAACAGGTTGGGAGAATGTCTTTCTGGGTAGATTAGTTGGTCTCACTATCTTCTAAGTAGCTCAGCTGGTCTGAGAATGTCTCAGGTAGTATACGGATATCTTCCAGCATTCCTATCTATTTATATAAATTTCAAAAGGGAGGAGCATGGTACATCCTGTGAGTTTCAAGTATTTCCTGAGGTTTCTGAGTTGGTTACCTCCTTAGTCCTCAGGAGCATGCATTTAGAACATCTGGTGTTCTTAATGTATTATTTTCTTTATTTTGTGCATGTGCCTGCTTGTCTGTATGTACCACAATATGCATGCAGAGCTTTTGGAGGGAGCATCAAACCCCTGTTGATCTGAAGTTACAGGCAGTTGTAAAATGTACCAAGTGGGTGCTGGGTACCAAAATCGGATGTTCTACAAGAGCAACATGTTCTCTTAACTACTGAGCCATCTATACAGTCTCAATATCCTGGGTCTTTTTGTTCATTTTATTGAAAATAGATTTTTCTTACATAATTCATTCTGATTATGGTTTCTGCTCCCTCTAATCCTTCCACTTCCTCCCCATCTCTCCTCCCATCTGGATCCACCCTTCCATGTCTCTTATTAGAAACAAACATACCTCTAAGTAATGATATAAAACAAAATATAATATAAAAAGATACAACAAAAGTTAACACATCTGAATAGATCAAAGCAAACAAAAAGAAATAAGAGAGTCTAAGAAAAGGCATAAGAAACAGATACAGATGCAGAGACCCACTCATTCTCATACTGTGGAATCACATAAAAATACTAAACTGGAAGTCATAATATATGCAAAGGACTTATAGGGTAAAAAAGAAGAAAAATAATTTTTAAAATATACATGTAAATAAAATAAAAATTAAAAACAAGATAAATTAAACAAAATTAAAAACAAACAAACAACAATAAAAAGGAAAGCCCTGATACAGCATTATGTGAGAAGGAACATCCAAAGATGCCATTGCATTTGTATTCTCTTGGCCATCCACTGCTGGGCATGCAGCCTATAGTTAAGAGTAGTTTGTGCCCCCAGTAAGATTCCCTTGGAGAACATGAAATTTTCATTTGCAAGTGGGCATCAAGTGGAGATTAAGTCTGAGTTAGGAATGGAGCATGTGTCCATTTCTCCTTTCAGCTCTAGGATCCCACCTGGTGCAGACCCACTCAGGTCCTGTTCACTCTGTTTCAGTCTCAATGAGTTCATATGTACATCAATCATGCTGATTTAAATGGCCTTATTTTCTTGGTGTCCTTTATGCCCTCTAGTTCTTACACTTTTTCTGCCTTATCTTCTGAATGTTCTTTGAACCCTGAGAGGAGGGTTTTGATGAAAACATCCTATTTAGTGCTGAGTGTTCCAAGGTCTCTCACTCTATGCATATTGTCTGGCTGTGAATCTATGGTTATTGTTCCCATCTGATGCAGGGTAACCAACACTGCTTGGGTAACCAAGAACTGGAGACTAGATAGCCCAAGGATGTAGGGTAAACCGAACACTACTGTTCTTAAAAAACAAACAAATGAACAAAAGAATAGCAATAAATGTCTCCTAATGACATTCTGCTGTACTCAAAGATCACTGCCTCCAAGATAGAATGCATGAACTTAAAGGAAATTGTTGTACAGCTAGTGGTTTTAAAACATAAAGCACAGGCTGGCATGTGGTGGCACACACTTTTAATCTCAGCACTTGGGAGGCAGAGGCAGGCAGATCTCTGTGAGTTCAAGACCAGCCTGGTCTACAAGAGCTAGTTCCAGGACAGGCTCCAATGCCACAAAGCAACCCTGTCTCAAAAAATAATAAAGCACAAGGCAGATAGCAACTAGAAGTGGTTCCAAGAAAGTCAAATCAGTACAGTAGAAGTTAAGAAAAATGGTAAAAACAATCAAGGGCAAAATCTATAGAAAATTTACCAAATGCCTTTAGTAAATTAGCCTTCATTTTGCAGACATATAAGTTTATAAAGACTATGATACAGGATATAGTCGCCTTAGAGAAAATGCATGCTTCATGAGTAGAGTATCTGCTAAGCCTCTAGTGCAGAATTTCCTTAGCCTTTACTTTCATCTCTAATTTCATGCTTCAAGGAGTTTCCAAATACCTATTGTTGTATATCTTACTTCTCTATCTAGGAATCTACTCTTTGTATGATCCTCGGCTGATACTTTCTCTTCAGCTGTCCTATAAGTGTTTCACAAAGGCTAAAATACTTTACAATAGCTTAGATCCATAATTCTGTACATCTCACTATTTCATCACTGTAAGCTGCATTTGAATATAATTGTGCATATATGTATGTGAATCGGATTGTGTCTCTACCTTTCAGGCTTAAGTTTATTCTTGTATATTATGTTAATTCTTGTGTAAGGTCGTTTCTAAAGATTTTCCTCATATTTTAATGTCACAATCCCATAATCTATAATATAATTGATTTTAAGCCTTTCTCCCCTGGATATTTGAACTAGGAGTCTTTCTTATATCATTATTGTATCTTTATTATAATCATATCCATTTAGCTATAGTTCAAACATTCTTACCCCTTTTTACCTCCTACAAAGAAGCATAAAGATTCTCAGGCCCTACTCCAGAGGTAAGAAGCCATGTTCCCCTTGGTCCCATTACTCTCAGCTACAAAGAGCTATAAAAATGCCAGCTGCTTGGAACAGTCTTCCACTGCTAATAGCTATTTTTTACAGTTGTCTTGAGAAACTGAATTATTCTCCAAGTAAACCCCATTTAAGTTTATGACAAATGTGATTTAAGTGAGAAAATTATCACCTTCTAGGGCCAGGAAAGGATTCCAAACTCTCTAGGGAAGAAATGCCTTCATTAGCTGGAGTCCCTTCCAGACTTGTCAAGTCCAGGGCTTCACCCTGAGGGTGGCACATAGAGAAATACAAAGGTAACTGGTATTGAGTGATCTCACAATTTGTATATTCCCTCCTGGGTGTCACAAATACTAAAGGACCATTTTGCTACCATGGGACTCATCCATGACAGCCCCTTGACTGGGCAACCTCTCTTTCAACAAGACATATGAGAACTCTTCCAGTTGTAAAGGTCTTTGGATACCTCATCCTAATATTTATGGCTAAATTGATGTCACTATAAGCATTCTTAGAAATCAGCAGATCTATATGCTTTGTTGTAAAGATAAGAGTATTGAGGCTTACAGAAGAAAAAGTTTACCAAAGGTGACTTGATTAATCAGTAGCAAATTCAGAATCTTCTTAAAATGTGGAAAAGCAACTACCATATTGAGGTTAGATTTTGCAAATTTCCTGTATTTCATCCTTCACCCTTTGTCATCCAATTCTCTAATCTAAGTTACTCATTCTTTCAGAGAGTTCTGTTCAGATGAAGGTCAAGTTTTAGATAAAGTAGAGTTATCAAAAAGGAGAGTCTACTGTTCCTTTCAATGTGGTTCAAAATACTTGATAATTATTCTGGATTCTTCTTGACAGCTTGATAATCTGACAGCATAATCTCATTACCACTGGTATCCACTGATAAATTCTTAGATATTTTTTCCATCCTCAGGTGCAGGTACCATCACTCTTTTCTCAGAAAACAACTTCTATAGGCCTTGAAACTTGTACGTGTACTCCAAGAAACATTACTTAATATTATGTCCGATTTGAAAAAAATATATACTTGTGGCTTGCCCTTCTTCCCCACAATTCCTGTCTTCTCCAATACACACTCTGACTTACTGGCTATTTATGTCGATGGTTAGTTCAGTGCATTCTAACATCTACATCTGTAAGTATTCCTAAGTGAAACATGATGTATAATGATGCATTTAGGGCATGATCAAAAGGTTGTACATTAAGTGATATGTATAAGCAAGAACTTTTAAGGGCTTTCTTTGGGAAGTCTAGAGTAAGGAGAATATGATGATCACTTTTATGTTCTGTATTCATTCATTACTGCAGACAAGTGTCTACTATGAGTCAGATTACATGTTAGATGCTTAGTTCAAAAAATAAAGTACAGACTATTTCTCTCAAGGAGTTCCCAGAATAGTAACAACAGCAGATATGGTAAAATATATGGTGATCACTGTTAGATCAGAACTATGTACAAAGTCTTGAGTAGACAAACAGGAGATTTTTAATTTTCTTCAGGCACTAAAGAAACTCTTCACAAAGAAGGTAATTTTGGAGTGGTTTATGTAAGTAAATGAATATTGCCAATAGAATTGTAAGGATGTTAAAAAACTAAAATGGCAGGTCAAAAACCAGTGCCTAAATTGTAATGGCTAACATTTTTGAGAACTTTCCTTAAGCCATGTACTGTATTTATTAACACATTAAATATGACAACAGCCATATGAAGAAGATGGTATTTTTACTCCAGTTAGTAAGTTAGGTAACTGAGAAACAGAAGAGTCAGTTGACATGTGCAAGTTGTCTTACCTAGAACAGAGAGGCAATAAATGTACAAAGGTCACTGAACTTCAGAGCTTGAACTTTTCAATATCACATTAGTATTCACTTCTATATGCCAACAGGAAATACCATGATTGGTTTGTGGGTTGCAAAGGATCAGAATGATGAGGGTCAGCATGGTAAGAAGTAGGTTAGAAAGGGCAGAAGCAAAGGATTATGTAAAAGAACAAGAAGGAGCTATTGGAATAAAGAAGGCATTTCCATTAGATATAACTTTGAGGCCCAAATTCAACTCTACAAAGAATAATCTGTTTTCTCATGTACACGTAAGCCATATATCGTCTCCCAAGTGGGTACCAGAATTCAGGAAGCCAATGAAGTATCAAAAGCAATGACTGAAGTGTCTTTGATCTCAGGTTTCATGTACCCACTACTGTTGTCTTTCCTCTCTACATCCAAGTAATAGACTGTATGAGGCCAACTGGAAATTTTATTCAAGAAAATTGGGTCCTAGGCATCCTCTGTCATTGGCTTTGATTTGAAAAGTGGCATAAAACCCAACAGAAGTAGTAGTTACAATCTGGAAGGAAGCTGGGAGTACAGAGGTATTATGTCCTAATTTGTGGTATAATTGAGTCATTCCTAAACTGACAGGGATACCTGGGTAGTTGTCTTCTGACTACAAAACCCACTCTGCAAATATGACCCCCATAGCTCTACCATGTCACATGTGAGTGCACACACACACTAAATAATTATTTAAATAAATAAATGTAACAAAAATGTTTATTAACATGTTTAAAATACTTTTTAAATAAAAAACAAGAGCATTCTTTCCTCATTTGTTCTATTTTAATATTTAAATAAGGTGTCTGAGATGGTGGTTGTTTTCAGCTGTGCTACAGATACAAAAGAAGGTATATGACAGGCACTTCCTTTTAATCCACTATTATTTCTGGTTTTTATTTTGCTTTTTCTTGTTGGCTTTGTTTATTTTTGTTTAAAGCTGGTTGTTTTGGTTTTATTGCTTTTTGAGATAGTATATCACTATGTAGCCCAGGTGAATTTGTGACCTTAAACTTGTAAACCTCCTGCTTTCACCTTCAAGTGCTAAGATTAGATACACATCACCATTCCTAGTTTTCATTATCTATCCTGCCCTTGTTCTGAATGGACCTAACTATAGGAAGAATTCCTTGTTTTGGAGATGTAGGTAGCCAGATATCCTAGTGCTGACCCATAAAAAGGAAGCAGAAGTAATTATGTATGGATTCCAAACAAAAGTATTTTTTTAAGGGAGGGAACTCATTGGGCACATAACTCTTGCCCCATTTGTCCCATTTTTATTCATGAATACATGATGTCTAGAACTGCAATATGGGTATTGCAGAGATATACCTCCCCTTCCAGAACTGTACAATGATAATGAAGATAGACCACAGGCACCCAAGGGATTGGATTTCCAATAAGTCCTAGAATCTCTAACTCTATATTTCCTGTCTTGTAAAAAAAACAAGCACTTAGTCAAATGTGTGGAAATTTTGTTTGTTAGCTCTTATATTTAGAGCCAAATGCTGCAATCTCCAATTGATATAGTTTGATACCTTCTTCAATTGAAGTTTAAAAGGTAGTGCTGTCAGAACCCATGAAGAAAGAGTTGATCCCAAGGGGTGAGTTGAGGGCAATCTCCCCTTCTCTTCAGCAGACCTTTCTCCCTAAGCTCCTCTTTGTCCAAACCTGGGAATTTCTGTGTGCTGATTAACTCGGAGAGGCTTTTCCTTACAAGGGTGGCAGTGAGAAACACAGCCTTCAAGGGAAAGTGAAACCCACAAGATAAAATATGGGCATTTGATACAAGCTGTACCTTCCCTCCCACACCCTACTCTTTTAGAACTCTTCTCTGGCAAAATCTAAAATGTTCCCAGTTCTGTTTTTTAAATATGCAAATGTAGTGATTTAATGATGCTAAGCAAGACAGAGTGATAGAATCATGATCCCTTTACAGGCTAGGGGCAACACAGTGTTTAGCTACAAATTTCTCCTACAAATCTAAAACAATGGATGAAATAAACACTCTAATGTATAACTAATGGGTAATAAATATATACAGTCTACTGAAACAAAACACTAAAAATTGGTGTTTTTCATATTTTAATTTGATAATGCTTGCCTTATTAAAAGTTAATTAGCTTTAAGGAGAGCACAATAACTTCTTTCTTTTCCAGAAATTTAGTTCATTGTTAATCATTTTAAAATAATAATTAAATAAGAAAATAATGGTATGCCACATATTAATTTCTTAAATCAATATTATTTACTTTTTTCATACAATGTATTTTGATCATATTATTTTCCTTCCTTCATTTCCTCCCGATCCTCCCCATACTTTTACCCACCCAACTTTGTGTTCTCCCCCCCTCCCGCCCCAAATAAGTCAAAAGCAATAAAAAATATGGAGTCTGTTTTGTGTTGGACAACTACTCATGGGCATAGAGTGTGGTTGACATACCCAGTGACACTACATTGGAGAAAAGTGGTTCGTCTCTTCCTAGAAGTTATCAAATGCCAATAGCTTCTTGGGGTCCACTTCCCTTCTCAATGTTTGTATCTTGTTTTGTTTGTATCTGTGTCGGTCTTGTGTGTACTACCACAGATTCCCTGAGTTCATATGTTTATCAGTCCTGTTGTGTCTTGTAGATGCTGTTCCCCTTGGAAACATCCATCACCCCTGGCGCTTAAAATCTTTCCACCTCCTCTTCTTGAAATAACACTGAGCCTTAAGAGGAAAGATTTGATAAAGACATTCCTATTTAGGGATAAGTGCTTTGAAGTATCTCACTCTCTAGACATGGTCCATTTGTGGGTATATGTATTAATTGTCATCTTCTAAAAAAAAGAAACTTCTCTGATGATTGGAGTGATGTTCTGATCCATAGGTATTGCAGTACAAGGAGTAATTCTGTTTCTATGTACCTTTCTCAAAGTAATAGTAGGAATAGTTTTTATGTACCTTTAGCAAAATAATAGTAGTACACTAGCCCTATCTAGTCTGAGGTTCTTGGTCACTTTAACAATGTCAAGTATGGGTTATATATCATGGAATGAGACTTAAGTCCAGTTAAAAAATATTGTCCGGTACTGATGTAACATTTATGCCTTGTTACACCAATATATCCTGAAGGCAGGTCACTGTTGTAGGGTGCAGGGCCTATAGCTTGGAGACTTGATTATTACCTTTCTCTTCTAGTATTGCATAAAGTACCATGAACTGTAATCTAGTTAGGTACCTGCTCAACTTCTCCATGTTCAGTGACATAAGTGATGTCTCCAGAAATAGTTCTTATCATCAGGTTGTGGAGACTAACCAATAGCTTTGCCAATGGACTATAATGTTTGGGGCAGATGTCTATGGGAACCCTTTGGACAAATAAAGATATAGCATATTCCATGCCCTGCAGGGTTTACTTTGTAGCATAAGATGTATAGTTTGAGTCTCATTTAAATCTTTTAATATTTGTATCTATTTTAGGAAGCTACAGTAGTATTAGGTTTCCATATGGTTTTCCAAAGGCCTTTAGTGTTAGTTGTCCCTCCAATATTCTCTGTAGGGGAAGCTGTAGCCACGCCTACCTAGGGGCTGGCTACAGGTGTGCCTGACCACGCTTGGGAGGGCATGGTCAGGGTGACGTAGAGTGAGACTTTGAGGGGACTGTGTCTCTCTTTCGGTTTTTCTTTGGTACTTGCTGGACAGACTGCTGCCACACCAGCTGGCTAGGTCAATCTGTAAGTAAGGCTTTTCCCTATTAAATACCCTTGTATTTCTACCTGACTCTGCATTTGTAATTTCCCACTATATCTGGTGTCAGGAGTGGGATATTGGAAACCTACACCTCATTTGGGACAGGCTGTGGGTCCCATTGGGCCTACGGCCTTGGCAGGGAAAGGTCCCTCTCTTCACAGTGTTCCCGGCTCCCAGCCAACCCATTGCCGATGAGCTGCTCCCAGCTTGGAGACTCACACAAACCCCCTATGGTTTTACCACCATGCACTCGGGACCAGCTCGGACTGCTGCCTACCCGCACCCGGAGGCCTCCAGCCCTTAAACTGAGGAGGTCTCGGCTTTCAGCAGGGTCCGTGCAGTGGCCTTAAAGCTGTACCTCATTCAGTGGTTGCAGCTGCAAGGCCATATACCCTCTAAGATAAGCAAAGCCACTTTTGTGACCTCTCTCCACAGCTGCCACCCGCCACTGCCAAACACCGCGGACTAAATGAACACCTGTGCCACCCACTGGTCAAAGATAGTTACTGCATCTGGAGTAGAAATCAGGTAAAATTATGGCAGAATATTTATCATTTGCTAAAATTGGTAATATTTTTGCTTATTATGTGAATTCGCTGTTTGAGAAGGATGCTAATTTGCCAATTGCTGGCCTATATGCCATAATGGCAGTTAGCCTGCTGGTACAAATAGTATTACTAGCCAGAAGACTCAGGAACAGGGATAAAATAACCTAACCACCTACTTACAGGAAATAACAGCTTTACGCAATGAGGTTTTGGAGAACAGATTAGGTCAGACCACAATTGTGGAGCAAGTGGAACAGAAATTGGATAATAAGCTTGCCTCTGTGTCTAATACGCTAAAGACAGAGCTGTCTGATGAGATGCAGCGTATTTATGATAAGATAAGCATGGAGAGATCCTCCATGTCTGAGGCCTTAAAGGCTAGGCTGTCAGAAGACCATGATGAGCTAAAGAATATCTGTAGCCAGCTAGAAACTCAGATAGGCAATTTTACCCAGCAACTAGATGCAACGGTACAAAATACCCAGCATAGGGTTGAAGAATTGGACAATGCCATGCAATCAATTATTGAAGCATCCAAGGTAGCAGATCAGAAATTTGAGTCTAGATTTGAATGTTTGGAAGATAATTTACAGTACAGGCTGACAGATTACATAGCTCCATATGGTCGATTGCTGAGGACTCAAAATCAGCAAATAATGACCTCGAATCTAGATTCCAATACTTAGAAGGCTGTTTCCATGCCGTCCAGATGCTGCCTAAGGATGATCATATTAAAGACATAGAAAAACATGTAAATGAGCAGTTAGTGCAATTTACAGTTTACTAACATGCTTGGAATCTTTTATGATTAAGGAGATTGAAACTTTTCAAAAGGATATCATCACTAGGCTTAAAGATCATTGGGATGCCTCAGAAGCAGAATCACTCCAATCCCAGGCACCTACTCCACCAAGGTATCGTGACTACTTTTCTAAGGTTGTTACTCGTACACTATTAGTGTACACAGCTACCAAAGTAGAAAAGCCAGCTTATAAGAAACACCCTCATGGATGGATGGCTTATGAATGGCAACCTATACAGCTGAAGGATCTTAAGAATATTAAAGAATCAGTTGTCTCATATGGTCTCCATAGCCCATATGTAAAACAGCTATTATATTCAAGGGCAACCTTTAACAGGGTGACACCCACAGACTGGGAATGATTGGTAGCAGCTGTACTTGAGAATTCATGCCAAATCCAATGGAAGGCATTAGTAAGGGAAGAGGCAAATCTCCTTGAGTGTCAGGGCATAAAGGAAGGTTTTGAAGCCCCCCTAGATAAGATTCTTGGTCAGGGTATTTATGCTGACCCATAGATACAGGCTGAATATGATGACGATATACTGTCTCTATGCAGGAAAGCAGCATTAAATGCCTGGGATAAGGTTCGTGAGCCAGGAGAACGCCTAGAAGCTTATACCAGAATAGAACAGAGACCTACAGAACAGTTTCAGGAAATCTTATAAAGGTTAACTAGGGCAGTAGAATTACAGGTAACAGATCTAGAAACAAGACAATCAATTATATATACAATAGCTTAAGAAAATGCAAACCCAATATGCAAAAAATACTTTTGCCTTTAAAGATCAGATCAGCTCCACTAGAAGAATGGTTTTTGTATGCAGCTAACATTGACTATAATGAGCAAGACACTGGAGTTTGTGTAGGAGAAGCCATTTCGAAAGGTTTAAAAAGGCAACAGGAAATTAAAAGTTCTAGAGGTGAGGATGTAAGGGCTTGGCAAGGAGAAGCACCTTACAGAGGTCAACATAGGTACCAAGAGGCTAGAGGTTACTACTACTATGAACCAGAACCTTGGGTAGGAAGAGCCTTCCCTTGGCGACCACGAAGGCACCAGGAACCTAGATGTTTCAACTGTGGTAAAATGGGACATACTAAGAGAAATTGTAGACAAACAAATTCTAACAATGCCTCATATGGAAGGCCACTGCCTTCTGGATTGTGTAGAAGATATGGTAAGGGCAGACACTGGACCAATGAATGTAGATCGACCAGGGACATACAAGGAAACCTGTTAAGGTTGGGAAACCCCGAGGGGGGCCTCAAGAAGTTCCCCACATCTAGAAAGGTCGGGTCATTCCCAGTAGCAGTGGGAAACAATCTCTCACAGGACCAATAGTAGTTATTTTCCTATTGTGAAAAATGATACTGCTCTAGATGGTAGTTTGAATAGTGATGAAGAATCAAGTGTGAATGGACAAAATGAGAAACGCATATTTTGGCAAGCTTCTATTAATGATAAAAGGCCTCAGTTGAAAGTGAAAATTAATAATAAAGTTATTTCTGGCTTAGTAGACACTGGGGCTTAGTAGACACTGGGGCAGATGTAACTATTATTACCCCAAATTCTTGGCCTCAGAAATGGCCTCTTAGAGAGGCAAATGTACAATTTTTAGGAATTGAAACTCTATCTAGAGTTCGACAGAGTGTTAACTCAATGGTCTGCATTGGACCAGAAGGACAGAAAGGGATACTGAAACCATATGTGGCAGATATAGCTATAAATCTCTGGGGTCGTGATCTCTTACAGCAATGGAATACTCAGATTAATATTCCAATGTCAGATATAAACTATGTACAATCTTTAGATAGTAGAAAAGATCTGGTAAGATGGTATGGAAAACGGTTACCAACCATCTATGCTGTACAGAAACTAGGTATAAATGATGGACCTTCAGAGGAGCCAAAGGCTCTGCCATTGAAGTGGCTTGCTGTTACGATAAATATTTCTGCCAAAAGCCGCCTGAGCCCCACCGCCACATGTGCGCTTTATGCCAGCCGCCTGCCCGAGTTAAGCACAAATAAATATACAGAGTCTTGTATTAGGTTCAAAGCTGCTTGGCCAATGCCTAGGACTTCTCATCTATTATCTCAGTCTTAAATCTCATAAATCTATATATTTTATAAGACTTATCGGACGCCTTATTGGCGTCCCTCCTTGCTGGGACCACATCTTGCCGCTGGAGCAGGAGGGGAAAAAAGGGGTGCTTCCTGTTTCTCCTTCGCTTAAATATGAGTCTCCTTGCAATGTCACTTCCTGCCTGGATCACACTTCTCTACTACATTTCCCAGAATCCTCTTTGACTCCTAGTCCCATCTACTTGCTGTCTCATTGGCCAAACAGTATTTTATTTAACAATCAATAAGATAAACATACACAGAAGTATTTCCCCAATCAGCTTACAGATGAACCAGTTTGGGAAGGACAATGGCCTGTGACCTCTAAGAAGCTAGAAGCTTTAGAAAAGTTAGTACAGGAACAGCTAGATGCTGGACATATAGAGGAATCTACCAGTCCTTGGAATTCTACTGTATTTGTTATCAAAAATAAGCCAGGTAAGTGGAGAATGCTGACAGACCTGAGAGCCATAAATAAGGTAATTCAACCAATAGGCTCTCTGCAACCTGGAATGCCATTACCTTCCTTAATACCTAAAGGATGGCCTATCATAGTCATTGATCTAAAAGACTGTTTTTTCACAATACCGTTACAGGAAAATGATAGAGAAAAATTTGCATTTACTGTACCAACTCTTAATAATTCACAGCCAGTTAGGAGATATCAGTGGAGAGTTTTGCCACAAGGAATGCTAAATAGTCCTACTTTGTGTCAACACTTTGTACAGCAACCTTTGGAAATAATTCGTAAGAAATTTTCACAATCTCTTGTTTATCACTACATGGATGACATTCTTTTATCAGATTGTAATAAGGAAACTTTGGAACCTATGTTTGTAATGGTAAGGGAAGTTCTGCCTCGTTGGGGTTTACAGATTGCCCCAGAAAAGATACAGAGAGAAGATTCTATTAACTATTTAGTTTACAATATAGACTTACAAAGAATCATACCTCAAAAGGTACAAATTAGGAGAGATCGTTATCAAACTCTTAATTCTTTTCAGAAATTATTAGGGGAAATCTCTCAATTACAGACAGTAATTGGTGTAGAAGGACATGACTTAAAACATTTAAAAATGGCCCTTAAAGGTGATAAGGACCTAAACAGTCTGAGAACATTATCTGCTGAGGCAGAAAAAGAGTTACAATGGGTAGAAAACAGAATATTGGATGCACACCTAGATCGGATAAACCTTAATTTAGACTGTATTCTAGTTATCTTGCCATCCAGAGAATACCCTTCTGGGATTCTGATGCAGAGAGAAGACACTATATTGGAATGGATATTTCTGGCACATAAACAGAATAAAAAGTTAAAGACACATATAGAAAAGATTTCTGATTTGATTTTAAAGGGAAAATTAAGACTTTGTCAACTGACTGGAATAGATCCAGCAGAAATTATAGTACCTTTAACTAATGAGGAAATTTCCTCCTGTGGAAGGATAATGAATACTGGCAAATAGCTCTTACTGACTTTTTGGGAACTATTAGCAACAATTATCCCAAAACTGACAGAATTAAATTCATAAAAAAGACAGTCTGGATTCTTCCATGTATTGTAAGATAAACTCCCATTTCTGGAGTTCTTACCTTCTACACTGATGCCAACAAATCAGGTAAGGCAGGTTTTAAAGCAGGTGAGGTAAGTAAAGTAGTTCAAAGTCCATATACATCTGCACAGAAGGCAGAATTATATGCAATTCTCATGGTATTTATCAAGAGAATCCCATCTAACATGGACTGGATACAATCCATTCAAGACTTTTTACTACACTAATATATACTTTCTACAGGACCCCACATGACTATCATCATCCCATTTCAGCAGGAAGTAACTTGGAGGATGCTATGCCCCCTTTCTTCATTGTTGTCACTTAGGATAGTGTATATACCTAGTTAGGGATAGCTTCCCACTGTTTATGGTTGGGATTGGAAGGAGGTGTTCAGGCTTGGACACCTCTCTCAGATGACTTTAGGGTTTAGTTAAAATAGATAGTTAGGATGTGACATAAACAGTTTGTTGTATCTTCTATTTCACCTTTATGATTGTTAATTTTGGATACTTTACACTGTTAAGTTTAAATCCTCTTTTAGACTAAAAGGGGAATTGTAGGGGAAGCTGTAGCCATGCCTACTTAGGGGCTGGCTACAGGTGTGTCTGACCATGCTTGCGAGGGCATGGTCAGGGTGATGTAGAGTGAGACTTTGAGGGGACTGCATCTCTCTTTCGGTTTCTCTTTTGTACTTGCTGGAGAGACTGCTGCCACGCTGGCTGGCTAGGTCGCTCTGTAAGTAAGGCTTTTCCCTATTAAATACCCTTGTATTTCTACCTGACTCTGTATTGGTAATTTCCCACTGTATTTCTCCCCTTTATTCTACCCACCCATGCCCATCTCTATTTAATCATATTCTAGTTTTTACTTTATCTCTTTACACCACCTCACTCTATTTTCCCTTCCTTGGAAGATCCCTTCCGACTCCTTGAGGCTTTTCTAGCTACCTACCATCTCATTATTCTGATTCAAACATACATACCTAAAGCTTAAAAATATAACCACATATAAGAGAAAACATATTCTTTTTCTTTTGGGGTCTGAGTTTTAAAAATTATTGTTTCAGTGCCATTGATTTACCTGCAAATATCCTAATTTCAGTTTTATGAAACAGCTGAGTGATATTCCATTGTGTAAATATACTACATTTTCATTACCCACCCATTCATCAGCTGATAGTCAGCTACATGCTTTCTCCCTTTTGACTATTATGAACAGAGCATCACTGAATGTAGATAAGGATATTTCTTTCTTGTAAGATGTAGAGTCCTCTGAGTATTTGACCAAGAATGGATAGCTGGATCTTGTGGTAGATCTATTTCTCACATTTTGAGGAACGTCCCAGTCATTTCCATAATAGCTTTACCACTTTCCATTCCCTATCAGGAATGAATAAGTAGTCCCTTTCCCCACATCCTTGATAACATGTGCTATCATTTGTTTCACTGATTTTTGCCTTTCTGACTGGGATAAGATGGGGCAAGTAGCATTTCCATGATAACTAAGGGTGTTGAAAAATTTTGTTTCTCAGCCATTAGTGTTTCATTTTTTTGAGAACTCTGTTTTGTTCTGGATATCTCATTTTTAAGGATTATTTGTTTTCTCAGTATTCAGGATTTTTAATTCTTTGTATGTTAACTACTGACCCTGTGAGATGTACAATTGGTAAAGAATTTTTCCCATTCTGTAGACTGCTGATTTGATTGAATACAGTTCTCTGCTGATCAGAAGCTTTTCAGTTTAATGAGGTCCCATTTATTGATTGTTGGTCTTAGTGACTATGCTATCAGAGATCTGTTGAGAAAGCCCTTTCCTGTGTCAATGATTTCAAGCTTATTTGTTACTTTCTCCTCTATCAGTTTCGGGATGCCTGGTCTTATCTTGAGGCTCTCAATCCATTTGTACTTGAGTTTTCAGCAGGGTGATCAATATGGAGCTATATCCAGTTTAACTGGCACCATTTGTTGAAGATGCTGTCTTTTTTTTCCAGTATGTATCTTTAACTTCTTTTTTCAAAAATCATGTGTCTTTAGGTGAGTAGAATTGTGTCTGGGTCTTCAATTCTATTCCATTCACCAGTGTGTCTGGTTTTATGACAATATCATATTGATGTATCTCTTCTATTTAACTTGAAATTATTTTATTGAGAATCTTTTTATCTATGTTCATAGGGGAAATTGGTCTGCGATTCTCTTTCTTTGTTGGGTCTTCATGTTGTTTAGGTATCAGGGTTATTGTGGACCCATAAAAATAACTAAACAATTTCTTCAGTTTCAATTGCAGAAGAATTTGAGGAGTGTTGGCATAGTTTTTGAAGAGTTGGTAAAGTTTTGCACTAAATCCATCTGGCCCTTGGCTTATTTTGTTTGGAGGATTTTAATTATTGCTTCTATTTCACTTGGGGTTGCGGGTCTGTTTAAATTATTTATTTTATCTTGATTTTAGTTTGGTAGGTTGGATATATCAAGAAATCCATTGATTTAATTTAGGTTTTCCAGTTTGGTAGGATACATATTTTTAAAGTATGTCCTTATCCTTCTTTTAGTTCCATCATTATCTGTTGTGATGTCTCCCTATAAATCTCTAATTTTATTAATTTTGGACCTTCTTGATCCAA
Organism: Cricetulus griseus; assembly: GCF_003668045.3. Classification (NCBI taxonomy): domain Eukaryota; kingdom Metazoa; phylum Chordata; class Mammalia; order Rodentia; family Cricetidae; genus Cricetulus; species Cricetulus griseus. The sequence goes on along the minus strand of NC_048604.1, from coordinate 72,008,318 downwards.
CTTTTGCCTAAATTAACAAAATCTTTTTTATTTTCTCAAAGAACCAAAGCTTCATTTCATTGACTCTTTGTATTGTACTTTTTAATGCATTATGTTTTTGTTGATTTCGTATCTGAGCCTGATTAATTATTACCATCTACTTCTTTTGGGTGTTATTACTTCTTGTTATTCTAAACCTTTCAGATGTGTTCCTAAGTTACTAATATGGGTACTGTGTGATATTTTGATTGTGTTTTGACAAATATAGTTGATTGGAGTCAGAGGACAGAACTAACCATTAGTCAAGCAAAATTAACCATAGAGGTTTGGAGGACTTCAGACATAGAGGAGACAGGAAGTAAAAAGGCAAGGCTGAGAGAGGATCTCAGCCCTTTTGGATCGAGGAATGGCAGAGATAGGAATCAACTGGTGCTCCCTTCTCTGATCTTTTAGGTTCTTACTGAAAGACCCCTGCACCTTAGCCCTTTCTTTCTCAAGTTTGTCTCCTCTTCCTCCTGTCGGCGGCTTCCCCGATCCCCACCCCCGGCGGCCTTCCCCTGCCACCTGCCGCACGCCCGGCCCGAGAACGAGCACCAGACGGGCCGACCCGAGAACGAGCACCAGGTGGGCCGGCACGAGGGCGAGCACCAGGTGGGCCGGCACGAGAACGAACACCAAGTGAGCCGGCCTGGAGCCCTGCCCCTGAGCCCCCGCCCGATGAGAAACACTCCGTCCCAAGGTCTCCTCCCCCAAGGTCAGCCATCTGGACGCGGAAGGGGGGGAATTGAGTCAGTTGTACCAGACACCAGACCTTGAGAATATGCTGATCTGGAATGGCTCTGTGTCTCATTTGAACCATCCAATAGAAATGATTCTGTATTTCGCCTCATTTGAAAGACTCTGTGTTTCACCTCATTTGAATAACTCTGTACTTCGCCTCATTTGAATAACCCTGTATAGCGCCTCATTTACATTGACCAATGAGAATAGCTCTGTACAATGTCTCATTAGAATTATCCAATAGAATCCCTGCACCTAGCTTGCGCCTTTTTCCCTATATAAGGACCCCTTTCCCTTGGCTCGGCGCGCTTAGCCACACAGAAGCTAAGTCGCCCCGGGTACCCGCATCTCTAATAAAACCTCTTGCGGTTTTGCATCCAAGTCTGTGGTCTCGTTGATTCCTGGGTGCGGGTCTCCTTCTACGAAAGTACCTCTTCGGGGGTCTTTCATTACCCCAATATCTGACTCCCCATATTTTATTGAAAATGATTAATTAGATTAATGCTTCACATTAAAATTTCTACCTTTATATATTTACACACTTAGCTCTATTAACTTGCCCCTTAGAACTGCCATCATTGTGCCCCATAGATTCATATTTGTTGTGTTTTAATTTTCATTCACTTGTAAAATATTTTTAATTTCCTCAATGATTGCTGTCTTGATTCAGTTTTCACTCATCAGTGAGTAGTTCAGCTCACATGAGTTTGTACATGTTCTGTAGCTTCTATTGTTTTTAGATGTACAGCTTTCATCCATAAGTGGTTGGATAGAATGCAGGTTGTTATTTCAGTTTTCTGGTTTCTGTTGAGATTTGTTTTGTGTCCTAATGTATAGTCAGTTTTGAAGAAAATTTCATGGACTTCTGAAAAAAGAAAATTGCATCTGTTAGTGTTTGGGTGGATTGTTCTGTAAATATCTATTAAGTCTATTTCATTTATGATTTTATTTAATTACAGTATTACTCTGTTTAGTTTTTGTCTAAAAGACTTTTCCATTTGAGAAAGTGGCCTATTGAACTCATCCACTATCACTATGTGAGGTTCAATGTGTGACCTAAGGTGTAGTAGAATTCCTTGTTTGGCACATAAATGTTTAAAATCATAATATCCTCTTGGTGGATTTTTCTATTTATGAATATGTAGTATCTTACTTTATCTCTTCTGGTTAGTTTTGGTTTTGGGCTCTATTTTTTCAGATATTAAGGTAGCTACATTTGCTTGTTTCTTTGGTACATTAACTTTGAATACTTTCCCCCATCGGCAGTGTATATTCCTGGTGGTATGGTATGTTTCTTAGATGTAGCAGAAAGATGGATCATGTTCTAAAATTCAATTTGTTATTCTTTGTATTTTCTATTAGGAAATTGAGATCATCAATAGCAAGAGTTCTTAATAAGTAGACTTTATTTAATATTTTATTTTGCAGTGCAAGTTTTTCCTCCCTCTTGGGGTTATTTATAATCAAATAATTTGGTATTATTTATTTCTTGTGTCACCTAGAGTGTAATTAACCTTTTCTTCATAGTGAAGTTTTCTTTCTAGTGCTGTCTGTGAAACTGTGTTGGTAGATCAAAATTGTTTAAGTTTGGTTTTACTGTGGAATATTTTTCTTCCTGTGTCAATTGCAATTGTTACTTTTGCTGGGTATAGTATTCTGGCCTGGCATCTGTGGTCTATCAAAGTTTATAGACCATCCATCCAGACCCTTCTGGATTTCAGAGTCTCCAGTGAAAGTTCAGGAGTTATTTTAATAGGCCTACCTTTAAATTTGACTGAGTTGTTTCCTTCTAAGTTTCTGATATCCTTTATTCTGTATATTTAATGTTTTTGGTTATTATGTGTTATAGGGAATTTCTTTCCTGATCCTGTGTATTTAGTATTCTATATGCTTCTTGTGCTTTGATAGGTACCCCTTCTTTGGATTGGGTACATTTTCTTCTATGATTTTGTTAAAAGTATATTCTTGTGTCTTTGACATGAGTTTCTTTTTCCTTTATCCCTGAGATTCATAAGTTAGGTCTTTTCATTGTGTCCTAGATTTCCTGGATGTTTCTGTAGGTTGCATATCCCATGTTACAAAAGAATTCTAAAGATACAACTGTTTGCTTGGTTATTTAAAAAAATCACTCATTTTATTTTTGAAATTCCTATATAGCTGTAGTGATTGATGCATATGTTTAAATGTATTCTTTTTGTCATAACCAACAGTTAAAATTTAGAGAAATACACATAATTTTTATAGTCTTAGGATAACAGTTTTATTTATTATATAAGTTAAATTTAAAAATATGTATTAATGGAAAAATTTAACATCATAACGATTTTTAATATACAGTGGAACAGAATTTTGAATTAAAAATCCATATTAAAAATATTGAAGAGACCAGCTCCCCATTTTGGCAGCCATAACATCTTAACACGTGCTTGCCTGCCCTTGCCTTGGTCACTAGGAGGTCAGATGCCCACCTCGTGGCAAGGAACTAATCACAAGTTAGCTAGCAGGCCTATGCTTTAGAACTCTGGGTGTGCTTTATGGACAAGTGCACAGCAGTTATGTACAGAGCATAGCAACCACCCTGGGTAGTCCTATGGGCCATAACAACCAGTTGACCAATCAACATAGTGCAAGTCCTCCAAGCCTGGAGGCACACCAATCCTGAGCCTGTGTGTACCCCTAGACACTCCCTTATAAGATCTCTGCCCCATGGTTTCTCGGGGTCTTTTCCCAGCCATCCACCATGGTGGATTGATGAAAGGCCCGGCTAATGGGGTTAGCACGTTAAACAACTGCAATAAAAGACACATTGCTTTTGCATCAAAATGGGCCTCTTGGTGACTTTGGGGTTCTGAATTTGGGCACAACAATATTACATCATGATAAATAAAATCCAAATCTGAGAAGGTAAAACAAGGTGGAAAATTTTAATATCCACTTTAAAAATCACTAAACAATATTCTAATATTTGTAACTATATAATGCATTTTTCTTTTTTCTCCATTTTTATTTAAATTAGAAACAAGATTGTTTTACATGTCAATCCCAGGTCCCTCTTCCTCCCCTCCTCCCCTGACCCTCAATAACACCCTACCTATCCCATACCATTTCTGCTTCCTAGGGAGGGTGAGGCCTTCCATGGGGTCTTCAGGTGGTTGTCATATCCTTTGCAATAGGGCCTAGGCCCTCGCCCATGTGTCTAGGCTGAGGGGGGTATCCTCTATGTGAAATGGGCTGCCAAAGTCCATTCCTATGCTATGGATAAGTACTGATATACTACAAGAGGCCCCATAGATTTCCCAGGCCTCCTCACTGACACCCACATTCATGGGTCTGGATTAGTTCCATGCTGGTTTCCTGGTGATCAGACTGGGGACCAAGAGCACCCTCTTATTCAGGTCAGCTCTTTCTGTGGGTTTCCCCATCCTGGTCTTGACCCATTTGCTCATCACTCCTCCTTCTCTGCAACTGTATTCTAATTAAGTTCAGTGTTTAGCTGTGGGTATCTGCTTCTACTTGCATCAGCTGCTGGATGAAGGCTATAGGATGGCATATAAGTTAGTCATCAATCTCATTATCAGGGGAGGTCATTTAAGGGAGCCTCTCCACTGTTGCTTAGACGGTTAGTTGGTGTCATCCTTGTAGATCTCTGGACATTTCCCTAGTGCATGATTTCTCTTTAAACCTATATTGGCTCCCTCTCTTATGGTATCTCTTATTTTGTTCTCCTCTATTCTTCCCCGACACCACCTTCCTGCTCCTTTACGTCCTCCTCATCCCTCCTCTTCTCCCCTTCTCATTTTCCTAGCTCCCGCTCCCCTCCCCCCATGCTCCCAATTTGCTCAGGAGATCTTGTCTCTTTCCCCTCTTTGGAGTACCTTGTATGTGTTCCTTAGAGTCCTCCTTGTTTCCTAGCTTCTCTGAAAGTGTGGATTATGGGCTGGTAATCCTTTGATCCATGTCTAAAATCCATATATGAGTGAATACATACCCTGTTTGTCTTTTTTTGTGACTGGGTTACCTTGCCATCCATTTGCCTGAGAATTTTAAGATTCCATTTTATTTTCTGCTGAGTAGTACTCCATTGTGTAAATGTACCACATTTTCTCTATCCATAATACATTATTCTTTTGTATCAACAATGCATTGTACAACAAGCATAAAGCCTTCTAATTCTTACAAGAGAGGCTCACATTAACAATTCAGTAAAATAGACAATAGAAGTCACTTTAATCATGCAAATTTTCAAACACCAGTTTACTCTCTTATGATTGACTTTATGTATTAAAAGATAATCAAAATAATATAAAAAATCAACATGACTTAGACTTATATAAATTATTGAAGTTCATAATTTCACAGTTATATTCTTTACATATTTTATGCATCATTCTATGCATACTATTTTTATTTTTAAGTTTAAAATAAAATATGTGTTTTCTATTTGTTCATAAACCAGCATAATAACAAGAACATAATAACAATATAATCTTAAAGTATATAATATAGATGTCTCTTTACAATAATAAACCCCTATCCAGTGCTTGCAACCATTGTAAAATTGTTCAAAATTCAAAACATGATATAGGAAATATTTACTCATGAAAAATATACCATATTATCTGCCTACTCAAGAAACAGTTTCTAAATTAAAGATCAGGTAGGTCTATCAGGACAGGGAAGGAGAATGAGGGGAGATAATAGGAAGAAATACAAAAAATTAAATTTATAGATGCATGAAAGTGGCACAATGAAATTCATTATTTGTATGTTAATTAAAATTTAATTAAACACTTTCTTCAATGAACAGTTTTTAATTAACACATAAAATTAGCACACATTCCACCACTTTCAATTTTTTATTTATGTTTATTTAGTGTGTGTGTGTACATGTATATGTGCATATGTACATACATATGCTTGTGTACAAGTGTGTATGCCAAGGCATATGTGGTGGTCAAAGAAGAGTTGTGGCAATTGCTTTTCACCTTCCACTATGTGGGTTCCAGGGTTCATTGGGACTGACAGCAAACACCTTTATTCCCTGAGATAGATTACTGGCCAATAATCCAACTTTTAAAGCCAACTCAGCATTACTACAAAGGAACACAAAAAAGGCATAGTTACACATGTAAATTTTTCAAAAAGCTATAAAGAATAAGATATTTATATAAATCCACAGTTTTATATCTTTTCCCAGATTTTTTAAAATCTGAATTAGAAACAAGATTGTTTTACATGACAATCCCAGTTCCCTTCTCCCTTCTGTCCTCCCCTGCCACCCCCCCAACTAAAACCTGACCTATCCCATATGCTTTCTGCTCTCTCTGGATGGTGTTTTATATTTTTTCCTTAATAGTATATATTATCAAACCAATGAAGTACCTGATATTGTAGTTACTGATTATTTTGAAGTCTATTGTCTAAGAATATTCATAGTTACCAACAGGGTTATTACTGCCTCCACTGATAATACTGAATGTGACCAAATGTGGAGACTGAAGTGGAGTAGTGGAGCTAGGTAAAGAGTAGAAAGTGAATAACTCTTACTGAATGATTTGTCTTGACACTTCCAGAGTCACATTTCAGTTCCCCAGCATTTTCCAGCTCATATCTGTGATGACTAGCCTTCATTCATCTACATATAACTAAAATTATATTTTTATTTATTCTTAAATATTTATTTTTATTATTTTGAATTGTATATATATGACTTTGTGTGTGTTTGTGTGTGTGTGTGTGTGTGTGTGTATGTATGTGTGTGAGGTCTGATGCACATAGAGTCCAAGGGTGTCAGATCTTCCTGGAGCTGGAACTACAAGAATCATGAGCTTCCTAACCTGGGTTCTGGGAGGATAAATCTGTTCCCAGTGTTTTAGTTAGGTTCTCAATTACTATGAAGAGACACCATGACTATGGCAACTCTTATATAATGGAAAACATTTAATTGGGGCTTGCTTACAGTTCAGAGGTTTAGTCCATCTTTGTCATAGTGGGAAACATGGCAGCATGCAGGCAGACATGGTGCTGGAGATGTAGTTGAGAGTCCTACATCTTGATCTTCAGGCAGCAAAATGGTACTGTGTGCCACACAGGTTATATCTTGAGCACATGAAACCTCAAGGCCTGCTTCGACATTGGCATGCTTCCTACAAGAAGGCCACACTTCCTATTAGTGCTTGGGCCAAGCATTCAAACACATGAGTCTAAGGGGACCATTATTCTTCAAACCAGCACAAGCAGTATGTGCTCTTTCCTTCTGAGCTATCTTTCCAACAATGAAACTTTATTTTAAAGGAAGAAGTCCATTATTCTCCACATACAAGTGTGTGAAGTCTACAGTTGGTCCACAACCAAGTGTTCAATATAAATCTTGAGCCTTTATGCCAATGCAATATGAATTCTATATAAATAAGAATTTTATTTTTGAGTTTTTCTTTTTTCTTTTTTCTTTTTTCTTTTTTTTAAATTTATTAGTTCTAGTTAGGGAACAAGCTTGCTTCACATGTAAGTCCCTTCTCCCTCTCCCTCCCCTCACCCCCATGCCTCCTCTCCCACCCCTAGCCCACCACCCACCCCTTCCACCCACCACTCCAAGGCAGGATAGGGCCCTCAACGGGGGCTCTGCAAAGTCCACCAAATCTTCCTGTGCTGGGCCTAGGACCTTCCCCATGTGTCCAGGGCCAGTGTGTATCCCTTCACGTGGGATTGGCTCTCAAAGTCCCTTCTTGCACCAGGGAAAAATACTAATCCACCACCAGAGGCTCCCTGGAGTGCAGAGGCCACCTTATTGACATCCATGTTCAGGGGTCTGGATCAGTCTTGTACTGGCCTCCCAGATAGCATCTGGGGTCAAAGTGCTCTCCATTGTTCAGGCCAACTGTTCCTGTGGGTTTCTCAAACCTGGTACAGATGCCTTCGTCCTTCATTCCTCCCTCTCTTCAACTAAATTCCAGATTTCAGCTCAGTGTATATCTGTGGATGTCTGTCTCTGCTTCCATCAGCCGCTGGGTGAGGGCTCTAGGATGGCATAAAGAGAAGTCATCAATCTCATTTTAGGGGAAGGGCTTTTAGGTTATCCTCTACACCATTGCCTGCATTTTCAGATCGTGTAATCCTTGTAGGTCTCTGGAGATCTCCCTGGTTCCAGATCTCTTCTCGGACCTATAGTGGTTCCCTCCGATATGGTATCTCTCATCCTGCTCTCTCTCCTCTATTCTTCCCCCAACTCAATATTTCTGCCCCTCCATTTCCTCTCCTCTACTCCTCTTCTCTTGCTCTTATTGTAGAGGCTCCTTCCCCCCTACCCTCATGCTCCCAATTAGTTCAGGAGTTCATGCTACTTCCATTCCTGGGGACCATTTATCTCTTAGAGTCCTTCATGTTTCCTAGTTTCTTTGGTGAAGAGGATTATAGGCTGGTAATCCTTTGCTCTATGTCTAAAATTCATATATGAGTGAGTACATACCATGTTTGTCTTTTTGTGACTGGGTTACCTCACTCAGGATGGTTTCTTCTAGTTCCATCCATTTGCCTGTGAATTTCAAGATTCCATTGCTTTTTTCTGCTGAGTAGTTCTCCATTGTATAAATGTACCACATTTTCTCAATCCATTCTTCAGTTGAGGGGCATCTAGGTTACTTCCAGGTTCTGGCTATTACAAACAATGCTGCTATGAACATGGTTGAACATATGTCCTTGTTGTATGTACATGCCCTATTTGGGTATATACCCAAGAGAGCAATGGCTGGAACTTGAGGTAGAATGATTCCCATTTTTCTGAGCAACCGCCATACTGATTTCCAGAGTGGTCTTATAAGTTCATACTCCCACCAGCAATGGAGGAGTTTTCCTTTTTCTCCACATCCTCTCCAGAATAGATTGTCATTGGTATTTTTGATTTTAGCCATTCTGACAGGTGTGAGGTGGTATCTCAGAGTTGTTTTGAGTTGCATTTCTCTGATGGCCAATGATTTTGAGCACTTTCTTAAGTGTCTTTCAGCCATTTCAGATTCCTCTGTTGAGAATTCCCTATTTAGTTCTGCACCCCACTTTTTAATTTCATTGTTTGGTGTTTTGGTGGCTAGCTTCTTGAGCTCCTTATATATTTTGGAAATCAGTCCTCTGTCAGATGTGGGATCAGTGAAGATCTTTTCCCATTCTGTGGGTGGTCGTTTTGTCCTACTGACTGTTTCATTTGCCTTGCAGAAGCTTCTCAGTTTCAGGAGATCCCATTTATTAATTGCAGACCTCAATGTATGTGCTACTGGTGCAATGTTCAGGAAGTGGTCTCCTGTGCCAGTTTGTTCAAGGGTAATTCCCACTTTCTCTTCTAGAAGATTCAGTGTGGCTGGATTTATGCTGAGATCTTTGATCCATTTGCACTTAAGTTTTGTGCATGGTGACAGGTATGGATCAATCTGCAATTTTCTGCATGTCGCAATTCAATTGTACCAGCACCATTTGTTGAAGATGCTATCTTTATTCTATTGTATAGATTTATCACCTTTGTCAAAAATAAGGTATTCGTAGGTGCGTGGGTCAATATCAGGGTTTTCAATTCGATTCCATTGGTCTATCTGTCTATTTTTGTGCCAAAACCAAGCTGTTTTCAGAACTATGGCTCTATAGTAGAGTTGGGGATGGTGATGCCTCCAGAAGATCCTTTATTGTAAAGAGTTGTTTTGGCTATCCTGGGTTTTTTATTTTTCCATATAAAGTTGAGTATTGTTCTTTCAACGTCTGTGAAAAACTGTTGGGATTTTGGTGGGGATTGCATTGAATCTGTAGATTGCTTCTGGCAGGATTGCCATTTTTACTATGTTAATTCTACCTATCCAAGAGCATGGGAGATCTTTCCATTTTCTGGTATCTTCTTTAATTTCTTTCTTTAAAGTCTCAAAGTTCTTATTGTACAGGTCTTTCACTTTTTTGGTTAGTGTTACCCCAAGATATTTTATGTTGCTTGTGGATATTGTGAAAGGTGATGTTTCCCTGATTTCTTTCTCATTGGATTTATCATCTGTATATAGTAGGGCTACTGATTTTTTTGAGTTAATTTTGTATCCTGCTACCTTGCTGAAGGTGTTTATCAGCCGTAGGAGTTCCCTGGTAGAGTTTTTCGGGTCACTAATGTAGACTATCATGTCGTCTGCAAATAGTGAAAGTTTGACTTCATCCTTTCCAATTTGTATCCCTTTGATCCCCTTTTCTTGTCTTATTGCTATAGCCAGAACTTCAAGTACAATATTGAAGAGATATGGAGAGAGTGGACAGCCTTGTCTTGTTCCTGATTTTAGAGGAAACGCTTTGAGTTTCTCTCTATTTAGTTTGATGTTGGCTATTGGTTTGGTGTATATTGCGTTTATCATGTTTAGATAAGTTCCTGTTATTCCTGTTCTCTCAAAGGATCTTTATTATGAAGGGATGTTGGATTTTGTCAAAGGCTTTTTCAGCATCTAGTGAGATGATCATGAGGTTTTTCTTTTTCAGTTTGTTTATATGGTGTAATACATTGATGGGTTTTCGTATGTTGAACAATCCTTGCATCCCTGGGATGAAGCCTACTTGATCATGGTGGATGATTTTTCTGATATGTTCTTGGATTCGGTTGGCCTGTATTTTATTGAGTATTTTAGCATCGATGTTCATGAGGGATATCGGTCTGTCGTTCTCTTTCTTAGTCATATCTTGTGTGGCTTGGGTATCAAAGTGATTGTAGCCTTGTAGAAAGAGTTTGGCAATATCCCATCTGCTTCTATTGTGTGGGAAATTTTGAGGAGTACTGGAATTAGCTCGTATGAATTTCTGGTAGAATTCTGCAGTGAAGCCATCTGGCCCTGGGCTTTTTTTGATTGGGAGGCTTTTGATGACTGCTTCTATTTCATTAGGGGTTATAGGTTGATTTAAACTGTTTATCTGATCTTGATTTAATTTTGGTAAGTGATATTTATCCAGAAAACTGTCCATTTCCTTTAGATTTTCGAATTTCGTAGAGTACAGGTTTTCAAAGTATGACCTGAAGATTCTGTGGATTTCCTCAGTGTCCGTTGTTATATCCCCCTTTTTGTTTCTGTTTTTTTAATTAACATGCTCTCTCTATGCCTTTTGGTTAGTTTGGCTAGAGGTTTGTCTATCTTATTGATCTTCTCAAAGAACCAACTCTTTGTTTCTTTGATTCTTTGTACTGTGTTCCTAGTTTCTACTTTGTTGATTTCGGCTCTCAGGTTGATTATTTCTTGGCATCTACTCCTCCTTCGTGTGTTTGCTTCTTTTTGTTCTAAAGCTTCAGTTTTTCTGTCAATTCTCTAATGTGACTTTCCTCCAGTTTCTTCATGTGGGCATTTATTGCTATGAACTTCCCTCTTAGAACTGCTTTCAGAGTGTCCCGTAAGTTTGGGTATGTTGTCTCTACATTCTCATTAAATTCTAGGAAGTCTTTAATTTCTTTTTTTTTATTTCTTCCTCAACCCAGGAATGGTGCAATTGGGTGTTATTCATTTTCCACGCGAATGTAGGTTTTCTGCAATTCGTATTGCTGTTGAATTCTAGCTTTAATGCATGGTGGTCTGATAAGATACAAGGGGTTATTTCAATTCTTTTGTAACTGTGGAGGTTTGCTTTGCTGCCAACTATGTGGTCAATTTTTGAGAAGGTTCCATGTGGCACTGAGAAGAAGGTATATTCTTTTGTGTTTGGATGGAATGTTCTATAGATATCTATTAAACCCAGTTGGGTCATAACTTCTGTCAGATCCTTTGTTTCTTTGTTAAGTTTCTGTCTGGTATTCCTGTCTAGTGGTGTAAGGGGACTGTTGAAGTCTCCTACTATAAGTGTGTGTGGTTTTATGTGTGGTTTGAGCTTTCGTAATGTTTCTTTTACAAATGTGAGTGCTTTCGTATTAGGGGCATAGATGTTCAGGATTGAGACTTCATCTTGATGGACTTTTCCTGTGATGAGTATGAAATGCCCTTCTTCATCTCTTTTGATTGCTTTCAGTTTAAAGTCTAATTTGTTAGATATTAGGATTGCTACACCAGCTTGTTTCTTGAGGCCATTTGATTGGAAATTTTTTCCCATCCTTTTACTCTGAGGTATCGCCTGTCTTTGAAATTGAGGTGTGTTTCTTGTAAACAGCAGAAGGATGGATTCTGTCTTCATATTCATTCTGTTAGCCTATATCTTTTTATGGGTAAGTTAAGACCATTGACATTTAGGGATGTTAATGTCCATTGCTCATTGGTTCTTCTTTGTTTTGGATTTATTGTTGGTGGTGTCATTGCATGTGGATTTCCCCCTCCTGTTTCTTTTTGTGTTTAGTAAAATTAGATTATCTATTGCCAGTGTTTTTGTGAGTGTAGTTATGTTTGCTGGGTTGGAGTTTTCCTTCCAGAACCTTCTGTAGTGCTGGATTTGTGGATATGTATTGTTTAAATCTGTTTTTGTCATGGAATATCTTGTTTTCTCCATCTATAGTGATTGAAAGTTTTGCTGGGTACAGTAGTCTGGGTTGACATCCATGCTCCCTTAGTGCTTGTAGGGTATCTATCCAAGACCTTCTGGCTTTCAGAGTTTCCATTGAGAAGTCAGGTGTGATTCTGATTGGTTTGCCTTTATATGTTATTTGGCCTTTTTCCTTTGCTGCTCTTAATATTTTCTCTTTATTCTGTGGATTTGGTGTTTTGATTATTATGTGTCGGGGGAACTTCTTTTTTGTGGTCCAGTCTGTTTGGTGTCCTGTAAGCTTCTTGTACTTTCATAGGCATATCCTTCTGTAGGTTGGGGAAGTTTTCTTCTATGATTTTGTTGAATATGTTTTCTGTACCTTTGAGCAGTGTTTCTTCACCTTCTTCTACAATTATTATTCTTAGGTTTGGCCTTTTTACGGTGTCCCATATTTCCTGGATATTTTGTGTTAGGGATTTGTTGGACTTGAGGTTTTCTTTGGTTGATGAATGTATATCCTCTAGCGAGTCTTCAGTAGCTGAGATTCTTTCATCTCTTGAATTCTATTGGTTATACTCACATCTTTAATTCCTGATCATTTATCCAGTCTTTCCATTTCCAGCATGGTCTCATTCTGTGTTTTCTTTATTGTGTCTATTTCAGCTTTCATGCTTTGAACTGTTTCAAGAGCTTCCTTCACTTGTTTGGATGTTTTTTCTTGGCTTTCTTTAGATTCTTTAAGAGATTTATTTATTTCTTGAATTTTTTGGTTTGTCTTTTCCTCCAATTTGTTTAATTTTTTGTTTGCTTTTTCTTCTATTTCTTTAAGGGATTTTCTTGTTTCCTCTTTAAAGGTCTCTATCATCTTGCTGAGATAATTTTTGAGGTCCATCTCATCTTCATGCTCTGTGTTGGGCTTTTCAGATCTTGCTGGAGTGGAGTCCCTAGATTCTGGTGGGGTCATATTGGTCTTTCTGTTGTTGAGTGAAATCTTATTCTGTCTTCTTCCCATATCTTCTTTTAGTGGGTGCAGCTGGGGTCTCTCTATCTCCTATTGTGACCGAGTGGTGTGTGGGGGCCAGGAATTCAATGTCCACAACTCTGGATGGTCTTGCCTCTCCTGGTAGTCTCCTCACTAGTTCCTGGGTTGGTCGTGCAAAGGATTGAAGAGTGGGGTGCTAGCAGATTCAGGGAGCAGGGAGCTCCTCTCTGCCTGGGTGTGTCTACTCCAAGCTGGCAGCCACAGGCAGGGCGGGGGCCTGGATGAGTGATGTTTTGGTCGGGAGTTGGGTAAGGGCAGAGACTCACCTAGTTCCTGGGTCAGTCGCAGACGAGTTTTTTTCTTTTTCTAGGATAGGCAATAACTGCTCTAATTCATTCCAGTTGTAAGGAGAGATTGTACTAATAGTAGTAGGATCTAGTTTTTCTCACAAGGGAAAACCACTTCTACTCTGTTGTGTGTTGTTCTGATATACTAGGACACTCAATTAAATGAGTATATTAAATGCATTTCTAACATATTTTCAATTTATGGTTATTTATTAGGATATGATCCAGTGTTACATGAGAAATATCTATATATTTATGTTCTAAGTATTCTTCATCATACATGCTATCATCTGGAAAGGACTACATATGTCAGATTTCATATTAGGAAATTTCTTTTGGTACAACAGAGTTATTGCTGCTGAAACCCATAAATATTTTTATTAATCATTTCTTCTTCAAAATCCTATTTGTTTACTTTCAGATCTAAATTGTTCTGGCAAAAAATTCAGTATGTAATCTTATTGTCACATCATAAGTTGTAATAATCTTATTTTTACCTGTAACTTCCATTATTATTAGTGATTGGAGTCATTGATAGCAATAGCCAAGCCAAGATAGTAAATAACATACAGTTGACAGATGAAGTCAGTGTGACTCTGGCCTGTTGGGAAGGTACTCAGCATCTCCATTTGCACCTCCCCAGTGAGGTTTCCTCCTACATTTTGTTTCTTAAGAAACTTGCAAGATGTTTAATGGTCAAGCAGGCTTGATAAAGAGATGCAGGGATGGTTCACAACACATAAATTAGTAATGCAACCCACCATATAAACAGAATGAAAGACAAAAACCATATGGTTATCTCCTTAGATGCAGAAAAGGCCTCTGACAAAATCCAATGCCTGTTCATGCTAAAAGTCCTGAAGAGACTGGGGATATAAGGGACATGCATTAACATAGTAAAGGCAATGTATAGCAAGTCCATAGCCAACATCAACCTAAATTGGGTAAAACAAAAGCATTTTCACTAAAATTAGGAAAAAGAAGAGGTTGGCTACTCTCTGTATAGAGAGTCAATACGTAACCTGAAATTTTAGTTGTCTAACTAAAGAAGATCAAGGGGATATACATAGGAAAAGAAGAAGTCAAATAATTCTTATTTACAGTTTATATGACTAGATATATGCATATATATAACCCTAGAAATTTCACCAAGAAAACTCCTAGAGCTGATAAACACTTTCAGCAAAGTAGTAGGCTATAAAATTAGTACCTCCAAATCAGTGCTCTTCCCATATACAAATGACAAATGAACTGGGAAAGAAATCAGAAAAACAATAAATTTCAAAATAACCTCAAAAGATATCTTGGGGAAATTCTGACCAAGCCATTGAAAGACTTGTATAATAAAAACTTTAAGACACTGAAGAAAGAAACTGAAGAATATATCAGAAGCTAGAACAATCTTTCATTGCTCATGGATCAAGAGGATTAATACTACAAAAACGGCCATTCTACCAAAACTCATCTACAGATTCAATGCAATCCCCCACCAAAATTCCATCACAGTTCTTCCCAGAACTTAAGAGGACTATTTTTCAACTTCACATGGAAATGCAAAATACTGAGGATAGTTAAAACAATCCTGAATAATAAAAGAACTGCTGGAGGTATCAACAACCCTAAACTCAATTGTACTACAGAGTTATAATAATAAAAACAGCATAGTATTGACATGAAAAAGAAGACATGTTGGTTAATGGAATCTGCCTGAAGACCCCAGACATATGTACACTTGCCTACAGTTCTCTGATTTTTGAAAAAGAAGTCAAAGATACACACTGGAAAAAAATCAGCATCTTATAATGGACTGGACCTCTGAAACTGTAAATGAGCCACCCCAATTAAACATTTTCTTTATAAGAAAAAAAGGTAGCATCTTCAATAAATGGTAGTAGTCAAACTGATGACTGCATGTAAAATGATGAAAAAGTGTCCACACTTATCACCCTGCACAAAGCTCAACTCCAAATCAATGAAAGACCTCAACATAAGGCAAGATTCATTTAATTTAATAAATGAGAAAACAGGAAATAGTTGTGAACTCATTGACACAGGAACGGACTTTCTGATTAGAACACTGATAACACAGGTGCTAAGAACAACAATTAACAAATGGCATCTCATGAAATTTAAAAGCTACTGTATGACAAAGGACACTATCATTCAGAAACTGACATCCTACAGAATAGCAAAAAAAATACCAACAATATATACAATAGAGGGATAATAGCTAAGATACATAAAGACCTGAAAAAAACTGGACACCAAGAAAATAATGAACCCAACTTAAAGATGGGGCACATATATAAACAGAGTTCTTAAAAGAGGAAATACAAATGGCTGAGAAACATTTAAAGAAGTATCCAGCATCCTTAGTCATCAGGGAAATGAAAATCAAAACTACTTTGAGATTTCATCTTATGCCAGTCAGAATGTCCAATATCGAAAAAAACAAATCACAGCTCATTGTGTGCATAAGTGGAGTAAGGGACCACGCATCTATTGCTGGTGGGAGTGAAAACTGGTATAACCACTATGGAAATCAGTGAGTTGTTCCTCAGGAAGCTGGGATTAAATCTACCTCAAAATTCAGCTATACCAATATTGGGCATATTACTAAAGGACTCTACATCCTACTACAGAGACACATGCTCAGCCATGTTCATTACTAATCTATTCATATAATAGCCAGATATTGGGAACAGACTGTCAAAGGAAGAATGAATAATGAAAATCTGATACTTTTACACAAAGGAATATTGCCCAGTTGTTAAAAAACTGAAGGTCTTAGGGAAATGGATGCAAATAGAAAAAAATCATCCAGAGTGAGGTAATCTAGACCCCAAAAGACAAATTGTTATGATACAAATCTTTCCGCCAAAAGCTGCCGGAGTTCTACCGCCACGTGGGCGGTCTCCGCTAGCCGCCCAAGTTCTGCCCGCCGTGTAGATGGACAAAGTAATACACAGACTTATATTATGTACACATGCTGCTTGGCCAATGACTAGGATTCTCATCTGTTAGCTCAGTCTTAATTTTCATAAATTTTATGAAAATTTTATAAGACTTATCTAATTGGACACCTTACATTGGTGTCCCTCCTTGCTGGTGGATAACATTGTGCCGCTGGAGGAAGAGCAGAGGGAAAAAAGGACACTTCCTGTTTCTCTTTGCTTAAATATGAGTCTCCTTGCTATGTCACTTCCTGCCTGGATCACTACTTCTCTACTACATTTCTCAGAATCCTCTTTGACTCTTAGTCCTTTCTAACTTGCTGTCTCATTGGCCAAACAGTACTTTATTCAATAATCAATAAGATGAATATACACAGTACATTCCCTGTGAACAAATAATGTATGTATTCACTTATATGTGAATGTTAGCACTTACATCAATAAGCAAGCTTCAATACATATAATCACAGAAATTATAGAGTAAGGGACTAAGCAGGGGAAGGTTTGATCACTCTAAGAAGTGAAAATAGACTGTAGTGGCAACTTGTTCTGCCAGTGGACTTGGGGTGGTGGCCACATCTTAGGGTGTGGCTTCAGGTGTGAAGACATGATCCCTTATAAGGAAGAGGGGCTGGCATGCTATCTCTCTTGGGTTGTGGTTGGAACATCCTGAAGGGCAGAGACTGCATCTTCAGGGGCAGAAAGACTGCAGAGGTTATTTACAATCATTGTGTGTGTGTTCCCCAAATAAATATCTGTTAATTCTTTATCTGATATTGTGGACTCCCTTAAACCCACCTTCACTTGGCACCCACATGACCTGATTCCCATGACCAGCCCATGAGGCTGGTCCACCTTGGCATCAGTAATCCAGCCCTTCCTCTTCCTTTTAAGGGGTCATGTCCACACACCTGAAGCCATGCCCTAAGATGCGGCCACCACTCTAAGTCCACTGGCAGAACAAGATGTCACTGCAATAGACCAGATAGTTATGGATGGATGGTAGAGAACTAGAATGGGAGGACATGATGGGGAAGGCTTGGAAAGAAGAGGTGAGGGAAGGAATAAAGGGAAGGACAGTTAAAACTAAGAGTCATTTGAGGATTTATATTTAATACAGTAGAAGCTTCCAAAAATATGTACATATATGAAGGTGATCTAAATGAAATTGCCAAATAACAGAACTCCAACTGTTGTGTTGTGTCACCAACAGAAGACTCCAGTTCTAGGAATGGGTTTCATTTAATCAAGTTGTTGGTCAAAAAGGCCCAATGGGAACCCCAAACAATACAGTATATTGTTAAGGCAATTAGTTACTCTCCACAACCATTAGCAAGGCTCTACTGCTGAAGGCAACACCTACACAACTCATTGAACAGGGAGAAGTAAAGTTGGTCCCTACCTAGAGCCTTCATCCATACTGACTAGTGTTCATGGTACTGGAGTGTACTCTGAATGCTATCAAAGGAAGAAGGTAAATAGCGAAACAGTTACAAATCATTTGATGTAGAATGTTGAGCTACCTGCAAGATACACTAGTAGAATAGAGGCATGAAACTTGTGGGAGTGATTAACCAATATCTGGTTGAATATAAGACCTATTGCGTGAGACAGAACCCATCTCTGACACTTCTTCGATCGTCAAGAGCCTGGAAGTAGATAGGCCAGAGACCTAGGGGAAAACCAAATACTATTGTTCTGCTAAAGGCACATAGCAACAAAATGACTCCTGATGACATTCTGTTATATGTATAGGTCAGTGTCTTCTTCAGCCATCATCAGAGAAGTTTTATCCTGCAGTGAATGGAATAAATACAGAGACACACAGTCAGACAATGTGCAGAGAGTGAGAGACCTTGGAACACTAAATGGGATACGTCTGTCAAGTGTCACCTTGGGGCTGAGGGAACCTTGTGGAAAGAGCAACAGAAAGATTATAAGAGCCATAAGGGATGGAGAACACCAAGGATACAAAGCCTTCTAGACACAACAGGACCAATGCAAATACTAATTCACAGAGGCTATTACACCATGCACAGGCTGGTAATCTAAGCCAGATGGGTAAGCCTCAGTGTTGAGTGGTAAGTTGACACAAGCCACCACCCCTAAACCAGAAGCTATCTCAAATTTATAACTGTTTGAAAATGAAAACTTACTTCTCTCTAATGGAGTCTCACCAGGAATTCAAACCATTTTAGAGGGCAGGCCCTATGCCCAGTAGTAGGTGGCCAACACAAAATGAACTCAATGGTATTTGGGAGAAGTTATTTGTCTCATAATGCATTGTTAAGGCTTTTTAATTTTTCCCTTACAGATCTTTGAGAATTTATTTTTGAATGAATACAAAGAGTTTATTTGATGCATATTTGGGTATACAACAACAAATATCAAACAACTTTTTTTTTTAACTTTTGTGCACAGGGCAGAAAACTGCCTGTACATGCTATGTCCACTTTTGGAACACAGATTTTAACAATTATTAATGCACAAAATCTTACATATCATGCAACTCTATGCCAAGATTCCAACTTTCTTCCATGCAAAAGATATGAAGATCTAAATGGAAAGCTAGCTAAGTCTTAAACACTTTTCCAGTGGCAAGTATAATATATGTTGTTTAGTGGGAACCAGTCTTAACATTTCCTTGTACACAATACAACGTTCACATGCCAAATACAACAATAGGGGACTTGTACATATACAGATGAGGCAGTTCTTATTTGAACAACACAAAAGACGACACCACTATTCCACAGTTCCCGTTTTTACACAACAAGCCACAACAATAGATTAACGTGATACAAGAATGGAATTAAGAGAAATCTACACTTGAGGATAAACTTGTTTCAACTTAAGTTCTGGTTTTGTACTTTTAAGAAATTTCTCTGTATGTGAATGTGTGTGTCTTTCTGGCTATATTTCTTGAACTTTTTCTTTGGTTCATTCTCTTCTATTTTGTTTTATTCTTGTTTGCTTGTTTTTATTTAATTTTGTGTTATTATTAATTATTTTTGATGCATGTTTGTATCCCAATAAAAGAGAGAGAGTGGATTTGGCTGGATGGGGAATTTGGGAGCATCTGGGGGGAGTTGCGGGAAGAGAAATCATAATCTGAAAATATTTCATTAAAATCTATTTTCAAAAATTCTAAATACAAATAATAAAACACAACAAAACTTCACACACTGTATCATTTTACACTAATCTGGAATAGTTTATCTTGAGCTAAGATGCTATCTTTGGATTTAAATACCAACATATGACAATGGAGGAGATATCTTTCTGGTCTGTTAGCCTTTTGCAAGCCATCAGGTCTGCCCTGAAACAGTAGGATCAGGGTACTGACAAAGTTTACCCTCACTCTTCCTATTATCATGATTGGAATTTCTTTTCAGTTGGCAAATAATGACTAGAATAGGAGTCAGGAGGTCTGTGTTCAATTTCTAAGTCTGACACTCACTTGTTGGTAACATGAAGAAATTGTTTAGAGTACACATTGCAAAGATGTACTTTCCCACCTATAAAAGGAAGATAATAATCCTTGCCTAGCTCAGAGAACCATTGTACGGATAAAAGTAAGTAATTGAAGAAAAGTGCTTTGATGAAATTAATAAAGCCTGGGCCCGAATAATGGCTCAGCAGGTAAAGGTGCTTGCTGCCAAACCTGATGACCTGAGTTTAATCCTAGGCACACACATTGTAAAAGGAGAGAACCAATTCCTACAAGTTCTTTCTGACCACCACAGGCATATTGTGATATTTACTCTCTCTCTCTCTCTCTCTCTCTCTCTCTCTCTCTCTCTCTCTCTCTCTCTCTCTCTCTCTCTCTCACACACACACACACACACACACACACACACACACACCAAACAAATTACAGAAAATAATAAAGCCTATGTGTTGTAAGACATAAGAGACCATTTTCTTACTCAAAATGTTTATTGAGAGCACACATTTGGGAGCCTCTGTTTTAATATTGTTTCTTTAAAAAGCAAACCCATATTTGTTACATTCTTAAATTTTCAATTCAGTTTTGTTAGCTAAAAGATAACAATCAGTCAGTGGTAAATAAACATATGATGGCATTATGTTAAAGAGGGAATGTGATTGGCAGGCCTGAAAGTATGCATTAGAAAGAACAAAAGAAAGCTACTGTATGGTTAGAAATGTGATCAGTTTTTATAAGGCACCATGGGATTATCCAGCTATTGTATATAATGAAGGAACACAGTAAGCTTCAGGCAATGATTTTGTTCTAAGTACAAAATATGGGTCATTTTCAAGAGTTCATGGGGAATTTTTGAAAAATCCTACAAACTATCAAGGAAGTTCTAGAATATGTCTCTAGGTAAAGCAAGGGATCTTAAAAGCTATTGGACAGGTGCTATAATCTCATACTGGCCTACATGTTTGACTGCAATTGGCTCCACACAATAATGTCCTTTCCAAATTTCATGCAAGTGCTTCTTGTTGGCAAGCTCTATACTAAAACAATTGAGAAGAGGGAATTCTGACAAACATAGTTCTTCATTTGGTACTATTTTGTTGATAGATACAATCCAGAATACTAGGAACTACTTGAGGCTGTGTCATGAAGTCTTTCTGAAAGGACCTTCACAAATGTTTGTTGTGCTGGCTAGTCTTATGTCAACTTGACACAAGATAGAGTTATTTGACAGGAAGAAACCTCAACTGAGAAAATGCCTCCATAAGATCTAGCTGTAGAGCATTTTCTTAATTAGTGATTAATGGGGAATGGTGCAGCCCATTGTGGGTAGTGCAATCTCTGGCCTGGTGGTCCTGGATTCTATAAGAATGCTGGGTGAGCAAGCCATGTGGAACAAGCCAGTAAACAGCTTCCCTCCATGGCCTCTGCATCAGCTCCTGCCTCCAGGTTCCTATCCTGTTTCAGTTACTGTCCTGGCTTCCTTCAATAATGTACTACAATGTGGAAGTTTAAGCCCCCAAACCCTTTCTTCCCTGACTTGCTTTTTGGTCATGTTGTTTCATCTCAGCAATAGAAACCCTAACTAAGACACTGGTCCAATGTATATTGCACACAACTAAGGAATAAAGGGCTAAAATTTTGCCTACATTCTGATAACCAAGCCTTTCTTGACTTCAAGTATGGGGTTGTGTCAAGAATGTATTTTTAAGCCAGGCGTTGGTGGTGCATGCCTTTAATCCCAGCACTCAGGAGGCAGAGGCAGGTGGATCTCTGTGAGTTCGAAACCAGCCTGGTCTACAAGAGCTAGTTCCAGGACAGCCTCCAAAGCCACAGAGAAACAAAAAAAAGAATGTCTTTTTAAAATCAATTCTTGACATTTTTCTTTTGTATGGTTCATTATTCATGCAGCCAGTCATCATCATTTTTTGTAATTTGCACCAAGTTTCAAAATGTTCTGGCAATACCCTGCCCTCTCAGATGATAATAATCATTAGGTGAGATGTGACTGGAGCTATGAAAGGACATGTCTGTCTCATCTCACTTGTGAGAATATTAGGAGAAAAGTAGGTTCTTCAGCAGCTTTTCCTGTGTTGTGCTTGCTATCCACATTATTAGCAGCTTTGGCTAATGAGGGTTACTGATTGGTTGGCTAACTGATATACTAACTAAATTTCTGAATGGCTGCCTTACACATTGATGGAGTGAATGGCAAACTGACTTAAGTGACAGGATGACTTTGGATTTCCCAGTTGAATGACTAGATGACTGATTTCTTAATTGGTCTATTGGACAAGCTTTCTGTCTGTCTATCTGATTAGCAGTCTGGCAGCCTAGTTCCGTGGTTACCAGTTTCTATCCTATAAATGATTAATAGGCCACTAAGTGAACTGTTTCACTGATGTATAAACTTTCTGATGGTTTGACTGACTGACCTATTGGCTTAAAGTTATACTGGCTGACAGCTTTCCACCTCTCTTTCCAATGGATGAGTTCTCAGTCTGGCAATCTGACTGACAGACTGTTCAACAGGGTGTGGAATGGTTGACTGGCCAGGTAATATTTTGTCTAAAAAATTTTCAGTCATGGGATCATGTGAAGAGACAAGAGTGAAAAAATAAGAAGAACAATACCAACAATTCAAGATAGGTCATTATGCAGATGAAAGAGGAAGGTAAGCTGATGACAAGCAGAAAGAGAGTAGACTTGACAAAGCTTTCTCTGGAGAGCTTGGGAAAACATCTCTGGGACAAAATCAATCCATTAATAATGATGCATGAAATTAATGCTAGCTCTAAACTGCTTGAGATACAACACTCATTGCTCAGCTTGATCGTTAACAAGGAAAATAGCAGATGACACTTGGATAATAAAAGACACAGTAAAATATCAGGAATGGCCATAAAGAAGTCACTTATTGAGCCAGAATGATAAGGACTGAGAAGACACAAATCCCAGGGCCCATGGGTTAAGCCCCAAGCACTTATTCATCAAGAAGCCCAATAAGAAGATTGGAGAGCTGTGCTTGTTTTCTAGGACATTATTTACTCCTTGTTCTCTGACTAACCTAAACTGCCAAGTCTTTGAAGTTTCCTTTTTTGCAAATGTGCTTTGACTTTATACTAAGAAATACCAACTGGTAATTTATATACTCATTGTAAATTTTGCCAGCTTATTGCTTCAGACCCTACTAAAGGAACAAATGGCTGATCTTTTGCATCATCACAGCTATTAAACAGGGGTACCAATTAATGAAATGTTAACTTTATGTAGAATTACAGTGGGATATGATGTTATCTGGTACTGAGGAAAGTCCAGCTCTTAGGAGGTTAAACTAAGAAACAGAGAGGAGGTGGTTATCAGTATGATCAGAATCTGAAAAGTTGCTGGAGAACAAAAGATGACAACACCTGTAACAGACTATTTGAAATTGATTTCTATTCATAGAAGACTTAAGAGAAAGAGGCTGTAACCTGCAAGACTCCCTGAAACTTCTTTAAGTCATTCTATATTCCTTTTTAAAACTGAGTATAACATGATCTTATTGTTCAAAGTTTCTGGCACAATTCTTTAAAGCAAACCTCCACACTAGAGAAAACAAGTGAATTTCTCCTAAAGAAGATTGATAAAAATGTTTGAATATAGAAAACCTTTTTTCTTTTCTGCAAATTTCTTTTGAATATATTCTAGAATCAAAACTGCTCCATCTTTTCTACTCCTTTTGCTTGTTTTGTGTTAAAACGAAAATTTTCTGTATAGCCTACAATGATCTTCCTCTCAGAATTCCAGGCATGAACAACCAAAGCTAGCTTCTACTTACACACTTGTAAATTAATGGAAGCCTGCTCTGTTTACTCCCTGTGAGTTTCTGAGCAAATATCACAAGTGGCCTGCTTTGCTGACATGTAGCTGCTAATATTGATACAGCATTTTCACATTCTTTTTTTTTAAAATTTTGCCTCCTTGCACTGAGAAGTAATTATGGAAATCGTTACTATCTCAGTCTTGAGATGAAGTAACAGAGAAAAGAAATCTTGGGCACAAAGCCACACAGTAATCAAGTCAGAACTATACACATTCTTCCTGAATTGTAAACCTAGTTGTCTTTGCTTTCTCAAATGCTTAAAGTGTCACTCTTTGGGACTACCCCAGGGATGTACATGAAATATATTGTGACAAGTAACAAAAGTATTTTAAGTTCTCTGTTGATTTCTGCTTCTGGGAAGATGGAGCAATTTTTCCTTTTCCTTATATTAATGAAAACTTATATCCCTGGCTGCTTTGGTGCTGATGCTGTTGCTTCGTTGGTTAGTTAGTTTTGATCTTTGTGAATGATAGGCCAGCATTCTGTGACTAAGTGCCCTTTTCTAGTACAATCTTGGGCCATTAATAAAAACAAACACAAAAGATGAAATGTAGAGAGAAGAAGGTGGTCTATCAAGGGACACTGAAATCTGAGGAACAACACAGTGATGATTCCCCAAGGTTTCCCTTATATTCATTGATTTAAGACACCATGTTGAAGACGAATCCTTTAATCCAGCAAAACAAATGGGAACAAACAGAAAATATGTTGCAACAAAACCTTGCTGTATCTAGGAAGAAAAAAAAAAAAACCAAGAAGACTAAAGACATCAACTTTTAGATGTTATATAATTCTACTATAATCAGACAATCTAATAAAATCAGTTTACATTTGCAAATTTATTAAGTATCAGTTAGGGTTGTTTAGAAAAATAGGTCATGATACTGGTATAGATGAATGGATAGGTAAATAGATAGACTAGATGGATAGATAAGAGAGAATTTTAGCTTTTGTAATACTTTTGTTGATTATTTGTGAAATTCACATAATGCACCCCAATACCCCCCATAATTCCCAGTCCTCCAAGGTCCATCCCCTTTATGGCCTCCCCTGCAAAAAAAAGATTTCAAAACCCAAGTCCAAATTGTGTTGTCCACATAGTCACTGGAGCATGGTCAAACCTCTGGGACCAGCCCTTTTAAAAAAGTGATGTCTTCCCCCATTCCACACAGTAGCCATCTATTGTAGAGAGCTATACTTCAGCATCCCTACTACATTTTAAAAAGTTCTCATTGAATCTTTCCTGTCTAGGATGCCTCTGTAGCATCATAAATACTGGAATATTGCTGAGAATCATATTGGATATCCTGTTCTTGACCAGATTCAGGGTGATCTTGTGGCTCAGGCAGGGTCTGAGCAGCTCTGGCCACCACATTCCTCCCCACTTTCAATGCCAGCTACCCAGAGAGACACCTAGCACAACCATTGTGCTTGCAGCCTGTGGGCAGGGTCCAAGACCTTTTCTCTCCTTCTCCCAGCATGGT
The DNA here is from genome assembly GCF_003668045.3 of Cricetulus griseus. Classification (NCBI taxonomy): domain Eukaryota; kingdom Metazoa; phylum Chordata; class Mammalia; order Rodentia; family Cricetidae; genus Cricetulus; species Cricetulus griseus. Next base: position 71,983,040 of record NC_048604.1, on the reverse strand, counting down.
GAGCAGTAACAGCAGCGTCAGGCTGTGGCCAGGCCTGCTGGCCAAGAACAGCTCTATTCAGTACTGTCATGTTCTTTGTCTGATGAGGCTGAGCTCCCATGTTGTTCTCATACCCTCCTTTGCCACATTTGTAGTTTCACCATTTTCTGCCCCCAGTCTGAATATGTGTCTCTGTTCTGCCATCTTTCTTTCCAATTTCATAAGTATACTTTTTAAAAGTATCTTCTGATAGGCTCTGCCTTTTAAGAGTTGTTCCAGTGATACACCAGGCTCTGCAGGATCTCTGTGGGTCTCTCAGGCTGCTCTTTGATCCCATAGCAGGTGTCAGTGGCTGCCACCATCTTTGATCACAGCCATGCTTTAGGTCTTCATCTTTGCTGGCAATGGGGCGATTCCCATTCTGATAATGCAGCACTGGCTCATCCCTGAGGTCCAGCACCCCACAGATAGAGCAGGTGTTGAGGTGCAATGACCCAAAGTGCTGGACCAGAGCCTGTAGGGGAAGGCAACCAAGTTGGCCAGGCCACCCCCTATGGTGGACTCAAGAATTTTATTTTTTATGTTAAGAAAATGGCTTATGTGCTCATGGGGGATTGTTCTGATGGAAGCTTAACCCTAGCCTTTAGCATCCATACACTCAAAGAGTCTGGAATGTCCTGGTGGAAATTCCACCCCAAGTCCCCTCCCCCTCAAAAAAGTCCACCAAGCAGCAGCCCCTCCCCTCAGAAAACCCACTAAGGGTCAGCTCCTCCCCTAGGGACTGTTCAAGACCACCTTTGTAGGCTACTTAAGAGCCGGTAGCCATATTTGCCACTCCTCCCCTGCCTTTCCAAGGGCCATCTGGGAGGTTTTTTGCTCTCTTCATTAAACCTGGATTTAATAATTTGGTTTGATTGGCTTGTTACATCAGAAGCAGCAGGTTTTCAATAGGTGGGGTCTTAAAACTTTTACCAGGATGTCAAGTCTAAAACTTGAAAATAGGCTGCTTGTTTAGAAATGGGAAATTCTAGGAAGAATTGATATTGCATATGGAATCTGAAGGAAGTCTTTGGGCAGAATTTGCCCTTCTCAGATTATTTGTCTTCTCTTTTAAGGCCTTCAGTTGATTAGATGAGGCTCATCCCTATTATGGGACATAATCTTCTTTATAAATGATGCATTTATTTAAATGCTGATTACATCTTTTTAAATGCCTCCTTATCCATATTGAGACACATGTTTAACCAAACAACTAAGTTCCATTGACCAGCTGTGTTGACCAAGAAAAAGCCATCAGCCAGCCTCATGTGAACTGGGAACCAACACATCTACCTAATTTAGGCTTAGTATCCCCAAAATGACAATGACTAGATAATATTTCACTTATAGTGGTACAACAATACATACATGGTATGTCTTGCATACAATCAAAAATGCACTATGCCTTCCTGCAAAAAAAGTTCTTAAGTGATATTCATTCTTCATCATATTCTATATTTTAAATACTATGGTGTAAAATTAATTCACATTATATAATGTGAACAAATGAGACAGAATAAAAATACTGGGAACTCAGTGTTGGTATCCATGTTTGACAAGTTTAGTTTTTAGCACTTGCTTTAACCAAATAGAAGGCCATATTGTTTTGTCTCTGCCTGTGTGTGTACTTGCCATTTCTGCTACCACATGTAATTGATTTATGATAGTAGTGGCATGACTGGAGAAAGAAGCTCCTAATATACACAAAATAAATCATCTTAGTCAGTTAAGTATTCAAATTCTGCTCAGCTAAATTTACTCTTTGGAATTATACATATAAGACACAGATATCTTGACTCTTAACCACTCAAAAAGGTCTGTCCACATTACTCTCTTCCCAAGTCTTCTTGTTATCTATGATCATCCAGACAAACAATTGCATAAATAGTATGCAATCACATGCCTGACAAATTGTCTTTTAGTACAAAATGAATAAACATGTGCATTACAAAAATATATCGCCAGTGAGAAAAGTTTACTTCTACACAGTCCTTCAAACATGACAAAAATGATATGCAGTAATCCTCTTGCCTTCTGTAGGCTTCCCTTGTTCTGATACCCATTTGAGGAATAATTTCTTCTAAAATCCAAAGAAGTCCATTAGGAATTGTTCCACTATTTTAGTTATAGGAAAGGCAAGATGTAATAGCTTATTCTAAGAAGGGATATCTGAGGAATTAGACACATTCTAATTTTGAAATTTATGTCTCACTATCTGATATGCAAATTTCTTATCATTAAGTCTGGAAGAGCTGCTACATCTTGTTCATTATGTCCATAATTATAACGTCTTCATTGTAATGGACCAGTGTGAGGCATAATGGCAACAAAATGGATGAAATTTCTGTATCCTGGCTTAGAGAACTAAAGAGTCAGTAAATTCTCCATAGGAGAAAAAACTGGTATATTGTTGGCTACACAACAGCAATTTTCATTTAACAGTAATTACCAGTAGAAATGAATAAAAATCACTGGCTAGAAAAATAGCTGCATACCAGATAGCAGAGGATGTGTTAATTTGTCCAAGCAATGAAACTATATCTCATACAACAATTGTGATTGGAATCACCACCTGGCTAATGTTATGATAATCTAATAAAATATTAAATGGTGCATTTATTTTCTGATAAGAACAAATATGAGAGTTAAGTTTAAACTGATTAGGAAGCCTAATTTTCACCATTATGAGGCTGTAATGAGGTACTCCAAAGTAGAGCACTATATAAAGGCTAAGTACAATGCCAAATCCTTCCTATGCCTGGCTAGTACAATGTCTGCTATCATACATCTAGTAGGGGAAGCTAGGATCCTAGACTTCTGATACTTGTGAGCAATAAGGTGTCTCGTGCTTTTCCAGTAGCAATGGTGTCAGAGTTTGACAAATAGAAATTCAGGACTTCCACCTTCACCAAACAAGAAAGTGGTTTCCTTAAGGTCATTTTCATGAATAAGTTAATTAAGTCAAACCTGAAACCCCACACCAGCAGTAATTATGACTCCCATGACTTCTATCGACATAGGATGCAAATACAAACTGCACTTCTTCCTCTGACAGAGATAAGGCTGCAACCTCACTTTCTCTGCCAGAATAGTGAGTTTTGAAATAAATAATGCATTTTAATTGCATAAGGTTTATTAATTTTACATGTATGAGTACTTTGCCTGAATGTATGTATGTGTATCATAACCATGCATAGTTGCCATAGAGGTCAGAATAGGATATCAGATCCCCTCGAACTAAAGTTGTAAGTCATGGTGTGTGTGGTTGGAATCAAACCAGAATCCTCTGAAAGAGCAGCAAGTGCTCTTAAACACCAATCAATCTCTCCAGCTTCAACATCTGATAGAACATAAAGAAAAATACCCAATAAAATTGTGGCTTGGAACTTAACAGAGAGTTCTCAAGTAAATAAAAATATCTGAGAAATATTTAAAAAATATTTAATATCCCCAATAATCAGAGAAATGCAAATAAAAATGGCTAAGTTCTGTAAAACAAATGATGACAAATGCTAGGGTGGATGTGGAGAAAGAGGAATGATTCTTAACTTCTGATTGGAGTGAAAATGTATATTAGCATGGAGGTTCCTTGAAAAGCTAGAAAAAGATCTTGCACATGACTCACTACACTGCTTTGTGTATATATTCAAAAGACTATATCCTACTAAAGAGATACCTGCTCATTTAAATTTAGTGCTGCTCTATTCACAGTACCTGGGAAATAGAAATAGGCTAAATGTTCAACTCATGAATACATAATGAAAATATGATATATTTACATAATGAAATATGTAGGTGTTAAAAAGTAAAATTATGAAATTTTCAGATAAATCAATAGAGTAGGAAACAATCAATCTGAGTGAGATAACCCACATCCAGAAAGACAAATGTCATTTTTTTCTGATCTCAGAAAATTAGCCTTGAATTTGCACATGTGTTCCACTTGGAGTACCCATATAGATCAAGAAATCGGAAAGAGTCTGTTGGGAGAGAGTTTCAAGGGACAGGAGATAGAAATAATTAATATAAAGAATTAAAGGAGAAACTGGGCTGTGGTGATGCACACCTTTAATCCCAGCACCCAGGAGGCAGAGGCAGGCAGATCACTGAGTAAGAAGACAGAGTGAGTTCCAGGACAGCAGGGCTACACAGAGACACCCTGTCTTGGAAAAATTAAGAAAAGAATTATAGGAGAATAATGGCACAGGAAGTGTTTACTGGGGAGGACAATGGGAGGAATGACAGAATATAATGAGGGATAAATAAGAATAAAAACATTTCAAAAAATCATATGGAAACTCACTATTGCAGACTGCTCAGTACTAAATGAAACTTTTATATCACACCCCTTCTCTGAATGGTCGGGGGCAGAAGAGAGGGTGGGAAGGTCATGAGATCCAGAGGTGATAGATTAATATAAGGAAATGTCTACATTTTCACTGAATTCTGGGAAGTCATCAATTTCTTTCTTTATTTCTTCCTTGAAAAGGAATGGCACGATTGTGCGATTGTGCATTGTTCAATTTTCATGAGTTTGTAGGGTTTCTGAAATTTGTGTTTTTGTTGAATTCTAACTTTAAAGCATGGTGGTCTGGTAAGATACAGAGGATCATTCCAATATTTTTTGTATCTGTTGAGGTTTGCTATTTTGCTGAATATGTGTTCTATTTTAGAGATGGTTCCATGTATTGCTGAGAAGAAGATATATTATTTTCTGTTTAGATGGAATATTCTATAGATGTCAGTTAACACCAATTGGGTCATAACTTCTGTAAGTTCCTTTGCTTCTTTGTTAAGTTTCTGTCTGGTGATCCTGTCTAGTGGTGAGAGTGTGGTATTAAAGTCTCTCACCATAACTGTGTGAGGTCTTATATGTGATTTGAATTTTAGTAATGTTTCTTTTACAAACTTGGGTGCTTTTCTATTTGGGGAACAGATGTTTAGAATTGAGCCAAACAGTTTTTATGAGGGTACAATCATCTTGGTACCCAAGCCACACAATGACACAACTAAGAAAGAGAAATACATGTCTAAAATCTGCATATGAGTAAGTACATACCATGTTTGACTTTTTGTGACTGGTTTATGTCACTCAGAATGGTTTCTTCTAGTTCCATCCATTTTCATGCAAATTTCAATGTTCCATTGTTTTTTTTCTGCTGAGTAGTACACAATTGTGTAAATGTACCACATTTCCTCTATCCATTCTTTAGTTAAGGGGCATCTAGGCTGCTTCCAGTTTCTGGCTATTACAAATAGTGCTGATATAAACATCGTTGAACAGATGTCCTTGTTGTATGAATGTGCTTATTTTGGGTATATGCCTAAGAATGGAATTGCTGGATCTTGTGGTAGACTGAATCCCATTTTCTTGAGGAATCTCCATACTGATTTCCAAAGTGGCTATACGAGTTGGCACTCCCACCAGCAGTGGAGGAGTGTTCCCCTTCCTCCACATCCTCTCCAGCATGAACTGTCCTTGGTGTTTTTGATTTTGGCCATTCTGACAGGAATAAGATGGTATCTCAGAGTTGTTTTGATTTGCATGTCCCTGATGGCTAAGGATGTTGAACACTTTCTTATATGTCTTTCAGCCATTTTAGATTCCTCTATTGAGAATTGTCTATTTAGTTCTGTACCCCACTTTTTAATTGGATTGTGTGGTGTTTGGGAGAGTAGCTTCATGAGTTCTTTGTATATTTTGGAGATCAGCCCTCTGTCAGATGTGGGATTGGTGAATATCTTTTCCCAGTCTGTGGGTTGCCGTTTTGTCTTGCTGACTGTCTCCTTTGCCTTACAGAAGCTTCTCAGTTTCAGGAGGTCCCATTTATTAATTGTTGATCTCAGTGTATGTGCTACTAGAGTAATGCTCAAGAAACAGTCTCCTGTACCAATTCATTCAAGGGTATTTACCACTTTGTCTTCTAATAGGTTCAATGTAGCTGGATTTATGTTGAGATTTTTGATCCATTTTGACTTATTTTTTGTGCAAGATGATAGGCTTCGGTCTATCTGCAGTCTTCTACATGTCCGCAACCAGTTATGCCAACACTATTAGTTGAAGATGTTCTCTTTGTTACATTGTATAAGTTTGGATAGTTTGTCAAAACTCAGGTGTTCATAGGTTTGTGGGTTAATATCAGGGTTTTCAACTCTAATCCATTGGTCTACCTGTCTATTTTTGTGCCAGTACCAAGCTGTTTTCAGGACTATAGCTCTGTAATTGAGCTTGAAGTCAGGGATGGTGATGCCTCCAGAAGTTCCTTTATTGTACAGGGTTGTTTTGGCTATCCTGGGTCTTTTGTTTCTCCATATAAAGTTGAGAATTGTTCTTTTAAGGTCTGTGAAGAATTGTCTTGGGATTTTGATGGGGATTGCATTGAATCTGTAGATTGCTTTTGGCAAGATTTCCATTTTTACTATGTTGATCCTACCTATCCAAAAGCATGGGAGATCTTTCCATTTTCTGGTATCGTCTTTAATTTCTATCTTTAGAGAGTTAAAATTCTTACAGTACAGGTCTTTCACTTTTTTGGTTAGTGTTACCCTGAGGTATTTTATGTTGTTTGTGGCAATTTGAAAGGGTAATGTTTCTATGATATTTTTCTCCACCAATGTGTCATTGGTATATAGTAGGGCTACAGATTTTTTTTGAGTTAATCTTGTATCCTGCCACTTTGCTGAAGGTGTTTATCAGCTGTGGGAATTCCCTGGTAGGGTTTTTCGGGTCACAAATGTAGACTATCATATCATCTGCAAATAGTGGAAGTGTGACTTCTTCCTTTCCGATTTGTATTCACTTATCTCCTTTTGTTGTCTTATTGCTCTAGCTAGAACTTCAAGGACAATATTAGACATAGAGTAAAGGATTACCAGCCTACAGTCCACACTGCCAGAGAAGCTAGTAAACAAGGAGGACCCTAAGAGAGACTTACATGTTCCCCTGGAGAAGGGGAAAGGGTCAAGATCTCCGGAGCAAATTCGGAGCACTGAAAGAGGGGGGAGGGAGCTAGGAGAATGAGAAGGGGAGAAGAGGAGGGATGCAGAGGTCATCAGGGAGCAGAAAGTTTGAGTCAGGGGAAGAATAGAAGATAACAAGAATGGAGATATCACAATAGAGGGAGACATTTTTGGTTTACAGAGAAATTAGTCACTAGGGAAATGCCTGGAGATCTACAAAGATGACATCAGCTAACAATCTAATACACAGAGGAGAGACTACATTAAAGGCTCTCTCTGGATAATGAGATTGATGACTGATTTATATGCCACCCAATAACCCTCATCCAGTAGCTGGTGGAAGTAGAAGCAGACACCCACAACTAATCACCGAACTGAAACCCAGATGCAGAGAAGGACGAGTGAAGAGCAAAGGGGTCCAGACCAGGCTGGTGAAATCCACAGAAACAGCTGACCTGAACATCGACTGATAGCTGGGATACCAGCATGGGACTGATCCAGACCCCAGGAACATGGGTTTCAATGAGGAAACCTTAGAAATCTATGGGACTTCCTGTAGTAGTTCTTATCCCTAGCATAGGTGTGGACTTTGGGAGCCCATTCCACATAGAGGGATACTCCCTGATCCAAGACAGGGGTGGGCCTAGGCCCTATCCCAAAGGATATGATAGACTCTGATGATACCCTATGGAAGGCCTTACCATCCAGGGGGAGCAGAAAGGATATGTGATTGGTAGGGTTTTAGTTGGGGGGTGGTAGGGGAGGACGGGAAGGAGAAGTGAACTGGGATTGTCATGTAAAACAATCCTGTTTCTAATGCACATTTAAAAAAAAAGAAAAAAGAAAGAGAACTACAGACCAATATCCCTCATGAACACAGATGCAAAAATAATCAATAAAGTGCTGGCAAATCAAATCCAAGAATACATCAGAGAAATCATCCAACATGATCAAGTAGGCTTCATCCCAGGGATGTAGGGATGGTTCAACATGTGAAAATCAATCAATGTAATCCACCATATAAACAAACTGAAAAAGAAAAAGTAAATGATCATCTCATTAGATGCTGAAAAAGCCTTTGACAAAATCCAACACCCCTCAATGATAAAGGTCTTTGAGTGATCAGGAATAACAGGAACATACCTGAACATAATAAATCAATATACAGTACACCAATAGCCAATACCAAATTAAAGGAGAGAAACTCAAAGTGATTGCTCTAAAATCAGGAACAAGACAAGGCTGTCCACTGTCTCCATATCTCTTTAATAAGTACTTGCAGTTGTAGCTAAAGCAATAAGACAGCAAAAGGAGATCAAGGGGATAAAAATTGGAAAGGAAGAAGTCAAACTTCACTATTATTTGCTGAGATAGAAATCAGAGAAACATCACCCTTTAAATAGCAACTAACAACATAAAATATCTTGTTAGTAATATAAAAACAAACAAGGAAAGACCTGTATAGCAAGAACTTTGAGTCTATAAAGAAACACATTAAAGAAGATACCAGAAAATGGAAAGATCTTCCATGCTCTTGTATAGGTAGGATCAACATAGTAAAAATAACAATCTTGCCAAAAGCAATCTACAGATTCAACGCTATCTCCATCAAAATCTGAGCAAAATTCTTCACAGATCTTGAAAGAATAATCAACTTTATGTGGCAAAACAAAACAACCCTGTACAGTAAAGGAACATCTGGAGGCATCAACATCCCTGACTTCAAGCTCTATTCTAGAGCTTTATTCCTGAAAAAAAAGCTTGATATTGGCACAAAAATAGACAGATAGACCAGTGGAATTGAATTAAAAGCACTGATATTAATCTACACACACCTATGGATACCTGATTTTTTATGAAGAAGCTAAAATTATACGATGGAAAAAAGAAAGCATCTTCAACAAATGGTGATGGCATAACTGGATGCTGGAATGTAGATAAATGCAGATGGATACATATCTATCACCATACAGAAAATTTAAGTCCAAATGGATCAAAGACCTCAAGATAAATGCTGCCACACTGAGTCTCTTAGAAGAGAAAGTGGGAAGTACCCTTGAACGAATTGGTGCAGGAGACTGCTTCCTGAAAATAACACCAGTAGCATAGACACTGAATTCGACAATTAATAAATGGGACCTTCTGAAACTGAGATTCTTCTGCAAGACAAAGGACATAGTCAACAAGACAAAGTGGCAGCCCAAAGAATGGGAAAATATAGTCACAGGGCATTGGTAGCACACACCTTTAATCCCAGCACTCAGGAGGCAGAGGCAGGCGGATCTCCGTGAGTTTGAGGCCAGCCTGGTCTACAAAGCAAGTGCCAGGATAGGCTCCAAGGCTACAAAGAGAAACCCTGTCTCAAAAAAACAAAGAAAAAGAAAAAGAAAAAAAAGATATTCACCAAACCCACATCTGACAGAGGGCTGATCCCCAAAATTTACAAAGAACTCAAGAAGCTAGTCTCCAAAACACCAAGTAATCCAATTAAAAAGTAGGGTACAGAACTACATAGAGAATTCTCAATAGAGGAGTCTAAAATGACTGATAGACACTTACAAAAGTGCTCAACATCCTTAGCTATCAGAGAAATGCAAATCGAACAACTCTGAGATGCCAACTTACGCCTGTCAAAAACACCAATGATCATTTATGCTGGAGAGGATATGGAGAAAGGGGAACACTCCTCCACTGCTGGTGGGAGTGTCAAATTATACAGCCACTTTGGAAATAAGTGTGGAGATTCCTCAGGAAAATGGAAATCAATCTACCACAAGACCAGCAATTCCACTCTTAGGCATGTACCCAAAAGAAGCACATTCACACAACAAGGACATGTGTTCAACTATGTTCATAACAGCATTATTTGTAATAACCAGAACATGGAAGCAACCAAGATGCCCCTAAACTAAAGAATGGATAGAGAAAATGTGGTAAATTTACACAATGGAGTACTACTCAGCAGAAAAACAAAACAAAAAAAACAATGGAAACTTGAAATTCGAAGGAAAATGGATAGAACTAGAAGAAACCATCCTGAGCAACGTAACCCAGTCACAAAAAAGACAAACAGGGTATGTACTCACTCATATATGGATTTTAGACGTAGAGCAAAGGACTACCAGCCTATAATCCACACCACCAGAGAAACTAGGAAACAAGGATTACCCTAAGAGAAACATCCATAGTCCCCTGGAGAAGGGAAAAGGGACAGGATCTCCTGAGCAAATTTCGAGCATCAGGGGAGGGGATAGGGAGCTAGAGAAAAGGAAGGAAAGAAGAGGAGAGAAGAGGATGACATGAGGGAGCAGGAAGTTTGAGTCAGGGGAAAAATAGAGGAGAGTAAAATAGAGATACCATAAGAGGGAACCATTATAGTTTTAAAGAGAAATCAGGCACTAGGGAAATGCCCAGAGATCTACAAGGATGACACCAATTAACAATCTAAGTGACAGAGGAGATGCTACCTTAAATGCCCTTCCCCGATAATGAGATTGGTGAATAGCTTATATGCCATCCTAGAGCCTTCATCCAGTAGCTGGTGGAAGCAGAAGTAGATACCCACAGCTAAACACTGAACTGAAGTCTTAGAATCCAGTTGCAGAGAGGGAGGATTGATGGGCAAATGGGTCAAGACCAGGATGGTGAAATCCACAAAAACAGCTGACATGAATAAAAGGGAACTCATGGACCCCAGACTGATATCTGGGAAACCAGCATAGGACTGATCCAACCCCCTGAACATGGGTGTCAGTTTGGAGGTCTGGGCAATCTTATGGGACCTCTTGTAGTAGATCAGTATTTATCCCTAAAACAAGAATGGACTTTGGGAACCCATTCCACATCGAAGGATACTCTCTCAGCCTAGACACATGGGGGAGGGCCTAAGCCCTGCTCCAAATGATATGAGAGACTTTAAAGATCTCTCATAGAAGGTCTCACCCTCCCTGGGGAGCAGAAAGGGGATAGGGGAGGAAGGGAGGGAGAGGGAACAGGGATTGACATGTAAAACAAGCTTGTTTATAATTTAAATTAAAAATTGTATAAATAAATAAACAAACAAACAAATAAATAAATAAATAAATAAATGACAAGTAATGCCGGTAGTGGTGCCGGTGGTGGTGGTGGTGGTGGTGGTGGTGGCACACACCTTTAATCCCATCACTTTAGAGGCAGAAGTAGGTGGATCTCTGTGAGTTTGAGCCCAACCTGGTCTACAGAGTTCTAGGACAGGATCTAAAGGTACAAGGAAACCCTGTCTTGAAAAACCAAAATAATAAAAATTAATTAATTAATTAGTTAATTAATTAAATTTTTAAAAAGTTTCAATGGATGGGTAAGAAAAGAGAAATAAGTAAACTGGATATAAAACAATAAGAATTATGCCACAGAGGGAAGAGATGCTGAAAAAGGGAACATAATCTGGTTCGTATGAAATTATATCATATCTAAAATTTGTGTCATCTGAAGCTCAAATGAAAATGACAAAGAAGGTAAGATGGAAAAATAAACCAACAAAATATTGCATTTTCACCAAGCATGATTGCAACACAAAGGGAATGAAACAGATTCATTCAATAACATCGTTTTCAAAAGACCAGTATCATTCTTCACAGTGTTAGAAAAATCCTAGAATTGATTTAGAAACATGTAAGAATTAAAATACCTGAATCAATTTTTGAACATGAATAACATGTCTGGGGGCATCAAAGTACCTGATTTGAAAATATACTGCAGAACCATAGTAACAACTACAAAAACCAACACCATGTTGTCACTGAAAACAGACACAGAGCTCATTGGTACAGAAACGAGAATAAAAACTTAATTCATACATCTAGTACACTTAATTCTGACAAATGTGCCAAAATACTTTGGAGGAAAATCAGCCCTTCCAACAAATGGTCCTGGGAAAATTGGGTATCCATATGTAGAAGATTCAAATAATACCTCTCTCTATCTATAACCCAATACAAAAATCAACTGAACATGGATCAAAGGCCTTAGTGTAAATGGTAAAAATCTGAAATAACTAGAGGAAGATGTTATAGAAATATTAAACATATAGGCATAGTAACGTCCTGAATAGGATGTCAATAGCTAGTAAATAATAAAAGGATCAACTAATGTGATTACATCAAACTAAAATCCTTCTACACAGCAAAGGGAACAAATTGTTAGAGTGAAGTGGTAGCCTATAGAATGAGATATTTGCCAACTACTCATAAAAGATGAGATTAATATCAAGAATATATAAAGAACTAAAAAATAGGGCATGAAAATAACATTTAAAAATCATATAATCTCAATGATGTGGAACTAAAAGAATCTTTATACAGGGTTAATACATGTATAAATTAATACAACCATTACTGAAAAACAGTATGAAGATTCCTCAAAAAACTAAAAGTAAAATTACCACATAATCTTTTATATATACTTACTTGAGTATATACCTCCAAGAATCAAAATCAGCATATAGTAGAGGTATTTGCATATCCATATCTGTAGTAGAAGCACTGATGATAGGAAAGGAAATGGGCAAGTAGATTTTCCCATCAAGAAGTAAATGGATAGTGCAGGAAAGATGGCTTGCTGAATGAGCAATGCCTGCCCTTCCAGAGGACCTGGATCTGATATCCAACACTCAAATGACAGCTCATAACCATCTGTAATTTCAGTTCATGGAGATCTGATTTCCTCTTCTGGACTCCATAGACACCAGGCACACATGTGGTACACAGACTCACATGTATGTAAAATACCCATACACACAAAAATATAAAATAAATATTTTCATTGAACCCCCTTTTAAAAAGAAGTTAATAGATAAAGAAAATATAGTGTATATATGCACAATGGAGTCGTATTCTCTCCTAAAGAAGACTAAAATAATTTCACTTGCAGGAAAATAAAGAACACATAAAGGTGATGGGGAATGTGTTGAGGAGGTCTAGATGGAGTTGAACATGAGGAGTTAGAGGTGGATATGATCATATGAAAATCTCAAAGATAAAGGAAAATATTTTTAATCTATAATGGGAAATAAAGAAGACAAAAATACAATGATTGAACATTTCCTGTCACATATAGGAGCAATCAAAACAACATTACCTGAAAGTAGAACTATTGGGCCAATGTTAAGAAACAGGGAGGTTGAAGGGGAAATGGAAGTCTAGAAGAGAGGGTAAACATAATTAAAACTTGACAAACACTTTCATGGAAGTATCATAGCAAAATCCATTGGTTTTCATTTGTAATTATTTATTTTAAAGAATCTAACACATCCGAATAAAACAATGAAAGGAGTAAACTACACTATTATTTCAATAAGTGCTTAAATATATAATAAAATTCAAGATCTTTCATGATAAGTATACTAGCTGCATGTGGAATAGGACAATATCTCAACATGATAAAGCTTAGCTATGAAAAACCAGTAGTTAGCAACAGATTCATTGGTCAAAGACAGAATGTTCTTTCTCTAAGATAAAGAAAAATACAAGTGGTCCCCCATTCTACCATTTCTTTTTAACATAGTAGTGGAAGTCTTAAGGAGAGCAATTAGGCAATGAGAGGGTGGCATTAAATTTATAAAGACTAATTATCTTCATTTGAAAATTATATGTTTTATATAGAAAGAACTGAAGTGTCCTTTCAGATCTATTCAAACTAGGAAGTAATGTAAGGCACAGAATTTATCTACCCCACTCCCACCATGGGCTCTAGATATCTAACACACTCAGCTGGTCCAGGCAAGGAATTATTGCCCTCAGCTCCACTACATCAGTATCCCCCCAAAACAGCCCACCCCCACCCCAACTCACTGCCTTAAGTCTTTCTCTGGCTGCCTACACAAACCCAGTAAGAGACCTGCTCCCCTAAACTAATCTCTTTGGGACTACCCCAAGTTACCCAGCTCACCACCTTGCCTTAGGACTCTCTTTAGTTACCTACAATAACCTGGTAAAAGATCATCTTCCTTCAGAATTCATACAAAGGATCCAGCCTATCACTCCATCTCAGAACTATGGTCTACTTGGATAACAAGTCTTATCAAAAGATAGAACCAATAATCTAACTCCAAATGCCAAAGCCTTATTACCAAAGGACAAGCAATATGAAAAACCAATACAAAGCATCTCTCCCAAAGTTCACCAGTACCACAAAATTGGGTCAAGCTAAGATAAAATTCAAGACAGAATATTCAAAACAGCATGTATAAACACATTCAAAGTGTTCATGGAATTCAATGATGATGCAAATAAACATCTCAGTAAAACTAAAGATGACAGAAATAAACTCCTGCTTAATGGGGGAGGTCCTTCTGTATATATGTTTGTCTTATTGGTTGATAAATAAAGCACTGTTGGCCAATAGGGAAGCAAGTTAGGCGGGAATAGGAGAGAAGAAGGATTCTAGGAAATGTAAGAAAGGGAGACAGTTGCCATGTGATACCAGAAAGAGAGGACGTATAAGGCCAGCATCCTCAGTAAGATAAGTCCTTATAAAATAAGTCCTTATAAAATATATAGATTAGTAGTTATGGTTGATAATTAAGACTAAGCTAGTAGATAAGAAATTCTAGTCATTGGCAAGCAGCACTGTAATATAAGACTCTGTGTGTTATTTGGGCGCCCTAAAATGGTGGCAGAACCTAGGCAGCTGGCAGAAAGAGTTATTGTTACACCTGCTTGAAGTCCAAGGAAACACAAATGCCTGAATCAAACAATGAAGACAATTCCTCATACAAAAATTTAACCCAATAAAGATAGAAATACTGAAGTAAATTCAAATAGAAATAAAGCTTCATATTAAAAATTAACTAAGTCTAATTTTAAAAATCTCATTTAAAAGCCTAACCAACAGAATGTATCATGTAGAAGGAAGAATATCAAAGCAAAAAGACAACATGGAGGAATTGGGTCATTCCATCAAAATGCATAAATAGAATATACAGGAACTCTGGAGCACCAGGAAAAATCAAATCTATACATTGTTAGCATAGAAGAAGAAGAAGAAGAAGAAGAAGAAGAAGAAGAAGAAGAAGAAGAAGAAGAAGAAGAAGAAGAAGAAGAAGAAGAAGAAGAAGGTCTAGATTGAGGGTATAGAATATATCTTCAATAAAACCATAGATGAAAATTTCTAAACTCTAGGGAAATAGATGCCCATTTACATATAAGTAGCATACAGAACCAATTTGACAGGAACAGAAATAAATTCCCCACACCATAATATAGTTAAAACACTAATTATTCAGAGTGAAGAAATGGTATTGGAAGATGAAAAAGAGTAATTCTAGTCACATCTAAAGACAGGGAAATTATAATATCAGCTAAATTTTTTAAATAAAAAGTTGAAGGGCTTGGAGTGACATGCTGCAAGTTCTGAAAGAATGCATGTAACAAACCAGACTACTTTACCTGGCAAAGCTTTGTATTACAGTTGAAAGAGAAAAAAAAATAGTTTCCATGATGAAAGCATAGTAAGGTGAGTATTATAATTTAAATTTTAAACACACACACACACACACACACACACACACACACACACACACACACACGTACAAAATGATCAATAAATACAGAGATTCAAATATCTCTATGGTAGAGGGTGAGTTCTCTGGTTATATACTCAGGAGTGAGATAGCTGGGTTATATGGTAGTTATATTTTATATTTTTTGAGAAATCTTCAAGCTCATGTCTACAAAGGCTATATAAATTTAAAGACCCACCAACAAGAAATAAGGGTTCATTTCTTTCCACATTGTCTCCAGCATTCATTGTCAGATTTCTTGATGACAGCCATCTGACTTTGATGAGGTAATAGTTCACAGTAGTTTTAAATTGCATTTCCATGATGCTTAGATATATTGAATGGTTCTTAAAATAGTTATTGGCCATTTGTGTTTCATTTTTTTAAAAACTGTCTATTCAGTTCATTTCCCCACTTATTGATTGGCAGTTTTATTCCCTTAGTATTTAACTTCGGCAATTCTTTGTAAATTCTGGTTGTTTCCCCTTTCTATGAATTGCAGTTGGTAGTTCTCTTCATTTTATAGGGGATTAACTCTGCTGATTGTTTCCTTTGCCATATAGAGCTTTTATTTTTATGTAGTACTGTTTGTTGATATCTGGGGTTAGTTTCTGAGTGGTTGGTGTTCTATTTGAAAATATCTTTGCCTATCCCAATATCTTGAAGGGTATCCTCTGTGGTTTCTTCTAAAAGTTGCAATGTTTCAAATTGATGTCTTCCATCCATTTGGAACTGACCTTTATGCAAGGTGAAAGGTATAAATCTAATTTAATTATTGTGAGGGAAGAAACCTGGTTTCCCAATGCCATTTGTTGACTAGGGATGAGAAGTCCTCTTTTGAGTTTTTGGTCAGGATTGTCCAAGAGACTGTAAAACATTATAGGTTGTTGATATTGTCCTGGTTACCCTGGACCCCCAGATGTGGAAGGTAAGTTCCTATTACTGACGATACCATACACTTCAGATGCAGATTCTAGAGGTCCCTGAGCTGGAACTGATCTGCAAGGCTCCTCCATGAAGACTAGATTTCATGGTACCAGAAGTTACCTTGTAAGCTTCTAAAGGTTGGAAGTCCTACTCAGCTACAACACCTATAAGCAACAACATTGGCCAGCATGGTATTATAACCTTAAAGGTGCAGTAGTACACACACACACACACACACACACACACACACACACACACACACACACCTTGGTGGTAACCAGCTCTCTAATTGGACTTAAAACCCACTTTTTATTTAAATTCTTTAATTACCACTCATATTTACATACCCATCTCCCCATCCCCTCTCCCTCGCATCCTCCCATGTTTCCCCCCAGCCCGCCCCTCAGCCCATCCCTCAACTTCTCCCCAGGGACAGTGAGGCCCTCCACCAGGTACCTTCAAAGTATGTCATATCATTTGGGGAAGGTCCCAGGCCATCCTTGCTGTATCTGGGTTGCTACAGTATCCCTCCATAGGGAATGGGCTCCCAAAGTCCATTTGTGCTCTAGGGTTGAAGAGTGGCTCCACTGTTAGAGGTTCCATAGACTGCCCTGGCCTCCTAGCTGGCACCCACATTCAGAGGGCTTGGTTTGGTCGAATGCTGTTTCCCCAGCTTTATTACTAGGGTCTCCATGCTCTCACTAGGTCGGGTCCATTGTTTCTGCGGGTCTCTCCAGCCCAGTCTTGGCTCCTTTGCTCATCCCTCCTCCCTCTCCACAACTGAATTCCCGTAGTATGGTTCAATGCTTAGCTGTGGTGCCTGTTTCTGCTTTGAACAGCTACTAGATGAAGGCTCTAGGAATGGTAACCAAGGTAGACACCAATCTCATTATAAGGGAAGGGCATCAATGGCATTTTCTCCACCACTGCTTGGATTCTTAGTTGGGGTCATTCCTGTGGATCCCCTAATATTTCCCCTGTGCCAGACCTGTCTCCATACCTGTACTTAAGATCCACTGAACAAGAGTGAAATTATGTCTGGTATTGGAAACCTAGCCAACTACCTAAGGCCAGTGAAGTCAGAGATATTGGAGGAGAATCTACACCCACCACTTTACAAAAACAGCATAATCCCTAAATATATTCTTAATATTTGTACTTATACCCAGAGATAAGTGAAGTTTTCACCCCTTGTCAAGAAAATTTCTGTTTACAATAGATGGAGACCATTACAGAAAAACACAACCAACCAAAATTCATAGTTGTGGCAGTCAGCCCCAGTGGATAAACCTACAATGCAACTCTCACACTTAAGACTCAGGGAGCATTGAAGAAGAAGGGGCAGAATAATTATAAGATCCAGAGGATTGGAAAGTTTGCTGTGAGATTCTGTCCACTAGTAACATCAGAAGCTTAACCCACAGTTTCACCAACATGACTGCCTAAACATGAGCTGAACAAGTACAACAATAGAAAAGGTAAAGTGATAGGGAAAGCCCAACAAGCCCTCATCCCTGCATAAAGAACTGCAGTCAACTAAGGAATGCTGAAAGAGGGAAATAATTTTCTCCAAAGGAGGGCGTACTAATTGCTTATCCTAAACCAAATGGTCAGCATTGAAAGCATACATACAAGTAACATTACACAGACTAAGTAGGTTGTAGTTATATATTTAGACATGTGTGTGTGTGTGTGTGTGTGTGTGTGTGTGTGTGTGTGTGTGTGTGTGTGTACATATGTATGAAACAACAATTAATGAAAAAAGAGGCTGTGGATTTGAAAGAGACAGAGGAGAGGTATATGTGAGGGTATGGATAGAGGAAAGAGAATGAGAAAATGATTTAACTGTATTATTAACTCAATATATAAAGGAATATTTTTAAATGACTTGTGTCTTAATATGCAGTTGACTTCTGAAAAAGTCTCATAGGTTGATGAGAATAATGTGCATTCTGGGAAGAATGTGTTGGGTAGGATGTTCTGTAGATATCTGGAGGCCTGTTTTATTTATATCATTACTTCCAGGGTTTCTCTGTTTACTTTCTGAGTTAACTGTTGTATTATTTATTTTTCTTTTGCTGTGCTAAAACATTATGACCAAGGCAACTTGTAGAAGGAAGGGTTTGGATAGGCTTGAAGTTCAAGAAGACCAATAGTCCATTACCACCACTGAGAGGAAGCACGGCAAATAGGAAGTGTGACAATTCAAACAGAATGCTGAGAGCTCATATCTTAAACACCAAGCAGGGAGCAGAAAGAAAGAGGTCAAATTGGGAATTGCTCAAGGTTTTGAAACCTAAAGCCCAGCCTCAGTGACATTCTTGCTCTAGCACAGCCCCACCTCCTAGCCTTCCCAAACAGTGCTACCAACTGAGAACCAAGTATTCAAATGCCTGAGAATATGTGGGAACATCTCATTTAACCACCACAACTTTCTTTTGGCAATAGTGGGGTATTAAAGTCACTATCACTGTGTTCATGTTAACCCATGGTTTTAGAAACCTTTGTATTGGGTACACTTGTGTTTGATGTGCATTTGCTTTAAGATTCTTATATCCTGTTGGTGAATTTTTCCTTTAATGAATATGAAATGTCTCTGCTTATCTCTTCTGACTAATTTTGGTTTGAAATCTATTTTGTCAGACATTAGAGTAGCTGTACATGCTTGTTTCTTACTTGAATTCACATGGAATACCATTTTTGCAGGAATAAAATTTCCCATCTTTTCGCACTAATGAGGTGTCAATTTATATGGTGAGATGTTTTTCCGGAGCAGGAAGCAAATGAATCCTGTTTTCTAATACAATCTTCTAGGCTGTGTCTTTTCATTAAAATGAGGCAATTACTTTTCAGAGTTACTATTGAAAGATGTATATTAATTGCTTTCATTTTTATTTTGTGCTGCTTCTTTAGATGTTGTTTGATTATTTGTTCCAGCATTGTTAATTTTTCCCTGTTATCTCTTTGGTTTGTTTATCCCTCTCTTCAGTTTCAAATTTTCCATCTAGTGTAGAACTCCCACATAGAGCAGGCTTTGTAGTCATAATATTTTTACTATTTTATTTTTATAATTGTAATTAGACCAATTTTAAATTAGAAGCAAGATTCTTTTACATGTCAATCCCAGTTCTCTCTTCCTCCCCTCCTCCACTGCCCCCACCTACCCCCTATCCTAACCCCTTTCTGCTCCCCAGAGAGGGTGAGGCCTTCCATGGGGGATCTACAAAGTCTGTCATATCATTTGGAGCAGGGTCTAGACCCTCCTCATGTGTCTAGGATGAAAGAGTATCCCTCCATGTGGAGAGGGCTCCCAAAGTCCATTTTTATAGTAGGGATAAATACTGATCCACTACCAGAGGCCCCATATGTTGCCCAGACCTCCAAACTGACACCCACGTTCAGGGGGTTTGGATCAGTCCTATGCTGGTTTCCCAGCTATCAGTCCGGGATCCATGAGCAACTCCTTGTTCAGGTCAGCTGTTATAAATGTATTTTATCATAGAAATGTTTTATTTGTCCTTCTCTTTTGATAGATAGTTTTGCTGAGTATAGTAGTCTAGTTGTGGTCTTTCTAGGACCTTTGAGCATGAGATAATTCTGTCACATAACCTGGCATCATTCTAATAGGATTGCATTTATAAGTGACCTGTCCTTTTCCCCCATGCAGCTTTCAATACCCTTCCTTTGCTCTGGTTTTTAATGTTTCAACTACAGTATGTAGTGGAAAATTTCTTCTCTGGTCTTGTTTATTTGGTGTTCTTTAGGCCTCTTCTATCTTGATGGGCATCTCTTTCTCTGTTTGGGAAATTCTATGATTTTCTTGAAGATATTTTCTATGCCTTTGCCTTGGTTTTCTTCTCCTTTTATGCTCATTAATTTCAAAGTTATGTCTGTTTATGGTGTCCTAAAACTTTCCCACATTCTGTTCAACTGAATGATCCAATTCCTCCATTTTATCATCTACTCTTGACTTTATGCTTTTTTGTAACTCCATCCATTTTGTTGATGAGGCCTTCCCCTGTGGATTTTAATTGGTTTACTGAATTTACCATCTCAAGAATCATTTCAGTTTGTGTTTTAATGTCTTAGAATGACTTCATTTCATTCATACCTTTGTCTTTGATTTCTTTTAAACTGTGTGAAGTTGCTATGAAATTCATATTTTGAAGGTAACACATTAGTTTGACTTTTATGTTCCTTTTATTTCTGGGTTGGAATTGTTGCTTCTAGAGTTATTTGAGCTTGTCTTTTTAGTTTTTACTCCAGGTTGTCTTTCTTTTTTTCTGCAGATATACTTACAATGTTCAGGAGAGGGATAATTCATACCATGTTTGAATTCTATATTTCCTCTGCTTATCTGACATTGGAGGGTATCTTTTTTCTTTGCTATATAACATTACCTTAAACAGTTTGGCCAAGAAGGCTGAAACATGTTTCCCCTACTAGTGTGGACTGGTCCTGGGTCTCAGGGATAGATGGTGCAACTGGAGAGTTCTAGTCAGTCAGTTGACAAGACTCTAGGTTTCCAGGTCATTAGTGATAGCTGGAGGTTTCCTCACCAGGGTCAGTCTGGGATTTGACTAGCTACACAGAAAGAGAGCAATGAGCCATGGTCAGGTAGGTATCCATGCAAAGTATCTTCAAAACTTGAATGACCTGAATGGAGGGAGACCACTGGTAGCTGCTTTGGTCTACACCATATTTGTGGCTGGAGGTCCTAGTAGCAAGTGCTACTGGGATATGGTAAGTCCTCTTACCTATGTTTTTGCTTTGGGAGTTGCACATGAGAAAATATTAGATTTTCTGAAGTCATAATTTCTGGAGAAAATACTTTGTACTGTTGCTGACATGTCATTTTCCTCTGGTGTTCAGGGTTTCAAGTTCTGAAAGCAGATTTCCAATTGATTGCTGGTCTCCCTGTGTTCTCTATTGTGTACTTATCCAAGGTCCTGCTTTACAGAATAATTTGAGAAGTACTGCTTCAAGTTCTTTAAATGTCTTATAGAATTCTGCAGTGAATCCATCAATAACTAACTGAGCCTATTTTAGTCTCCAGATTAATTTATTACTGTTTTACTTGCATTGATTATTAAAGGTCTATTCAAATCACTGATCTCATCTTTAATACTGATAGGTCATGTGCATCTGGAAGCTCATTCATGCCTTTTAGGTTTTCCAATTTAGTAAAACATATGTGCTTATAGCTTGTCCTTATAAATTTTTGGATTTCACTGGAATTTTTTGTAATATCTCCATTTTCATCTTGTTCATTTGGGTCCTCTCACTTTTCTTTTAATTAATTAATCTAAGGGAGTGTAAATCTTTTCAAACAACCAACTTATTTTTTAACATGGGAAGGAAGTTTATTGGGGAAAGGGAGGAGAATGATGGGAGAGAGAAGAGAGAAAGAGAAAAGACAAAGACAAAGAGACAGAGACCTGCCTCCTCAGAAAAAATGGCAGAAAGTGAGCCCAAAGAATCAACTCTTAATTTCACCAATTCTTTTTATTGCTTTTCACTTTTATTTTAGTGATTTCTGCCATGATTTTAATATTTTTCATCTACTAATTTTGGAGTTGGGTTGTTCTTGTTTTTCTAAGACTATTGTGAATCATTAAGTTGATCAGCTGACATTATTCATTCTGTAATGTAGGCACTTAGAGCTGTAAACTTCATTTTCTGCACTGCCTTCATTGAATTCAATATGTTTTGGTATGTAATATCATTTTGATTAAATTCTAAGAACTTTAATTTTTTTCTTTTCTTATTTTCATGACCAACTTACATTTGATGGTGTGTTGTTTAATCTTCATGAGTTTATAAACTTTCTATAGTTTTTCTTGCTATTTATTTCTAGCTTTACTCCATTTTGGTTAGATGAAATACAAGAACTTAATTCACTTTTACTCTATGTGTTAACTCGTGCTTTATTTATATCTTAGTGTGTGATCTATTTAGAAGCCCCTGGACTTATAAGACATATACATTCTCTAGTGTTTGGGTGGAATGTTCTGGAAACGTTTGTTAAATTCACCTAATCTATGATGTCATTTAACTCCAAGCTGTCTATATTTTAGTCTGTTTTATTCGAGAGAGTGGTCTAGAAGTCACCCACTACTGCTGTGTTTGGGTCAATATATATATATATATATATATATATATATATATATATATACATGGGGAATCTGAGGTTTGGTGCATGTATGTTTAGAATTGTAATGATCTCCTGATGGAGTATTTCTTTTATAAATGTGAAGTAGCTTTCTTTATCTCATCAACTATTTGGATAGACATTACCATAGCAACAACCTCTTGTTTCATGGTTCCTTTTCCTTGGAAAACATTTGCCAATATTCTTACCTTAAGGTGAGGTCTTATTTAGATGTTAGGTGAATTTCTCAGAGATAACAAAAAGTGATCCTATTTTCTATTCTAATGCAGTAGTCTACACATTTTATAAGGAATTTCAGAACATTAATATTCAGAATTATTATTAAAAGGTATAGTCTTCTTATAATTTGTTAACTTTATGATGTTTACTGTTTTATTCTTCATTTACCTAGCAACTCTCCTAGGAAGATTAGTTTTCTTTTCCTTCAGGTGCTTTTATTGTGTTTGTCCTCTTCAGTTTATAGAATTCCTTCCAGTTTCATCTACATAGTTGGCTTAATGGCCATAAATCCTTTAGCCTGCTTATAATTTGGAATTTTTCCTCCCTCAATCCTGACAGATTGTTTTGCTGAATATATTAGTCTGTGTCCACAGCTATGGTCTTTCACAACTTGAAATACATAATTTGAAGTACTTATTTCAAAGTTTACACTGAGCAGTTGTCTGTTTTGATGATGTGCCTGCCCTCATATACAACTTGATGTTTCTCTTTAGCAGTTTTGCACATTTTTGTTTTGTACATTTAGTGTTTTGACTATGATATGATATGATATAATATGATGAGATTCTTGACTGGCCTCTGCCTATTTGGTGGACTATAAGACTTCCATAAATGGGTGTGCATCTCTTTCTCTATTTTTGAGAAATTTTCTGTTATGATTGTATTGAAAATATTTTCTATACCTTTGTTATGGAGTTCTTATTTGCCCATAAATATGTATTTTGTCTTTTATAGTATTTACATATTTAAAATTATTGATTTTATATAATTTTATATAATATTAATAATTTAAAATTAATATCCTTCACTAAAGGTTTCAATTTTTGCCTTGTCATCAACTCCTAATGTTCTGCCCTCTCTGTGTTCCATTCTATTGGTGAAGATTTCCATGATGAGTTTTATATGACTTATTGAAGTTTTTTAGCTCTAGCATTCAAACTAGTTTTTATTTAGTATTACTGATTTTGTTTTCAGATCCTGTAGCAACTTCCTTATTTTACTCAGATATTTATGTAATCTCCATTCATTCCTCAGAATATATTGATGATGATTCTTTTGAATTACTTGTCTTGAATTTCACCTAGATCTCTTTCATTGGAAGACATTATTCTTGGATTGGTATTTTGGGAAAAGACAAGGTGCCTTAGCTATTCTTCTTACATGTATTTTGTCTTAAGGAGTGTTGTTCATCAAGAATTCCATCATTTGAGTTTTTTTGAAGTTGACTTTCTTTCTGTGGTAAAGCTTGTAATGTTCTAAAGAGAATAGGTTTTGCTATGTTTGAGGTGTCATTTTCTTCTGGTGTACAAGGTCTCAAGCTCTGGAAGTAGATTTTCAAATGGTTGCTGTGTCCCTTGTATTCTCTCCTATGTGCCTATCTAGATCCAATAGGGCTTTCTCATAGCTGTGAGTTCCTCTGTGATAGACGACTACCTTCTGTTATTCTCAATTCCTGAGGAACATTCTGGGACTGATTGAGACTGTCTCCAGTTCTTGTTCCAGCTCTGTATTTAAAATGTGCTCTAGTTCTGTCTCTGGTTCCTACATTAGATTTAATTTTGCCTATTGTTCTAGATCAGGCTTTGTTTTATTTTCTTCACCTTCATGTCTAGAAATGGCTATACAAGCTAGATTTTGCCTTTTGAAATAGGATTTTGGCATTCCTACATTAAGTAAGTATTTGGGTCCATATTTCATGTTCCTTTGGTTTAGCTTGCCTGGTTTGTCTGTGTACTACATGAAGTTCAGCTATGAGGAGAGTAATTACTGACTTTTGGGTAGAGGAAATAAAAGGATCCTGGCTTGGCTAGGTGATTTACATAAGGATGTCATTCTAGTTGTGGGAGGATGAGGGTGGGTCATAGACTGAGGTATCAGATCTAGCCTCACCCAAGGCTGGGGCTTTTTCAAGTTTGCCAAAAGGTAGTTCTTTATGCTAAAAATAATGAACACTAATTTGTGATATTAAAACATAAAAATGGAATAGAGAGATGATTTAGTGTTTAAGTGCATATACTGACTGCTCTTACAGAGAATCTACATTAGATTACCAGGACCTACATCAGCTCACAGCTCCCTGAAACTTCTACTCCCAAGAGATTGATCACCTCTGACTTCCAAGGGCACCTGCACTCATATGCACGTAACACACACACACACACACACACACACACACACACGTAAGATAAAACTTTGTAAGTAAATATGTAATTTCAAATATTTTAAATCTGGAGTATATTGTGTAAATGCACACATTGTAATGTAAATAAACAGCATATTTTAGTATAAACAAAAGATGTAAAACTACTTAAAAACTGTAGCTACAACCCTAAGAAAACCAACTCTCCCTTAGATATACAAATTTAAGCTGTTATCTGCTTTAAATGGTGTTTCTAAAATGTTCTACTTAGGCTCTCTGGAAAGTATATAGGAAAAGCCAGAACAAAACAAGACAATAATAGATACATAAAAGGTTAAGAGAGATGAAACGAGACTATTAACATAAAAATAACAAATTGCAAAGAAAGACATAAAAATAGGAAAAAAGAATATAAGAAAATGACTAGAGAGTGAGAAAGCAGTACTGTCTCTGTGCAGGTGCAGGCCACACCAGTCAAAAGAACAGAGAGCCCCTCTGCATCAAAGACCAGGCTGGCCCCCAGAAGGACAGAGACTCCCTAATAGATCAAAGGTCATGCTGGCCTCCAGAAATCTAGGCCACAAAGACCAGAAGACAAAAGATGAAACAGAAGCCAAAGAATAAAACACCCATCAAACAAAGACAAACTCAGAAATAAGGACCTAGACCTATAATCATCCCAAACTCCAATGCCTAGTTGCCAATGTAAGAATACAATCCACAACAACTAGGACAATATAGCACCACCAGAGCCTACCTATCCTAAGATAGCAAGACGTGAATATTTCCATACAGCTGAAGCACAAGAAAACAACCATAAAATAACTTTATGAAGATGTTAGAGGGCCATAAAGAGAATGAAAACCTGACTAGAGGCGACAGCAGGATATCTGAGAAGAGTTTTTGTGAGGGTCCAATAATGATGTTGTACCAGAAGCTAGAGCTTTGAACCTGACCAACAACACATTACATTACACAATGAACATTTTCAAGTAAAGCTGTTTAGACAAAAGGGTTTACTTCGTGATATACTACAGCCATCAATGTCACTAAGACAAATGAAGAGGTTATGGAGAAGAGGGAAAGATTGAGGAGGGAAGTGGTTTATGTTGTTGTTGTTTGCTTTTTGTTTGTTTGTTTTGTTTGTTTAATCAATATTCTTATTTTTATTTTGCTTTCATTATTGATTTTAACTTTTCCTTTTTTGGGGGGAGCACTACAATGGTGAAGGTAGCTACCCAGGGACTAGGAGTGGGATTGGGGTGAATGATGCGAAATTCCCAAACAATCAATAAAAATTATGTTTAAAACAGAAATCAAGGAAAAGACAGAAAATTAGATAAACCCATTAAAGAATGCCAAGAAAGTCAACAACAAACAAACAGATGAAGAAAACTAGCCAAGACGTGAAAATTGAAACAGAGACAATAAAGAAAACAGAAAGAGAGGGAGTCCTGGAAATGGAAAACCCGGGTAAATGAACAGGAACAACAGATGCAAGCATAACCAACAGAATACAGGAGATGAAAGGAGAATCCCAGGCATTGAAGACAAAATAGAGGAAATAGACTCATTGGTCAAAGAAAATGTTCAATCTAAATAAAAAACAAAAACAAAAGTCCAACGACAAAACATCCAGGAAATTTGGGACATTATGAAAAGACCAAACCTAAGAACATTAAGAATATAAGCAGGAGAAGAAACCCAGTTCAAAAACCCAGAAAATATATTTAACAAAATCATAAAAGAAAACTTTTCCAACATGCCGATAAAGGTACAAGAAGCATATAGAACACCAAATAAACTGAACTGAAAAAAAAATGTCCCCTCAAAACACTAAGCATACAGAACAAAGAAAGATTGCTATTTCTGTGGTAAAATACCCTTCCAAAGGAAACTTAAGAAAGAAAGTCTTTATTTGGTTCACAATTCCAGGATACAGTCTATCACAGCAAGGAAGGCACAGAAGCAGAAGCTTGAAAGAAATGATCACATCACAGCTATAATCAGGAACTAAAAATTGAGTGAATTATTCCACACATGCTAATGACCAGCTTGCTTTTTATTCTGTTTTATCCAGTCCAGAATCCCTTGCTCAGGGAATGGTACCACTCACAATTAAGACAAGTGTTCCCACATCAGTTACCTCAATCAAGAAAATTCCTCATAGACATTCATGGAGGGTAATCTTAATCTAAACAATTCCTCATAGGTGTGTCATTAGCCCTTTTCTATGTATCAACTTGACAATTGATACTGATCATTATACTTTTCCTGTCACAATGCTTCTGCCAAATCTGTTATCTAAGGACTTATAGAATGCCTTCTCTAATGCCATACACAACACTGTTTCTGACCAAAGAACTCACCTCACAGCCAAGAAGTGCAACAGTGGCCTCAAATATATGGAGTGCAGTGTTATTAACATGTTCCTAACCATCCTGAAGCAGCTGGCTTAATAAAATTGTGGAATGGCTCTGTAACAACACAGTTATCATGCCAACTAATTAGCACTGTCTTGTATGCTTGGCATATAATAAGCTCTTCTGAAACATTTTTAAAAGATTGACTCCTATGATAATTGTGGTTGTAAATGACTGACTCATGACTATTGAGAAAAGTATCTGCCATCATTTTCTTCTTCCCTACTAAGAGAAGTCTAAATTTTGTGTAACAATTTCCCAGTATATAAATAAAATACACACCCCCCTCAGTTTTCTAGACAATTAAAAGAGGACATGACATATGGTTTAGATCAATGAAGTAGAAGCTGAAATATCCAGAAGGGACTTTTAGGAAAGCTCTTTGAGTCAGAGACTCACCTCTTATATGTGTTTTGCTCTATTACCTTTCTCTTCTTATCCAGTAACTGGATTAAAAGTGGTGGGGCATCTTACTATCTTTAGAATGCATGGCCAGCTACTGTTAAACAAGACCACACTTTTGTTACAAAGGGAAGATGTTATCTTCAATCACAAGGACAATTTTGGATTTCATTTACCTTCAAATGGGTACCAACGGACAATCGCACTTGGCACAGTCACACATGGTAGTTGCTGTGGAGTGGTTAGTCAAAGTGTAGGCATCCTAGGGAGTCAAGGAATCTAATTTGGGACGTTTTGTTTTGTGAAAAATAAAATAAAAAGGGTTGTAATGAAACTATTCTTTTGTGTTTTTTGTCAATCATAATGAATATAATGTTTCATTAGTATAACTACAGTCAGAATTAGTTGTGGGCATCACTGTCATGACAAGCAGTTCATTACCCCTTTCCTTCACACTTAGAAAGGTTTTGCAGAGAAATATAAAGTGCCTAGTTAAAAACTAAAAAAGAGCATTTGTCAGGCATAAATGCAGAAAAATAAAATAAGATCCTCTTTTTCTCGGGAATTTATATCTCTTAAGGATGAGTAGCAAGAAAATATAAGTGTTGCTAGAATGAGTTATCATAATGGACCAACAGACATTTGAGTCTAGGCATGTAAAGTGAGAGTTTGCATAGGGCAGAAACTCTGTGTTCTTTTAATTTACCAGTCATTTCCTGACACTGGGCTGGGCATATGCAAAGCAGAGAAAACACACTGGTTGCAGCTTGCCTGAACTCAGAACCCCACACCTTCCCCCTACTCTCCAAACATCTGCCTTCTAGACACAAGCTAAAGGACATGGGTCACAGAATCTTTACAGCCTATTATGTTTTCAAGAACTGCCCCCTAAAAGGCTGTCTGCATGGACATGGGCGAAGATGAGATCTGGGATTAATCCAAAAGTGAGTATTACAAATAACACTAAAATCAAAGGCAGGAGTAATCTCAGTCCATTCATCCAAAGGCGCTGGTCCAACTCAACAAATATGTAAGGCATATACTACCACTCACATCCCTCCCACCAACATTCCAATGAAATGGAGTCATGAATAGTGGTATTCAATGATAGTATTCTCTTTGAATGACTTCTGTTAAAGACACGTATTCCAACATGGAACACCAGATAATTAATTTGTCAATGCATGAAGTCCCTGTGTATCACTCTGAGGCTTGGTAGAAACAGAGAAGCTAAGAATTTGGGTATGGAACATTGAGGAGAAAGAGGGAATAAGAAAAAAAGAAAAAGAAGGATAATTTAATGGGATCCTGGAAACAGAGATGAAAAGTATGGCATCGCTTCATAGGGAAGAAAATAAGTAAGATTTAACAACCTACTGGATATTGGGGAAATAATTAAAGGGGAAAGAAGTCAGAAATGCTGCATGGAACAATTATTGACAATCAACTCCTCATATGATCACCATTTAATTAGCTAAATTTGGGGTAACTTATTTGCATACATATAGCTTTCTAAAGGTAAAAACAGGATAAAGAGACCCAGAGTTGTAAATCAGGGATCCAGATTCCTTCTCCAACTTTATCACAGTCTCTCTGGCTGCTCTAGAGATAGGCTTTTGTCACCTTTAAGAGCTCTCCTATAAACATAACCTCCTTTAAGAGAAAAAATTAAAATGGGAAGATTAAAAATGAAATTGGAAGGTGACTCCTGCAGATACTAAGTGAAGCAGAGAAAATCAACAAAGAAGCTCAGGGGAAGGTGAGCTTCAAGATGATGGCAAAGGTACTATTTCAGACACAAAGGTTTCATTCCACAATAACAGTCTGTAGGCAAGGTCCTTGGGAAAATGTAAGAAAAAAGGTCAAAGCAAGGGTCTGTGATGTCAGGACTATGAAGAGGGGAAGATTGTAGGTTTGCAACTTCTGTACCTGTGTAGTTTCTCGGGGCTTAAGCGTCTAAAACCCTTGTCTCTAGTCTGCAGTCACTGGACTCTGACCCATGCCATATTTTTATTTTCTCAAGCCCCTATAAACTGAAGTCCTCGGCCTTTACAATAAGGGTCTTCTTTTAATATTTTCCCCTCTCGCCTTTCTTAAAGATCACTGATGTTGATTTCCCCTTCTGTTTGCATGTTCAGAGGCCCACTTTGCAAAAAGGCTTTACTCAATAGAGACATTCTGGCTAGAGAAAGATCTCTCTTCAAAATGACTTCAGTTCTCAAGTCAATCCTTCGAGACACCCCTCTTCATGACATTGTGGCTATTTGTAGCTCCCTAAGAGCAATCAAGTTAATTTGATATCCAAGAAACTCCTTAAAGACAGACCACGGTCCTGTATTATGTCCGACATTTCTCACAGATGAATAAGCGGTAGCTCTAAGACATGTTTTTTTTTTTTTT
Source organism: Cricetulus griseus (assembly GCF_003668045.3). NCBI lineage: Eukaryota > Metazoa > Chordata > Mammalia > Rodentia > Cricetidae > Cricetulus > Cricetulus griseus. The sequence goes on along the minus strand of NC_048604.1, from coordinate 71,952,843 downwards.
ATTTCTACTTCTTTCGGATGAGCACTCTATTCTCCTGGAGCAATTATTGCCCTCTTGCCTAAATTGGCTCATTTGTTGTATTGCTTTTGGTTCCAGAACCTGAAATTTATCATTGTTACAAAGCTGCCTTCGCTGTGTTACCCAAAAGGGTTGGACCCTAGTTTAACAAATTGTCATGGTCTTAGGCTCTATCAGCTCAAACTTTTGGAGATGAATATGTATATTAATCCCACTGCAATAATAACAACACATTTGTAAAAAGAGCAGTGAAGCTTATAAGGCACACATGCTCATGATTTATTTTAATCCTGGCCTGTAAAATACATGGATCAAAAGTTATTAGCCCCTTTTAAAAAAGAAAAACCTGTGTTCCAGAAAGGAGTTGTGTCTTGAGCAAGGCTCCATTGCACAACTATGTAATTCCTTGTCTAATGCTTTTTCTGCTCTCCCATGGGCCTCTGGTTCAGTGTAGCTTATGCCCACAGTAAGACCAGCCTTCTGGCAAGCCTCCATTTCCAGGGCCAAGGATCTGGCAGCCTTAGATCCCATCTGTTCTCCAGTAGAGGAAGCTTTCAGTGACTGGCAGTAAGCCCCACCCTCTAGTCCACTCCATTAAAAGCATTCTGTCTGAACTGCTGGAGGCACGCAAAGCACTAGGATATGTAAGTATGCAGCAGAAATCTGCTTTGCATTTGCAGTTTGTAGACTGCAAACCACAAAGCATTGGTTTGGGGCTCAAAAGGCCTGAGGATGTTCAAGTGAACGTACAGTCCAATAAAATGGCAGCATCTCTACAGCAAGATTCTTGGAAGAAGACAGAGAAGATATATATTAAATAGAAGCTACAGAGGGGAAAGAGGCAGGGAAGTGTTTCATTGAAACCCATTTTATACCACTTTCCAGATGAAGGGACACTGACGTTACAAAGATGAGAAGAACTTGTTGAGATTGTACTATTAATGCTGGCTAGTGGAGAAATTTGGTCTCTGCCTCCAAAGCTGGTACAGTCAGCACTGTATCACATCACCATGCTAAGAACTCTCAAAGAAAAAGTTCTTATCCTGGTTAACTGCCTTCCTTCATTTTACTCAAAGCTTATGTTGCTCAGTTTTCATGTTCCCAAAAGAGATTTTGTAGGGAGAAACAGAAAGAGTGGTAAAATTATTGGTTTGTCTGGATAAATACTGAGAGAAGATAAGGTCTCATGCCAGAACACTCAGTAGGAGAGCAGTTCCTGTTGTTTTGCAGCGTGGCTTCCTTTATATCACTTTTAAATCATTTAACAAATCATAACAGGTGATTGATCATGTGTCTGACTCAAATACACAAAAGATGAGCTATCCAGTGACTTGCCATTTTAAATGAAATAAAGAACAACTTAATCTTGGCAACTTTATCACCTGAGACATGAGCTAGAGATCTTCATTAGTGTTTGCAGCCAAGTGTCTGGAGAAGGCATTCTGTCTGGGTACTGACCTAAACAAGCTACACATTTGCTTCATTTATATTTTAAGAGTTATTTGATTTTTATTTTTTGATAATTTCATACATGAGTACTGTATGTACTCATTTCCCACACTTCCCTCTCCAACTCCTCCCATGACCCCACTCCTTCTAAACTTTACATCTCATATTGAATTATGTATAAATATGCATGTATGTATGTATGTATGTATGTATGTATGTATGTAATGTGTATATATGTATATATAAATACAATTTCCTGAGTCCATTTAGATCATGTGTCTAAGGATGGCCATTTGTGTTTGGATAACCTAAAAGGTCTCTCATCTCTGTAGAAACCTGATTTTCTCTCTCAACAGCCATTGATTGCTGATGGTTCTTCATCTTCAGGTAGGGTCAATTCATATTGATTTGTCAACTGGTATTGTCATTGTGCACATCTGATTTAGGCAACCATATATTTAAGATGTCATAACTAGTACAGATCCATGCCACATACTGAAAACACATGACTTTATAAATAGGATCCATTGGGGTCTCTATGGCCCTTCAGAAGAGATTTCATACATTCTTTTGAAAAATGTTTTATAACTTTTAAATTGTGTGTGTGTGTGTGTGTGTGTGTGTGTGTGTGTGTGTGTGTGTGTGTGTGTGTGTGTGTGTGTTCAAGTATCTGAGAAGGCTGGAAGAGGATCCAAGGAGCTGGAGTTACAGGCAGTTGTGAGCCACCATATAGTGGAATAATCTTTTTTTGTACACTGTGAATATGTGTCACTCCAACTGTTTAATATAAAACTGAATGGTGAATAGCTAGGCAGGATTTTTGAGGCAGAAAGAACATTGGGAAGAAGAAGGCAGTGTTGCCAGCCCGACTCCAAGGAAGCATGCCATGTAGAAGATGAGGCAACAAGCCATGAGCCACGTGGAAGCAAGTAAATGAATAGAAACGGCTTTGTTTAAGTTATAAGAGCTAGTTAGAAACAAGCCTAAGGTACTGGCCAACATTTCATGATTAATAAGAAGTCTCCCTGTGGTTATTTGGGAGCTGGCAGGAAGGATGGCAAAAGGTCTGACAACACCACCCTGCATGGGTACTGACAATGAACTTAGGTCCTCTGGAAGAGCATCAACAAGCACTCTCTACCACTGAGCCACCTCTCCAGCCCCAATCTAATACATTCTACAAGACAGGAATACAGTAAGGTTTTACATTGTTTTACAATGGACTTACACTGAACTTTGCAATATAATAAAGATATCTACCAGATCCTTGGGATTAATGTGGGTAAATATACCAGGATTTTGTCCCTTTCAGACTAGGTTTATATTTGATAGATTAAATATGGAGTAAGAAAAATTGGCAAAGAAGTCAGAACATAAAATTCAAATCATAACTAAGTCTCTGGATCTTGGTTTCCATATGATAATGTCAAGAAATGAATTAACTAGTACCCATGTTCCTTAGTATTTGTGAGAGACTCCTTTGGAGTCCTGATATATGTGTACTGAAAAGTTTTAGTTTAATTTATAAAGGATAACAAACATTACCTTCTTACTGCTTAACAATGAAAATACTAGGTTTTTGGCCCAAAATTGGTTCCAGATATGGGTTTCACCTTATAGACAGGTATTTAAATCTGATCATAAAGTGATGAGTTATTCTCATGATATTTGTACTTCTATTGCACCAGTGGGCATGTCATACCAAGCCAGTCATTATTACAGCTCTCAGGATTCATAACTGGCTACAATTTGATGACATTTTTCTCCTCTGCTAGCTCACGTAGCATCTTACAATACTATGCAAGCTGTCTTGAAAGAAGCTTCCAGGTATGTACCAGCTTGATTTTACCATGTTCACCATACCATTTCAACCAAGTACGTGATGTTTCCAGTAGATGGATCTTACCTTCAACTCCTGAAGGGTAACCAAAATCAATAGCAGTATCCTCTAATACATGGGGTATATGGGGCCTCACTGTCCAACAACTCCCTTTTATTGCTTAGCCTCTGATATCTAATATAGTCTCGTTATAGGGTATATTTTTACTATTGTAGGTTTCCATGATTTTTCCTTTTTTTCTTTTATTTTTGAGATTATAGGTAATTTCAATTATTCTTATTTTTTTAGTTTTTAAGTTTTTTTCGAGACAGGGTTTCTCTGTGGCTTGGAGGCTGTCCTGGAGCTAGCTCTTGTAGACCAGGCTGGTCTTGAACTCACAGAGATCCTCCTGCCTCTGCCTCCCGAGTGCTGGGATTAAAGGCGTGCGCCACCAATGCCCGGCATTTATTTATTTATTTATTTATTTATTTATTTATTTATTTATTTTAATTTTCAATTTTTCTGCATTCCATTTCCTCCCTCCAAACCCTTCCATATATCCCTCCTTGCTTTCTTTCAATGTCTTGATCTTTTAAAAAAAAAAACTGTTGTCACATGTCTTTTTGGAAAAGTCCTTAGTATTATTTATCCCTCCCCATGCTCCCTCTTCTACCCTATCCTAACCTCACAACCAAGTTTAACCCTTTCTGTTATATAATTCCATTTTGAACTTTCATACCAGTATATTCTATCTCCCCTCTCTTGAAAGTCCCTTCCCATGGACTTTTAGTAATTTTCTGATCTCTATGGGTATTCCAAATAAAAATCACATAGCTGAAGATTCAAAGCTAACATCCACCACCTATGAGAGAAATCATGCGGCATTTGTGTTTCTGGGTCTGGGTTACCTTACTTAGAATGACTGTTTCCAATTCCATCTATTCATCTGGAAATTTTATACATAATATGATGAGCAGGGACAGACAGGTCACAAGTCCAAGGAGAGAACCCGCTATCATCATGTTGCTAAATGAGCATAGTATTAAACTGACTTCTAAGGAATTATTGTTACATCCATAGATCAATGTATCTCTCAACTCTCATATAAGAAGATTATATTTATAGAATATGGTGATTCAACATCATGATTCATAACTGACCAAGGTGCAGAGAATAAGAGACTGAGGAATGCTCAGCAGTCTCTCTCTCTCATCAGTGTTGAGACCTCACCTCTCAACACTGATGAATGATTGTGGAAGAGGGGACAGGAAGACTAAAGACTATATTAGTGAGAGGTAGTAGACTACTACAAAGAAAGTTCGTCTGAACACATCAGGGAAGCTACACTTATGAACTCAGCACTCAACAGTAGTTATCACAGTGTATATAAAACCTGTACAAGCCTAATTCATACCATATCCCAGAATGTAGAGAGGAGTCTGGGCATATAATATCACCACCAGGGGTGGAGCTATTGGCTGCTAGGAGATGGAGAAACATTTTTCTCCAAGTGTTGATCCTGGTAAGTCAACCACTCTTCAGTGGAAGACCAAACATCCAAGAATATTTTGGCAGCACAAATTGTTATTGGAAGATTTAAAACAACTAGGACATGTAATTGTGTGGATAAGGAAATAGAGGTGGATCTGGAAAGAGTTGGGCGAGGTAATTGAGTATTATCAAAACACATTTGAGAATCTCAAAGAACTATAAGAACTAATAAGAGAGAGAGAGAGAGAGAGAGAGAGAGAGAGAGAGAGAGAGATCAAAGAAGAAGGAAAATATGGGAGTAGGGGCTGGGGTTGTAGCTTAGAGGCAGAGTGCATTTTCCCAGGAAGAAAGAAAGGACAGGAGAAGGGAGTGAGAGAAAGAAAGATTATACATAATAAATATTTTTATGAATATTTTAAAAAAATAACAAAAGAAACTTACTTCCTAAGATAATTGTTGTTAAACTTGGACTATATGCAGCTCTGAATGTTTTTTCTACCATATTTCTTTATGATAGGCTGTTACATTTGAGTTTCTGTTTCAAAAGAATAATAGATTAATATTTACTAAACATAGTATTTTGTAAGCAGTTTTATTCTTTTTATAGTATCTTGTGGTTATTGTGCCCAGGTAGGACATTTGCACTACTCTCTTTATATTGTGAGTTTGGCAGAATGGAGATCCCTCCATAGGGAATTGGCTCCCAAATCCATTTGTGTGTTAGGGATAAATACTGGTTCCACTGCTGAGGCCCCATAGACTGGCCAGGCCTCCTAAGTGACACCCAAATTCAGGGGGCCCGTTTCAGTCCTATGCTAGTTCCCCAGCTGTCAGTATGGATTTGGTGAGCTCCCACTTGCTCAGGTCAGCTGTTTCTGTGGGTTGTCCTAGCATGGTCTTGACTCCTATGCTCATCACTCCTCCTTCTCTACAACTGGATTCCAGGAGTTTGGCTCAGTACTTAGTTGTGGATCTCTGCTTCTGCTTCCACCAGCTACTGGATGAAGGCTCTAGGATGTCATTTAAGGTAGTCATCTAAGGTAGCCTCTCCACTATTGCTTAGATTCTTAGTTGAGGTCATTTTAATTTGTATTTCTCTAATTGTTAAGGACAATGAACACTTTTTGAGACACTTCCTAGCCATTTAAAATTTTTTCTTTTGAGAACTCTCTGTTCAGATACATAGGCCATTTTTAATTGAGTCATTTGTCTTCTTCCTTTGTTTTATTTTTACCTCTTTATACATTCTGGATACTAATACTCTGATACATTTATATATCTGACAAAAATTATCTCCCACTCTGTGGGCTTACTCTCCACTTGGTTGTTTCCTTAGCTAAACAGAAGCTTTGCAGTTTTATGAGTTCTCACTTGCCAATTGTTGGCCTTCATTCCTAAGAAAAAAATATTCATATTTGGAAAGTCTTTTGTACACCTATATGTGTAGGGTTTTGCCTATACTTTCTTCTAGAAGTTTCAGTATTTTACAGTGAGATCTTCAATCCATTTGGAGATAGTTTCTGTGCAGAGTGATAGTTTTATATCTAATATTATTTTTCTGCATGAGGACAGACAGGTTTCCCAGCACTATTTATTGGAGATGTAGTCTTGCCTCCAACATGTGTTTTTTTGCCTCTTCGCCAAACATCAGATGTCAGTAGCCATATGCATTCATCATTGCATCTTCTAGTTTGTTATGTTTGTTTATATGTCCATTTTGTGTTGGTATTATATTGGTTTTATCACTAAAGCCCTGTAATGCACTTTGAAATCTGTAATAATATTCCTTTTAGCATTGTTTTCCCCTCAGGGTTATTTTGGATATCTGGGATCTTTTGCAGCTCCAAATGAATTTTGGATGTCTTGTTTCCATTTCTATAAAGAATTTGGCAAAGCTGTTGCTTGGAATTGCATTGATTCAGTAAATTACCTTTGGTAAAATAGTCATTTTCATAATATTAGTTCTACTATCCCATGGACATAGGGGTACTTTTCATTTTCTAATATCTTCCTTCAGTGATTTTAAGTTTTCATTTTAGAGATGTGTCACCTCCTTGCTTAGATTTATCCTGTCCTGGATATTCTAGGTTCTATTATCTTTGGTGCTATTGTAAGTGGGAGTGTGTCTATGCTCTCTCTCTCTCTCTCTCTCTCTCTCTCTCTCTCTCTCTCTCTCTCTCTGTGTGTGTGTGTGTGTGTGTGTGTGTGTGTGTGTGTGTGTGTGTTCTTGTTCCTGGTGTCTAGATGTCAACTTGGTATTTTGGTGTCTACTAGCTTTGTAAGTTGATTTTTTATCTTGCAACTTTTCTGAAATTTTTGATCATTTCTAGTTATCTTGTGGAATTCTTGGGATCTCTTATACATAATATCATATTATCTGCAGACTTAAACTAAAACTAATCAGAAGACATAAAACAGGGCACTTTGTCCTAGTCAAGAAAACAGTTAACCTAGACATTGCAATCCTAAACCAAAGTCTGATACATCCAATTTTATGAAATGTGCATTACAGGAATTAAAAACACAGAATAAATACAATTCATTACTCCAGCTTCCTCAATATGTAGGTCAGTTGGACTAAAAGAAACAGAAAAATTACAGGATTAAATGGCATCACACATTAAATTGCCCTATAGACATCTACATAGCATTTTATTCCAACAAAAAAATTACATTCTTCTCAGCAGCCCAAGGAAGCTTCTCTAAAATAGACCACATATTGGGACACAAAGCAAACCATTAGAAATTCACAAAACTTAAATAACTCCATTCATCCTATCTTACCACAATGTAATAAACTTCAAAACAATGGTAAATTAATTTCTCGTCATTATGCAAACTCATGGAGATAAACGACACATTACTGAATGATGAATGGGTTGAGGGGAAAAATCAAGAAAGAAATTCACAAATTCTTGGAACTAAATGAAAGCTAAAATAAAGCACAAAACTTCTGGGACACATTAAAAGCAGTCCCCCAAAATGGTTTATAGTTCTAAGCTCTTACATTAAAAAATCTAGAAAAAGCACAAATAAATAAATTTGCAGAATTCAAATTTCTTTAGCTCAATTAATTTAACAAGAGGCCATAAATTTGAAAGAGAACAAAGAGGAGTATATGGAAGGGTTTGGATAGAGGAAATGGAAGGGAGAAATGATGCAATCATATTTAATCTAAAACATTAAATGAAAAAGGATACCAAATAATAATAATAATTCTAACAAAAGCAATATATAGACTCAAAGCAATACCCATCAAAATTCCAGTGGAATTTTTCACACAAATTGTAAAAATAAATCTTAAATTTCATATGTACACACAAAAGACCCAGGATTGTCAAAACAATCCTCAACAAGAACAACAAAAATACTGGTGTAGACATCACCATCCCAGAGTACAAGTTATACTTTAGAGCTATAGTAATGAAAACAGCATGATACTAACATAAAAATGGACTCATTCATGATTAGCACAGAACTGAATCCCTGCATATGACTCAATACTACTACAACAACCTTATTATTTACAAAACGATGAAAAATATATATTAGGGAAAACCCAGGATCTTAAACACATTACATTGGTCAAATAGAAAAACTACATAGAAACTGAAAGCATATTTTTATCTCTCACCTGCACAAATTTCAACTCCAGATGGATCAAGGATCTCAACATAAGACCTTACGCACTAAATGTGGGAGAAGAGAAAGTAGGGAATATGCTTGGACTCATTAGCACAGTAAAGAACTTTCTGAACAAGACCTCCCATAGTGCAAGCATTAATACCAACAATTAACAAATGGGAACTGATGAAACTAAAAATTTCTGCATAACAAAAGACATCAGCACTAGAGGGAAGAATCAGGAAAGAAGATTAATGCATCTATCATACCTCCTTGGAGAAGTGTCTGTTTGCCTTAGGTGATTATTAACACAGCAACCCACAACTAGCGAATGTTCAGAGAATGAGAGACAACAAAATGCTGTTCTGAAGGAACTTATATATTGTAACCCCCCCTCTTCTGAGGCGCACAGATTATTGCAGAAGAGGGTTATAAAGAGTGTAAATGAGACCTTGAGAGACAAGAAATGAATTGTTATAGCTTACAGAGACGTGTTTGTGCTCAAATTGACAAGTTATAGAGTATCTTAGTTAGCTATAAATGTCAGCTTGACACTTATCCACTACACCTCATCCACTACACCCTGGAGGACCACAAAAACACATTCCAAGAACAATTGTGTATATAAAAAACTGAGGTCACAAGACTCATGTCTTGTTTTCTTGGAGTTTTCTCACAAGCACTCCAAAATCCCTTCACACAATACCATTACTGGACCAGGTTCTGACACTCAGGATCAACTGAGACTGCATCAGTCATGTCCACAATGCCAACGAGGCAATATATCAACCTAGTGAAGATGAAACAGCCATAAACTATAAAAACATTGGGAGAAATCAAACTTTTCAACTTCAAATGTTACCACACACATACAGTAATGAAAATAGTGTATGGTGCTATCATAAAATAATGCCTACAAGCTACAATCATTTGGGCATCAAAGAACACCAACCACAGAGGGAAAAACTCACAGAATAACAAAAATATTTGCAAATTACAAATTAAAAACCAGGAAAATAGCATAATTTTAAAATGAGCTGATGCTTTAAACATGTATCACTTCAAAGAAGATGTACAACAACAAAGAAATGGCAACAAAGAAAATAAGCACATGAAAAGACATTCATTATTAGTCACTAGATAAATGCAAAGGAAACAAAAAAATAAAATAGCACTTTACAGTAAATAGGATGCATATAATCAAATAAGAGGGGTGGGGCGGTTTGAAAAACTGAAACTCCCATACACTGTCTTTCAGAGAATAAAATTGGGTAGTCACTTTGGAAGGCTTAAATAACGGGGTTAGCATTCCCATATAAACTAACAGATTCATTCATAAATGTATACTTAAAACAATTGAATTGAAAACAAAACAATAATTAGAATGGGTGACAGTGCCACCGCTAAACACCACAGGTCAACAAATTAAAAACTCTGTGCCAGGAATAGTTTACTTCTTTTTAAGTAATTTTGCAGTGGGGTAACATAGACTCTCAAACTTTGTGACAATGATATTGGTTACCCTATAGAACCTGGTGGTAAAACCCTGCTGCTGAACGTATTTACCATAAACCCTCCTCCATAGTCTCAGAGATTACTGAAGAAAAGAAGGCTGAAAATTGCAAAATCCAGTGGTGGTAGACAACTACAAGTACACCTGTGTCCTTGGGACATAGCAGAAAAACTGCACATATAAAATCATGTCAGTTAAATACGGTGTACAAAACTTGTGCAAACCCAGGCCAGACCAAGTTCCACCATACAGAGGGGAGTTGGGCGTGAAATCCAACCCTGTAACTATGGTGCCATGGCAATTGTTAGCTTCTGAATGAAGAAGAGTCAGTCTTCTCTAAGAGTGAAGCTCTTGATAGGCTGATCGAACTTCGTTGGAAGCCTGTACATTGAAGAATATTTAGGCAGCACAAATTTACCTCAATGAGAAGCAATGAACACAATATTGGGTGGGCATGGAATGGTGGGGTGGATCTAGTCACTTCAAAACACATATCTGACAAATGATCAAAACACACACGAAATTCTCAAAAGAGCTCCTACCCCCAAGGATCCATATAGTCTTTTCTTTCCTCTGAAACCACACAGGCCATACATCCATTGTCTGTTTCTCTCTGTATTCTTATCTTCAAAACTTACACCAGAATGACCTGTTAAGGGCTGAAGAAACAGATCAGTGGTTAAGAAGAGCACTTGCTGATCCTCCAGATGACCTGGCTTCAATTACCAGCACCCACACTGGGAAGAGACCTCTGATGGTCTCTTCTAGCCTCTGCATTCACTTGCATGCGCATATATATATATGTGTGTGTGTGTGTGTGTGTGTGTGTGTGTGTGTGTGTGTGTGTATACATAGACACACTCAGGCACACATTCACATACACAATAAATAAATAAATAAATAAATAAATAAATAAATAAATGAAGCTTTGCTTATCCACTCCAAATCTCCAAAGTCTTCCACAGTCCTCCAACAAAATAGTTCATAAGCATAAATAGTCACATAGTTAGGATCATCACAGCAATATACAACTCGTGGTACCAGTTTCAATTCCTGTTGTTGTAATAAAGTACTCTGATCAAAAGCAACCTAGGGGATGAAAAGGTTTGTTTGCTTTATATTTCCTGGTCGCAGTACACCTCTGTGGGAATTCCAGACAAGAACTCAAGCAGGAATTTGAAGGTAGGTCTACTTACTATTCCATACAGAGAAACTCACAGCCATAGATGTACAGCAGAAACACTGGAGAAATATTTTTTGGTGGCTCATGTCCAGCTAGCTTCTATATACAGCCAAAGAACCACATTCCCAGGTACTACACACAGTAGACTAGACCCTCCTACTCAATTATAATAAAAATAACCATCCAAAGACGTGCTCACAGGCTGACTCAAGTGAGACTTTTCTTTTAGATGATGTCAAGGTTATGTTGAGTTGAGAATGAAAGCTGTCTAGAACAACAAGTAACTAAAACATTAGGAGTCAGTTGTTTTGAAGAAGACTGCTGGGTTCCTATTTACCATTTTACTCTATTTCTGCTCCCTTGGAGTTATGGCCTATTCCAGACTGAAGAGAAAGGATATCAGACATGTTGGAATTGTCCCCCACCTTCTGAGTTTACAAGCCTCACAGCATCTCCAGCTTTTTTGTGCTTTTACCCCACTGCTCTCTCTGAGACAATCTAGTTGGAATACAATTATTTATTCATTGTGTTTTCCTTTTTATTGGGAGAGAAGGAATATGGATTATATATTCAGCCATATTTCACTGCCATTTCAGACCTAGAAATTAATATTTTATTTTAGGAATTAATGTATAAATTTCAATACAAGTATATATTGCATGTTGAGCCTACTCTTCCCATACAGCCATTTCCTTTCGTTTCTTCCCCAACCTTCTCTCAGTAGTCCCATTTGTCCCTCTGTAGAGTTTTACTTCTACTTTCATGTCATATAATATATAAGTATAATTGTATGTATCTACATAAAATCCATGTCCCACAAATAAGATAAAACATGTTATTTGTCTTTCTGAGGCATGTTTAGTATACTTAGTATTACTATTTCCATTTTCATAAGTTACCTTGCAAGTGATATTATTTCACTATTATTTATGCTGAAAAATAATTATTTGTGAATATATATTTTCTGTTTCCTTTTTAAATTGTGTGTTAAAATTTATTTATTTTATGTGTATGAGAATTTTCCCTGCATGTACATAATATGTCATGTGTATTCTGGAACTGGAATTATGGATGTTTATGAGTCACTGTGTAGATGCTGGAAATTGAACCTGGGTCCTCTGCAAAGCAAGTGCTCTTAACAACTTAACCATCTTTCTAAATCCACTTTGACTTCCCAACTTTGTGTCCTGTATTTTTAAACATAACTAGACTAACTTGTGCTCCTCAAATATTCTTCGATGTGTGGTCTGCCACCTGACCATGGCTGAGTAACAAGGGTCTATAGTCTTATAAAAAGATATTCCTCCCTCTTCCAGCAACTAACACCTGGCAATAATTCCATGGCTAAGGATGAGATTTCATGCCCAATTACCATCTCCATTCTAAGATTTTCTCCATTCTGGCCTTTCACAGGTTTTGTATACAGTATTGTGTCTCCCCAATTGTATCTAGAAGACACAGTTCCCTTTGTAGACATCCATTACCTCTGAGCCTTACACTCTTTTTGGCCAGTATTCCACAATGTAGTTTTGACTTGCATTTTAGAGATCAAAAGTGAGGGTTAGAGAGATGGCTCAGCAGTTAAGAGCACTTACTGCTCTAAACAGAGAACTTCTGTTAAGTTTCATACACTAACAAGGAAACTTATAACCATCTATAACTCCAATTTCAAGGGACATGTTGCTCATTTCTGACTTCATTGGTCACTAGGCACATACAAAGTACATGCGCATACATGCAGGCAAATACTCAAATAATAAAGTAAAAACAAATCTTTTCTAAAAATATGCAAAAAGAGGCTACACAAACGTGACATCTGAAAAATTTACCACCACTCCACATGCATACACCCAAAGTTCTCCACAGAAGCAGAAGATCATTGCAGTATATGTTTTTATTAAGAATTTTAGAATACATGTGTGTTTTGGTCAAGTCTACCACCATTCCCTAACTTCCAATCTCTGCATGTCTCCACTATCATTATTCCTTCCCAATTCCATGTGTTCCCTTCTTTCTTTTTAAACCTATGGAATCCACTTGGTGATGCCAGCATGTGCATGTGTAGAAGGCCATCTACTAGAGCATGAGTAACATCTTGAGAGCCTCATCCCTGAAGAAAATTTCATTCCCTTCTCCAACACTATCAACTGCCAATAGCTCCTAAGCTAGGAGTAGAACTTCCTGACCTCATATGCCCTCCATGCTGGGAATTTTCCTGGACTGATCTTGTGCAAATTTTCACAGTTGCTGTCAGTTCTGCAACTGCCATGTTGTGACCAAAAATCACTGCTATGCTATAGTCAGTTATCCTCTCCCTCTGGTTCCCAAACCCTCTTGCACAATGAACCCTGAGTCTTGTCAGGAAGGGGTGTAATATAAACATCCCATTTAGGGTGGACAATCTTTTATTTCCTGAAAGTTGAACAGTTTGTTTTCTTCATTAAATCACTATCTGCCACAAGGATCTTCTTGATGAGAGAGTGATAGGTGCATAAAGTATGAGTATAATGAGAAGTCATTAGAATTTGGCTTAATTTTGTGTCCATTTAGTAGAATAATAGTAGTAGATGACCCCCCTACAGACTATTACCAAACTTGTCTCAAGTTTGTTCTACAATTGCCCTATCAGGGACTTCAATTTTATTCCATTGATCAATGTGTTTACTTTTAAGACACTGGCATGTTTTTCTCTACTATAGCTCTGTAGTATTATTTGAAATTTGAGATGCTGTTATAATTTTATTTGTTTTATTTTTATTGCTTGATATTATTTTGTCTTTTCTGGGTCTTCTTTTTGTCCTTGTTAATTTTGAGATTTTTTTTTGATTTGCATGAAGAATTGTATTTGAGTTTCTATGGGGATTACCTTGAATCTATAAATTGCTTTTGGTAGAATAGTCATTTCTTTTTTGCAGATTTTTTATTTGAATTAGAAACAAGATTGTTTTACATGTCAATCCCAGAATAGTCATTTTCAAAATACTGATTCCTCCCAATCTATGACCATAAGAGGACTTTTCATCCTCCTATGTCTTCTTCAATTTCTTTCTTAACTATCTTAAAGTTTTCTTGTTATATAAATCTTTACTTTCTTTCTTTGATTTATTTCAAAAATTTTAGGCTATTGTGAATAGGGTCATTTTCTTTAATTTTTTCTTGGTATGTTTTTATTGATAAATAGGAAGGCTACTCTGTATTCTGTGTCATAATTGTGCATGACTTTATTTATGAGCTAAATAAATGAATGGGAAAATAGGAAGGCTACTGATAAATAAGGTTAATTTTTTAGCCTGCAACCTTGAAGAGTGTGTTCATCAGCTGAAGGAGTTTTATGGTGGAGTTTTTGTTCTTAAATATATAGAATCACATTATTTGCAAATAAGGATATTTTGATTTCTTCCTTTCCTATTAACACCCTTTTTATCTCCTTTGCTTGTCTTATTTCCCTAGGTAATACTACAAACATTATATAGAACATGAGTGAATAGAGTGGACATCTTTCTTTTGTTCCTTATTCCAATGCAAATGCTATTAAGTTTTTCTCTCTTTAACATCTAGTTGTTTATGGACTTGTTGTATAATTCCTATATTATGCTAAATTATGTCCCCTGTATTCCTAGATTCTCTGTGACTTTATATGAAAGGGCATTGAATTTTTGTGAAAGGCATTTTCTGCATCTAATGAGATGAGCATGTAGTATCTGTTCTTCTGTCTATTTGTGGGGGCGATCACATTTCTTGATTTATGTATGTTGAACCATCCCTGTCTCTCAGACATGAAGCTAACTTATCACGGTGAATGATCTTCTTGATGCTTTATTAAATTTGATTTGTAAGTATCTATGTTCACCAGAAAAATTATCCTATAACTTTTCTATTTGTAAAATAATTTTTAAAATTGAAATATAAGTGACTGAGTTAGGTTTCTATTGCTGTGAAAATACACCATGACCATAGCAACTCTTATAAAGGAAAACATTTAATTGTGGTGGCAGCTTACAGTTCCAAGATTTAACCAATTATCATGTGGGAGCATGGCGGTTTGCAGGCAAACATGGTGTTAGCTACATCTTGATCAGAGGACAACAGGAAGGACTGTGACACTGGGTGGTATCTTGAGCATAGAAAACCTCAGACTCCACCCCACAGTTACAGTTACTCACTTTCTCCAACAAGGACATGCCTACTCATACAAAGCCATACCTTCTAATAGTGCCAGTTGTTATCAGTTCATGGGAGACAATTACATTAAAACTACTGTGGCTGCTCTTGGCCACTAAGTCCGAGTATTGGGCGAAAGCCTGGAGATTTGGATGAACCACAAGACTCCTGGTCCTTTTCTGAGAGAATCTCTCTCACCTTTATTGTGGAGCAGCCTTATATACAAACTTACAAAAACCCCAGGTCAAAGGGTTCACAACAGCATATTGATCCCAGTGGGGTGAGGTCAGAAAAACAGGAGGTACCTGTGGTTATGCTGGAAAACAACTCTTAGAGACCTCATGGGGGCTGGGTTCCAACATCTCCCCCTGCTTTATATATAAGAAAACAGTTATCAAGTAATAACTATAAGATTTTAACCATTCTATCTTAGTGTGTTACTATAACTATCTTCAACTCCATCAAAGACCATAGAAGGATAATATATAAACTCTAGAACTGACAGAGACACCTTGCTTCCTAGACAGTCACCCAAAGTTTCTTGGTAACCTTGGGGCATCCATCTTTAGCCTACAGGCCACAATGTGTCTGGCAGACTTCTCAGCAAAGCAGGAAATTCTAAGCTGTCCACCTGCATTGGCAGTTTGTCTGTCATCTTTTTTCTGTGTCCTGTAGAATGTCTGGTAGACTCTTTCATGAAGCAGGGAATTCTAAACTGTCCTGCATTGGTAGTTTGTACTCCTCCATGAAGCAGGAACCCTTTAGGCATTTTCCTGTGGGTCCTGCATGTCCAGTTTATAAAGCAACAGTTAAACAGTTTAGGCAAGAGTAGCTTCTTGCCCAAATGGCTGGTCTTGCCATGTAAAAGTCAAATTCTATAACGAGTTTCTTGGATTCCCATCTTCCTCTCAGATATAGTTGGTGTGCCAGTAGCAGTTGTGTCTCACTGTCAAGAAAAACCCTAAACCATTTAAATGCCATATTTTCTGTAGGTGTTTGAAAGGTTTGGAATATCTATATACCTAGAAAACCTAACTAATATCAACAAATGAAGATCCATTCCAATACAAAGTATCAACAAATGAGAATCCATTCCAAAACAAAGTATCATTTCTATATCATATTCCTCCTTTTTCCTTTTAAAAGTGATTGACTGTGACCACTACCATTTTTAACCAACCAAATTTAAATGAAAACAAATACTTGAATCACCTGGGCCACTGCTTCAGGGGGTCCTGCCCCATGAAACCATACCACTCTGGAAGCCTGGTACCATACCATCCCTTCACCCTCCATGGAAATAAATGCAGAAATTTCCCTCCCAAGTAACCTGTACTTTAACAACTGTTGCTCCTTCCCCAGCAATTAACAATTTAAAGACAACACAATAGCATTCTTTTGTTAACAGTCACACATTTATAAGCACACTTCATATACACATGTGTGGCCACACCATACATACAGAACATACATACATCTTTTGTACAAAAGTCAAAGGAGAGGAGGTGTCAGGGATGGCCATCCTTACCATAGCTTGGCATCTTTGGAGGGTATTGAGGACTGCCGCATCTTTGTCCATTTCTGTATGGTCTTTTGTAGGGCCTGGGTCTTTTCTTTATCCACTTGGACATATTCTCCTTTCTCATCCGATGTGACAGATGATGTGGATGGACTCTTTTTTTGGAGCTGGGTTGTTAGTGCCACTGGGTTCAGGGGATGAAGACATTGGGTTCTGCATAGGGACATAATTCTCCTCACTGTCTCCGGAGTCTGTATTGGAGATGGAACGGTAGTACTAGGAGAAACTGGAGTTAAAGCTGTGATTGACCATGGACAAAGACTTGGTGACAGGTGTCTTGAAAGGGAGCTCATTGATAACAGTGTTGTACAGTGTCTATTGCCCTGGGCAAGTTTTTGTGTGGCTGTATCACTCTCCTGTCCAGTGCTCTGAGTGAAGCTGGCATTCCTTGCATTTTATGCATTGGTACAAGTGTTGATACTCCTGAGGTGCACTGGTAGACAAGGCAGGCTGGATGTGGCTTGGCACAGGTAGCTGGCTAGAGTGCGAAAGGGCTGAGGACTTTATTGCTCAGAGCAGGTGATGACTGGAGCTGCTGAATTCAGCTAGAGAGGAGCGGAGACTGACTGACTGAAGAAAGGTTTCTCAGGACATCAGTGCTCTCTTTAGTCTGACTGAAGCTGCAGATCTGGCAGATGCTCTGGACCCACCGATTCATGTCAGCCTCTGTCTCAGCCACCAGGTAGAAGGTGTGCTCATTGGTAATGATATCAAACATAAACCTCTTTTGGAGCTCTTGTTTGTTGAAGGTCAGGGTTCTTCCAAGCATAGCGCCCCAACTTTTTCTCAGGAGGCAATTTCTCCAGCCAGTCTGTGCACACCACATCGTTGCTGGCTGACTGGAGCCCACAGCAGGCTCGAGTGGACAAAATCACGGGCTGCTGGGTCAGCTGGCTGCTGGTGGGTAGCTCTGGAGGAGGGATTCCTCAGTGGCGGACTTCCCGCATTTCTTCAATAATTTTCTTAGCATTGTTGCTTAATCCAAAGTTAAAATTAAATCTTACCTTGTCTCTTTAAACTTTATCTCTGTGATTGACTGTGATCTCTATTCCAATCCAACTCTCTCAGGAGTTGAGGCACCCCTTCTTCCAGTAACTTTCCAATCCAACTCTCTCAGGAGTTGAAGCACCCCTTTTCCAGTGCTTTTACAATCCAACTCTCTCAAGAGTTGAGGTACCTATTTTCTAGCATCTTTTGCAATCCACCCTCACAACTCCTTACTTGCTTTCCAGCCTTCTGAGGGTGATCTCTCAGGTCCCCTTTCTTTCCCGATCTCATTGGGGTGAGGTCAGGAAAACAGGAGGTACCTATGGTTATGCTGGAAAACAACTCTTAGAGACCTCATGGGGGCTGGGTTCCAACAAACTACCACATTCCACTCCATGGCCCCCATAAGCTTTTAACAAGGAAGCAGAATGTTGTATACATAATAAATCAATAAATAAAATATTTTTTAAAAAAAGCCGGGCGTTGGTGGCACACGCCTTTAATCCCAGCACTCGGGAGGCAGAGGTAGGCGGATCTCTGTTAGTTCGAGAACAGCCTGATCTACAAGAGCTAGTTCAAGGACAACCTCCAAAGCCACAGAGAAACCCTATCTCGAAAAACCAAACAAAAACAAAAACAAAAACAAAAACAAAAAACAAAAATCAAAAACAATGTCATAATGCAAAACGCATTTAGTCCAACTCAAAAGTCCCCATAGTCTATCACAATCTTAACAATGTTTAAAAGTCCAAAGTTTAAAATCTCTTCTGGGATTCATGCAATTTCTTAACTGTAATCCAATGTAAAAATCAAAATCAAAAAGCAGATCATGTATTTCCAACACATAATGGCATAGGATGTACATTGCCATTCCAAAACAGAGGAAAGGGAGCATGGCTAGGAAATACTGGACCAAAGGAAGACTAAAAACCAGATGGGCAAACTCCAAACTCCACATCTCCGTGTCTAATGTCAAAATGCTCTTCAGATCTTCAACTCCATTCAGCTTTATTGATTACGACACATTTGTTTTCTCTTGGACTGGTTCTATTCCCCATTAGCAGCTCTTCTTGGCAGGTATCCAACAGCCCTGACATCTCTGCTACTATTCTGGGGTACTGTTTATTCTTGGTTTTCCATGGCCTTCACATACATCATTTAGTTACTAATTTGATATCTCCAAAAATTTTGGTAAAGGATTTTAGTGATATAAATTCTCCTTTTAGGACTGGCTTCATTTTATCCCATGGATTTTACATGTTGTGTTTCATATTCATTCCATTGTAGGGATTTTTAATTTCCTTCTTAATTTCATCCTTGACCTAAAATCATTTAACAGTAATTTTTCTAGTTTCCATGAAATTGTGTAATTTCTTTACTTTGTATTTCTGTTGATATCCACCTTTGTTCCACTGTTGTCAGATAAAATCCAAGGTATTATTTCAATTTTCCTATATTTGTTCAGGGTTTCTTTGTCTTCTAACATGTGTTCCATGGACTACTGAGATGAATGTGCATTCTTTAAGGTTTCAGTGGCTTGTTCTACATATGGTTGTTAGGTCCATTTGATTTATGTCATAAATCCAATATTTCTCTGTTTAGTATTTATCCTGATGATCTGTCAAGAAAGTTGAGTATTGAAATCACACACACTAACAGTGTGTTGTGATTAATCTGCTGTTCTAGAAATAATAGCATTTCTTTCATGAGGTGTGGATAAGTTTTGTCCATATTTGTTTAGAATTTAAATGTCTCTTTAGTGGATTTTTCATTTAGTGTGAAATGATGATTCTTAACTATTCTGACTGGTTTTGACTTGAAGTCTTTTTGTTATATACTAGGATAGCTATGCAAAGCCATAAGAGAAAATACATAAGTCATATAGGAAGGAAAACCTTTCAGAATAAACATCTGATTTCCCAGCTGGGCGGTGGTGGCGCATGCCTTTAATCCCAGCACTCGGGAGGCAGAGGCAGATGGATCTCTGTGAGTTTGAGACCAGCCTGTTCTACAAGTGCTAGTTCCAGGACAGCCTCCAAAGCCACCTGTCTGAGAAACCCTGTCTCAAAAAAACAAAAAAAAAATCTGATTTCCCATTGGAAATAATGTACTTCAAGTGTAAAGACCATGGCTGTCAAACTAGACTAATTTACCCGGCAAAACTATTTCTATAAGTTATGAGATCCAAAACAAATGGAAGAATTCTAGATTCACTCAAACCACCAATGTTAAACCATGAAAAAAAAACAACTTAAAAACTCATAAAATTAAGGAACTCAAAACAGTAACAAAATTTCTTCCAGCTAATAAAATCCCATGTCCATTTGGATTCACAGCCAACTTTCAAAAAGGATCTATATACAATACTTCTCAAATTATTGAAATATTAAAAATGAAAGCAGCACTTCCAAGCCCCTTTTACAAAGTCAGTTTTTAAATTACTTTTTATTTAAATTAAAAACAATCTTATTTTACATATCAATCCCAGTTCCCTCTCCCTCCCATCCTCCTGTTCCCCCCTCAAATCCCCCATCCCACACCCTATTCACTTTCTAGGGAGAGTGAAGCCTCTTAAGGAGGATCATCAAAGTCTGTAACATCATTTGGGGCTGGATCTAGGTCCTCTCCCATGTATCTAGGATGAAAGAGTATCTCTCCATAGGGAATGAACCCCTAAAGCCCATTTGTGGACTAGGGATAAATACTAGTTCCACTGCCAGAGGCCCCATAGACTGACCAGGCCCCCCAACTGACACCCAAGTTCAGGGGAGGGGGCTGGTTCAGTCCTATTCTGATTCCCCAGCTGTTAGACTGGGGTCTGTGAGTTCCTACTTGATCAGGTCAGCTATTTCTGTGGGCTTCCCCAGCATGGTCTTGACCCCTTTATTTATCACGTCTCCCTCTCTACAACTGGATTCCAGGAGTTCAGCTCAGTGCTTAGATGTGAATCTCTGCCAAGCCAGTTTTATTATAATATCAAAACCAGTTCAAGACACAACAAAAAGAAAACTACAGGCTAATATCCCTGATAAATGCAAAATTTTATAACACAGCACTAACAAACCAAATATAGGTATATATAACAAACATCATTCACCACAATCAAGTTTTATTTATCTCAGATATGCAAGGATGGTTCAACATGCAGTCAATAAATGTAATAAATCATATAAATGGAGTTAATCACATTAATGATCATCTCTGTAGATATAGAAAATGGATTTGACAGCGTCCAATATGCCTCCGTGATAAAACTCCTAGAGATAACAGGACTGGGGGAAAACATAGATCAATATAATAAGGGCTATATATGACAAGCTCAAAGCCAATATCATCATAAAAGGAGAAAAATTTCAAAGCAGAATCATTAAAATGAGGAATGAGACAGAGTTGTTCACTATCTCCACTCATTTACAATAAGCACTTGAATCTGAAGCTAGAGCAGTAAGACAAGAGAAGAAAATTAAATGGATAGAAATAGATAAAGAAGTCAAGTCATCCCTATTTGCAGATGATATAATATCCATAAGTGATGAAAATTCTACAAGAAACATCTACAAAATACCAATATTTCAGGAATATGGCAGGACATAAAATCAACATAAAAATAAGTAGTCTTTTTATTTATCAATAACAAACACACTACGAGATAACACAAATGCTTCCATTTAATAATCTCAATAATATTTTGTAAAATATTTAAGAATAAACCTCAAGGAGGTGAAAGTCCTCTACAACAAAAACTTTAAGTCTCTGATGAAAGATGAAGGAAGATACTAGAGAATGGGAAGAACATCCAAACTCATGAATTGGTAGAATTTAGTATTAGAAGACTCAAACCAACACATCCATAATCTCCTATTTGTTACAATGATGAAACATGCAGATGAAAAAAGCATCCTATTAAATAAAGAGTCCTGGCAAGTGGACTCAAACATATAGAAAATAAAATTAGATATAAATATTTCACTCTGAACAAATATAAACTAAAAATGGATTAAGGACCTTAGTTTAAAACATGAAATGTCTAAATGGCTAGAGGGAAACTTAGAAAACACCCTTCTAGATGTGGGTATATGCAAGATATTTCTGAACAGAATTATAGTAGCAGTAGCACAGGAAATAGTTCCCAAAAATAGTAAATGAGACTACATGAAATTTAAGAGATTCTGTGGAACAAAGGAAACCATCAGCAGAGTGAAAATAAAGCCTAAAGAGTGGGAAAAATATTTGCCAGATATACTTCAGACTAGAGGCTGATGATGTTCAAAATTTATAAAGACCAAGTTTCTTAACATGGAACACAAAATTCATCATCTGACCTCTGCCATTTCCCAGAACAAATTGTTCCCCCAGTTTGATATTTACAACTTCTATGCCTTTGTTGATTCTTCTTATGTCTTCTGTGTATTAATTGTGGTTTTTTAACCATAAGTAACAAAAAGAAAGCTATAGCATATTCTCAGCATAGCAGCCAGAGTGATCCTTTCAACATATAAACCAAATCAGGTCATCTTTCCAATGGAAATATTCCAGCAGATTTCCTTTTAATTCAGTGGAAACATTACATGACTTACAATGGCTTTTATAGGCCTACACGAGTTTGATTTATTTTCTATTCTCTCCCCTTACTGCTCACTTTGCTCCTACCACACTAACCTCTGCTATTTCTCAGACATGTTAGACATGCTATTGCCTTAAGCTTGTAGATTTTCCAATTTTTTGACATTTCAGCATGATGTTCTGATCTACAAATGTGTTGGGTTACATTCATAGCTATCCTGGGATATGTGGTGGCCGCAGCTATAGTTGCATAGACTTCAAACTTTTCATAAACTATTCCATCTACCTAAAAGCCTTTTTAAAAACTACATATCTGCCTCTTCCCTGTCATTTTAAGTGTTTACTAAATGTTATTTACTTGGGGAAACCTAACATAAATATTGAAATTGCAATGCTGCTTTTTCTCAGAACTCATGATCCCTCTACACAGGTTTCCTTCTAGCACATGTTACTACTTAATTTTAGGCTTTTTTGCTTTTGTCTTTATCACACTGGCATGTATGCTATATGAAAGCAGTATTGATTTTCTGATTGTTCATTTATCTTTCTTGAGTGCCTATAACAGCAACTCACATATAACAGATACTTCACAAATCTGTACTGAACTCACTATTGAAGTAGACTATATAATCTATGGGGAAAGAAAATGTACTTGAATGATATGAATTGCTCCCAAAAGTTAAGCGTGTGGAAAAAGAGAAAAAAATATAGGAGTCAGCCTTGCTATACAAATAATCCATCGACACAGTTATTATTCTAATCAGACAAGAATTAGCCCAATGCTACACAATCCAACAAAAAAGACAACTATGCAGTTTATTGGTCTATTCAGCTCTTGAAGACTCACCATACAACACTGAAGACCAAATTCTAACTCTAACTTTGGAGACAATAAGGCACAAACAAACCAATGAGAGAGCAAAAAATTCTTTATAGGAGACTATTGACTTTCTTATTTAACACCTCTACTTTGGAATTTTCAAATACTTTTTTCTTCTTTTATTTTAAAATCTTATGTATATGTGTGTACATATGTACATGGGTATGTGCATCTGGGTAAAGGTTCCATCAGAGGCCAGAAGAAGACATCAGATCCTCCTGGTTATGAGCTGCTTGATGTAGGCTCTGGGAACTGAGCTCTAGTCCTCTAGAATAGCATCAAGCACAAGTGACTCTTAAGCATTGAGACATCTCTCTAGCTCCTCTTGTAAATGTCTTAATATTACTATATTCACAACTGAAATCTTGATTACTACTATGAATAGCTCCTCAAAATTAGAATTATCTTTTGAATCTCTATAAATGACACCATTACTTGTCAATTGCTGAAAACAGAATTTTGGGATCCACTTTCTATTCATATTCCTCCTTCCAACTTTTTTCTAAACTGATGTACTATCTTGCATGGAGCTTTTTTCTAACTTCCTCTATTGACCTCTCTCTGTGTCTCTCTCTGTCTCTGTCTCTGTCTCTCTCATGCATTTTATTATCACTAGAGGAAGATTAAGTTTTAGGAACATAGATTATGTGTTACTCCTCTGCTCTAAACCCTATAATAAGCTCTTGGTTGGTGCATTTAGGATAAACATCAAACTTAGCCAAACAGGACCTCATGATTTTCTTCAACATTACTCCTCTAACTGAATTTTGCATCAACCTTACTTAGTAATTCTGCTCTAACTATGATTATTGTTTTAATATTTGATCTTTAAAAATTTCATATATGTGAAATATATACAAATTTCTGTCACTTTTATCATATTTACTCCTCATTACCTTCTTTTATCCCACTTACACTCTTGCTGAATTCTGTCTTCTTCCATGTATATATCGTGTGTGTGTGTGTGTGTGTGTGTGTGTGTGTGTGTGTGTGTGTCTTCTGGAGCATAATTGCTCATTCAATCCATGGATGGAAGATTGTTTTCTGGAACATGTGCAAATCACCAGTGACTATACCATTGAAGAAAATTGCTCCCTCCCCTCTAAAATGAACTGTCAATAATCTCTCAGAGAGGGCTGAAAACTCATGAGCCCATCTCTCATCTACAATGAAATGGTGAGAGACCAATTTTATGCATGTCTCTGCAACTAAGCACACCTTCAGTGATGTCAAGATTGCAATGTCCATTTCATGTCCAGAAGAGCTATGAAATGCTCTTCTCTCCAACCTCCCTCTCTTACATTCTTCCAAACGTGTTTCTGTGATTTCCCCTGTGCCTTAGATGGAGTGATACAGACTTCCTGCTTAGGGCAAATCAGTTATGAGTCTAAAAAGAAGCTTCTCTGACAAAGGATGAGAACAGCACTAGCCTATGATTCTATTATAAATATTTAGAAACTAATTTAGCAGCATGTCTATTTAGCAAACAAACAAACAAACAAAAGGGACAGGCATCTCCCTAATTCACCTTCATCATTGATGTGGTTTTGAGCAGGTTTATAGTACCAGACGTCAGTTGCTTACTATGTAATAGGCCTTACATTCATTCAGAAGTCAGTTGTTTACTCCGATAACTTCATTCTTTTATTTCCTGACAGGGGACACAGGTGGGTAAGACCATCAACGGTTTTTCTCCCACAGCAGCCTCCACATCACTTTCCAGCACCACGACAGTTGGTCAGCAGTGAGAAAGCTTGCAAGTCAATATAAATGGAATTTCTCCATGTCTTTTAACCAAAGATTACACTTGTTTTTAACTTGTTGAACTTTTCAGAGCATTAAGAATTTTGAGTACATTCTTACCTTTTATTAGAATCCTGCCTTCCAAAATCTTTGCTCTTTTTATTATTTGAGTCTCAATTTTAAAAATAAATTACATTTGGGGGAGGAGATAGGGATATGGCTCAGAAAGTAAAAGAGTTTGCCACCAAGCCTGATTGCCTGAATTTGATCCACAGAACCCACAGGATATTAGATCACAACTCTAAGGACATGTGCTATTAAAGAAAATCAAGTCTCCCAATCCAAGCATCTGTCAGTTGCCAATAGTTCCTAAGCTAGGTGTAAGAGTTCATGCCTCCTTTGACTTTCAGTGCTTAAATTTTGTCTGGCTTGAGACTGAAAGTGTCATATGCATACTGTCATACCTATCCACTCATAAATGTACCTGCCATGTTGTGTCATGAAAAAAATATTTCATTGTAGTCCTCCACCATTATTGGCTTTTACAACTCATCTTCCCTCCTTTCAAAATGAGCCTTTGGAAGAAAGGGTGATGTAGACAACCCTTTTAAGGCTGAGGGTACAGTAGTCTATCATTTTCTGCATTTTCTCCATTAAATAGTTATGGGACTCTGTTAATCACTATATATTACATAGGAAGCTTTACTGATTATTCATTAATATATGGGATTAAAGATAACTCATTACAAGTCAGTTTAATACTGCCTATTTAGTAGACTAGTAGTACCAACATAAGGAACATTATCCATTTCTTTTCTCATGGCCCCAGTTATTCTAATACCTAAACTACTTAAAGACACAATAAAGAGAATTACTAACTAATTCTCCCTTTGAACAGAGATGTAAAATTTTTCAATAAAAATACTTGCAAAGACAATACAATAATACATCAAAAAGATCATCCACCATTATCCAGTAGGCTTCATTCAAGGGAGGCAGGGATGGTCCAACATAGGTAAATCTATAAATGTAGTCCACCATATAAACAGGGAAAGGGAGCTAGGAGAGTGAGAGGGAGAGAAGAGGAGGTGTGAGGAGGACATGAGGGAGCAGAAAGTTTGAGTCAGGGGAAGAATAGAAGAAAACAAGATAAGAGATACCATAATAGAAGGAGACATTTCAGGTTTACAGAGAAATCAGGCACTAGGGAAATGTCTGGAGATCTACAAAGATGATACCAGCTAACAATCTAAGCAACAGAGGTGAGGCTACCTTAAATGACCTCCCCTGATAATGAGATTGATGACTGGTGTATATGCCATTCTATATCCTTCATCCAGCAGCTGGTGGAAGTAGAAGCAGACACCCACAACTAATTACTGAACTGAACTGGAAACCAGTTGCAGAGAAGGACAAGTGTTGAGCAAAGGGGTCCAGATCAGGCTAGTGAAACCCACAGAAACAGCTGACCTGAACATCGGGGAGCTCTTAGTCCCCAACTTATAGCTGGAATACCAGCATGGGACTGCTCCAGACACCATGAACATGGGTTTCAGTGAGGAAACCTCAGAAATCTACAGGACCTCCTGTAGTAGTTCAGTACTTATCCTTAGCATAGGTGTGGACTTTGGGAGCCCATTCCACATAGAGGGATACTCCCTGAGCCAAGACACATGGGGGTGGGCCTAGGCCCTATCTCAAAGGATATGATAGATTATGATAACCCCCTGTGGAAGGCCTCACCCTCCCTGGGAGCAGAAAGTATATGTGATAGGTAGGGTTTTATATGGGGGGGTTGGTTGGGGAGGAGTGGAGGCAAAGGGAATGGGGATTGACATGTAAAACAATCTTGTTTCTAATTCAAATTTAAAAATCTGAAAAAAGATCCATCTTTCCCACTCTAGCACATATACTCAAAGGTCTATACACTTTACTACAAAGATACTTGCTTCTCCATGTTCATTGCTACCCATGTTCATAACATCCAGAAATTGGAAAGAGCCTATTTGTCCATCAACTGATAAATGAGTAATGAAATTGGTACATTTGCACTATGGAATATTATTCAGCTACTAAAAATGAAATCCTCAGGTAAATGGACAGAGCAAGAAAAAAATAATACTGAGCAAGGCAACCCTGACCCAAAAAGATAAATATTTTATTTTCTCTATATGTGAATGTTGACATTTAAACTTTTAATATGTATGCTATAATCTGAAATAAATAGAACATGTTTTTATGGCACAACAAAGGATATCTGTAATACAGGGATTACAGAAGATAAAGATAGGAAAGAAGAATAAAGGAAGAAATATAGGGAGGGACAACTAACACTAAAAACCATTTGAAAAGCCATATGGAAACCTACTTCTCTAGACATATATGTAGGAAATGAATCTAAGTAAAGTCCCCAAATAATTGAGGAGACAGTTCCCCAACTTGACATCTTGTTCTACCAACTAAAACATCCAATGTTAGGAATGGGTTGTATCTTATTGAGTTGTTGCCAAAAGGGCCCCATGGAAACCTTCAAATGTCATGGGGCTATTGCCACTATCTAATGCCCTATTGCTGAAGGCAACACTTATGTCATCAAACATAAAGCAATTGAATTGGTGCCTAACTAGAAGATTTACCCATCCTGACTGCATTCTGTACTAGAATGCATTCTGCACACTATTGGAGGAGAAAGGTAATCACCATTATCACCTAGGTACAAACCCTTCAATCCACAACAGTGATCTTCCTGCAAGATATTCAGGTGGAATAATTGCAGGGATAATCTAACACTTTTATTGGACTTAAGGCACACTCTGCATGTGTTCCATACCTGTTACAGTGGCCAAGAATCTGAGACTAGATAGGTCACAGACCTAGGGAAAAACTACTACTATTAGCTAAAGGAACATATCAATAAAATGACTCCCAAAACAAAACAAACTCAATTGTATTTTTTGTGGACCTTGTGTTTAATTCTGCTTTTTTGGAATTTTATCTTGTTTGTTTTGATTTTTGTTTTTGTGTTTTTTAGGTTTTGTGCTTCATTTTTTAAAGTGTGTGTGTGTGTGTGTGTGTGTGTGTGTGTGTGTGTGTGTGTTGTGTGTGTGTGTCTGTGTGTGTGTGTGTGTGTGTGTGTGTGTGTGTGTATTCTATTTTGTTGAAGGAGAGATAAAAGAGAACATAACGTTGCGTTGTTAATTAGGTGGGGAGGATCTGGGAGGAATAGCAGGAGTGAAAAATGAGCAATATATTCCATAAAATTTTAAATAAAAAAGAAACACATCTAAATATCTAAGATAGAAACAATTGAATAATGAAAAGATAGAAAAGGGTACAACAAATGAAAATAATCAAGGATCAAGTAGTCATTTCTATTCTAGTATCTAATAAAAGTAAACCACAGAGAAAATCTAGCTAGAAGAAGATAGAGGATCACTTCTCATTGAACAAATGAACAGCGAGTTAAGAGTATAGGACCATTCTAAACATGCATGCAGAGCACTGCAGATCCTCTTTCCCAAAACAAATACCATTATGTATAAAATCACAGATTGATAAAAAGTAATAGTGAATAATTTCAATATCCCACTCTCACTCTTATAAAGCTCAATTGGAACGAATTTTTAAAAAAGTAACAGAGAAACATTGAAACTAT
The DNA here is from genome assembly GCF_003668045.3 of Cricetulus griseus. NCBI lineage: Eukaryota > Metazoa > Chordata > Mammalia > Rodentia > Cricetidae > Cricetulus > Cricetulus griseus. Next base: position 71,924,178 of record NC_048604.1, on the reverse strand, counting down.
GTGACATCATAGGCCAAATAGACCCAACAAAAATTTACAGAAAATTCCATCCAAACTCTATAGAGTACACATACTTTTCAGAAACTCATCTAATTTGTTCTTAAATGAACCATAAGATACAAAGAAATGTTCATTCTGAAACAATGTCATGAAGGTAAAAATCAACAGCAAGAGAAGTGACAGAAAATACACAAATTCACTGAGTTGAAATAACAAACTATTTAACGATGGATTTAATGATGGAGACATCAATGCAGAAATAAAAAGAAAACCAAAAGGTTCCTAAAATGAGATGCAATAAGATCGTCCTAAAGTGGAAGTTTATACTTCTGATTACTTACATTAAAAATCAGATAAATCCCAAATAACTTAATGAGTATCTTATAACATTGGAATAACAAGAGCCAACCAATCCCAAAATAATAGATGGTAATAAATAATTAAGTCCAAGGAATACATAAATATACAAAAAGTCAATGAATTAAACAGTTGATTGTTTGAAAAGACAAACTAGATTGGAAAGTCAACCCAAAGAAATGGAGAAAAGTGCAAATCAATCAAATCAAAGATTAAAAGGTAGACATTAAAACACATAATTATGAAATTTACAAAGTCATGAAGGGAGATCTATCTTAAGAATGCATCCTCACTGAATTGGAAAATCTAAGCGAAATGGTTAAATTTCTTCATGCATCCAGCCCACCAAAGTTAAACCAATGTGATATAAATAATTTAAACAAATCTACAAAAAGTAATAAGATTAACACAGTACAAAAATAAATTTCCCAACTAATAACAACCCATGTACAGATGTAATTCACTACAGAATTCTATCAATCCTTCCAAGAATAATTAGTACTAATCCTTCTTAAATTATTTCATAAAACAGGAAATAGTGAAATTCTTCCAAACTATTTTTGTGAAGCTACTAACATCTTAATAGCAAAGCCAGATAAAGAAAAAATTATCAATGAATCTCTCTAATAAATATTAACACAAAATACTCAATGAAATACTTTCCCCACATACCAAAACACACTAAGAAATGAACCAGAAAAATAATCCTAATCACAATATTTTTAAACATAAAACCCCTTATAATAAACCTAATCAAGGAAGTTCAAAATCTCTACGATGAAAACTTTAAAACATTAAAAAAAAAGAAATGGAAGAAAACACTAGAAAAGTAAAAGAGTACAATGCTCATGGATTCATAGGATTAACTTAGATGACCATCCAACAACTACTATTTCTGTTTCCTGTGCATATATATGTGTATGTATGTATGTATGTGTATGTATGTATGTATGTATGTATGTATGTATGTATGTATGTATGTATACAAAATCTTTAAAGTTGAATGGCAACACAAAAGCAGCAAATACTGAAAACAGCAAAAGAGTGATGCTGGACATATCATCATACCTCATTTCAGGTTCTACTTCAAAGCTATAAAGATATTCAGAGGAATAGAATGAAGGAAACATATATAAGTCTATGAAAATATGGCCACATGTTTTTATTGTCGCTTTTAGTGTTGTTGTTTAAAAGACTCTAAAATAGGACCAATCCAGGCCCCTTGCACTTGGGTGTTAGTTAGGAAGCCTGGGCAATCTATGGGGCCTTTGGTAGTGGATCAGTATTTATCCCTAGTATATGAATGAACTTTGGGAGCACATTCCACACAGAGGGATACTCTCTCAGCCTAGACATATAGGAGACGGCCTAGGCCCTGTTCCAAATGATATGACAGACTTTGAAGATCCCCATGGAAGGCCTCACCCTCCCTGGGGAAGAGAAAGGGTATGGGATGGGATGTAAGTGAGGGGCAGGGGAGGAGGGGAGGGAGAGACTACTGGGATTGAAATGTAAAACAAGCTTGTTTCTAATTTAAATTTTTTAAAAAAGACTCTAAAATACACACTTGGATAAACAGCATTTTCAAAAAGCTGTGTTGGGAAAAGGTAAATGTAGAAAACAGAAGTGGACCCTTATCTCTCAGATTAACAAGGTCAACATAAAATCAAAGACTGTGAAGTGAATAGAGGAAAAGTAAGGACTACACTACTAGGAATAGATAAAGACTTTAAGAACCCTGGTTTCTTGGGAAATAAGGAAATTTACAGACATGACTTCATAAAATTTTTTTTGAATGTCTCTAAAAGGAAGTGGTCAATAAAGCAAAGAGCAGCTAAACAGAATGTAGGCAACCTTTACTAGTAGTATATCTGACCAAGGATCAGAATCTACAAAGAATTAAAATCTAAATACCAACGAAACAAACAAGATAAAAATCTAATTTGCCTATGATACTGAACAAGGAGTTCTCAAAAGAAGACATACAAATAATAAATATTGTTTAAAATGTTTAATATCCTTAGCCATCTGGGAAATGCCAATCAAAACTACTTTGAAATTCCATCTCACTCCAGATAGAATGGACATAATCAAGAAAAATTGCAATAGTCAATGCTGAATATGATATAAGGAAAGGGGAATCTTTATTCACTGATGGTGGGAGTGAAAACTGGTACAGCCACTATCAAAATCATTATAGATGTCTCTTAAATGCTAAAAATATGTCATCTATATGACTTAGTTATACCACTTCTGGACAAATCATCAAAGAACTCTATGTCCTTCACAGCAATACTTGAACACACATGTTCATGATAACAGCAGAAAATGGAACTGGCCTAGATATCCATTCACTGTTTAAATAAATGGATAATGAAATTGAGGTATATACACAAGGTGATTTTATTCAGTCATATGCAAGAAAATTTAAGAACAGAAAAATAGTACACAGAGAGAGGTAACACAAGCCCACAAGGACAAATTTCACATGATTTTTCTTGTAAGTGGATGATAGCACCAAATGTAGGGAGAAATCCTGATTAGAGGTACTGCTGAACACGGAGTTATGTATCAAGGGTTTAAGAAGGAGGGAGGCGCATGCAGCTCTCTCTTTTGCCTGACTGATCTGACTAGGAAGCATTTCAGGGCCTGTCCTGCTCCAGTACAAACCTGGTCACTGGCTCCTTTGCATGAGTAATTTTCCCCCAATAAACGACCATTTATCAACCTATTTCTGACTAAACTTTGTAAACATCAACATCCAAACTCTCAGATTACTTTTTTAAACATGCAGTTCCTGTAAGCTCAAAATTTAGAAAGAGGCCATTAGAAGAGACAAATTTGGCCTTAAAGGAGGTGTTTTGTAGAATGCATGGGACATGAAAGTAGAGAAGGAGAATAATTGGTATGTAAAAATTGAACTGTGGTTAGAGATAGCAGGAAAAGAGAGAGGATGGGAGGAGATAGCTAAAAAAGCTAAGAATGTATTAAAATTAATAAAAAAGCCTAGCATTTTATAAGCTTATCAAAATGCAATTTTAAAAGCAATTTGAAAGTAGTTATCCTGAATGGTGGACAATGTTCCTTCTAGAAGACATGAGTTATTAAATAGAAATATCAGTGCCAGGCATTGGATACTTCCCTAGATTGGACAGGAAGACTTCAGGTCTCCCACTTTAAACACAGACTTGTCATTTCTTGGTTGTCCACCATAACTGAGTGGGAAGACATCACATACTTTGGTTGCACAACATAAAGAAATTAAGCTAGAACAGTCCTGGAAACTTCCTTTCTACTCACTAGAATTCACAGTGCCAGAAGGTACTCTATGAAGACTTCTGGCAAGGTCAGAAGTCATCAGTGGTCTTACCAAGTGATGGACCCTGCATGGTAAAATCAACTCACCAGAAAAGATATGTCCAGTAGTTTAATAATGGCATGTCTGTTATTGGAATAGTCGATTGCATTCTGGTTGGACTTAATGTCTGCTCCCCGAATGGGAAATACATGCCTGGCATTGAAATTTGACCAAGAGCCTGCAGTTGGGAGGTTTTACAGCTCTAGGGGGAGACCTACTGGCGTTTTCTTTTCTTTTTTTTTTTTTTTTGACTAAGTGGATATAGTGTCAAACTAACTCTAAATATTTATGTTTCTATCAAAGCATTAGTGCTGCCCTAAGCTTTTGTCAGAGAAGCTTCTTGCAGTAGCAAGCAATTACTTCAGATACTCATAACTGGTCAGAGTGTCAAGAAGTGTCATAAATAACTGTTGATTGCTTGACGCCAAGAAAAATATCTATATTGCTACTTCAAGGTTCATGGAACATTACACAATAATATTGGGAAGAAGGTTCAAACTAGAGGATAGATAAATTTACTGTAAAAAGATTTGTTAAGGATATGGCATAGCTGTTACATTCATGATGTCACTACAGCTCTGGTCACCTTTCATAAGACCTACAAAAGATTGGAATCCATCAACAGTTCATTATGAATGGGGGGTTCTCATGAGGCACCAACCCTCCCTTGAAGGATCACTGATAATTAATCTATGCTGGTGGAGAAGGTGTCATTTCCTTAAGCCATTGATGAGTTGGCCAAGATTCTATAAATAGCCATCCCCAGCCATGTTCATGCAAACAATCTAATCAAACTCAGTATTAAAAAGGAGTCAAATTATTTATGACAATCTCCTGCATGCATCATCTATAAATAATCATAATAATTTTTCTTCACTGCTATGTGATTATTCTGTACATCAATATATTTATTTGCATAGCACTTCAAATATTTTCATATGTTTTAATTATGGATTTCTTTGCTAATCTATTATCTCTCCATATACCAGACTATAGACTCGATGTAGGAAAGAATATTTTGCTATTCACATATACTCAACTTCTTATATATCTTTCAAATTGTAAGCATGCAATTGCTTCTTGAGGAAGTCAATCAATAAAAATGTTGAAGTAGCACTCCGATCTGTCTATCCAAATAGGAGATAGGTTTCTAACTTTTAGGGTAACAATGCTTCCTTAGATAATATCTGATGACTTTTAATTCTGTAACTATATTCTACTAAACTGACTAGTTCTTTTAATGGGAACTATGGACTTAGGTCTATGCAAAAAGAACTATTTCAGTAAGTGTTTTTGCAGAAAATTAGTCACTGGGCATGAAGCCAGAGACTTGGAAGATGTCATCTTCCAAGCTGGATGAACTGATACTATGTATATATCTTTTAAAATCAAAGGAGATGAAGAAGAAAAAGATCATAACTTAATATTTTTTCAGGCATGTGCTGGCCATACTTGCATACAGAATTTCACTCAGTCCCTCCAAACACATTTTTCCTCTTCAGTAGATGAGAGATTTATCTGTAACTTTCCCAATTGATTAACATCTTCTGCATAGAGCCACATTCAGACATGCTTGGAAGCTGTTTTCCACAGAAAGACATGGAGAAGAAAATTCTTTGTATATTGGTTCTTTGTGGAAACAGATGGAAGAATGTTGACTTATCTCAGAAATCTGACTCTATCTGGTTACAGTGAAGCTATGGCAGGCCATCAGAGCTGGTAAAGTGCTTTTATCTTTGCTTCCCCCTCCCATAGACAGGCAAGCTGGTCTTTATCATCTGGATTCTTACGTTGAAGGAACTGGGATCTAAGAATCACAGGAAACTCCAACAACAAGCAACATTAATAATAAGTTCCACTTACTACCTATGCCATACACTTTGCCTGACACTCCATGTATATTACATTAGTGGACTTCACAACCATCATAGAATCTGAGTCTTATTCAAATATTCATTTTCCATATAATAAAACAGAATCTGAGACATGAAGTTACTTGCCTAATTCTAGATCTCCTGCCCTTAAAAACATTCTGCTGCCAGGCAGTGGTGGCACACTCCTTTAATCCCAGCACTTGAGAGTCAAAGGCAGACAGATCCCTGAGTTCCAGGAAAGCCTGGTCTACAGACTGAGTTCTAGGACAGCCAAGGCTGTTACATAGAGAAACCTGTCTCGAGAAAAAGAATTAAAAGCCAAAAAAGTATTCTGCCATAAGAGAGATTACCATTGGCTTTCCATTCTGCTAGATCCAATGTTCAGCCCTCTTTGCATACTATATGGGCTCCCTGTTCTGAGGAACTTTAAGGCCAGTATCTCCCATCACTGCTATCTTATTCAGTACTACTACCAGTTAGAGGGAAATCAGTTCCTCTTTACGATGTTGATACTTGTTTATTTTCTTGCTGGGAATATAAACTTTTAAATGAGCCTATGATGATAGGCTTCTAAGTGTGTAGTGTCAAGTGGTTTATAGTCAAAAGATCTAGGAATCATAGGAGAAATAAGACTATTCAGGACCATTCCTTGAAATATGTGACAGTGCTCTCAGAAATGAGAAGCTAGGATTCCCAGCTGTGGTGCAGAAGTGGAAATGTGAAGAAACTTTAATATCAATCAGTTTAGCTGCTGTAATTTAAAATAAGGTCATCCAACCAAGAAAAAATTAAAATGAATAAGGACAATTAATTGAAAAAGAAATCAATAAAGTGATTCTTACATGCCTCTTAATTTTTTTCAAGGCAATTCTTCTGTTCTTTTATTTCAGTCCTGTTTTCTTTCTTTGTGGCTTCCTTAAGATTAGCCTTGACTTTTGCTATTTGCTTTTTCTTCTTGTCCCAGGCTGCTACGGTTTGACTGGGGGCTTTCCTCTCACAGAGGTCTATGCGTTGGATTATTGGTGTTGGAGATGACAGTGTCAAGAGGTGAGGCCTAGTGGGAAGAACCTGGGTCAGTGGGAACTCTAAGGATTCAGGCATTATGCTGGCCTGCCCTTGTCACCTGACAGAATGCATTCAGGCAGTACCCTGATCAGCCCAGTGTTCCATGACTACTAGTCTGCACGCAGGTGAAAAGGACCCCTTTAAAAGGAAGACCCCGCCCACTTTTGCTCTTTCCACTCTCTTTTCCCCACTCTCTTTCTCTTTCCTGCTATTCCCCAGAGGCAGTCAGGACTTTTCCTGTCTCTCTCTTGTCTTCAGTCCTCTCTCTGTCTCTGTGTCTCTGCGTCTCTTTACCACTTTTCTCTCTCCCTGCGTTCCCTTTCTAATAAAACTTCTCACTTAAGCTCTGTCTGCCTGACATGTTTGTTCCTCTGCCTCAGTCACCCTTGCCTGCATGGAATTTGCCAAGGTCCCCACGTGCTTTATCCTAAGAGGAGCATGGCCTTGGAAAGAATTAAGGAATTTCTCTCAGATCACTGAAGTAGTTCATGTAAGAACAAAAATCTTCAAAAATCTTTTCCTAGCTTCATTAGCATCTTACTACTGGTGATGTGGTTGTTCCTTTTACATATGCTCCTACCATTCTGATGGCAAAATAAGTTAATGTGTGTCTGGATATCTTTCCAGAGTACAACATGACGTCTGGATTTCCAGCATCCAAAGCAGAGCTAAAAACTTCTTCTCTCTTTGTTATTATTAGTACTGTGTATATGTGGCTTTGTGTATGCCATGGTGAACAAATTGGACAGAGGACAACTTTGGGGAGCCTGTTCTCTCCTTTCTTTCTTTACTTAGGCTCCAGGGATTGAAAACTAATCATCAGGCCTCACAGTAAACACTCTGACCTGTTGGCCTCCTTCTCTTTTAAGTACCCAAGTTTGGGCATTCTGTTATAATGCTGAAAAAAATAAACTAATACATGTGCTGTGCTCATTTTCAGAATTTGCTGACAAAATAAATCATTCTAGCTTTGACCATATATATATATATATATATTATATATATATATATATATATCTTGCCCTTGCTTTTCTTCAGATATTCTTTTCTCAATGCTAAGAACCACCCTAAGCAAGATGATGTTTTCTCTGGATGATCCAAATCAAATGAGTGTTTGGAGTTTTCCATGCAAACCTGTCTTGGTTACAAGCTTAGAAAGACAAGTTCATCCACTGCAATCAATAGGTTAGGGAGTCCAGTTGTAAAGAGGGACAGCAGAGTCTTAATCCAAGGAAATATATGTAAATAAGACCCCCTAAAAGGTCTGACTACAAGACAGAGTCAGATTCCTAGAGATTGGAGTCCTTAAAGGCCCCTAAAAGAAGGGTGAATGTCCAGTGAGTGGAAGCCAGGTGACAGAGAAATCTCTCCATGGGAAGGGAATAGTCTTGGGTCAAGGTTGCAACAGGAACCCAAGGATAACACAAACTTCAGACAAAGGAGACTGCTTTGTAATTAGGGCAAATAATTGAACACTAGGATCAGCACTGTGTTTAAATCCACTCTGGACAGATTCTGGTTATCTTGTGCTACAACAAAATCTAACTCCAATTTTAAGGACACAGACAGGAACTGGGGCCCAGTGTCTTATAAACTATAAGTCAGCTGGGACATGCATAACCCAGATTTCAATTGAAAGCTATATTCTGTATTAATTCCACAACCTCTATTGTTTCTTTAATCATTTCTTTTCCTTGGATTTCAAAAGCTACTTCAATGCTGCTGTTGCTGAGCTAAGAGGAAAAGTATTTAAATGAATTTTATCTGACCTAAAGAAAAAATGAGATCAAACATGGCCAAAGCTTCCCATGTTCAACATCTCAGGAGTTATTGATAGGCACATAAAGTGCTTACCATCCATGAGAGAGAAAGTAGTGAACACCAATCTCATCCTATGTAGACCTTGCTTTCCCACCAGTCCTTGTTAGCAGACTCTACCACATTCTCTGTGAGCCCCATGATCCACATACACCTTGAATGCCCAATTTGGAGAAAGTGCTGTCATAACCATTGAAAAAGATGAACTCAGTGTCAGGATTTGATCTTTCAAACAGTAAGTGAGAGGGTCTCAATTATCAGAATTGAGACATTCTATAGTAATGAGAGACAATCTCCTGAGATAAGGCTAGTCAACCTTTAGAGAAATACCAGTCCCCTTGTTCCTATCTTCCAAGGATTCATATTGAAATTCTCTAGATAAAGTCCAAGTGTCAGCATTTCTCAGAGATCCTTTTATATTTTGAACATGCAGTTAAAGTGATAAAGAGTCTATATATTTCAAACTTCTCAGGGTAAATCTAGGGAAATGAGTTCATTTACAGGAAAAATAATGTACAAAACATCATGGTAGATACTGAACCCAAGAAATAGTGAATTTTTTTGCTACTTCAAAACCCTGAATTTGAAGGAACCTTGAAGCATCTATCTTTTCATCTTTTATTACTCTCCTTTGTGACTCATCATAAAAATCTAACCTCCAGGTTGTGGAAACCCATGGACATCAATAAGCACCTCTCCTAACAGCTCCATTGTAGGCTCCCACTGAAATATCTCCAGTTGTTCTAGCACCAACTGTCAGTCATACCAGTGAGCTATCTCAGACATCCCAGGCCTACTAAACTCCTAGAGTGACTGCCACCTCAACTAATAGAATATGTAGGAAGAGAACTACTCAGCCACATCCACAAAATTACAAGTTATTGTAAAACTGATTTTACTTTAAGCCAGTAAATGCTGTGGTTTACTAGGCTGAACCAGAAATTGACTTGGCAAGTGCTATATAAATCACTGTATACATGTGCCCAATGCATTTGTTATGCAGAAACAAAGAACCAAAGCATATATGAACACATGCAATCCTCTTAGTCCTAATCAAGATTCTTTTATTCTGCTTATGAATGCAAAAGTTCTAATAATATTAACAAATAGAGCACATGTAGGGAAGCACATCTTAATTTGTGGTAGAACCCCTCCTTGAGCAAGGGATCCTCGACTGAGTAAAATGGAGAAACAAAGCTAGCATGCAGGCCACAATTAACTACTCTCAAATCTTCTATTTTCTTTTTTGGAGGTGAGGTGCTGGTAAATTTTAATAAAATTTTAATAATATTAATAAAGAGCTAAATTCCAAAATGCCCCAGAATACAGAATACAAAAATCTCAGAGACACAATAAAAACCCATGAAAAAAAATAAGAGCACCCCAACAAAGGTAATAAGCTTTAAGATAAAGAACCAATTTTATCAAACTACTGAATATGTTTAATAGAAGTTAACTGAAATTAAAAACAAGGAACACAGTGGAGCATTCCCCAACCACATTGATCAGGAAGATGCTGCCTGTGTGACTGAAGTCACAACACCAGAGACACAAATGAACCTCAATCTCTAGTGGATCAGGAATGAACCACCTCTGGGTAGACAGCATTTCCCACAATTCTATTACAGGCAGGAATTAATGTACTCTCTGGTTGTAAGGTGCCCTTGGAAATTAACCATAGTGGCACATGGAGCAGGGGTGACATGTTTCCACAAGAATAACAGGATGGGGGATATTCCACACCATACAACTCCTGCTATTATCACATACAGTGCTAGGTCTAGGGGAGTAATAAGCTGTCTCCCCTAGGAACCATTCTTTAATCTTATAAATTTAACAGTGTTGCGTGACCAACAAATGAATGACCAGAAGCTAGAACCACAGGTTATCCCTACCCTCCAGAGGAATAGTGTGCCACTGCTCTGTGTGAGGCAGGAAAACTATTCCTGGTTCAGTTCTACTGATTATCTACCAGAACACGGATTGTCTGCCTCAACCTTCTCTGGGTAGATGAGTGAAAGTTCCCCTCCACTCTGCAGCAAATACTTTCCTGCTACCATCATCTATTTTTTCCCAAGGAAACCTCTTTCATACCTGCCTGGGTGATGAGCTTAGTGCCTTCAGTACATGGGAACAAAGCAACACACACTACAGCCCTTCATATCAGCTGCATTCTTGCTCATTTGGGCCAGATGTTCACATCACTGTGTGCCTGCTTGTCTCTGTTAAGAAAGCAAAGCAATTATTTCTATGCCCTAGCCCATGTAGCAACAAAGAGTGGCTGTTGGAATTCTGTGATGAGAGAGAGCTGACACTCTGCTGTAGAGCCACTCTTATTCCAGCCAGAAAGGCTGTGAAAATGGAGAGACCTTCACTCCAGCCCTGTGGACAGGCCTTTAATTTCTGAATCAAATTAAATCAATAGCTTAAACAGATGTAGATCCACATGACAGTGGGGACAGTAAAGAAGATTCAAGGTTTTATATTCTTCAGACAACTAAGTGTGCTGTGCTGGCTATTAAAAAGTTATGAGCAACCTCAAGATGAAAGGCGCTGTTGGCTTCTTTGAGGCAGGGAGTCCTATTCCTCTTGGAAATAAATGATAGAAATCACTGAGGCTTCTGACTCAGTCAGTTATTAACTGCATCAAAGTCAATTACAATCTTGCTGTACTTCTGTGTGAGTTTTCTGAACCTAACCCCAGCCAAATTTAACATAAGCCTAGCAGCCATTGTCTCTTCACTGTTATAGTATTTATGGGACACAAAAATAGCTTCTTTTATACCTGCCTGTATGATGAGCTTAGCACATTCATACATGGGAACAAAGCAACACACATACTACAGCCCTTCACATTAGCTCCATTCTTGTTCATGATGGCATTTAGCTCTGCATGGCACACAAAGATTATTTTTTCTGCTGCTCTCCAAGGCACCTATTTGTCATTCTGCTGTACCCCTTCCTAACAATCTCCTTTTTCTGTATTCATAATGCAGGCTCTACCCTCAGAACTTGGATCCTTGTTTCTTTGTGCTGATAAGAAGGCCATCACAATGAAATCCACCATGAAATACTCAAGCCATTCCACATAGTCATGCAGCTTTTTGCAGGGAGTGTCACTCATGTTTAGTCTAGAGTCATATTTCACAAGGAGCAGCTTCAGATGGAGCAAACTGAGGCTGGGATGTCACCAGTACAGGAAGAAACTTTCTATACTTCAGTTTGGACAGGGCACACAGTTCTCACAACTCACTCAACTCTTCTCTATGTTCTGAAGTCTCCCATCCTCCCCCACCATGTGGGTGCCAGAAGAGACTCGGGAACTCCCTCCCTCCTCTGATGCAAGTGGAAGTCTACTTGCAGGACTAGTACAGAAGGAGCTGGCTCCCCTATTAGGGAATGAGGCCCCTGGAGCTGGCTATCTGCTCTGTAGGGATGCAGGCCAAGCTCAGTGTCCAGTCTGCTCCACCTCACCCCACCCCCAGCCACCTCAGAGCTCAGCAAAAGAGTCAGGAGGGAGGCTTCTCTCTTGACTATAGATGTAAAGCAATCAATTCTTTCGAACACCTATTGCTGCCATGATGAATTTTAACCTGGAACTGAGAGCAAAATAAACACTTTGTCCCAACATTGCTTTGGTCAAGATAGTTTATCACAGCAACAGGAAACAAAACTAAGACAAATATTAAAATAATAAAAAATAGGAAATTATACATAACAAATTAATTATTGTAACTGATTGTAGAGAAAAGGAAGTAAAATAGGAATGAGGATATACATAAAGAAAACTTTAATGTTACCTGTAAAAGTATACTTTACGTGCATTAAGGTCCAACAGTTATCTAGTAGGCTTATAGAATACACTAACGGAGACAAACAGAATAGGATTTCTCCAGAGATTCAGGCAGCATCTTAGAGGCATGTCCACACACAGAAAATAACTACAGATGTGAGTGGGTGTGAGGATCAGGGAGCCTATTAGGATGGTGGGCCGGGATCTAAAGAGCTAAGCATTCAAATATCTGTTACACTTTCCAAAGTATAGTAAACACAGTTCACATTTCAGAACTTCAAGTTAGTCACTAAAAATAAAATGGATGTCTGGTCACATCTGCCAACAATTAGAAAAGATATTGGCCCTGACTATAGTTTTGCCTCTGATGAGAAAAGATCTTGGCTGGAACCCCACAATTCTGTTTCCTTGACCAGCTGTAGACCATCATGCTATGTCCTCAAAAAACATACTGCACAGAGAATAGACAGTCCAGGCCAACATACACTTTCTATTCCATTTCAGCAGTCTCCATGTAACCGCTTGTTCCTTCTTACCCCCAAGTTAAGGCTGGACTGAGTTGGGGATGTCAGAAAACAGAGTTGTGACTAAGAAGCTGGCCCTCTCACCTGTTCTAACACAGACTCCTCAGAATCCTCTCCAGATTGAGTCTCTTGGTCTCCAATTTCCAGTAGATCACCCTGAAAACCATGCCTAACAAAAAAGCCTGTCTTTAAAACGCTTCCCCTGATGATCTGTATCCCTTCATTTTTATGTTTTCTATATGATGAAAAGGGGAAGAGTCAAAGAAACCTTAGTGTCCCCCTAAGGTTGGAGTTAACACTTCTACTCTTTATGCATTATGGCACTCCTACATTTGTTTGAGTATTCATTCTAGTTTTTTAGTTCTACCTATCCTCGGCATATTTTTTTAGTGCTGGTAAACTCAGAGCCTTATAAATTCTCAGTTAGTGTTCTATTACTGAACGGTTGCCCCAGCCATATTTTATAATTTCACCACATAAGAAGTTGAAACCAATGAGAAAATGTTTGCATAGCACCTACTATGTACCAAAAACTTTAGAAATATAACATTCTGAGAATGACCTGAGTATAGTTCAGAAATCATGAAATCAATGCATGAAAGTAGGCATCTCCTATTATTTACTAAATGGCTAACACAAAAAGCTAAAGATTGTGGGCTTCATGGCAGACCAACATGTTTCAGGGCACAAAGGGAGCTTCGAAGAGCACCAGATGAATGAAAGAAGAGAGCTCTTTTTTTAAATTTCTGCAAATGTTTATTTTTTAATTATTTATTTTTATATATTTGAATTACAAACAAGATTTAATTGCATGATGATCCCAGTTCCCTTCTCCCTCCCTTCCTCCTCTACCACCCCCCAACTAAAATCCTACCTGTCATATGAAGAAGAGAGCTCTTATATAATAATCATCCTTAGAATTGACTAAACTCTGATTTCCTTTCAACTGGAAAAAAATTGGATCCAGCCTACTATAGAAGAGTGCTAAACAGAGCTGAGTCAATATTTTCAATATAGGAAGAACGTCACTTGACATATAGGTTTGGCCTAATATGTGAGGACTTAAAAATTGACAACTTGGGCCAGTAAGGGGGCTGTTGTATCTAGTTTTATGCCAGCTTGAAACAAGATAGAGTCATCAGAGAGAAGGGAAACTCAATTGAGAAAATGTCTCCAAAAGATTGGATTGTAGGCAAGACTTAGGATATTTTCTTCATGATTAATAGGGAAGGACCTAGCCCATTGTGGGTGGTATATCAACCCTAGGCTGATGATCCTGGGTTGTATAATAAAACAGGCTGAGCAAGCCATGAGGGCAAGCTAGTAAGCAACATCTCTCCATGGCCTCTGTAGCTCCTGCTTCCAGGTTCCTGCCCTGACTTCCTTCAATGATGAACACTGTTAAAGTGGAAGCTTTTACTCCTCAACTTGCTTTTGGTCATAGTGTTTCATCACAGCAATAGTTACCCTAAGACAGGGGCTTAGTATGTAAAAGTGCTTGCAATTGGAACTGATGACCAGTGTTAATCCCCAAAATGGCAGAAGGAGGGAATTGACTTCCCAAAGCTTTCCTCAGATCTCCACAATATGCAACAGCTCATGTGGAACCCCCACACATATATAAGTAAAATATAAAATGTAAAAAGAATATTTTTTAAAAGTTCACAGTATATTCCTGGTCACCCACTGCATAAAAGAGTACAGATACCAAATCAATACACATTGGCAATTTCCAATTAAGAGAGGGAACTGGGATTGACATGTAAAATAAGCTTGTTTCTAATTTAAATAAAGAAATAGAAAAAAATAAAAATAGAATTACTAATTTAAAAAGAGGAAAATCTTCTAGAGAGATATTATTTATAATGCCAGCTAAGCCTAAAATAAAACATCTAGACATAACCCTAACAATATATATAGTACTAATATGGAGCAAACACTTATAAAAAATTATTTAAGGGTATTTTAATATTAGAATAAGTGTAGTGATATTCATTGACAATGAAAGACTAACTCAGTATTAACACAATGGGTATGCTCTCCAAATTGCTCTATAAATTCTAAAAATGTCAATAAATCTAATGTGTTTTATTTACATAAAAATTAATAGGATCACTTTAGATTATTTGGAAGAGAAAATGCAAAAATATAACCAAGAAATTTTGGAAATAAAAGTAGCAAAGATAGCTATATCCTACCACATATAAGACTTGTTATGAAACTATAATAACTAAAATTTTATAATTGGTGCTAAATTTTTTTCATTAATTGACTACATTGAGAGGATAACACCAATAGAAATTAGAAATGCAGATATAAATTGATATAAAACAGATATTGATATGAATTGACATATGGCAGAGAAGGTGATAATTCATTTTAATAAGGATAGAATAGTTAAATTTAATTCATAAATTGGAAACACTTAATGGCTACATGTCTTTAATTTGAGCTGTCCAGAAGCAGGGGCAGGTAGATCTCTTGAGTTTGAAGGCAGCCTGGTCTACAGAGCAGGTTCCAGGACAGCCAGGGCTGTCACACAGAGAAACCCTGTCTCAAAAAAAAAAAAAAAAAGAAAGAAAATAACAAGAAAGTAGGAAAGAAGGAAAGAAGGAAGAAAGAATATTCTTATCTGATACTGTTTGGAAAGTAATTCCACATTAATTAAAAATCCTAATGTAAAACTATTCATAGAAATTTTATGGATGTTTATAAATTTTACATGACGTTCTTAGATGAGACACAAAATGTAGAAATATAAAGATATTTGTGAGCTTAACAACATTAAAACGGAAAGCATTTTACAGCAAAAAGTCCAACATAAGTAAAGTGAAACAAGCAATACACTAAGAGAAAACATTGTCCAAAAATTAATGCCTGGACTAAAAGTAAGCCAAATATATACATTTATGGAAACCAAAAATATTAAAAAAAAATATGATTGGAAAGTGGACAAGAAGATAGGGGAATAAGGGTCCAAATGATCAATTAACACATGAAATGTTATTCAAATGTCACTTATAATTTGGGTAATTCTAATATAGCAAGAGTAGAACATTTTGTCCATTAAAGTGGCAGCAAGTTTAAGTACTAACAGCATTAATACTGAAGAAGGTGTGTGGAACAGTTTCTCATACACTACTAATGACAATGTAAAGTGTTGTAAAGTTTTTGGAAGACAATTTTGATAATGTCCACTACATATAAGATATATGTATGATTTGTTGAGTTTCTGCTTCTAAAGAATTAAGAGAAATATTTTTCACATGCATAAAGAAGTATGTATATGGAAGTTAGTTGCATTACTGGAGACAGCCAAAGGGAAATGACAAGACAAACCATGGCATATCTGTTCTATGGCTCATCATATAGCAATTTAAAACAAGGAGATACTAATTTTGTAATAATGAGAATCATACTTGTATGTTCTATTAGCATATATTAATTACACATAATAATGGATTGTATTACAACCTTTTCATATGTATGTTATATTTTATGCTCTGATCATATTCACCCTCTATTGCCTTCTCTTGTCCCCCTTCCACTCTCACTTATCACCTCCCTCTTCTTTTCTTTCACTTGTTTATTGGTGAACAAATGATCATCATTACAACTACTTACAGGAGCATAGGTGAGAAATTATTTACAGAAGCATGGGGACTTTTCCAGTGGCTACAAGGTGTAGGCCTGGTCTGGCTAACCACACTGTTGTGTGTTCAGAAATGCTATGGCTTAAAAGGCAGAATTCCACAGCACTCTATCCCTTTCTCTGGCTTTCATGTTCTTTCCACTAAAAATAAATTACATTTTTGGCTAACAACTAGTTGTAGAACAGTGTTCATGTTCTCAAATAATTTACATTTTTGAACAACCATAAAATAAGGCAATGTGTGTGTGTGATTTCAGATCATTATAAAAGCAGATGCCAAAACAGGACTAAAGGGATAAGCGAGTCATTGAAATACTTGGGAATGATAAAGAAGAAAGAAGCAATAGTCAAGGACAGTCTTCAGCCTATTTGTAGGTTTGATACATGTAAAATAAGAGAGAGACTGAAAATCTGAGAATACTTTGGCCAAGACAATTCAGAGCCCATGAGCAAAAGTCCATTGGAGAAGTCATCTCTAGTACTGCCAGTGCTCAGTGTTGGCATCTGAACATCTTGGGGGACGCATGATTTCAATCTTTATGATGTTCTGTATCCTTTCATGCTGTATCCAGGGTTGTCAATTAATTATGTTCCCTGATGCAAATTCTCTTAAAGGAGCAGCTAAATGACACATCTCCCTATAAGTCTCATATCTATAAATATTTATGTCTATAAATTAATGGGGGAACATATGGAAGGACAGCAATATCTAACAGTTACTGATAAACAATGGCACCTCCATATAATAAAATAACACTTATCAACAAAAAGAAATGCACAAAGATACATGCAGCTTGAACAGATCTACAAATATAATGCTGATCGCAAGAAGCTTTTGTGAAATGATTGGCTTCTGCCCCATTACATTTGTTTAAAGCTCTCTAAATGGCAAAAAATATAATTTCAAAGAAAATATCAGTGATCTCTACTATTTGGAGCAAGGTAATGGGGATGAGAAATAGAAAATCACTGTTATAATATTATCTGGGGGTTAAAGTTCATTTTCTTTACAGATATCCAGTTGTTCTAGAACTACAGAATCATTTGTTGGGAAGGTTTTCTCAACTGAATAGTATCAAAAGTGAATTGTCTGTACTTTGGTCTATACACCTACCCTTTCCCTATTAAAAATTTGTCTTTGTTGTTCTAATTTTATTATGTCTTGAAAAAACTAACAAATGTTTTGCATTGTCTAAAATCCTTTTGATTCTTTTCTTTGCTGAATACAAACTTTTTCAACTTGATACAATTCTGTTTGACAATTCTGCTCTTATTTATTGAGCTATTAGAGACCTTTTCTGAAATCTCTGGCCTGTGCCTACATTGTGAAGTATTTCCCTACACTTCCCTTGGGTAGTTTCAAAATTGGAAGTCTGACATGAAAATCCTCAACTTGTTTAGAATTGATTTTTGTACAGGAAAAAGCTAGGGGTTGAGTTTCATATTTTTTTCTTCTATTAACTAAATATTTTTCAGGCTTTTAAAATTTAAATTAAGAAACAAGCTTGTTTTACATGTCAATCCCAGTTCCCTCACCCTCCCTTCCTCCCCTGATCCCCACCAACCAGCATCCCATCCCTTTCTGTTCCCCATGGAGGGTGAGAACTTCCATGGGAGATCTTCAAAGTCTGTCATATCATTTGGAGCAGGGCCTAGACCCTCCCCAGTGTGCTGCCGTCCAAGTTTCATCTTTTACATGTGGATATTCAGTTTTAACATCAGCATTTGTTGAGGAGCTTGTCTGTCCTCTAATGTATATTTTTGGAACTTTGTTGACAATAAGATGGCTAGAGATGACCGTGTCTGTTTATTTGTTCTTTATTATGTTCTATTGTGTTACATGCTTGGTCGGTGACCACTATTCTCTTCTTTCTATGAAATTAACTTTTGTAACTTTCACATACAAGTGAGAACATGCATGGTTTGCATTTCTGTGTCTATCTTATTTTGCCTAACACTTTGACTTCCAATTTCACCCAGGTTGTAAAAGAAATGACAAGATTGCTATTTTTAGGATTAAATAATACACCTGTATATGAGTGTATACATATATAACCTTTGCTTGTCTGTCAATTAACACCTTGGTTGATTCCATATCTTAGCTGCTATGAACAGTGCTGCAATAAAGGCTTTCTCCTTTGGGGGTTCTTCCTCAGTCTCCAATAGACACTTTGAACTTTTAGTCTGTATAACCAAAAACATGTAAGTATTTCAGCCATAATTTTCTATATCACAATGCTATTCCACAAAAGTGGTTTCCCCAGGATTAAAGAATAAAAGTGGAACATCTACTCCATGTTGGCCACTACCTCAAAATTTAGATTCCTGTCCTACACATAAATGATTTTCTTTGCTACTCAGCAACCTTGGGCAATTGTATCATTGTATTTCTCCTAGGGTTTACTGTTATTACTCCAATAATTGATTTCTTAAAATCTGTTTCTCTATTTAGGAAGCAGTATTAGAAATGTGTATCCCAGGTCATGCAGCTATTGTGTGATACAATATGCCCTCAAAAGTAATTATTTAGCCAGGTGGTACTCACCTGCCATTGCAACACTTATGTTGCTGAGGTAGCAATATTGTCATGAGCACAAGGCCAGCCTGATCTACATAGCAATATTATATATCAAAAAGAAAAATGAAAAGAAAACTCTCTTTTGCACTATATAATTATTTTCAAGTTAACTCTTACATACAGGACATTGCTACTAAAGTTAAGTTTCACCAGAAATTGTCATAATATTTCTGTAGCAGACTTTCTTTTGGGCCACCAACCAGCTCCCAAATCATGACACAGAGACTTATTATTAGTTATTAATCCATGGCCTTTGTTTATTCTTGTGACACTAGCTATTATAACTTAACTTGTTTCTCTTCATCTACATCTTGCCTCAGAATATTTACCTTGCTTTCTTTCTATATGTCCTACTCTGTGTCTGTCTGTCTGTCTGTCTGGCAGCTGGCTTGCTGGCTGGCCCCAGGCATCCCCTTCTCTTTTTCCCTGTTCTCTTTTCTCTCTCCTTCCTTGAGCCCAGATTCTTCCTCCTACCTATTCTCTCCACCTACCAGCCCCACCTATCCTTCCACTGCCTAGCTATTGGTCATTCAGCTTTTTATTAGACCAATCAGGTGCCTTAGGCAGGCAACACAGCACATCTTTATATCATTAGACAAATACAGCATAAACAAGTGTAACAACCTTAACATAGTTAAAGTAATATTCCTCAGCATGCATAAATTTAACACATCTTTACAAAGTTAAAGTCATATTTCACACATATTTCCATCTTGATAAAATTTCTCAGGCAATTCTTGGGCAATGCCCAGAACCTAGACCAGTAAGATGGGTAAGACCATAGCAGAGCTTCTCTTCAGTCAGACCTTTGAATCACCATTCTATCCTGAGAGCTTTCCTTCAAGCTTTATAGAGTCACAAACACCATGGCACCTGCATGCCTCAGCACAAATTGCTCTAAGAAATTGATTTATAGTCACTGAACCACCAGAGACAAGTTTAGAAACCAGTGTAAATGTATTCATTTCCAATGAGCAATGTCTATCCTAAGCAGGCGAAGAAATCATGTTAGCATATATGACCAAAAATTTGAGTGAACACAGTAATGACAAACGGAATTTTGAAAGAAAATAAGTTTGGAATTACAACAGCTGTCATGTTCTGTCTCCTAGTAGTCACCTCTTGTTGAAGTTACAGATATCTTCTACCTGCTTCAGACTGAAACTGGGGAAGACATTTTAAACTCAGCAACAAGTTGGAATATAGAATTAAAATTCCTTTATGGCTTAATTTTAACAGTTTTTAATGTAGTTATTGTTGAATCTGAGACTCAGTTCAGACTTTTTCCTCTTCAAGCTAATCATATTCCAGGAGTTTTAAAAATTGGGATACAAAATAGTTGGTTTTACTATGTTATCTTCACACATGCCTATCATGTGCTTTTTTCATACCACTCATTACACCCTCTTATTTCTTCCTCATCAGTTCTTATTTATGGCTTTTAGGGCATCTGGAATGGAACTCAAAGTTTTACACATAACAAACAAGCACTGTGCTATGAATCTATGTTCCCATCCTTTTCCAGGGCTAGTTTCTCGTACCCTTTACTTAATTCTAGTCAGAGTCGTGATATGACCTATCTGTCACCCAAGCTCCCACTGTTATCAACCATCCCCTAACCAATGGAGCCTACACAAATTATACCATAGGCCTGTTAGATCACTTTGCTCCATTGTCGGTGTCATCTTGATAATCATCAATGCCATCATCTTCATCACCACCAGCATTATCACCTTATAAATTAAGTTTCTTTCTTATCAACATTTTCCTTTTATTGAAAATAAAATATTTTCTAGTATAATATATCCTGTACTCGCCCCAGTTCCACACCTCCCCTCCATTCCTTTCTATCTCTCATTAGAAGAGAACAGGTTTTTCACAGATAACAATGAAACATAACAAAATAAAATATAATAACATTGAAAGAAATCTATCACACAAAATTTGGACAAGGAAAACCAACAGAAGGAAAAGAGCCCCAAGAAAAGGCACAAGAATCAGAGACCTCACTTGTTCACAAGCTCAAAAGTCTCATAAAAACACTAAAATGAAATCTATAATATATACACAGAGGGCCTGATACAGACCAAGTGTCTGCCCATGCACAGGGCTGATTCAGTCTTTGTGAGTTCATATGAGATTTGCTCCAAGGGGAAGGATTGGATGCAGACATCCCATTTAGAGTTGTATATTCCAGATTCTCTCTCTCTCTCTCTCTCTCTCTCTCTCTCTCTCTCTCTCTCTCTGTCTGTCTATGTCTTTCTCTCTGTCTCTCTCTCTCCTCTCTTTCTCTCTGTGTCTCTGTGTCTCTGTGTCTCTGTCTCTGTCTCTCTCTCTGTCTCTCTGTCTCTCTCTCTCTCTCTCTCTGTGTGTGTGTGTGTGTGTGTGTGTGTGTGTGTGTGTGTGTGTGTAATATCTGTCTGTGGGTCTCTGTATTTGTTCTCATCTGCTGTAGGAGGAAGCTTCTCTCCTCATGGCTGAATAAAACACTGATCTATGAATATAGCAGAATATCATCAGGGGTCATGTTATCACTACTTTTTAAATGCCAGTAGTATTTGGTTTTACCCTAGTGTCTGGGCTATCTAGTCTCTGGTTCTTGGTCACCAAAGCAGTGTTGGGTATGGGCTCTATCTTGTGGAGTGGGCCTTTAGTCAAATCAGACATTGTTTGGTTACTCCACAAGCTTTGTGCCACCTAGCATATTTAGCAGGAATTGTAGATCAAAGTTTTTTTGATGTTTATGTTTCTATTTTGATAGCCTGCAGAGTACCTTCCTATACCAAAGACACTAGAGAACATAGGCACCGACTTGACCTCTCCATGTTCAATGAGTCATGTGGGTGTTGTATTCAGCAATGGGGCCTTGATGTCAATTTTTGGAGAGCAACCTATTATCTTGGCAATGGCCTAGGTTGTTTGGGAATTTCCATGGGACCCCTTTAGTCAATAACTCAATTGAATGTAACCTAGTCCCGCTACTGGAAGCTTCATTTGGTGACAAGATATGGTCAGTTGGAAATCATCTTGAGTGAGGTAACCCAGACCCAAAAATATGAATATGGTATTTATTCACTTATATGTAATATTAGCTATTAAATAAATGATGCTCAATCTATAATTTGTAGACCCAGAGAGGTTAGTATAGAAGCAGAGACTGAAGAAACACATGGATCTCCATGGGAGGGGGAAATAGAATAGATTTTATGGGTAGACTAGGGTTGGGGGACAGGAACAGGAATATCATGTGGGGAGGGGAAGGAAGGGGCTGAAAGAGAATGAATGAAAATACAACTAGAATTGAGGGGCATTTTAGGGGACCCATATGGAAATCTAGTGCAGTGCAAACTTCCTAAAGTATGAAGGTAATCTTCATGAAGTCTCCAAATAATGAGGTAGAGAGAGCCCAACTAGACATCTCTTGTCATAAATTAAGTTTCTTTTTTATTTAAATTATTTAATTGCTACTCATATATACATATCCATACCCCCCAATGCCTCGCCCACCTATCCTCCCAAGTTCCCCACCAAACCCCCCCAACTCATCCCCAGGGATAGTGAGGCCCTCCACCAGGGACCTTCAAAGTATATCATATCATTTGGGGGAGGGCCTAGGCCCTCCTTGCTGTGTCTGGGCTGCAATAGTATCCCTCCATAGGGAATGGGCTCCCAAAGTCCATTTGTGCTCTAGGGTTAAAGACTGGCTCCACTGTTAGAGTTCCTATAGACTGTCTTGGCCTCCTAGCTGGCACCCACGTTCAGAGGGTTTGGTTCAGTCCAATGCTTTATGACAAGGGTCTCCATGCTCCCATTAACTAAGTTCAACTGTTTCTGTGGGTTTCTGCCATACCATCTTGGCTCCTTTGCTCATCCCTCCCCCACTCCACAACTGGATTCCAGTAGTATGGTTCAGAGCTTAGGTGTGTGTGCCTGTTTCTGCTTCAAACAGCTACTGAATGAAGTCTCCAGGAATGGTAACCAAGGTACACATCAATCTCATTACAGGGGAAAGGCATCAATGGCATCTTCCCTACCACTGCTTGAATTCTTAGTTGTGGTCATCCCTGTGGATCCCCTAACATTTCCCCTGTGCTAGACATCTCTAAACACCTATACAGCCTCCCTCTATCAAGGCATCTCCTTTCTTGCCCTCATCTATTCCTCCCCTGTCTCAGTCCTCTTGTTCTCCTCCCCCTCCCCTTCATCCCTTCCCAAATCCTTCCTCTCCAACCCCCCATGCTCCCATTTTGTTCTGGGGTTCTTGTCCCCCTCCCCTTCTTTGAGGGACTATGCAATCTTCCTTGGGGTCCTCCTTGTTTCCTAGATCCTCTGGCAGTGTGGATTGTAGACTGGTAATATTTTGCTCTATGTCTAAATATCATATATGAGTGAGTACATACCATGTTCATCTTTCTGTTACTGGGTCACCTCACTCAGAATGGTTTCTTCTAGTTCCATCCATTTTTTTGTGAATTTCAAGATTCCATTGTTTTTTTTTTTCTGCTCAGTAGTATTCCATTATTTAAATGTACCACATTTTCTCTATTCATTCTTCAGTTGATGGGCATCTAATTTGCTTCCAGGTTTTGTCTATTACAAATAATGCTGCTATGAACATAGTTGAATATATGTTCTTATTGTATGAATGTGCATTTTGGGGTATATGCCCAAGAGAGGAATTGCTGGATCTTGATGTAGATTGATTCCCATTTTCCTGAGAAACGACAATACTGATTTCCAAAGTGGTTGTACAAGTTTGCACTCCCACCAGCAGTGGAAGGGTGTTCCTTTTTCTCCATATCCTCTCCAGCATAGACTGTCACTGGTGTTATTGATTATAGACATTCTGATAGGAGTAAGATGGTATCTCAGAGTGGTTTTGAGCTGCATTTCCCTGATGGCTAAGGATGTTGATCACTTTCTCAAGTGTCTTTCAGCCATTTTAGACTCCTCTGTTGAGAATTCCCTATTTAGGTCAGATGTCGGGTTGGTGAATATCTTTTCCCATTCGGTGGGCTGGTGTTTTATCTTGCTGACTGTGTCCTTTGGCATACAGAAGCATCTCAGTTTCAGGAGTTCCCATTTATTATTTGTCGATCTCAATGTTTGTGCTACTGTTGTTATGTTCAGAAAGCAGTCTCATGTACCAATTATTTTGAGGGCACCACCTACCTTCTTTTCTAGGAGGTTCAGAGTGTCTGAATTTATGTTGAGGTCTTTGATCCATTTGTACTTAAGTTTGGTGCATGGTGATAGATATGGATCTATCTGCAATCTTCTACATGTCCGAATAGAGTTATGCCAACACCATTTGTTGAAGATGCTTTCTTTTTTCCATTGTATAACTGTAGGTTCTTTGTCAAAATCCAGGTGTTCGTAGGTGTGTGGGTTACTATCAGTGTTTTCAATTAGGTTCCACCTGTCTATTTTTGTGCCAATACCAAGCTGTTTTCAGGACTATGTCTCTACAATAGAGCTTGAAGTCAGAGATGCTGATGCCTCTGGAAGATCTGATTTGTCTATCCTGGGTGTTTTTGGTTTTCCATATGAAGGAAAACAAGTTCTGTGAAGAATTGTAGTGGAATTTTGATGGAAATTGCATTGAATCCGTAGATTGCTTTTGGCAAGATTGCCATTTTTACTATGTTGATCCTACCTATACAAGAGCATGGGAGATCTTTCCATTTTATGGTATTTTCTTTAATTTCTTTCTTTAAAACTCAAAGTTGTTACTATAAAGGTCTTTCAGGTTTTTGGTTAGCACTACCCAGAGATATTTTATGTTGTTAGTTGCTATTGTTAAGGATGATGGCTCTCTGAAATCTTTCTCAGCACTTTTATCATCTGTATATAGTAGGGCTACTGATTTTTTTAGTTACTCTTGTATCCTGCCACATTGCTGAAGGTGTTCAGCAACTGTAGGAGTTCCCTGGTAGAGTTTTTTGGGTCACTTATGTAGACTATCATATCGTCTGCAAATAGTGATAGTTTGACATTTCCCTTTCCAATTTGTATCCCATTGATCTCCTTTTGTTGTCTTATTGCTCTAGCTAGAACTTCAAGTACAATATTGAAGAGATATGAAGAGAATGGGCATCCTAGTCTTGTTCCTGATTTTAGAGGAATCAACATAAGTTTCTCTCCATTTAGTTTGAGGTTGACTGTTGGTTTGCTGTATGTTGCTTTTTATCATGTTTACGTATGTTCCTGTTATTCCTGATCTCTCCAAGACCTTTATCATGAAAAGGTGTTGGATTGTGTCAAAGGACTTTTCAGCGACTAGCAAGATGATCGTGTGGTTTTTCTTTTTCAGTTTGTTTATATGGTGGATTACATTGATAGATTTTCATATGTTGAACCATTCCTTCATTCCTGAGATGAAGCCAACTTGATCAGGGTGGATGATTTCTCTGATGTGTTTTTGGATTTGATTTGCCATTATTTGTTGAATTTTTTCATCAATGTTTGTGAGGGATATTGGTCTGTAATTCCCATTTTTAGTTGTATCTTTGTGTGCCTTGGGTACCAAGGTAATTGTAGCCTCATAGAAAGAGCTTGGCAATGTCCCTTCTCCTGCTATCATGTGGCAGAATTTGAGGAGTACTGGTATTAGCTGTTCGGCCCTGGGCTTTTTTTTTTTTTTTTGGCTTGGTAGACTTTTGATGACCGATTCTATTTCATTAGGTGTTATAAATCAATTTAAACTGCTTAGATGTTCTTGGTTTAATTTTTGTAAGTTATATCTATCCTGAAAATTGTCCATTTCCTTTAGATTTTCGAATTTTGTGGAGTACAGGTTTTCAAAGTATGACCTGATGATTCTCTGGATTTCCTCTGTGTCTGTTGTTATGTCCCCCTTTTCATTTCTGACTTTTTTAATTAACATGCTCTCTCTCTACCTTTTGGTCAGTTTGAATAAAGGTTTATCTATCTTGTTGACTTTCTCAAAGAACGAAGTCTTTGTTTCATTGAGTCTTTGTATTGTTTTCCTAGTTTCTACTTTATTGATTTCAGCCCTCAGTTTGATTATTTCCTGGTGTCTACTCCTCCAGGGAAAGTTTGCTTCCTTTTGTTCGAGAGCTTTCAGTTGTGCTGTTAATTCTCTAGTGTGACTATTCTCCAGTTTCTTCATGTGGGCACTTAGTGCTATGAGCTTTCCTCTTAGCACTGCTTTCAAAGTGTCTCATAAGTTTGGGTATGTTGTGTCTTCATTCTCATTAAATTCTAGGAAGTCTTTAATTTCTTTTTTATTTCTTCCTTGACCCAGGAATGGTGCAATTGCTCATTATTCAATTTCCATGAGTTTGTAGGTTTTCTGAAATTTGTGTTGTTGTTGAATTCCAACTTTAAAGCATGGTGGTCTGATAAGATATAGGGGGTTATTCCAATTTTTTGTGTATGTGTATGTCTGTTATGTTGCTGAGTATGTGGTCAACTTTAGAGAAGGTTCCATGTGGCACTGAGAAGAAGGTATATTCTTTTGTGTTTGGATGGAATGTTCAATAGATATCTGTTAAACCCAATTGGGTCATAACTTCTGTTAGTTCTTTTGTTCCTTTTGTTCCTCTGTCTGGTAGTCCTATCTAGTGGTGAGAGTGGGGTGCTGAAGTCTCCTACTATAAGTGTATGTGGTTTTATGTGTGATTTGAGGTTTAGTAATGTTTCTTTTACAAATGTGGGTGCCTTTGTATTTGGGGTCTAGATGTTTATGATTGAGGTTCATCTTGATGGGCTTTTCCTGTGATAATTATGAAATGCCCTTCTTCAACTCTTTTGATTGATTTTAGTTGGAAGACTCATTTGTTAGATATTAGAATTGCTACACCAGCTTGTTTCTTGGGTCCATTTGGTTGGAAAGTCTATTCCCAAACAGTTACTTTGACGGAATGTCTTTCTTTGACATTGAGATGTGTTTCTTGTATGCAGTAGAAGGATGAATTCTGTCTTTGTATCCATTCTGTTAGCTTGTATCTTTTTATAGGCAAGTTAAGACCATTGACATTGAGGGGCATTAGTGACCATTGATTGTTAATTCTTGTTTGTTTTGGATTTGGTGGTGGTGGTGTCACTGTGTGTGTATTTCCCCACTTTTCTTTTTGGTGTTTGGTAAAGTAGGATTATCTATTACCTATGGTTTTTTTTAGCATAGTTATCTTCTTTGTGTTGGAGTTTTCCTTGCAGTAATTTCTGTAGGTCTGGATTCATGGATATGTTTTGCCTAAATCTGGTTTTATCATGGAATATCTTGTTTTCTCCATCTATAGTGATTGAAAACTTTGCTTGATATAGTAGTCATTCATGTTCCCTTAGCGTTTGTAGAACATCCATCCAGGATCTTCTGGCTTTCAAAGTTTCCATTGAGAACTTGGGTGTATTTTTGATAGGCCTGCCTTTATATGTTACTTGGCCTTTTTCTTTTGCTGCTCTTAATATTTTTCTTTATTCTGTAAGTTTGGTGTTTTGATTATTATGTGGTGAGGGGACTTCTTTTTGTGGTCCAATCTATTTGGTGTTCTGTAAGCTTCTTGTACTTTCATAGGCATATCCTTCTTTAGGTTAGGGAAGTTTTCTTCTATGATTTTGTTGAATATGTTTTCTGTAGCTTTGAGCTGAATTTCTTCACCTTCTTCTATACCTATTATTCTTAGGTTTGGTCTCTTCATGGTGTCCCACATTTCCTGGATATTTTATGTTAGGGACTTGTTGGACTTGAGATTTTCTTTGGTCGATGACTGTATATCCTCTAATGAGTCTTCAACACCAGAGATTCTCTCTTCCATCTCTTGGATTCTATTGGTTATACTTACATCAGTGGTTCCTGATCATTTACCCAGCTTTTCTATTTCCAGCATCCCCTCATTCTGTGTCTTTATTGTTTCTAATTCTGCTTTCAAACCATGAACTGTTTGAATTGTTTCCTTTACTTGTTTGGTTGTTTTTCTTAGCTTTCTTTAGATTCTTTAAGAGATTTGTTTATTTCTAGAATTTTTTTGGTTTGTCTTTTCCTCTATTTCATGTAATTTTTTGCTTGTTTTTTATTCCACCTCTTTAAAGGATTTTCTTGTTTCCCCTTTAATGGTCTCTATCATCCTCATAAGATAATTTTTAAGGTCCATCTCTTCTTCATCCTCTGCATTGGGATTTTCAGTTTTTGCTGGTGTGGAGTCCCTAGATTCTGGTGGTGTCATATTGGTCTTTCTGTTGTTGAGTGTGTTCTTATTTTGTTGCCTTCCCATCCCTTCTTCCAGTTGGTGCAGGTGGGGTCTCTCCCTCTCTTCCATTCTCCTCAAGCAAAGGGCAGAGTGCAGAGGGGGAACCAAGGATGAGGTGTGTCCGGACTCAGGGTGGGCCTTCCTGTCTGGGTGGGTCCATTCTACTGGAGGGGAAGGCTCAGGAAGAAATGAGGAGGGTGTAGTGGAGGAAGTTGGGGGCAGAGCAGTGCCCAGACTCACCTCAGGCAGCAGGCAGAGGGCAGAGGGCAGAGGGTGAGCAAGGGTGGATGTGGCCAGACTCAGGTTAGGCCTTCCTGTCTGGGCAGGTCCACTCTTGGAAAGATGCATGCTCAGGAGGAAGATAGGAGGGGAGGATGGGGGAATTTGGGGGCAGAGCAGTGCCCAGACTCACCTCAGGCAGCAGGCAGAAATCAGAGAGCGAATTGGGGACAAGGGTGATGTGCGGCCAGACTCAGGGTGGGCTTTCCTGTCTGAGCAGGTTCACTCTTGGTGATGGGCAGGCTCAGGAGGAAGGGAGGTGATTGGGAATGTTCTCTCTATATGTTTATCTTATTGGTTATTGAATAAAATACTGTTGGCCAATGAAGAAGCAGGTTAGGTGGGACTAGGAGTCAAGGAGGATTCTGGGAAATGTAGCAAAAGGAAATCTTGTGATACAGGCAGGAAGTGACATAGCAGACAGACTCATATATAAGCAATGGCAAGAAGGAAGGCGTTACTTTTTCTCTTCCTCCTGCTCTCTGCTCTGGAGCTGCCATGTGATCCCAGCAAGAGAAGATGCCAGCACCTGGCACCCAATAAGTCTTTGTGGTTGATAACTAAGACTGAGCTAGCAGATGAGAAATCCTAGTCATTGGCCAAGCAGCATTTGAAACTAATATAAATCTCTATGCATTATTTGGGGCCCTAATGAGTCAGGCAGAACTTGGGTGGAACTCAAGTGGCTGGCAGAAAGCACCCATGTAGTGGCAGAGCTCGGGCTGGGGAGATAAATTAAGTTTCTAATGCGTATTTTGGGAGAACTCATTTAAATTATATGATGTTTATCTGGCCTTAGACCTTTAAATCACATCATTTGAAGAGTTTGGACTCCATTACTGATATTGAACTCCAGTCACGGGAGTGACATGAGATTCATGATACCTCAGGGGTCCTCAGAACCTGGACAATGTTCTTCTTGAGCTTACACTGAAGATGAACTCCAAACTTTGTAATCCATTTCTAGTTTTTCTTCATGCATATCTCAAATAACTCATATTTTGTGTTTCCTATATTTCCAATGAGAAAGTATTTTTTTTATTTTTCTCCCCATGCAATAGGTTGTACATCCAACTATTATTCTGTAAGTTGAGGCCTTGCATGCCCTAGTCGATTAGGAAACTTTCCATGGTTTACCAGGAATCCTCACCCCACCCACAATGCAGGAAAGTTAGAAGAGCTGCCCTTATTTTAAATATAATTGTAAGACCAACTATTGTGAATCATTATTTAAAGTGCCTTTCAAGCCTGGCTTTTTCCAGATTTATAGCTTTCTCTTTAAGGAAACATAAACTTATCTACTTTGGGGACCAGTTCCTCTACCTTCTCTGTTAGAAAACCAAGCAGAAAGGAGCAAAGAAACCATAATAAAAGAGTGAACATATATTCAGAAAACTAGTTTCCTTTTCTTTATGAGGTCTATCCTAGTTCAACAGAAAAGATTTGATCCCAAGTCTCACTTTTCTTCACACAGATCCCTTTGCACATATTCCTTTCTGATACCTTACAGGGCAAACAAATAATTATATTATGAGGTTTTGTATCTTTCTTCTCTAATTCATTTATCCTAAAATCAAAATCAATAAGGACATCTTAAAGCAACTCTTTCTTCCTGAGACCATTCCCAAAGGTCAGGACAGACCCCACTCTCCCTTCTTACACAAAACCATTGATAGCATATACTTATATATTAATGAATTTCAAAAAATAAGTCCCTCTATCAAGTCCCTGCTCTCTGAAACTTAAAAGGCTATCTGCATAAAATGAGTACCAAGTTAAGTGTCTTAGTTTCATTTCCATGACAATGAAATGATAAAGAAGAAATTATTTATTTTAGCTCACAGTGTAGATGAGACAGTGGCAGAAGTTTGAAAAACACTGATCACATTGCATCCACAGCCGTAAAGAGGAATGAATTAATGCATGCATGCTAGTACTAAGTTGAATTTCTATGTTTTTATACAGTTCAGGTTTCTCTGCCTATGGAATGATGATAAACACAGGGAACAGACTTTTCCATTTCAATGAAAGATAATTAAGCTAATCCCTCCAAATATGCCTACAAGCCAACATTATCTAGGTAATACTTATTGAGACTCTCCTCCTAAGTGATTCAAGATTATGTCAAGTTGACAATTAAAGTTAAACGCCATACTAAACTTTATCTTAATGAAGAATAGTCAGCTAGTACTGGAACAAATGTAGATAATTGGCTATGTAGGCAACTTTCTTTATCTGTAATATTAGTCAAGACACTTAGCCTTTCAGGTCTTACCTTCCTTATATAGTACACAAGGTTGAAGTGGGGTTTTTGTCCAGATTACATGTCCATTATATAAAGTGGGGGGTACCAAAACTACCCACCATTAATGAGTTGGAGTTAATCTGTGTCTGTAAGTCTAGTAGTATGCTTTACAAAATTGAATGCACTGGTAATTATCATGCATATGTTTGGGATTGTCACATGTCCTAGGTTCATTGTTCCCTGGATACAATGAAGTATCTTTTTATAAAAAGGTAACTTCTCTGATTAATTTTCCTTTGAAGTATATTTTGCTTGACTGCAGCACACACCTTAAGGTAATGCTTATCTTTGAATATGAACTTCTTGTAGACACAGAAAACAGAATTTTTTCTTAACTCATTCATCCATCCTTTGTATTTTGATTGGGAAGTTGAAGTCATTAATATTTGAATATATTTGTGGTGATATCTTGCTTGTACAATTAAAGCCTTTCTGGGGGTCAGAAAATGGAGGTTACCTCTCGCTAACCACAGAGGTCTGGAGGTCTGTACAGACAAACAGAAGTGAGGTAGTTGGGCAGAACCAGGAGATAAGCATGGAGAAACAGAAACTTGCTCTCTGATCTGCTGAGATGCTAAGGAGGTAAGGTATGGGGTGGCCTGCTCCTTCTTGGTCTCTCAGAATTTTTCTCAATATCTGACTCTTGGTTTTTATTACTTAGACCAATTAAGAACTCTATTTACATATATTATTGAAAGTAGTTTGTGTTGTTGCTTGTTTTTTATGTCAGTTTGACCCAAACTATAGTCATTTTGGAATAGTGAACTTCAATTGATCAAATGACCCCTATGGATTGGCCAGTGAGCAAGCCTGTGGTGCATTTTCTTGGCTGATGATTGATGTAGGAGGGCCAGGATCACTGTGGGCAATGCCACTGATGGGCAGGTGGACCTGGATAATAAAAGAAAAGAGGATAATAAAAGCAAGGCCTGGGGAGGAAGCCAGTAAGCAGCACTCATGCATAGCTTCTACAAGAGTTGCTGCCTCAGGTTCCTGCTCTTCTTGTGTTCTGTCCCGATTTCCCTCAAGATAGACTGTTTCCTGGAAGTGTGAGGTGAAATAACTCTTTCCTCTCCAACTTGCTTTTGGTCATGTTGCTTCATCACACCAAACTAAGACTGTATGAGGACTGTTGTCATGTTGCTCTTATATATTTCTTGCTATTTGTCTTTTTAGTCCTATTTTGTGTTTCACTAATTGTAAGTCATTTTCTCTACCATTTCTTTGTTTTGCTTATTCTTTTCATTCCAAAATATTTCTTCCAGTAATCTCTGTAGGGCTGAAAGTTCTGGTGAATGTAAATTATTTTAGCTTGTTTATATGATATGAAAGTTTTCTTTCTCCTTTAACTATGATGGAAAGTTTTGCTAGATATCATTGTCTTGATTGCCACCCATGATCTTTTAGACAGTAAAATATATTATTCCAGACTCTTGTGGCTTTTAAAATTTACATCGACAAATAGGCTGTATTTTATACGAGACTTATGATTTTTCTCTTGCAGCTTTCAGTAGCCCCATGTGAAATTTGGAAGAAAATGGATGAAGCCAGAAGATTATATATTGTAATATATAAAATATAATATAATACCTGAGTGGAGTAACTCAGACCCACCAAATAACAGCCAGAACATTTGTTCTTATTTGTGAATCTCTCAGCTTTGTGTCTTTAGATGTGAGTAAAAAACTAGAGTAACCATAGAAACCAAGAATGTATAAGGGATCATGGCAGGAGAGCTCTGAAGAGAAGGATAGTAAGACAATAGTACAATGAATAGAAAAATAGGGGGACATTACAGAGGAAAAACAATACAGAGAGAGGGAATAAATAACAGCAAGGATTCTGGGGGGAAAGCCATAGGGAAATAGTATGTATACTTAAAGACACATATATAATACATATATACATATGGAGAGAGAGAGAAGGAGAGACGGGGAGAATTTAAGTGAAGTTATGCCACTTATGTTGATAATGTTGATAAAGAGTCATAGACTATCAACAAAAAATTCCTGATGCTAATCTTGGGAAAACTCTCTTCCAGTTGTTGAGTCAGGGCATATGAAAAAACTGTTAAAACAGTATAGGCTGTTGCTATTTCCCTTTATTTACTCCTATACATTGGATAAGATTCTATTTATAAAGAAAGCATACACTTCAGATGCAAGACTTCGAAAAATTGAGCTAGAAGTAATTGGGAAGTCTCTGCCATAAGGAAAGCTCTCGTAATATCTGAAGTTACTATGCAAGCTGCCGAGGGAGAAAAGCAATCAATATAAGTATAACCTATAAATCACCACAATGAACATGGTAGCAAAATATATTAAAGGGTGCATTAGTTGCACTTCTATCTTGGGAGTGATCTACAGCTGTCTAATTGGACTTAGGCCTGCTCAACAGAAGGGAACTCTTGCCTGGTATTGTAAACCTAGCTCACTACCCATGGCCTATGAAATAATGGATTCTAGAGGAAAACATTACTACCACGTTTATACAATGGAGTGTACTCAGTGGTTACAAACAATGACATATTGAAATTTGCCAGAAAATGGATAAAAGTAGAAAAAACCATCCTTAGTGAGGTAACCCAGACCCAGAAAGACAAACACGGGATGTATTATTCACTAATAAGTGGATATTAGATGTAAAGCATAGGATAACTAGGCTACAGTCCACAGACCCAGAGAAGCTAGGTAAAAAGGGGGACCATAAGAGGGACACACACTGAGGGCCCCATGAAGGGAAAATAGTTAAGATGTCCCGGGTAAACTGAGGGAGAGGAGTAGAAGGGAGGAAATATGGGATGGGGGATGGGAACATGAGGGATAAAGAAGACCAAGTTGGGGGAGCAATGGAGAGGGAGAGCAATGAAAGAGCTATCTTAATAGAGAGAGTCATCATGAGGTTAGGGAGAAACCTGGTGCTAGAGAAATTCTCAGGAATCCACAAGGATGACCCCTGCTAAGATTCCTAGCAATAGTGGAGAGGGTGTCTGAATGGGCCTTCCCCTTTAACCAGATTAGTGACTGCCCTAATTGTCATGATAGAACCTACATCTAGTAACTGAAGGAAGCAGATGCAGTGATCCATAGCCAAGTACTGAGCTGAGCTCCTGGAATTCTGTTGAAGAGAGGGAGGAGGGATCATATGAAAAAGGGAGGTCATGAGCATGATGCGGAAAATCACAGCGACAGCTGGCCCCAGCTAGTGGGAGCTTACAGAATATGGACTGACAGTTGGGGAACCTGCAAGGGACTGAACTAGAACCTCTGAATGTGGGTGAGACTTATATGGCTTGATCTGTTGGGAATGGGGCTGGCAGTGGCACCAGAACCTATCTCAGGTGCATGGAACTGGCTTTTTGGAGACCATTCCCTATGGTGAGATACCTTGATCAGCCTTGAAACAACGGACAGGGGCTTGGCTCTGTCTCAACTTTATATGCCTGACTTTGTTCACTCCCCAAGGAAGGCCTTTCCCCCTCTGAGGCTTGGATAGGGGTAGATGGGGGAGGTGAGGGGCAAGAGAAGGGGAAGGAGGGGGAACTGTGTTGGTATGCAAATGAAAAATAAATTTTTAAATAAATCCTTTCTCTCTTCCTGCTACTCTCTGCTCTGCAGTCGACATGTGACCCGGGAAGAGGACGCCAGCAGAAGGTGTCCTCCATAAGATAAGTCTTATAAAATATATAGATTTATGATATTTAAGACTGAGCTAGCAGATGAGAAATCCTAGTCATTGGCCAAGCAGCATTTGTATCTAATATAAGTCTCTGTATGTTACTTGGGACTTTAACGTGGTGGCAGGCAGAACTTGGGCAGCCTGGCAGAAAGCACCCACGTGGCTGCAGGACTTTGGAGTAAAGACTTATTGTTACAGAATGGTGTCAGAAGTGGCATCACCCCACGCCCTGAGGTTAACCTGTTGCCTCCAGGTGCCACAAGCTTCCTTCCCGAGACTATTCAAGCAGCAGCAGAACCTGGAAAGCTGGCTGTAGTGTTACAAATGTCCATGCAAATTTCACAAAAGCTTAAAAAGGGATTTTAGCAGCAAAAGAACAAAGACAAGCACGACTTCTTGGTAACAGCATTTTCTCGGGTGGTCTCTCTTTTGCTAGAGACAAGCAGAGACTTGGTTCCTTTAAGAGATGTTTCCTGACTCAGCCTAAGTGGAAAAAAACACAGTGCTGCCTTTTAAGAGGCCCAGCTAGCTCAGTCAGTAAAGCATGAGACTTTAGATGTGGGTTCATGCCCCATGCAGCTGGCAGTGGTAGTGACCACATCTCCAAGCTGGCGGCATGCTCCTTGGAAGATAGCAGCTAAGAAAGCCGCTGATTTAATTTTGGCGGCTTTGTTTAACAGTTAAAAGACTGAGTGGCCAATAAAGAAAAAAAGTAAATATTTACAATAAAAGATTCAGATGAAAAACCCCTAAAGGTTTACACTGTATTTAATAAAAGAAAGAAGGAACTAGAGTATCTGGGTGTGGTGGCACACACCTTTAATCCCAGCACTCCAGAAGCAGAGGCAGGCAGATTTCCATACAGAAACCCTGTCTCAAAAAAAAAAAAGAAAGAAAGAAAAAAGAAACAAAAGGAAGTAAAAGAAATAGAATAATAAAAAAGCCAGCCATGTAAAGATGGAAAATACCTAGAGAGTGTGGATACTCTATGCTGTATTGTTGTCTTTAAATTGCTTAATTGCCGAGGAAAGAGTTACTGCTGCTAAAATACATTTGATTATAAATGCTGCTAAATTAATCCAACTTATACATTTTAAAAATGATTTGAATTCAAAATTTAAGTCTAAGGACAGGCTACTTGGAAAAAGAATTTCTGCTTGTGTTTCCACAGAAAATGGAAAGCTGTGGATTCCTTCCAGACTAATATGGTTTGATCAAGCAAGACCCCCTGAAGCAGTGACCCAACTGATCCTACATCCAAAACAGCTGAATAATGCAACCTTCCAGACCACAAAAACAAGGACTTGGTCAGATTTCTGTGTTTTATCATGATCCCCATGGTATGGACATCACTCCCAACCAGCAGGAAGCAGTTTGGAATGAATGACGCCCAAATTCCCAAACATTGTTTATAACTGCTTGTTTTCATTTAAATGGGGTTGGTTATAAAAAATTTAAATAAAAATATGAATATTTGGGGGAATATATGTACTTAAATAACATGTAGCAGTTTCTTTACAGATAAAAATATTTCATCTTGGAGGTAATATTTCTTATGATGCAACATGTTCTAAAGGGAGGTGAAAATTCCATGCTGCAGGGAAGCTCATTAAACTCAGGTAGTAAACAACTCAAAAGTTCCAGGAAGTCCTTGAAATTGACAAAAAAATTTACAAGGCCCCTCCATCCACAAGGTTATATAAGCATAAGGACTGCTGAAGGGCCTCTCAAATCAGCCAAATTGCCTGGAAGAAACAGAGAACAACTAAGCTGCCTGGAAGAGGCTCAGAAAGGACACTCCAATCTGTTGAACAGTCTTTAGACATTCCAGTGTAGTCCAGGTTTCAGCTTTCATGAGCTATCCCCATGCTGTGCTTTAGTTTTGTCGTTTCTGCTCCTGTAATTAACCCCTCATCCATAGTCCTTTAAGTAACCCCAATAAAACATATTGTTTCACAAAGTTGTACTTTGGTGGTATATCTATTGTTGGTTCCATATTTGGGTGGGTAGAATTTTGTTCAATGTATCCCCAGGAACAATGCCACACAGTATTAATCCAATTTAAATATTGCATAGCCTATACATGTACTAAAACATCACATATACAACTTGTATGCTTTTATATATCATCTTAAATAAGTTTAGAATAACTGAATAGAAAAAAAAAACACACCTTGAAGAAGAGCAAGGTTTGCAATAATTGTAACCAGGTACAGGTGCCAAATACAGAGAACCTGTCGCATCAGTGATTGGCAAAAGAAGAGAGAACATTTATTATAGATGCCCATATTAATGTGAATCCAACTTAGTTTTCTTACAGAAATCACATATTATAGATGAGTATATAGAGGCTAAAGGAATCTCTTCCCCACAGGAACACAATTACTTAGTGACAGAGCCAAGATTTGAACTCACTGGGTCTGATTATAAAGTTATATGTGATATGTGAGAGGGAAATGATTCAAGAGCCCAGTGAATTACATACACTAAAAATGACTTTATATGTTGCATGTCCTGGTCATAGTTTACCTAATGTTAAACCTTTACAAGTAATCCATCTGAAAAACTAAAGGAAGCTTGCTTTGAAGGAAGAGTGATCTCTGAGTTTACAGAAATTGATTACCAATGATGAAGACAATACAACTAAAGTGGTTCTAGTTGTATTAGCAACAGTGGAAAGGAAGCAGTTCTAAGTACTGAGTTCTTCTTTAGAAAGACATTGGGCTTTATGTTTTTGTAGGAGTACATGAAAGGTGAATAGTATAGCCCAGATTAAAAGGCTAAGGGAGGCCGGACGTTGGTGGCGCACGCCTTTAATCCCAGCACTCCAGAGGCAGAGGCAGGCGGATCTCTGTGAGTTCCAGGCCAGCCTGGTCTCCAGAGCAAGTGCCAGGATAGGCTCCAAAGCTACACAGAGAATCCCTGTCTCAAAAAAAAAGGCTAAGGGAGAAAAACAAAATAAAACCCCAAAATGTGCTCTTCTACCATAGTATAACTACCCTTCCCTTCAAGGGATCCAGATTTGAATGGATGTAAATTTGCAGAGTGGGAAGTTGTGGAATCAAGGTTCTTACAAATGTACATTACACTGGAGAGTGATACAACATCTGAGCACAGAAGTACATAAGTCTATCAACAATATGGTCCACTGTCCCACATAATATTTGTAATATTGTGGACTGGTCTTATGGACTAGGGAAAAGAAAAACTGATGGAAAATAGGCTGTATCTATGTAGTTAGTTACATATTCAGATCTGAGATGCTATATAGGTTGACTTTATGTAGCCTTTTTTTGCTTTTTTGAGACAGGGATTCTCTGTGTAGCTTTGGAGCCTATCCTGGCACTCGCTCTGGAGACGAGGCTGGCCTCAAACTCACAGAAATCCACCTGCCTCTGCCTCCCAAGTGCTGGGATTAAAGGTGTGTGCCACAAATGCCCGGCTGACTTTATGTAGCTTTAAGTAACTATGTTTACTTGGTAGAAACAATTCTAGTTGCAGGGGAATGGCTTAACTATTTAAGGTAAATCCTACAGTGGGAAATTAGAACTTGGTAAACTGAATGAGTGGGTAGTTCAAACAGATATGTCAGCCTGGTGGTGGTGGCACACACCTTTAATCCCAGCACTTGGGAGGCAGAGTCAGGCGGCTCTCTTTGAGTTCAAGAGCAGCCAGGTCTACAAAAGCTAGTTCCAGGACAGCGTCCAAAGGCACAGAGAAACCCTGTCTCATAAAACCAAAAAAGATATGCCAAAGGAGGTGACATTTCAACTGAGACTTTAATGAGAAAGGATAAGCCCTTAGTTATTAAGAAGATTGAAGTTATTGAGAATCATTCTGAATAGAGGAACCTGATGAAGAATGTCCTGAAACATAATGGAGCTTGATGTCTTTGCAGAATATTTGTGTTTCAGCAGAGAGAGAGAGAGAGAGAGAGAGAGAGAGAGAGAGAGAGGTTAAAGAGAGAGAGATGAAGGATAAGTTATTTGAGATCTTTCCTACTTTTTGTATAAATGAAATAGAAACTATTTATAGGGATTGCAGGCACTAGATAAATAAAATTATGTGCTTTGCAGTTTTATAAAAGATTAATGGACTGGTAAGATGACGCAGCAGATACACTCACCTGCTATCAAGTCTGACATCCTGAGTTCATTCCCTAGAAAACACATTGTGGAAGAATAGAACTGACTCCTACATGTTGTGCACTGACCTCCATGTACACAGGTGGCATGCATGCCCCATCAAATAAATAAATAAATAAATAAATAAATAAATAAATTTAAAATAAAAATTTAAAGACTACTGTGATTATTTTGTGTAGAATAGTCTATAATGGGAAATACTAAACCAGGGGGACCCATTAGGAAGCCATCAAAATAATCAAGGTGACAGAGATCATGGTGGCTTCGCCAAATGTTCTAGCAAATGTAAATGTGTAATAAACTACACAAATTCAGTGTATGTTGCAGAATCCCATTTGACAGAAGTCTATCTTACTTGTTCTTTTGAATAAAGAAAAGAAAACAGGCAAGGATGACTCCAAGTCTAAGGCTTTGCGTGTAAGTTACTAGCTGGTATAATGAAGTTCCTCATATTTCTCACTGTGTTTGGACTTATAAAGGTAGTAGGTGAGTTTTGGAGATATTTAAGAAAAGACATGTAGGCCTGATGTAAGTCTCCGTGCTACTCTACACCAAACCTCCCCCATCATGCCCTACTCATTTCTTCCTGGACATCCCCCAGGAAAAGAGTGGACCTGCCCAGACAGGAAGGTCCACCCTGAGTCTGGACACACATAACCTTTGTCCTTCCCTGCTCTCTGCCTGCTTCTCAGAGAGGGAAGGACCCCAACTGCACCCACTGGAAGAAGGGATGGGAAGGCAACAAAATAAGAACACACTCAACAACAGAAAGACCAATATGACACCACCAGAAACTAGGGACTCCACACCAGCAAGAACAGAAAAGCCCAACGCAGAGGATAAAGAAGAGAGGGACCTTAAAAATTATCTTATGAAGATGACAGAGACCATAAAAGAGGAAACAAGAAAATTCCTTAAAGAAGTAGAAGAAAAAACAAGCAAAAAATTACATGAAATAGAGGAAAAGACAAACCAAAAAATTCTAGAAATAAACAAATCTCTTGAAGAATCTAAAGAAAACCAAGAAAAAAACAACCAAACAAGGAAACAATTCAAACAGTTCATGGTTTGAAAGCAGAATTAGAAACAATAATGAAAACACAGAAAGAAGGGATGCTGGAAATAGAAAAGCTGGGTAAATGATCAGGGACAACTGATGTAAGTATAACCAATAGAATCCAAGAGATGGAAGAGAGAATCTCAGGTTTTGAAGACTCATTAGAGGATATCGACCAAAGAAAATCTCAAGTCCAACAAGTCCCCAACACAAAATATCCAGGAAATATGGGACATTATGAAAAGACCAAACCTAAGAATAATAGGTACAGAAGAAGGTGAAGAAATTCAGCTCAAAGCTACAGAAAACATATCCAACAAAATCATAGAAGAAAACTTCCCTAACCTAAAGAAGGATATGCCTATGAAAGTACAAGAAGCTTACAGAACACCAAATAGATTGGACCACAAAAAGAAGTCCCCTCACCACATAATAATCAAAACACCAAACTTACAGAATAAAGAAAAATATTAAGAGCAGCAAAAGAAAAAGGCCAAGTAACATATAAAGGCAGACCTATCTGAATTACACCCAAGTTCTCAGTGGAAACTTTGAAAGCCAGAAGATCCTGGATAGATGTTCTACAAATGCTAAAGGAACATGGATGACAGCCCAGACTACTGTATCCAGCAAAGCTTTCAATCACTATAGATGGAGAAAACAAGATATTCCATGACAAAACCAGATTTAGGCAATACATATCCATGAATCCAGCCCTACAAAAATTACTGCTAGGAAAACTCCAACCCAAAGAAGATAACTATGCTCAAAAAAACCATAGGCAGTAGATAATCCCACTTTACCAAACACCAAAAAGAAAAGTGGGGAAATACACACACAGTGACACCGCCAACAACAAATCCAAAACAAAGAAGAATCAACAATCAATGGTCACTAATGCCCCTCAATGTCAATGGTCTTTACTTCCCTATAAAAAGATACAAGCTAACAGAATGGATATGAAGACAGAATCCATCCTGCTGAATACAAGAAACACATCTCAATGTAAAAGACAGATATTCCCTCCAAGTAACTGGATGGTAAAAGCCTTTCCAACCAAATGGACCCAAGAAAAAAGCTGGTGTAGCAATCTTAATATCTAACAAATGAGTCTTCCAACTAAAATCAATCAAAAGAGTTGAAGAAGGGCATTTCATAATTATCACAGGAAAAGCCCATCAAGATGAACCTCAATCATAAACATCTAGACCCCAAATACAAAGGCACCCACTTTCGTAAACATTACTAAACCTCAAATCACACATAAAACTTCATACAATTATAGCAGGAGACTTCAGCACCCCACTCTCACCACTAGATAGGACTACCAGACAGAAACTTAACAAAGGAACAAAAGAACTAACAGAAGTTATGACCCAATTGGGTTTAACAGATATCTATTGAACATTCCATCCAAACACAAAAGAATATACCTTCTTCTCAGTGCCACATGGCACCTTCTCTAAAGTTGATCACATACTCAGCAACATAGCAAACCTACACATATACAAAAATTGGAATAACCCCTGTATCTTATCAGACCACCATGCTTTAAAGTTAGAATTCAACAACAACACAAATTTCAGAAAACCTACAAACTCATGGAAATTGAATAATGAGCAATTGCACCATTC
Source organism: Cricetulus griseus (assembly GCF_003668045.3). Classification (NCBI taxonomy): domain Eukaryota; kingdom Metazoa; phylum Chordata; class Mammalia; order Rodentia; family Cricetidae; genus Cricetulus; species Cricetulus griseus. The sequence goes on along the minus strand of NC_048604.1, from coordinate 71,882,849 downwards.
CTGGGTCAAAGAAGAAATAGAAAAAGAAATTAAAGTCTTCCTAGAATTTAATGAGAATGAAGACACAACATACCCAAACTTATGAGACACTTTGAAAGCAGTGCTAAGAGGAAAGCTCATAGCACTAAGTGCCCACATGAAGAAACTGGAGAATAGTCACACTAGAGAATTAACAGTGCAACTTAAAGCTCTAGAACAAAAGGAAGCAAACTCGCCCTGGAGGAGTAGATGCCAGGAAATTATCAAACTGAGGGCTGAAATCAATAAAGTAGAAACTAGGAAAACACTACAAAGACTCAATGAAACAAAGACTTGGTTCTTTGAGAAAGTCAACAAGATAGACAAACCTTTATCCAAACTAACCAAAAGGCAGAGAGAGAGAGAGAGAGAGAGAGAGAGCCCACATGCTAATTAACAAAATCAGAAATGAAAAGAGGGATATGATACTGAGGAAATCCAGAGAATCATCAGGTCATACTTTGAAAACCTGTACTCCACAAAATTCGAAAATCTAAAGGAAATGGACAATTTTCTGGATAGATAACACTTACCAAAATTAACCCAAGAACAGATAAGCAGTTTAATCAACTTATAACCCCTGATGAAATAGAAGCCATCATCAAAAGTCTACCAACCAAAAAAAGCCCAGGGCCATATGTTTTCAGTGCAGAATTCTACCAGAAATTCAAAGAAGAGGTAATACCAGCACTCCTCAAATTCTCCCACACAATAGCAGCAGAAGGGACATTGCCAAGCTCTTTCTATGAGGCTACAATTACCTTGGTACCCAAGCCACACAAAGACAATGAAAAAAAAGAGAATTACAGACCAATATCCCTCATGAACATCGATGCAAAAAATTCAACAAAATGCCTGCAAATCTAATCAAAAAACACATCAGAGAAATCATCCACTATGATCAAGTTGGCTTTATCCCAGGAATGCAGAGAAGGTTCAACATATGAAAATTGATCCATGTAATCCACCATATAAACACACTGAAAAAGAAAAACCACATGATCATCTTGCTAGATTCTGAAAAAGCCCTTGACAAAATCCAACATCCCTTCATGATAAAAGTCTTGGAGAGATTAGGAATAACAGGAACATACCTAAACATGATAAAAGCAATATACAGCAAACCAACAGCCAACATCGAACTAAATCGAGAGAAACTTAAGGCAATTCCTCTAAAATCAGGAACAAGACAAGGTTGTCCACTCTCTCCATATCTCTTCAATATTGTACTTGAAGATCTAGCTAGAGCAATAAGACAACAAAAGGAGATCAAGGGTATACACATTGGAAAGGAAGAAGTCAAACTTTTACTATTTGCAGATGATATGATAGTTTACATAAGTGACCCCCAAAAAACTACCAGGGAACTACTACAGCTGATAAGCACATTCAGTTATGTGGCTGGGTACAAGTTCAACTCAAATAATCAGTAGCCCTACTATATACAGATGATAAAAACACTGAGCAAGAAGTCAGAGAAACATTACCCTTTACAATAGCAACTAACAACATAAAATATCTTGGTGTAACACTAACCAAAAATGAGAAAGACCTGTATAGTAAGAACTTTGAGTCTTTAAATTAAAGAAGATACCAGGAAATGGAAAGATCTCCCATGCTCTTGGATAGGTAGGATCAACATAGTAAAAATGGCAATCTTGCCAAAAGTTATCTACAGAGTCAACGAAATCCCCATCAAAATCCCAACTCAGTTCTTCACAGACCTTGAAAGAACAATACTCAACTTTATATGAAAAAACAAAAAAACCCAGGATAGCCAAGACAGTGCTGTACAATAAAGGATCTTCTGGAGGCATCACCATCCCTGACTTCAAGCTCTATTATAGATCCATAGTCCTGAAAACAACTTGGTATTGGCACAAAATAGACAGTTTGACCAATGATATTAACCCATACAGCAAGGAGGGCCTGGGCCCTCCCCTAAACCATATGACAGACTTTGAAGGTCTCTGGTTGAGGGCCTCACTGTCCCTGGGGAGGAGTTGTGGGATGGGTTGGGTAGGTTGATGGGGAACATGGAGGGTGAGGGAATGGACAGTGTAGATATGTAAATAAGAGTGGTAATTAAAGAATTTCAATTTGAAAAAGGAAAAAAGTAAAACATATTGACAGCATTGTACCACATCAAATGAAAATCAAAGAATATCCACTAAAGTCTGATGGAGTTAAAAAAAGAAAAGACATGTAATAGTTAGATCTGTATTATATAAAATCTATTGAAAGTACATGAAGAGTAGATTGGGGAAATTACCTACAAGAATCCAGGAGCTCACCTTTGGTTTTGACAAGACAATAGAACAGTCTAAATAGGAGTCTATGGAAGCAGGAAGGAATGGACAACATGGACATTGCAACAATTAGAAACAGGAGTTTTTAAATTTTATTTTTATTGAGCTATACATTTTCCTCTATTCCCCTCCCCTCCTTCCCTACTCCCTTCCATCCTTCCCACTGCCCCGCATGCTCCCAATTTACTCAGGAGATCTTATCTTTTTAGCTTTCCTAGGCAGATCCATGTATGTCTCTTTTAGGGTCCTCTTTGTTACCTAGGTTCTCTAGGTTTGTGGCCTGTAGCCTAGTTGTCCTTTGCTTTATGTCTAATATCCACTTATGAGTGAGTACATATTATATTTGGCTTTCTGGGTCTGGGTTACCTCACTCAGAAGAGCTTTTTCTAGATCTGTCCATTTGCCTACAAATTTCAAGGTGTCATTGCTTTTTACTGCTGAGTAGTACTCCATTGTATAAATGTGCCACATTTTCCTTATCCATTCTTCCATTGAGGGGTAATTAGGTTGATTCCAGGTTCCAACTATTATCAATAATGCTGCTATGAACATAGTTGGGCCCTTGTAGTGTGAGTGTGCATCCTTTGGGTATATGCCCCAAAGTGCTATTGCTGGGACTTGAGGTAGATCAAGTCCCAATTTTCTGAGAAACTGCCATACTGATTTCCAAAGTGTCTATACTAGTTTGCACACCCACCAGCAATGTAGGAGTGTTCCCCTTACTCTGTATCCTCTCCAGCATAAGCTGTTATCAGAGATTTTGATCTTAACCATTCTGATAGGTGTAAGATGGTATCTCAGAGTGATTTTGATTTGCACTTCCCTGATGACTAAGGATGTTGAGTAATTCCTTATATGTCTTTCAGTCATTTGAATTTCTTCTGTTGAGAATTCTCTGTTTAGATCTGTGCCCTATTTTAAATTGTATTATTTTGTATTTTGGTGTCTAGTTTTTGAGCTCTTTATATATTTTAGAGATCAGCCCTCCCATGCACAAAACTCAAGTCTAAGTGTGTAGCGATAACTCTTTCTGCCAGTTGCCTGAGTTTAACAGCTTAAGGGCCCCCAATTGACACACACAGTCTAATATTAGGTACAATGCTGCTGGCCAAATGACTAGGATTTCTTATTTGCTAGCTCTTATGTATCAACCATAAACATTAATCTATATATTTTATAAAGACTCATTGAGTATGCCAGAGGCATGCATCCTCTCCTCCTGGGATTACATGGTGACTCCTCTTTACTACATTTCCAAGAATCCTCTTTCTCTCCTAGTCCCATCTATCTTGCTTCCCTATTGGCCAACAGCGTTTTATTCATTAATCAATAAGAGAGACATATACACAGAAGGACTTACCCATCACAAGTGGATCAAAGACTTAAACATAAATCCAGTTATACTAAACCTGATAAAAGAGAAAATGGGAAGTAGACTTGAATGCATTGGCACATGAGACTACTTCCTAAATATGTCACAAGTAGCACAGACTCTGAGAACAACAATCAATAAATGTGATCTCCTGAAACTGAAAACCTTTTGTAAGTCGAAGAATACTGTCAATAAGAAGAAAAGGCAGCCTACAGAACAGGAAAAGTATTCATCCTTTTGTACAGTGAAAACTCTGAAAATATTTTCTTCTACTTGCTTTGAAATGTATATTGTTGACTTACTGAACTTTAACTCTTACTCTTCTAACCACAATTTTTGAATGATGGGTTGGAAAGATAATTAAATTACATATAGAAACCTATAGGCAGGGTTTTTGGGGATATGATAAACTCTGTTCTGCCAGCTGTTTCACAAATTATCACATAGAGACGTATTATTAATTTTAAATGCTTGACCAATAGCTCGGGCTTATTACTAACTAGCTCTTACAACTCCAATTAACCCATTTCTATTAATTTATGTGCTGCCCTGAGACTTGTGGTTTTTACTTCTCCTGTCTGTCTTTCTTCCTTTCTGTCTCACTGGTGTCGCCTCTGACTCCATCCTCCTTCCCAACATTCTCCCTACCCTGAAAATCCTGTCTAGCAATCAGTCAATCAGATTTTTATTAGTAATGAGAGAAATATATATTTGCAGGGTACAAAGATTGTTCTACCACAGAAACAGGAGGGTTTTGCTCTAATTCTTCCCATAATACCAGACGAGTACACTTCCATCTTTCTTGCAATATGAAGAAATAACATAGGTGATTTTATCTACCTCTCTTTGTAGTTATTCTTCAGACTTATATATGCTTATATAACTACATGAATGATAGGGTGATAGGGAACATTTAGTAAACTTGAACTCAGGACTCTAAAGCCGACATGGTACTACACATCTGTAATCACAGTACTAGGAAGAATAAGTCAGGAAGATTTCCATGAGTTCAAGGCAAGCCTGGGCTACCCACTAAGAATCTGTCTTTAAAAACACCCTAAAGTATATACACACACACATATATATATATAAAGAGTTTAAATGGTGTTAGTGATAACAGATGGCAATGTCCTTACTAGACACCGGATACTTGCTAATAAAACTCCTAGTTCCAGGAATGGGTGACTTCTTTTGGAACTGTTGTCCAGTGAAGCCCCATAGACCTTCAAACATTATGTTATTGTCATTGCTCTTTGTTTACTTCCAGAACTGGATAGCAAGACCGTATTGCTGAAAACATTGCATACTCAAGTTCTAGAACATGAAAATCAAGCTGGTACTGATCTGGAAGATTCATCGACACTGGCTAGCTTTCATAGCGCTTGAATGTGCTTTGCATGCATTCTATTGAAGGAGAATAGCAATCATCAATCTCACCCAGCTGTGAGTCCTCAGAGCTACAATAATGCCTGGCCTGGCAAGACAAGCCCACTGGTACATTAGTGGCATAAAAGCCATAGGAAAAACCAATCCCTTTCTAATTGGATTTAAGGCCCATTTCATCAAATGCACCTCATACAAGAAACCATCATTAGTGCCAAGAACCTGTGATAAACCATATCATAGACTGTAAGGGATACCTTGTAACTACTATTCTGCTAAATAGACATAGTATCAAACTGACTCCTAATGACTTTCTCATAGATTAGAGCATCTCTCAGCTCTCAACAGAGAGGCTTCTTTATGCAGTATATGCTGATTAACACAAAGGTTCAGAGAATAAAAGACTGAGGAATGCTCAGCCCTATAAAGAATATCTGAATGATACCCCCTCTTCATTGCATATGAGAGAGTGGAAAGATTTAAAAAGCAAGAGGTAGTGGATGTTTACGAAGAAACTGTTTTCTGGACATAGCAAGACAGTTTCTCATATGAACTGGCCGCAGATGTGATAACATATATAAGACCTGTTGTGCAAGCTCAGGACAGATAAAAATCCCAACATGGAAAGGAAATGGGATCATGAAGTCCCACCCCTAGCTGAGGAGCTATCGGCGACTAATACATGTTAAGAGAGAGTAAGTTTACTTTAACGGCATAGTTCTTGATAAATTGACCACTTCATGATAGCATAAATTATACTTCATGCTTTAAAACAAGAGGACACAAATCTGGGTGGGTAAGGAAGGATGAATGGATCTGGGAACATTGGGGGAGGAGAGTAAATATGATCAAAATACATTGTATGAAATTCTCAATGAATAAATAAGAAAGAGAAAGAGTGTCTTAAATACTAAGAGGCTTCCAGCATTGCAGAATAAGTCAAGGATGGTAAAACATGGTCCTTGGCTTGAATAATGTTTAAGAAATGACCCTCTTCCAGTCTTTCCTGGTTTCCATGTATTCACAATATATTTATCTAAACAACAGATTTATTCTTACTGTGGTTTGAATATTACTTAGATGTCCCTCAAAGACATCTAAAGTTTAGTTCTCAGGGATGTCTAAAAAGTTAAGAGGTTTTACCTGGTGAGAAATTGGGAGTAACACATCATTCCCCAGCAATCTCAAGATAGTTCACAAGATAGGTTTGTCATAAAAAGCAAGCCTAGATATTTTATACTGTCTTAGAATTTGTTGCAAGAAAGATATCCTATAGTCCTAATACCAAACCAAATTACAACTTGTCCACAGGTTACCTCAGGCATCAATAATTGTATTTGGGTTACTTAGGGCATAAGTGAGGAAATACTGGGACCCCAAAGCAGCCACACTAGAAAATCTTCACCCAGCTTTAACAATGGCTTCTCACCTATGTAGATATAGTCCCCTCCCCCTAATCTTCCCCAGCCTATATACTCTAGCTTCTCATAGAGTTCTTGAGACCATGAACAATTAGGGTAGAATGCATGCATATGGCTGTGAGGAATGGTTGGAAACTCAAGTGAGGATCCAATGACCCTACCACGCCAACACAATATAGGCAGACTAACAACTGGCACATTTAATCTAATGAAGATGATGGCAGTTTGGCTCAGAGAATAGTGCCTTACAACAGACATTCTGTCTGGCTATATGACCACTGGCTTCTACACAGGCATCCATCCAAATGTGATGCCATCCACTGACCTCACCAGGCACTAAATCAGTGACACTAAGCCACCTTGAACTTTAAACCTCCCAAAACTGTAGTTAAATAAATCTCATCCTTGTTTAGCCAGCCTATCTCAGGTATTTCATTAAAAGAACAAAAAAAAAACTGAGTAATGGGAGACAAAATTGTGATCTTTCTAGTTCAGTGAAATCTTTGGGGTTTGTGTTTATTTTGTTTTCTTAGGAATAAATCCATCTTTGTGATTTTGGTTACTTGAAAAAATATAATATTTCTTGGTGAATTGTTTCTAGTTTCTAATATCTGTTTGTTTATTGCTTTGACCCTCTGCCTGCATTGCTAAAGTCTTAAATGTTATCTGTCTTTAAGAGCAAATTTCTATAGGAACTGGATGGACTCTGGCTCTGTAAGTCTGTCCTCTAGCTAGCCTTGAGGCTGGGATAGTCTGCAAGTTCTTTCACAGACCAATGTCCTTTGGACAAACTTTGGTTCAGGTCACAATTTCAAAACCTTATAAGGAGGGCTTCGTGTTTTTGTGTCCTTGAGAACTTCAGGAATTTTTGTTTCCAACCTCCCAGAATCAGGAGGTTTTAACCAGCCTCTGATCAGTAATCACTGGCATACAGCCAAGTTTCAGGACATACACCAAGTACCATTCTTATGGATGTGGTGCAGCTCTCATGGGATATATATATATATATATATATATATATATATATATATCTTTAAAATTGGCATTATAGAGATCACATTGTGGGGGGGGACACTGATATGTATAAGCTGCTATTTGAAACATGACTTTGACTTTAAACAAAAATAAAACAGACTGACCCATGGTCTTCTTTTGTTAATGGATATCAGGAGCCTTCTAATTGCTTTCCCAAAATATATTTGAGTTAAGGCTAATGGAAAACACAAGGAACATTTCCTTAATTAGAACTTTTAGATTACATTGAGTATTAGCTTTCAAATTTTTATTTATCTATATATGTATATTTCTGAATAAACTTTGTGTGTCCATGTGTGTGCTGGTGTGTGTGTGTGTGTGTGTGTGTGTGTGTGTGTGTGTGTGTGTGTGTGTGTGTGTGTTTACAGAGATGTTAGACTTCCCAAAGATGGAGTAACATGTTGGGTGCTGGGAACTAAACTGAAGTCTTCTAGAAGACTGTGAAGTACTGTTAACACAGAGCCATCACTTCAGCCTCAGGATTAACTTTGATATAAATGTATTTGCTGTTTTCTCACACCTTTTGTTTGATTAAAGCCTGAAACTGCAGATATGATATGGAGGGCAAATATATGATTTTATGGATGGCAGATATGCTTTGTGGGCGAAATTATAGCTCTAACATTTAGATTACCACTTTAATGAGAACATATCAAAAATGAAGCAGAAGGAGGAGGAAAATAGAAGCGGAGGGGGAGGGGAACTCAAGAAAGATATTGTCTAAAAAAAGACACTATTTTTTTAACAACCACAAAAGACCTCCTCTTCCATTATTCTGAAGTTTAATAAGTACAGAATCTTTAAATTCCCATGTTAATAAAATGAGCAAGAACATAAATTATGTCAAAATTTCTATAATACATGCTCATTTTTATTAATTTGTTATTTATTTTATATACTGGCCACAGTTTCCCCTCCCATTCCCTCCCCCCACTTCCCTTCTACCCACCCCCATCCACTCTTCCTCTATCTCCACTCTGATGGGGTAAGGCCGCCCATGGGAATCAACAAAACATGGCATATCAAGTTGAGGCAGGACCAAGCTCTTCCCCATGCATCTAGTCTGGTTAAGGTAACCCAGCATAGGGATTTGGTTCCAAAAACCAGCTCAAAGAGCTAGGGACAAATCTTAATCCCACTGCTAGAAGCCCCACACACAGATCCAGCTGCACAACTGTCACACGCAGAAACATGCTCTTTTATGAATATATGTTACAATATATTTTTCTGCACAAAACTAGCTGGCATAACTACCCAGATAGCTGCTTCTCTCTTATCTTTCTGTACTATTTCCTCTTTCTTTTGTCAAAACACTGGAAAGACTAATTGGTTGAAATTTAACCAGTTATTATTAATATAGCCTAGGAAGATGTAGTTTAAATAGTTAAAATTCTTGAAAGAATGAAAAGTTATTGGACCTTTGCTTTTTTGGACAATAGAAAATGTATTTTCTCAATAGCTTTTATAATTGAGGCTATGAAATGATAAAACTCATTTCATGGGTTTTTATCAACCACTAGCTTACTAAAAATAGTTATCATAATATTTTGTTTTGTTTAAGACCAAAATTAAATATCTAATGATTAAATTGCTCCATATTTGCTTTTATTAATAGAGTATATTTTCATTATTTTACAGCATCTTCAAAGTTAAAAATTTTAGTTATAAAATTGTATTTAACTAAATAAAATTAGTACAAAGTTTTTATATGGACATATGTGATTTTTTTAAGTTTTCAAAGTTATTATTCTTCATTAAAATGTTTTAAATTTTAAAACACAATATTTTAAAGTTACTTTAAAAATTAAAGCCTCTTATGAACAAATTGCATATTTGTGTCATTATATGTCTAGGTACAATAAACATATCTTTACTGTATTTTTCATAATCATTGTACCAACAGGGGAAAATTCAAATTTGGACCTCAAATTTCCCATAAAATCTCAAAATTATGTTTTACTCAAATTACTGAGTGTTTCCTTCTGTTGCAGAATTGTTGTGTTAACTTTCAGTGCTTTTAGTGCAATCTTAAATCACTTTATTAGAGATTCTGTGGCATAGGTTTGGCTAAGTTTCATTTGTTCATTTAAAGAAATGGTATCATTGGCCTGAATGCATTCTTAAAATATAAACTAATCTCAGAAATTAAATCATCTCAGATGACCAAAATAATTACCATGACCCTGATCTGCCAACTGGAGAAAACAAATGAAAATATTTCTATTGACAATTGAAGTACTTGGGGGTACCCCACCAATGCAAAAGGTTGAAATGTTTTGGAAACCAAGGAAAATTGATGCTTAAATCTTGAATAAGCCAAAATAAAACAATAAATTGAAGAAGTTTTAGACATTTTGCTCTTACCTTAGGGGAAAAAATCAAACTATTAAAAAAGTATGGCCATACAAACTACAAAGATCCAAAGTCTCAAAGTAAAGCTTTATCTGACCACAGTGCTTAGCAAGCAGCAGTGATCAAGGTAACACACAAAAAGGAATCCTTGAAAATCCCCAAATACCTATTATTAACTATCTGCTTCCAAAAATAAAAAGATGGGGAAAGTTAGGACACTTGATGCATAAAACAATATTTGGAGCCATGGGAAACCTCATACCTACCTATAAACCAAACACTGGGGCAAGTGGGAAGGAGCTGAGGCAGGAGGATCTCAAGGTCAAGACCAGTCTGGGCTACAGAATGAAATCTTGCCTGCCCACTGCCCCCCCAAAAAACAATGTCACTCTCAGACTATCTAAATTGATTGCACTAAATAAATCTAAATTAAATTTAGCAAACAAAATATTTTGTAGTTTTTCTATAAGCTACAATATTATTAAATCACTTGTACAGTTTTTAGATGTTATTGAATATATTCCAAAATGCATTCTGTTTGTCGACAACACTCTCCCAGCAAAATGGGAGAGGTGGTATGTATTCAGCAACCAGTATCTTAATGACCCTGTCAATACCAACCCCCAAGTGGCCATTATTCAAATAGCTCTTGCAATAGTGTCTTAGTTACTGTTGCATTGCTATGAAGAGACATCATATACCAAGACAACTTAGAGAAGAAAACATTTAATCAGGCTTGCTTACAGTTTCAGAGAGCTAGACCATGATCATCATAGCTTGAAGTGTAGCAGCAGGCAGGCAGCATGGAGCTGGAGTAGTAGCTAAGAACCTACATCCCGATGTAAGGAGGTAGAGATAGTGACTAGGCTTGTGGCCTTTTTAAGCTCAAAGTGCCCTTTTCCCCAGTGACACACCTCCTCTAACACACAGATTACATCTCCCAATCCTTCCCCAAAACAGTTCCATCAACTAGACACCAAGCATTCAAATATAGGAATTTATGGGGGCTATTTTTTATTCTAACCACCACACAGGTTATTATTTCTTTATTCTTAGGGTAAATCATTTTTCTTAACTAGAAAGCCATCACTCTATGACTGCCTCATTTCTGCCCCCAGACTCCACCCTGTCCCTCTCCCATCCCATTGTCTCTTTGCCCTCTAAAATTTATTTGCTTTCCCCAAACTGAAGAACTTCATTATCTTGTTACAAAAGACACAATTTTACTATTATTGTTATGAATGAACTTTGTATTTTTGTTACTTTTCTCAGAAAAATTCATGAATCTTTTTATTGATAGTCCTCAGAAAAAATAGAGCAGACTAATAAAATTCCTAAACTAAAAGGAAAAACATTAACAGAAATTATTGGACTTTCAGATCTTCACTATTACTATTTGCTTTGATGTCCTCTGGGATGCACAGGTTACCTCCTTATAAAATCATCATAGGTGATATTTATGTGGTATCATAAGCAGATTTAATTGTGATTATTACTAAGGAGTCAAACTTTGGCGAGAAGCATCACATGAATTTTCAAAACACCCACCTAAAAACTAAAAAACCTCTACAGATTCTATATCCTTTAGATTTACTATTTTCTAAAGAATGCAGGAAAAAATCCTCAGTCCTTGATTTAAAAGATATTATCTGCAAGGCATGGCAATACACATGTGTAATGCCAGCACTCTGGAGGCTGAGGCAGGAGGACCTCAAGTTGGAAAGCAGCCCAGGCTATGTAACAAGACTCTGTCTCAGAAAAACAAACAGCATACAAATGAAACTTTTATCATGTATTGTTAAAGACTGACATATCAGTAAAATGTCAATGTTTCTTACATTTATGTTTCCCAGATCAAAACATATGTCTGTGTGTGTGTGTGTGTGTGTGTGTGTGTGTGTGTGTGTGTGTGTGTGTGTTGGGAATCAGATCCATGGCCTCAGGAATGCTAAGAAGTTGTTGTGCGGCTGACCTACAACCCCAGCCATCAACCTCAAACATCAATATCTTTACTCCTAACCTCTGAATATCCATTCTATATAGAAATCACATACAGAGTTACTGGGAATTCTTCAGAGCCCACTGATATCAGAAATAAACAACTTTTGCCCAAGCCAATGGAACAAGATCATCTTTGTTGTTGTTTCTTCAATGGTCTCCTCTCTTTACTTTCTAAAGCACAGTTCTCTCTCTATTTTCAAAGACCATAACTACTGCTGAGAATCTAGCAGGCTTCTGGACCTATCACCACTCAGCCAAATCTCCTAACAGAAATTTTAGAGCTGTTCTTACCAATTAACAGTTGTTTTTTCCTGGTACTTTTCCCACAGGTCATCAATCCACAATTTTCAACCTTGTAAAAATTAGGCTTTCACCAACCATGTACCAAATGTTGAGGTCATTAAAATCCTATAAGCAAAACCAAACCAAAAATAGACACATTTATTGAGATCAGCCTAGCCATGAGAGTTTTCTCTTTTTGGAAACATGTACGCTTTGTTTATAGAAACTGTTCGATTCCACTGAAGAAATCCATTCACAAAGGACATAACATTAGTTAATTTCTACTACACTAAATGATATATATGTTCTCAATACAAGCTGTGCTCCACTAGGATATTATTCATCATATGAACACTGGGCTTTGACCTATAGAGTAAACCAAACATTTTTTTCTATTAGAAGTAATTAGAGATTTTTAGGTATCAGAAACTACCACCCATCTAGTAAATGATGTTTCTATTAAAATAATGGCTAGATGCCTCCAAAATAAAATAAGTTCAAATTATTCTGCAAAACTTCCAAGAGGAATAATTTTTCTCACATGAGATGTAATTTCCAAAATGGGCATAATAAAAGTAGAGAAGCTGAGTGAACGGCCTCTGTATCAGCTCCTGCCTCTAGGTTCCTGCCCTGGCTTCCTTCAGGGATGGACTATGATGTGCAAGAGTAAGTCAAATAAGCTCTCCCGGATAAAAAGATTAGTGAGTCAAAACTTGTCTCTGATTATAGCTGAATTCATGAAATAATAATACACTTCTCTAGGAATCAAGAAACTAGTCTAAATTCACTAACTAGAATTACCATAGACAACTATATAGCCTTTTATTTCCTCTTAAGCAACAAAGAGAAAGTTAGCACTCCAGTAAACTTTTTTGTTGCATCTATATAAATACTACGGATAAGAAGAACAGTCTATAATTAAGCTAAAAGAAAAAATTACCTGGATGTCTAAAGTAGGCCCTGCTGAATTCTGGAAAGTACTTCCACTGCCTGAATTACATAATCTAGGGCCCTGGCTACAACACTTGTTAAGGAATAATAGATGTTTATGATAAATTACTATGTTACAGTATGATATAACTTGTTCAAACTCTTAAATAATAATTAACAATCAAAGTCATGTCTGATGGCCAGAAATTTATCCTACAACAGAAGCAAGCCTTACGGTGGCTCACCTACAGATGACAATCAAAGGAAACTTTTCTGAGTTTATAAACAAACTGTTGGCAATTGTGAAAATCTGGACACTATGCATTAATGCCTTTCAGCCTGGATTTATCTATCTTTAGCCATAAGGAATAACTGAGAAAAATAATCAGTTTCTGACATCCAGAACTCATCTGGCATTCACATAGATCTCAACAATATTTAAAACTGGTCAGACATCATAACCAGGCCATTTTGTTCTCCTGTTGGGCATAAACAATGTCAAAGAAAACAACCTCAGACAAGGTTACTCTGAGATCACAATAAAATGAAACAAAGCAAGAGCACTTCATAATTTAATCTAAGTACAGAATGAAACAGGGTAATAAAATTGCCCCCACGTTCTGGCAGCATCCAATCAGGAAGGAACCCCTACTTCCTTCAATCCTTGCCAAAGTTACCCAACAAAGCCCAAATCCTGGGGCAGCTTGTTTGTATCATACATTTTCATCACACTCTGCCTCCCCATGGCATAGACCTCTGAACTCCAAGACAGATAATAAACATATTATATTTATGCCAAGATTTGTCCCTAGTGAGCATTTGAATAAAATTGGTTAACATCCCATAGAAAGTATTGAATGAGTATTTGTTGGGAACCAATGACCCACAATTTGCTTTCCTTTCTCGCATGTGCCACTCAAAATGAGTGTAGAATTTCCCAGTCCAGTGGATTTTTCTCATGCTAAACCCACTTTAATCCATCACATCCTATCACCCTGTGAGGGTTCTCATCTCTCACTATCTATGTTCCTACACTTTCCTTGTCTTTGTCCATCCATTCTACATCATTGGAGATTCATAAGATTCTACATTCTTCCTCTGGAGGTTTCACTTATTCCCAGGACTTTGATAAATATAAATATGTGAATGATTCCAATATTTATGCTTCCTAATAACGTATTTGCCCACTCTGCCCATTAATACCATCCCAGTATTTTCATGTTTCTTATAGTCTACTCCCAGAGTGGTATTGGATATTGTATGCAGTGCCCTGACCTACTAATACTATATCCCAGTCTAGAAGGGAGAAATTATACCTTGACTCTAGTGTAACTTACTCTTACTAAAATATTGTGAATGTTTCAATTGAGAAGATACAGGTTATTTTTTTAATCTGATTAAAGACCTAATCCAAGTTATATAAGATCCAATGCAATAAAACAAGAATCATGAAAATAACTAATTCTTTACAGCATGAAATCACAGACAGAAAATTCTAATGAATGTTCAATAAAATAAAATAATTCAAATAAACTTCTAAATGAAATTAGCACATTGATGATAATGTTACCGAGGAATTCAGGAAATAAAATACTAAAAAATCAATCTAAAATTTGGAAATGGAAACCTCAATAAGTAAAATTTTAAAATCTGAGTAGACCACATCATCAATGCATCAGATTAAGGAGAAAACAGAATATCCAGAATTGAAGACAAAGGAGATTAATTAGATACAAAAACAATAAAGATAGAGCAACAAAGAATGAACAGAACCTGGGAAATGTATGGGACATCATGAAAGGACAAAATTCTCAAACAGAAACATAGAAAGAGGAGAAACATAAACCAAAAGCATAGACATATTCTACAAATCATAATAGAAAATTTCCTAGAACTAGAGAAAGTGATGCCCAAGTAGATAAAGGAGACATTTAGATTGCCAAATAGAAAAGACTAGTTAAGAACCAGTTCCAATTGATATATCTATAAAACAACTCCTGTACTTAAGGCTTGGGGAACATTGTAGAAGAGGGAGTGGAAATATTGTAAAAGCCAAAGGACCAGGGAGTTTTGCTGTGAGACTGGGTCCCCTAGTAATAACAGAAGCTACACCCATAAATTCTTTCCAACATGACTGCCTGAACATGAGCTAAAAATGGACAATGATAGACATGCCAAAGTGTAAAAGGGAAAGCCCATGAGGCCTCATCCCTACAGACAGTACATTAAGGCAAGCAGGTATACATATATTAATTCCTGAAAACATAAATTTCAACCTAAAACTAGGCAGAAGAGATAAAACTCACTTCATATTAATTATGGGATCAATTTGTCAAAAAGAAATTATAATTCTAAAAATATATGAAAGAAAAATAATTTTATAAACAAAAGCTACAGTTTATAAAATTACAGAGAAAACCTAACAACATAATGTGGATGATTTTACTATCCTATTCTCACTAACAAATAAGTAATTAAGAAAAATATCAACAAAGAAATATCAGAGATCAATGACAATCCAGATTAAAGAAGGGTCTTAACAAAATATCTATAGAATATTTTATATGAACACATTCAATAATTGATAATTCATTGTTGAATGGAATATTAAAGCAATCAGGGGATAAACATTAAAACTTCATGGACTTTCATGAAACGAAAACACAACATACCAGAATGTGTGAGATTCGATGAAAGAGGTTCTAAAAGGGCAATTTAAAGCTATAAATGCCTACATGAAGAATCAGAGAACTCTTAATTCACTGAGAACACACCAGCTGAGCAAGACAAGGAAACAGTCTCCAATACAAGCAACCATTTCATGTTAACACACCAGTTGATCAGGTCAGGAAAACAGGCAACAGACAGCTATCACACTCTCCAAAAGTCCAGAAACTAAGAGGAAACAAAAACCAAGGAACAAAACACCCACCCAACAAAGACAAATCCAGAAACCAGCTCCTAGACATATAATCATTCTAAACTCAGATGCACTGAAATCACCAGAAGAACACAATGAATAGCAGCCAGGACAATATGTCTCTAACAGACCCCATCTATCCTACCACAGCAGGCCCTGAATATTCCAACATAGCTGAAGTACAAGAAAGAAGACCTTAAAACCAGCTATATGAAGACAATAGTGGTCATTAAAGAGGAAGCTAATAAGTTCATTAAAGAAAACACAAATCAAATAATTTGAAGAAATGGACAAATCCTTAAGGGAATCCAAGAAACACAAACAGACAGTGAAGGAAATTGATGAAACTG
Source organism: Cricetulus griseus (assembly GCF_003668045.3). NCBI lineage: Eukaryota > Metazoa > Chordata > Mammalia > Rodentia > Cricetidae > Cricetulus > Cricetulus griseus. The sequence continues at coordinate 71,866,476 of NC_048604.1, read as the reverse complement.
TTCAAGACCCAAAAATGTAAATAGAAGCAATAAAGAAAATACAAACTGAGGTAATTCTGAAAACAAAATTTTAAGAATTTGAACAGGAACTAGAGAGACAAGTTTCACCAACAGAATACAAGATATGGAAGACAGAATCTCAGGTGTTGAAGATATTATGGGAAAAATGGATAAATAGGTCAAAGAAAATGAATCTAAAAAACTCCTGACATTAAAAAAAAAAACTGGGACACTATGAAAAATCCAAACCTAAGAATAGTAAGAATGGAGGGAGAATCCCAGCTCAAGGCCCAGAAAACATGTTCAACAAAATCACAGAAGAATTTTTCCTAACCTAAAGGAGCCTATAAAGATACAAGAAACATACAGAAAACTAAATAGATTGGAGCAAATAAATAAATTAACAAATGTCCCCTCACCACATATTATCAAAACACTAAATGTATAGAACAAAGAAAGACTACTAAAAGCAGCAAGGGAAAAAGACCAGGTTACATATGAAGACAGACCTGTTAGAATTATACCTGACTTATCAATGGAGACTCTAAAAGCTGGAAGGACCTAGAAAGATGTGCTGTAAACTCTAAGAGAACAAAGATGCTGGCTAGACTACTATATCTAGCAAAACTTTCAATCACCATATATAGAGAAAATAAGATATTCCATGATAAATCCAAATTTAAATAGCATATATCTACAAATCTGGCTCTACAGAAGGAGCTAAAAGGAAAAGTCCAACCTAAAGAGGTTAACTACATACATGAAAACACGAGATATAAATAATCTCAGAACAGAAAAAAACAAAAGAATGAAAGCACACACATACCCATGCATGGAAGAGACTTTCAGACCAGTTTCCATTATAAACATGGATGCAAAAATGCTTCATAAAACACCTGCAAGCTGAGTCTAAGAACACATTAAAAAGATCACCCATGATGATCATGTAGGCTTCATCCCAGAATGGTTAACTATACTGAAATCAATAAACATATGCCACCATATAAACAAACCTAAAGAAAACAACCAAATGATCATCTCAATTAGATTCAGAGAAGTTCTTTGGCAAAATCCAACAGACCTTCATGATAAAAGTCGTGGGGAGATTAGGGATACAAGGAACATACCTAAACACAATAAAGGCAGTTTACAGCAAGCCCACAGCCAATATCAAACTAAATGGAGAAAAACTCAAAGCAATTCCACCAAAACCAGGAAAAATACAAGGTTGTCAACTCTCTTCATACCTATTCTATATAGTACTTGAAATCTTAGCCAAAGCAGTGATACAATTGAAGGAGACCAAGGGGGTACAAATTAGAAAGGAAGATGCTAAAGTATTGTTATTTGCAGATAATATGATAGTATACATAAGTGACCTTCAACATTCCACCATGAAACTACTACAGCTGATAAACACTTTCAGCAAAGTTCCTGTATAAAAAACTTAATTCATAAAAATCAATAGCCCTTCTATATACAAATGACAAAAAACCTGAGAAAGAAATCAGGGAAATAATATTTTTCATAGTAGCCTCAAATAATATAAAATATCTCTGGGTAACTCTAAATAAGCAAGTGGAAGACCTGTATAATAAAATCATTAAGTCTTTGAAGAAAAAAAATGAAGATATCAAAGTTACAAATATCTCCTATGCTTATGAATCATTAGGATTAACATTATGAAAATGGCCATCCTATCAAAAGCAATCTACAGATTCAATGCAATCCCCATCAAAATTCCAACACAATTCTTTACAGACCTTGAAGGGACAATGTTTAACTTCACACGGAAAACAAAAACTCAGGATAGCTGAAAAACTCAGGATAGCTAAAAACAACCCTGAACAATGAAAGAACTGCTGGAGGTCTCACCATTGCTGATTTCAAGTTATACCACAGTACTATAGTAATGAAAAATACATAGTATTAGCAAAAAAGCACACACGTTGATCAATGGAATCAGGCAGAAGACCGTGCCATAAATCCACACATCCACTCACACCTGATTTTCAACAAAGATGCCAAAATTATATAGTGGAAAAAGAAAGCATCTTCAACAAATGGTGCTGGTCTAACTGGGTAGCTACATGCAGAAGATTGCAAGTAAATCCATCCTAATCACCCTGCATAAAAGTCAAGTCCTCAACATAAAACCAGATATATTGAACCTGGTAGAAGAGAAAGTGGGGAATAACCTTGAATGCATTGGCATAGGAGAAGACTTTCTGAACAGAACACTGATAGTGCAGGCACTGAGATAAAAAATTAATAAACAGAACCTCATGAAAATGAAAAGATTCTGTAAGGCATAAAACAACTTCAACAAGACAAAACAGCAGCCTATAGAACGGGAAAATATTTTCACCAACCCCACATCTGACAGTGGGCTAATATCCAAAATATATAAAGAACTCAAGAAACTAGATATCAAAAAATGAATAAGCCAATTAAGTAGAGTACAGATCTAAACAGAATTCTCAATAGAGAAAACTCAAATGGCTGAGGAACATTTAAAAATGCTCAACCTCCTTAGCCATTTGGAAAATCAAAATTACTTTGAAATTCCATTTTACACCTGTCAGAATGGCTAAGATCAAAAACACAAATGACACCTCATGCTGGTAAGAATGTGAAACAAGGGGAATACTCCTCCATTGCTTGTGTTAATGCAAACTTGTAAAGCCAGTACAGATATCAATATGGCAGTTACTCAGAAAGTCAGGAATTGATCTACTGCAAGATCTATCTATACCATGCTTGGGCATATACACAAAAGATGTTCCATCCTACTACAATGACACTTGCTCAACCATGATCATTGCTGCTTTGTTCATAATAGTCAGAAACTGGAAACAACCTAAATGCCCCTCAATTGAAGAATGGATAAGCAAAATATGGTACATTTACACAATGGAGTATTACTCAGCTATTTAAAAAATGACATCGTGAAATTTGCAGGCAAATGGATGGAACTAGAAAGAAAACATACTGAGTGAGGTAACCTAAACCCAGAAAGATGGAATGTATTTGCTTATATGTGGATATTAGCTATTAAGTAAATGATAACCAAACTACAACCCATAAACCCAGAGAGGTTAGGTATAGAGGAAGTGTCTAGAGGGGATACATGGATCTCCCTGGCAAGGGGATATAGAATAGATTTTACAGATGGACTAGTGGTGGGTGGGGATGCAAATGGGAGGATCAGGTAGCAAGAGGAAAGTGAGATAGGGTAGAGGGAGAGAAAGAAGGAAGAGACACCTTGAATTGAGGGGCATTTGAGGGATGACATAGAAATGTAGTACAGTGAAAACTTCCTAAAATACATGAAGGTGATCCTAATGAGGCCTGATAACAATGGGGTTACAGAGTCTCAACTGGCCATCTCTCATCACTAAAGGAGGCTTCCACTAGTGGGATTGGGTTGCATTCAATTTTGTTGTTGGCTAAGAGGATCCCATGGAAATCCCTAAACAATCCAGGCTCTTGCTAAGACAATGGGTTGCTCTCTATAAACTGACAACAGGACTCCATTGTAAAGGACAACACCCACACAACTCATTGAACATGGAGAAATCGAGCTGCTGTCTAAATGGAGCCTTCACCCCTATGTTTTAAACTCTTTTGTGAGGAAAGGTATTCTGCAGGCTGCCAAATAGAAAAGCAAACACCAACCCAGCCACAAAACCTTAGACCTAAAATCTGTGATGCTAGCAAAATATGTTAGGGTAATGATGGCATAGAACTTGTAGGAGTAGCCAACAAATGTCTGGTTTGACTTAAGGCCAAATCCAGTAAATGGAACCCATTCCTGACACTGCTTGGGTAACCAAGAACCAGGGACTAGATAACCCAGCAATCTAGGGTAATACCAAATTCCTACATACATATAATCTACTCAAATTAAACCAAAATGTAAACAACATAAACATATCTATAAGAGACAATGAGAGTAAAGCATTAATAACATGTCCCTTTACTTGAAAATTCCCAGAGCCAGAGAGATTCACAGGTAAATACTACCAAACCTCTAATGAGAGACTAACATCAATGTTTTCCATAAATAATATAATAAGTAGAAATGGAAGAAACACTAACTCTGTTTATGATGCAAGTATTACCCTGGTGTTAAAATTGAATAGAAATACTCAAAAGTTATATGCTAATATCCACAATAAACATGAATGGAAAAACTTTTCAATAAATTACTAGCAAACTGCCTTCAAATAAGATTATAAATATCATTCACCATTGCCAAACAGGCTTGATTTTTGTTTTACAATAGGTTTGATTTTACTGAGTAAAATTCTTCCTTGGGGCTAAATAGCATTTGATTTCAAAATATTATACATAGAGATAAAGAGGCATATTTGTTTCTTTCTTTACATTTTATATTTAATTTAGAAACAAGATTGTTTTTTCATGTCAATCATAGTATTCTGTCCCTCCCCTCCTCCCCTGCCCCCCACTAACACCCTATCCCATACCCTTTCTGAACCCCAATGAAGGTGAGGGGTTCCTCAGAGTCTGTCATATGCTTTGGAATAAGGCCTAGGCCGTCCCACATGTGTCTAGGCTGAGAGAGTATCCCTCTATGTGGGATGGGCTCCCAAAGTCCATTCCTATGCTAGGGATAAGTACTGATCTACTACCAGAGGCCCCATAGATTTCCAAGGCCTCCTCACTGACACCCATGTTCATGGGGTCTGAATCAGTCTTATGCTGGTTTCCCAGCTATCAGTCTGAGGTCCATGAGCTCCCCCTTGTTCAGGTCAGCTGTTTCTGTAGGTTTCACCAGCCTGGTCTTGAAACCTTTGCTCATCACTCCTCCCTCTCTGCAACTGGATTCAAGGAGTTCAGTTCAGTGTTTAGCTATGGGTGTCTGCTTCTACTTCCATCAGCTGCTGGATGAAGGCTCTAGGATGAAATATAAGGTAGTCATAAATCTCATTATCAGGGGAGGGCATTTAAGGTAGCCTCTCCACTGTTGCTTAGATTATTTGTTGGTGTCATCCATGTAGATCTTTAGACATGTCAATAGTGCCTGATTTCTTTTTAAACCTATAATGGCTCCCTCTGTTGTGGTATTTTTAATCTTGCTCTCCTCTATTCTTCCCATGACTCAAACTTCCTGCTCCCTCATGTTCCCCTCTTCTCTCTTCTTCTCCCCTTCTCATTCTCTTAGTTCTGTTTCCCCCGCCCCTATGCTCCAAATTTGCTCAGATCTTGTCCTTTTCCCCTTCTCTAGGGGACCATGTATGTCTCTCTTAGAGTCCTCCTTGTTTCATAGCTTCTTTGGCAGTGGGATTGTAGGTTGGTAATCCTTTACTCTATTCTAAAATCCACATATGAGTGACTAAATACCATGTTTGTCTTTTTTGCGACTGGATTATCTCACTCAGAATGGTTTCTTCTAGTTCCATCCATTTGCCTGAAAAGATTCCATTTTTTTGTGCTGAGTAGTATTCCATTGTGCAAATGTACCACCTTTTCTCTATCCATTCTTCAGTTGAGGGGCATCTAAGTTGCTTCCAGGTTCTGGCTATTACAAATAATGCTGCTATGAACATAGTTGAACAGATGTCCTTGTTGTATGAATGTGCTTCTTTTGAGTATATGCTTAAGAGTAGAATTGCTGGATCTTGAGGTAGACTGCTTCCCATTTTCCTGAGGAATCTCCATACTGATTTCCAAAGTGGCTGAACAAGTTGGCACTCCCATCAGCAGTGGAGAAGTGTTCTCCTTTCTCCACATCCTCTCCAGCATAAACTGGCATTGGTGTTTTTGATTTCAGCCATTCTGACAGGAATAAGATGGTATCTCAGAGTTGTTTTGATTTGCATTTCCCTGATGACTAAGGATGTTGAGCACTTTCTTGTGTCTATCAGCCATTTTATATTCTTGTATTGAGAATTCTCTGTGTAGTTCTGTACCCCACTTTTTAATTGGATTATTTGGTGTTTTGGAACAAGCAGGCTTGATTTTAGGGATGCAAGGAAAGATAGATTTACACAAATCAGCACATGAAATGTAATGTAAGAATAGACCCATGGACAGAAGTCATAAGTTCATTACACTGTCTACCATCATTTCATGATAAAAGCTTTGTAAAACAAAAGAATTGAAATAGAAGGACTAAATTTTAAAACAATAAAGGCTATATATGACAACATTATAGCCAATATTACATCAAGGAAGACAAACAGAAAGCATTTCCAGAAAATTAGGCTTGAGACAGGGTTCTACTTTTTCTAATATTGCTCACATAGACCTTGAAGTCTTAGCTTAAGCAAAATAAGAAAAGATAATAAAATTAATGCAAAGGAAGAAGTCATATTATCCCTATTTGCAAATGGTGTGATATAATTTTGGAAAAAACTCCAAAGCTTCTATCAGAAAACACTGACAGCTGTTTAAAACATTTTCTGAGAAGTAGCAGGACTTAAAATTATTAGTTTTACTATATGCCAATAATAAACATGCTTTAAAAGAATTAATCCCATACACAGTAGTTTCAAAAATACCTATCAATGAATAAACCTAACGCAAGGTACAAAAGAAATGAACTATGGATATTTCAAAGCACTGGAAAAAAGATTAAAAAAGACAGTACAAGATGGAAAAACCTCCCAAGATTACATAGCAAAGAATTAGTAAAAAATGGTTATATTATCAAAAAACAATTAAAAGTTTCAATGTAATACCCATGAAAATTTCAATAACATTCTTCACAAACTAGAAAAAACTCATAAAATCTGTATAGAATCACAAAATACTCCCAAATAAGGCAAATTCTGAACAAAATTAAAATATTTTTAGATCCCACATATCTGATTTTAAGATTTAGTGCAGACATATAGAAAAAAAAATAAAACGTATGTATACAGGCCACTGGAATGGAATGGAGTACCCCGAAATAAACCCACATAGCTAAAGTAATCTGATTTTTGCAAAGATGTAAGCAATAAACATTAGAGGACAGAGAGCCTCCTTAATAAACAACACTGGCAAAACTAGGTATCAACTTGTAGAAGAATAAAACTTACTCAATATCTATCAACCTACACAAAGATAAACTTCAAATGGAGCAAAGGCCTTAATGTAAAATCTAAAATTTTGATACTCTTGGTGAAGAACATTAAAGTGGGGCACAAATAATGCATACCTCAAAGGAGTCAGACCAAGTTTGAAGAACAGATGTTTTAATAGGAAAGTACTCACTCAACGAATCAGTCCTCTAAACCAGGCGAACCATTGAACAGAGAGAGCCACCTATGTTCGACCCTCATATTTAAGGTCTTGCTTCATCACTGAACACGCCCTAATGTGCATGGTCTGTGTCATCTGTGCCAGCCCACAAGAGGGCATGGTTCATATTTTCCCTACAATTCACCTTTAGTCTAAAAGAGGATTAAAACTTAACAGTGTAAATTATCTATCATTAACAATCATAAGGGTAAATTACACGAGGTTATAATAATCTACTAAGGTCACATCTTAACTATAACTATTCCAACTAAACCTTAAAGTCATCCAAAAGAGATGTCCAAGCTTGAATACCTCCTTCCAAACCCAACCTTAAACAATAGGAAACTAGCCCTAACTAGGTGTCAATGGTGGGGAAAGGAGGCTTAGTATTCTCCATGCTACTTCCTGCTGAACTGGGATGACGACAGCCTTGTGGGGTCCTGTGGGAAGAAATGTTTGGGTAATGAATGTCCTGAATGGGTTATTTTGAGTCCGTGTCTGGTGGGAGATGCTTGATTGAAGGTCCAGGTTGAAGTCCTTATCTTGACTGAAGTTCTTGTGTTGATTGAAGTCAGTACCGGAAGTTCTGGCCGGAGTGTCAGTTGAAACAAAACAAGTTGGATCCAGTGTACTTACTCGAAGAGGTGTGGTCCATTTTCTTTCCAAAGCATCCAGGGATTGCTGTCAGGCAGGTCTTCATTGGCTGTGTGGGACTCAAGCATAAATGTTAGCAGCGAAATGTTCATTTGTATATGTATGCACACCAGGAAAGGCAGCCATGGGAAAATAATAATTATGAAAGGGTGTACACCTTGAGAGAAAAAGCCAAGAAAAGCCAAATGACAGTCTCTAATCTTTCCCCTATTCTGTATTGCATCAATTGGCTTCTTGATATAATAAGAAACATGCTTAGATTTTAGCAACATGCTTGGATTTAGAGGAGGAAAGCCAAATCCACCTCTAAAGCCAGCATTGGTTTAATTGAATAGGGACTAAGAAATAAAGAGAGATAGAGATCTCTGAGAGACAGCTGTAAAGTTAACCATATGGCACATTCCTTTTGTTTGATGGTTATAACTACCTTCTCTTTTTAAGTATCTACCCAAGCAGTGTCCTTTGACTTCTGGAGATGAGTTTTCCTGTGAGGATAAAAGCAAAACACTTCCTTTCGCTTTGGGAGGTTTCTATACAGTTTATGAGATATACCTTGGTATGTTACCTGTCATTCTTCCTCATCAAGAGGTTTTTCTTTTTGACTCAAATCTTGATTAACTTCAATGGTATCCAAATTTTTCCTTCTCCTGTGGAAACAAAGGCAAAACCCCTTCCCCTTGGTTTCCATACAGAGGTCAGTACATCTTTGAAGTATACTGGCTGATTCAGTTCTGCAGTTTTTTCCATAGTCCAGTGTCTTTCTGCAGTTGTTTAACCTTTCTCATTAGCATTAAGAAAGTTTAGTGTTAATAACACATTATGTAACCTATGTTTGGGGGGGGATTTCCCCAGCCTGTTTGTGGAGTATTTCTTTTAGTGTTCTATTAGATCTCTGTACTACTGCTTGTCCTGTAGGATTGTGTGGTATACCGGTTACATGCTTTATGTTATAACATTTGAAAAACTGTTCCAATTTAGTGGAGACATATGCTGGAGTATTGTCAGTTTTTATTTGTACAGGTATACCCATAACGGCCATCACCTCTATTAGGTGTGTAATAACAGAATCAGCCTTTTCAGAGCCAAGAGCAGTAGCCCATTGAAACCCTGAAAATGTATCTATAGTATGACGCACAAATTTTACATTTCCAAATTCTGCAAAGTAAAAGACATCCATCTGCCAAACCTCATTTCTCCAAATGCCTTTAGGATTACAGCCTGCTGGCAATGGAGTGGCCACTTTGAACCTGTCTCCTTACCACGCATTGATCTGCTACACATTGCCTGGCCTCAACAAATTTCTGTGACTGTAACTGAATATTCTGTAACCCTGAACTACCTGCATTTTGCATGCATGCAGAGCCAATATCATATGGACAACACTGCCAAGTTTTCCTGTCAGTTTTTAGGATACCAGATGGCACATGGAAGACTAAGGCAGTAGGCCTCAAGGCCAGCCTGTGTTACACAGTGAGTTAAAACCTGGACTACATAGTATGACACTGAAAGAAAAGAAGGAAAGCACAATTTTAGATTATAGATCATGGCAAGCCATCAGGGAAATGCAAATCAAAACATCTCTGAGATACTATCTTACTCCTGTCAGAATGGCTAAAATCAAAATCACCAATGACAGTTTATGCTGGAGAGGATGTGAAGAAAGGGGAACACTTCTCCACTGCTAGTGGGAGTGCCAACTTGTACAGCCACTTTGGAAATCAGTATGGAGATTCCTCAAGAAAATGGGAATCAGTCTACCACAATTAGGCAAATACCACTCTTAGGCAAATACCCAAAAGAAGCACATTCATACAACAAGGACATCTGTTCAACGATGTTCATAGCAGCGCTGTTTGTAATAACCAGAAACTAGAAGCAGCCTAGATGCCCCTCAACTGAAGAATGGATCGAGAAAATGTGGTACATTTACACAATGGAGTACTACTCAGTACACACACACACACACACACACACAAAAAATGGAATCTTGAATATTTTAGGCAAATGGGTAGAACTAGAAGAAAGCATTCTGAGCGAGGTAACCCAATCACAAAAAGACAAACATGGTATTTAGTCACTCATATGTGGATTTTAGACATAGAGCAAAGGATTACCAGCCTACAATCTACACTTCCAAAGAATCTAGTAAACAAGGAGGACCTTAAGAGATACATACATGGTCTCCTGGAGAAGGGGAAAGGGACAAGATCTCCTGAGCAAATTTGGAGCACCGGAAGAGGGGGGAGGGAGCTAGGATAATGAGAAGGGAAGAAGAGGAGGGATACAGAGGACATGAAGGAGCAGAAAGGTTGAGTTGGGGGAAGAACTGAAGAAAACAAGAATGGAGATACCATAATAGAAGGAGACATTTTAGGTTTACAAGGAAATCAGGCACCAGGGAAATGTCTGGAGATCTACAAAGATGACACCAGCTAACAATCTAAGCAACAGAGGAGAGGCTACCTTAAATGCCCTCCTCTGATAATGAGATTGATGACTGATTTATATGCTACCAGGTAACCCTCATCCAGCAGCTGGTGGAAGTAGAAGCGGACACCCACAACTAATCACTGAACTGAACTGGAATCCAGTTGTTGAGAAGGATGAGTGATGAGCAAAGTGTCCAGACCAGGCTGGTGAAACCCACAGAAACAGCTGACCTGAACATCGGGGAGCTCTTGGTCCCCAGACTGATAGGTGGGAAACCAGCATGGGACTGATCCAGACCCCAGGAACATGGGTTTCAGTGAGGAAACCTCAGAAATCTACGGGACCTCCTGTAGTAGTTCAGTACTTATCCCTAGCATAGGTGTAGACTTAAGGAGCCCATTCCACGTAGAGGAATACTCCCTGAGCCCAGACATACAGGGCTAGACCTAGGCCCTATCCCAAAGGATACAATAGACTCTGATGACACACTATGGAAGGCCTTACCCTCCAGGGGGAGCAGAAAGGATTTATGATAGGTAGGGTTTTAGTTGGGGGGGGTTGTAGGGGAGAGGGAACTGGGATTAACATGCAAAACAATCTTGTTTCTAATTCAAATAAAAAAGATGATAAAAAGAATGGGATCATGTTTCACAGCAAAGAAGTCACCTGGTTTATTTGGGGCCACAAGAACTGATTTGCTAACAATTAATATATAACTTGGGAATAAAAAATTAAGAAGGGATTAATACAAAGAAATAATGGTGGAGCAAGATTCAAACCAGAGAGTGTATGCAATGTCTAGATAGAAAGAAGACAATAGCGGTTTGATGACAAGGAGGAAGGCTAATGTAGCTGGAAGAATGTGAGCATGAGGGAAATAATATTGTCAGATGAGACTGGCAAAGTGGTTTTTGGAAAGAGGACAGAACTTTGCAAGGATCTGCGATCTTAAGTGCAGTGAAAATCTCTTAGAAACTTTAAGCAAGGAGACAGCATGGTATTGTTTACATGTTATCAAAGATCCCCTTTCTGTCATATGAAGAATTCCTTGCAGGATGAGATGAAACAATATGAAGAGTTAGGAGGCTATTAAATTAGTCGAGGCAAGAAATGATGATTGCTTAGAGCTGGACTGGGCTTGGTAGCATATTTCTATAAATGTAGCACTTGAGAGAATTATACATTTAAGGCCATTTTGGGCTATGTGGTAAGAAGGGGGTAGAATTAGTAGATGGCCATGGAGATGAATCAAGTACACAAATCCTAGTTACATTTTGCAAATGGAATTGGCACAATTTGGTGACCAACAACGATACTGAAAGAGAGAAATCCACACGACAGGAATTCATAGTTTCCATCCACCACCACCGTGTGTGTGTGTGTGTGTGTGTGTGTGTGTGTGTGTGTGTGTGTGTGTGTGTGTGTGTTGTATATGAGTGCATGCAACATATGTGAAGGCATCAATGGAGGCCAGAAAATACCACTGGATCCCCAGAGTTGAACAGTTGTGAGCCACCTGATGTGGGTAATGGGAACTTAACTAGAATCCTCCAAAAGATTAGCAAGTGCTCTTAACTGCTGAGCCATTTCTTCAGACCCATGCACAGAGATCTTGACATGAACCATTAGATGAGAGAAGCTATCATTTGAGATGAAGACAAAAAAAGGGCAGACTTGAACTTTGAAGTGAGGAACAAGTGCTCAGTTTTGAATACACTGAATTTGAGGAGTTAGAAAAACAATGGAAGACATTTCAATTAAGTAATTAATAGACATGGAACTCAGAAGATAAAGATACAGATGAGAAAGGTTTGGGAGGAGGGATCGAATGACAAAGGAAGAAAAGGAAGGAGGGAGGGAAAGAGAGAAGAAAAAACACAAAGATGCTATCTGAAGTTTGTACAAAGACCAGGAAGAAAGTACAGAATTTTAGAAGTTAGAAGGGAAGGAATCGAGAAACAAAAACTAAGAAAATATTGAAAAGGCCATAGGACATCAGAGACACCATTGTGGGAAGAATTACAAGGAAAAAGGTGATCACTGGGTTAAACATGGCAAAGAGGATAACAGGAACATCACTGAAAATACCAATGGATTTAATGTCACCAAGGTACTTGATGACCTTGGCAAGAGTAATTTCTGTTATGTATAGAAGAATAATGTGAAAGGAGTTAGAGGTGACAGTGACATAAAAAAGAAGAAAATATTGTTGGAAGGAGAATTTGTATTAACAATCCTGCAGAGAAAAGTTAGGTTTAGAAGGAGTGTCTGAAAATGCAACAGAAGAACCAATTTATTGAATATTTTAATTGTTATTTTTAATCATTTTTTATCAGTACCTGTCACCCTGTATACATTAGGGTTCCATTAGTTCAATCCTCACCATTTCTCCCAAGTATTTTTAGCTAGTTCCTAATGCCTCTTTCTGTCTCCAATACTCTTTTCTCCAATACATGTTGGTAGTTTTCAGAAAATAATTCATGGCTCTAAGCAATAATTGAGGCTACTAGACATGACAGAACCACTATACTAATGTACTGACAGCATCTGTGATTGTCTGCACAAGACCAGCACAAAATCAAGCCAATTGTCATTGAAGCATAGAGACAGGAGGGACTTTTGAGGCCCGCCTCTTGCTGAGGAGGAGCTCTTGACAGGTGATGGCTCCTGGAGAAGCAGGGGTAATTTTCTTTTAGGTGTGGTCCCTCATAGGGCAGTGGATTTTCCTGTACCCATACTTATATGGAAAACACTAAATGGATGCAATAAGTTACTTTTAAAGGGGGGGGGGGCATGGAAGTCATAAGGCGATTCTGTGTTATCCTGTAGAGGAGTTAGGGAGAAGAATAGAGATGAAAATGATCAAAATACATCACATGCATGTAGGAAATCTTCTAATAATTAGTACAAATACATTTAAAAAGAATGTCCTCCGTTACACAGTGAATTTATTAATTTCACTGAATTTCAATTCTTGAATACACCACTAATACTTGGCTTCACACAAGGAGAGTACTTGTAGTAATATACCTCTGCTAGACAACAAAGTTGGTGCTTATCACAGGAAAAAGGACTTGTGAGTTGTATATTGAACTAGAGTTTTTCTCATGGAACCCAATTTTTAAATGGCATTAAATGACAGATGAACTATAGTTGTCCAAACTTGAATATTTGGCAGACATTTTTTCATAAATAAATGATGCAATCCTGTCCATAAGGGAGACAACTGACAATATTTGTTCCTGATGATACAAGTTGACTTTTAAAGCAAAAACTGGAATTTAGAAAAAATTTATGAGCTTGAAATTTCAAATGAAGTTCCCACCATTTAAAAAAACATAATATACAGTGAGTGTACATGCGAAATTTGCATGATTTGGTGACCAAATATCTTCCACATGGCCAATCCATGTTGTTACTCAAGCATGCATGCTTAAAATATGCACAGCCTAATGCATGAATGAGTTATGAAAAATTCATTGTAAGTACAAGATAGACCAATGGGTTTTAATGTAACAGAATATACTAAGCCACTTAGTTTCTGGTTCCACATTGCACCTAATTTTTAAGATACTACAGTTGCTGACATTTGGTGTAGTCTCAAAGAAGAACCATATGCTAGGTGTCCTATTTCTTCAACCAAAACCAGATGCCCAAACAAAATCCTGCAGAAAACAGGTATGTTCTATTAAGAAAGCCAGACAACAAAAAACGTTGAAAATTGTAAAATTATATTATTCCTTTTCCTATTTTATTTTGGAAAATATAGTTGTTTCCTGAACCGATACATTTTAATAATATGCAATTGATTTGTTCATTTGCATTAATTTTAAATGAATTAACTAATGTTTAAATTCTCAATTTCAATGAGCAACATGGCAAAAATGAACACAAAAGTGCTTTGAAATTTTTCAACAATTTATTAAGAGTCTTACATGTTCCTGCGACCAAACTATGTGATGACAGTTCCGCTGTAACAGTCATGTCGCCTCCCTGGTTATTAAGCTTCAAACGGTCTACAAGCATTCAGGGCTCTTCGAGGACAGGCATACAGCTTCTCTTTCTACGTCTGATGTCTGTCTGTCCCTCCCCTATGCGCAGCACAGCTGGATCTGTATCAGATAACTTGCAGCTTCTTCACATTTCCAGGCCTACTGTGATGGTTAATCTTTATTGTCAGCTTGTGTCAATCTAGACTAAACCAAGAGACATGCACCTGGACAAGTGTGTAAAGGTCATTCATGGTTTTCTGAGGGGGGAAGACCTTGGAGGTCCAGGCTGAAGGGGAAATAGGGTTTTCACTTGCTTGCCCTCTCATCTTGCTGCTGACTGCAGCTGCCACTGCTGCTAGCATCTGAACCCAGGTTCTCTGGCCTTCCAACATGGATGGGAGAGGAGTGGCTCTCCAGGCTTTCAGCCATACACAGGGACTGCTCAGGTATCCAGCATCGTGGACTGAGTAACTATCAGGTCCTCTGCCTTTCCAGTATGAAGATAGCCATTGAGGGACTACCCAGCCCATAGAGTATCAGTCAATCTAATATATCCCCTTATGAATATACATTCGAGGTTCTATTCTTCTAGAGAACCCTAATATACTCACTCACTCTTCTTTGCTTAATACATCTAGCCCAATTCAAACACTGTTGTGTCTAGAACCTATTTTTTTCTGCCACATTTGACCGATCCCCTTTTTACCAGTGCAGCTTATGAGGTTTAGTTCATAGTCATCATTATCATCATTATCCTAATTTTGCACAGGAGTTCCACTACCTCTTATAGTAAGCAAAAAACAGAGTTAGTGCCTAAATTCCCAGAATTCTTTGCATGGTTTCCTCTATGGAAGCTGTGGCAAAGACTCAAAACATGAGAGGGACTGGAAGGATTAAATTAAACTATGAGGAAATGGTTCTGGAGATGGAGGATGAAGCATTTGGTTTTGAGAAAATAATTCTTGACTTTGTCTTGGTAGAAAGACAGACTATCAGTCTTTACACAGGTTGATAGCAGCTATAAGCAACTTATAGTTGATATCCTTGTCCTTTTGTCATTTACAAATGTTTATTTCTATTCTTCTTTTTCCCAGTAATTACCAGTGGAGAGGCTACGGAGGCTCCAGGTGCTCGAGAGGCCACCTAAAGAGAAGTGCTCCAATCTGAAGAAGACTCCTTGAACTAACTTTTCACAGTCGTAACAGTTCATCACTTTCACTGCCTTTATTTGACTCCAAGCAAGGCCTAAAACAACATTCAGGAATTGGTGGAAAATGTACCTCCCTGTTTCAAAGCATTGAGCTTTTCCTCTAATTCATCAAATGGTAAATATTGAGATTTTTCTTTGGGGTGAAACGTGGCTTAAAAAGCTTTTAGCAACTATTAAGAAATTATTTCTTTGAGACCTCTGAATGAAACTAGGTCTAAATAGAATGTGCCATAGCATCTAGTTGGCTAAGCAAGAGTCAGGGGCCTAGAAAATGATGGGCATCTTTACTGTTTTGTAGTAAAGCCTTTTAGATACTTTTGGTTTTAAAAATGTAATGTTAGAATACAGCTGCTGCTCAGGCCACTCTATTTGTAGCAGCTCCACCCCCAAACCTGCCTGCCCAACCCCCTCCTATGGGGCCACTTGTTCCATTCAGTGGCCCACATTCCTTTCATTCCTTCCCCTATCCACTTCTTCCCCCTTACCTCCAACAATCCATCTTGTGTTCCTCTTGAACTTGCACCTTGGATCCTTCAGTGATCAGTTCCAATATTCAACTGTATTGGCTACTAGTGGGCCAGATCCTTTGCTATGAGTTTAGAGCAGAGTTAAATAACAGGGCCCTCTTACCCTGATAAAGGCATGGTATCTTGAGGAAAGCAGGAATAAATATAATTAGTTACAATTAGTCTTATCAGTGATGAAATGAGGGTCACTTGGGAAGGAGTGACTATAACAAAATGAAGGTGTGGCTTAGGGAGGCACTAGTTGATGTTCTGTTCATAGTGAAGGAACCGGCTTCCCTTTTGGCAGCCATAACAGCTGAACACGTGCTTGCCATAAACCTACCTTAGTCACTTAGAGGTCAGATGCCTGTCTCATGACAAGGAACCCATCAGAAGTTAGTCACTAGAAAGTCAGATGCCTGTCTCGTGACAAGGAGCCAATCAGAAGTTAGCTGGTGGTGCTATGCTTTACGACCCTGGGTGTGCTTTACGGACAAGCGCACAGCAATGACGTAGAGAGCATAGCAACCACCCTGGGAGGGCCTATGGGCCATAACAACCAGTTGACCAATCAACACAGGGCAAGCCCTCCAAGCCTGGAAGCACACCAATCGTGAGCCTTTGCATAAGCCTAGACACTCCCCTTAAGCTGCCCTATAAGATCTTTTGGGAGACCCTAGGAGCCGTCTTTTCTAGCCATCCGCCATGGTGGGTGGGTGAAAGACCCGAGCTAACATGGGGTTAGCTCGTTAAATTACAATAAAGCCTCGTGCAGTTTGCAGCAAGCTCTCGAATCCGCCTGGTGATTGGGGTGACCAAGAACGTGGCCTGGGACCCCGGATACTTGAGTTTTTGGGGGTCCTACAATAGATCATTACAGGCTGAAGAACTTAAATGTGAAAGGTGGTAGTAGAAAATTATCAAATTATTATGTTTGTTATTCAGAGGTGATCATTCCTTCCTCTAGATCTACTCTCTGCCCATCTTTTCCATGCTTTGTGTTCCAGGAAACTGTCTTTGAGACCTGTATGGATTAGATATTTACACCTTCAGACTGGTTTTAGCACTAATGGGAGGAATCACAAGAAGTCCTGGTTTTCCCATTCCTCCTGTGCTTTGACACTCTACTGACTGGAGTATTCCCTGAGTATGGCTCCAACTAGGAATCTCTCCACAAGGCCAGGTCTTATTTGGATAAGAATGATCCATGCCTTTACCCCTCAAAGCTGAGGGTTTAATGGCTTCCTGCTGCTAGTAAGTCCTTTGAGTTTCACTCTCTCTTGCCTGGAATTGCTGATTTTGTTTTTGCCAACTCTTAAAATATGAATGAGACCACCCATGGATTCATTTTCAGAGAATGTAAGATGTGTGGCTGTAGGGGAGGGAAAGAAGGACAGAAAAGAATTAAGACAGAAGTTACATACTAAATAATCTTCTATGGTATTTTGCATGACAAACAGTGCAGGGAGGACTTGAAGGGCCTACACAAGACTAGTTTACTTCTTTTTTTTGTTTGGTTTTTGAGACAGGGTTTCTCTGTGTAGTTTTGGAGCCTGTCCTGGAAGTAGATCTTGTAGACCAGGTTCGTCTCGAACTCACAGAGATCCTCCTGCCTCTACCTCCCAAATGCTGGGATTAAAGGCCTGTGCTGCCACAGACCGGCAACAGGTTTAATTGTTAAATCTTTTCCTTCTAAAGCATCATAGAAGAAACTCACAGGTTCATATAGAAAAGATAGACACAATTACAGAATAAAGATAACCTAATCAGAAAATATGGATGCTGATCAGATAATGTTGAAGCTGAAATTCTGGAAGATTGCCATGCTGAAAGGAATGGGTTAGTATTGCTCATTTTTATTTGCCCTCTCCTTCAACACAATTGACATGAAATTTCATAATCCTTCTTTAGGCCAGTCATGTCCTCACAGGACTCAAAAAACTTCTCTTCCTGATTGTTTTCACCCACATACCAGAACACAAAGGCATGATCGTCAAACATTAGCTCAAACTTTCAGTCTAGTTGAGCCCTGGCCTCAGCAATGGCTGTGATGTTGTTCACCAGGCACACAATTCACTGTACCTTAGCCTTCTCTCTACCAGGTACCATAGTGGGATGCTGATATTAATGCCAATCTTGGAGCCATTGGGACACAAATCCACAAACTAGATGTTGTACTCAGTCTTGATGGTAACAAGGTCAGCACTGGTATCTTTGGGAACTACATTACTACAGTACAACCGGCAGAAAATCATGTGTTTGAAATGGTGAGGGTTACATTTCAGCATCTGGTTGACTGGTACAAACAGGCATTGGTGACTTCTGCTTTGGAAAGTTGCTCATGGTAGGCTTTCTCAGCAGACATGACAAGTGGATATAGCCAGAGAGAAGTAGATGCAGGGGCACTGGGTTGGTCTGAAATTCTGTCAGTTTTACATTCAGGGATCCACCAAATTTCAAGGGGAAGAGATGGAAGACCCAATCTCACTAATAAGGCAGTTAAGGTTGGGTGCCCAAAATTGAGGTTTCTATGACAGATGTCTTAGATGACCTCATTGTCTACCATAAAGGTACAACCAGGTTGCTCTAGGGTGATGTGAGCATTGAGGATATAATTGTAGGGTTCAATAAACAGTGCTAGGATCCTAGAGGACTTGGTAAATGGAGAACTCCAGCTTTGAATTCTTTCTGTAGTCAACAGAGAGCCATCCCATCATCAGGAGTTGAACCCAGAGTCAGTTCCTCCAACAATCTTGTAAAAAAAAAAAAAAGAAATCCTGAAAAACTATGTACTGGTCATCTAGCCTGTGAACTTTGTCCAATGTTACGTCAGTTATCTACTTTCCAAGGCTATAGTGTCCCAAGAAAGCATTGCTAATTAGGGTATTAGCTTGGCCAATTTGGATGGAGATGTATGCATACATGGTATAGGCTAGGAAGCAAAGGCAGCAAAAGCAGACCAATGGCCATAGTTACTGTGCCCAACAGGCTAAGAGTCAAGGTAAGTAACTCAATTAGCTTTACAAAACAGTTTATTTTTTCCAATAGAAAACTATTGAAAATGCTGGTGACCCAATGCATACATGAAGTCAGAATTTAGTAGCTCTCATGTATTGAAAGTTTCATACATGTCAGATTATTTGTTTTCCATGTCTTACTGAATCTTCATAACCTCTTAATAGGAGAATGTGTTCATCTGAAAAGGAACAGTGATGCAGTTCAGTTAAGATAGAGAGGCCCTAGTCTCAACTCCTAGTACTGCAAAAAGAAGCACACAAAACTATAAAGTTCAGGGAAGAATAGCATACTTACTTGATCACTTGAATGGAAGAGAAAAGATCTCAGCCCATATCTGCCTACATCTGGAGCCTGAATGTATCACTATACTAATTATGATTCTGATGGTTAGTTTTCATTGTCAACTTGACTGGATTTAGAATCATCATAGAAACACAGCTCTGGGTATGTCTACTAGGGCTTTTCTAAAAAGGTTTAATTGGGTAGGGAAGATCTGGCCTGATTGTGGTGGCTCCATCCCATGGATGTGATCCTTAGCTAATTAAAAAGAGAAAGGGACCTGAACTTCGACATTCATAGTGCTCTGATTCCCAACTAAAGATGTAATGTGATCAGCTCCCTCACCCTTCCACCACCATGACATGTCTGCCATAATAGATTGTCCCCTCAAACTTAGCCAAAATAAACCCTTCCTTCCTTCACTTGTTTTTGCCAAGTGTTTTGTCACAAATGAAAACAATGAGATTGTGAATCAGTCTATATAACCATCTAGGTTATCTTTCAGCTCTATAATTACATAAATCTGCAAGGTAAACAGGCATCTCAGATTAAGCCCAGTGGTGCATCCATTAGTGAAAGGTGATAGTGACAGATTTATGGCTAGTAGGTTCTTTCAGTAGTACATGCAGTGATATAAATGAGATTTCTTGGTTTAGGAAAATGTCATCCGTTCTTGCAAATGTATCTCCTACAGACCATGTCTCCCCAATGACTGGGTAATCAGAGAACCATATGGCTAATTCTGATATATGCCTCTTTTTAGAAATGACAGTCCCTTAAGCTCCCCTGATAGAAATCTCACCCTTCAGTAGGCATGAATGGCAGCCACTCACATTCCCAGCCCATGTGGACTAAGCAGTGGACACATTAGATTGGTTTTGAGAATGGTCCTAGATATCAAGTCAGAGTTTGAAACCAAACTTCAAGAAAATGAAGATCAGCAACCTTGACTGCTTCCCATTGGTTTCTCACTGTACCTCAGGCACATGTCATCACCATTACATTACAAGTGAACAAACTAAGGATTAAAGAGGTGAGGTGATTTCCAGGGTGTCATAGAATTCTCTCTTCCCACTCTCTCCCCTCTGCTTCTCTACATCCCGCCTCCCTCCTCAGCCATCTCTCCATTCCCCTCTTTCCAGCTCTTTTCTTGTCCCATATCCTCTGAAAATAAAACTCTTACTGGTTCTGTATGGAGAACTTGGACTAACACAAAAAATAGGATGGGTGATATTATAGACAACTAGAGTCAAATGGCAGTAGCACCAAGTAATGTTTGTGTGATTTTTACTAAGCTCTATAATCTTGCAAAGCCTCAGTTTCCTTACATATAACACTAGATTTTCTAGGGATTTTGTGAGTGTTAAATGAGAAGTCTGGCATCAGAATACATAGGAGAGGGAGCTTTTGTCTTGTTCCATTGTCTAATATTTTCTTTCAACTGACAATTAGCACCTTAAAATTATCAGGGAGTTGAAAATGTTAACAGGTTTCTAATTTGAATTAGAAATTCAAAGCTCCTTCGTTATTAAGTAGGCTTCAGAACTCATCACTGAGTCACATAGAAAAAAAAGAATCTTCTATGTCTTAGTCGCCCTCCTAGACACTTGCCAGTCCTTTAAGTACCATTGTGATAGTCACATTTAGAGATGCCTCCTGTGTTTCTGAGAGCTGTATATGTACTTAGAGTTTTTAGCATATTGTCAGTATCTTGAAAAATGAGAATCTTTTCCAAATATAAGGTCAAAGGTACCCTATATATCCCCCAACATCAACTTATTTCAGACACTAACCACACCTTTAATTTACCCTCATGGTCCAGCTCCAGCAGCACAGCATACACAAACAAAAGTTTCTTTCCCAATCATTAGTCCAACACTTAGCTTGGGAGATACTGAGTATTCTGTCAACATGGACAGAACGGCATATGAGACTAACATCTGGACATGTCTATGAGAGAATTTCTAGATAGGGCTGAGTTATGAAGACCTACCATAAGTGTAGATAGCCTCATCCCTTGGGCTAGAGACTTGGACCAAATAAAAAGGAGAAAGCTTAGCAACTGCATCATCATTCCTGATTCCCAGCCATAGACACAAAGAGAACAGATGTCTGAAGCATCTGCTGCTGTGACTTCCCTACCAAGATGCAGTGGACCCCCCCAACCTATGAGACAAAATAACCCTTCCTTGAGTCACTTTTATCAGGATATTTTATCACAACAACAGGAGTTTTCAGCATTGGAAATCTCTTTGTAGCCCCAGGAGCACCAGAGGCTTTTATTTCTACTTTGGTTTTCACTATTTACTTACTGTGACTTTGAGAAAGTAATGATTTTTCTGAATCTCATCTCTTTATGTGTAAGATGGGACTAAAATAAAGTGGCAGGATGCTCAAATAAAACTCTATCACTCTCTCTCTCCTGTGTGTGGGGGCGGGGTAGGGGAGTGTGCGTGTGTGTGCACATGTGTGTCTGTGTACACGTCTGCATGCACAATATAAACATGATAGTAATTTTCTATTACCACATTACTTTTCTAACTCTAATCCCAGGCCACTGGGAAGTCCCAGGGATTCAGGCTTCTCCCACACCATGCTTGGTACATAAGCAGTGCTTAATGATGTTTGTTTCCTTTCTTTCATTACAGAGTAGGCTACTTTCTTGCATGTTGTTTCAGTCAACACTGAATTCTAGTAGAAGAAATTCAAAAGCTCTGTGTTTTATTCTCATCCCTTGTTCCCATGTCAGAGCTAAGTATTCCACCTCCTTTGTCACAATGGAACTGGCATAGCTTTGATTTCTCTGTGCTTCTTTTCCAGAGCTTTTATACTTTATTTAAATTATATTTAGATGCATTTAGTAAAACATTCTGTGATGTCATCTTCACTTCAGGGAAAATAACGTGATATATCTTAGACAGCCAAGAGTCTAAGGTTAATTTCCAATGATGGATGAAATGAACCAGTAGTACACTATTTCTCATCTCCTTTCTCCTCTCCAGAACATAGCTACCCCCTTGCTGAGTGCCTGTTCATGAACACAACGGCACAACTGTTATGACAGCAGGAGTGCAAAATGCAGAATGTAGAAGAAGAAAGCAATGGAGTGTGGGAAACAGAGTTACTTTCTACAATATCAGGTGGGATGGTCAGGAAGTTGAAGGCACCCACGCCACTCAAGAGCTGAGCTGTAATAAAAAAAAAGTCCTTGTCAGATTTAAAAGATGTAAGAATCTTCGAGGTCTCACTGTTGGTAAATGCACAGTTATGACCAGAAAGCCTCTGCATAGTAGCAAAACACAAACAAACAGACCCAGCTATGGGCATATATAGACACAACTTGGTAGGAGTCAGTATAGTTAGTCATGGGCTGAAAGACATGAAATTTAACATTTGAGGCAGGTTAAAGCACATTAAAACATCAAGAGATTCGGTAGTGGTCAGCATTTAGGAATGTCTCCTTGCATGGCATAACTCAATGTTCTGATAGAAGTAGAGGAGATTCCACTCCTGGAAAGCTACTGAAACACCACTGCAACTGATAATGCTGATAATGACTAATACTAACAAATATGTGGCTGACAACACATATTTGAGTGAGAATGACTTACTGCACTGGCAGCTACTAGACATACAGTCTATCTTGAGGCCTGTTACCCTGAATCATAGAAATTCAGAGAAACCTGAGTACCAAAGACAAAAGTGATGCTCTATTGTGTGTGCATGTGCATGAGTATTACTTACTTTGCTTCTAGGGGTGGGAACGTAAAAGCCAGATTCTGACTGGCAATGTCTAGAAAAGAAGTCGAGGAAGTAATAGAGGGATTCAGTATAATGCTGAATGTGCTTAGATCTTAAGCCTAGAAGTGGGAGAGAATTCTGAATGTCACAGGGAAATAGTAAGTTTAAGGAAGAGATGGTGGACAATCACAACTGAGGTCCCACCTATCTCACATCATGATGTGTCTGGGATTAACAGTAAAATGGCACTTTCCAGTATTTTGGGTAGTAGTAGTTGGGGAAGAAGAAACCAGAGGAATAAATGTAGGATTGAAAAATACTAGTGGAAAAGGTAGGCATGGAGAAAGACCACTGTGTAGCTTCACTGTCAGAGCTAGAAAAACTTCTTTTCAGCTTTACGTCCAGGTGACATTTTGGTGGGGATTCTAAGGACCCACGGAGTCAGACATTATAGAGTTCAAAGAAATGAACAGAAATTGAGTATAAGTTCTTCAGATATAGAATGTCCTCCAAAGGCCCACATGTTAAAAGTTAGGTTGCCATTATGGCACTGTTGGGAAGTGATGGCTGCTTTATGAGTAGGAACTAATGGGAAGTCACTATGTCATTGAGGGTGCACTTTTGATGAATAGAGTATGACTTGAGCATATTCCTATTCTGATCTATTTTGCTGCATGACAATGAGTTTAGTGGCTTGGCACTACCATGTGCTCCCCCCGCCATGTTGTTTCACCCAAACCAATAGGTCCAAATGACCATGGATTGAAAACTCTAAAACAGAGACAAAACAAAGTTGATCATCTCTAGTGTTTGTTACATTGACAGACAGCATGCAGGAAAAGTCCCATATTTAATGGAAAGCCTGCAAGTAAAAATACTGCTCAAGAACACATTCTTGGTGCTGCTCCATTTTGACTTTACCCATCACAGACTATCAGCCCTGAGTCTCTGAAAAAAAGATTGGACATTCACTCTGCTGTAGAAAACCTAGAAAGTCTCCACATTAAACAGACTTCTTCAAGAATCTCTTCTAGATGAGCTGTGTTATCAAATGGTAAGGACACAGGGGACAAGCTTAGAGAAATCTTAAATTGGAACTGGCCTCTATCTCCCTGCTATTGGAATTCTCCATGTTGATAGATTATAATTTTTTAGTAGATAGTAAAATAAATGGTCTGGATTTGAATCCTGAATTTACTATATACTACTATGGGAACTTGGGTAAACAATATAACATTCTGTGCCTCAGTTTTCTCCTTTATAAAATGAGCTAGTCCAATCCAGAGTCTGCCAGCATCAAGGTACTAGTCCTGCCTCCACCCAAGGAAGAAGATAAGCTTGAGTCTATTTCCGCCTGCCTTCCGGTGCCCTGCTTGGAACCTTCTGAGGCTTGGGGCCTGTGCATGGGGGTGGGGAGTGGGGATTGGGAGGGTAGGGGTTGGGGGGTGGGACCCGGGCAGGACCCTCCCAATGGGACCGTCCATCCAGAGTCTGCCAATGTCAATATACCCACCAGGAGAGGAAGAGATCCCACCTGCACACACTGGAAGAAGGGAATGGGAGGATGAAAATATAAAAACACACTCAACAACAGAAAAATCAATATGACACCACCAGAGGCTACGAACTCTATACCAGCAAGACCCAAACATCACCACACAGATGAAGCAGAAGAGAATGACCTTAAAAACAACTTCATGAAAATGATAGAGGCCTTCAAAGAGGATATGAGAAAATCCATTAGAGAAATGGAAGAATAAACAAAACAAAAAAATCAATAAATCTTTTAAGGAAAGCAAAGAAAAACAATGAAACAGCTGAAGGAAACAATTCAGACAGTTCAAGACCTGAAAACTGAAATAGAAACAATAAAGAAAACACAAACTGAGGGAATGCTGAAAGAAAAAAGTTGGTAAACAATCAGGAACTACAGAATCTCAGGCTTGGAAGATACACTAGGAGAAAGAGATTCATCAGCCAAAGAAAATCTTTCTTTTTCTTCAGAACCTAAATAGATACTTGTTGTCTATTAACTTAATGACTCAATGCTTTTGCAAAGTTTTATGTAGCCCTAGAGTTTCTTCAAC
The DNA here is from genome assembly GCF_003668045.3 of Cricetulus griseus. Taxonomy (NCBI): domain Eukaryota; kingdom Metazoa; phylum Chordata; class Mammalia; order Rodentia; family Cricetidae; genus Cricetulus; species Cricetulus griseus. The sequence continues at coordinate 71,841,308 of NC_048604.1, read as the reverse complement.
TGGTTAGGTAGCTAAGTATGACTTGATCCTCTTACCCCATGACGAAAACAATGGGACTATGGGTGTATGCTAATAAACCCACTTTTTATCTGGTAGTGTGAATCAAACCCAGGACTTCATGTATGATAGGAAATCAATCTAGCACTGACTTATGTCCCCATTCTATGTTCATTTTATGTCCACACTGAAAAAACTTCAAATGTCTTATTCATTTTTATTATCTTCTATCTTCTAGCAGTCCTATAATGATTATCATGATACTATTCCTTCAAGAATAATCAAAAACCTACCATTTTTCTTATAAGTTCATATTCTGAATATGTAATTCATATAATTTATATTTTTCTCATCCTCCTTTTTTCTATTATATTATTATTAGTAGTAGTAATGTGTGTATGTATAAGTGTGTCTGAAAAACAGTTTCTCAGAGCTTAAAGTAAGAATCTCACAGGTTTATTATTTCAATTTTATTTTCACTTGTTTCAAAGAACCTAATGAATATTATCAAAAAGTATTTAAATAAACCATACAGTAGCATGACCAAAGAAAATCTTAAGTCCAACAAATCCCTAACACAAAATATCCAGGAAATATGGGACACCATGGAAACACCAAACCTAATAATAATAGGTACAGAAGAAGGCAAAGAAACCCAGCTAAAAGGTGCAGAAAACGTATTCAACAAAATCATAGCAGAAAATTTCCCCAACCTAAAGAAAGACATGCCAATGAAAGTACAAGAATCTTACAGAACAACAAATAGAGTGGATCACAAAAAAGTCCCCTCGACACAAAATAATCAAAACCCAAAACATACAGAATAAAGAAAGAATATTAAGAGCAATGATGGAAAAAGTCCAAGTAACATATAAAGGCAAGCATATCAGAATTACATCTGACTTCTCCATGGAAACTCTGAAAGCCAGAGGTCCTGGATAGATATTCTAACACTAAGAGACCAAAGATGCCATCCCAGATTACTATACCCCTCAAAGCTTTCAGTCACTAGAGATGGAGAAAACAAGATATTCCATAACAAAACCAGATTTAAACAATACATATCCACTAATCCAGCCCTACAAAAAGTTCTGAAAGGAAAACTCCAACCCAAGGAAGTTAACTACACTCACAAAATTATAGGCAACAGATAACCCCAACTTTACCAACAGCCAAAAGAAAAAAAGCCAAAATTCACACACAATACCACCAACAAATCCAAAACAAACAAGAATAAACAATCAACGGTCATTAATAACACTCAATATTAATGGTCTTAACTCGCCTATAAAAAGACACAGGCTAATAGACTGGATATGCAGACAGAATCCATCCTTCTGCTGCATACAAGAAACACACCTCAAATTCAAAGACAGACCTACTTTAGAGTTAAGGATTGTGAAAAGATTTTCCAATAAAATTGACCCAAGAAACAAGTGGATGTAGCAATCCTAATATCTAACAAATTAGACTTTAAACTATTATCAATCAAAAGAGATGAAGGAGGTTACTTCATAGTCATCACAGGAGAAATCAATCAAGATGAAGTCTCAATTCTGAACATCTATACCCCAAACACAAAGACATCCACATTCTTCACACACCTATAATGGGAGACTTCAACACCCCACTCTCATCACTAGACAGGACAACCAGACAGAAACTTAACAAAGAAACAAAGCAACTAACAAAAGTTATGACCCAAATGGGTTTAGCAGATATCTATAGAAAATTCCATCCAAACACAAAAGAATATACCCTCTTCTCAGGGCCACATAGAACCTTCTTGGCAATATAGCAAACCTCAACAGGTACAAAAAATTTAAATAACCCCTAATGGGGGAAGTCATTCTGTGTATATGTTTGTCTTATTGGTTGATAAATAAAGCACTATTGGCCAATAGGAAAGCAAGTCAGGGGGGGACTAGGAGAGAAGTAGGATTCTGGGAAATGTAATAAAGAAGGAGTCACTATGTGATCCCTGGGAAGATAGAACACATAAGGCCTGCATCCTCAATAAGACTTTATAAAATATATAGATTAATGACTATGGTTGATACTTAACACAGAGCTAGAAATAAGAAATCCTAGTCATTAGCCAGCAGCATTGTAAATAATATAAGACTCTGTGTGTTATTTGGGGCCCTAACTTGTCAGTGGAACCACCAGGCTTTAAAGCTGGAATTCAACAAAAACACAAATTGCAGAAACCCGACAAACTCATGGAAATTGAACAATGTGCAATTCCACCATTCCTGGGTCAAGGAAGAAATAAAAAAAAGAAATTAAAGACATCCTAGAATTCAATGAGAATGAAAACACAACATACCCAAACTTATGGGACACTTTGAAAGCAGTGCTTTCCTCTAAAATCAGGAACAAGACAAGGCTATCCACTATCTCTATGTCTCTTCAATACTGTACTTGAAGTTCTAGCTAGAGCATTAAGACAAAAAAGGAGATCAAGGGGATACAAATTGGAAAGGAAGAAATCAAACTTTCACTTTTTGCAGGTGGTATGATAGTTTACATAAGCGACCCAAAAATTCTGCCCAGGAACAACTTCAGCAAAGTGGCAGGATACAAGATTAACTAAAAAAAGAAAAATACCAGAAGCACTAATATATACAGATGACAAATGGGCTGAGAAAGAAATCAGAGAAACATCACCTTTTACAATAGCCACAAACAACATAAAATACCTTGGGGAAATACTAACCAAACAGGTGAAAGACCTATATAACAAGAACTTTGAGTCTTTAAAGAAAGAAATTAAAGAAGATACCAGAAAATGGAAAGATCTCCCATGCTCTTAAATAGGTAGGATCAACATAGTAAAATGGCAATCTTGCCAAAAGCAATCTACAGATTCAATGCAATCCCCATCAAAATCACAGCACAATTCTTCACAGACCTTGAAAGAGCAATACTCAACTTTATATGGCAAAACAAATGTCCAAGGATAGCCAAAACACCCCTGTTCAATAAAGGAACTTCCAGAGACATCACCATCCCTGACTTCAAGCTCTATTAGAGAGCTATAGTCCTGAAAACAGCTTGGTATTGGCACAAAAATAGATAGGTACACCAGTGGAATTGAATTGAAAACCCTGATTTGGACCCACACACCTATGGACACCTGATTTTGACAAAAATGCTAAAATTATACAATGGAAAAAAGAAAGCATCTTCAACAAATGGTGCTGGCATAACTAGATGCTGGCATGTAGAAGACTGCAGATAGATACTTATCTGTAGCCATGCATATAACTTAAGTCCAAATGGATCAGACCTCAACATAAATCCAGCTACACTGAACCTCTTAGAAGAGAAAGTGGGATGTACCCTTGAACGAATTGGTGCATGAGACCACTTCCTGAACATAACACCAGTAGCGTAGACATTGAGATCAACAGTTAATAAATGGGACCTCCTGAAACTGAGAAGCTTCTGTAAGGCAAAGGAAATAGTCAACAGACAAAATGGCATCCCACAGAATGGGGAAAGATATTCACCAACACCACATCTGACAGAGGGCTGATTTCCAAAATATACAAAGAACTAAAGAAGCATGTCACCAAAACACCAAATAATCCAATTAAAAAGTGGGATACAGAACTATATAGAGAATTCTCAATAGAGGACTCTAAAATGGCTGAAAGATACTTAAGAAAGAGATTAGCATCCTTACCTATCAGGGAAATGCAAATCAAAACAACTCTGAGATACTATTTTACTCCTGTCAGAAAGGCTAAAATCAAAAATACCAATGACAGTTTATGCTGTAGAGGATGTGGAGAAAGGGGAACACTCCTCCACTGCTGGTGGGAGTGCCAACCCATCCAGTCACTTTGGAAATCAGTATGGTGACTCCTCAGGAAAATGGGAATCAGTCTACCACAAGATCCAGCACTTCCACTCTTAGGCATATACCCAAAGGATGCTCATTCATACAACAAGGACATCTGTTCACCTATGCTCATAGCAGCGTCATTTGTAATAGCCAGGACCTGGAAGCAACCTAGATTCCCCTCAACTGAAGAATGGAAAAAGAAAATGTGGTACATTAACACAATGGAGTACTACTCAGCACATACACACACACACACACAAAAAAAAAAACAATGGAATCTTGAAATTCATAGTCAAATTAATGGAACTAGAAGAAACCATCTTGAGTGAGGTAACCCAATCACAAAAAGAAAACATGGTATGTACTCACTCATATATGGATTTTAGACATCGAGCAGAAGATTACCAGCCTACAATTCATACTATCAGGAAAGCTAGGAAACAAGGAGGACCCTAAGAGAGACATACATGGTCCTTTGGAGAAGGGGGAAGGGATAAGATCTCCTGAGCAAATTGGGAGAATGGGGGCAGGGGACAGGGAACTAGGAGAGTGACTAGGGGCAAGAGGTGGGGAGGAGGATATGAGAGAGCAGGAAGATTGAGGAGGAATAGAGGAGAGCAAGAGAAGAGATACCATAATATAGGGAGCCATCATAGGTTTAAAGAGAAATCTGGCACTAAGGAAATGTCCAAAGATCCACAAGGATCACCCCAACTAATAATCAAAGCAATAGTGGAGAAGCTACCTTAAATGCCCTTCCCCCATAATGAGATTAATGATTACCTTATATGCCATCCTAGAGCCTTCATTTAGTAGCTGATGGAAGCAGAAGCAGATACTCACAGCTAAACACTGAGCCAAACTCCTGAAATCCCGTTGTAGAGAGGGAGGAGTGATGGCAAAAGGAGTCAAGACCAGGCTTGAGAAACCCACAGAAACAGCTGACCTGAACAAGGGGGACCTCATGAACCCTAGACTGATAGCTGGGAAACCAGAATAGGGCTGATACAGACCCCCTGAATGTGGGTGTCAGGAGCCATGGGCAATCTATGAGGCCTCTGACAGTTGATCAGTATTTATCCATATTATACGACTGGACTTTGGGATTCCATTCCACATAGAGGAATGCTTCCTCAGCCTAGGCCCTGCTCCGAATGATATGACAGTCTTTGACGATCCCCATGGAAGGTCTTACCCTCCCTGGGGAGCAGAAAGGGAATGGGATGGGGGTTGGTAGGGTGCAGGGGAGGAGGAGGAGTGGGAGAGGGAACTGGGATTGACATGTAAATCAAACTTGTTTGTAATTTAAATAAAAAAGAAACATATAAAATAAAAAAATAAAAATAGAATGAGCCAGTGCCAAGGGGTACTTCATAGGTATGTTAGTAAGGCAAATTCAAAGAAGTTAAAAACACATTTTCATTTAGTAGACCAGTGTCTACTGTTACAGCCATGTGATCTGGCAATGGAGAATACAAACTCCATCTCAGATCTTTAGGAAGACTGAAAAGGAGGGATTATGTTAAGTAGCATTTCATGCTTTTTGCAAGTATCCATTATGTCTCCTAAGAAAATTCCATACCCCAGACTGTGATTCATTATAAAAGAAATATTAAGATGTAATTAACACCAATGTGGGCATTAAAATATGGAAAAGTGCTGATTTAGCAGATTCAATAATTGTTATGGAGTGAACCCTAAATAGATGAGGCAAAAGATGAAGCAAACAAAACCAGCAAAAACAATTCAATAAGGATTTGGACAGTTGGCTTAAAGATGGATAGAGTTTTTGATTTGTTATATTTTTGTCATATAAGATTTCTTTTTATGTTAATTTTTGGACAGAGAGAGAGAAACATGAAATAGGTGGGCAGGAAGATGGGGGGATCTGGGAGACTTTGGGGAAAGGGAAGAATATGATCTAAACATAGTGTATGTCAAAAGCTTTTAAATATAAAAAATTGAAGACTTCAGTTTCACGGAAGAAACTAAATTATGCTAACAACCTTGATGGAACTCAAAAGAGAACTGTGTATCTCAGATGATAACCACTCAAAGAATCCAACTATTCTATAGGAAATCTTAGCAACAGAAACAGTGAGGTGACAATAAATGAATGATGAAGTGCTAAATTTTTGATAATTAAAAAGAACTGGATGTATTTTATGCATATTTTACATGCATATGCATGCACACTGAATGCTTGCCTGAAGAGGAAGTCAGATCCCCCAGAACTGTATTTACAGTTGTGAACCACCATGTGGGTGCTGAGAACTGAATCCAGGTCCCTTGGAAGAGCAGCCAGTGCTCTTACTAGCTGAACCATCTCTCTACAATAAGAGCAAGAGAAGAGGAGTAGAGGAGAGGAAATGGAGGGGCAGAAATATTGAGTTGGGGAAGAATAGAGGAGAGAGAGATACCATATCAGAGGGAGCCACTATAGGTCCAAGAAGAGATCTGGAACTAGGGAGATCTCCAGAGACCTACAAGGATGACACGATCTGACAATCCAGGCAATGGTGGAGAGGATAACCTAAAAGCCCTTCTCCTAAAATGAGATTGATGACTACTCTTTATGCCATCCTAGAGCCCTTATCCAATGGCTGATGGAAGCAGAGACAGACATCCACAGATATACACTGAGATGAAATCGGGAATTTAGTTGAAGAGAGGGAAGAATGAAGATTCAAGGAGTCTGTACCAGGTTGGAGAAAACCACAGGAACAGTTGGCCTGAACAAGGGAGAGCACATCAACTCCAGATGCTATCTGGGAGGCCAGTACAATACTGATCCAGACCCCTGAACATGGATGTCAATAAGGAGGCCTCTGCACTCCAGGGAGCCTCTGATAGTGGATTAGTATTTTTCCCTGGTGTAAGAAGGGACTTTGAGAGCCCATCCCACGTGAAGCGATACACTCTGGCCCAGGACACATGGGGGAAGGGCCCAGGCCCAGCACAGGAAGATTTGGTGGACTTTGCAGAGCCCCCATTGAGGGCCCTACCCTGCCTGGGGAGTGGTGGGTGGATGGGGTGGGGGGTAGGTTGGGGGTGGGGGAGGAGGATGGGGGTGAGGGGAAGGAGAGGGAGAAGGAGAAGGGACTTACATGTGAAACAAGCTTGCTACCTAATTTGAACTAATAAAAAAATTAAAAAAATAAAAATAAATATAAAAAAATTTTATAACTTAAAAAATGATTGTCATTTTGAGTAAAGGGAAAATTTTGTAAAAAAAACATAGCTTTTGATATAAGTGAAAATATAGTGGGTTTGTAAATGCTTTAAAAAAATAATGGGAATTAGACTCACCTAATGATAGGTAGCAGATGATCGGAAGCAGCAAATTCCCCTTTGTAAGTTTCTCCTCCTACTGCCAAACCATTCCCCCAAAAGGCCTGAGACAAGGAATCTTGTTTTTATTAAATCATGCAAGAAAAGCCTTAGCCACAATATGAGTTGATTCATCGAGTATGTGGCCTGAAGCAGCTGAATCTCAGAACTCTGCATTCTTTGCTATATTTTAATCTGAAAATTAACTAATTTCAAGCCAGTTAATTAGCTATGCTACTCCTGGTATTTGCAATTTCTGTTAATAATGCTTTGCTATGATTAAAATTTCCACCCACTGTTGCCTTTCTCATGTGAAATGAAGATGCTAAACTGGCCAAAGACCAGCAGAGTTGTCCACTTTAGTTACATGATGGCCTGAGAATAAAAGTTGAAAATATCCTTTGAGACAAAAGGGAGACAATGTGAATGACATGTTCAGCATCTCAGAGAGGAAGTAACAAAGCTAAGTCTTGACCACAGAGCTCCTGAAAAGTTCCTTCCAACTGCCACATGCTGTCTTTCTACTGCTTCCGTTGCACGGTCTGACAGCCAAGTAACTTTCAGTTTGCTTATTCCCCAGGCTCGCTCTGCTATTCTTGGACATAGAGGAACTTCATTCACTTGTCAACACAGTTACAGGCCATGTGCAGACCAATGCAAGAAGCAGGACGTTATAGACTCTCAACAGATTAGATCAGACTAAGCCAAGTGTTTGTCAAAAATCTAATATGCATAGAAATCTCTTGTGGGGTTAAAATACAGATTCATATTCCAAATGTCTAGGGTGGATCCTAAGAATCTGCATTTATAACAAGTTTCCAGGTAATGCTAATGCTGAAATTTATGTTTTCGTGAATCCTATTTCTAAACATCCCCAGTCACATTTGGGGTTCATTTCCATTTGGCAATTTTTTATTTATGAATTTTATGTGTAAGGGTATTGTGTCTGCATGTACTTCTGCACACCAGAAGGGGTTATTGGATCCCATGGGAATACACTTATAGATGGTTGTGAGTTGCCATAAGGGTACTGGGAATTGAATACAAATACTCTTAATCGCTGAGATTCATCTCTCTAACCCCGAGATTCATTTTCAGTACTACTTTGGGACAGTGTGGTAAATAGAAAGCTATCTGTAGTTTATGAACTTGGATTTTTATCACTTTTTAGTGTATTCTGATGGACAAGTCATTTTCCCCTCCCTGGGCCGCAAATTTCCTTATCTACAAGACAGAATTGCCAGCTATCACTTATTGATGCTATGAGACTTGAGAGAATGGCAAAGCTATGCTGCAAAGTGAAGAATAGATTAAGACTCTTGGGTTCAAAAGAATTTTGTGCTGAGTTGTCTTTAGATTTTTTACAAGACAACATAAGTGGTAGATAGTAGGTGGATCATCATTCCTGATATGCGGAAAAATTACTTCCATGATGAGACTGCAGATGGAAGGTATTTATACAAGAGAATCTACACAGTTAATTGAAAAATCACACGAATAAGCTCAGGGATCTCATGCTTCTCCCTGATTTCACACACAACTCATATAGGCAATGTTCCTATGAAAATGAAGCCTTTTTTCTTCACTGACAATATCTGGTCAAGTTATCTTGCTTCACTCTGGATTTTCTGTTGCTGTTGTTCCTAAAGCTTTTGTAGGCTTCTAATGTGTCAAGGTCAACTGTCTGCTACTTCTTTAATAACAGCTTTACTGATCTATGTTCTCTCAAAAGCAATTATTTTGCAAGTTGCAGAATTACTTTAGTTTTTTGTCGTTAATACAGAAAAGAGGAACGTCTTGAAAAGGGAAAGATGCTTCCCTATTGTAGCCCACTATTTCCGAAGTACTCTTATGTGACACTAGTTCACTACTTAAACCGAATGCTTAATTTTGCCCTGTGGTAGCTGGATACTCCATAACACCTTTTTTTCGACTTGAAATATAAAAATTCAATGAAGTCTCTTATTAAATGACCCCCTGATTTTTGCTTTCACTGTAGAAAAACTTTGTAGGGATATGTATGACTCCAGGACATCAAATTCCACAGAGGCACAGAGAACTTTCCTGCTTCTCAGACTGCATGTGCAGGTATCAACAGCCTTCTGGATGAAACTGTACACATGACAGGTAGTGGTGCACTATGAAAGCACAGCAACACCTGGAAGGAGCCTTTCTCTTTGGAAAACGACTAAGGGAAATAATTCACAGAGGCCAACAGGAACAAATCTTCACTGCACAAAGTGAGGTTAGATGATATTTTAAAACCTATTATGAATCGGATCAACTCAAAGTGAAAAGAAAACCCACTCCCTTCTGAAGTGGACTTGCACCATTTCCTTCTCTCACTGCTGACCTTTCCATATCGGTTAGGCACACAGGAGTCAAGAGTTAACCCACCTCCAGTAATGTGCCCTCTGTTTAAATGCCTACCTCTGAATGCCATAGGGAAAACTGCACAGGGTACAAAGTCAGAGAGGTTTGGATGGAAATCACACTTCTAGTATTCACTATGTCTGTGTACTTGAGCCAGTAACACGACAACTGGGTCCCTTCTTAATCTGTACAAAAAAAAAGAGTACTTGATTGATTGTTATAAGGATGAAAGATTAGTTATTAGGGGTACCTAGGACTCAGTGGGTGCTTAATAAGTGGTAGCACTTTTGTTGTCACTATGGCTTCAAGGCTTAACAGTTCTCTCACCTACTTGCTAGGGTTACTGCTAATCTCCCCCAGTTACCACTCACATGTCACCTCTTGAGATCCCCTCTTTTGAGTGAGTATCTATGCATCAAGCATAGGCCACGCCAATCTTATTTCATGACATATGCTTCACCACAGAAATTTTGTTCTTTCAAGCAGATTGTCAAAGGGAGATACTTGTTTCTTTATCCAAAGGGAGTTGATGAAGAAGTAGAACTACCCCATCAACTGTTCCCTGGCCTCCAAAATTGATGGCCCCACCTTTCCTAGGTGAGTTTTCATCTATGTCCCAGATAACACAGCAACCACAGTGCCAAGTTTCTAGATACTTCTTCCATTGGGATTGCAATGTCTTTCCTTGTCTCTCAATAATACTCTAATATTTTTTAGTGTTTACCAGGGTATTTTGCCACAGGCAAACAAGATTCGAACTGTCTTTATAATCTTTCATGGATCTAAAGCCCTACTAATCCACTCCTGCAACCCAGTTCTACATATAGACTCGCTTTTCCCTCATTAACAGAGAGGATAGAACTCTAAGACCAGAGATCAATAAGAGCCCCACAAGCCTCAGAGGCCATGCCCCTGGCATCTGCACAGAAACAGAAGCACCAACACTCTGAAAAACAGGGCTCAAAAATGTCTATTCCTCAGATTTCATACTTCTGCAAGCCTTTTACGTTAGTGCACTTTCAATGACTCCACCAGTAATGAAAGGACCAGAGGCTTATATCTTGAAAGTTTCTACTTGCTGGCGAATATGAGAGGCTCGAGAAAGAGGATAAAAGCCAATACCTCCCAAAAGAGCCATTAAAGCCACCACCTACAAGGCCCTTGCTAGAGAAATGTGGTGTACTAAAAAGAACCTTATGTAGGAGCTCAGACACCTGGGATCTTGTCCTCTTGTGGTCACTAACTTGCTCTTCATGTAAACTAAGCTGTTGTTAGTATAAATGCGCTTGAAAGTTCCTTCTAATCCAACCCTTTATGGGCTGTAAAGAGTCTTTTATCTCAAGGGCTGTGGTTCTTAACCTTTATTGGGTTGCAATCCCATTTGAAATCCAGTAGAATGTTATGAACCATCTGCTCAGAAAAGGCATTACCCTCATGGAAGTGTGTATGTCATCTTGGGGGCATCATGGAGTTCCAGAATCCACAGGCACTTGACTAAGATCTGGTTTTGTTTGTTTGTAGTTGTGTTTGTTTGCTTGTTTTGCAGGAAATAAAAGAGCATTTAAGCTAGAGGCAAATAAGAAGCAATGGCAACAATTCCTTGGACTCAGTCAATCTTAACAATTTTTCCTAACATTTGACCCTTTACAGAAACATTTTCTGTTTTGTTTTATTTGTTGATTGCTGGAAAGGAAGCTATTGGGTGAAGTAGGCAAAAGGAAAATCCAGATAGGCCTAAGCTTTGACATGCAAAACATGCTTAGCAGATTTGTCCTCAGAGGCTGGAGGCAAAAGCAGAAAGGCTACCTTCCTAAGCCCATCCCGGGGAAGGACACTGGGTGGGAATCATTCATGCAGTCTGGCCCCACCAGATTTCATTAACATCTCATGGTACCAAGATGCCAATCTGGTACTAGTCAGTGTCCATATACTCAGAAAGAGACATGACACAATTCTCCAATGTTCAGCTAACATCCCTACCCCCTTCCAAATACAGTAAACGATGGCCCCAACTCAAGTGACCTTTCCATCAGGGTGAGATACCCCTAATAACAGTCTTTAGCCCTGAATCATTCAGAGTCCAATGACCTCTGAGGAAACAATAAGTTCAGAGAAGTGTGAGAATCTAGGTTCCCCTCTTCAGTACAGGTCAATGGGTATTTTCACTTCAGTAGAGTTTGGAGCTTGAGAGAATCCAGCCATCCAGTGTCCTAGGAGCTGCTCACAACAGACATTCTGGGAAGATGAAGACAGCATACAAAGGAGAAACAGACACATGTATAAGACATGTGCTCCTTATTTTATGGCTTCCCAGACACTGAAGGTACAAGGCCAGAAATGAGCTGCTCTTCATCACCAAATAGCTCACAAGTGTTTGAAGTAGACCCTTTTACAACCTCAAAAGGGTCCCTCAAGGCCAAGTCTTTTCAAACCTAAAAAAGGAAAGAAAAAAGTAGGGAGTTAGGTAGGCCTGGTTGAATATTTAACAGGTATTGAACAGTGGAGTCTCTTTAGCTACTTACCGTGTAACTGGTACCTAATCTGAAAAGGGGACTTTATACTTCAGATCCCAAGCAACAGGCTCAAGGCTGCTATAATTGTGCCTTTGACCCCACCTCTAATCCCTAAAAATCTATCAACAGGGGAAGCAAAATCCTGATACTAGAACTTCTGAGAGTGCCGCCCCACTCTACTCCCCTGCATCTTAGCCACTACCTTTATGGTCCTTTTCAGTATCTCCAAACTTCCTCTAACCCGGCCTTCATTTTTAAGGCTGATAAGGAATGGCTTATCTATCTCTAGGCCTCGGAGGACTGGCAGTGACAGGAAAAAAATAGAGAGCTAAGAAGCACATGGCAAGCCAAACTCCAAATACTTGGACCTCATTAATGCACATATTGGTTCATGTCATGCCAGAGATCTGATAACAAAGCAATCAAAAGTCCTACGCAGAGAAAGACATTTCCCTGACCCCCAAGTCTCCTGTGACCTTAGCAAGTCATTTATCCCTTCTGAACTTAAGTTCCTTTGTTTGTTGAGTTAGAACACATAGTATCCTCCTTACTTCTGGCATGTGATGTGGATCAAATGAGATCATGGATATGAAAGTTCTGCGCACTAAAATAAAGGACCAAAGATGATGGTTCAGGTGGGAAGAACTGAAATCGTGACTTGGTCTGAAGGGATGAAGTCCCACTACAGACACTTTGACATTTGTTATATCAGAAGGGAGGTTGCTGGTTTCCTTATAGACTCAAAGGATGGCAGAGTCAGAAAGTTCCATCATCTCATTTTACAAACAGAAATTGAGACTTGGAAAAGGAAATGTGTTTGGCCAAAATATCCAGTCTGGGATTTCTAATGAATTCAATTGAAAAACAATCTTAAAATAATGTAATTGGGGGAGAACTTCAAATCATACAAAAACTCCACAAATGAAATAAGGTTAAGGGGTATGTAATTTTAGGGTAGTGAACTTAGGCATGGAGTAAGTTCCCACCCTCTGGACTTGTGTGGTATTCTAGTCTTCAAAATCCTAGATGCCATGAAAAGGGCTTATTTGAAGAATGGTTTGTAATGAAAAGTAGAAACAACATACCTGTGGCCTCAGCTTTCATCTCCAGGAAGTTTTCCTTGAGAACTGTGGGCAAAATAAAAGACATTTCAATGAAGCCCTTGAAATTAGGACTAAAAAGGCTAATGCCAAAAAAACTCACTTGATTGGTAGGAAATTATTCTACTCAGATGTTTTAGTTCCATTCTTCTGGGCTGGGAAGGTTTAGAGAATCCAGTTTTCTATCCATGAAGCCACCTTTCAGGTGTTAAAACAATCTTTTGAGTGCTAGACTATGGGAGACTAGATATAATAGAGAAGCTGGTCCAAGACCTTAGTTTACATCTTGTGATTATCACTATTGGTGAGAAGGGAAAGAAGGCAAGGGAAGTACCATATAAAAGATAAATTCTCCTTTGTCTTAAAAAAACCAAACCAGCTCTGCTCAGTCTGTTGGTCAGTCCTACATTAGCTTTATTTACTCAGCTGAAAACTAGAGGAAAGAGACAATCATAGAGAATAAATCTCCAACAATATGGCCAGAGCATCCCACATAACAGCTGGTACCCATATCTATATCCACAGCCTTCTATTTTTCTCCCATCTCTTGAAAATATTTATAACTAGTTGCCTAAATTATCTTGTTCCTATTCCTGGTTTCAATTACCTCCAAATATTGGGAATCTTCTTCCAAAGTGTCACTACTCATATTACTACACACACACACACACACACACACACACACACACACACACACACACACACACACGAGTTCTGTAATACAGTGGTTGTACCTAACAGATATATTACTAAATCTACACAGGCTCCACCCTGACAATTAGTTTAACTTCTAGTTACTCACTGGGCATCTCTACCTGGATGTCGTACATTGTCTACACAGTCACTGTTTGAAATTGAGAGCAAATGTCTCACAAAACCTGTTTCTTTATAATTAATTGTTGTACCATCTACCAAATTACCCAAGTTAGATTTGTCTCTCTCAGCACTTCCACAATGCCTCACATGTGAAAAGTCAGCAGGGTCTGTTTGAACTGATCTCAGATATGTCCTTGTATTCCATTCCCACAGCAACACCTTAGGTCAGGACTTTCATCAACTCTTGACAGCAGGATTTGTTTCCTAATTGGTCTCCTTGCTTCCAATCTTTACCACCAGGGTGATCTTTTTACAACTCAGCCAGCTCAGAATGTGCACCACCACTTAAATATCTTCCATGACCTGCCCCCAGCAGACTACAATACAAAGAGCAAACACCTTAATATGTCATACAAAACCTTTTGCAGTCTGGCTCTAATCCATTGTCCTGGTGTTATGTTCAGCTAAGATTTTTCTTCTCACCCTCACATTATAGACAAAGTGGGACACCAATCATGTTTGAAGCTGTATTGCCTTATGAAATACTGTCTCCTCCCTTGTCTTCCTGACAAACTTCTAATAAGGTTTCCTTTGAGTTTTTCTTTTTAACTGTTGAAGAGGGCAAGGGAATGAGGAACAGATGCTATCAAAATGGCAGGATATAGTCAAGTATGCAAATGGAAAATTAAAAGAGGCAAGACAATGATTAAACAGCTTAGCATTCTTTATTTGAGATGATAGAAGAGGTTGACAACAATGATCACCACATAAAGGAGTAGCCACATGACAAGTAACATCTTGTTCAGTGGCTAGCATGTGTATACACTAATGGTAGTGGTGGATTCCAGGTGGGAGGAATATTTTTTCTATGCAGCTTCTGAGTAAGAAAAACTTACTGGTAGCCAGGATGGCCTATTGAAGGCAGGTGTAGTTTAGTCTTACCTGCATTCCATTTGATGTGATTCTTAGGGCACAGAACAGGATTGAGTTTAGGTTCTAGAAGCCCAGATAATGAGTGGATAGCATAGCACAGGCTGAAGTGCCTGCTTTGGCTAAGGTCTTCTGGCCTTTTGGTTGGTCTAGCTCTGCCCTGAGCACTGGCTGACACATCCAAGCCCACTGGTAATGTTACCAATCTTTCTAAGCCCTCTACATCAGTTTGGAAATAGTTTTTCTACTTAAAGTTAGCCTGCACTAACAATTCTACTGAATTTTGTTTATTCATCTTAATTATTCCCATCTTGATGCCTTGACAGCCTAGCCTAAGACACAGTTCAATCCCCCAAATTTTGCTGTGTATTTCTATTTGATCAAGCCTCCCAGCTCACATATTAACTCTTCCCAAAAAGCTTTCTTTTCAACATGCCTGATTCTTTCTGTTCATTGTAGTTTATTTCCTTCAACTTTTCTGGTGTTACTTTCTCAAATGATTTCTTTATTCTACGGAGAGAAAAAGGATGCCAAGAGGTAGTGTTACTCATAGGAGCCAACTTTATTAAGAACCTCTCTCTCCCCCTCTGGCCCACCCCACTCCATGGAACCCATGTCTTCAAGCATGATGTGCAAATACTTTAGCACTGAGCTATAATCCCCAGATCCAAATCTAAAACCTTTTTATCTTCATGCCCCTAGTCAAAGAAATCATGGACTTGACCTCACTTTCATTTGTTACAGGAAAATAAATGATGAGTTACTGTCTAAACAGAATTTGGCTGAACCCAGAGCTGGCTGTGGCTGCCAAGCTAACCATGGTAACTTGTCATGTGGAATCACATGCTGGTGAATTAGATCCCATGGTATTATAAGAAGATGTCAAACCTATCCTGGACTCCTTAGTGGTAAAGGTGCATTGTTCTGCTTTTAACTGACCATCTAAAAGAGTTAACACTTGTTCCATGCCAGGAAGCACAATTTAAAATAATCTCTGATTAGCCACATGGAACAAATTCACAGCAAACACCTTGAAGACTAAGCAACCATTCCTCCAGGTGCTTTTGTGCAAATGCTCCCAAATGCCTAGGGCTTGAACAGTTTGTACCAGCATTTGAAAAATTTTAAAAACAAATGGGAGGAAGGATGAACAGAAGGGAGGAACAGAGAGGAAATCAGGGAGGGGGAACAACAAAAGGAGGGAATAATGGATTCTCAGGCCCCACTCAAAAGATCAATTTTACTGAGTGTAGAAGCCAGGAATCTGTGATTATTTTTTTACAATTTTTCAAGAGGTTTAGATGGATAATCAGTTTGATAATTATTGATTAAGCCAACTAACTATTTACCTTTGAAATGGGAGCCACACTTACTCTGAGTCCATAGAGAACAGAATGCTATATTCTACCTTGCCTTTGTCAGCTGACTTTATACACTATGAAATCTAAAGAAAATCTAAATCTATAAGAAAAATAGCAACAAAAATACCTTCATTGGGTGTAAGTTTTTTTAAGATAGCTTAAGTTATGTGCTGGCTACTTTTATGTCAATTTGACACAAGCTATAGTCATCTGAGAGGGGGGAGCCTGAAATATGAAAATGCCTCCATAAGATCAGGTTGCAGGCAAGTCTGTGGATCATTTTGTTAATAAGTGATTGATGGGAGAGGGCCCAGCCTTTGTGGGAGGTACTAGCTATGAGCTGGTGGTCCTGGGTTCTATAAGAAATCAGGCTGAGCAAGTCATGGGGAACAAGCCAGTAAGCAGCACCCCTCTATGGCCTCTGCATCAACTTCTGGCTCCAGGATCCTGCCCTGTTTGAATTCTTGTCCTGACTTCCTTCATTGACAGACTATGATGTGTAGGTGTAAACCAAATAAATCCCTCCTTCCCCAAGGTACTTTAGTCATGACGTTTCATCGCATTAATAGTAACCCTAACTAGGACAAGATGTGTGTACATACAACAGTGTACATGCACATGTATGTCTGTGAAGGAGAAAGAAAAACAAAAGTGGAAAAATGAATAAGAAATGAGACACGAGTTAAGAAAAACAAGAAGGGTGGCATAGACACAGTCAGAGAAACACAAAAAGTGACAGAAAGAAACTGAGAATTGCAGAGACACATGTAAGAACAAGTAAGAGAAAAAAGACAGAACACAGATGAGAAACAGAAGCCAATCTACAATAAGTGCAGGAGAAAGAGGTGGGAGAGAGAGGAGAGATGGGGGAGAAAATAAAAAAACTATAGAGAAACAGAAAGAGATGGGAAGAGCAGAAGGTGATGAGATGCACTTGGTGCATTTATTCAAAACTGTCATTTGCCCTCTCTTCTGTCTCCTGTGTCTCTTACCTTCCAGTTTTCCGGGATGCTGTTTCAAAGAATCTGGTCCTGGACGCCACCCTGCAAATAAAAGCCAACCAAGTCTGATGAGCTTCAGGGAAATACATGTGCGAACCAAAGACCAATGGAAAGGACATGACACTCTGTACCAGATAGGTCACCAATACAGGCCCAAAGAATTAGGGCAAAACTTGAATATCAGAATGAGAAACGGTTCCAAAGCCATAGGCACCCAAAGGCAACAAGTAAGACCCTTTATAACCTATTGACCCAGAATGGTCAAAGTTTGTGGCCCACTCAGACAAGTCTTTTTAAAAATAAATGAAAACAATCTTTGGTTTCAAAGTGTGGTTTAGGGCACTTTGTAAATGTGCTTTGTTAATTAACTGAAGTTTTGGAAGCTTTGTTCTTTCCCTAATTTTGCAATTATGGGAAATAAAAGACACAAGAAAAAGGAGGACCTGGAGGCCATGTGCTAAGAAGGGTCCAGGAGGAGAGTCTGAGGAGGGTCAGAGGAGAGGTCAGACAGGCTGGCTATGGCCAAGCAAAGCTGGGTCCTTAGATCCACTTTGTCACTGGCTCCCAAGCTCACTGCCCAGACATCAGAGGGACTACTGGATGTCAGCTCTGCTCCTGTCCTACGAGAGGATCTTTAGAGGACCTGAGTCATTTTGGAAGATTTTTTAAATGTATCCTTTTCTTGCAAAAAAAGAAAGAAAAGCTCCAAGCACAAGTACAAAGCAAAAATGTGCTCATTAAATTACTTTAAAACCAGTAGCAATAACACAAAATAAAGGAAAGATTTCTAGAGCAAAAAACTGAAAGTGATTTTTCTAATCTAGAGACATCAGGACAGCTAAGAAAAAAATGGGTCTCTGTGTAAGACTTTGAAAAAGTCTGCATCTGTAGTAAAATAGCTCAGTTTTAGGTGGTGAATGGAATATTCCACACAGAGACAACATTGGATAGTCTTCTAGATTATGAAGAGAATTATGTTCCAGAACTCTGTGCAACCAGTGATGGTAACCCCAACGGCACTTTACAGGCCTTTCGTAAAGTTGAGGGAAAATATTACTTACACCGATGATGGGATTTCCCCTGCATTGCCAGCCACAGTATCTGGCTTTGGTTCTGGCTTTTGTGAAGTACTGGCCCGGCATGGAGGGTCTGGGGGCCTCACGGGCGGACGGATGATTGTTTGCTTTTCTCCTGGGGGCCGAACTTTGCTGAAACAGTCAGTATCTCCTAGAAGAGAAAGCAACAGCAAGGACATAAATAGTTACCCAAATAAAACACTAAGCATCAGTATAGTAGGTGAACTGGGGTTGGCTGGGCCATGTTCTCTGTTTCCCATTTCCTCTTGACTAACAACTCTTTATTTTGGTTTAAAATTATTCTGGCTGCTGACCTTTAGAAAGCCTACATTTAAACCTGGACTGTACAACTTCATGTACCTTATGTTTGTTATGAATTTCTTAATCCAACATTTCCTTGGCTTTATAATTCAGTGTAGCAACATACTAGTTTACAAAAACTGAAGGGGTTAAGTTAGTATTTTCACTACAGTACTAGCCACATAGTAGGTAGTTGAGGCCATATCATAGGTGATTGATGAGGAAGTTAAAATTGACAAATTCTTCACCACTAAAATTCAGATCCTGAGAGTGTAGAAATACCAGGTGAAAATACTCACTGCTCTTGCAAAGGGCCCAAGTTGGGTTCCTAACACCCATGTCAGGAGACTTACAACACAACCTGTAACTCCACACCCAGGTGATCCAACATCTCTGCTGGACTCTGTGGACAACTGCACTCATGTGCACATTTACACACATATGTACATATAATTAAAACTAAAACAAATCTAAAAAAAATCCAGGTCCTTTTCAGTACTAAAGTATGCTCCTAACTTACCTACCTACCTCCACATTTCTGGCTTACAGATTACTCAGAAGAAATAAACATATAGTTTTTATGAAATGGTACTGGCAGGATTAGGTAAAACAGATATACTCACATACTGCTGGTGGCACAATAAATTGAACTTATTCTATCTAGATACCTATCAAGCATTCTGGAACAATCTGGATGAAACACAAAATCATGCATAGGCAATAATGCATACTTGTTTATCCAGTAAATCCACTTTGAAAAAAAAAAGCTCAAAGGAATTCATCGAAGATAAAAAGTAAGAAAAACCAGTTGGCACAAAACATATTCTAATATCAAAACTTCAGACACAACTACAAAGGCTAAACAAACAATTTACACTTACAAGCAATTATCCAATACATATTACATATAAAATGACAAGAATTTGACAGGGTCAAGATAAAAATATTTGTATGAAATAGCATAAAGTAAAAATGAATCCGTAAAGCTGGGCATGGTAGCTCACATCTGTAATTCCAGCACTGGGTAATCTAAAGCAGCAGGATTGACATTAGTTCAAGGCTACATTGATCTACACAGTGAGTTCCAGGCCAGCCTAAGCTACAGAGTGAGACTCTGTCTCAATAAATGAAGGAAACAAAACTCCACACACAAAGTGCTCATGTCCCATTGAAGACAATATTAATATAGACATATGTGTAGTAATGCAAGTACATTAGGTCTTAATATTAGGAGATCTTTATTGTCATTCTTCTGTAAGATGTTTAAAGTAAAAATAAAAGCAATAAATTCCGTCTATATAATACTGATTGCTATAGGATTTACTTAAGTTTACAGTTTTATTTTCTTCAAGTCCTTCTCAGGAGCTCTAAAACACACAGAATAAAGTTCAAACTCCTCAACATAAGTCCAAGACCTCCTTTAAGCTATCTCCAAATCATTGTTACAGGAACAACCATGACACATCATCTACCAAGTCTACTCTATCAAACTGGCCTCTTCACCACCCCATCAAAACAAATCTTAATTTTAGGTTATATCGTATGCTATAGGAGAAAGTACAGAGGGTCTAAAATTGTGAAGACCTGGATGTGTGGCTTCATTATTCTACTTCCAAGTAGTGAGAATCTGAACAACGATTTAATCTCTTTGCCTATCATTTTCTTATTTGGGAAATGGATATATAACAATGTCTTTTCACAAGGTGGTTATAAGAATAGACACAGTGTCTAAAACAAGCAAGGGGTAAGTAAGTGTTAAAGTGTTTGCTTCTTTCCTTCTATGAAGTCTTGAGCTCACATCATCTGCACTATATCCATTTCTTAAGAGTGTGTAGGAAGAGGGAAATATAACACTAAGGATGTCTGAAGAGGCAATATGGAGATCTATTATTTTATAAGATTCCTAAATGCATAAAGTCATTTAATTGGAGTTACCATAAACAGTGAATAGTTTACCAAATAAAAAGCCTGGTGCCAGGTGTGAGATACCTCCCCTCAATTTGTTGGTCAGGAGTGTCTTGGAGATCCCAAAACAACACAGTCTATTGCAATTGCTCTTTGCTACCCACGAAAACTTGATGGTAAGACCCTATTGGTGAAGATACCACATACTTTGGACACAGAGTATGAAGAAATCAAATTAGCACCAATCAGGAAACCTTCTCTCTGATGGCTAGCTTTCATAATACCAGAAGGTTATATGTAGGCTGCTGAGGGGAAAAGTTATCAGCAGCCATACCTATTTGTGAATCCTATATGCTAACAACTGGCCTGGAAAGATATGCTCATGGATGCAATAATGGCATGAATGTTATAGGAGTAACCAAATTGGATTTAGGATCTCGACAAGAGGAAGCACACATCTGGGTACTACAAGTACGGCCTCAAATCCATGGTTGCAGAGTTCATTGGGTCAAGGTATAAAACCTACTTCTATCACTTTGATAGAATCAAACTACCCTCTAATCTGTTTCCTCTAAATACTCAGATTAACATGGCTGTCAGATATCATCAGAGCAGTTTACTTATCCAATGGATAACATTTAACACAGAAACTCACAACTAGTTAAAGTGCAGAGAATAGGTGCCCATGGTTTCACATTTCATTTTCCCAAGGCTCAGGGATCATTGCAGAAGAAAGAATGGAAAGATTATAAGAACAACTCAGTGTCTTTTGGACAGTGCAAGACTGTTGCACTCATGAGCCCACAGAAGCTATGGTTATATGCACAAAATCTGTATAAGATCAAGCCACTCAACATTACAAGACGGAGAGAGGATGGGCATGTAAACCCACACATAGCTGTGGAAATATTGATGGCTGATAGCTGCTATGGAAGGGAGTCGGTTTTCTTTATACTATGGCTCCTGGTAAGGCAAACACACTCTAGTGGATGACCCCCCATACTCGGGAGTATGTGAACCACACAAATCAGAATCAGTAGGTTTTATAAAAACAAAAAAGAGGAGACAAATTTGAAAGGGGTGAGAGGATGGAGGGATCTAGGAGGAGTTGTGGGGAGGAGGGGGATAAATATGATAATATTGTATGCAAGTATGAAATTAGTAAAAATTAATAAAAACACCATAATTAAGTTTTATAAGATCCAGCTCAAATCTAAGACACATATTTTTTTAAAAAATCATCCACTGAGAAATATTAAGGGTAAAGGTAGGATTCTGATACTACAGTATACTGGTAGAGGAATGAGTAAAGTATTATTCCTGTTTACAGATAGAATTTCTATCTCCCCATGTAAGCTCTATCTTACATTTATGGACATGCTATCTCCCTTAGTATCAGGCTGATTTTTTTACAATTGTATTAGAAAGAAATAATCAGAGTAAGAACAATTGATTTTTCCCTAACAAATTTATACTGTTTGAAACATTCTCCTAGATGATGTTCATAGTAAGCTGAGAAGAAAAAATAGAGACTTTGTGAAAGTGGGACTCAGAATGGTAAATCCACATACCCATTACCTATATGGTTAGATTGTGATAGAGTAATGATTGAAACTATTATCTTTGATTTCCATATCCACTACTTACCCTGGTGACTGCTATGTTGTCATTATTTGTAGTAATTTAAAATTGCAAGTGATAGTGATAAAGGAAAAAGTGAGTAAAACAATAGTTACTAGTTACTATTTATTTTTATTGATTGATTTTGCAGTACAGGAATTAATTCCAGGGTCTCACACAGTTCCAGTTCTTGCTGCATTTATTATCAAACATCAGTTCTTTTCTAAGTAATGTAACACTGTATTTTTACACAGTTTTCATAGTTAAGATTGTCCATCATTCTGCACAAATGTTATGCCTTGGGGAAGACACTCCAAAATGAAAAGGAATCTCAAAGTTTACCCTAACATATCCATGTGCACATGATTTCTGAAAACTATGTAGTTCCACTTTTCAGTGGTACAGTAGATTTCAACCCTGGCTACACATTAGAACATGTGAAGTCCTTTAAATATACAGTACCCAGATCTCATCCTCAGCATTCCCAGTTAGACTGGGATAGGAGTTGCAGATGAGTATTTCAATGTTCCCTAGGTCATGTGATGATGGGCAGTGTGAGCTGTAAAGTTGAAAGCCACACAACACTGCTTCCTCATTGCAGGTCACAGATGACCAGAGATGACAGTGATATCCCATTTTTACTAGTTACTAGAGTGGGGAGTTTGATAGGAAAGATACTACACTTTCAGAGCCAGAAACTATTTCCACCTGAAGTCATGCCTATCCTCCGGCTCATTTCTCTGGATGAGAACAGCAGATATCACCCTGGAAACAGCAACCTCAATTATTACCTTTACAGCCACATCCAAATGGACATCTAACTAGGGCCTGGAAAGTAAGCACCATTAACTGTTTGTCTGATTAGGCCTTTTTTATATGCAACTCCAACATGATGATTCATTACAAGTCATGCTTTGAAGTAGCAGCAAAGAGTTTTCTTGGCTGAAAGACCCCGGTGCTGTTCTTTCTTGCCTCTAATTTGTCTCAGTCACAGTTAAGCCACAATGTCAAACTGGCAAGGCACAGAAAGAAGTCATCTAACTAGGAGTCAAGAAACCTGGATTCTCATCTTAATACTAAAACTATCTTGTGTAAGTCAGCAGTTCATTTCTCTGCCAGGACAATATGAAGACTGGACTGTTTCTGCAAATGAATCAGCAGATGCTATCAGTCTATAAACCTTTACCTCTCACTGCTGACTTTTGCATCCTGCTTTGGGAATACTAGGGAAGCCTCTACTTCTTTATCAGTCTCTCTCTCTCTCTCTCTCTCTCTCTCTCTCTCTCTCTCTCTCTCTCCCTTCCTTCAACCTTCCTGTTACCTCTCAAGAAATACATTTTGATTTCATGTTTCCCTGTTGCCTGCAGACAATACCCAAAATGCTTAAGTTGGCATTCACTACCTTCTTCCATTGAGCTTCAACAGTTCTTTCTGATCTAGCTTCCCACCATTCTTCACATGTGCTACAGTCCAGACAAACATTGTTATTTATTGTTCTGTGTGCATGTCTTGCAATTAATCATCTTTCCAAGATGCTCTTTATCCTACTCCCACATGCCCAAATTTGCATCCGCTTAAGTGCCATGTCTCTTTGGAAGCTTAAGATTCTCCAAGTTCCTTTCTCTAGCTCCTACAGCACTGGTTGTCTTGTACTTTGAATCTTGTACTTTGGCTCTTTGTTTTCATGGCTCTTTCTCCCCTTTTAGAATGGGAGCAACTTGAGAGCAAGATCCAGGTGGGACTCATCTCTGTATCCCCAAGAGACCCAAGTAAATTGCTCTGCGTGTAACCGGCAGATATTCAACAAATATTTATTGAGTAAAGAAAAATGCAGTTCAGTCTTTTAGAAGGACAGTGAAGAAAGCTTTCCCTTTTTAGGCTTCCAACTGAGCTTTGTGTGATACACAAAGCATAATACCCCCAAGCTTCACTGGTATTCTGAAACCTAAAGTAAGTATTCGATATACTGGGAATTTTGAGAGAGCATTTGTGTCCAACAAGGAATGCATATAGATTATCTGATACAGTCGCCCCGGAGTCTTAAAGCCAAACTGGGATGAGAAGTCATAGACATGGGAAATAAGTGAGAGCACTGTGACTCAGCTGTCACATTAGAGGGCCAAACATGGGTGCTCTAAGAAGTGAGGTATGGGTCAATACCCTAGAGTAGAACTGTCAGAGGATCCATGGACCGAACTAGACTTGAATTAAATTAAGGAGAGCTAAAAATGATTTCTATTCCTTTCTTCCACAATGCCCTTTTCTCTCTGGGTATTTCTCTCATGTATAGACAGGCTGAAGATGAAAAATGTAGTTTGGAGCTGTTTTCTTCTGCCTGCATTTTACATTTGAGGTTTTTCCAAGGCTCTAGAATACAGAAAAGCAAATACCCCTGTCTTGTAATCTGCCACTTCTTGAGCCTCTACTATAGAACTAGGTGCTTTATAAACCACATCTACCTTTACACACACACACACACACACACACACACACACACACCTTGCCTGTAATGGAGATGCTATCCCACACCACTCAAAGTGGGGAAATAATGAGTAAAGCTGACCTAATTACAACAGCCTGCTATCAAAGTCGAACAACTCCTTCCATTTACAGGGTAGTTGGAATGGGACAGGTATACACATGTCATTCTTCCTTGTTATAGCAATCCAATGGGCACAATTATGATCCTGTTATACAAATGAGATGTCCAGAGAGGTTAAGATTTACCTGAAATCCCACAGCTAGGAGAGACAGTCAAATTTAAAACACACATCGAAGGAAGTAGTGGGGAATGGGGTTTAACCACAAATTCTCTCTAGTCTATAGTATTCCACCAAATTGCAATCATTTTAATTTCTTTTGAATCTTAGTCCAAAACATGGATTTCACTACAAACTAGATTACCCTCTCTAAAACATTGTTACCTCCTTTCCCACACTGTCAAATGATAGTGACCAAAGATCTTAAAGTCACATGCAGGTTGATGGAGCTGCAACAGTCACCAGTTTTTTACTTTATACAACTTTTTTGCACCTTTCCTTATATCCACCTATACCCAACCTTGGGCTATAGAGCAAGGAGAAGATTGTTTCTTCTTATAGACCACCCCCAGTCATCTAGAATGATCTCTTGCTTTCTATGATATTCCTCCATGCTCATCATATAACCTCTCTTTCCCCTTAGCCATTAATTATCCTTATGGAACAATTTGGAGTTAGACTCCAGGAAAGGCAGAGAATGAAAACCAAACAGTAGATTACTAAAGCATAATAAGTCCAAACAAGAAAATGTGGATAATGGCCAGCAACGCCCATTACTGCAGGAGCAAGTCTGTTCCTAATACTTTTAGAGTAGATACAAATGCCACTTACAGCATTAGTCACCTCAGTGAAGAATTGATGGCTGTGTGACTGAAAAAGGTCTTGCAAATATCCTTCCTCCAAGCCCAGGAGCATATCACCAGAGAGAGGAAAGAAACAAAGCAGGGCTGTTGAACCCATATTTCAGAGGGTCCCTATGTGTGGTGTGCTACTTACTCTAATATCTATACCTCAGGCAGAATGAAGGGCTTCTTACTCCCTGCTCTTAATAGAATGCTCTCACTATTACCCAAGAACATAGCTCACACTGGGCTGGAACTGATAGCCTATGGGTCATTCTCACTGTGAACAAAGGGAAGGCAGAATCATGGCTTTTCATCTTGGCCTTTTGCTTAGTGTGATATCTGAACGAATGTACAAATATAAGCAAAGGCATATAGCATTCTATCCTCTTCATTCTCCCCAAAAGTCCTGAATCTTTTCGTAGAAACTACACACTTGCATTGTGTAAGACCAGAACCAATAAGAGAAAGTAGCATTGAGGAAACACTACATGTTTTCTCTTACATGTGGAACCTAGATTTTAATAGACACATGTGTGGGGGATTTATCTATGTGGAGAGCCACAAAAATAGAAAGTGGAGAGAGTGGAGGAAGAGCTCTCAAGGGAGGTGGAAATAGAATGATGTAATGCATATAACAATAAAGATTGTAAAAGGGAGGACTAACTGGGGGAAGAAAGGGAACCAGTTGGAGGAGGCACAGGGAAGAATGGTGATGGAGAGGAATAAGTGACAACACAGTAAGCATGAAGATGGCATGCTGAACCATCCATTACTTCATATGTTAACCTAGAAAATTAATTTAAAAGACACCAACATCAAATGGCCAAAAGGAGACATGCTAATTTTGTATACCCCAAAGTAATGTCTGACAGAAAAGAAGGTGTGGCTAAGGTTAAAAACAAAACACTGTGGGCTTAGAGATATGGTTATATGTTTAAAAGAATTTGCTATTCTTGTGGAGGAATTAGATATGTATTCCAGCATTCACACATCATACATACATACATACATACATACATACATACATACATACATACAATAAATCTTTAAAATGGAATGTTATAAAGTATCCCAAACATCTAGCTCCCAACAACATCTCTGCAGTGTATAGCCCAAGGGACTCTGGACAATTTGTTTTATGTCTGAGCCACGCTTCCTTTGATGTGGGTAGGGTAAAACCTACCTCATACACTTACCAACATTAAAAATACACAATGAATAAGAGAAAGCATACAAGCTCATGTCTGGAATAGAAAAGGGTCCTGAATAAAGATCTCTCAGGAAACAATAGTGGGCATTGCAAAGTCAGTTGATTATCACAGAGATAATTCATTTAACAAGCACCATGTTTCTGATTTCAGGGGGAGTGGAAAATGACAAAGTCCACTCACATGTTAGATCAGCGAAAGGGATAAAGATGCGGACAGATTAGTACAGTGACACATTTAGAATAACGGAAAGCACAAAGCATCTTCAACAACAAAGGTGAAAAAGAGTAACTACTGTTTGATGTAGAGTGGGTAAGCAGAAGAAAAAACTTTCTCCCCAAGCCTGCCATTCAGGTTGCTTGTTAGCACAAGGGGTTAATCATCAGCTTCAGCTCAGGGGAAGAACTATGTGTAGCAATTGATTAACTGATAACTCTTCAGGTGTCCAGGAATTTACCATGAGCATCAGCGAAACTAGGGAGGGAAGCAGAGGTGAAGTGATAGGTGGGGAACCTTTAAAGATGCAACTATACCAGAGATTTGGCCATAGGCCTCTACCATGGCCCAACCCATCCCAGTTCTGCCAAGGCTGAAGGCCAGAGGCTTTAAGAAAACTGTACCACATACACTTGTTGCTAACTGATTTAAGAGCAAAAAAAATCTGGCAGTGCCACAGCTCAGACTGAGAAAGCCTAGATGATTCTGGACAAGTCAGATCAGTTTTTATATTAACTGATACCATTAGATCACAGCTGCTGCTGCCAGCAGCCCAAAGGATGGGAGTGTGAGAGAAGCAACAGAAGGGATGGCACCAGGATTGGATTCTATATCCAAAGATGTTGGAGGCAGAACTGATGTGGAAGGTTAAAAGTTACTGTGTGTGCTGAGCTGACAGGATCTGGCTTGACAACGGGCAGGGCAAAGTTTACCATGGGGGTAGAAGTGCAGTTGCCCAACTTTCTACTTGGTTAATGTGATGATCAATATATGACTTCTAAACTGAAGCAGATGTCTCCATAGATGTCTGGCCTTTCCTGGCTGCCTCCCATTAGAGGCAAATTGTAGGGAGGGAAGACAGGACAGAGGGAGAAACTGAATAACATATTTCATTTTCTGATTATGAGCCAGGTATTTTGTTTGTTATCCCTTTTAACCCTAACAATTATTTATAGGTATACTTTTTCCCATTTTAGAGATAGAAAACCCAAGGTACAGACATGGAAAATAACATGAGCACACAAATGCATTAGAGGACTAAACCAGAGAATTAGAAAGTGTCAATTGCTCTGTGGAAATCTTACTGGCATCCACACAAAACAGCATTTACTAAACTGCTCAAAGACAATGCTGTCAGCATGTACTAAGCCCTGCCACAGACAACAGAATTTCTTTCCTCTGCTTTATCTAGACAGGCTTGTTTTTCCTCTACCTTCCCTCTGCCTGTATATATACTCTAAAATACCTCTCCCCTCCCCTCTCTCTCCTCTCTAGAAAGAAATCAATGATGCTATTCAGCAAGTGTGAACGGCTTCATGCACACTTCACACACCAACTCCATTGCTGGCACTTCTCTTCTATCCTGCTTCCCAGTTCCTCATTCCACACCACATTTTTTTTTACCCATGTTCCAGCACTATGCTAGTAAACAGTAACAGATTCCCTTTAAAAGTATCTCTGGCCAGGTAAAATGATTCATGCCTACAAGTCCAGCATTCAGGAGGTTCCGGAGGCTGAGACAGGAGGATATAATGAACAAGGCCTTAATGGGCTACATGTTGAGATTCATTATTTGTAGAGACAGAAAACAATCCTAAAATCTGTAGGAAATCTGAAAGAACATAGTATAGTCAAAACAATTCTAAGCAGAAGGAACCCAGAGACATCACATTACCTGACCTCAAATTACACTATAGAGATATAGTAATACAACAGCTACTGGCACAGAACAGACGTATAGGCCAAGAGAAGAACCAGCAATAAACCCGCAAGCTATGGAAACCTAAGTTTTGATAAAAGTGTCAAAAACGTGTGCTGGAGGAAAGCCAGCCCTTTCAACAAACAGTGCCAGCAAAGCTCAATCACTAGTGCAAAATAAGGAAATTCGATTTCATCTCTCTCAACTTGCACAAAACATAATTCAAAATCAATCCAAAACCTAGAGTTTAAACTGGAAACACTGAAACAAAGGGTAAAAACTTAAGGATATAGTTACAGACAACAAATCTCTGAACAGGAAATAGTGAAAGAATTGGCAAGTACAGCACATGAGTTTAAGAGCTTCTCTATACAAACCACCACAACAAATCAGTAGAATAGAAAGTCGAGAGAATGGGGAAAAGTCTTTATCAGCTAGACAACATACAAGAAGTTAATATCTATAATAAATAGTTTTAGAACTTTAAAAGAAACAACTGTCAATTAGAATATGGGCCAACAATCTGAAAAGACACTGTGGTGCTTGGAATAAAAATGACCCTTATAGGCTCCTATATTTGAATGTTTAGTCCCTAGGTGTGGAACTATTAGAAAGGATTTAAAAGATTAGGAGGTGTGACCTTGTTGGAAGAAGTGAGTCACTGGGGGTGGACTTTGATGTTTCAATAGCTCATGTCAGACCCAGTCCAACTCTGTGCTTATGGAGCAGGATGTAGAACTCTCAGCAACTCTGCCAGCACCATGTCTGCTTGCATGCTGCCTTGATGATAACAGACTAAATCGCTTATCCTGTAAGCAAGCTCCCAATTAAATGCTTTCTTTATAAGAGGTGACTTGGTGATGGTGTCTCTTTGCAGCAACTGAACAGTGACTAAGACATGATAATTCTTAAGGGAAGAATTACAAATGGTGAATAAATATATTTTAAAATGTCCAGCATCTCTATCCATCAAAGAAATGCAAATTAAAACAACGTTGAGATCCCATCTCCCTCAGTGAGAACTGGTGGCATCAAGAAAACAATATGGGGAAAGAAGAACACTTAACATACTACTGGTAGGGGTGTAAGATGGTGAAACCACTATGAAAAGTAGTGTGGAGACATCTATAAAACCAAAAACAGACCGTCCTTTTTACACAGCTATACAACTCTTGGGCATAAACTCAAAGGACTCGATATCCTGCCACATTATTTGTTGCACATCCATGAATACTACATCTCTATTCAAAATAGCTAGGCCCAGATGTTCATCAAGAGATAAATGGATAATGAAGATGTGGTACCCATACACAAAGGAACCTTAGCTGTCCATGAAGAAAAATGAAATTTGTCAGAGAAATGGATGAAAATAAAAGCAAATTTTGCTAAGCCAGTCAACACAGGCTCAGAAAGACAGCTGCAGTATGTTATCTCTCATGTGAATATCTTAGTTTCTAACTGTAAAATACACCTACACAAGGGGTAGTAAATATGAGAAAAGGACAGGAAACTAGAAACAGACCCATGTGACTGGGAAACAAAAAGAGGCTCTAAGGGAGCAGGTAGGGAAGAAACCGGAACAAAGTGGAAGGGGGAATATTGAGGGTAAAAATAAACAGCAAGGAAAGGGGAATAAAGGAAATGGGGGGGTGAGAATCAACTAAAATGAAAGTTTATTAAAATCTCATACTGAAACCTATTAATTACTTTGTAAGCTAATTTGAAAAATTAAAATAAAAAAAGCAAGGAATGGGAGGAAGTGTCACAGGAGGGAGAGAAGCAGGGCGAGAACAAGGAAGGAAGATACATCCAGCCCTAGAGAGTTTCTAAGGTGAAAGGAGCTTGGTTCAGTTCAGCCTCTCATAGGATTCCTGAACATTTACCTTCCTTGTGGGGAGCCACTGGTCGGGGAGCTTGTCTCTTTATAGGGAAAGGGGGTGTCTTGGTGGGTCCAGAGCCTGGCACAGGTCCATTGGTGGCCTTTGGAGTAGCCTTGGTCCCTCCATCCTGCAATCTAAATACCAACTTCCCCACATCCACCTCTGGGCAGGACTCCGGCTGGCTGTCAGAAACAGGTCTGTTTGGAGACTTTCTTCCAAGGTCAGTTTCCCCACTTTTCTGAATGGGTAGTTTGAGGTGCTGTGGTAGCTTGGGGGTATCCAGATTGCTAGTGATTGTACCATTAGGAGTTTGACGCTGGGCTTCATCTGAAAAAAGTTGGTACAAAGAAGAAAGATTAATGATGCCCTTCAAAATCATTTTGTTTTGATGCACATATACATATCTAACTTTAAAAATCTGCACACATTTTCAAAATTGTTATTATTACAGTACAGACCGACTACATCCCACAAGAACAGTCTCCACCCCGCCCAATTTGTACGGAGTCACAGGTCTCATTCAAATGAGGTTCAATTTAAGATTTTCATCTGACTTTTACCAACACCATCGAATAAACTCTAGTATGCCAAGCTGCTTTATTCAGGGGGATGCAATTCAAAAAGGACAGAGTGCCCAATCAATTGCATAATTTACTCTTTCCAAATAATCGCATCAACTAATTCCCAAGTAGTTCTTTCAAAAGCAATTTCTTAAGGTTCCTCAAATTTCAAGTTAACAAGCCTAAAAGAATTGAATTTCTTTCTCCATCCATATAAAGATATCCTCAAATGCCCAATTTACATTCTTCCTTTGGCCTTTGTGGTCCATAATTTCCTATGTCCATTAGAATAAGCTTTTAAGTGATTTTGAATATAGTTAAAGCTTCAAAGAACACAATAACAGCCAGAAAATCTTTTTCTAGAAAAATAAGCCCACACACATGTATTTAAAATTTTGAAAACTAACTTTAAGTTATTCACTGTTTCCAGAAACAACCCACAAATGCCCAGATTAATAACATCTACTCTGGAAGTTATCACCTTCATTAATACTAGGAAACTTAAGAGTGTGCAAGGTTGTAGGTTTCATTCTCAGCACCACACCAAAAAATAACAACAGATATGTAAATAAAGCTGTATTAGAACTCGATAGTTAAGCATACTGTCTCTGTTCAGCAAAAGGAGGCATTTGAGAGGTGGATCCACCACTGATAACACAGGGACCTTATTGGGAACTGTGTTTTGTAATGAGATAATGGGAAAATTTAAACATTAACTAGACAACTAATCTTAAGTAATTACTGTTTTATTTTCTTTTAATTTATCTATAATTATTATAACGATCATTTAGAATTAATTGTTGAACTCTGGCTGAGAAATGGGTGGAGGGTATAGATGAATCAAAATTGTTCAGACAAACAATAGCTTGGAGGAGTAAAAATGTCATGCTGGGTAAGAAAACATTCCATGATACAGACTGAGTATCTGCATGTTACAATAATCAATGGAATAGGAGGCTATGAATTTGAAATAGAGGCTATGAAAGAAGGAAGGAAAGGGGAAATGATGTAAACATATTATAATTTCAAAAATGAAAGATAACTTTAAAACAAGAAAACATCTCTAAAACGTATATAATAAGTTCAGTTTGTCTTGAGCATTTATGGTAAGAGATGTGAGAAGCTAGATATTTGTTTATGATAGTTTGCTGCTATTTCTTTAAGGCCCGAATGTCACACTTAGGAATATGAACATTACCTCTGGTAGGTGGAAAGGAAGCATTGTCAAATATATGTTTCCAGAACATCTACTTGGGTTCAGTATGAAAATCAAAGTAGTGATTTGGTGACATATGGGAATGCTGATGACAATGGCCTAAACCAAAACAGCACCAGTAAAGAAACACAGTCTTTTTTGCCAACGAGGTAGAACAGATAGGTGTAAGTTGTAGTTAGTTGCAAGTCCTGTAATCCTAGCACTCGGGAAGCTGATGCAGGATTGAAAGTTTACTTCTAGCCTTGGCCACATAGTAAGACCCTGTGTCAAACAAATAAAACAGAGCTAGAATGGCCAAAGATTTGATATAGGATATGATGATATAGTTCTATGATGATTGGGGAAGGATTTACTAAAATATTATTCACAAACAGAAAATAAATTTGGAAATCAAGAAAAGTGCTGAGTAGGACTGCTTTCTACTTAGAATGGTGTCTTGGCACATTTTAAGAAGTACGGTGTTATGTTTAGTAGGCACATGTTATGTTTAGGATTTGGGATAAAATGTAAGGATGTAAAATCATTGCCTTATAATTTGGTAGTAGTTAACTGGACAAATTACTTACATTTTCTGAGCTACAAAAATGAAAAGAATTAACGTGCAGACTATAATCTCACTGAAGATCTGGTACAAATCCCTCACCATAGAGCAGGGAAAAATGAACCCCAGATAGGGGAAGTGGCTAGTTCAAATTACTTAACAGGCTAGTGACCAAAATGAAATGAGACCTTGGATCTACTGACACCCAGTTCATTCATTTAATACACTCATTAATTGGGCACTTACTCTGTAGCAAGTGCTATGGTAGTGTAGGGTATAAAGTGCTAAAAATGTTTCTGCTGGCATAAGGGTTTTGGGGGGAACATTATAAATAAAGTTATTTCATAAAAATATCTAATTATGGGGCAAAAAACCCCAATCATTCAGTGCTCCCATCCATTTTCTACTTCTACCTCTATGGAAATGATCCATAAGCTAGATAATCTCTTTCTATTCAAATTCCTAATACATCCATTCATTCACATTATAAACATGTACTAAACACACACACACACACACACACACACACACACACACACACACACACACACACATACACAATGTATAGTAGGGACTGTTCCCAGACCTGGTGATAAAAATAGATCTAACATTCTTAGGGGGAAAGTAGATACTAAATATGTCATCAAGTAGTAGCAGGTGACATGAATAAGACAAAGCAGTGTAAAGGGATAGGAAGAACTGTTTAACTTGGGTGCTGAGAAAAGGTCTCTACAAGGAGATGGCATTTGTAAACTTGAGACCCATAAGGAATACCAAGGCTCATGAAACTAGAGGAGAGTGAGTGAAGGGGACAGAAAGTACATAAAGAAAGTTCAGATAGATAAGCAGGGGTCACTGAAAACAGCATAAAAACAAATTTTATTCGAAACATGATGAGAGGTCACTGAAAGTTTGGAGCAGAGGGAATGAGGTCATGTGCTTTGCATTTTTGAAAGGATGGACAATTTACTGGCTGCTTTGGAGAATGGATTAGAGGCAGTCAAGCAGGCCAGCACAGACAGCTGGGAAGGGATGGTAAAGCCTCAGTGTGTGTGGTCCAAAGGGAAACTAAGGATTTACCACCTGATGTGTATCCACAGCCAAAATGAATTGCTGATGGGTCTAATGTAAGAAAAAAAGGAAAAGAGCCACCAGGAAAAGACCAATGTTCTTGACCTCAGTGTTCAGGTAACTGGAGCTGAAAGTTGTTTAAAAGGGAGGGATCACCAAAGGAGTATGGTCAGAAGCAACAGATAACCAGGAACTGTGCTTTGGGCTGAGGAAGGAGTGTGTAGCTTAGCAACAGAATGATCATTGTCATTGTACAAAGTCCTAGATTCTAGCCACCACCATTAAAATAAAATACAAATCATGTTCTATTCATCTTGAATTTCGAATTTTAGACATCAGTGAGTCAATGTGTGTAGAACAGTTCAACAGATTTTGAGATAACAATAAAAGGTAGAACAAATCCTATGTTACAAAAAAATCTGGGAGTCATCTGCAGAATTTAAACGCTATTTACACACTAGAGACTTAGAGAGATGGTGTACAATAACAGCAGAGGGAAGGTTAATAACTTTGGAACCTTCAAATATCAAAATTGGAAAAAGAAGGAAAAGCAGTTAACTGTCATATGTTGCTCACCATCTCACAAGAATAGTGGAGTGACTGGTTCGGTCATGAGGAGGTTATAGGAATCTTTGATATAAGTAGTCTGAGTGGAGTGGCAGGGACCCAAGGCCCACATAGGATAGGTGCAATCTCTTCAGGAATAGTCGTTCCATTGGATGATTTTATTTTTTCACATATCCATATCTTTCTCTATCCTACAAGCTCCATGAGGGTAGGGGCATGTGGCTGAATTTCATTTGGCCTCTATCAAATTACTTGAAACATGGCAGTTATTCAATCCATGGTAGCTGTATTTAAATTACACTCTCAGAACATTAGCAAGAACCTTGTTAACATATTTCAATGTACTAAAGTAACACACCTAAGAAGAACTTGGATTTGCTGCTAACCTTGCAAGTGATATGTAGCTTCCATTAAAGATTCACCCCAGCCCCATCGACTGCCAGTAATCTAATTTGCTCTTAGAATACAAACTATAATAAGTCTTGCTTCTCCTGGCTGCTTGTAAGCCAAAGAACTTGTAAGGGTCTACCACTGTATAGAAGAAATAGGCACACCCCCATTTCTGCCCTTCAATATTCTCTTTGTATGCAATTGTCATGGAGAAATTAACCACTGACCTTCATTTTCATCCAGGGAAGAAGTGTAGAACACTGTCTTTTCTCTCAGCAAACGTTTCGAGATTGTGATTGGTTTGTGCCTTCTTGCTGTCACCCGAGGTGGAGGCACTGGAGGTACTTGGCTGTCCTCAGGTGGACCTAAATATATCTGTAGAGAAGGAAGGAAGATAGCCAGGCGACAATTAGGCAAGCTACTCACTGATGCATTCCAGAACTGTAACTGGTTGACTATGTGAATACTGAAATGGTTAATGGGACTGGGAGAATTTTCTGGCTCCCTCTAACTCCCAGCAAATGTTCAGATGTCTCCTACAATGATGAATGCATAGAACTGATCCCCTCAGTGTAGAGAAATTGTGCAGATAAAAAATAGTAAGGCAACTGTAGATTTTATACTTACTACCAGTGAGACTTCAGATAAGACCTTTGAGTTTCAGCATCCTCTCTCAATGAGAATATAAGGATATCAGCAACTACCCAACAGGGTTGTCAAGCTGCTTTGTATGGGTGTAGGTGAGGGTAAAGGACTACTAAACACACTCATATACATAGACATATATGTACTCAATAGTTCTAAAAGGACACTTAAGGATCTAGATAGGTTTGTCTCAATGCTGCAGAATAAAAAGAAGGTACTTGGTTTTCTCTCATATTATTTTGTTTTCCTACAGAAAATTTCATAATATGGCACATTAATTATTTAAAAGATAGAAGTAAAATAAAACTGAGAAGAAAATCCAAAGTGCCTTCGATATTGTTTATAAGATGAGCTGGAGGAGTGCAAGAATAGCTGTGATTAGAATTGTTAACATGTGGAATGCCTGTGTAACAGTGGGAAAATTAACATAAACATTGTATGTACAACCAAAAGCTAACATATATTTCATGATTGAAAGTAAAAGAAAATAAAACAGTAAGTGGGTGAGTACTGAGTCACATAATTCTAGGTCATACCTTTGTTTCTCCTTTCAGAGAATTGAAATAGCTAGCTAGCATTTTTTGTGAGCTTCTGCTCCAGTAATGTAATAATTACAAATATCCCTTACTATACCTTATACCTATCAGACCCTTTGTATTGGCTGTTCAATATATGCAGAGAACTCAGTTCTTCATCCAACTATCTGTATAGATTCCTTGCTCTGTTTTACAGGATTCCAATCAAATACACCCTTCTCACAAAGGCCTTCCAACTCAATGTATCTAAACTTTGATGTACCACCCTCTACCCAACACTTCCTATTTCTTTCTTCCCTGAATTTTTATTGTTTTGTCTTTAGCATTTATCACTTTTTTACATAAATACTTATACTTAAACAAACATAAATTTTCACTTAGTTTATTTTCTGTCTCCTAACTAGATTTTTTATTATTATTATTATTATTATTATTATTATTATTATTACTGTTGTTGTTGACTCCTCTCCATCATCTCTCTGTGTCAAAGTCAGCTTAAACATTTCCACACCCAGTTTCTTCTTATCATGTTCAGACCACACTTGTTCTATTACCTTCCCTGCTCCTCTCCCTTGAAACCTCCTTTGTCTCCTCTCACAGGCCCCTTTCCAGTTTCCTGGCATCTACACAAAGTCACTCCCATATAAATGCACATCTTTAAAAATTTGCTAGGATATCTATATGAGAGACAATACATAGTATTTCTCTTGCTGAATCTGGGTTGCCTCAATATGATATTTTCTAATTCCATCTATTCTCCTTCTTCTTTATGGTTGAACACAATCCATTGTGTATGTGTACCACATTTTCTTTATTCATTCATCTGTTTTTGGACATCTAGGCCGGTTCCATTTCCTTGCCATCGTGTAGAGAACAGCAATAATCAAAAATGTACAAGTATCTCTGTGGTGGTGTATAGAGAGCTTTAGACAAAGCTCAGGAATTGTACACCTGATTCATATAGTAGTATATTGCTAGTTTTTGTGCTGGCTAGTTTTATGTCAACTTGACACAAGCTATACTCATCTGATCGGGGGGGGGGGGTAACCTCAATTGAGAAGATTCCTCCATAGGTGAGGGTTCAGGAAAACCTGTGGAGCATTTTCTTAATTAGTGATTGATGGAGGAGGACCCAGTCCATTGCAGGTGGTGCCATCCCCGGGCAGGTGGTCGTGGGTACTATTAGAAAGCAGGTTGAGCAAGACAGAAGGAACTAGCCAATAAGCAGTATTCCTCCAAGGCCTCTGCATCAGCTCCTGCCTCCAAGTTCCTGCCCTGAGTGAGTTACTGCCCTTATTTCTTTTGATGATGAACTGTTATATAGAAGTGTGAGCAAAATAAATCCTTTCCTCTGCAAGTTGCTTTTGGTCATGGTGTTTCATTACATCAACAGTAACCCTAACTAAGATGGTTTCCTTCCTTCCTTCCTTCCTTCCTTCCTTCCTTCCTTCCTTCCTTCCTTCCTTCCTTCCTTCGTTCCTTCCTTCCTTCCTTCCTTCCTTCCTTCTTTTTTCCTTCCTCCTTCCTTCCTTCCTTTTTTCTTCCTCTGCTTCTCTCCTTCCTCCCTCCCTCTCTCTCTTTCACTATCTCTCCCTCCCTCTGTCCTTCCTTCCCTCCCTCCCCTATCAAAACCTCCACATTGATTTCCATTATGGCTGTACTAGATTTTAAGCTTTATGAAAGCAAGTGTACTATTTTCACCACTAAGTCTCAGAGACCCATGAAGAGTCCCTTGACCTGATGGCTCAAAAAATAAAGTACATTTCTAAATAAGTCACACAAGGCCAAATGCACCCCTTTCTGGAAAACACCATTTCAACTACTTCTTTCTAAGATATGGCAATAGGCCCTTATTTTCTTTCAGTCTGGCACAAGAAAAAAAAAGGACAAAACCAAAGAGAAAAAACACATGCACTAATGGTTTCTGAGACATTGAGAAAGTAGCAATGACAGTTAGTGGTTTCTCAGAAATGACAAAAACAAACAAGGCAAGCCTTTTGATCACTATCACACTTGCAAATAGCAGAGAACTATCCAGTCAGCAGTGCATGAATAGAAGCCTAAGTGGAACACAGCAGGGCCCTTTACTAGAGGTGGAAAGGGCAAGGAAATAAGAAGTAACCATGGAAAATACCAGAGAGGACACACCTTCCTCTGTTACCAAAAACTTTAAAGTACTCCAGATTAAATGCAACTCCAATAAATTTTTGATAGAGATGAATAATCTCATTCAAGGGTTATAGGAAAATGCAAAGGACTTAATCAAAATAATATCTTAGAAGAAAATAGAGTTGGAGGTCTGCTATTACCTGATTTCAAGCCTTATTATATAAACCTATGAGAATCAAGACAGCATAGCATTAGCACCCGTGTCAAGATGGATCAATAGATATAGAAAAATCCAAATAAACTTCCAATACCTATATAGATGATTAGATTTTTTTCAGAAAGGCAATTTAGTATAGAAAGATTAGCAATGATAATGAAATAATAGAAAAGTCATAACAAAGTGTTGTGAAAATCAGAATATTAATCCACATTTTATACCATATATAAAAACTGTTTCTATGACCACATATATAGGCTTAAATGAGAAAAATCTATTAAAAAGTCCTTCTGACTTTGGCATGGACAAAGATAACTTAGACACAAAAGAAGATATTGAGAAGCTAAAACTGATTAATAAGCAAAGATGGATATATTAGTTTTTATCAAGTTTAAAAGTGTGTAAATGTGGCAAACATAAGTACAAGTTTAGTATCATTAGATTACAGGGAAATGCCAAGAAAACCCACAATAAGATCCTATTTCACATTTATCAAAATGATGAATTGACAGAAAATATCACACTGGGAAGGTGTGAAGCTGAAACACTGATGACTGGTAGGAATGCAAAAAAGTACATTGGGGGCTGGCTAAGCACAAGTAGTTCAGTGGTAGAGTGCAGACCTAGCATGTGCAAGATCTTGCATTAAGTCCTCAGCATCACAAGACATGTTATAGACACAGAGGACATTAAAAAATGTGGCTCATGGACCCCAGACTGACAGCTGGGAAACCAGCATAGGACTGTTCCAGACCCCCTGAATGTGGGTGTCAGTTTGTGGGTCTTGGCAATCTATGGGGCCACTGGTAGTGGATCAGTATTTACCCTTAGTACATGAATGAACTTTGGGAGCCCTCTCCACATAGAGGGATACTCTCTCAGCCTAGACACACTGGGGAGGGTCTAGGCTCTGATCCAAATATGACAGACTTTGAAGATCCCCATGGAAGGTCTCACCCTCTCTGGGGAGCAGAAAGGGGTTGGGATAGGGAGTTGGTGGGGGCAGGTGTGGAGGGGAGGGAGAGGGAATTGAGACTGACATGTAAAAGAAGCTTGTTTCTAATTTAAATTTTAAAAAATGTGGCTCAATGAATGAAATCACACCAAAATGGTCATATAACTTTTGAAAAGATTGAATACATAATTAAACACTCCCAACGGAGAAATATCCAGGCCCAAATGGCTTACTCTAAAAAAGACTCCACCCCCCCCCGTGTGTGTGTGTGTGTGTGTGTGTGTGTGTGTGTGTGTGTGTGTGTGTGTGTGTGTGTGTAAATAAATGAGAATTTCACAGCCTTTTCCAGAAAGCCAAATCACAAAATTACTTGGGGAAACAGTTTGACAAATTCTGAAAATATTAGACATGTTATTAGCAAATG
Source organism: Cricetulus griseus (assembly GCF_003668045.3). Taxonomy (NCBI): domain Eukaryota; kingdom Metazoa; phylum Chordata; class Mammalia; order Rodentia; family Cricetidae; genus Cricetulus; species Cricetulus griseus. The sequence goes on along the minus strand of NC_048604.1, from coordinate 71,801,514 downwards.
ACTTAAAGGAAAAAAACATTAATCATATAGTCTTATACACAAATGTTCATTTATGCGCAATGGGAATGTTCAGAGTAGTTTTACTTGTAACGCTAAGGTACAGATAACTCTAAGATAATGAAATCATGGTAGATGGAAAGTCAGACTATGCAGAAATAAAAGTAAGAAACCAGTGATTTGTGCAATTACTAACTTCACAATAGTTATGGTGGATAAAGAATAAAAAGTAACAGTACATACATGCTTTCCACTACATAAAACCCCTATAGAAGATATGAATTATTATCAGGATAATTATAGTGAATGCAATTCTACAGCAAATGAGAAATATCAGTTATCTACATGTTTCCAGAAAGTGATCAGTGGTTTCCCAAGGTAGGAGTGATGTGGTAGGAGACACAAGGAAGAACCTTTAAGAGCCAAGAAGAAAGTACTCAAGGAGACAAATACACCCATTCTCTTGAAGGTGGTGATGATTTCAGAGATGTTTAGATATGTCAAAATTTACTAAGTTGTACACATAGTGAGTATGCTTTATCTTAAATAAATTATAATTCTATTTCCCTATAAAGCTGTACAAAATGCACCACATCATCCATCCATCAATAGCTTTAAGTGTTTTTTGTTTTATAAACATTTGCTTTGTAAGACTAGCTCTTAAAATATTTCACCACTATTTTTCTAATTACTGTTTTCCTCTTTTAACATTAGATAACATATTCCCTCCACAGTTATTCTTTGTGTCTTATGAGAGAGATAATTCCACACTCAACAAATGTAACAGCCAAATTTTCATATTATTACCCTCTAGTATAAACCAGAAACTAATCCAATTATGCTTTTGTAAGGAAAATATAAATGGTAGTTGTTATGAAAAATAATTCATCTAGAAAAAGATATTATTATGAGCTAGTACCAAATAAGAAATAAGCAAGATGGGGATGGAGAGATGGCTATGGGGTTTAGAGTACTGACTGTTCTTCCAGAGGTTCCGAGTTCAATTCCCAGCAACCACATGGTAGCTCACAACCATCTGTAATGTGATCTGGTGCCCTCTTCTGGCACGCACTGTATACATGATAAATGAATAAATCTTTAAAAAAAAAGAAATAAATAAGCTTCTAAAACAGAAAATGGACAAAGGTTTAAAAGAACATATGAAAAAGAAAAATAAACAGCTCAGAAACATGAAAATGTAACAACTCCAGGGGCAATCATAGAATGCATATTAAAAGAACAATAAATCACATTTCCATTATACTAATATACTACACTGAACTAGTAAATAAATGGATGAACGTCATCTTTATAACTTTTATTGAGTGAGTGATTTGTTTTAGCTATATTTGGCTTCATTCAAGCAGTGACTTTAAATGTTATGTTATCATCACTTCTAAGACACTCATTGAGCAAAGAAAACTGACAAAATTATATGCTGATAACTTTCATGCAGCATATCTTAAATGAAATTTTAAAAATCATATAACATGGTCACATGAATTATGATTTATCTAGAGGTGAATATTATGTAATTATTAAAACATGATGTAGATTTGTAGGAAATGAAGTTGAAAGATTTAGTAAATATTTTAAGGTAGCTAATAGGACAGTATGGATATGACAGCATAATTCAAACATGGTTTTGTATGTATGTGTGTGTATGTATGTATGTATGTATGAATCTTTATTTGCTTTTTACTGCTGTTTGACACAGAACCTAAATTTTAGGAATCTAACATGTATATCTTTTGTTACCTAGTCATCTTTTTTTTCCTTTTCTTATTTAGAAACATTCATTTTACATATCAATCCCCACACTGTTCCCTCTCCCTCCTGTCCTCCCATGCCCCCTACCAATCCCCCAACCCACTACCACCCACTCCCCAAGGATAGTGAGTCCCTCGACTGGGGACCATCAAAGTCTGTCACATCCTTTGGGGGAGGGCCTAGGCCCTCTTTCATGTATCTGGGCTGCAATAGTATCCCTCCATGGGGAATGGGCTCCCAAAGTCCATTTGTGCTCTAGGGATAAACACTGGCTCCACTGTTAAAGGTTCCATAGACTGACCAAGCCTCCTAGCTGGCACCCACATTCCGAGGGCTTAGGTCAGTCCAATGCTGCTCCCCCACCTTTACGACTGGGGTCCTTGTGCTCTCACTAGGTCAGATCAGCTGGTTCTGTAGTTACCTAGTCATCTTCTTTTTTCTATTTTTTATTTAAATTAGAAACAAGCTTGTTTTACATGTCAATCTTAGTTCCCTCTCCCTCCCCTGCTCCCTTACCCCCCTCTAGCTCCCTATCCCATCCCCTTTCTGCTCCCCAGGGAGGGTGAGGCCTTCCATGGGGATCTTAAAGTCTGTCATATCATTTGAAGCAGGGCCTAGACCCACCCCCATGTGTCTAAGCTGAGTGTCCCTCTATGTGGATTGGACTCCCAATGTACTAGGGATAAATACCAGAGGCCCCATAGATTGCAGAGGCCTCCTCACTTAAGTAAAGTTATTTAACTTCTCTAAATCTCATTATGCCAACATGCCCAAAGAGATTTTACCAATTCAAATATAATTATAATGATCAACTAGTGCTAAGTACTTCTCTAGCATTAATTCCTTTGTCTCTCTCAAGGAGCTGTCCATTTTAACAAGAGAATTTCTCTACTGGGGGCACTTTTGTCTCTGACGGCATCTTTCATGTTGCCTATAGAAATATTTTGTTGTCACAAGTGTAGGATGGGGAATGGTATGTAATAGAGAAAGTCCAGGGATTCTGTTAAACATGCCATTCATATAATATACAGAGCAATCTCTGCAACCAAGAACTATTGGCCCAAACTGCCAAAATAAAGCCAAGTTTGAAAAACAAACTCACTTTGCTAAAACTGAGTAAGAATGGCAAATAATTACTAAATGTAGGTGGGCTCCAAAAATTTTTACCTTGGACTGAGTTTCTGAATATACTTTGAAAAAGTTCAACAGAATGAGGAAACAGAATGCATAGTGTGTTAGTGTTTGTTGATTTTTTTTAATATCCATCCATCTATCCATCCATCCATCCATCCATCCATCATCCATCCATCCATCCACCCAACCACCCATACATTCAACACTTCAGATAGCAGTGAAGTGAGCATTATTCCTGGAGACAGCTTCATAATTGCTATCTCTTGCTCAGTTAGATGTAATTGTTGCCAATCATTCATAACACATGAGATTAAGTGGTATTTCCACTTAGATAACCCTGTCTCACACTTCAGAGACAGTGGAGGTCCTTAGAAGAAAATATCTTCAAATTTCTGTCTTCTCACTGGCATCAACACACATAAACTCAACTTACCTCATCCCCAGTTTTCATTTCAGAAGATGAAACCTCTATTTGTACCCTCAAGCATGTGTGATCTCTTCCTGGCTCTTGAAAAACCTTCTTCCATCATTTGCCACTTCTGTACACTACTACTTCTCTGCAGCATTCAAACTTATTGAACTCTCTCACCTGGACCATTCCCCCAACCTGGCATCATACACTTTTTCATCTTTACTCTGCAACCTGATTGACTTCCACTGCTCATCTTTTGTTTGCTCCTCAATGTATCCTACGGCCACACCTCTTTTCTTTAAGAATGCTTTTACATTTTGTTATTTATTTTGTGTGTATAGTTGTCTTGCCTGCATGTTTGTATGTGCACTGCATGTGTGCCATGCCGGAAGACCAGATGAGAGCATCAGAATCCCAGGACTGGAGTTAGACATGGGTCTGAGACTCCACGTGAGAGCTAGAAATTCAAAATGGATCTTCTGGAACATCAGCAGGTTCACTTCACTGCTGAGTCATCTCTCCAGCTCTAAATAATTTTACAATAATCACCACTAACCTATTAGCCAGATCCAAAGGACACCTTTTATTCCTCACTTTGACTTTTCATCAGTATTGCAACAATTACCTAGTCCTTTTCCAACAATGTCTTTCCCACTCTTTTCCACTTTGTTTGATTTTGAGCCTTGCCCTGTGTCTTTCCTTGGATCTCAGTAAATCTTGATACTGTTCACAATTGTGCTCTGGGTGCTCTTGAGTTCTCATGAATGTAGACTCACCACAGCAGTTCCATCCATTCTCACTTCCTGCACTCCCAGACTCATCTGCTTTTTCTATGTCAATGTATCTAGTTAGTCAGTGATGCCATGGGCAACGCAGAAGTATCTTAAACAACATTTAAATAGTACCACCACTTGACTCTTCTGTTATAATTTCTTATGTAAAACAATGGTAATGCCCAAGCCAGAAATCTGTACAACATTCCAATACCCTCCCTGTCTCCAATTTCACATCCATTTACTCATCAAGGTTTCCTAATTACACCTCCTCATATCTCTTTGATCTCTCTTTTCTGCTTACAGCCACTGCCTTAGTTCAGAGTTTTATGTCTCTTTCTGATTACCATGTAGCCTCCTAATTGCTTCTTCTGCTTCCAGTCACTCCTTTCTTGAATCTATTTACTCTGGTATATGCAGGGTGATCTTTCTTAACACAAATTTAATTATGCTCTTCCTCAATTTAAAAGATCTTAATGACTTCTCATTGTTTTGAGGACCAAATTCAAATTAAATTTATTTGATTAACAGGAGGTACTCTAAAATCTGGTCACTGCTCACAACCTCCAGTCCCTATTTTCCTGTATGGCCCCATTCACCTCATATTACCACTATGCTGAGTTGTGATAGCTCTTTCTGCTCTTAAGTGTTTATTTCTTTGACTTCTTAATACTTCTCTGCCTCTTTGATCTCTCATTCTTGTATGTATCCATGGTTTCTATGACTAGCAGACCACATCCCTGCTTGTGGCAGAGGCTACTCATTGCTCATCCCAACAACCATCCTCTCTTTCTTCTTTAATAGAGGCCATTGCGTTTTAGCTAAGTACCTATGCCTACATTTCTTAGCCTCTCTTGTGAGGTGAAGCCATGGAATTGTTTTAAATAATGGAATATAAATGGAAATGACGCATACAACCTTTTGAATTGTGCTGCTTGTTACAAAGAAGCTGTAAATGTTCCATTCCGCCTTTCCCTTTTCTCTCTAGATGGCAAAAAAGGACAAATGAACACTAACTAGAACTTAGATACTGAATCCATGTAATGAAGATAGTGAGGTGTCCTTCCATTGACTGTCACCTCTACTTTTCTACACAAGAAAAAAAACAAATTCTGCCTTACTTGAACCACTTAATTTACAATCCCTTTTTATAAAAAGACTTTTAATATAGGGTGTTTTCTGGTACCTTAGTCTACTCTTCTGACTTTCAGGATTTTCCACATAAATTAAGTACTGTGAGAGAACTTCTGTAGCCAAGTGTGCTTGTGGACAAGTGTGGTCCCAGCATTTGAGAAGGTAAGGCAGGAGGATCCAAGGTTCAAGCCACCCTGAACTATATCACCCAAAGTCAAAGGACTGAAAATGAAGAGGAAGATGAAGATGAATAGGAGAAGACATAAAGGAGAAGGTGATGGTGATGGAGAAATAACTGCCATTTTCCATGTACTTCTATAGAATCCACTGCACCTGCGCATCATGATATTTAACACATTACATCCCAAGTACAAGTTGATACAAAAATTCCTGAGCAGTCATATTCAATTCTTGACATCAGAGACTTCCCACTCAAGCATGTGTAAAAGCTGGGGTCGAATGAGGCACCAGACAAGAAGCTGCAGCTCAGTAACAATTCTTACAATGAAGAGATGAATCGTGGCTACCAGGCTCAGTAACAAATTATATAACAGACACCTTTTTACTATGTGTCCAACTGGAATAAGAAAGGGAGTGTATCACACAAAGGCTCCTGAGTCTGACTGGAATCAGGCTCAGTTGTGTTGAGGCTCTGCTACTTACTAAATATGTGACCTACCCTAGGTAAGACGTGAGGCTTCAGTTGTAAAACAAATGTAATGACTATCTCATGGAGTTGTGGCCATTGAATGAGATTATGAGCCTAGAATGCAACATGCTAGGCTATCTATATATGGTAATTATTATAATTTTATTAACAACACTAAAAAGAACTTACATTTACCTTTGCTGTAAAGACAGAGGCAGAAAGAAACGTTTGCTGTCAGGGAGAAAGATCAAGGGAAAGAAGAAATGGGATGGCTGGAATATAGAACAGGGGATACAGACTCAGGGGCTCTCCAAAGTCTCTGCCACATCAAATGATCTTTTTGTCCCACCCCTCTTTACGCAAACTATCTGTGTCTCATTGACAACAGCACTTCCTTGAAGCCTGCTTTTCTTTAGGAAGCAATGCCAAGTTGACTGAGACACTGATCAGGAACCTTCTGAGACCCACACTACCAATATACCATAAGCAGGCCTCAGGGAAGATAAATGGGAAGCTTAAAGCTGTATACTGTTGAAATGAAAGCAGTATAGAAAAGTAAAGGGAACATATAACACCGGTTATGTGACCACTCTGAAGTTAAAATGTGGCCTGCATAACCCCAAAGTCATCACGGATTGCAACATCCTTCCCAAAGCTGGTCTGCAGATGTAAACCATGGAGCCAAACTTTAATGTGGAAATTTTGGCAATTCCTGTGGTAAGAGAAGTGATTTACCTCTTTCTGTTCTGTGGGCTCTCTAAAGACCTCACTTTGTGTATTTTTTCACTGTTTTGTTTACTTTTGGAGACAGGATTTCATTCTGTAGCCCAGGTTGTCCTGAAACTCATTATATGTAGCTCAGGATGGCCTGTAACTTACAGCAATCCTCTTGCCTCAGCTTCCAGAGTACATGGAATTAGTTGTGTTCTGTCTGGCCCACATCTTTCTAAAGATGAACTTTAGAAGAGAAAAGAAGCAAACAGTCACTTTGCTCATTCCACTACTGTCCCTTTCCTGTTCAACATGCCAACCATACTTATGCTGTAGGGCCCCTGTAATTGGTTGTCAGTATTCATAGAACTATTCTTCTCTAATATAGCTACCATGGCTTATAAACTTACTCCATTGAGATTGCTGTCTAAATTTCCCACTGTGAAAGGCCTTCTTCCAAGTATCTTATAAATATCAACCTTTACCTGGCTTTATTTTTTTCAGAGTCTTTACTATCATTTAATAAATGTATCTAATTGGTCTCTCCCAAGAATATAGGACTCATTTTCAAAGGCTTTTGTTTTGTTTATAGGAGTATTCCCAGTGCCTAGAATTTTGATTGCTATATAGTATGAATTTAGTAAACGTTTACAGAATGAAAATCATGGGAGGCTTGGGAACAAGGCTATAATCTACAGACTTAACTTGTGGGCTTGAGAAGGAAAACTTGGTGAGACTTCATAGTTTCTCTTAAGAGAGGGGTAAAGAAAGAAGACAAATGCAATAGAGCCCACTTTATTGGTTTCTGTAATCAAGAGGCCCAAATCCCTTGATTTACTGTTGGCAGCCAAATTTTAATGAGAAAAACTTTTATAGATGTAAAGGGAATTGGAGAGGCACAAGAAAAGAACCCCAGCCTGCACTGCTTAATTCTACCACTAATTTCTTGACTATCCACTAAAAACCTTATCCTGATGATAGACAGTATACCTTTTAAATAGAAGAAACAAACTCAGGATACAAGGCGTTTCTACTGGGCCAATGATGAAAGAAACAGAATCAAGCTCTCTTACACCTTCTGATATCATTGTAAAGGGAAGGTGACAGCGACAGCAGGAAAAAGTAGAAACAGTGATTCTAGCTGTTGACTCATACAAATGACTGAAGTACAGCTCTGATAGTATGAATTTTTCCCAAGGTCAAGTGATAGGTCAGGGTCTATTTTCATAAGAAACTCCTATATAATGTTTACATGTTAGGCACAGTTCTAAGTACTTTATGTATATTAATTTACTTAGTGTCCCTTCCAAATTTCTTTTCCCTCCAAAGAAAACTTGGGTTTTAAATACATGATTAATTACCTACCACATTACAGTTAGCACAGAATTAATCCACCTATCCATACTTTTTGATAGTATTAAAAGAGGAGAGAATGGTTGGACATATAAATAAGAATTACCACTAAGAATTTGACAGGGCATTGGTCCGCATTTTCCCTTCTCCAGACTCTGGGGTCTCTTATGTAGCTGAAACAGTAAGTAGGCATTCTTAACTAACAGAAAGACTAGATCAACTTGGAGAGAAAGCTGTAGAGGGGATTTGAGGCCAAGGGCTTGGCTAGAAATAAAGTGTGTGTTTTCCAAGGCCACCTGATAATAAGTAGCAAGGCCATGTTATGAACTCAGAAGTGTCTGACTTCAAGGCTAACACTCTTTCTACTATATAAGAAGGAAACATTTAAAATTTAACAAACAATACTTTGAATGGGAACAGGATCAGTCAGAGCTTGTTTTCCCATGCATCAAAAACTCTAGAATCTATAGGACTGATTGATTTCCCTCTGCAAAGCAGGTAAGAATGCATAGGCTCTTGAAGCCACTGAGAGGAAGTATAGGAAATCAGTCTCAGAGAGTGGTCAGAATGGAATCTGGAGTCAAAATAGTGTTTATTTGTGGGCACAGGGTTAGTACTGAGGGAGACAACCTCTGAGTTGAATCCTCAATACCTGGTCTAAAAGAAATCAGTATCTAAGACTATATTCTATTCTGATAGCTGTTGGCTGTTTGTTGCCTGGGGTTGGAGTCAGGTATCCAATTCCAGGACATTCCTCTTTTTTCTAAGTTTGGTGATGCATTTCTCCTATTGTAGATTCATCTCTGCCATATATTTAGGGCAAAAAATAAAGTTTAATGGTCATTTTCACATTGTCAAAAACCAAGAGATCAAACTCAACTCTTGCAAATCTTCACAGAGCTGAACAATTATGAAGAATCACCCAGATGGGGCTTCTAGATTGCATATATCACATTGCAGCAGAACAAAAAAGAAAAGAAAAACAAACAAAAAAAAACCTACCTTGACTTTCTATAAATCAAAGCTATAATATTTGGCTCTGATGAATCCAGCTTTCCATCAACTCTCCATTTATACTCTGTTGATACTACATTGAGCTTTTCTGTGGTCTGGTTATATTAGCTGAAACTGTATTTTGAACTGCATTAGAAAAAAAGGTGGCAACGGGGTCAAAAATAATAAGCTCTTAGCATTTGGCACAAACCACTTTAAACATCAAGTGTGTCACCAAGTTTGCTTGGAGGATGCACAGAACTTTGAAAATGTCACGTCTGTTGTAAACAAGAGCCAACTTTTAAAAGAGGGTTGTCATTAAGACTGTCTTTTGACTCAGCAACACATAGTCTTTAAGAATTTTTAGATATAATAGTGTAGAATGCTATTTAATCCTGTTTATACATTGCACTTATGGAAAAACTAATATCCAAAGAGGAGATATGACTTGCCCAAGGCTCCAAAACTAGTACAGGGTAAAATTGTGATTAAAATCCAAGTTCTAAGGCCCAATATAGTATCTTTTTCCTTAAAGTACAGCATCTATTGTAGAAAATAGCCATTGTCTTCCATTGACTATATTTACTAGGTCTGTAATCCATGCTCTGATTGTCTGTCCATTTCCCTGGTTGGTTGCCTTGGTATGAGAACATCAAGGGAATGAAAGAATGCAGTCAGACTCTGCTAAGAATGCCCTGAGTGGAACTGATAATGATGTGTTTTGTTTTCTACTAAGAATGGATTGGTAGACAGCAAGTGCTTCTTTTGGATGAGTATGGGATGATTTAGGCTGGGAAGTGAAGAGCTTCTTTACCACAAGGAAACATAAGGGTCTAAGGACCTCTAGGACAAGCTTATTTACTACAATGAACTAAGAGACAGGAAGGATAATGATTATATGAGAGTGTCTCCAGTAAGATCAAGTTCATTTCCCATCTATACTATAAAACAACAGTGGGAGAGGGCGTGGAGACGGGCAATGTGCTATATACAAAGCACTTGTCACCTTTATCACATTGAATCCTTCTAATAGCTCTGAGGTAGGGCTAATCATTAGTCTCTTTTTAAAAAAAGAGGCACACAGCCCAGGGAGATAAATTGACTTGCTCAAGACCACCCAGCTAGCAAAGGATACAATTAGGACTACACTCCAGGGCTGTCTGGTTCTAAAGTTATTTTCCCATTCTTTTCATTGCATTCTCATCACTAGAAATATTTGAAAATCCAATATAGGTAACTTGCATACTTCCTGGGTTCTTTGTCGTAATCCAAAGAAGTAGCAGTGACCCAGTCATCAGCCACAAAATCTCAGAGAACAGAAATAAACCACACAATCTCTCAGTGCTCGTCCACTGATCCTTAGCCTCTAAAACTCTTATTGGCACAAGTGCCTGACTGCAGAAAGTCAGGCTGTTCCAAGTCTGGCTGCCAGAGTCACCATCTGGCCCTCTAGCCTACTGACCCCAGTCTTACTATATCGTCTAGACTTTGACCGGAGACTTCAGAGAACTCCAGAGCAATGGCAGAGGCAGAGATAAATTCTATGAAACAATCACTGTCTCCTGAGGAAAATGGCCTATATGATCTTGGAAATCTTTTTTTAGATCTTCAAGGGGTAAGGATGTAGCCCAGCAGTAGGTAGAGTGCTTGCCTAGCAGTTCACAGGTGCAGGGCCCTTGGTTTCATGCCCAGCACTTAGAATAACAGCAGTAAGTAAGTTAGTAACACCTTTTAAAACATCTGATTCTTTATTCTATTTACGTGTGTTCCCACCTGGACATGCAAACTAGATATGAACAACAACAAGAAGAACAAGAAAAACAGACATTTGATTTTGATAACCCACAAAAAACTTAGCCTTTCTATGTCTCATTACCTACCAGTAAAGTGGGAGAACACATCATAGAGTTGTTGGGAGGACTCAATAGGATGTTAAATATAAAAGGTTTAGTATATAGTAAACCCTTATAAATGCTATCTACTGTTTTTACTGCTGGAATGACTGTAGTGCCAGCTGGAGAAGGAAAGGGGGAGGAGAATGTACTGTTACCTTTTGCTGAATCTTCAAGAGAACTATTAGGGTGACCAGAATCGAAACGGTGACTCATAATGAGCACTTCAGGTCTCTGAACACTGGGGGCAAATGTCACTCCCAAATGCACCCTGTACTTCACACGCCATCTCATCGGGTTTGGACATGCTTATTTACCTGCAACAAGTCTTGACCTTGCTCCAAAGGCTAAGAGAACCCAGCTTCTGGAGAACATGTGAAGATCTCAACTCAGCCAGGGTTGAAATCTCGAAACTATATCTTTAAAGATTCACTATGACTAATGAACACATCTGAAATTTCTCAATCTTAATAATTCTCTGCTCAAAGACATTTTTCTTCAGGTTACACTTTGATCTTAATATTCATACTTGCAGATATTTTTCTGAAGATTCATTTGAAAATGTTTGCCAAATTCTCAGCTAACTACATATTAGATTCTGAAAATGTCCTAACATGTACAAACTAATAAAAATGTTATTTTTAATAACTTTTTAGCTTAACCTTATCATTTGAGAAATTAAACACAATAAAGCACAGAGATGGCTTAATTAGATTCTCTCACCCTCTGTATATGCCTATGTTACATACACACACATTGCACAAACACACACACACACACACACACACACACACACACACACACACACGCATGCACGCACGCAAGCACGCATGCATTCACGCGTACTATAAATGGATATGTAGAAGAAGATAGGTAAATTTCAAAATATAAATATAAAATATAAAAACAAGTTTTATAGTAAAATGCATTATAATTTGTATTCATCACTTAATCTATATATTCAAATTAATCTATATATCTACATTTATCATTCCACAAAGAAGGGGTAAACACATTTTTCTGTTCTCTTGCTGCCCTCTGGTGGCAGACTCAAATTCACAGAAGCCACATTTCAGAAAGATGCAGTAGACCAAAGATCTGTGTCCTCTGGGCTGCTAGATTGGGTGTCAGAGAAATACATAAATCAGAGTTGTTTTTTAAAAGGAACTCTTGTTTGCCTCCTCAAATCCATCATGTCGCTACAAAATCAATCAGGTTTTTTTTTTTCCTGGATAAGTTCCTATTTGGACATTTGGGAACATAGGCAGCATTTGAGTTCTCACAAACTTTGTATTGAAAACAATCCAGTTTTCTCTGGTCAGTTTTCAAGAATAATTGCCCTCAGTAATCTGCAGCAAAGACTGTATCCTTCAGTTTTCCAATTCCTTCAACCAGGGCTTCTAACCATTCATCTTTAGAGACAGTGAAATCCACTTTGACATATATTAGTAGTGGATTTCCTAATAACCTTGAAAATAATTTCTTTCTCAGAAAACTATACTCAGCCCACAAAGCAACACTGTGCATAACTGAAAGCAATTACCCACCCACTAGAAAGGAAATATTGGACTACAGCTGTAGCCCAGTGGCACAGCACTCATAGGATGTGTGATGCCCTGTTTTACAGTCCCAATACTAAAAAATACGCATAAAGAAAATGAAAGTATTGGAATAGAGTTATTAGCAGTGCAGAGGGAACTTAAGGAAAGCAACAATAGCTAAGTCAGTGTCAGTGCTACAAAGACAAGCACTACTGACTACTGTTCTTAGTATTTCACTTGAAAATAGGTCTCCATTCCTTGAGATGCAGCCTTAAGCTGACCAAACTAGATCTGTCTGAGTTTTGCCACTTAACACACTCAGTATCTCTGTCCCCTTATCTAGAAAATCAATAATATGCATCATTTCAGAATCAGAATGAGGACTAGATGAGCTAAGAGTACAGTGCACTTCACTGCACCCAGCCTGTTTCCAAGTTCATTGCACAAAAATCTATGTCGGTGGAAGTTAACCAACTGGTTTCTAGCACTAACACAGTGTGATCAGGGGCAATAAATGAGGGAAGTGCTAAAGTTTGGCTGTGTGGCTGACAATTGCATTTTCAAAGTACACTGGAGAGAACAGATAGGCAAGGATTCAAGGCTGGTACCTGAGCTCTTTTATAAAGTACTTGTGAAGAAGAAACATACGGATATGAGGTTCCAAAGACTAGGAGTGGGGATGAAATTGGAGCAATGCACTTTGCAAAGAGAAGGGGCTTTCTGTAAAATGAAGTGCTGGGGTCAGAAGATCTTTAAAGTCACTTTCCAGGGCTGATATTCAAGTGGATCCATCCCATATTCCATCTCCTTAGGAGAAATACAACTCTGTCCTTAGAACTAACTCACTAAGAACTGCCTTCCCAGCTGGCCTCTCTCTTTCCCTGTAATTCCCAGCAGCTTCCCAAAACAAAATGCTCAGAAAACAAAACCAACTTTCCTCTGTCAATCCAAATTACATCGGTGTCTCAAGCCAGCAGTATTAGGTTTGGGCACCTGAATACACACTATTCTATGAGCTGAAGAGACTGGGGACTCCAGAATAACTGAAAGTGCTGTTCTAGGGGATTAGTGTAGGGGAGAACTTCCTTTCCCTCATTACTTATCTTCTCTCCTACTTAGAAATTTAGAGATGATTCAAATAACTCAAAACAAACAGTGCTAAGACACATCTAGGAATGGACTCCTTTGAACATCAGCTCTGCCTTATCCATTCAAGGTTTATTTACAGACTATCTGGATATTCTTAAAAAGAGGCTGATTGAGAAACTTAAATTCAGTGTGTTTAAGCCCTTTGTATAAAGAGCAAGCATAAATGAAAATATACTACTGAAATTATAATATATGTCAACAGAAAAATCATATCCCATTAGCTGAACAACTTGGCAGGAACATATAATCCCTAGTACTTGCAGAGCAGCCTCAACTCTCACATATATTATCTCTTTTAATCCCCACAACTATTCTATGTAGTCACACCTACATAAGGTCCATCATTTCTGGAACAGCCTCACACATCACTTTTCTCTTTTTCAAAAAGGGCAATTTGATACATGCATAATAAACTGGAAATTCATTTTCTTTATCCACATAAGATGTCTCACATGAAGTAAATTTTAAATCATAAAAGATTCTTGGTCATTACATTGCATTTTGACAACATAGCCAATATACATCTTTAGTATGAGACAAAGGTCAGAATTACAATCATGCAATATACATCTAAAATTTAGTAAGGCATAACAACATCACTCCACCGCTCCACCGCTCCACCGCTGAGCACCAGGAAGCAGAAATGACCTATTGGAGCCTGGGAATAACAGATAACCAGTCCTTTTAATGTTCTTCACATAATGCTACAGTATATAGTTTGGGATCCTAACCAAACATGCAACAAAATCATTTTATAAATCCAATGGGATTAAGGTCATTCACCGAAGAGCAGATCTTTTTGGTAAAATTAAAGTTGGCTTTTTATCTTTAAAATTTATAGAACAAATTTTACAGAAATTTGTGGGGAATTTGTGGGTCTTGTTGTTCTTGTTTGTTTATTTTTGAGAGTGGGTTTCTCTGTGTAACCCTGGTCATTCCTGGAACTTGCACTGTCAACCAGGGTGGTTTCAAACGCACAGTGCTTCTGCCTCCCAAGTGCTAGTATTAAAGGTATGTACCACCGCCAGAAATTTGGGAGTTTTGACTGATAACAGACTAAACATGCTATCATCACTCTTGTATCCCCTCACAAATGAATAAAAAGATTTAAAGTGAGTTAAGCCAGGAAACATTGGAACATTTCCATGGCTCCCTTCTGTCATCAGTTGACCATCAAATGTTAAAATTAGGATATTGTAGTAGTCATTTTTGTTGCTGTGATAAAATGTCATGACTAAGGCAACTTAAAGAAGAAAGAGAATATTTGGCTTTATGGTTCCAGAAGGAGAGTCCACAATGGTAGGGAAGTATAGCAGCAAACAGCAGGAATGGTGGCAGGGCCAGGAAGCAGAAAGATCATATTTCTATCCACTGGCAAAAAGGAGAGAGACCAGAGAAAACTACAAGAGAGGCAAGTGAAACAAAGCTTTAAACTCTCAAGAGCTGGCCTCCAGTGATGTCCTTCCTTCAGCAAGGCTCCAACTCCCAAAGATTCCAGAACTTTCCCCAAACTGCCCCTAACTGGGGACCAAGTATTCAAATACCTGAACCTATGGGGGACATCATTCATTCAAACTACCACAGATATCTTCTAACACAAACCTTCAATATGTGGATGACCCTGTGGAAAATCTATTCTCAAATATCCTTGGCCTTTTCATCTCTAATAGCTATCCCCACCACTTTTTAAGTACTCATTCTCAAGAACTGAGGAAAGACCCTGAAGTAGCCTAGTGTAGATCTGAGTTAATGTTAAATCTGAATTCCCAAACCTGCTCATTCTGTGACCCTGGACAAGTCACTTGACTACACCTTCAATTTCCCTAATATGAACTTAGGTGTAAATGTCCCCAATAATGCCTGACAGACAGTAGGAATGTGAAGAATAAATTACAATCCCTGTGGAGGTTTGATGTAAACAGCTTTTGTTTCTCTCTCAGGAGAGTACAATACAGTTCCATAGAAGTCCATGCTTGGTTTGTTTTGTTTTAATTAAGAAACAACACACCTAGTTTTCAGAGAGGCTGTCCTATTTTATATTCCCATTTGAAATGTGTGACACATTTGAGCTTCTGTGTACCCTTGTCACTATTTTAAATTGTCACTATTTTGTGTTTTAGCTGTTCTGGTAAACATGTAGTGCTATCTCTTTGGGGTCTTAATTTGTATTTCCTTCCTGGTTAGTTATCCTGAACAACATTTAATCTCTTACGTGCCATATGTACATACTGTTCATGACTTTACCCAGCTTAATAATTAGAATGTTACTGGGAAATCAGCATAGGACCAACCTAGACCTCCTGAACATGGGTGTCAGTTAGGAGGCCTGGGCAATCTATGGGGCCTCTGGTAGTGGATCAGTATTTATCCCTAGTATAGGAATAGACTTTGGGAGCCCATTCCACATGGGGGGATACTCTTTCAGCCTAGACACACAAGAGAGGGTCTAGGCCCTGCTCCAGACATTGAAGATTCCCCCCATGGAATGCCTCACCCTCCCTGGAGAGCAGAAAGGGAGTTAGCAGAAACGGAGTTAGGATAGGGAGTTAGTGAGGGGCAGGGGAGGAGGGGAGGGAAAGGGAATTGGGATTGACATGTAAAACAAGCTTGTTTCTAATTTAAATAAAAAATAAAAATAAAATGTTTGATTCTTTGTGGTTGGCTTTGTGAATCCTTTATATATTCTAGATATGAACCCTTTACAACTTGATAGCAACTTTGATAAAAATCCAATGTATTGAGCTTTTTCCCTTTCTGGATTGTATTTTGGGTGTCATGCTGAAAAACTTTATCCTATGCAGCTCTACAAAAGTTTACATGCAACTAAATACTCCATTTTTTGCTGCTGATTTTGCTTCTTTTTACACAATCCATTTTTAGTTAACTTTTGCACATATTATGAGATTTAAGTTGAGATACAACTTAATTATGAGCATATGTGAAATTTCCCCCAGCATTTATTGAAAAGATTATTCTGCCTTCTTTAAAATCCTTTTGCAGTACTTGGAGATTGAATTTGGGGCCTAAGTTATGTAAGACAAGTGTCTACCTTTGTACCTTTGTGAAAAATAATTTATCCAAATTCTTTGGGATTATTTGCACATTCTTTATTCTGTTCCACTGGTCTGTGTCTATCCATCTGCTAAATGCATATTGTCATAAGTAGTGAATATTATACACATTAATATTAATAATAAATCTGTTTGTTCCTTTTCAAAACTGTGTTAGCTTTTATAGTGCCTATTGTATCCCCCTACTTAGTATAATCTTGTCACTACCTACAAAAATATTTGGCTAAATTTTGATATTGTCTTAAACATACAGATCATTTTGGAAAGAAATTTTACCATTATTATGTCGAGTATTCTACTCATTGAGCACAGTGTGCCCCTTAATATACCTACAATTTCTGTAAATTCTCTTGTCAGCATTTTGTAGTTTGAGTATATAACTCCAATAAAGGCCTACGTTTAAATTTTTAATTTGTTTTGGCTGGAAGTTTCCTGCCACTTTTTGATCACTCCATGATATAAAACCCATACCAGATACTACTAAAATGGCCAAGAACCTGAGACTAGATAAGTCATGGGTTTAGGCAAAATTTCCTACTATTTTTCTGCTAAAGGAATATAACAGTAAATGACTCCTAATGAGACATCATTATACCCACAGATCAGCTGCTCACTGAACCCACATCAGAGAAGCTTCTTGCAGTAAACAGGAGTAAATGCAGAGACCCACAATTGGACAATATGCAGAGAGTGAGAGACTTTGAACTAAATCCCAGCACTTAGAAGGGAAAGTGAAAAAAAGGGACCACCCCTAACCAAGAAGCTATTGCAATTGATACCTGCTGGGAAGAGGAAATTAGTTTTCTCCAATAGAGTGTTACCGATATATCAACAACACCCCAGGGCAGGCCCCATGCCCAGAGTTGACTAACACAAAGCAAAGTTTTTTTCTGTGGGCTTTTTGTTTTGTTTTGTTTTGTTTTGTTTTTCTTTGCCATTTTTTGTCTTACTGGTTTCTTGTTTGATTTTATTTTTAATTTTTGTTTTTATTTTGAGAGAGAGAGAGAAAGGAAAAAAAGAAAGAACATTACATTGAGTGAGTTTGGAAGTGGGGAGGATCTGGGAAGAGTTAGAGGAGGGGAAATCATGAACAAGATATATGACTAAATAAATAAATAAATAAAATTTAAATAATAAAAATAAAATGGCTTTCTGATTAGTCTCTCTACTTCTATTTCTGTCTACTATACCTATTTTCCCATATCAATCAGAATATTCCTATTAAAAATAAGTAAAATCGGGGCTGGGGAGATGGCTCAGAGGTTCAGAGCACCGGCTGCTCTTCCAGAGGTCCTGAGCTCAATTCCCAGCAACCACATGGTGGCTCACAACCATCCATTATGAGATCTGGTGCCCTCTTCTGGTGTGCAGATATACATGGAAGCAGAATGGTGTATACATAATAAATAAAATATTTGAAAAAAAGTAAGTAAAATCATGTTATTCCACTACTGAAAATCTATTTTTTGTCATAGACCACAAAACCAAAATATTCTCAGTGGATTCTTAGTCCTACTACTTCCCTTGTTATTTTGGAACCCATCTTCTTCTATGTAGATTTTCCTATTTCTTATATCTAAACAAAACCTCACATACAGGGATGGATGATAGATAGATAGATAGATAGATAGATAGATAGATAGATAGATAGATAGATAGATAGATAGCAGATAATTATGTTGTGTGAATAAATCATCTTATCAATAAATGAAATCTAATTATTACATCAGGGCTGAGGGCCTAACTGCCTAGCAGCTAGTATAATACAGTCACTCCTGTTTACATACAGTTGTTTCCCTACGCTAGAGTCAGCATTAGCCAGTTGTGATAAGAGTTCTGTAGTCTCCAATTCCTACATTGTTTATTGTATGGTTGTTTAAGAAAAAAGTTCACTGACCCTTTCCTTAGAGTCACATTAACCAAGTTCCCTGCACACCTTCAGAACTGTCAAATCTAACTTGCCTCAAACTAAGCTTTCCTTCACCTCTCCCAAACTTCCCCATTCTATATGCCTAACAATAAAGAGAGTGGCTGCATTCCCTTGATTAGGCAAATTAGAAATCTAGGCATCACAAACCTCCCTCTCTCACACCTTGTAATTACTTAAGTCCTAATGCTTTTGCCTCCCTCTTCTTCCCACTTCCCTAACTCAGAATATAAGTTCTTTGTGCTTGGATAATAGCACTATTCTTACTGTATGACCTGTTCTTCAAAATACAGCCTCTTTTATATAAGGCTGACTGTAGCACTCCTCTACTGATAAGCAAGCTTTCCTAGCAGTGGCAAGATAAAATTCACATGTTCCAAATTCATCAACTAGGCAGTCAATTGTTTTTCACCCTGATCCCTGTCTGCCTCCAATGTAATTTGCTACTCTTATTTCCACTTCATGTTCTAATAAGACAATATCAGGTCTTGGACCTTTGTTCATATTGAGCTATCTGCCTGAAACTCGTTTTCCCTGTTTCTCTTTTTGTTCAACTTTAGAATCTGTGATGACAAATTTTTAGTGTAAGGCAGACTGGATTAAGGAATGTGTGGAGATATTAGTGAGAGTGAGAGTGAAAGTGTTACCAGAAGAGATTATCCTGAGAGTCTAAGTAGACCACAAAAGGAAGATCTACCCTCAATGTGGAAGGACCCATCTGATTTGTTGGGGTTATGAAAATACACAAGACTAATTTTTGAATGAGAATTTTCTTCTGATGGACAACAAGACTATCAGTTCACTGACCTCTGCATTCCTGCTCTTAAACCAGGATACCACCCCTTACAAGAATCCCTTTATATTTAGCCTCTCTGTCTAAGATGACTTATACTATTGGCTTCCCTGGTTCTGAGGTCTTTGGAATTTGACTGAGTCATACTACTTGAATCCTGGGGTCCCTAGCCCACAGGTAGACTGTGCTGCTACTTCTTTGCTACCATAAACACATCATCCAATTCCCCAAATAGGTCTCCTCTCTAGTAGCTATATATGTAACATACTGTTTCTACCTCTCTAGGAAGCCCTGATTAAAACAGTACATAAAATAAGTCTTGACATCTACTTCTTCACAACTCAATAATTACAGGGTGCCTCATATAGATCCCAAACTGTTACTACACATGATGACTGGTGATGCAGTAGTACCCAATTAAGTACTTTGATTCATAGTCAGAATATCTCTTGTTAACACTTTTCAGTGGACACATATTACATATATATATGTGGTACAGTATTATAATTCAATACATATACACATAGTGCAAAAAGATCAAATAGCATTTCCATCTCCTTATATAGTTATTGTTTCTTTGTGATAAGACTCAAAAATTCTTCTCTCTCAGTACACTTTAAATGTTATAGTCACCCTATTGTGCCATGGAAGTCTGGAACTCACTTCTACCTAACAGAATTTTGGTATCCATTTTCTTTGCCACTTCCTAAAGAAATAACCTCGGACCCATGGCTTTCACATAGGTGTTTAGAATCCTCTTTGAATTTCTAATGACAAAAATCAGAAAGGTAAGGAAAGGTTTTTGATGTAACACGGACAATATGTCAGAGAACACCACTTGTCTCCTTGTATGCATTCTCCTATTCTTGTAACTCTTATTTGGAATGTGCTGGATTTTTGCCTTTCTGAGACAACACAGTCACATATGCCTTTTATCCCAACACTTGGGAGGCTTAGCAAACGGACCACAAACTCAAGGCCAGCATGGGCTATGTAGCAAGATTGTGGCTTAAAAAAACAACAGAAAATAATCAATGACTACTTTTCTGCCTCTCATCAATGATTAAGATTTGAGATTGAATTTTAGAAAATGGAATGTAATGAAAATTATGTCTAATTCCCAGATCAGAACCTATTTCTATTTCATTCTGTCTTTTATTCTTTTCAACTACTAGAATATAGATGATGAATGACCACTGGGGTGAAAGCAGGATATTAGGATTCTTGGAGCAATAAGAAAGAAAGAACAAAGAATTCTGATTATATCAAGTTGGGTTATTTTATAACCAAGAAATAAACATCTTTTATATGAGAGCCATGGTATGTCTATGCGTAGCATCTCGGCACCTGCTTGGACTTGAGCTATGGATAAGCTCACATTGTATTGTCCTCCACAATCCAAATAACGTTCTTTTAAAATAATGTTTCCCATGGAGGGCACTGTCTGTTAAAAAGCCCTTACAAATTTGAGACATTCATGGCAAGTACGCAATACATGATAAGAAGCATCTCTTCTCTCAACCACATCACCAGGTACATTTTTCTCCTTTATTTTACGCCTTTTATTTGACCAAATTATAATGTTTGCTACCTTCTAAGTTATATACAATATCAAATTCTCTCCCTTATAACATTTTAGAATGAGATGCAATTTAAAATAAATACACTGATATATTTATGGTCTTGAAAGGGGATTCAAGACTTGCTATCCTGAAATATGGGACTTGACATTTGAGGAAACAGCAGACCTTCTTTTGCCCATTTTAACTGAAGCAGGCCATAAAAGAATTTTCTGACTTTCTTTTAAATTATGTGATGTAAGTTAAATCCAGAGGAACCCAGAGAAAACAAACAATGGTATCCTCAAAGGTACAGACACACCAAAAGAACAAAAGAACCCTGAATCAATAGGCTTGCCTCCAGTGTATTGGTACTCCATCAGACCCTGCTCTCCTGTAGTCGTATTTCTCTGGAACCATGTACAATTTTACCTGTTTTTTTCCAGGGGGCATTATTCTAGGGTGCTATCAAGTTATATTTCATATAAAACTTACATAAATGTTTACTTTTCTCTTATTCATCTGTCATTTGATTAGGGGACATCAGTCATGGAGTTGGTATTATGTGAGGAACTATACCTCTTTACCCTATAGTTTCATTCTATATGTATCACCTTCTTCTAGTCAGTGGCTTTTTCCTCTTTAACATTCCCAGAATTTACATAATAATAAAACAGTAAAGCAACAGGCACTTAATAGATGGAATGCTAAGTGTTAGATTTCATGTTAAACATAACTGTGGCCAAGTTTAGTGGTGCAGGCCTGTAATCCCAGATCCTTGGGAGGCTGAGGCAGGAGGATCACAACTTCAAGATCTATGTGAGCTACAGGGTGAGTTTAAGGCTGATCTGGACACATTAGTAAGACTCTGACTGAAAAATACAAATTAAAAAGAGGGCTTGAGGATAGATCAATGGTAGAGTATTTGCTTATCATGTACAAGGGCCTGGTATTAATTTTTTAGATCTTCAAAAAACATGTCATTGTGGCACAGTGATTTTTTTCACTGCCAACTGAAACAAAATAATAAGACATACAACATTGTGTCTATGATCCCAACAGTCTGGAAGTAAGTCAGGAGGATGACGAGTTCTGGGTGGATCTACATTTCACAGTGAGTGCCAAGATGGCCAAGCCTTTTATAGCATGTTTTGCTTTAAAAAGCAGAAGAGGAAGAGGAGAAGAAGGGGGAGGAGAAGAAGAAGGAGGAGGAGGAGGAAAAGAAGGATAGGAAGGAGAGAGAGAGAGGGAGGGGAGAGAGAGAGAGAGAGAGAGAGAGAGAGAGAGAGAGAGAGAGAGAGAGAGAGAGAGAGAGAATTAGAGATGGATACAGGCAGATAAACAAACACAGTGAAAAGGCAGCCAGGGTGCATGCCACTTTTTTGAAGGGGACATACTAAGGGTAGGAAATGATTACCTTGCCAAAGTGTTCAATCAGGATTTCTACCACAATATTCTGGAATTTGATGTTCATCATAGCAGCCACAGTGTCCTCTTGAGCTCTCATCAGGGTGGGCCCAAAGATCACCCCCATATTGGAAGGTGTCATAAGATTCTCTTTGCTGTGCTCACACACACTGCCAGAAGAAAAAGAAAATGATGAAAAGGATTCATTTTTCTAGTAACTAGGCATATGCTAGGTGCTAAAGGAGGTAAGAGACACCAAAAAGTAGAAAAGGGGAGGCCTAAAGCACACATGGAATAAAAAACAAAACCACAATGGATACGAGATCATATATGACTAGGAGCCAAGTGAGAGAAGAGGAACTCAGCTAGCAAACCCTGAAAGAGAAAGGAGACAGATGTGGAGATAGCAAAGGGTGTGTGGAGGCAGGAGAAAGGCCTGAGTATGTACAAGGCAAGGAGAACAGTAGGTCTAAGGAACAGCATGGGTGGATAAGAAGTATAACCCAGAGGTGGAGGGCTTTCCTAGCACTCCATTAAAAAAAAAAAAGCAACAGTGGAAAGTGTGCCAACTAGTCATTCTAGTGAGGAATCTAGCCATTCTAGTCCCGCTGTTAAAAAGCAGAAACGGGAAAGAGCCAAAAACCATCTTCTTCATCTTATAAAACAAAGAAGACGGACAATGCATCTTCATGGAATCACAATTGCTACAATCTGACTGTCAGAGCTCTAATCACCCTGTGCAAATTCACACCCATGGCTACCCATTGCTTTAGAGAGGACAGTTAAAGCTATCTGTAATCTGTCCCCTATTTCTAGTCCCTATGTACAGGCTAGGTTCTAAAGTTGACCCCCATTTGGATTCCAACCATGCCCTCACAAGCTGTGCAACAGTGAATTTTAATTTCAACGTCTCTGAGCTTCAATTTTCTTACCTGTGTAAATAGTGTCTACTTTAGAGCAGTAGAAAATAAACTCTGTGGCATTGCTTCAGCATGGTAACAGCCAATTCTCTTGTCTTCCTATAGGTACTGCTAACCTTTAGCAAGTGTTACACCAAACTGCTTAGATTAGCGTTTTCTGGCTCCACCACAGGTATTGCAGATGGAACATCCTATTGTTTTCTTATGTCAATCCTTTCCCTTGAATGTCCCCTATCCCATATCTAAAGAATGACTAATTGTTCTTGGAGATTTACTTTAGGTGACATCTACCTCCTTCCAGGTGGCTGCATCACCCTGTTCTCTCATCTTTTTAAGAAAAAGACTTTCTGGCTTTATTAGCTGAAAATGAATTTAGAAGTAAATGCCGCATTTTGGAAGGCAGCCTTCCTTCTTGGTGTGAGAAAGACAATGGGCTCCTGTTCTCCCTCTTTCCTAAAAACCTCTTTTCAATTTTCCATCTTCCCTTAAAAAATAAAATATAATTATACCATTTCCCCCTCCCCTAACCTCCCACGCCCTGCTTGCCCCCTTTCAAATTCATGTGTTCTCTTTTTATTTGATTATTCTTGCTATGAATAAATATATGCATAAATCTATAAATACAACCTGCTGAGTCCATTTAGTGTGGCTTTGTGTGTATACGATTTCAGTCTGACCACTTGGTACTGTCCTCATCTTAACTGATACTACTGGCAATGAGACTGCATTGCAATTTTCAGTTTAATTATCTGCTTCTTCTACTAGGTGGTAAACAACTTCCAACTGTGTCCCTGGCACACAACAGTTACTAATTAATTATTTTTATAGGAACTCAACTCCACTCTTTTAAACTACTAGAGGCGGGCAAGTGAAAGGCACACAGCCCTTTGGCCAGTTTGGCTGTGGGGATGTAGAGGTTAGAATAAGGTGCAGGCCAGTTGCCCACTAAAAACACTAATACCCAGACCCACCCAAGCCAAAGGCCCTGAGAGACTGACCCATCAACAAGCAAGTTCTTGACATTAAGTAGGTAATTAAGGGGGACAGAATCCTTAGACCAATCTTTATAATAACGTCTCTTAAGCCCTTAACAAAGACTGGGTGCCATTCAGATGGTAATGAGCTGCCAGCATTCAGGCCTTTGATATTTCTGGCTGCTGATCAGTCCCTTTCAACAGATTAAATGCCTCTGCAATTAACCTTTATTCTTTAGTGACAGAATTTGTTCAGTTATTAAAGCAGAAAAGAATCTCCATGCTGCCACCAAGTGATTTGGAATGGTTAAACCCCTGTAGACTAGGCAAGAGCCCTCATCTCCTTTTGTGAACCTTGAAGGGCCCTGAGGTTTGTTCAATACCACAGCAGTTTGCTGAACATTCACAACTGCAAAAAAAAGAAGAGTATTTGAAGCACCCAGGGTAAATGCTCAGTAATGCCAGTTTGGAAAGGCAGGTTACTCAAACCTGTATTTGTTGATGTTCAAATGCAACCATTGTTCCACTGCATCTTAAAGCCTGCTTCTGTAATTCCTCTTTGGAAACAGAAGCTTCTATGGGAGGATTTTCATGAACGCACTTCTATTTCTCTGAAGAAGCTTCCTACTATCCCTCCTGTATTCAGCTTTCACAGCCTTCTAGTGAATCCTGGGGAGAAATTGTTGCAAACATCTTCTCTGCTCTTACTGCACACTTTGTTTTTGGCACAAGGGATGAACCCTATACCTTCTTCCACACTAGGCAAGGTATCTACCCTTGAGTGACATACACCCAAGCCATATACATTTTCCCATGTGCAATCTTTTCTTAATGCACACATTTTTGCTCTGTTTCTTTTAAAATATTTTATTCATTGAAAATCTCATACAATGTATTTTGCTTATATTTACCCTCTCCACTAGTCCCCCAACTTTCCATATGCCAACAACTTTATGTCCTCTTTTTTGCTTTTAAAATATTTGACTCCAATTTATGTTGTTCATACACTTTTGGTTATAGGGCCATCCACTGGAGTGAGTAGTATTACCAGGAGCCAACACCTTAAAGAAAACAGATTCTCCCTGCTCCAGAAGCCATCAACTGACCATAGCACTGCAGGTGGTGGGGTCACTTATGAACTCCTGGCCTCTCCATGCTAGATTGCTGCCAGGCTTGATCTTAAGCAGGCATCCACAGCTGTTGTGAATTTATGATTACAGCAGCTCTGACATTCATCACTGTGTTCTTCCCCAACTTCTGGATCTTATAATCTTTCTGCTATAGTCCCTGAACTTTGATTAGGAGAGGTGGTGATGTAGATGTCCCATATGTGGCTGAGCACTCCACAGGCACTTATTCTCTGCACTTTGACCAGTTATGAGCTTCTGCCTTAACCACCACCTGGCAGCTAAATAGAATGAGAAAAGCTGATCACAATGGCTTGGGGATGTAATCCTAGGTACTTGGGAGTTGGGATGACAGGACCATTTGAGCCCAAGAGTTTGAAGTCAGCATGAGAAATGTAACAAGACCTTATATACAGAAGTAATTAATGATGTTCAAAATGATAAATGAAAAAGGTAGTATGAAGAGGAATGATATACTGGGAGGTACAATTTATATAAAAATATAGAAACTTCTTTACATACACACACTCACACACACATATATGGTCTGGCTAATTTCACTGCATAATTATTTTTATTTACAAGAGCTTTACAATAAATTTAATTTTTAAAAAAAGAGTTATAAGTCACAGTTCAGATTATAGATTAATAAGAGGAGCGAACTGCCAACATGGTAGACAGCAAATTATGTAGAAATTTACAGTATTATTTCTAATCCATGAGGACTAGAACAAATGGATACAACTTCAGCATCAAAACTAAAATTAAATGTTTAGTTAGGCCACCATGATTTCAGACTGTCTTCTAAACATTTATGCTTATATCCATAGACAAATACTACTCTTAGCCTGAAACAGAGAAGCCTCTCTTTTCAGGGAATGGATGTGAATGTGGAGACCTACGACTACAAAAAGTGCTGAGAGTAAAGGACAGTTAAGGGCTAAGCCCTAAACAAAACTTTAACAGCATCCTGCTAAGGTTCAAGGACTACTGTGGAAGAGGAGTGGAAAGAAGGCAAGAGTTAAAAGACAGGGAAAGTGTCTGTGAAATGCTATCTTCTGGGCAATCACAAACTCATAATAACTGGGGACATCTGAATGGGATCTGCTCAAGAATGAGCCTGTCACTGTCAGATAAAAATGGAGGGGGACTCAAGGGGCCCTATCTGTAACTGATGAACTATTTGCTACTGACAGATTTAGGGAGAGATGGATCCATTGTTGATGGTTGTGCACCCACTAGTTACTCCAGCAAGTTCCAACAGATAGTTCCAGTCTAATGGTTATCCATGCAGCAATGGTTAACTAAGTAGGCCATAAAGTAAGCCCAAAAGTCATTAATCTGGGAAAGGGACTGGTATGTGGAGGGGATGGAGGAAGATGAAAGACAAAAGACTGTATGGAGAACACAATCAGAATACATTACAAACATGTATGAAAATGTCAAAGAACTAACTTAATGCAAAATTAAAGCAAAAGAATGAGTACTTGAAGGAGGTGATGCTCTCCACTGTAGAGGATAATAACTCTCTTTGATGATTTGTATTTGAAGAAATAAATTAAAATATTTTGAGGAACAAAGAGATCATGTAAATGAGGTATAGTGGCCTGGAACATGTGGCCGATCCCTTTAAACAAGCACCCATTCTCTAAACCACTCCAGTACCGTTCAATGTTATGTCTTGCTTTATGAAATGACCTTCATCCTCTCTAATCTAATCATTACTGAAGAGGGGATGGAAAGAGGGTTAGGGCCAGAGGGGATGCATAACAAGGAAAAGGTATCCCCCTGACAAAACAGAGCAATTGCACATCTGAACTCACAATGGTTGTGACATCACACATAAGATCTGGATATACCAAATTCCAACATGGAGAAGGAGTTTGGGTGTGAAATCCCACTCCTCAATAAAGAGCTGTTGGCAACTGTCAGTTGCTAGGAGATGAAGGGTCAGTTTGTTTTTGTTTTGTTTTGTTTTTATGAGACTATAGGCCCTGATAACTTGACAGTACTCCAGTCGATGGCCATACATCTATGAATATTTGGGCAGCAAAAATTGGCTTTGGTGGGTAAAAGAGACAGAAAATTGTGTATGTAGGTAAGGAGAGGTGGATCTGGGTAGAATTATGGGGGAGGGTGAATATGATCAAAGCACACTGCATGAAATTCTCAAAGAAGTAATACAAACATCCCCAAAGACTACTGCAGTCTGTGGCAAGTCAACAACTGGTACTACATCAAGGAAGGAACCCCCACCACTCAACTCTGGCATACCAGGCCGGGTGTGGTCAAATTCTCTCCTTTCCTGAAATCCAGATGCTAATGTGAATTACTTAAAATTTAAAATTTGGGAGCTAAATCTTTTTCCACCGAAATTACTCTAAGAAAAAAACATATTCTCGCTCTGAATTTTATCCGCAGGCTATTCAGTTGAGTGAGACTTTTGGGTTACAAAGATAGCTGGCAGAAGGATTGGAGGCTATTTATGTGAAGTTGTCAGTATCATCCAGCTTTAGGGTTCAGTGACTCTAAGAACTCAATGTACTTTGACTTCTAAATAAGGACGCCACTTCCAATCATATCCCTGGTTCTGTTACTAATGTACTGTGTGGCTTTGTGCCTATCTTTTTCCCATCCCTAAGAATCCGTTCTGTCATGTGTAAGGTGAAAAAGTTATTAGGTGATCGAAAGTGTATTTTAGTCTGCCAGGAATTGAATCTAAGAAAATCCTGCTCTTGAAATGAGAAAGAGCCACACATTACATGTCTTCTGAACCATCAATTATGTATATTCTCCCCATTCTAAACACTCTCTCTCTCTCTCTCTCTCTCTCTCTCTCTCTCTCTCTCTCTCTCTCTCTCTCTCTCTCTTTCTCTCTCTGAAATCTGAGCAAAACAAGCTTCTATGCTCAACTCTCAACTCCAGGAAACTTTAAAGGACAAGTAACTTTTTTTTGTTTAAGAATTCACAAGAAAAAGGAAAGTTGCATGAGAAATTTATGTATTGAGTATACAGTAAAAAAAATATAGTCTCTATTTTACACTACATCAAGCCTGAGCCTCTGTGTGCTTTATGATGTTACAGGTGATTCTGATATACAATAAATTTAAAAAATGCTATAGATCAAGCAGTCAAACCAAATCTCACTACCATAAGTTTTTATAAAGCTTTACTTGAAAGCAGCTTTTCTATTCATTTAAATAGTATCCATGCTTGCCCCCAAGCTATAATTATACAATTGTGTAGATGTGATAAAGGCTGGCCACACATATGTACTTTCAAGCTAGAAATTAGATACTTGAAACTCCTTTCATCAGATTGCTATGTATACATTCAAACTGGATCCTCATTTAAAGAAAGAAACAATATACTTGTAAAGATATACAATATACTGTAAATCTGAACACAAAACATTTGATATTACAATTAACTTCCTTTCAGCTATTATAATTTTGTTAGACATGTACTTACAAAGAGTTCTTATCTTTTCAAGATAAATTTGAAGCTGGGATATTTATGAATTAAATAAATATAACACCATGGATTCATTCCAAAAATCATACAACAGACAGATGCAAACTGGGATTATAGATAAAATAAGGTGTGTTCTTGAGAGGTGACATTAGAAGAGGCCCTGAAGAATACGAACATATTCAAAAGGAAAAGCAGTAACCTATAGAGTCAGTACCCAAACTGACCAGTCCCTTTCCCCCAAAATGGTGTCTTCTGTTAATGGTAGACACCTTTAACTTTCTCCATCAGTAGCATATTATCTGTAATTCACGAGATATACTTCCACATAGTACAATGTCCTAGACTATTTCAATGCCACCAATTAAAAACAAACCATTTCTTAATGTAAGAAAGAAAAACAATTTCATTTTCAAACCATATAATATTTTAAGACACTTTAAATACAAAACTAAACTGAAAAATGAATATAACTTAACAGCAATAGTGACAGTATGCTAATAGAGTAGCTATTAGCAAGTTGATGCACAGAGAATATGATAATTGCATTAAAACTATCTAATAACATGAATTTTAATAAACTGCTGATTCTAAGATGCTTCCAGAATGCAGATAACTTGAAAAGGGAAAGTGCCCTCAAAACCAATGAGAATCCATCTCCAGTCAACAATGAAGGCTTTGCTAATAGCATGACAGGTGGTAAAAAATAATTTCTCATGAGTAAGAAGTGTACATAATATAGGTATTGACTGTGAATAACATAGTCACACAGTCTTCTATGAACAGATAGAAAACTATAGGACTGGATAATATGAACATCAATAAGTATTCAAAACAATACTATGAATCTCCACAAGTGATGAAACATAGTTACGTAATAATCAGCTAGTGTTTGCTGTAGTTACAAATCAGTGAACTAAAATCCATTGAGCCTTTAAAGGTAACCTGTTACATACAAGAAATACTAGCAATAAGGGGACAGGTTAAAAATAATACAATGAAGAAAATAAGTAAAACTAGTAAGTAGGAACCAAGCACTTATAATTCCAGCACTGAGAATGGTAAGGCACAGATATCATTAGTATGAGGCAACCTGGAGTATAAAATGAGCTTGTCTGTTACAAACAAATAATAAGGAATAACTATTATGACTCTTCAATAAATCAGTGTCATAATAGTTGGGGGTTATAAATTTAAGAGATGAAGAGGATTTAAGAGATAGGTAGAATGTATGGTAATATACTAGATAGGTAGACAAACAACTTTAAAGAGCAGTTATTGTCAACCAGGAAAATGTTAATTGTCTGGGAAGGCAGCAACTGTAGAACAGCAAAGTAGAAGATGTCAGGCATGGTTGTGCAGATCTATAATCCCAGAACTCAAGCAAAAGGACCAGGAGTCACTAGCCTTCCTCAGCTACATTCATGTCTGCCCAGAATACCTGAGATTGCATCCAAAAAGAGGAGAGGGAAGCCAAAGAACACTGTAACCTCAACCTAGTCACAAACACAAATACATTTCTATATAAACATACTCGCACAAAAGATTTAGGATAATATGTGTTATATTATCAGTAATGATTACAGAGTGCTAGAATAGGGAAGGTAATTTTTGTTTTGCTTTCTGTACCTTCTAATTTCTACAGTGCAAAGTACTGCTTCTGAAAAGACATAACTATTATTACAAAAATAAGAATCCAGTAAACCTAATAGCCCTGAACCACTGAAATGGCAGTACAGACACAAGACTGTGAAAGTCTCTTACATCTCCCCCATTAGATCATAGAATTTTATAGCCTGGCTCCAATTATATTACTGCATTTTCTCATTTGCCTCCAGTAAAACTTTCACAAAAGATGTTGTCAATGCATCTGAAAGCACAAAGAAATGGGACTTCATTGAGTTTACAGAACAAGCCGTACAACTCCCTTTGTGTCTGTGTACTGATAAACACATGTATGAATGGTAGAATTAGGCATGACATTTGCTTCCATTGTAGTATTCCATTAATGGTGAGATAGCTGCAGAGGAGACTATTAGTGATCTCCTATCTGTGCCTAATGGAAACTACAGACACACACACAAAAGAACTGGGGAACTGAGAACCCCAAATTGGCAGAGGTCTATTTATCTATGCCTATTATTAACCTAGAAAATAGCAAGGAGCAGGAATACATTACAAAGGCACAGATATAATCACATATACAACATGAAAGCAATGACTGGCAAGCAGGATAATTGCATGCATTTTGAAAGCATGTGAATTTTCCCTTTTCCCCCATATAAGTTTTCCAAACAGCACTAGGCCTATTTTTTAAATTCACACTGTTTACAATATATGATTATAAAGTTTTCAAACATACGCAAAACTTTTGGAGATAGTTACTGTGGTAAATAATCCTGAGCAGCAACTGATAGAATGTGAAACACAGAACTGTAAAGATCACCTATGAGTATTTCTGTCAGGCCATAGAATTTTTAACTATGGTGGGAGACATGCTCCCACTCGATCATGATGAAGTGCTGGGTCAAAATAAATATTCCCCCCTTAAGGTTATTTGTTCTGATATTTTATCACAGTGATGAAAGACTAAGACAAGTACTATGGACATTTGGCCAGTGCACAGGATGTTTCAGTAGTCACTCAGTATTTTGACACATTTGCTTTCTCTGTGTAGTTTTCTGAAGTCTCTGGA
The DNA here is from genome assembly GCF_003668045.3 of Cricetulus griseus. Taxonomy (NCBI): domain Eukaryota; kingdom Metazoa; phylum Chordata; class Mammalia; order Rodentia; family Cricetidae; genus Cricetulus; species Cricetulus griseus. Next base: position 71,770,062 of record NC_048604.1, on the reverse strand, counting down.
AGTAACTTGATTAATCCCTAAACTACCAGCATTAACATTCAAAGACAAAGCAAAATTTCCTACCAGACTATAACAAGATTTTCGTGTACAATTTGCAATTTCACACCACCTATTATCTATGCCATACTCAAATTTTCTCAAGTGTCAAAGGACATAAAAAAAGTCTTTTAAAATGAGTTTTTCACATGTAGATAAAATCAAAATTCATGCACTGCATTTGCTTCTTAGGATTCCTACCTCTTTCCCCATGATACTGACTTGTTTTTTAAGTCCAAGTCAATAATGGTATAGAATGGTAAGCATTCTCTACATTTGTAACCTTGTGTTTCTCAGTTTGATTCATGTTAAACATTTCATAGTTTATGCTTTATACTTCACACTTTATCAAATTAGGAGACATACAGGGCCAATTTGTAACATTATTGGTGATGCTAACATTGACCAATGATTTAAGGCAGTATCTGTCACAGAGCCTCATTGTAAAGATGCACCATGTCCATTTATAATTAGGAGCCTGAGGCAATACATTGAAATGATGTATCTCTCAGTGTTATTGTTTGTTTTGATCATTTGATCAGTGCTTAAATCAAGGCAGTGCAGTTACAAGCTAATGATTTTGCTGTCACCCCCACATTCATTAGCTGCTGTTCTTCTATAATAGCTTTTCTTTCTTTACCAACTCCCCCACGAGTTTCTGCTTCTTCAATGTGCTATTAGCAAATATTCATGTTCAAGTTTCCCAAATGTCACTGGTGTCATCCCTATCAAATAAATCCCTTTCTTTGTGGTATAATACACTCAAAGCTCACCTTGTGTTTCCACACCCCAGATCTGGAATGGCTACTTTTCCAAGCTGCTCTATTCCCTTTGAAAAAGGAATAGTATTTAGAAACAAAGAACTGGGCACTAGGTACACTCACATTTTGGGGGGAAGGGAAATCATTTCAAGGCTGAAAAGGATTTTTTTTACTTTGTATAGTGAATTCCTAGACATTCCCCTTTACCTTCAACACTGAAAAACTCTGCTCTTCATCTCTAACTTTGTATCCAGTTCTCCTTTTCTTATATCATGAAGCTTAGCTTCTTATGTGCATACATATTTGCTTCTTCCTTGTAAAATGTGTATGTATTTTAGATCATATTCATATAATTACTAAGAAACCAACAGGATAATGCTTAAAATTTCTTTGTAGCTCTTCTTGTTTTCCAAGGCTGTTTCATTAAGGATGAGTCAGAGGCATATGCTGACAACTCAGTTGAAATAATTGTTTTCTCTATGTGCTTCTAACATCAAGTTGACAAACATCCATCTGCTTTTTCAGTGTCCTGTTTTGGGATTCTTAAGATTTGTTTTAATTTGATTTTTGGATTTGTACAAACTAGCATTGATTGGAAATAAAAACTATATCAGAAGGTGACTTAGAAGAATCTAATTCTTGTCCTTATCCCCTACATATCATTAATACCTTTCCCCAAGTATAGCCATTCTCATAAATTTGTTAAGGTATATCTGCAATAAGGTTCCCCATTTGAAAGAGTATGATTCAATGGCTGTTAGTATATTCATAGAGCAGTATAACTGTTATCAATGTCTAACTCGAGAAGCTTTCATCGATCCATAAAAAATGACCACACCCAGTATCAGCAACTCCTTATCACTATGCAATATTTTGTCTATCAACTTATATAGTGACAGATGCTAGACTTATTTACACCCCTAATAATTATGGATAAAGCTGTTATAAATATCTGTGTGCAAGGTTTTGCATGGACATCTCTTTTTTATTTACCCTGAGTATATTGTGAGGAAACAGAATTCCCATGTCACTCAGAACCCTATATTTAACTTTTGGAATCAATTAGTTATTTTTTAAACAACATTGTGCTTCATTTGACATATTTTTTAACAAGTGTGTTATGTCTTACATTTTTAATTTTCCTCTTCTATTAGAAAAAACTGTAGAGTATTACACCCCCTGATTTCGATCTTTTGTTGTTGCTTCTTTTATAACCTAACATGTATAATGTATCCCACGGGAAAAAACTCCTGCATAGACAAAGTCCTTATTCTTTTTTTTAATTAGTATACAATACTATATAGTGGAATATACCCTTATTCACTCAACAAGTCCTCATTGTGGGACATGTACTATGTCCAATTTTTGTTATTAAAATTATGCTGCACTAACCAACACTGCTTTTCATTTGTGGAGATGTATCTTTAGAGTAGATGCCAAAGTGTGACTGGTAGACTAAAGTGAAACTTAATATGCACATGTGTTAAATAGTTCTGACTCCCAGTCCTCTAGGAGTGTACTAAACTAATACTGTAATTAATCAGAGTGCTGTTTTCCATAATCTCATTGATAGAAAATGTGAATTTAAATGTGTCAATGAATTGGAACTCAGTAGAAGGTTAATTTGCATTTCATCACTATGGTGAGATTGAGTATTACAGTTCCACACTTCTAAGTCTTCCTATTTCTGTGATACAACCATATGTATCTCTTTTTTGTTTGTTTTCTTTTAAGATTTTGAAGAGCAGGAATGGTGATGCAAACCAAGTAGATGGGAAGGTGGAGGAAGATACCCCATCACTCACTACCAGCAGAAACATTACCATGAGCTCTTGGGCTCTTGTTACATATTAGATTTTCAGAAAGTCACAGCTAAAAGAATGCCTCGTAAAAAAGCTGACTCGGCTCCTTCCAGCTATAGATGAGCAAGTTCTACATTAACAAACTGAGGGCCAAGGAGTGGAAGGACTTTCTTTGGGTCACATAACAAATTAGAGTTAGACCTAGAAATTGAAATCAAAGTTACTTTCCCTAAAGCAACTTCAAATTAATGTGTAAATAATTTCTTTGTTGATTTCTCTATTTTTATTGAGATTACATCAAAGTACATTTGGGAAAGAACATGTCTCTTAATACTCTTTATTAGCTGGAGCTGCAGACATCAACAATAAACCAAAATCTACCTTTTTGTTATCCATGCTTATTATCTATATCAGCATCTTTAATATCCATTTGCTGTAGAAATATGAAAAAGAATCTTAGAAGGTACAAGCTGGATGAGATTTCAGGAGATATCTCACATCACAGGAACACCTGAGGTCCAGATAGGCAGAGTGCTCAATACTTATCACAGGATCAGCCAAGACAGTCCTTAGTCTAAGATCTCACCATCACTAACAGCCTGAAGTTTAGGTGTTAGAACCTCTCTAGATAAGGTTCCGTGTAGCACAATGAAGTTTGGGAGTATGCAAATAGTCTTATTTGCTACATATATGTTTAGGGTACATTATAATTTTAAGCTTAATTACACATTACTGCTTAAAATACCAGGAGAGGACTAGAGACAGGCAGGCAAATCAAATGAGCTAGCAACAGAACTGAAACAAAGACTCCAATAAAAGCCTTTCTGTCTTTGTTTTGATCCAAGCAAATCATCTTTGCTCACAACATTGAATATTTGCCATGATGCATCATCATGGAACATGTGTACCCCTTCTAAGTCTCCTGCCACCTACCACACCAGGCCAGGAGTGTGATCTGATCCTAGTGTCTCTCATTTTATCCATTTCTTTTCCCCCCAATTCCTTCCATCCATCCTCCTGTTTTTCCTCCCTTCCTTTCTCTTCCTCCTCTCATTATTTACTTAATTTCTTTTATTTTCCTTCATTTGGCAAAGTCTCACTACATAACGGTCTAGTCTGGACTCAGACTGACAATCTTTCTACACTCTCCTCCTAAATGCTAGGATTACAGACACACAGACTGTGCCTGACCAAAATAAAAAAAACGAACTTCTTAAGAGCTCACCTTGTGTCACTGGCTTTCCTATGTTCATTTCAACCCATGACACTCCTACTTCATAGTCATCAGTGTTTTCCTCATAGAGATGAACGCATAGAGACTCAGAGAGGCTCACTTAGGATTAGACAGCTAAAGAAGTTGTAGAACTGGGATCCCAAACTAGGCTTGTCTGACAGTAAAGTATATGTCTGGTCCTAGTGCACAGCACAATACCTTACCGCTACTTTTCAGCTAAAATGGACCAGGGGCCTGTTGACTCTAGGATACATACAGGGTGAATGCAAAATTGACATCACTCAAAGAATACTCAGATGGCCCAAGAAAAAGTTGGGGGATGGGGCTCAATGAGTTGGGAGTCAGTTTTTTTTAGTCCTCCTATGTGTGCCAGACCCTCAACAGAAACTCTTTCTGAAACCCAAGCAGCTACTTACTTTACCAAGTGTCTGATTAGCAGTTCCAGCATCTCCCGGTTCTTTTCTGGTAGCTTATATACTAGGGAGTGAATAGCCCCCAGACGGTAATCCAGGTTGTCAGATTCTGGCAGAGAGAACACAGAGAGATGGTTTGGCTTTGAAGTCACACACACACACACACACACACACACACACACACACACACACACACACACACACACACACACACTGAAAGGGAGAAAGTGAGAGAGAAGGAGAGGGATGGAGAGAGTAAAAGAGATGGAGAGTGGAAACAGGAAAATAAATAAGCCCAGACAGACTGAATAAGTGAGAAAAAATAGAAACAAAACCCACAATGGCAAGGAGAGATTAAAAAGCAAAAGAAACAAAATACAGGCCTACAGGGAAGAAGACACTGGAAAGTGGGGAATGGAAGCTTGTGGACAAGACAGTCTCAGAGGCAGGCAGAATTACAGACACAGCAGGCTGTCTCTAAAGCCCCAAGCAAAGCTTCCAGTTAGAAGCCTTTTCTCCACCTACTAGGTGTGAGGTACAAAGGTTGCTGCCTTCCAAAGTGAATTACCGAAAGAGCCCAGAAGTCCACACCACATGCTTCTAGTTAGCCAATTTTCTTGAAAGCATACAGCTAACACTGGTTATCAAAATTACCTACCTTGAAAAGTTAGCAATCAAAATTATGCTAATTTAGCAATGGGCTTAATTATTTTGGAATTATTTTGGAATTTTCCCCTCAAAGCAGTTTGCTAGCTTTTTTGCCACAGACTTGGTAGGAAAGCAGGACAACACAATTTAACTAGTAGTGCACATACTTACTGGCAGCAGAGACAAGCTCTTTGTGAAGCTTATAAGTCATGACAGGCTCTGAAAGATTCCTGAAATGAATGAAGAGGATCACATTTTGAAGGAAAAATTGACCAGACCATGGACTCTCAGTTTCATGAGTACTAAGGCCCCGCAGCTTAGCCTGATTACACACATCTCACAGTTGACCAGTGGGATCTAAGTTTAAAAGAAGATCTGCAAATATATATGGTGGGAGTTCCAGCAAGGTCTCTAACTAGTTCCACAATGTGAAAGGACATAAAAACCAGTCCTGCCAATTCTACAATAGACCCACTCTAAATGTGACCATGTGCTTACAAGTTGATGGATCTGAAAATTTTCCAAAGTGCTTTGGTATGTTTTATTTGACCCTTCCACTGATCCTATGAAGTAGAGCAGAATGGAACTAAAACTTGGGAAATCACTACCCACAGAGGTAAGAGCACAGACAAGATCATTTGATGAGATGCTATACACATTTCCAGCCAGATTTCTATAGAAAGTAATATGCTAATATATGTAACATTTCTATTTCTTAGTCCCTGAATCCCCTGGTTTACCCTCTAATCCATTAAAATCCGACTCACCCCAACTGCTCTGAAGAAGCCGTTCTTACCAATACCACCAGTGACGGCCTCAATGCTGCACACAAAGACAACTGTCATCTTTTACCTTACTTGACTTCTTTGTGTCATTTGAGGCTGTTAACAAACCTCCTTGAGACTTATCTCTTGGATTTTGCTGATTCACTTGATTTGGGTTTTTCTCTTAACCACTGTGGCCTTTCTGGACCTTCTTCTCTGGGAATTTATCATGGCTCCTTTCTCTTTTTACAACACTAGAGGACTGGAAAACTCAAATATCTGTGTAGACTGGGAAATTTTCATATTGTGCATGTCTCATATTTAACCTGCATTTGCCTGGCAGTGCCTTCATTTTTCTACAAACAGCAGTCATATTTACTAAGACAAATAAGCACGTAAGTTCAGGGGAGTCAGATCTTTCTATCTTCAACAGAGATGGAAAATAAATATTTTTATATGAAATACACTCATTTTTCATATTTTGGTCATTGACTTGATTCTATTTCAGTGTTATCTACTATTGGACAAAAGAGGGTGCCATAAAACGATGTATTGCTGTTTCCCAACACACTGCAATCTATCCTGGAGCAGAGGGGCGTCTGTTCTTATGGTTTTAAGTACCAGCACAGCATCATGATTTACACTTCTGCCATTGAAAGGCACAAGAAGGGCCCTACAGCTAATATCTTAATAAATATGATTTCTCCATGACAAATTCAAATGGCCCCATTCACTTTATTCTCAATGGATTCCAGTTCTGTCTGTTTGCCCAAACCAGATTCCTTTCTCCATCACGATCATAACCAGTGAAAGGATTCCATCCACAGACTCTTTCCAAGCTCTCTTCTTACCATTTATGCCACTGATCTGAATCTTTATATAAACAAAAATAAAAATAAGTAAGCTTTGCATCTTGACTAAACATACAGTGTGGCCTCATGTTCTTACTGCCACCACTTCCCTGCCATGATGGACTGGATACTTTCTTAAGCTATGAGCCAAAACAAACTCTTCTTAAAAAATAAATTGAAAGAAATCAATAGAGATGACATTCTAGTGCATATGACAGTCCCATTGATGATCAACTCTTACTAGATGTGTTGGTCATTCATAGTTTTTGGCTTGGCCTTCCCTTCTGTTGATTAGGCTTGAGCTAGAAAGGATTTCAATCGAAGAAAACCTTTGAAACACATCTTTGAAAATACTGACTCCTTTTAAGGAGGATAAGAATAGTGTACCACTTACTAACTGACTACTGTCATTATCCCAAGTCTTTGAAAACTATTTATTTAAGATTGCTGTCTCCTGAGCAGGATGAAAGATATCATAATAGAGGGAGCCATTATAGATTTGAGGAGAGATCTGGAACTAGGGAGAATTCCAGAGATCTACAAGGATGACACCAACTGGCAATCTAAGCAATACTTAAGAGGCTTCCTTAAACTCCCTTCCCCAATAATGAGATTGATGACTACCTTATATGCCACTCTAGAGCCTTCATCCAGTGTCTAATGTACACAGACGCAGACACCCACAGCTAAACACTGAAGTGAACACCTGAAATCAAGTTGCAACGAGGGAGGAGTGAAAAGCAAAGGGGTCAAGACTGAGCTGGTGAAACCCACATAAACAGCTGACCTGAACGAGGGGGAGCTCATGGACCCCACACTAATGGCTGAGAGGCCCGCATGGGACTGATCCACAGCCCCTGAACGTGAGTGTGAGTAAGGAGGCCTCGGCACTCTATAGGACCTCTGGTAGTAGACCAGTATTTATACTGGTGTATGAATGGACTTTGGGAGCCCATTCCAAGTGGAGGGACACTCTCTCAGCCTGGCCTCATGGGGGAGGGCCTAGGCCCTGCCACAGATGATATGACTGACTTTGGGGGTCCCTCATGGAGGGCCTCACCCTCCCTGGGTTGCAGAGGGGGGATGGGGTGGGGGTTGGTGGGGAGCAGGGGAGAAGGAGAGGGAGAGGGAGCTGGGATTGACATGTGAAGCAGGCTTGTTTCAATTTAAATAAAAAATAAATTTAAAAAAAGAAAAAAGAAAGATTGCTCTCTCCTTATTAAATTATCCACACATTCCAAAGTTGCCCAAGGATCATAAAAACAGGTACTAAGGGGAAAAAAGCACCCTAGGAAAAGTGCCCTTTTAACTCAGAGATTTAAGGTCAAAAAATACCAGCTATAACAACAAACATACTTTGTTGTGGAAGTGAGAACCTCAGTTTCCCCATCTGCAAAAAGGAGTATTGCACTCCCTGTGGCACATGGGTATTGGGATAAAAAATATCAATGGAAGTGTCAATGACAGCAACTAGCACAGTGTCTATCACAGGATAAGTCCTCCAACAGCATTTGCTTTCTTTGGAAGACAGAATAGTCAGTCATGCCTCTAAAAAGAACACTCCCAGTTATATGAAACTAGAACTACATCAAGATGATTCAATAATGGAAGGTCATTCAACATCAATATCATGACCCGACAATTTGGAATAATGATATAGAGCAGAGTTTAAATAGCCATCAGACTGCTAAAAGACCGCAAAAAAATTAAAAGAAAAGACCTGAACTTGAAAGTATAATGCATATTATGTGACATAAAGAATAGCAGTTAAAAACTGAAAGGAGTGCTACATGTGGTAAACACACCTTTAACCTCAGTAGTACAGAGGCAAAGGCAGGTGGATTTCTGTGAGTTGGTGGCAAGTCTGATCTACATAGAGAGTTCCAGGCTAGCCTGCAAAGTGAGACCCTGTCTCAAAAAATTATATATATTATAATATATATATATATATATATATATGTACATATGTTTATATATATACATATTCAAACATATTTTAAATAACATTTATGCCAATAAATAGGGCATTAATTTTATCAGCACTGTGTATCCCCAAATTTTGCCAGTAAGTTAACCTTTTTTCTTACTGCTGTCATGTCATTTATCTCCAATTTTGTGTTTTCTTTTATATTTCTATTTATATTGGTTAAAATAGGACAGTATGGTATAACCATATTCTATTTCTCTTTCTGTCTTTGCATCAAGGATTCTACTACTGAGTTATGTCCACAAGAGGATGGTTTGAAAGAACAGTGTTTTTATTTTCAAAAATATTTTTTCAGTAACAAATACTATATATGTTAAATCCTCATACTAAAGATATGTTTTCTAGAGCTTGAGGTGGTTTCCCATGCCTATAATTCTAGCAATCAGGAAGCTGAGGGAGGATGATTGTATCAAGCTCCAGTTCAGCCTGGGCTACATAGTTAGTGCCTGTCTCAAAGACAAACATAAAACATCTTATTAAACAGAAATCCTCCTAAATAAATTTCATCAATAATGAAAAGCCAAATCCCAGTTGAAGCAAAACATACCTGAGGTAGAATTTTAAGGAGCTTGTGATTGTCTTAATGTCCCAGTCACTATTATGAAAATCCACATCTCCTGGGCATTTTGGATCTAAAAAAAAAAAACAAAACAAAACAAAAAATAATCTTCCCACAGATTTTACCTGTTACCTTCTTTTTTTAAATGAAGTATATTAATTAAATGGTTACTCTAATAAATTTTCAAGAGACCAAAACTTTAGAAAAAGAAATCTTTTCTGTTTTCAAAAGTATCTTGTATTCTGGCTTGCTATGCAAGAAATTTGGAAATGATCACTTCTAGACACCCTGTGAGGGAAAAAAAAAACACTGAACAAACTGAACAACTCTATAGATGACCAAAGTTCTGATACTGAGAGGAAACTGCTGCTGCAGAACCTTGAGGACAAACAGGCTGCAGAGTCAGCACTTTCTGGCAGAAGCTCCAGGGCAGAAACACCATGGAAACCCCTCATTCCCGACACAGGAAAATCTAATCTGTAAGTGAAAAAGAAATGCTATGACCCAATATGTATGAGTTTTAGAGTTTAAAAAATGAGTGGCCTGTGACAGATTTTGATGATTCCCTATCCCTGAGGAATGGATGGGGGTTGGGTGGGGAGATGTTGGGGGGCATGAGAGGATGGGAGGAAGAGAGAACTGGGATTGGTGTGTAAAATAAGATTGTTTTTAATTTAAATAAAAAATTAATCAAAAAATGAGTGACTCAACAATATCAGGGAACACCAGAGGTTTGGACTCCCTACTAATATTTGCTATCAGTTTTCCAGAGTAGAAATCTAAGAATAATCCCCTCACGAATTCATGCTTCTAGTAAAGGTGAAAGAAAAGTAACCATATGCCCAGAGCTTTGGTTAACAGAAACTATTTTTTTGCACTCCAACTACTACAGTTTTACCATAATCTAAATGAAGTGAATAGTTGAAGATGATATTCAACTCTATACCCAATCCGTCTCTTCTTAAAGGGAACATCAAAAATAAACTGAAAGGCACTGCAAAGGTCACAGGCCAGGAGTACAGTAGACAAAGAATCACAAGAGTTATGGAACACTCCCCTCTCCCATGGCACCTCACCACCACATCAATAAGCCTTCTGCAAAATAACACTCTCATTCTGACTAAAGGAACAGCACAATTCACTAAGTCTCTATGGCAAACCAAAGACAGAGGACAGACAAAACCACAAACTTAACCTGAGCCAAACATGAAGCTTCATACTAAAGGTACATACACCTCCGGTAAATTTTGGATTGTATTTTCTATCTTCTGTTTTATCCACCTCTTCTTTTATACTTTTCACTTTTCTGTATTAAAGCCCTTAACATTAATCACAGCTGTTTCAAATTACTGAGTTTGTATTTCTAAAATCTGTATAGCAAAGTGTGTTTTTATGTTTCTTCTGCATCTTTCAGTAGTGTTTTCTGACATTTGTAAGCTAGACATAATGATAGATACAAAAATCTAAGGAAGCATAAAAACAAATGCTAAAAGTCAAAACACAGTAGTAGCAAGGAAGAAAGCCTTTAAGAACTGAACACAGATAAGAGAAAGATCAGTAAGTCTGAAGAAATGCCAATAGGTACTTTTAAAATGGAAATACAAACTAAAAACAGTGAATCTAAAGCTATGAAATGTGTATATACATGTGATAAGAATCACCATGATGCCAGCACCATTTGTTGAAGATGATTTCTTTTTTCCATTGTATAACTTTAGCTTCTTTGTCAAAAATCAGGTGTTCATATGTGTTTGGGTTAATATCAGGGTTTTCAATTCGATTCCATTGGTCAACCTGTCTATTTTTGTGTCAATACCGAGCTGTTTTTAGGACTATGGCTCTATAATAGAGCTTGAAGTCCGGGATGGTGATGCCTCCGGGTGTTCCTTTATTGTACAGGGTTATTTTGGCTATCCTGGGTTTTTTGTTTTTCCATATGAAGTTGAGTACTGTTCTTTCAACAATCAAAATGCAGAGTTGTGTACCCTGGATCTTTGTTTCTTCATATAAAGTTGAGTATTGTTCTTTTAAGGTCTGTGAAGAATTGCACCAGTATTTTGATGGGGATTGCATTGAAACTGTAGATTGCTTTTGGCAAGATTGTCATTTTTACTATGTTGATCTTACCTATCCAAGAGCATGGGAGATCTTTCCATTTTCTGGTATCTTCTTTAATTTCTTTCTTTAAAAACTCAAAGTTCTTGCTATACAGGTCTTTAACTTATTTGGTTAGTGTTACCCCAAGATATTTTATATTGTTTGTGGCTATTGTAAAGGGTGATGTTTCTCTGATTTCTTTCTCAGCCCAGTATTGTCTGTATATAGTAGGGCTAATGATTTTTGAGTTAAGCTTGTATCATGCCACTTTACTGAAGGTGTTTATCAGCTGTAGGAGCTCTCTGGTAGAGTTTTTGGGTCACTTATGTAAACTATCATATCATCTGCAAACAGTGAAAGTTTGTTTTTTCTTTCCAATGTGTATCCCCTTGATGTCCTTTTGTTGTCTTATTGCTCTAGCTAGATCTTCAAGTACAATATTGAAGAGATATGGAGAGAGTGGAAACCTTGTCTTGTTCCTGATTTTAGAGGAATCTCATTGAGTTTCTCTCTGTTTATTTTGATGTTGGCTGTTGGCTTGCTATATATTGCTTTTATTACATTCAGGTATGTTCCTGTTATCCCTGAACTCTCCAAGACCTTTAACATGAAGGGGTGTTGGACTTCTGGAGGCATCACCATCCCCAACTTCATGCTCTATTACAGAGCTATAGTCCTGCAAACAACTTTGTATTGGCAGAAAAATAGACAGGTAGACCAATGGAATCAAACTGAAAAACCTGATATTAACCCACATACTTATGAAGACCTGTTTTTTGACAAAGGAAGCTAAAGTTATACAATGGAATAAAGAAAGTATCTTCAACAAATGGTGCTGGCATAACTGGATGCTGGCATGTAGAAGACTGCAGATAGATCTATATCTATCATCATGCACAAAACTTAAGTCCAAATGGATCAAAGACCTCAACATAAATCCAGCCACACTGAACCTATTAGAAGAGTAAGTGGGAAGTACCCTTGAACTAATTGGTACAGGAGAATGCTTCCTGAACATTACACCAGCAGCACAATGAGATCAACAATTAAGAAATGGGACCTCCTGAAACTGAGAAACTTCTGTAAGGCAAAGGACACAGTCAGCAAGACAGCCCACGGATTGGGATAAGATATTCACCAACCCCACATCTGACAGAGGGCTGATCTCGAAATTATACAAAGAACTCAAGAAGCTAGTCTCCAAAACATCAAACAATTCAATTAAAAAGTGGGGAATAGAAGTAAATAGATAATTCTCAATAGAGGAATCTAAAATGGCTGAAAGACACATAAGAAAGTGCTCAACATCCTTAGCCATCAGGAAAGTGCTACTCAAAACAACTCTGTGATACCACCTTACTCCTGTTAGAATGGCTAAAATCAAAAACACCAATGACATTTTATGTTGGAGAGGATGTGGAGAAAGGGGAACACTTCTCCACTGCTGGTGGGAGTGCCAACTCGTACAGCCACTTTGGAAATCAGTATGGTGATTCCTCAGGAAAATGGGAATTAGTCTAACACAATATCCAATAATTCTACTCTTAGGCATATACCCAAAACATGCACATTCATACAACAAGGACATCTGTTCAACTATGTTCATAGTAGTAATATTTGTAATAGCCAGAACCTGGAAGCAACCTAGATGCCCCTCAACTGAAGAATGGATACAGAAAATGTGGTACATTTACACAATGGAGTACTACTCAGCACAAAAAAAAAATGGAATCTTGAAATTTGCAGGAAAATGGATGCAACTAGAAGAAACCATTCTGAGGGAGGTAACCCAGTCACAAAAAGACAAAAATGGTATGCATTCACTCATATATGGATTTTAGATTTAGAGCAAAGGATTACCAGCCTACAATCCACAATGCCAAAGAAGCTAGGAAACAAGGAGGACGCTAAGCGAGACATACATGGTCCCCTGGAGAAGGGGAAAGGGACAAGATATCTTGAGCAAATTGGGAGCATGGGGAAAGGGGAGAGGGAGCTAGGAAAATGAGAAGGAGAGAAGAGGAGAGGTGAAAAGGACATGAGGGTGCAGGAAGGTTGAGTTGGGGGAAAAATAGAGGAGAGCAAAATAAGAGGTACCTTAATAGAGGGAACCATTATAGGTTTAAAGAGAAATCTGGCACTAGGGAAATGTCCGGACATTTACAAGGATGACACTTAGATAACAATCTAGGCAACAGAGGAGAGGCTACCTTAAATGCCCTACCCTGATAATGAGATTGATGACTAACTTATACGCCATCCTAGAGCCTTCATCCAGCAGCTGATGGAAGTAGAAGCAGACACCCACAGCTAAACACTGGAAGCCAGTTACAGAGAAGGAGGAGTGATGAGAAAATGGGTGAAGACCAGGCTGGTGAAAACCACAGAAGCAGCTGACCTGAACAAGGGGGAGCTCTTGGTCCCCAGACTGATAGCTGGGAAACCAGCATGGAACTGATCCAGACCCCCTGAATGTCGGTGTCAGTGAGGAGGCCTCTGGTAGTGGATCAGTACTTATTCCTAGCATAGGAATGGCCTTTGGGAGTCCATTCCACATAGAGGGATACTCCCTCAGCCTAGACATACTGGGGAGGGCGTAGGCCCTATCCCAAAGGATATGACAGACTCTGAAGAACCCCATGGAAGGCCTCACCCTCTGGGAGCAGAAAGGGTATGGGATATGTAGGTTATTAGTGGGTGGCAGGGGAGGAGGGGAGGGAGAGGGTACTAGGATTGGCATGTAAAACAATCTTGTTGGTAATTTAAATTAAAAAATGGAAAAGAAAAACAAAGAACGATATAGTAAAAAAAAAAAATGCAGACTTGTGGAACCAACCCTTAACTGATACATCTACAACATAACTCCTGCACCTAAGCTTCTTCGATCAGCTTGGGAGGGAGGAAAACAATTGTAAGAGCCAAAGGATCAGTATTCTGCTGTGAGATCTCATCTCCTTAAAATGTCAAGGCAGCTGCATCCATCAAGTCTTAACAACATAGCTACCTATGACACAATCGATATGCTAATGGAAGAAGGAAAGCACATAAGGCCTCAATCCTAGACAAAGAACTACTAAATAATGCTCAAAGTGGGAAGAGAACACTTATTGGTTTCCAATACCAAATGATTAACCCTGAAAACATACAATATTATACATGCAATATTATAAGGACTGAGAATGTTGTCTTACATTTTTTGTTGTGTGTGGGGGGGTATGTATTTATGTATATATGTAACAATAAGTAGAGGCCATTAGTTTGAAAGAGAGCAAGAGGGTAAATGGTAGGGATTATAGCAAGAAAGGGAAGGGGGAATGGTATAATTATAATCTCCATTTATATGTGTATGTGTGTAATAAAAATAATAAGCGGTCAAATGGAAATGACACAATTTTCAAAACTCTGGCTCCTAGTATCTATCATATGCAATGGTCTTTTTGTTATACCAAATTTAAACTGCTTACTTGCTCCAAATTTGTGGGTGGATATGCTCTGTGTTCTCTTATCTTTTGAAGACTCAACATGGAACAAACTTTCTGAGTAAGTTTACAAAGTTCACTTACAGATAAGTTCCTTTACCCTGGATTGAAACTTGAAAGATCTCTTTTACTAATAAAATCTGTCATCTTCAGAAGAATTCTGGAACTCTCAATTCCACTTCAGTAAACAAGGTCTTTGTTCTGTTTTGGTTTTTGAAACATTATTTCTCTATGTAGTCCTGGCTGTCCCAGAATTCCCTATGCAGACCAGGCTGGCTTCAAAATCAGAGATCTGCCTGCCTCTGCCTCCCAAGTGCTGGGATTAAAGGTGTGTGCCACTACACCAAGCTAAGAACAAGGTATTTTAATATTTGTTGATTGCCATAACTTACTTCTCACACACATTCTAACAGCAAGGAGGGCAAACTAACCAACTCTGGCTATCAATAGAATCTTTAAAAAATTACATGCTGAATATTTATAGTAACCTCTACAGTGGAGTAGAAAGTAGCACAAAATGATGCTCTAGAACAAAGATTTCAGAGCAAGGATTTCAGCCATGTTCAGTGATAAAGGTAGAGAACTGAAGATGCTTAGGGTGTAGAGTGACCATAAAGACATACCAAATGAAATTGAATTTCTTCAAATATAGAAAAGGGTAACAAAGGTCCATCCACAGGTGAGACAACATGGCTAAGTAAGGATATAATCACCAGCAGAAAGGTAAGAGATGAGCCACTTCCAGAGTCATACTGAGGCTGTCTGAAAGGAAAATGCTGGCAAGAGAATTACCTTTTATCTTTAGCTATTAGAAGGTAAACAATAATTTCCAGGTATAGAATTTTGACAACATGAGAACATGGTCCTGGACAGAGTTTCAACATGACAAAATTGCTTAGTAATACTTTATGTTATGAAAATTCCAATGTAATTACAAGGTTTTGTCCTAGAGACAAGCAACATGTTAGTGTAGCTTCATTCTATGGGGGTAATCTCCTAGGCAAAACAACTGTATTAATGTGGTGTTCAGAAAGAAGTTAACAAAGCAGGCCTAAGATCATTACTCTAAGAGATGCTTCCTTGCAAGGTGGACCCTTGAAACGTGGAATTTGCAAGGGTCACCATCATTGAATTAATAAAACGGCTCACTGTGTCTAGATTTCTTGTATGGTAGATTTATGCTGAAACCCTGCTTTGATTTTTGAGGCCATGAAGTATTGGGATGTGCTGGGCAGTAGTGGCTTTCATGAGCAGCCTTGATAAAAGTCTTAGCAAATCAGTCTCTGGCTATCTCACAATGCAAATGAAGCAGTACAGCCTCTGTCACAACCAATACTAGAGGAACTGGAGAAGATTCCTGGAAGCTTTTGTTCTACTGGATTCTTCCACATACACCCTTCCTCTTTTCTAATTTTGGTTTGTCTTTTGACCATGATAAATTATAGTCATGAGAATAACTACATGCTAAGTCTTGCTAGTTTCTCTATTTACCAAACCTGGAAGAAGATTTGGAGATCTTCAAGGTTTATGAGAGACATATTTTTGGGACCTGGTGAGGAAGTGATACAATTTTCTTTGTATCTCAACTAAGCATGTTACAGGAATGTAATGTGCTAAACTCAACACTGAAATGACAAAGCACAGATAAAGGAATTAAATATGAAGACAGTTTGCACAGATACACAAAGATGTTTTGGTTATTAAAAGGAACTACAAGCTGGCATTCAAGTGTTCAGATTTATGCAACATAAAATGGAAACACTGGGAAGTCAAAAATCAAATTATAATTAAAGGAAGAAGACAACCAGGGTGAAAATCCAAGTTAATTAATCACAAACTCAGCATTCTGAATGTTTCCCTCTCACTTTGGTATCTAAACTGCCTTAAGACTAGTCTCACACCCCCCTTGAAACCACAGGAAAATTGTGTCCACTGAAAAGAATAACGTCATTATTGACACATTTATTCAGCACATATTAGTAGTTACTCTGTTCCAAGGACTGTTTCAAAGAGCTAAGAATATACAGCAAATAAAATAAAATTTCTACCCTCTGGAGGTTCAATATATGAATCATTTCATAACTCATAACTAAGTGGGTTCAAGGTCAAGAGAAGAGCATGACAGTCTTGATCTTAGCACAAGACAGACAATGATTAGGAAAATCATATTATTTATTAGAAATGCACAATGCTTTCCAGGGTTTCTAACCTAGTGCTGCGACAGCCAACAGCAAATCTGAGAACAGTCTTCCATGATGAATAGAAATGGTCAATTGGATTATGAAATAATTAGATCTCATCAGAAGAAGCTGAGTCTGTAAATGAGTCCATGAAGCCACAAGGGGTACAAAACAATATAAGTATGATAGAAAACAAGATCATAAAGAAGTAGCCATAATGTGTATATATTGTCAAGAAATTATGCAGTGACTTTGCAAAGGGAAGTAAATAGATAAAGGTTGATGAAAACCAGCTTACATCTTGGTTAAAATCCAGATCACTCATCCTGAACTGTTATTGATAATAGCCTCCAGATACATATGGAATAGATTCCAACCTCTTGACATAAAGACACTTGGTTTTCTACCACAGAGAATGTTTGCTTCCATAAATAGCGAGGTGATAAAGATGGCATCTCGGTCAGATTCATTCTACAGACATGTTTTGTTTGAGTTATGATGAGTATCTTATTAATCTATAAAATATCTCAAGCATAAAGAGAAAATATTTTTTAAAAAGCACCCAGTTAATGTTATCTTCATAATCTATTTCTGCAAGTTCATTCTGCTAAATGATTTAAACTTTAAATCATAAAGTTAAAGAAGTTAACCACTATAATTACATTGATCCAGTCTAGGCACCAATTCCTTTCTACTCAGAGACAATAATTATCAGTAGTTACAGGAATTCAGTATTTATGATTCATGTGATGCACTGCACATACACACACACACACAAAAAAATTATTTTGTTGGTTTCAGATCTTTAAACTCTACCCAAATGGTAATATATGAATCCTTCTGAAACTCATTAGTCAAATTATGCTTCTGAGATTTATCCATGTTTTGAGATTCCCTCCTTAAGTTCAGGGATTGCAAATTACCACCCCTAAGCTAAAAGTCAATTTGATTAAGCTTCATGACTATCTAAAACATTAATGTCTATAAATACAATTTGTGTTGCACTTTCCTGGAACCAGAGATTTCTAAGCAACTCATTGTCTCAGTGAGCCTTTATGGTTTTGACTTGAGCAATATCCCTCAGCAATGAAATCCAAAGACCTATCCTCTGTTGGCAAGAAAGGCAAAAGGCTTGTGGCTATGATTATAGCTTGAATAAAGAAGATCTTAAACAAGACTGCCAGGAGACACTCTATGGAAAGGGAGGCAGGGAAGTCACTGATTCAAAAATGCCTATGATAGAAGATAAGGATATGAAATGAGATTTAGGAAGTTAATATAAAACAAGAAGACTGGAATTACGTTACTTGAAGGGAAATGGGTGGAACTTCAAATCATGTTAAGTGAAATAAGCCCCACTTGGATAAACATGTTTTCTCTTTTATGTGGCACACACACTATGAAAGTAGAACAGGGACTCTCTGAAGAGAGAAGGTAGAGAAAGAGGATATGAGAAGGCAATGAAGGATAAAGACAAATGCTATATGTTTTCTCTCATATGCAGAAAAAAATATATATGTAGGAGTACTATGTGAAGGGAGTAAGAAAGAACAGTGAGAGGGACAAAGAGAAAACGAGACAGTAATGGAGATAAACTGCACAAATTAAAATGGTATCATATATGAAAATGTCATAATGAAACCCATTAGTTTGCATGTGAACTGTTCTAGTTTGCTTTCTGTTTCTGTGATAAAACACTCTGACTAAAAGCAACTTGAGGGAGAAAAGGATCCATTTGCCTTATACTTCCAAGCAACAGTTCATCACTGAGGGAAGTCAGACATAAACTGAATCAAGTGCTGAAAGAGAAACCATAGAGAAATACTGCTCACTAACTTGCTCACTCTGCCTCATGCTCAGATACCTTTCTTATACAGCCTTGAGATAGTGCCTGCCACAGTGGCCTGGGCCCTATACATCAAGAAGCAATCAAGAAAACATGCCACAGACATGTCTCTAGGCCAAAACACTTAGGTAAATCCTCAGCTGAGGTCCCCCGCCCCCGTTTGTGTCAAGTTGACAATAAAACTAACCAATACTCCTAGCAATGGAGGATATGGAGCCTGAATGGCCATCTTCTGTAACCAGGAAAGTCTCCCAGTGGTGCAAGTGAAACACTAACCTAGCCACAAAACCTCCAACCCACAACCTGTCCTGCCTGCAAACTGCACTGAGACAATGGTGGCTCAGAGCGTGTGGGTCTGGCCAACCAATGACTACTTGAGGCCAAACACTGGCTGCACAGTCCAGAGACCTAGGATAAAACCAAACACAACTTGCCAAAAAACCCCACAAAACAAAAAGCCAATGTAATGATTCTGCTATATTCATTGAATTGGTACCTGGCCCAATTGTCATCAGAGATGCTTCCTCCAGCAGCTGATGAAGGCAGATACAGAGACCAACAGTCAAACATTAGGCGGCGCTTGGAGAACCCCACAGAAGAGGGAATGGAAGGGGTTGGAAGGGTTTTAGGTGCCAGAGGGGATGGAGGACACCAGGAAAATATGGCACACAAAATCAACTACTTAGGGCCCATACAGGCTCACAGAGACTGAAGTGGAAACCATGGGTCTGCATCAGGTCCTCTACATACATGCTATGGTTGTTTAGCTTGGAATTTTGAACTCCTAACAGTAGAGATGTATCTGACTCTTTTGTCTACTTCTGGAACCCTTTTCCTCCTACTGGGATGCCTCCTCCAGCCTTGATATGAGGGTTTGTGCCTAGTTTTACTGTAACTTGTTATGCCATGTCTGGTTGATATCTCTGGGAGGCCTGATCTTTTCTGAAGGGAAACAGAGGAGAGAATCCGAGGGAGAGGGAAGGTGGGAGGAGGGACTGGGAGAAGAGGAGGGAGGGGAAACTGCAGTTGGGATGTAATATATAACAGAAGAATATAGAAAATGAAAAAAACTAACCAGTATACTAACTAAAATTAAATAATTAAAAATGGGACAAGAAACACAGAAAGAATATTAAAGACAGCCAATACAAGGAAGAATTAGCCACTGAGTTGTATACCATACCAAATCCAGTCTGGTCTCCTTGTCTACACTGTCTATAGCTGTGTTTGGAATACTGATTATTAGGCTCCTTTTGGATACTGAGCTTTTATTTTATTTAGCCTATGAGGGTTATTACATTTCCCAGTGTTGCCAATAAAAGTCAAATGACTACAAAAGTAAGCATTCATACCCCGATTTACCCAAAAAACTGCTTAACCAAGTCAAAGGTCTAGTCCAGGGTTTTTCTAGCACATAAGAGATTCATTAGTAGTGGTCCATATTAAGAAGGAAAATAAAAATTAAATGGAGTAAACTAGGACCCTAAAAAGGCCTTGGTTCCCTGATGAGAAAAAGGAAAAGAGGTAAATTTATTTAGATTGCATTATATAAAATAGACATTACAAAAATCATTATAAGGAACAACTTATTCTTAAGAATTTACTGAAAGGAATACACAGAATGATGAGATTATACACAGAAATGTAGAACTAATATCTACTATATATAGTAGGTACAAGGTCTAGGTCACTTGATACCTTTTATAGTCTTCCTGTAATGTGCTAATTTCTTTTAAAATCCAAATAAAATAGGAATACACTTCAGCTTATATAATAATCATATATAAATTAGTGTCACACATTCAAATTTTTAATATTTCTGGAAGAGATTTGAATATTTTTATAGAGGAATATTTGCAATGGACCATGAAAAGTCACAAACACCCATGAAAGGCATAATGGGGCCCTACAGCTACTTGGCACATTCCTCAAATATAGAAATACCATTATGAAGAATAACAAAGCCATAGTTGAGAATTGTATGCTAAGGGCTCTGCCAAAATCACTCCAGTAAATAACTAGCTCCTCACACCTGCAGCTCAGACTTCAAATTATACAATTTAAATAATTGATTCATCAAAAATATCACTTCATATATTAACCTTTCCAAATCTCTTGTAAATAGTCAAAATAACTATCATTATATTTTGAGTGGCAGGCTCTAATGAACATGGCTCATACAACTTATGAGATGTTTGCCAAAGTTTTAAGCAGTGTGCATTAAATTAACAATCAAGTACATTCTTCACAGGAGTACGAAGCAATTTATCTGAAGATTCAGATTTTTCTACCAATATGACTTTGCTTATAATCATAATCTTTCACATACATCCTCTCACTTAAATTTATTATTAAAAAAAACCTAAACCTGGAGTGTGGAGAGAAAATATACTAATGGCTAACAAGCACATGAAAAGATGCACAAAATCATGGGCACATCCCATTCACAAAAGCTCCAAAGAAAATAAAATATCTAAGAATAAACTTCACTAAGGAAGCAAAAGAGCTCTATAACGAAAACTTTAGATCTCTATAGGAAGAGATGGAGGAAGACACAAAAAGACAGAAATCCGTGCCCATTAGTAGAATTAATATTGTGAAAATGACCATTCTACAAAAAACAATTTACAAATTCAATGAAAGTCCCAACCACCACAATACCCACAACATTCTTTAAAGAAATAAAAAAAACGCTAAAATTCACATGGAATCATAAAAGGAAAAAACAATCCTAAGCAAAGAGGACAATACTAGAATGACAATCATTCTAGATTTCAAGAAATATTACAAAGTTATAGTAATGAAGCCGTAAGGGACTGGCATAAAATCAGACATGTAGAACAATGGAAGAAAAATAGAAGACCCAAACCCTAGTACATACAATTACAGACATCTGATATTTGACAAAAATAACAAAAACCAAAAACGTATGCTGGAAAAAAGATGACATCATCAACAAATGGTGCTGGGGAAACTGAAGGTCTACATGTAGAAGACTAAAATTAGCCCTGTGTCTAACACACACACACACACACACACACACACACACACACACACACACCTCCAAATGGATCAAACACCTAAATGTGAAACCTGAAATACCGAAATTGATAAGAAAAACAAGTTATGTCAGGCATTGGTGGCGCACGCCTTTAATCCCAGCACTCGGGAGGCAGAGGCAGGCAGATCTCTGAGTTCGAGGCCAGCCTGGTCGCCAGAGTGAGTGCCAGGATAGGCTCCAAAGCTACACAAAAAAGAAAAACAAGTTATATAATATAAGATATGGGTGTAAGAAAGACTTATTGAATAGGGCTCTATTTACTCAGTAATAAAGGCCAACTATTGACAAGAGGGGCTTCACAAAACTATAAAGATCCTGCAGAGGTAATAAAACAATTGTTCAAGCCAAAAGGAATCTACAGAATGGGAAAGAATCTTTGCCAGCTATACATCTGACAGAAAAATAATATACAGAATATATAAAGAACTCAACCAACACTCAAGGAAAAATGACCCAATTAAAAACAGGCTATGGATCTTAGAGAAACAAACGAAAACTTGTCTCACAAATGAGGATAGACTACATAAAATTAGGTAACATATAAAATTGTTCAGTTTCTATACAAAACACTAGCAAGTCCTTTAAAAATCAAAATACAGAATTAACATGTGATCCTGCAATTCAATTCCTAGATACATAGTGAAAGGGAGGAAGATAATTAAACAGGTAAGAATGCATACTGCACCAGCATGAGAACCTAAGTTCAAAGCCCCAGAAGCCATATAAAAAAAAACGGTGTAAACATATGTGCCTATAATCCCAGAACTGTGGAAAGTGGATATACACAGGAGGATTTCTAGACCTTGTTGCCTGAAGCCTAGCTCCAAGTTCATTGAGAAATAGGAATAAAATAGAGTGATAGAGAAGGACACCAGAAATCCTCTTTTGACATCTGTGTGCACACTGGCACAAATGTAAATATATATCTTACATATATACAACACATGTACATTAATTAAATATTTTATGAAGTGAAATCTGGGATGCAAATGAGTAAATGAGTACATGCACACTTTTACAGTATCACTAGTCACAAGCAATAAAAGGTAGAAATAGCTCAAGTGTTCATTATCGATGTATCACTTCAAAAACACAGCTCTCACCTCAAAAGAAATAAGATATAGTTTATTCTGGAGTCAAATATGAGTGACCACAGACTTAGAATATAATTTTTTGTTACCTTGAATGCCAAGTTACAACATGGTAACATTTTCATGGCAACACTGGAGGACGCATCAGGTGTGCAGGCTATACTAAAGAAGGGAAATCTTGTACAGGCTTCAAATGCTATCTGATCACATTCTTAGCTTTGGAATGGGAGGAAGTTGACAGTTTACTAAGAATAAATTTTAAAGGTTTTGATAGTCAAAACGGTATTAGGTTATATTTAGGGGTAGACAATGAATGTCTTTCAAAGGGATTAAAAATAAGCTGAGGTAATTTTACTTTGGTTTGTCACATTTTAGTTCTCCATGGTCCTGAAGTTCAGTCATTTGACCATGTAACTAAAATAATCCTGAATAATTAAAGAACTTCAAGAGGATTCACTATCCCTGATTTCAAGCTGTGCTACAGAGCTATAGTGATTAAAAATTGCACAGTATTGGTATAAAAACAGATAGATGGATCAATGGAATTGAACCTGAGACCCAGAAGCAAATCCACACACCTATGGACACCCAATTTTTGATAAACAAGCAGGGAAATATACAAAGTAAAAAGAAAGCATCTTTAACAAATGATGCTGGTCTAACTGGATGTAAACATGTATAAGAATGTAAATTGATCCATATTTAGCACCCTGCACAAAACTCAAACCCAAGTGGATCAAAGACCTCAACATAAAAACAGATAAATTGAACTTGATATAAGTTGGAAATAGTTTTGAATGCACTGGCACAGGAGGGAATGTCCTAAACAAACACCAATAGCACAGGCACTATGAATGGCAATTAATAAAAGGGACCTCTTGGGATATGGAAAAGGGGGATCACTCCTTCACTACTGGTATAGCCACTTTGCAAATCAATATGGCAGTTCCTCAGGAAAATGGGAATCAATCTACCACAAGATTCAGCAACTCCACTCTTAGGCATATACCCAAAAGATGAACATTCATACAACAAGGACATCTGTTCAACCATATTCATAACAGCATTATTTATAATACCCAGAAACTAGATGTAACCTAGATGCCCCTCAACTGAGGAATGGATAGAGAAAATGTGGTACATTTACACAATGGAGTACTACTCAGCCAGAAAAAAAAATGGAATACTGAAATTCTCAGGAAAATGGATGGAACTAGAAGAAACCATCCTGAGTGAGGTAACCCAGTCACAAAAAGACAAAAATGGTATGTACTCACTCATATATGGATTTTAAATATAGAGCAAAGAAGTATCAGCCTACAATCCACACTACCAGAGAAGCTAGGAAAAAAGGAGGACCCTAAGAGAGACACACATGGTCCCCTAGAGAAGGGGAAAGGGACAAGATCTCCTAAGCAATGGGGATCATGGGGAAGGGGAGAGGGAGTTAGAAGAAAGAGAAGGGGAGAGGAGGACATGAGGAAACAAGAAGATCTACACAGGGGAAGAATAGAGGAGAGCAAGAAAAAGAGATACCATCATAGAGGGAGCCAATATAGGTTTAAAGAGAATTCTGGCACTAGGGAAATGTCCAGAGATCTACAAGTTTGACTGCAACTAACAATCTAAGCAATAGTGGGGAGGCTACCATAAAAGCCCTTCTCCGATAATGAGAATGATGTCTACTTTATATGCCATCCTAGAGCTTTCATCCAGCAGCTGATGGAAGCAGAAGCAGACCCCACAGCTAAACACTGAGCTGAACTCTGGAATCAAGTTGCAGAGAGGGAGGAGTGATGAGCAAAGGGGTCAAGACCAGACTGGAGAAACCCACAGAAACAGCTGACCTGAACAAGGGGTTACTCATGGACCCCAGACTGATAGCTGGGAAACCAGCATAGGACTGTTGCAGACGCCCTGAAGGAAGAAGTCAGTTTGGAGGTCTGAACAATCTAAGGGGCCACTGGT
Source organism: Cricetulus griseus (assembly GCF_003668045.3). Lineage (NCBI taxonomy): Eukaryota > Metazoa > Chordata > Mammalia > Rodentia > Cricetidae > Cricetulus > Cricetulus griseus. Next base: position 71,745,285 of record NC_048604.1, on the reverse strand, counting down.
AGTGGATCAGTATTTACCCCTAGTACACGAATGAACTTTGGGAGCCCACTCCACATAGAGGGATACTCTCTCAGCCTAGACACATGGGGGAGGGTCTAGGCCCTGCTCCAAATGATGACAGATTTTTTTTTTGAAGATCCCTCGTGGAAGGCCTCACCCTCCCTGGGGAGCAGAAAGGGGTTGGGATAGGGGGTAGGGGGAACAGGGGCGGAGGGGAGGGAGAGGGAACTGAGATTGACATGTAAAAGGAGGTTGTCTCTAATTTAAATAAAAAGGGACCTCTTGAAGCTGAAAAGCATCTGATGATAAATTATACCATCAATAGGACAAAATGGCAGCATATAGAATAAGAAAATATCTTCATCAACCCACATCCCACAGAGGGCTTGTGGTAGCTTGAAAGAAAATGACCCCCAAAGGGAGCAATACTATTAGGAGGTGTGGCCTTGTTGGATTAGGTATAGCCTTGTGTCACTGTTGGGGTGGGCTTTGAAGTCTCCAATGTTCAAGCTATGCCCAGTGTCACATGCCACTTCCTGTTCCCTGCAGGTCAAGATGTAGGATTCTCAGTTTCTTCACCAGCTCCATGTCTGCCTGCATGCCACTATGATGATAATGGACTAAACCTCTGAAAATGTAAGCCACCCTGACTAAATGCATTTCCTTTATAAGAGTTGCCATACTCACAGTGTCTCTTCATAGCAACAGAAACCTTAAGACAGCTAATTTCCAAAATATGTAACGAACTCAAGAAACTAGACATCAAGAAACCAAATAACCCAATTAAAGATGTGGTACAGATCTAAACAGAGAATTCTCAACAGAGGAAACTGAAATAGCCAAGAAACACTGAAAGAAATGTTCACCATCTTTAGTCATCAGAGAAATGCAAATCAAAATGATTCTAAGACTCTGTCTTCTACTTGTTAGAATGGCTAAGATCAAAAACACAGATTACAGCTCATGCTGGCAAGGATGTGGAACAAGGGACACACTTCTCCACTGCTGTTGTGAGTGAAAACTTGCACAGCCACTTTGGAAATCAAGATGGTGGTTTCTCAGGAAATCAGAAATCAATCCACCTCAAGACTAACCTATACCACTCCTGGGCATATACCCAAAGAACACTCAATCAAACTATAAGGACACTTGCTCAACTGTGTTCATTGTAGCTTCATTCATAATAGACAGAAACTGGAAACAAGTTAGATGCCCCTCAACTGAAGAATGGATAGAGAAAATGTAGCACATTTACACAATGGAGTATTACCCAGCTGTTAAAACATGACATCATGAAATCTGCGGGCAAATGAATAGAACCAGAAAAATATCACCCTGAGTGAGATAACCCAGACCCAGAAAGACAAACGTGGTATGTATTCGGTTGTGAGGACATTAGCTATAAAGTAAAAGATAATCATGCATAACCCACAGACCCAGAGAGGCTAAGTAACAAGGAGGGCTCAAGGGGAGATGCATGGATCTCCCTGCAAAAGGCAAATAGAATAGATTTCACAGGTAGACTGGAGGCAGGTGGAGGGAGAGCAGGAGGGATAAGGAGGCAGTGGGGGAGGACTGAGAGAGATGAATGGAACTGGGGACAATTGGGGGTGAGGTAGAAACGTAGTACAATAGAAACTCCCTAGAATTTATGGGAGTAGCCCTAGCAAAGACTCCTAGTAATGGGAGATACAGAGCTTGAATTGGCCATGTTCTGTGACCAGGCAAGGCTGCAAGTGGATGGATTATGACACCAACCCAGCCACAAAATCTTTGGCCTATAATTTGTTCTGCCTGCTAGATGTGCTGGGGTAAAGGTGACACAGAACTTGTGGGAATGGGAAGTGAGGCAGGGGGAGAGACTGGAAGGAAAGGAAGAAGGGAGTAAGGTAGGATTATTACATGACACAAGAATAAATAAAAAAAGAAAAAATATGGATTCCAATCTAATTTCTGCTGAAAAAGAGTGGAAAAGTTTTGAAGAAAATGTGTGAACACAAACATATCAAAGATTATAATTGGCAGTCTTCCCCTGAACGTGGATGTCAGTTAGGAGGCCTGGGATATCTATGGGGCCTCTGGTAGTGGATCAGTATTTATCCCTAGTGTGCGATTGGACTTTGGGAGTCCATTCCACATAGAGGGATACTCTCTCATGCTAGACACATGGGGGAGGGCCTAGCCCTGCCCCAAATGATATGACAGACTCTGAAGTTTCCCCCATGGAAGGCCTCACCCTCCCTGGGAAGCAGAAATGGGATGGAATGGGGGGGTCAGTAGAGGGCAGGGGAGGAGGGAAGGGAGAGGGAACTCGGATTGACATGTAAAAGAAGTCTGTTTCTAATTTAAATTTAAAAAGGAAAAAAGCAACCAAAAAATAAAACCAAATTTCACAGTTAAAAAAAATAATTGGCAGTCTTTAAGTATATTTTTATAGCTGGATAGCCATGACCATAATAGGACAGTCGACACTTAAAAAAAGGAAAGAAACATAACATTTAGTAAACACTCTCCATTTGTCTACTATTACCCTAAGACTACCACTAATCTACATTCCTTGTAGATTAGCCAAATAGAGAAAATTTATGCAAATATAAGCCGAAAACATTTGATGTTTTTTTTTTTTTTCTGGTGCTGGAAATCAAACCCAGAGCTTCAGACACAGTAGGCAAGTAATCAACAACTGAGCTATATTCGTAGCCCAGCAACTGCTATTTAATCATAGTTTTCTTTCTGACAGAACGACGTTCTCAAGATTTTTCCATATGCTATGTGTCACACTTTTATTGCAGAAAACTGGATATGCATCAGTAAAGCATCCCATATGAAAGAAGTAATGAGGAGACAACTAGATGTTAGTTTGGTTTTTTGTTTGTTTGTTTCTGAAGCAGGGAAAATTAGAATGTGCTATCATCTGTAGGCAATCCCCAGAATCCCAGGCTTGTTTATCCATAATAATTATAAGCAAAGGGAGTTTCTGTAAGGACCCCCAAAAACTTAGAGTGCACAGGATATATAGGAAAATGACAGCAACTCTGACATTAACTTAATGAATGTAAATAAATAAAAATAAAAATTTTCCTACCCCCTAATGCAGTCCCTATAGGCCACCATGAGTTTATGTTGAGTCTGCCCACCTTTCTGAAAGAAAAGTGTAACTTCCATTTCCTTTTTTCTGCCTCTTTCTTTCGGGTGGAAGGTAGAAGTTAAGTATGCTTTCTCTGGTGCTCTCTGTAAGGCCCCCCTCCTTGCCATGTGGCTGATTGCCATGTGGCTGACCTCCATGTTGGCTTCAAACATCATGGCATTTTTCCATTCTTCATTCTCCTCCTCCGGGCAGCTGCTGAGATTTACAACTTGTCTGCCTTGGAGTTTTTCTTTGAAACTCTAATAAAATGTTCCTTTTGAATAAACTTTCATTTTCTTGATTCTCAAAAATTACAAATAAATAAGATTTGGAAGGACCCCATGCCAAGGCAGATGGCTCTCAGAAACTCTGATCTTAAGATTTGTGATTTTAAATCTAAATTAATATAAAAAACATAGCTCCTCGGTTGTATTAAACATCTTTTCAGACTTTGATGGCTTCAGGAACCCAGCACTATCATATTGGAGAACATGGATAAAAATATTTCCATATTCACAAAAAATCCTTTTGGATAGTTCTGGTCTCCAGATCCATAAAAATTGTCAGAGTCTAACCCATTTACTCATTCTAGAAATATTTACTAAAAGTCTACTATGTGGCCTGGGAGTATCACTCAATAGTAGAATATGTGTTTCACATGGATTAGGTCCTAGATTTCATTACTAGCAACACACGAAAAGGGGGTGTCTATTATGTGCAAGGCACCATGTGGCTCTAGGAATACCACAACACCAAAACTGACAAAGCCCTCTGTGTGGAGCCTGAGTGCTAGTGATATGGAATGAAAGATAAACAAATAAGCAAAGTGTATGATATGGATTCCATGATGATAAAAATGGATGAGCAGTTTTTCTTAAAATAGTGGACTAGGTCTCTGTGATAAAATGCTCCAAAAGAATGTATGGATCAGAAGAAATATGGACTGAGTCTGTGCAAATATGAGACAGAAAAATGACCACAGAAAGATAAAACAGATAATTCAAAGGACATATGGCAGGTAGAAGTATACTCCAAAAGCTGTGCACCTATACCTCAGTGACACATGAATGAGTAAAAGGAAAATCTAAGTAACTGTGCAAGAAATACAAATTGGAAAGAAATATCTTACTGTCGTTTGGAAAGCCTGATTAAACTGCTATAGTACATATTTTTTGCATCAAGAACTTGGCCAATCAGAAGAGATATGTCTGAACAAAATGGTACCAAGAGATTTTATCACAGCAAACCAGTCCCTAAATAGAGAAAATTACTTTAAAAAAAAACAATTATTGAAGAATCTCTAGAAAGTACCCGAGGGGCTGAAGCAGAGGTTAAGAGAACTGGTTCCTCTTGCAGAGGACCTGGGTTCAATTCCCAGCACCCACACGGCAGCTCACAACTGTCTGCACCTCTAGTTCCAGAGCATCTAACATACTCTTCTGACCTCCATAGGCAGCAGGCATACATGTGATACACATACATATATACAAGTATTCACATACATACATGAAAAACAAATATTTTACCAAAGAAAGTACTGTAATCATAGATAATGAATGAGGACCACTGGGCTACAGTCATACCTGTGCCCGGTTTACAGGGCACTGGTTCCATGAAGGAAAAAAGGTGGCCAAGAAGACAAATGATTGTTGCCACCATACAATATCCTGACCTTGGTGTGTATGAGAAAAGAATTTCATTATACCCAACCAAGAACCCTGACCACTGGTACCCAGGTTCTCACTCCAAGGAGAGAAGACCACAAAAATTGAGAGTCCCACAGCTTCTCATAAAGGAGTTTGAGATTAAGGGTGCTCTCAGAACACAATGAAATCCTAGTGGGGGGCATTTTGTGTGAGTATTTGTGGTATGTGTGTATGTTTGCATGTTCCAAGTATTCAATCACATGCATATATGCAGAGACATCTCAAGGGTACATGGGGAGGCCATAGGATGACAAATAGGCATATTCCCCCATCTCTATTCACATGATATATTTAGGCAGGCTGTCTCAACTAAAACCCAGAGCTTGCTTGTACAGACCACCACATCTGCCTGGCATTTACATGGCACTGGTAATCTAACTCTGATCCTGACATTTACATGGCAAGCATTTTACCTCCTAAGACACTTTGCCGGGTCTATTTTTGTTGTTTGGTTTTGTTGTTTCGTTTGGGGACAGGATATCAATGTGTAGCTCAAGCTGGACTTGAATTTTTAATCCTTTTGCATTAGCTGCCCGAGTGCTGAAATCACAAGCATAAAACACCACACCCAGCTACTTAAAATGAGTATTTTGTGGTAAGCAATTAAGGATAATTTGGAAGCTTCTTGGTTCTCTAAATCACAGGCCCTCCTCTTTATGAAGGAGACTCAAAAATAGAAATAGCTATGAAGAGCCCATCTAGGGTCAAAGAAAGACTGAAATGTTGGTCATAAAACTACTATAAGCCCAAAAATAGGAAGTATAATAAATGCAATAAAAATTTATTAGAGACGCACAATAGTAGATTTAAGCTACAGGAAGGAACAATCAGCAAACTTGAAGATAGATCAAGAGTTTCTAATCTAAAAAAAAGACAGAAAAATAAGAATCGCAAAATGTGATGCCACTAAGCACACCAATATACAACAAGAAATAACAAAAGAGATGACAGGAAAATATTTTAATAACTAATAGTGAGAAATCCACAATTTTATGAAAACTATATATGCAAAAGCCTAAAAATCTAAATATAGTACATTTAAAAAATACCCAAACTCAGGGAAATGCATGAATATTCTGAAATACAAAGCCAAAGAGAGTCTTAAAAGCAACAACAAAACCTCTCAAGACATATAAGAAAACTACAGTTGGACAGACAGAGTAGAGATCATAGGGAAGGAGGTGGGCCAATTGGGGAGGGTGATAGGAGTGTATGACAGAGGGGAAGGAAGGAAAAAGGATAACTAACACAGAGGATGCTTGAAAAAATCCATATGGAAAACTACTGTTTCATAAACTCCACACACACACACACACACACACACACACACACACACACACACACACACACACTTTTTCACACACGTGAGTTTAAATGGAGTTACCATAAAGAGAAGATAATGCTCCTCCAAGAAGCCATAGATGGCCAAATAAAAAGCCCAGTGCCAGGTAAGGTGTACCTTTACTCAACTTGTTGGTTGGAAGTGGGCAGAAAATCCCCAAACATCGTAGAATATTGCTGTTATTAACCCACCAGAACTGGATGGTAAGACCCTTTTACTAAAAATACAACACATTTTTTGTCACAGGACTTGGAGAAATCTAGTTGTTACTGATCAGGCAGCTACTTCCCAGGTAGTTAGCTTTCACACTCCTGGAAGGTGCTATGCAGGCTTCTGGGAGAAAGTCATCAAGAGTCTTTACCCAGCTCTGAACTCTATTCATGGGTGCAATAGCGTCTTGAAGGACATAGAGAACACAATGCACTTTCTTATTCAACTTAAGGCCCACTCCTTAGAAGGAAGTACATGTCTACTACTATAAATCTGTTCAAGGACCTGTGATAAGGGAGCTCATACACTTCAGACACAAACCTACTACTATTAGTTTTCTAAATGGATGCAACATAAAACTGTTCTGTAAACATATTTCTGTGGGGTATGAAGTTAGGAGGGAGGTGGGATGGAGGGGTACTAGGAAGAATTGAAGGGCAGTAGTAGTGAATAGATATGCTCAAAAACATTGTACAATTGTATAAAATTTTCAAAGACAAAAAGAATTTAAATGACATATAATTACTAACAAATAAAAATGTTCTGCTGTGGGAAGAAACATCAGTATGAACTATGTTATCATTTTGACTTAATTCAAATATGTGTCATCTACATGTTACAGTGAGTCGAACATATTATATATTTAATACTAGAAAGGTTTAGAATTAATATACTAGTTACTGTTCTCTAGACTTACCCTTAATTCTTTCATGGCCTGCCCACAGAAGCTTCTCCTCCAAGCCCACCCCTATGCCCTAGGTACTCAGCATCATGGAGTAGACCAAGGGTTCCTCTAGTTATTCCTGATGGCCCCTTTAAGACTTTCCTTCTAGCCCATCTCAAGTCCTTTGTGACTTCTCAAACCCGCAGAATATCTCTTTTATCAGGGACCCAAAGCTGCCACACTAGAAAGGGACGCAGGTGGGGGACATCCATTCTCCTTTCCTGTCCTCCATTCCATCTCACCCAATCTGGCCTTATTCCTGCTTTAACCTGAACACAGGAGACCCTACTCTAGACAACCTTCACCCCGATATACTTTACCTCTTGGTATGAACCCAGATTTCCCTTGTTGTTTCCCACTGCCCCTCTCAATTTTTCATTCAACCTAATCTCTATTCCTTAGTTATTCTCCATTGACCAACATAATGGATCTACACCAGGGACCCCACCCCTACTACAGTTGGCTGAGACCCAGAACCACTCTCTACCAGGAACTATAGCCACTACTACCCTTGGCTGGTACTCAGAGAACTCACAGCTGCCACAATTGGGCAACACGAGCCAAAGAACATAATACCAACTCAACAAAGATGAGATGAGATATCTGCACCAAGAAATGCCTCAAACATCATAACTCCACTAAATCTATATCTCAGTGCAAGAACATAATTATGAACAACCAAGATAGAGTGCCTCTCCCAGAAGCCAGCATTCATATTGTATTAGGCCCAGAAAAAAGTAACCTATCCAAAACACACAAGACAAAGACTTCAAAATGACAGTTATGAATATGTTCAAAGACCTTAAAGAGGATATGAATGAATAGTGTAATGAAGACCATGAAATCACAAACAGTTGAATGAAATAATAAAAACGAAGACATTAAGGTAGAATTTAACAAAGAAATAAAATCACTAAAAGTAAACCCAAAGTGAAATATATCTGGAAATAAAAAATTCAAACCTCAGAAATAAGTGTCACCAATATATTAAGAGACAAAGAAGAAAGAATTTCATAGAAGAAGAAATGGAAAGCTCAGTCAAAGAAAATGTTAAATTAAAAGAAAACTCAGGCACAAAACATCCAGGAAGTTTGGGGCACTATGAAAACAACAAAGCTACAAATAATAGGAATTGAGAAAGGAGGAGAAGGAACACAGGTCAAAGGCAAAGAAACTATTTTAAACAAAATCATAGAAGAAATTTTTCCCAACCAAAATACAATAATGCCTATCAAGGTACAAGAGATATACCAAGTATCAAACAGACAGGACAAGAAAAGAAATTCCCCACAACACAAAATCAAAACATAAAATGTACAGAATAAATAAATAATATTAAAAGCTGCAAGAGAGCCCACATTTGGGCACCTTGCTTGGAGCGACCCAGGGCCTGAGGAGTGAGCTCTGTGGATCCCATCCCAGCGGGGTCCAGCCCAGCCAGAGACTGGCAGCCAGTGCCATACTCCCTTTCTCTGCCCACAAGACAAGCTTGGGCCTGTTTCTGGCCCACATTCTGGAACCCTGCTTGGAGCCACCTAAGGCCTGGGGACAGTGCTCTTGCAGACCCCATCCCAGTAGGGTCCAGACTACTCAGAGACTGCCAGCCAGTGTCCTAGTCCCTGTCTCTGCCCACAGGACGAGGAAGGGGAGAGCCATCAGAGTATTGGACCTGCTTGCACCCACTAGAAGGGAACCTTGGTCCCGTACTCACCAGGAGAGGAAGAGACTCCTTCTGCGCACACTGGAAGAAGAGATGGGAAAAAAACAATATAAAAACACATACAACAACAGAAAAACCAATATGACACCACTGGAGTCTAGGGACCTTACACCAGCAACACCTGAACATCCCAACACAGATGAAGCAGAAGAGAAGGACCTTAAATCAACTTCATAAAAATGATAGAGGCCCTCAAAGAGGATATGAGAAAATCCCTTAAAGAAATGGAAGAAAATTCAAAACAAGGAATACAAGAAACGAAAAATTCTCTTAAAGAAAGCCAAGAAAAAACAATCAAACAGATGAAAGAAACAGTTCAAGACCTGAAAACTGAAATAGAGACGATTAAAAAAACACAAACTGAGGGAATGCTGGAAATAGAAAAGCTGGGTAAACGATCAGGAACTACAGATGGAAGCGTAACCAACAAAATACAAGAGATGGAAGAGAGAATCTCAGGCATTGAAGATACACTAGGAGAAATAGATTCACCAACCAAAGAAAATCTTAAGTCCAAAAATTCCCTAACACAAAATACCCAGCAAATATGGGATACCATGAAAAGACCAAACCTAAGAACAATAGGTATATAAGAAGGTGAAGAAACCCACCTCAAAGGTGTAGAAAACATATTCAACAAAATCAGAGAAGAAAACTTTCCCAACCTAAAGAAAGATGTGCCAATGAAAGTACAAGAAGCAAAAGAACACCAAACAGAATGAACCACAAAAATTCCCCTATCCACATAATAATAAAAATGCCAAATATACAGAATAAAGAAAGAATATTAACAGCAGCTAAGGAAAAAGGTCAAGTAACATATAAAGGCAAACCTATCAGAATTACACCTGACATCTCCATGAAAACCCTGAAAGTCAGAAGGTCCTGGATAGATATTCTACCAACACTAAGAGACCACAGATGCCAGCCCAGACTACTATACCCAGCAAAGCTTTCAACCACTATAGATGAAGAGAAAAAGATATTCCATAACAAAACAAGATTTAAATAATACATATCCACTAATCCAGCCCTACAGAAAGTTCTGGAAGGAAAACTCCAACCTAAAGAATTTAACTACAACCAAAAATCATAGGCAATAGATAATCCCAGTTTACCAACATCCAAAAGAAAAAACGGGAGGAAATCACAAACAAATCCACCACCAAAATAAATACAAAACAAACAAGAACGAACAATCAATGATCATTAAAATCCCTCAATATTAATGGTCTTAACTCACCTATAAAAAGACACAGGCTAACAGAATGGATAAAAAGACAGAATCCATCCTTCTGCTACATACAAGAAACACACCACAACTTCAAAGACAGATGGTACCTCAGAGTCAATGGTTGGGAAAAGATTTTCCAATCAAACGGAACCAAGAAACAAGCAGGGGTGGCAGTCCTAATATCTAACAAATTAGACTTTAAACTAAAAGCAATCAAAAGAGGTGAAGGAGGTCATTTCATATTCCTCAAAGGAGAAAGCCATTAAGATGATGTCTCATTTCTGAACATCTATGCCCCCAAAACAAAGGCATCGACATTTGTAAAAGAAACATTACTAAAAGTCAAATCACATATAAAACTTCACACACATATAGTGGGAGACTTCAAAACCCCACTCTCACCACTAGACAGGACTACTAGACAGAAATTTAACAAAGAAACAAAGGAACTAAAAGAAGTTATACACAATTGTGTTTAACAGACATCTATAGAACATTCCATCCAAACACAAAATAATATACCTTCTTTTCAGCACCACATGGAACCTTCTCTAAAATCGACCAGATACTTGGCAACATAGCAAACCTCAACAGGTACAAAAAATGGCATAACCCCCTTTATCTTATCAGACCACCATGATTTAAAGTTAGAATTCAACAACAACACAAATTGCAGAAGACCTACAAATTCATAGAAATTAAATAATGCACAACTGCACAATTCCTGGGTCAAGGAAGAAATAAAAAAGAAATTGAAGACTTCCTAGAATTCAATGAGAATGAAAACACAACATACCCAAACTTATGGGACACTTTGAAAGCAATGTTAAGAGGAAGGTTCATAGCACTATGTGCCAGGATGAAGAAACTGGAGAATAGTCACACTAGAGAATTCACAGTACAACTGAAAGCTCTAAAACAAAAAGAAGCAAACTCACCCCAGAGGAGTAGATGCCAAGAAATAATCAAATTGAGGGTTGAAATGAATAAAGTAGAAACTAAGGTAACAGTACAAAGAATAAATGTAACAAAGAGTTGGTTCTTGGAGAAAATCAACAAGATAGAAAACATTTATCCAGACTTACCAAAAGGCAGAGAGAGAACATGCAAATTAACAAAATCAGAAATGAAAAGGGAGACATAACAACAGACACAGAGGAAATCCAGAGAATCATCAGGTCATACTTTGAAACCTTGTACTCTTCAAAATTCAAAAATCTAAAGGAAATGGACAATTTTCTGGATAGATATCACTTACCAAAATTAAATCGAGAAGAGATAAGCAATTTAAATAGACCTATAACCCCTAATGAAATAGAAGCAGTCATCAAAAAAAAAGCCCAGAGCCATAAGGCTTCAGTGCAGAATTCTACAAGAAATTCAAAGAACAGCTAATAGCAATTCTCCTCAAAGTGTTCCACACAATAGAAGCAGAAGGGTCATTGTCAAACTCCTTTTATGAGGCTTCAATAACTTGGTACACAAGCCAAACAAGACACAATTAAGAAAGAGAACTACAGGTCAATATCCCTCATGAACATTGATGCAAAAATAAATAAAATACTGGCAAATCAAATCCAAAACACATCAGGAAAATCATCCACCATGTTCAAGTAGGCTTCCTCCAAGGGATGCAGGGATGGTTCAACATAGGAAAATCTATCAGTGTAATCCACAATATAAGCAAATTGAGAAAGAAAAATCGTATGATCATCCAACTAGATGCTGAAAAAGCCTTTGACGAAACCCAGCACCCCTTCATGATAAAGGTCTTGGCGATATCAGGAATAACAGGAACATAAACAAACATAATAAAAAGCAATATACAGTAAAGAAACAGCCAACATCAAACTAAAGGGACAGAAACACAAGGCAATTCCTCTAAAATCAGGAACAAGACAAGCCTGTCCATTCTCTCCATATCTCTTCAATATTGTACTAGAGCAATCAGACAACAAAAGGAGATCAAAGGGATACAAATTGGAAAGGAAGAAGTCAAATTTTCACTATTTGCAGATGATATGATAGTCTACATAAGTGACCCGAAAACTCTACCAGGGAAGTCCTCCAGCTGATAAACACATTCATCAAAGTTGCAGGATAAAATATTAACTCAAAAAAATCAGTAGCCCTACTATATACAGAAGATAACTGGGCTGAGAAAGAAATCAGAGAAACATCACCCTTTACAATTGCGACAAGCAACATAAAATACCTTGGGGTAATGCTAAGTAGACAAGTGAAAGACCTGTATGGCAAGAATTTTGAGTCTTTAAAGAAAGAAATTAAAGAAGATACCAGGAAATGGAAAGATCTTTCCATGATCTTTGATAGGTAGGATCAACATAGTAAAAATAGCAATCTTACCAAAAGCAATCTACAGATTCAATGAAATCCCCATCAAAAACACACTACAATTCTTCACAGACCTTGAAAGAACAATTCTCAACTTTACATGGAAAAACAAAAGACTCGGGATAGCCAGAACAACAATATAGAGCTATAGTCCTGAAAAGGGCTTCATATTGGCACAAAAATAGACAGGTAGACCAATGGAATCGAATTGAAAACCCTGATATTAAACCACATACCTACAAACATCTGATTTTTGACAAAGAAGCTAAAATTATACAATGGAAAAAAGAAAACACCTTCAACAAATGGTGCTGGCATAACTGGATGCTGGCATGTAGAAGACTGCAGATAGAAGCATATCTATCAAAATGCACAAATCTTAAGTAAAAATGGATTAAAGACCTCAACATGAATCCAGCCACACTGAACCTCTTAGAAGAGAAGGTAGTACCCTCAAACGAATTGGTACGGAGACAACTTCCTGAATATAACACTAGTAGCACAGACACTGAGATCAACAATTAATAAATGGGACCTCCTGAAACTGAGAAGCTTCTATAAGGCAAAGGACAAACTCAACAAAACAAAATGGCAGCCCACAGACTGGGAAAAGATATTCAGCAACTACACATCTGACAGAGAGCTGATTTCCAAAGTATACAAAGAACTAAAGAAGCTAGTCACCAAAACACCAACTAATCCAATTAAATTGTGAGGTATAGAACTAAATAGAGAATTCTCAATGGAGGAATCTAAAAACGCTGAAAGACACATAAGAAAGTGCTCAACATCCTTAGCCATCAGGGAATGCAAATCAAAACAACTCTGAGATACCATCAGAATGGCTAAAATCAAAAACACCAATGACAGTTTATGCTGGAGAGGATGTGAAGAAAGGGGAACACTCCTCCACTGTTGGTGGTGGGGGTCACAACTTGTACAATCACTTTGGAAATCAGTATGGAGGTTCCTCAGGAAAATGGGAATCAGCCTACCACAAGATCCAGCAATTCCACTCTTAGGCATATATCCAAATGATGCACATTCATACAACAGGGTCATCTGTTCCACCATGTGCATAGCACCATTATTTGTAATAGCCAGAATCTGGAAGCAACCCAGATGCCCCTCAACTGAAGAATGGATGGAGAAAATGTGGTACATTTACACAATGGAGTACTACTCAATGGGGAGAAAAAAACAATGGAATCTTGAAATTTGCAGGAAAATGGATGCAACTAGAAGAAACCATCCTGAGTGAGGTTACCTAGTAGCAAAAAGAAAAACATGGTATGTACTCACTCATATATGGATTTTAGATTTAGAGCAAAGGATTACCAGCCTACAATCCACACCGCCAGGGAAGCTAGGAAACAAGAAGGACCCTAGGAGAGACACACATGGTCCCCTAGAGAAGGGGAAAGGGACAAGATCTCCTGAGGTAATAGGGAACATGGGACGAGGGGAGAGGGAGCTAGAAAAAAGAAAAGGGGAGAGGTGGAGGGGAAAGGAGGACATGAGAGAGCAAGAAGATTTACTCAGGGGAAGAATAGAGGAGAGCAAGAAAAAGAGATACCATCATAGAGGGAGCCAATATAGGTTTAAAGAGAATTCTGGCACTAGGGAAATGTCCAGAGATCTACAAGTTTGACCGCAATTAACAATCTAAGCAATAGTCAAGAGGCTACCGTAAAAGCCCTTCTCCGATAATGAGATTGATGACTACCTTATATGCCATTCTAGAGCCTTCATCTAGTAGCTGATGGAAGCAAAAGCAGACACCCACAGCTAAACACTGAGGTGACCTGTGGAATCCAGTTGCAGAGAGAGAGGAGTGATGACATAGAAACAGCTGACCTGAACAAGGTGTTGCTCATGGACCCCAGACTGATAGCTGGGAAACCACCATAGGACTGACCCAGACCCCCTGAATGAGTATGTCAGTTTCAAGGCCTAGGCAATCTATGGAACCTCTGGTAGTGAATCAGTATTTACCCCCATTTCACAAATGGACTTTGGGAGCCCACTCTACATAGAGGGATACTCTCCCAGCCTTGACTCATGGGGGAGGGTCTAGGCCCTGCTCCAATGTTATGACAGACTTTGAAGATCCCCCTATGGAAAGCCTCACCCTCCTTGGGGAGCAGAAATGGGGTGGGGTCAGTGGTGGAGGGGATGAAGAGGGAACTGGGATTGACATGTAAAAGAAGCTTGTTTCTAATTTCAAATTGGTCTAATTACAATTATAAAAAGAAAAAAACAAAGAAAAAAGCTTCAAGAGAAAAAGACCATGTCACATATAAAGACTGCTGTATTACACCTGACATTTCAATGGAGATTCTGAAAGCAAGAGGGCCTGGGTAGATGTTTTATATCTTCTAAGAGACTACATTTGCCAGCAGAGACTACTATACCCAGCCAAACTCTCCATCGTAATACAGGGAGAAAGAAAGACATTCTATGATAAAACCGATTTAAGCACTATCTACCAATCCAGCTCTACAGAAGGAACTAGAAGTAGAACTTCAGACTGAAGAGAAAGTTAGCTACACTAAAGTAGATACAATGAATAAATAGTCCCAGAACAGTTGGTCAAAAGAGGAAGGAAAAATATACACCATAACAACAAAAAGATATGGGTAATAAACATTGCTCACTAATAAGCCTTGATTTTAATAGTCTTAATTTCACAATAAAAATACATTCTGCTGCATCCAGGAAACTCACTTTACAACCAAGGACAGATATTACCTCAGGGTAAAAGGACAGTATAAAGGTTTTTCCAATAAAATGGACCCCCAAAATCAAGCAGCCATTTTAATAGTTGAGCAAGATGACTTCAAATCAAAACTAATCAGAAGAGACTAGAAGGACACTGCATACTCATCAAAGAAAAAAAACCACCAAGAGGATATTGCAATTTTTAACATCTATGGACCAAACACAAGGGAACCCACGTTCATAAAAGACATACTACTACAAATAAAATCACGTATTGACCCTCACACTGTGATAAAGGGTGACTTCAATACCTCACACTCACCAGCAGACAGGTTATCCAGGCAATAACTTGACCAAAAAAAAAAAAAAAAAAAAAAACACACCTGCTGTAGTTAAATTACGTCATGAATCAACTGAACCCAATAGACATCTACAGAACATTTCACCCAAACACTAAAAAATATTCTTTCTTCTCAGCAGCCCATGGAACTTTCTCAAATTGACCACATATTACAGTACAAAGTTATAAAAAATAGAAATGGTATTCTGCAACCTACATGACCATCATGGATTAAAGCTGTATATCAATAACAAAAAAAAAAAATAGCAGGAAGTATACAAACTCAGGGAACTTAAAAACCACAAACAAATGAAATTGTGTCGAGCCAGAAATCAAGAAAAAGTTAAAAACTTTTTAGAATTTAATAAAAATGAAAATACAATATACCCAAACCTATGATATATAGTGAAGGCAATTCTAAGAGTCAAGATCATAGCACTAAATGTCCATATAAAAAAGACTAGAGAAGTTCCATATTTAAAACTTGACAACATACTTGAAAGCTCTGGGAAAATAATAAGCAAAAATGCCCAAGAAGTGTAGATGGGAGAAAATAAACACAGGGCTAAAATCAGTAAAATAAAACAAGCAAGCTTAAAAACTCAAAGAATCAAACAAAGAGTTGGTTCTTTAAGAGTATCAACAACACAGACAAACCTTTACAAAATTAACCAAAAGATGGAATGAAGATCCAAGTTAATAAAATTAGGAATGAAAAGGCAGACATTACAATAGAAACTGAGGTAGTTTGGAGAACCATTAGAGCATACTTTTAAAATCTTTATTCCACCAAACTGGAAAACCTAAATGTAAAGGTGAATTTCTTGATGAATATGACCTACCAAAGTTAAATCAAGATCAAATAAGCATTTTAAACAGACCCATAACCCCTAGTAAAGTAGAAGCAGAATCAGTAATTAACCATACCCCCCCAAAAAAGGGTCATATAGATTCAGTGCAGAATTCTGTCAGACCTTCAAAGAAGAAACAAAGTCTAAATCCTTCAAATTAAATTTCAAAATAGAAAGTGAAGGAACACTTCCTAATTCATCTTTACAAAGCCACTATTTCCCTGACACCAAAACCACACAAAGGCTAAACTAAAATAAATAAATAAATAAATAAATAAATAAATAAATAAATAAATAAATAAATAAAAGAAAATGAAAACTACACACCAATTATCCCTTAGGAACATGGATGCAAAAACTCAACACTCAAAAAATACTTCTAAACCAAATCCAAGAACATGTCAAAAAGATTATCCACCATGATCTATCAAGTTGGTTTCATCCCAAAGATGAAGGATGGTTCAACATACATAAATCAATGAATGTAATCCACCACATAAACAGACTGAAAGACAAAAACCACATGATCATCTGATTAGATTCAAAAAAGGCATTTGAGAAAGCCAACATACCTTCATAATAAAAGTACTGGCCAGACTACAGATAAAATGGACATATCTCAACATAATAAAGGGAGTTTATTGAATGAACACCAACAACCAACATCAACCTATATGGAGAGGAACTCAAAGTGTTTCCACTAAAATCAGGAACAAGATAAGGATTGCTATTCTCTCCAGACATATCCAATACAGTACTTAAAGTCTTAGCTAGAATAATAAAACTGAAGGAGATGGGGGATATAAAAAGGAAGGGAAGAAGTCAATATACCTTTATTTTCCAATGATATGAATTATTTCAGAAAAGACTCTAAAGACTCTCCCAGGAAAATCTACAACTGATAAACACTTTCAACAAATTAATAGACAAAAATCAGTAGTCTTCCTATATGCAAATGACAAATAGTCTGGGTGGGGGGAATCAGGGAAATACTTCCTTTCACAATAACCTCAAAAAAAATCTTGGGGTGATTCTAAACAAGAAAACAAAAGACTTTTATATTAAAAATTTTAAGGCACTGAAGAAAGAAATAGAAGAAGACATCAGAAGATGGATATACCTCCCGGGTTCATAGATCGATAAAATAAATATTGTGAAAATGGTCATTTTTTTGTATTTATACATTCTTTATTCCTTCATCTTCAGTAGAACATCTTGGCTGATTCCATTTTTATTTAAATTAGAAACAAGCTTGTTTTACATGTCAATCCCTCCTCCCCTGTCCCCCACAAACTCCCCATCCCATCCCCTTTCTGTTCCCCAGGGAGGGTAAGAAGGGTGAGACCTTCCATGGGGGTTCTTCAATGTCTGTCATATCATTTGGAGCAGGGCCTAGGCCCTCTCCATGTGTCTAGGCTGAGAGAGTGTCCCTCTATGTGAAATGGGCTCCCAAAGTCCATTTGTGTACTACGGATAAATACTGATCCACTACCAGAGGTCCCATAGATTGCCCAGGCCTCCTAACTGACACCCACATTCAGGAGTTGTGGTGGCACAGGCCAGTAGGATTTGCTGAAGAAAATGGCCATTCTACCAATAACACATTCAGTGCGATCCCCATTAATAACTCCAACACAATTTATCACAGATGTTGAGGAAACAATTACCAAATTCATATAGAGTCATTGAAACAAATCAGGATAGCTAAAACAATCTTGAATAATAATTGAATTGCTGGAGGTATCACCATCCCAGGTTTCAAGTTTTATTACAGAGTTAGAGTAACAAAACAGCATGGTATTGGCCTAAAAATAGACAAGTTAATCGATATAATAAAATTGAAGACCCAGACATAAGTCCACAGATATATGAACACCTGATTTTTGACAAAAATAAATCCAAAAATATACACTGAAGAAAAGACAGCATCTTCAGCATATGGCGTTGGTCAAGCTGGATATCTATATGTAGATGAATAAGAACAGATCTGTATGTATTGGTCAGCACAAAACTCAACTACAAATGGAACAAGAACATCAACATAGAACAAGATACCCTGAACATGATAAAAGAGAAAGTGCATATTAGGCTTGAAATTCACTGGCTCAGGGAATAGGATACCAATAGTAGTTTTAAGTAGTTAATAGATGGAGCCTCATGGATCAATAAAAGCTTCTATATGACAAAGGTCACCATCATTTTAGCAAAGTGACAGCCTAATAATGGGAAAAATTTATTAATTGTACATCTGCTAGATGACTGGTATCTAGAGCATATAAATAACTAAAAGAACCAAAAGGTCAAGAAAACAAACTGATTTAAATGTGGAATATAGAACTAAATAGTGAGTTCTCAAAAGATGAAGCACAGATGTCTGAGAAACACTTAAAATTATTCAACATCTTATTTTGAGATTTCATCTTACCCTGGTCAGAATGACCAAGATCAATAAAGCAAAAGATAGCAAATGCAGGCAAGGATTCTGGGAAAGGGGAATTCTCATTCATTGCTTGTGGGAGTGCAAACATGTACAGCCACTCTGGAAATTAGTGTGGATGCTCCTTGAAAATTGAAATTGATATATCCCTAAGACTCAGTTATACCATTCTTGAGCATATATGCAAAGGACTATATATCTTACTACTGAGACACTTGCTCATCATGGTCATTACTGCTCTATTCATAACAGCCAGAAACTGGGAACAGCCTAGATATCCATCAGCTAAACCATTACTGTAAATGTACCTTTACAAAATGGAACATGGAACACTATTCAGCCATTAAGAAAAATGAAATCTGAAGGTAAATGGATGGAGCTATAGAGACATTCTCACATCCTTTCCAGCATTTGTTATTTTCTCTTTTCTCGATAATAGCCATTCTGACTAGGGTAAGGTGGAAACACAAAACAGTATTCATTCATATCTGATGACTAAGGATGTCAAATGCATTTTGAAATATTTGTTTTCTGTTCAGTGCTTAACCCAGTTATTGATTACCAAGATTTTTATTTTGGTATTTAATTTTGACAGTTACTTATATATTCTATATAGTAACTACCTAGCAATGTGTGTGACGTTATCTCAAAAAACTAAAACCCAGCCAAACCACTCCTGGGTATTTGACCAAAGAACATATTCCCAGAATACCCAGAAATATTTCCACATCCTTGCTTATTATTGTTTTCTTCACAAGAAATGGAATCAGCCTAGACGCCAATTGACAGATGAATTGAAGATGAAAATATGATACAAACACACAATGGAATTTTATTCTGCAATAAAGTAAAATGAAATCTGGAGGTAAATCAATGGAATGGAAAAATTATACTTAGTGAAATATATATATATATATAATATATATATATATATATATATATCGGTCTAAACTTCTAATTTTTATATATGTGTATTTTTATGGGAGTGAGTATGGGTATAGATCATAAAATAAAGAAGGCACCCATTGGGAGGAAAGCAAGCATTAAGGAAGGCTGTGGTAAGAGTAATAGGGCACATGTGATATCAAAGGGGGCAATGGTATAAGCATGGAAGAGACAGAGAGAGCTAGGAAGGTGATAGGTGATAGGTGATAGGGAGAATCAATCCAAACAAAGGAATGTATGAAAGTGTAAAGAAACTTGATACTTCATACTTTGTGTGTAAAAAAGTAAATAACCAAAAATAAACAAGTTAAAATGAAGAAAAAATAATTTTCAACCACAAATCTCATGCTAAGCAAAACTTTCCAAAATGAAAAAAATGGAGATCAAGATTATTTTTTAAAGGTACAGAATTTACAAAAACTGTTAAAGCTGGAGCTAAAGAGATAGCTCAGTGGGTAAAATGCTTCCCCAAATAAGCATGATGATGTAGTTGGACCACCAGCACCTACAGGAAAAGCTAGGTGGAATAGTGCACACTTCCAATCTCAGCAGACAGGTGGATCGCTAGAGCTTGAGGGAAGTCCAGCCAGCTTAACTAAAAGGACAAGCTCACACTCCTCTCAAAAACAAGACAGATAACAGCTGCCAATGTGTTCCCATACACACATGTGCACATGCACACACAACAAACAGATTACTGTGAGTAAAAGTAAGTGATAGAAGATAATTCAACATCACTCACACCAAAAACAAAAAGAAGTAAAGGCTATGACAAAAGACAACAAAAACACATTTTTCTGTTAACTGATTTAATGAATTATGTGATTTATAAGACTATTTATTGGACTCAAAACATAAAAAATAAAACCTATTTCACAATGATAGCCCAAAGACTGTGTGGGGGACAAGGAGAGGTGTGTAATGATAACTTACAGAAAAAAATGAAAAGAATTAGAATGAAAGAAAACTAAATGGAAATTTTAATATAGCACATTTTGTAAACACATACTGGCTCTCCATTCTTCAGTTTTTCATGACATGTAAAATCATATGAAAGAATTATTAGAAAGGGGCACTAGAGAAGGGACTGGCAGAATGTAAGTGACATGAAGGGAGAAGTGGGGAAAACAGGCACTAGAGTTAACTAGGGAAGAGAGGTCAATTCCGAAGGAGGAAGAGGAAAAAAATAAAACTAAGTGAGATTGAAAAAGGCATAAGGAGGACTAGAGAGATGGCTCAGCTGTTAAGGGCTAGTCTCACAACCAAAAATACAAGAAAAAAGCCTTAAGGAATCATTTTTTATTTACATAAAATTGCATATGATACATTAAGTATATCTATATTTATAAGTATATATGGATATATGCAGTGTGTCAGGTGGGAGGTATGCTATTTGAGCTGATTATTCTAACCCCAATAGTCACTGATTACCTAACAAACACTAGTAACCAGCATGAGAAACCTTTAAAGTTGTTGGTCAGGGGAGTCCAAGAGACTCCCAAAACAATAAAAGTTATTAAAGTTGCCCTTGATTGCCTCCCAGAAGTTGAAGTTAAGTTCCTATTACCCACAAACACCACACACTTTAGACATAGGACTTGGAGGCTCTGAGAAGGATCTGATCTAAAATGACTCCAACCTAAGGACTAGCTTTCCTAGAATCCAAAGGTACCATAAAAGCTGCCAAGGGAGGGATGCAACCAAGAGTCCTACCCAGCTGTGACACCTATGAACAGCAGCAATGACTTAGCATGGCAAGATATCCCTAAAGATACAATAGTGACACTCATTTTGGAAATCACTAACAGTAGTATAATTGGACTTATAAACCATTCAAAAGGAGAGAAATCATGCCTAGTGGTGTAAACCTACCAACTCCTCAGAGCTAATGAGGCCGTGGAACTTAGAGGAGAATACTCTATCACCACTTTATTAGCCTAGCACAATTGTAAGTGAATTTTTAATATGTATCCTTACTCCCACAGATAAGCATAGCTCCCACCCCTCATCAAAAAGCTACTCTTTGCAGCAAAGATCATTATAAAATACCATGACTGGTCAATTTCCAGAGATCAACTGATTGTGGGGTATCCAGCCAGCCCCAGTGGATGCACCTACAATACAATGCATATATATATATCCATGCCAAAGATAGAACATACACCTGTAATCCCAAATACTCAGAAGGCTGTGTTCAAGTCCAGCCTGAGTTACATAGTAAAACCCTATCTCAAGAAAACAAAATCATTTTTAAAATTCTATTTCCTTTACTTCATTAGTAAATAAAACCTGAATTAAGACCTGAGTTGGAAATCACATTTATCTACCACATGTGTAAAAACTAAAGGTAAAAACTATTGCTGGTAAAAATATAAGAACACCCTTTATATTGTTCATGGTGAAGGAATAATTCTGGTGAAATTACTATCCATAAAATATTAAAGTGTAAATATCCAAGTCCCCTGCAATTTCACTCTGATAATTACATATGATGATTATTATTAGTATCATGAGCAAAAAGTTGTATAGCAGTATTATTTATAAAGGTCAAATGCCATAAATATGAAAAAAACAATAAATGTCAATTAATAATAGAATGGACAAAGTATTTATGAAATTTTCACATAATAGAATACTGCATAGTATCAACAATGAAGAATGGGGCATTGCACAGAAACATAGACAAATTGCTAGAGGATAATTATGAATAAGAGTAAATGGTAGGAGAACATTGCACAAGCCAGTGCATAGATGTGTATTTGTGTATTTGGTTGAGTAATATCAACTCATCATAAGAAATCATAATTCAAACACACTGGAATAATAATGGCATCTGAATGCAACCTTAACAAATCCACAAGCAGAAAAACAAGACAAAGTAAGGGGATACTGAATACTATATGATGCACTCTTTTGGTCTCTGTGGGAACCCACACAAGTGGCAGACACAGACACATAAATAAATGTTTAAAAATATATAATTTAAAATGAACTAAAATGGCTATAAAGAAATATTATAAGTAAATATACACCAACAAATTAGTTGTAAAGGAGATGGAAATAATCTTACATCATACTAAAACTTATAAAGACATATAAAGTTTAATGAGCCCTACTTATAAAAAGTGTAATTAGCCATTCAAAATCTTACATTGAGAAAAAGTCCAGGCCCCAAAATTCTCACTAGTATATTTTATCATTTAAAAAGGCCAATGCTAATAATCAACAAGTTATTCTAGAAAATAGGATGCATACTACTTTTGAACTCATGATACAAAGACAGTGTCATAATAAAGCCAAAAAATACCACCACTAAGAACTATAGAACAATATTTATACTAAATATAAAGGCAAGTATTTGCAGCAAAATGTTAGGAAATAAATCCAAAACATATAAAAGAGATTAACGTGGCCATCTGGGATTTATCTAGCTAAACAAGACTGGTTTAATATCTGAAAATTCAATAATGGAATAAAGAATATTCATAAAATAAATGACAAAACCATATTAGCATCTATTCACCTGACATAATTCAATGTCAGTTTATAATAACAAAATATATAAACAAGTTAGAAGAGAATTTTCTCACCTAAGAAATGGCATAATGATAAGGAATAAATGTATTTTAAGAGTAAAGAAAAGATAAAGATGCCCAATTTTACCTTTTTAATTGTCTACATTCTGTATTATTGTCTTTTTATACAGCATTTATTTTTATGTATGTATATGCATGTTTGTAGGTACCTACTAGAATGCCTGCATTCATTTGTGTACAGGTGTGTGACAAAGGCCAAAAGGTGTCATTGTTTATAACTCTCCATCTATTCCTTGGAGGGAAGTTTCTCCCTGAACCTGAGCTCACAATATCTAACTAGGCTGGAAGCCAGTAATGTAATCATCCTATCCCTGTCCCACTTGGTGCTGATAATTTGCAGGGATGCCCAGCTTACTACATGGGTGCTGGGATCTAAAGTCCATTCCTTAGGCCTGTGCAAAAGCACTCTTAACCACTGAGCCCCTCTCTCTAGCCCATAAATTTTATCACCTAATGACATGATCCCATATATAGACAATTCTTTAAAATCCTCTTACAAAATTACCAGATCTAACAAATGAGTTTGGTAAGGTCAATACATAAAACCCAATTGTTAGGTTTATATTTAGTCATAGAGTAGTAACTGCCTAACATGCAAAAGGCAAAGTGTTAGAATGAAAAAAATCAATTGCATTCCTATATATGACTAATGAATAATATTAAAAAGAATTAATAGAGAATTTAATCCACTATAACATAAAAAGAATGAGGTATTTCAGAGTAAAAATTTTTGTATACAGAAAACTGCAAAGGAAATTAAATGGGATCTTATTTCATTTGAAAGGGTCAGGATGGTAATTCTCCCCAATATTAATTTACATACCCAATGCAATTACCATCAAAATTCTAACAGGCTGTTTTATAGTAATTGACAAGAAGATTAAGTTAAACAGAAATGCAAAATACCTACAATAAGAAAAGCAATTTTGTAGAGGTAGAAAGAAAACTGAAGGACTTTCAATTTCTGATTTCTAAATCTATTTGTGTAAAGATGAATATATAAATCTGAAAATATAGAAAAATCCTTATACTTAAAACTAATTAAATATTCCCAGCTGTATCAAAGTAATTCAGCAGAGAAAGTAAGTCTGAAGTCTGATATTATTGTGCTACAAAGACAATTTGATAATAAAAATGAAAAAAAAAGCATTTGAGCCAGTTGTGGTGGCAAATGCATGTAATCCTGGCACTTGGGACTCTGAGACAGGAAGACTGAGAGTTCCAGAGCAGGGCTACATGGTGAGATCCTGTCTCAAAAATAACAAAGACCAACAAACCAAACATCTGAGGCTATATAACTCAGTGCCAGAGCATTTGCCTAGCATCCTGTACAAACCTCTGGGTTCAGTACTCAGCACTGGAGAAAAAGAACCTGGGCCTTTAATACGTGCCATATACAAACATTATCTAGATATAAATCAAACACATAAGGGAAAAGTTAAGTGGTGTATTTTTTCCTATATAATCATCCAGAGAAGCCTGACTTCTTGATTATAAGGTGAGCCAGGGTAGTGTGAAGAACACCCCTTGCATGGGATCAGGGTTGCCAGTGCATACAAAGGAGGGAGCAGAGATGTGAAAGGCCCTGGAGCTTCATTGTTCCTGTACAACCTCTCATGAAACAATGTACAATCTCATCAGTAAAGTATTTTCAGTGGAAACACAAGTCACTGGTTGTTGCTGTTGTTGTATTCTTCCATACCACTGAGGTACTTCCTCAACATATAATTCCTTTTACAGAAAATAAGAAAAAACTCTGTGAGATTTTGTGTTGATCAAAGATTCCTTAGAGAAAGAATGTGAGTTCATAAGACAAAGATAAATTTGAAATCACTGACCTTCAAAACTTTGTACTCCAAGCCTTGTTTTATATTTACTTAAAATTATATATAATAAACAAAACCATGTATATACATATACAGTTCAAATGAAGCTATATCTCTTGAGCTGACAATACTCTCCACAAAGGCCATAAAATATCTTAAAAGTTCCGAGTACCCAGCAAGAGAAACCTCTTTTCAAGCTGTTGGTCAGCATAGTCCAAGAGACTCCCCAAACAATATAGGTTATTGCTGCTGCCCTTGGTTGACTCCCAGAGATTGAAGGTAATTGACTAATGCCAAAAGCATCACACTTTTGACATAGGACACAAAAGATTCCAGCTGAAATCTGACCTAAAAGCCACCTCCCTGAGGTCTAGCTCTCAAAGTTTGAGAAAGAACAGACACAATCAGTAGTCTCACCCAATTGTCATAGCTATGAGTCAAAACAGTGACCAGCATGGCAAGATATCCCAGAAGATTTAATAGTGGCATTCATATCTTGGTGGTAACCACCAACCATCTAACTGTACTTAAGGCATGCTCAAGAGGGAGGAAATCATGCCTGATACTGGAAAATTAGCCAATCACCTGGACCTAGTGAAATCACGAATCTTAGAAGAGCCTACTATTGTCATTTTACTAGACTACCATAATTCCTAACTGCATTTAAATACTTTCCTTATACCCACATATATGTAAAGCTCTCACCTCTCATCAAAGGAGCTTTCCTTTGCAGCAGTTGACACTATCATAAAGCATCATGACTGGCCAAAACGGTGGTGTGGTGTTCAGTTCCACAACAACAATATAAATACTGCACCTAAGGCTCAAGTAACATAGAAGAGGGAATGGAAAGATTGTAAATGCCAGAGGAACAGGAAGTCTGCTGTGATATTGAATCTCCTAGAAATGGCAGGGAAGCTACATCCATGGTACCTCAACAATATGGCTGCCTAACCAGAACCTGAACAATAACATCAATGGACAAGCTATCATGGAAGGGGGAAATATCACAAGGCCTTGCTCATAGACAGAGAGCTACAAGTAAATAATGACTGTTAAGACAGGGAAAATCAGTCTTCCCAAGGGATGTTGGTTATCCAATGCCAAATGGTCAGCCTTGAAACCACATGACTATAAACAACATTAAACAGACTCAGCATGTTGCATTTATATATTTATATTTGTAACAATATTAATCAAAGAAAAACAAGCCATGAATTTGAGAGCTGGGAACATGGGAAAAGTTGATGGAAGGAAAGTAAAGGGGGAAATTTGTAATTATATTTTAATTAAGTTTTTAATTTTTAAAAAAGAAAAAAGTGCAACAACAGACTAGGGAACACTTATCTGATAAAATAATTCTTACCAGAATTATTATTATTATAGCTCAACTGTGTGATGTCATAGATAATTGGGAGCTATGGCTCACTGCCATTGCCCAGCTCCTCCTTTGGCAAAGATAAAAATTCAAAATCTGAATTACAATGGCTGTTGAATGCCCACTGTTCTCTCAATACCTTAGGTAAAAAAAATTGGAAGTCAAGCTCATATATTGACTGTACACATTTTGATATTATCTACAGTTTCAGTCATTCAGAGGATATCTTGGGATGTTCTTCATAGATGGGGAAAGCTTCTATATTAAGATGAAAAATAAATATGATTAAAAGTTAAAAAAGAAAAGAAAACTGATAGCTCAATGGAAAAAAATGGACAAAATATATGATCTTACATTCATCAAATAAATTACACAAATGGATAAACAATAAATGAAAAATGCTCAGCACTATCAGTCCTAACAGAACTGTAAATTAAAGCCATGGTAGAATAGCACTTTAGAATCTCATGAATTCTTATATAAATGTATGACAGATAATAGTAAATATTGGTGAGTGTCTTAGGGTTTCTGTTACTATAAAGAGAAACCATGACCACAACAACTCTCATAAAGGAAAACATTTCATTTAATTGTGGTGAACTGTTTACAGTTCAGAGATTCAGTCCATTATCATCATGGTGGAACATGTGGTGTGCAGGCAGACATGGGGCTGGAGAGGTAGCTGAGTGTCCTACATCTTGGCTTACAGGCAACAGGAAGTGGACTGTCACATTGAGTGGTATCTTGAGCATATATGAGACCTCAAAACCCATCTCCACAGTGACACATTTCCTCCAACAAGGCCATACCTAATCCAACACGGAAACACATCCTAATAGTGCCACTCCCTTTGGGAGCCATTTCCGTCCAAACTACCACAGGGAGGATGTGGAGAAACAAGAACCCTAAGGAAGCAGTGGTAGAAACAGAAATCAGTGCAGCTACTTTAGAACATGTTGTTGTGTTTCTCAGAAAGTTAAAACACCAATTATCTATTCAACCCAGTAATTTCTCTCTCAATTAAAAAACTGTACACCCACGCTAAAGTTAAGACACATTAATTCACAATGAGTCAAAAAGTTGAAATAGTTCAAGTGATCATCAATTAGGGGGCAGAACAACAATGTATACCAATCCACACAAAAGAATTCCATTCAGAGTCTGGACACACCTGACCCCTGTCTGGACTCTGCCCTCTGTCCTGTGGCAGGCACCGGAGTGTCAAGTGAGTCTGGGCACGGCTCTGACCCCAACCAGCCTCCCCGATCAAACCCTGCTCACTTCTGCCTGAACCCCCCCACCCCCAACAAGAGTGGACCTGCCCAGACTGGGAAGGCCCACCTTGAATCCTGACACACCTCACCCTTGTCCACCCACTGCCCTGCCTGCCACCGGAGAAAGGGAGAGACCCCACCTGCATTCACTGGAAGAAAGGTTGGGAAGAAGACAGAGTAAGAACACACTCAACAACAGAAAAAGCAAAATGACACCACCGGAATCTATGGACTCTACACCAGCAGGATCTGAAAAGCCCAACACATAGGATGAAGAAGAGATGGACCTCAAAAATTATCTTAGGAAGATGATAGAGACCTTTAAAGAGGAAACAAGAAAATCTCTTAAAGAAATAGAAGAAAAAACAAGCAAAAATTACATGAAATGGAGGAAAGGACAAACCAAAAAATTCAAGAAGTAAACAAATCTCTTAAAGAATCTAAAGAAAGCCAAGAAAAAATAACGAAACAACGGAAGGAAGCACTTGAAACAGTTCAAGGCATGAAAGTTGAAATAGACACAGTAAAGAAAGCACAGAACAAGGGGATGCTGGAAATAGAAAGGGTGGATAAAAGATCAGGAACTAAAGATGTGAGTATAATCAATAGAATTCAAGAGATGGAAGAGAGAATCTCAGTTGTTGAAGACTCACTAGAGGATATACAGTCATCGACCAAAGAAAATTTCAAGACCAACAAATCCCTAACACAGAATATCCAAAAAATATGGGACACCGTGAAAAGGCCGAAACTAAGAATAATAGGTATAGAAAAAGGTGAAGAAATACAGCTCAAAGGTACGGAAAACATATGCAACAAAATCATAGACGAAAACATCCCCAACCTACAGAAGGATGAAAGTACATGAATCTTACAGAACATCAAACAGAATGGACAACAAAAAGAAGTCCCCTAGACACATAATAATCAAAACACCAAACCTACAGAATGAAAAGAAAATATTAAGAGCAGCAAAGGAAAAAGGCCAAGTAACATATAAAGGCAGACCTATCATAATCACAACCAACTTCTCAATGGAAACTTTGAAAGCCAGAAAGTCCTGGATGGATATGCTACAAACACTAAGGGAGCATGGATGCCAACCCAGACTACTGTACCCAGAAAAACATTAAATCACTATAGATGGAGAAAACCAGATATTCCGTGATAAAACCAGACTTAAACAATACATATCCACAAATCCAGCACTACAGAAAGTTCTGGAAGGAAAACTCCAACCCAACAAAGATAACTACACTCACAAAAACATAGGCAATATATAATCCAATTTTACCAAACATGAAAAGAAACAGGAGAGTGAAATACACACACAATGACACCACCAACAATAAATCCAAAACAAACAAGAACCAACAAACAACGGACATTAATATCCCTCAATGTCAATGGTCTTAACCTGCCCATAAAAAGATACAGACTAACAGAATGGATATGAAGACAGAATACATCCTTCTGCTGTATACAAGAAACACACCTTAACTTCAAAGACAGGTGTTACCTCAGAGTAAAGGGTTGGGAAAAGATTTTCCAAGCAAATGGGCCCAAGAAACAAGCTGGTGTAGCAAGCCTAATATCTAACAAATGAAACTTCAAACTAAAATCAATCAAAAAAGATGAAAAAGGGCATTTCATACTCATCACAGGAAAACTCCATCAAGATGAAGTCTCAGTCCTGAACATCTATGCCCCAAATATGAAGGCACCCACATTTGTAAAAGAAACATTACTAATGCTCAAACCACACATAAAACTTATAAACTTATAAACTTATAAACACTTATAGTAGGAGACTTCAACACTCCCCTTATGCCACTAGACAGGACCACCAGACAGAAACTTAACAAAAAAACAAAAGATCTGAAAGAAGTTATGACCCAACTTGGGTTAATGGATATCTATAGAACATTCCATCTAAATACAAAAGAATATACCTTCTTCTCAGCGCCACATGGCACCTTCTCTAAAATTGACCACATAGTAGGCAGCAAAGCAAACCTCCATAGTTACAAAAGAATTGAAATAACCCCCTGTATCTTATCAGATCACCATGCATTAAAGCTAGAATTTAACAGCAATACAAATGGCAGAAAACCTACATACTCGTGGAAAATGAATAACACCCAATTGCACCATTCCTGGGTTGAGGAAGAAATAAAAGAGAAATTAAAGACATCCTAGAATTTAATGAGAATGTAGACACAACATACACAAACTTATGGGACACTCTGAAAGCAGTGCTAAGAGGGAAGTTCATAGCACTAAGCGCCCACATGAAGAAACTGGAGGAAAGTCACATTAGAGAATTGACAGAACAACTGAAAGCATTAGAGCAAAAAGAAGCAAACTCACCAAGGAGGAGTAGACGCCAAGAAATAATCAACCTGAGAGCTGAAATCAATAAAGTAGAAACTAGGAAAACATTACAAAGAATCAATGAAACAAGGAGTTGGTTCTTTGAGAAGATCAACAAGATAGACAAACCTCTAGCCAAACTAACCAAAAGGCAGAGAGAGAGCATGTTCATTTAAAAAAACAGAAACAAAAACGGGGATATAACAACGGACACTGAGGAAATCCACAGAATCTTCAGGTCATACTTTGAAAACCTGTACTCTACAAAATTCGAAAATCTAAAGGAAATGGACAGTTTTCTGGATAAATATCACTTACCAAAATTAAACCAAGATCAGATAAACAGTTTAAATTGACCCATAACCCCTAATGAAATAGAAGCAGTCATCAAAAGCCTCCCAACCAAAAAAAGCCCAGGGCCAGATGGCTTCACTGCAGAATTCTACCAGAAATTCAAACAAGAGCTGATACCAGTACTCCTCAAACTGTTCCGCACAATAGAAGCAGATGGGATATTGCCAAATTCTTTCTATGAGGCTACAATCACTTTGATACCCAAGCCACACAAAGATATGACTAAGAAAGAGAACTACAGACCTATATACCTCATGAACATCGATGCTAAAATACTCAATAAAATATTGGCGAACCGAATCCAAGAACATATCAGAAAAATCATCCACCACGATCAAGTAGGTTTCATCCCAGGGATGCAAGGATGGTTCAACATACGAAAAATCCATCAATGTAATCCACCATATAAACAAACCGAAAAAGAAAAACCACATGATCATCTCACTAGATGCTGAAAAAGCCTTTGACAAAACCCAATATCCCTTCTTGATGAAGATCTTGGAGAGAACAGGAATAACAGGAACATATCTGAACATAATAAACGCAATATACACCAAACCAATAGCCAACATCAAACTAAATGGAGAGAAACTCAAAGTGTTTACTCTAAAATCAGGAATAGGACAAGGCTGTCCACTCTCTCCATACCTCTTCAATATTGTACTTGAAGTTCTAGCTAGAGCAATAAGACAACAAAAGGAGATCCAGGGGATACAAATTGGAAAGGAAGAAGTCAAACTTTCACTATTTGCAGATGACATGATAGTCTACATTAGTGACCCGAAAAACTCTACCAGGGAACTCCTACAGCTGATAAACACCTTCAGCAAGGTAGCAGGATACAAAATTAACTCAAAAAAATCTGTAGCCCTACTGTATACAGATGATAAACCCAATGAGAAAGAAATCATGGAAACATCACCTTTCACAATATCCACAAGCAACATAAAATATCTGGGGGTAACACTAACCATAAAAGTGAAAGACCTGTACAATAAGAACTTTGAGACTTTAAAGAAATTAAAGAAGATACCAGAAAATGGAAAGATCTCCCATGCTCTTGGATACGTAGAATTAACATAGTAAAAATGGTAATCCTACCAAAAGCAATCTACAGATTCAATGCAATCCCCATCAAAATCCCAACACAGTTTTTCACAGAAAAGTTTTTCATTGAAAGAACAATACGCAACTTTATATGGAAAAATAAGAAAAAAAAACAGGATAGCCAAAACAACTCTTTACAATAAAGGTTCTTCTGGAGGTATCACCATTCCCGACTTCAAGCTCTACTATAGAGCCATAGTTCTGAAAACAGCTTGGTATTGGCACAAAAATAGACAGATAGACCAGTGGAATTGAATTGAAGACCCTGATATTACCCCATGCACCTACGAACACCTTATTTTTGACAAAGGTGCTAAATCTATACAATGGAAAAAAGATAGCATCTTCAACAAATGGTGCTGGCACAACTGGATTCGGACATGCAGAAGATTGCAGATAGATCTATACCTGTCACCATGAATGAAACTTAAGTGCAAATGGATCAAAGATCTCTCCATAAATCCAGCCACAGTGAATCTTCTAGAAGAGAAAGTGGGAATTACCCTTGAACAAACTGACATAGGAGACCGATTTCTGAACATCACGCCAGTAGCACAGACACTGAGGTCTTCAATTAATAAATGGGACCGCCTGAAACTGAGAAGCTTCTGTAAGGCAAAGGACACAGTCAGTAAGACAAAACGACCGCCCACAGAATGGGAAAAGATCTTCACCGACCCCATATCTGACAGAGGGCTGATTTCCAAAATATACAAGGAGCTCAAGAAGCTAGCCACCAAAACACCAAACAATGAAATTAAAAAGTGGGGTGCAGAACTAAACAGAATTTTCAACAGAGGAATCTGAAATGGCTGAAAGACACTTAAGAAAGTGCTCAAAATCCTTGGCCATCAGAGAAATGCAACTCAAAACAACTCTGAGATACCACCTCACACCTGTCAGAATGGCTAAAATCAAAAATACCAATGACAACCCATGCTGGAGAGGATGCGTAGAAGAAAGAACACTCCTCCATTGCTGGTGGGAGTGAGAACTTGTAAGACCACTCTGGAAATCAGTATGGCGGTTGCTCAGAAAAATGGGAATCAGTCTACCTCAAGATCTAGTCATTCCTCTCTTGGGTATATACCCATATAGTGCATGTTCATACAACAAGGACATATGTTCAACCATGTTCATAGCAGCATTGTTTGTAATAGCCAGAACCTGGAAGCAACCTAGATGCATCTCAACTGAAGAATGGATAGAGAAAATGTGACACATTTACACAATGGAGTACTACTCAGCAGAAAAAAAAAAGCAATGGAATCTTGAAATTCGCAGGCAAATGGATGGAACTAGAAGAAACCATCCTGAGTGAGGTAACCCAGTCACAAAAAGACAAACATGGTATGTACTTACTCATATATGGATTTTAGACATAGAGCAAAGGTTTACCAGTCTATAATCCTCTTCACCAAAGAAACTAGGAAACATGAAAGACTATAAGGGATAAATAGACTCCAGGAATGTGAAGTGGCATGAACTCCTGAGCTAATTGGGAGCATGGGGGTAGGGGAGAGGGTGCTGCCACAATAAGAGCAAGAGAAGAGGAGTAGAGCAGAGGAAATGGAGGAGCAGAAATATTCAGTTGGGGGAAGAATAAAGGAGAGAGAGCAGGATGAGAGATACCATATTAGAAGGAGCCACTATAGGTCCGAGAAGAGATCTGGAACTAGGGAGATCTCCAGAGACCTACAAGGATGACACGATCTGACAATCCAGGCAATGGTGGAGAGGATAACCCAAAAGCCCTTCCCCTAAAATGAGATTGATGACTACTCTTTATGCCATCCTAGAGCCCTCATCCAATGGCTG
Organism: Cricetulus griseus; assembly: GCF_003668045.3. NCBI lineage: Eukaryota > Metazoa > Chordata > Mammalia > Rodentia > Cricetidae > Cricetulus > Cricetulus griseus. Next base: position 71,711,847 of record NC_048604.1, on the reverse strand, counting down.
ATGGAAGCAGAGACAGACATCCACAGATATACACTGAGATGAAATCGGGAATTTAGTTGAAGAGAGGGAGGAATGAAGATTCAAGGAGTCTGTACCAGGTTGGATAAACCCACAGGAACAGTTGGCCTGAACAAGGGAGAGCACATTGACCCCAGATGCTATCTGGGAGGCCAGTACAAGACTGATCCAGACCCCTGAACATGGATGTCAATAAGGAGGCCTCTGCACTCCAGGGAGCCTCTGGAAGTGGATTAGCATTTTTCCCTGGTATAAGAAGGGACTTTGAGAGCCCATCCCACGTGAAGGGATACACTCTGGCCCTGGACACATGGGGAAGGGCCCAGGCCCAGCACAGGAAGATTTGGTGGACTTTGCAGAGCCCCCGTTGAGGGCCCTACCCTGCCTGGGGAGTGGTGGGTGGATGGGGTGGGGGGTAGGTTGGGGGGGGGAGGAGGGATGGGGGTGAGGGGAGGGAGAGGGAGAAGGGACTTACATGTGAAACAGCTTGTTCCCTAACTTGAACTAATAAAAAAATTAAAATTAAAATTAAAAAAAATCTTAGAAAAGATTGTTTCTAAACCTGAAGATATGAACATACTATGAACCAGCAATTCTACTTCTAAGTGAATTGGCAACAGACATCTATGCACACATTCACTTAAAAACTTGTGCACTGTTTTAGCAATGGTATTTGCAATAGTCTCATAACTTTATGGTGAATTCTTACAAGTTTATGTTGGCTCAGTATCCATTTTGAATGCTTGACCTCCTTATACCTGGAGCAGAGCTTAGTATGTCACGGCATACTAAGTTCACCTTGTCCTCCAAGCTCCTCAGTGCAGTGGTCCACGTGTCTCCATTCCTATGGTATAGCAGGCATAGCCTACCCTTCCCTCCATGTCCCTGCACAGACTGCTCTTACATGCCATGGTGACAACCTGCCTCCCACAGTGTAACCACACAGAAATTGCTTTAAACCCATCAAATGGAATTCTCTGTGGAAAACATGCTTAGCTATTGTCCTGGACCCAAATAAAGAACTCATCCTATAGGCCAAAGTGGCTTTTATCTGAAGGCTGAGCACATCACCTTTACAAATAATGATACTCACAAGGACCCCTTTTATTTCAGGAACTTGTGAGTAATACACTGTTTTGTTTTTTCATGATTTGTGTTCTGATGCCTCTTCTCTGTCTCACCAGAATGACACATCCATATTTAACTTTCATCCAGTTAAGCCTCCCTTAGAGAGTGGCTATGCTGGCAGGAATGAACTGGACAGACAAGAGCCATGGGTCATGTGCCAGGACAAATGAGTTTCCTGTGACTAAGATATCTAATCATAGGTCAGACAACTAGCCATTAAACTCTTTTCCAGGATAAGGAAGAGGGGCTGGAGATCATTCTGAACAAGATTTTTCAATTGTAAAACTAGAGTTTTGGGAATAAATTTTATATTGTAAACTTAATAAGTATGATTTCTAAATACATTTTTTAAAGTATTTTGAGTCACATAGCATTGTTTGGGAAAGCTGGGAATAATCTGAGCACACAGTGTTTATAATGTATTTAATTGGAAAAATAAGTTGTAAAGTAACTAAAAAAAGTAACTATGTAACCAAAACAAAATTCTTTCCCTATTTAACATCTAAATAGAAAACAAAAACAACAAACCATATTATGTTCAACATCCAGGCAAAGAACAGAAAATTTTACTTCAATATAGCAATTTGTTGAACTTTGCCTGAACCCTGTGTCCCAAGAAACATTTGTAATGATTGGGAGATCCCCTTGGCCTTTGTGTTCTGAAAAACAAATAATTTCAAAGAATCACCCCACCCTTCCATATAGGAGACATGTCCAACCTTCTTCATGACTCATATAAACCTCAAAATGACTCCTTTGATTGTCTGCCTCTATAAAATCTCGAATTTACTTCTTCTTGAGAAATATCTCCACAATAAAAGTTTTCCCTGCTGCAACACTTGAACAAAAGTATCCAAAAGTTTAATTATCCAGCGAATCTCACCTTTAACAAAGCTAGAGGAATCAAAACAGTGTGGATGTGCAGAACAATGTAATATAGAGCAGAGTTCAAAAGAAACTTTCACATGTATGCTGAAATGATTTTAACAAGGATATCATGAGCATTTAGTGGGGAAAAGAAAGCATCTTATCTTTCTATCATTATCTACATACAAAAAAATGAAGTGGGCCTGTCCCATACACCATCTATAAAAATGAACTCAAAATGGATTGGTCTACATTACAGACACCCATATAACGCTAACAAAAAGAAGAAAAACCTTGGGAGGCTACAGCAGGAGAAGTACTGGGTGCTCAAAGCCAGAATTTGGAAGTCTAGTTTAAAAGCCAAAGTAAGATATGGTCTCATATCCTTTTCATTAGTTACTGAAACAGAAAGCAACTCAGGAAACAACAAGAAATGTTGACAATGTGAACAAACTGGAAACTTTGTACACTGGCGCGAAAAATATAAAATAAGGGCTAGAGAAATGAATGGTTTAGTAATGAACAGCACGTGTTGGTCTTACAGAGAACCCGAGTTTGGTTCCAAGAAACCAAGTAGTAGCTTACAATTGTCTATAACTCCAGTTCTATGGGATCTGCCACCCTCTTCTGGCCTCCACGGGCATTGCACACATATAGTTAACATACATAAAGACAAAAATTCATATACATAAAATAAAAATAAACCCTTTTAAAAAGGAAATATGGCAGAAGTACTATAGAAAACTGTCTATGGTTTCTCAAAGAAAAAAAAACCTAAAAGTAGAATTACCATAGGATTCATCAATTCCATATCTGCTTATATACAAAAAGATATAAAAGTGGGATCTTGATGGATTGGATATTTATACATCAATTTTTATATCACCATTATTCATACAAGCTAAAAGGTTGAAGCAGATGCCTACATTAACAGATGAATACATAATCAGACTGTGGTGTATATGAACAGTGGAACAAAAAGGGCTAAAATTTTAGATACACACTACAATATAAAGTGACTCTTACATAAGAGTATAGTTAGTTAAATAAGCCAGTCATACACAGACAGGTATTAAACGCTGTATTAGTATTAGGTCCCCTGACTCGTAGGTAGTCAAATTCACAGACAGAAAGTAGACTGGCAGCTGCCAGGAGTTAAGGGAAAGTAAAGATGGATGGTCATTACTTAATTGCACAGATTTTTGGTTTTGCAAGATGAAAAGAGCTCTGGATATTAGCTGTACAACAATGTGGATATATTTAACATTGCCGAATATTGGTTTATATAGATAATTTTATTACATATGATTTACCACAATTAAAAACAAAAAGTAAAAATTTTTAAAAAGTAGATATCCCTCAGTGGAGGCTTGATTAATTCTATGGAAAATTTTAATATACAGGCACAGCTAGATGAATTGATCTGTTGCCCAAAGAACAGACCTACATTTTCTTCAGAGATGTTATGCTCATTTATTGGTAGCGTATACATTATTTTCTCTCATTTAAAATTATAATAAAAGGGCTTCTAAGTTCGAAGGACATGCATACTTGTTAAATTGGGTGGAATTACTTACTTAATAAATGAAAATGCTAGGAACTTCTGGATTACAGACACCACAGAAAATTACTGAGACTAAAACTACATTAAAATTAGTAGTTTGAAAGGCACCTCGGGGTGAAAAATAAAGAATAAGAACTGAAAATAAAGGCAGCCATACAATTTACCATGTTGAATAGTATGAGTTTGTGTCTTAATTCTCTGCATTAACATGAATTACTATTCTAGGAAATCCCTGCCAGTACATGGAAGTTGCAAACAGCTTCATTTCAGAAAACTTCCTGGAAATCCATTTATATGAACAACAAGCTATCAAGTAGCTGTCATCTGGATAAAGAGTGACTTCTTAGAAGAGCTCAAAAACGAGCTTATCAAATGCCTGCTTGCTCTTCAAAGTTTACCCCAAAGCCCCTGAAGACATAAGTCACAAGCTGTGATACAATTTTAATATAAAATTGTATCATTAACTTTATCCAATTTTAAGTATGCAGATCCCAACAAAGACCTGCCAAAACAAGATTCCAAAAGCATTATAAATATGCACTCCCAATCTTTGATTTCCCTTTCTAAGAGGTTACATGGACCAAGAGTTGTCATGGTAGGGCTTTACTTTATGCTCTAAATAACAAACCTGGAATCATTTCATTAGCAGTCTATTTTAGTGGGTTTCGGGGTCACCAAATTATCAAGATGCAAATCTAAACATAAAACACCTTTGGGGCTTCACATTGCTGCTAAACTAAATAACAAAATCCTTACCCATGAGAACTAGATATAGTCCTACAGGACCTGACCACATTGATTACCAGATAAAATTTAGAATGATCAGTTAAGTTGAATTTCACATAAACAATGGCTTTTCTCTCACACATGTAATTCTGTTTATCTGGATTTTTAACTGTATTGAGAAACATTTTTACTTGCAATGATCTTCCATTACATTTTTAGGAACACTACTCCACTTAAACCTCAATGCTGAAAACAAACGTATGGAGTTCACAAAATCACCTGTCTAGAACCCAGATCAGAAGCCAGATGGCTGGAGCCATTAAAGCAGGTAATTCACCTAGGCAGGAAGTAATTCAACTGTCCAACTGTGTAGCTGGGAGGAACTTGCAATCAATAGGTGTGCATCTATAAGTTTAGTGGGTGCACTCTGGGCACTAGGATAAAGAAGAGACAGACTATTTCATAAAACCTCAGGACTGATTTGGAAGGTACGTATTAGTTTTCTTCTATAGGACTCCAGTCTCTCAGGAGTGGCACAACCATAGAACAACAAATACCCACTGAACAGGCCCTATCCTGATGACTGGGGGATTGTGGAGAGACCTGGCACAAGGGACTACATGGGAAAGAGACATCTAAGGACAGAAAAACTCTGAATAGGAGAAAGGTAAAAGGGGAGAGTGGGGAGAAAAGGGGGACAGGGAAAGGGAAAGAGAGATTGTATAGAGACGGCCGCATAAAACAGGAAAGAGAAACTTCTGGAGTTTTATTCAACCTCTTCAAAATCTAAAAGGGATAAGCAGTTAATGTGCACAAGATAGGCAGAGACACCAGGACATATATGCCATTGTAAAGCAGACTACATAATGAGCTAGCCCACGGGCTCCTTGGTAGGGCTGAAGTTAATGCTAAAAACAGAAACCTTGCCCTTAAAAGCTTTGCTTCATCTGTGTCTGAGGAATTTCTAAGGGTCATTCAAGTCATTTGATGGCAATAATTTCTCAAGTTAAGCATTTTAACTGCATAAACTCAAATATGAGGATTTTCTAAGTATTCTAGAGAGTAGTATAGGGTATAATTGTCCAAAGTCATATTCTATTTCATTAAAATCATGCACACTGCAAATATGAGTGCATGTGTCATTTGTAAGCAAGATTAAGAGACAGTCCCTTTCCTTGAGATACTCACTGGGAAACAGGACAGGTGAACTCAAAAATAATTATATTATACCAGGAAATTCACAATAATAGAAACAGAGCAAAGTACAGAATTCTTAGTGAAAAGTAAGTGATAAACTAATTTTAATGAGGTTGTGGGAGTATCTATGGTGATAATTCAGTGGGTAGTATGACTGCTATACAAACATGAGAACCTGAATTTGGATCTCCAGCATCCTGTAAAATGGTAGGTACGGAAGCATGTGTCTCAAAACCCAGTGCTGAGCATGAAGGCAGATACAGACAGATCCCAGGAATATCTAGCCTGTCAATTTAGCTAACACAGTATCCTCCAGGCTCCCTGTGAGATCCTGTCTCTATAATAATGGAGATGGTTAAGATCACTATTTTTTCTTGCAATGGGCCTGGATTCATTTCCCAGCACCTACACTACAGTTCCAGGGGATCAGACAACCTCTTTTAGACTCCACAGGTATCCAAATGTGTGTAGTACACATACATACACACACACACACACACACACACACACACACACACACACACACACACACACACACACACACACAGTAAAAAAATAAATCTTAAATAAATAAGGTAGAAGAGAAGATTCTGAGGTCAATCTCTGGCCTCTCCAAGCACATGCACAGGCAAGTCCATGAGCACACACACATACACTCACACAGATACACCACACACACATGGAAATAAAAGTGAGCTTTGGCTTCAGAGGCTACAGTGCTACTGAAGAATAGAATATGCCATCCCAAATGTGAAGCACTGTGCACCTGAAAGCAATTAAGACAAGCAAGATGACTGGAAAAGAAGCTGTTACAGAGCTCTTGTCTAGCAAGTGGAAGGCCCTCTTACAATCAGAAGTTTCTGTCCCACCAACACCTCCCAAATGCCTAGTAGCCACTTCCCAAATAACCACACAGGTACTGAGTATTATTTATAAATGCTCAGCCAATAGCTCAGGCTTATTATTAACTGGCTCTCACATTTTAAGTTAACCCATATTCCTTATTTACACCCTGCCATGTGGTGGTACCTTTATTAGTATGGCACATTCATCTCCTGCTCCCTCTGCATCTGCTGGCATCTCCTCTGACTCTATCCTTCTCCTTTATACCATCCTCAGTTCGGTTGCCCCACCTATATTTTCTGCCTGGCTACTGGACAATTAACCTTTTATTAAACCAATTCCAGTGACAAATCTTTACAGTGTACAAGAGGATTATTCCACAGCACCCTGGGTTCAATCTCCAGCATCACATAAAAACAAACAAGCAAACAGAGAAAATTGAACAGCAGCAGATGAAGTAAGGTTCTAAGTCCACTCTGCATTTTTAATAGCATGACATAGATTTACAGGCAAAAAAAATTCCCACATCCACTAGAGAGAACCAAGGGTAACAACTGAATGACCACGACTCTACACCTTGTCATCCAGAACACAATGCCAGAGGAATGAACAAGATCTACTAACTGGCCCTGTCTAAGTAGTTGTTTTGTCACAAGCTGTTGCCCCTAATGTCCAAGTGCTTTCTTTCTGTCTTATCATTTCTCTGTAAATTGCTGAAGATGCTGCATAGACTATAACTCAACAATAACTCTTTGAGAACTACTCAATTCCTGGATGTCATTCCTGTATATATGAAATATGCATGGGCATTAACTTCTGTTCATTCCCACATCACCCCAGTCAGGTTTCCAAGACCAAGTCATGTTGGCTGTGGCAACCTATTCTATTATTCAGAATATCTGAGAAATCTGGATGAGGAACTACAGCTGGATAATGCTATGGTCAGCATTGTACTGTAAGCTTTGTGACTTTGGGGACATCAGTAGTACAAAGGTTAATATTTGTTGTCAATTTGACTGGATCTAGAATCAAGTAAGAATCGAGCTTTTGAATACACCTGCGGTGGATTTTCTTGGTTACATTAACCTCAATGAGAAGATCCAAGCTGGCTGAAGATGGTACTTTCTAGCTGTGGGCTAGATATAAGGAGGTTGCATCTTTCTTTACCATCCACCCCTTGCTACCTGTGGCAGGCAGAGAACTGCCTGCCCCCCATGCCCGAGAGACGGAGTGAGTAAACTGTCCTACCCTACACCAGCTACAGGAGAGTGGGCCCTTCACCCAACATACTAGAGTGGGCCCTGTTTGGGGGGGGCAGGTGAACAAACCCTTAAGTTGTGAGAGAAGAGTTGACCCCACCACTCCCTCATTTGCCCCCTGTAGCAATTAGGAGAGAGGGTCCTGCACCTTGCCTGGGCAAAAAACAGTATAGCATAGAGCTGGTCCTGGCCATATGAGTGAGGGGGACCTGGATCTGAGGGCTGGAGAGCAGAACTAGCCCAGCTCTTTGCTGCAGGCTGCATTCGGTGAGCGATCTGGAGAGCTCATCCAAGTAGTGAAAATGAGGGAAAGCTATAGAGCTGACCAACCCAGATACCACCCAGGCCCAGAACCAGGGCTCTTCCACCAAATCTATGAACTGTTGGAGCATGTGAAGGGGACGGACCTACAGATCCCAAACTGCAGGATCTCCATGACACAGGACAACAGGATATCCAAGAGGAGCCCCAGTGAGAGCCCATTATCGATGGTGCAGTAGAAACCAGACACCTGGAGTCAGACCAGTGACAACGTGATAATAAACAGTTGCAAGTAAAGATAGAATGGACTAAAGGGTAAACTGTGTGTCCCAACAGGCCACACTACAACTTCCATGACAAAACTCTTTGTTGTTGTTGTTGTTTGTTTATTTGTTTTGTTTGAGTTTGGGGTTTTCTTTTAAATTTGGTTTTGTTTTGAGGGGAGGTTGCAAGGGCAGAGGGCAGATTTGAGGGGACAGGGAGATAAGTGGGATTGAGCTTCATGATGTGAAATTCACAAAGAATCAATGAAAGTTAAAGGGGGGTTGCAGGGAGGTCCCTTTTGCTTTGGGGTTGCTGGCCAGTTTATCCACCTTATTCCTGCCACTGTCCTCCATGACTAGCATCAGAATCAAGTTTCTTCAGCCCTCAAACAGTGAGTGAAGCTACGTGGCTCTCCAGAAATCCTCCAGACTGGAAGTGCCAGATTGGAACTGCTGAGGCCTGCACAGCCTTACTGACTGAGACTCCATTAGGTTCTCAGCCTCTCCATTATGAAGACAGCCATTTTTGACCACTCAGGTGGTACTGTGTAAACCAATGTAAATCCCACTGTGTTTAAACACAGAAATCCTGTGTTGAATATCAGACTCCTAGATCCTGTGTTGAATATCAGACTCAAGGAAACTAGTAGAGACAGGGACAGAGAAACTCAAGAGCATATCTTACATACCTGAGAATTCTATAAATACACTTTGTCAGATGACAGCTTCGTGATCTAAAGAGGAGTATTGTATTTCTTGTCATCTTGACCAGATACCTGTATCTGGAAGAGTTCTAATGTGTGGCAGTTGCAGAGAATTCACTAGACATGAATTGGCAGTCAAAGTAGCAAAGAGATATGCAAGAATAATAAAAAAGAACCAAAAGGATGCATAAAGGTAAATGGCAGCAATAAACACTAGTGTCTAGCATATAGTAGACATTCAATATACATAGTAGGAACCAGAAAATGTGACGGAAATAAACATGAGTCTAAGAAAGATCATAACGTGGTTCTTAGGTCAAGGCAGAAGATAACTAATAGGCCCCCAAAGAAAATGAGAACCAACTGTAAGCACACAGAGAAAATGCTATAAACCACTGATACTTTTATTATTGCTCAGACAAAATATCCAGAGAAAAGCAACTTAAGGAAGAAAGTATGTTGCTGTTATTGTTGTTTGTTTGTTTGTTTGTTTTGGCTCACAATTTCAGGGAATTATCTATAAGCAGAGAAAGAGATGAATGCTAGTGACCAGCTCACTTTTTCCTTTGTGTGCAGTCAGTAACCCAGCCTGTAGGACAAGTGTCACCAACCTTTAAGGTAGATCTTCCTGCCTCAAATGATCCAATCTAGAAAATCCTTCACAGGCCTGCCTGTGTAATTCTAGAGCCTGTGAAGTTGATAAACTAAAATTAACCATCGCAAGTATACAGCAGGTAAATGAGTTTTATATATTTCAAACTTAGTATCTTCTCTTTATGAGCTGTATATCAATATTGTTAAAGATCTCAAGTTAAGAAATAGGTTACTGTTTTTTAATGAAACTTTATTTTCTCTAATTGCTTATAATGTTTCTTGTTGTTGTTGTTGTTGTTGTTGTTGTTGTTGTTGTTGCCATCTGTAGTTTGTGAGACAGGGTCTGCTGTAGCCCAAGCTGGGATAGAAATATATACCGTCATATATAATCAATATACCAAATAAGCCACCATGGCCACCCTACCTATATGATTTTATAACCTGAGTCTTACTAATGCAGATCAACAGGATCCTAGAACTGGGATAGTATTTATTTTGAGAGGAAATGATAAGGTCATCTATGACCCATAAGTGCTTTTAGGTTCTAAGCTCACTGAGGACAGAGATTTGTCTGCCTCTTTCACTACTATATCCCCACTACCCAACACAGTAGCTGGTATATAAAGATACTCAATAATACGCAGGGTATGTTCTAGAATAGTTCATCTGCATGCAGTGGCTTCAAATAGAAAATCTAGGGACTCCAAGATATCAAAAGAAAGAGGGTGAAAGCTATAGCACTCTTTGTCATATACCCAAAGGACTCATCATCTTACTCCACAGATAACATACCTTGGTGGTGACCAACTGCTCTCTAATTGTACCTAACACCTGCTCCACAAGAGGGATACAATATCTGGTACTAGAAACTTAATTACTCAGTGCTAATGAAATCAAGGTTATTACAAGAGCATTCACAACCACTAATGTACCAAACCAGTATGACCCCTAAGAGCAATATATAAACATTTGTCCTAATAACTACAGGTAAGTGCAGTCATCATCTCCATCAAGAAAATTTCTCTTTGCAACGCAACGAGACTGCTACAGAAAATTACAACCAATCAAAATGCAGATGTGAAGCCCAGTCCCTACAGAACATTGTAGAAGAGGGAGCAAAAGGATTTTAAGAGCCAGATGATTAGAGACTTTACTGTGAGATTGTGTCTCCTTGTAATATCTGAAGCTACATCTATAAAGTCTCATCAACATGGCTGCCCAAACATGACCTTAACAAGGAGGATAACAATGAACGTGCCAAAACAGATGGGGAAAAGCCCATGAGACCTCCAAACCTACTATAAGCTACAGGCAAGTGAGTAAATTTGGGAGTGGGAAGAGTGAGTCTCCTGAGGGAAGAGCACAACAATTGGTTGTCCAGTGCCAAATGGTCAGGCCTGAAAACATACATATAAGTAACATTATGTGGACTTAACAGATTACATTTAGGAATATATGTGTATAGACAAATACATATGTGTATGCAATAACAATTGATGCAAAAGCAATCGTGATTTTGAAGAGTGAGGATGGCCATATGGGAGGGTTTAAGGAAGAAAGGGAAAAGGGTTGGAATTAAATTACAGTCTCAAAAATAAAAATATAAAGAAAAAAATGAACTGAGTTGAGGAAATATCTACAAATAAATGAAATAGCAGATCATTTATAATTACTGAAGATGAATGACTTTCATGTGAATAACATTGGCAATTGCTAATAATCTACTGCATCAAGGCTTTAGATTCCTCTATTCCCTGGTAATTCCAACATGTCACAAGCATGTTCAATTGTGTCTTACACTCAAGAAGCAGGTTTCTTTCCCTAGATTCTTTGTTCTGTATAAAGCACTGCCCCTATTCTAATTTCTGAGCTAGACAATTTCACAAATTTAAGTCCTTAGAACAGAAAGGGAAAGCCATGGGGGAAAGTCCAGTCTTCCAGGATAGAGACCTGTGATGAAATGTCACTCCCAGACTGGGATCACAGAACAGCATCCCATATTGTAGAATTCCAGTTGCCTAAAAACCAATTGTTACAGAATAATCAGCATTGTTTTTTCCCAGACCTAAGTCAGTAGCCAGTAGGAGACAAAATGGTCTCCCTTGTGTATTATTGAAAATTTTCATCTCAACATTTCTTTTAAATATATGACTTGAAAATATATATTCATATACACTGTGATAGAGCAAAGTGAATTGCAAGGCTCTGCTCAGCCACACAGGCATTTCCTACTCTATGGAGAATAAAGCAGAATGACATTTTCATTTTTATGAAGCCATACATAGGGTTAGTGCACTAATAAAACTAGGGATATAATGGTTGCTGTATGTGCCAATAATTTCAGGCAGTTTAGCTGATTACATAAAGAAACTGATTTGAGGCTAAAGCAGTTTTACAACATTACACTGAAAAAAAAATTCATGGATAATAGTTATAATGAGAGCCCATGGGAACAAAGTCAACAAATTAAGTGATAATAGCTATAATGAGAGCCCATGGGAATGAAGTCAACAAATTAAGTGCAAAGGGTCTCTTAAAAACAGTATAAGTAAATGGAGCTAACAGTGACTTGTAGCAGTACTGCAACTTCTAGAGAGAAAACCTTATTCCTTGGCTTTTGCAGCTCTTCCTTTTCAGCTCCTTGTCTTCTGAAAGCATTGGGCTGAATATTCATGTGTTATCTCTCTGGTGCTCTCTTTCCTGAATTCCTCTCCCATGTTAAAGCCCCCGTGAATTAGAGTCTTCCAGGATAATCAGGGAAAATTCCTTGTCAAGGTCACCTGATTGACAATCTCAGTTTTACCTGGATGCCACATTCCCCTTGGCCATATTTAAAGGAAATCTGAAAACTATGCACTTTATCCAAGCTTCAGCTTTCCACACACTTTCTTCTCTGACTCTCTGTAAGAATCTAAGCTTACCAGATATCTTATCATCACTCACAAAAGGAAGATGAGTGGCTTACAGTGAACAAAAACGGTGAGTTTCATCTTAGTCACAGAAAACATGGGCACCTGTGGACCATCTATACAGGGAGCTTCTGCAGAGGGTCTAGTGTTGATTCCTTGAGCTTTACAGCTTGCTGCCTTGGTTATTCCCAGTGTGCTACACAGACACAATGATGATAGTCTGCACACATTCTCCAGTGTGACAGGACCAAAGGAAGACTGAGAAGCATGAGCTTAATTGGCAGCATATGTATTATTAGAACTCAGGTGTCTGGAATGGAAATTCTGAGATTGCAGCACATAGGTGCTGGTACCCAACACATAGAAAAATGTTCACTCCCAGGCACAGTAGGACAACTGGCACAAGATTTGTTGTTTTTCTGTAACAATTAGAAGACAAGCCATATAAGGCTACTACTTTTAGCCACTGAATAGACAGCACAGGGCTCTGACTGACAAAATGGGCACTGAAAGGAAAGCCCTGCCTTCACCACAGCATGCTATCTGAAAATATTCTCTGGATAACAAAGGGAATTAGAAATCTCCCTTTAGTTAGCTAACGTCTGAAAAGACCAGAAGGGGGAAAACACCTTCTGAGAAGCTTAGCTAGAATTTCCAAAGCATGGGCTGAGGATGGTCCTTAGTGGTAGAAGATTCTTCTAGAATGCATAAAGTCCTCACGGCTATCCCCAGCACTACAAGAAAAAAATGAATGTACACAGCATAGTATGAAAGAAGAAGAATTTATGTAGAGAAAGCAGTGGCCAAAACCTGTCTAAGGATCCCCTTGCCTCAGTGGCTAAATACAAAGCGTTATATAAATAATAAAGAAAGGGTGGAACTCCACAGGCTAGGCAAAAACTAACAGAGTGTTTTGCTGTAAAATGCCAAGAATTCACAGAGCTAGTGGACATTTGTGTGTGTGTGTGTATAATATGTATATACGTAGTTTGTATAATGGGTGTGTGTGCATGCATGTATGTCTGTGCCTGAGTGGAGGATTGTGCATGCCATGGCTGGAAAGTGGAGGTCAGGGGACACTCTCTGATGCAGTTCCTCACCATCTAAACTTTTGGAGACACTCTCTTCTTCTCTGAGACATGGCTAGGCCAGCTAGCCTACAAGCCTCCAGGAATTCTCCTGTCTCCATTATCCATTCTGCCACAGGATCATGGGTATTTAGATGCTCTCTATCTTATCTGGATTTTACACAAGTTCTGGGGACTCAGACTCAAGTCCTTAGGCTTGCACGGCAACTGATTTACCCACTGAGCTCTGTCTCCAGCCCCAAATGTATGTTCTAGTCATTAAGAATGAAGACACAAGAGAAGTCAAGACTACTAGCAAGTCTAGACAAGCCAGTAGAGAATACTTTGTGTGGTCTAACAAACTTACAAAAAAAAATCTTGAATTGATAATTACCTACAAAAAACAACAAAAATCCCAAAACACACACAACCCCAAAAAAAACCCACCTCAATAGTTCTTTTACTCAATGAAAATAAGACATTCAGTAAGTCCTAACAGTAGACATCCAGTAAAGATGACCACACAAGACACACACACACACACACACACACACACACACACACACACACACACACACACACACACTTTTAAAAGGAAAATGCAACCCATATCCAGGATAAATATCACTCAGTAGAGGAAAAAGTAAAGGCATGCCAAGACAGAACTCTGGGAAATGCCTTTAAAACTTTAAAAGGTAGGAGGGGAAACTGGATCCAGGAAGAGTCTCTGACAAAACAGCAGCACTAAATGTTAAAAGAATGTGTGGAGTATTGTATCCTGGGAGTCAAGAAAGGAGACAGTTCCCAGGAAGGAGACAGTGTTCAACCAGGAGAGCAAGTAAAACGGATTGGAGTGCTCCTTGCATTTGGCAAGCACACACATGATCATCATGACCAGAGAAGTTCCAGCAAAGAGGTGGTGGTAGAACTGGATTTACTAGGGCCTGACTAGTGAGTGGGATGAGAGTTGACAGAGGTTTATTCAATGCACAATGGTCTCTGACTAAAGTTGTGCACAATATTTGTCTGTTTCACCTCTGAAAACAGTTTTATAATATACCTGTAGAGGCCAGGTATGGCAACACTTGTGAGGTTGAGGCAGGATGATTGTAGGAGTCTAGGAGTTTGAGAATAGCCTGAGCAATAAAAACTAGACTACAACACAAATTTAAAATGTTCTTCGACCTTCCTGAGAAATGTGTTCTTTTTCTTCTAGTCACATTTGTTTCTATATAAACCACTCCCAATTAAAAAATATGCAAAATTGTTACCAAAAAAGGCATTAAGCAGCTTCTGAACCTGGATGTTGCTGCCCACCGTGCGGTACAACCCTTCTGTCTTGATCCCTAGGAAAAGAAAACCAGATCATCTTCATTAGGATAGCTCCAGCTTTTATGTTCCCCAGGACAGAGAAAGGAAGCCCTTGTATCCTGGTGTCAGTTAAAGACAAAGAGACCTCCTTCTCGCTTCTAGTTCTCCAGCCTTCCCCTGTTGCAGAGGAACAGTCCTACCATCCTAATCATATCCGAAAATGATTCATGACAACTCCACTGGATTACACATATCCTCTATTAATCTGAAGGGAGGAGAATACACTCTATAGTAAAAAAAAAAAAAAAAGACATGTGTTTCAGTGAGTCACAATAGGTAGATGAGAACAGTCGGCCATGTTGAAAGGGAACTAGTAATTAAAAGACAAGGAGGTAATACCTACCCCCTGCCCTAGTTTTGCTCTCAAGCTGTGATATAAAGGAGGAAAGGGTTGGGATATGGAAGATGTGAAACAAAAGTCCATTTTTGTGCTGAGAAAGGCTGAAGCAAAGTTTCAGAGAAAACAGAGTGATTCATTCACCCCAGCCACCTGCATTCTAATTATCCTCAGAAGGAAACAAAGACCTTTGGTTCATGAAGAAACATGTTGATTCTATGTATCCCCGAGTTTAGATTTGGCCCCATCAACTTTTAAATTGACAATAAAATGATACTGTGGTAGAAGCTGAGCTCTTGGTCAATTGAGATAGAACTATCACTACTTGAGGAACACTAGGTGCTATTTCAGAATGCACTGCAAATGATTGCAAGGTTTTCCTCTCTAAAAGTGGGAACACAAACTATACATATATGCTTGGATGAGGAATGCTATGATGGTAGCCAATTTAGAACTGGCTTAAATTTAAACAAATGTGTCCACTATACAAGCTGTGGAAATACAGTCCAGAAATGGAGCTGTGCTAGGGGAATTCTGAGTGCTTGTGAGAAAATGCCAAGAAAACAGGAGTCTTGTGACCTCAGTATCTTCAATAACACAGAACTGTCCTTGGATTACATTTTTATGCCCCTCCCGTGTGTAGTAGATAGGAGTGAGTCTACTTGAGATTATTCATTACAACTGGCTATTGTCATTTATTTATATGCCTCTTTGGAAAAACATGGTTTTGCCAAGTGTGGTTTGTCCTTGTGATTGTATTCTTTACTAATGTGACTTTTCTTAACCCTTAGAGTGCAAACTGTCTGAGGCTCTGGATAAAGTCAGCTATTGCATGAGACTTCAGACTTCAGCCTCATTTTTAAGCTCCCTTTTTCCCAGTCCAAACACCAGTTAAATTATTGGTAAACACGAGATTTATAAAAAAAAAAAAAGTTGCCATCCTACAGACAGGTCCTGACTAACAGATAATGTCATGCTTACTTTAGAGAAGGTTCCTTAGGATAAAAGCAGAGTGGCTGAATTCAACCATTTCAAGGTGATGGTTTAGTTCTTACCTTTGGTCTCAATAAAATTGATGCACTTCCTAACAAACTTGAACCCCACTTCATTCAGCTCCACTGTTTCGAGGAAAGGAAAGGAGAGTTAGTTCATATCATAATAAGAAGTTCCTACCCAACATTCAAGAGTCACAGGAAGGGACTGTGTTAAGAGTATTGGTAGGGCTGCTGCGCATCTCCACTCAGCTCAGATTGAATGATGCCATGCTCGGGGTAGGTTTAGACTTTTATAACACAAAACATTTCCATTTAGCCCTTTATATCACATCTACCCTAAACATGAGCAATATCAAATAGGAAATGCTACTATGGAAATACACACAATTTTGATCACCTGTCTAGAACAATGAAGAGATAATATATTCTCTGCATCCTTAGTACCGTTCACACTGTAAGTTTCAATGGAGTGACTTCCCTAGTTCAATCAATACACAGTTTCAAATAAGGGCTGGATTTCATTTTACACAGATTTTTCATGAATGGTACATGTCACCAATATTAGCATTTACTTTCATCACTGGGACAGCTTTGCACCTATAATGTCAGGAGAGTATAAAATTGAATTACTTACTTTCTTCCTGTTTTGTTATAGGGCTGTGGTAGATCTACAAAAGAAGAGAAACCAAAACAGGCTCAGTTACCGTGACTCACTACCGATAAGCAGGGCACCCAGGATTAAATTTCATTCCCTAGATAGACTATCAAAGCGATGCTAGAGCTCTTAACAACAAAAGAAAGGAGGTGAAACAATTATCTTTGCCCAGATCCCTAAAAACACAGTCCCTGAAAACTGTAGTAGATGTTCACATAGTTCACATAGGTGAAGACCCTCAGACATTTCCTTAGGTAAAGCTTAGAGCATTTCAGTGGTGGAACAAGACATAATAAAAGGAAGTGGTTTTCTCAAGGACAACAGGTAATGGGCATTGACAGTAAAATAGATAATGGATGTCTCTCTTTGGAAAGGCAAGAGTTCTGCTGAAGGAGACTGGTTAATGTCTCAGAGTCATCTTGAAGTGTATACTCTAATTACTATGTACAAGGCCAGGATGGAGATTTGGGCTTCTTTGAGACTGGTCTTGGCTGTGCCCATATGTCATTAGGAGACTGGATATGTCCTTCCCATTCTCTAAATTTCATATTTCCCATCAATACAATGGTCAGGGTTGGAACTGCTGTTTCCTCAAGATCCTCTGGGATGGTTGAAGCAGAGGCATACACCTGACACATATGATCAGTGGATTTGGTGTTTAATGAAGCAACAATACTAATGGGGTGAGGCTGAGGGAATTAACTCCAGCCTCTCCTTTTCAAAGGAAACGTGCTCTATATGTCAGCATTCTCAGGAATATTTCAGTGAGAAGCATTTCTGCATTGTGCCGCATTTGCTGCGACTTTTATAAACAAGAGCTTAAGGAAGTCAGCGGCAATCAAGCTGGTGAGGCTGCATATTCAGGGCATCTATGCTTTAGAATCATTCTCCACACAAATATCTTCTAATCTTCAAAAGCCTACAGGGAGACCAAGTGCAGGAAAGGGAGTGGACATATAAAGGCCTTGCTCTTAGCATTCCCCTAGAGAAACACCACAGGCATCGAAGGGCCAAGCTTCAGGTTTCCGGGAAGTGACCCTCATTCTACTTCTAGCTACCACAGATGCAATCTCAGAGATGGTTACTACACTCTTAATTTTTCCACTTATAGTCTTATTTTGTTAGGGGATGGGTGTGCATGTCATAGGACAACTTATAGGAGTCAGTTCTCCCCTTTCACCATGTAGGCACTAGACATTTGATCCCAGGAGGTCCCAGGCTTGATGACAGGCACCTTTACCCACTAAGTCATCTCATTGGCTCTGATTACACCTCTTTCCTTCACAGAGAATCGAAGACACAAAGGAAGCATATGTTTCCTTCAACAGGCTAGCTTTTCAGCTTTTCCCTTTAAGAGAGCAAGGAGATGTTACTCTAATAGGCCTACAGTTGTCCTTCCAACCAGGGAGGAGGACCCAAAACTAATGAAGCACTCTACTGTTTGTAGGATGGTTTTCACTTGATTGTTAAAAGTAATCCTTGGAGATACATAGAATAGAAATGATTTTAAAAAACCATTTCATTAAGAAGAAGAAAATTGAGGGACAGGGAGTAAAATAACTTGCTCAAGTCCTCACCATGTAACAACAAAGCCAGGACCAGGCATTTGTATTTCAAACCCCACAAAGCTCATGTTACGTTCTATGCCACCAAAAGAAACTACTAGAAAGATGTTGAAGAGACAGTGCTTTCCAATGATTTATGCTTTTATTGTTCTACGTCTAAATCTGTACAGGACTCTTCTAGGGAACTTTTCTCTCTAACTGCCTAACACTGAATTCTGCAAGAGAACAAACTGAGTTTGTGGTGCAATAGAGGTTAGAAAATTCATTTTAAATGAATGCTAAATGGAGGCTTACTTACATCCACGACAATTACTTTCCACCCTTCTATATGGACAAATCAATTCTATAGTAGGAAGAGGGATTGTTTTTCATTCTTAAGAATTTGTGGGAATAGCTACAGAGTGTAATACTGAAGCAGGGAGTCTTGGTGCCTTCTCTGGAGGCAATCATAGACAAGTCCTAGGGAAGTCCCTCACCTCTAGAACGCAAGTTGGATTAAACAAGACATCAGGAGTAACAAACAATTCCTTCTAGCTCTAAGATTTAGAATCTGACTAATCTATGACCATTTCCCCACTGGAACCACTAGAGGGCACTCAAACACTGACCTAAGCTACTGAGGTTTCTCTCTCTCTCTCTCTCTCTCTCTCTCTCTCTCTCTCTGAGGTTTCTCTCTCTCTCTCTCTCTCTCTCTCTCTCTCTCTCTCTCTCTCTCTCTCTCTCTCTCTCTCTCACACACACACACACACACACACACACACACACACACACACACACACACGGAGCGGGGAGAGTCTGAGTCTGAGGTTACTTACAGGTTCTTTCCCATCCATGGCTTCCATCCATAGCCTTCTATTGGCTTCAGAAGGCGCCTGCAGAGTGATGGTTCCTGGTCTGGGATGGAAAAAGGATAAGTTTAAATCAGAAAATTCACCTGAGAGAATGCGGTCTTGTGCTTCTGTCATTTTTTATCTAATTTCAATTAATGGATATTCATTATACAAAATGATGGATTTTATTAGAACATTTTCATACATGCAATGTATTTCACAAACCAAATTTTTAACAACTACACTATAAGGTCTCTTGTCTGTGGCAAATTGCTCCAAACTTTGTTTTATTCTATTCACTTCTTGGCCATGTATTATGGCCTGAAAATATAAATACACATCTACACACACCCTCCAAATTTTTTGTATTACATGTAATCACTCACCAAGGAGACAATAATAATAATTTGTGTCTTTAGGAAGTGACTTAACACCTTTATAGAAAAGTTGGAAGAGGTGGGTCCCTCCCCTTCTATCCCTTCTTCCCAGTGAGAACAAGAAATTTCTGGGGTATGTTCTTTCTGGGGGATAAAGAAGTAAGGAAACAAAGATTCCCAGTCTCCAAACCTGCTAGCCCTGTGAATTTGAACTTCCAACCTTATAACTCTAAAAGAAATAGGTTTCTGGTACTTGTGTATAATCCATTCTCAGGTGCTAAAGCAATGAACTGGGAGAAAACACCATTTTTATCCAGATACACTAAAGATTGGTATACCTATTATAATATATTTTGACCTTCAGAACCAAACTGGGGCTGACTATATTCCTGCAGGCATGAAGCCTTTGGTACAGTCTCTGGCTAGCAACATCCTAAGCTTGCCTCTCACCTTTCTGTATCATTCAGCCTCTTTCCGAGGTGTAGACTGTAAGGGCAGTAACAAGAGCATTCAGCGATTCTGGGTTGATCACTGTGCCTCTGTGCACTGCCACTTCTTCATCTCTAAGGGTGCTGGAACAAACACTCTGGGAAGTACTTCCCAGTGCCAACATCAGGGGATTCCTGCCATCCTTGCCTCTTTCATTCAAAATACCCCTTGTCCAGCAAGCCAAATGATCTTTAAGATAAAAATTTACCAAAAGCCAGCAATTGGGTCTAGAAACTAGACTATTTCAAATTTACCTTTCTCTAAAACCCTCATCCTTTGGGATACATATTCCAGGACTGGAAAGGCTAGGGCTCTCTATGAAGATAGCTATCATCCAAATCAAAAAGCCAAATGGAAGGAGAGCAAGCAAATGAACAACAGACATGAAAGTAACCAGGCAGAGAAAGAAGCGCTCTGGAGCCACTCATCAAATCCAGCTGCCCTAGGCGTCAGCTTGCTTTTGACTGCAGAGAGAGGCTGGAAGTATAAATATGCAACTCTTAGGGAAGCATTTGGAGATTTTCTTTTTTGTTTTGTTTTTGTTTTTGTTTGTTTGTTTGTTTTTGAGATGGGGTTTTTCTGTATAACAGTCCTGGCTGTCCTGGAACTTTCTTTGTAGACCAGCCTGGCCTTGAACTCACTGAGATGCTGCCTGCATTTGGAGATTCCTTAGTGCCACAAATAATCAAATTAAAAGAAGATCTTTAAGGACAAGACAGAAGACTGGGAAAAGGACTATGTTCTGGTCCAGCCTCCCTCGTGCAAGGAGCCTTAGACAAATTATGACCTTAGACAAATTGTTTACCCTCCTGGAAGTGCTCCTTGCCCATTTGGAACCCATAGGCAATGTATACCGCATATGCAGTACGGCACTGGTTAAGGAGCTTCAAACGCCTGGACTTAGCTCTGGCTCTACCACGTAGTAGCTACATTATTCAAGCTGCTTAACTTTTCTTTGCCTCTTTCTCTTCCTTTGTGAACTTGAGGAATAGCAACCTCTCCTCTATATGACGAAGACGAATGAAAATTACACTTAAAGGGCTGAGAACGGGGTCTAACAGGCAGAATGCACCCGGGAAGCAACATCACTTGCTGACACTATTGTTAAAACCCTACAAACTCCTGTGTGATAGGAGCCTACAATTTCTTTTTTATTTATTTTTAATATATTTGAATTACAAACAAGATTGAATTACATGATGATCCCAGTTCCCTTCTCCCTCCCTTCCTCCTCTACCACCCCCCCAACTAAAATCCTACCTGTCATATGTCCTTTCTTCTAATCTACACCTGACTCAAAATTTCTGCTTCCTCATGACCTCTGCATCCTTCCTTTTCTTCCCTTCTCACTCTCGTAGCTTTCTCCCCCCTCTTCCCATGTTCACAATTTGATGAGCCTACAATTTCAAATAATTGGTATAAACATTATTTTTTGTAATGCTATTTGATCTTCCTGAACTAGAGACCTTTGCTTGGCACTCCAGAGAGAATGAGTCAATGTGTGTGATACCTTCTGGGAAGCCTGGCTCTTTCTGAGATCAGATGGACAAATGAGGGAAATAGCTGCCACAGACCTGACAAGTCCCTCTTGCAGAGAGGTGTGTCAGCATCTTTTCATTATGACATTGACTACTGTAACCAATAATGGCATGAGATAACAAAGGAAATAGCTGTGGAGACCCACAGACCAAGATGCTGCCTTCCTACAGAGTCAGTTAATATATTTGAGTCTTGGTGTCTTCAGGTATAAAATGGGGTGAGATGATTCAATAAGACAGTGGCTTTTAAAGTTCAAATACCATGGTAACTAAAGTCACAAATGCATTCTAACTTTTAGTTCCTGAGTTCTACTCTAAAGGTTCCTCAAAATTCTGGGAAAGAAAAAAAAAAACAACATATCTAAGAATTAACAAATTTACTACCTACAAGGAGACAAACATAGCACAGTGTGCAAGAAATATAAAAGTAAAGTGAGCCAGTCTCTCACCCAGAGCCAAACTGTTTGCAATTGATTTGAGTTGGGGATATTATTTATAGGTAGCTGGCAAAGTTAAGTTTAAAAATGGAATCAGACATGGAAAATGTAATCACTTTTAAGCACCTTGATGTTGAAAAACCAGAGATTCTACAGGATCACACAGGGAAGTCAGAGTCCACTGAAGGCGGGGTTTAAATGAGTTCACCAGACCCAAGATAAATGATAATAGGTGTTTATTAGGGAAGCACTTACACAGACAAGAGTAAATAACAGCCGCTGTCTTCCTGCTCTAGAAGATGCAGTCTCTGCCCTTCTGATGCTTTCCTTAACCCAAGAGGAAATGAGCCAGCCCCTACTCTACCTTATAATGGGTCACGTCTGCACTGGAAACCACGCCCAAAGGGTGTGGCCTCCACTACAAGTTTACTGGCAAGACAAGATGCTACTACAGCCCACCGCTGATTTCACGTCCTGGGGGGGGTGGGGGCTGATTACCAGGGAAGAGGAGTGCCAGTCAGGACGTGATGTTACCAGGAAGCTGAGTGCCAGGCTTGTGGTTACTGGTAGCAATCTTACTATCACAGTCCTTTTGACTGGGATCATTTATTTTTTAACAAAGAAGTCATAATGACCCACAAACCAAAAGGATGAGTGTTCAAAACTCCCAAGTTTTAAATAGGCAACAGATTAATAGTTACTTATTTCTGAATAGGAAAAATGTCCTAATCTGTCGGTGTAACTGACCTTGTTGCTCTCAGCCCCTAATGATTTTTCAATGATACTATAATTTATTAAAGTCTTTTCTAGCAATCTGATCATTTTACTAAATTCCTCTCTATTACCCAGTGCCTGGTATACAGAAACAAATGGATAGAAATAAATCACATAGCTGATTCTCTGACTTTTGGACCAGCTTCTTAACCAGAAGGCGTGCCCATCACAAAAATAATGCCAAATGCTGTCATTTTAAACATAAAGATATCTTTGCTTATATATTACGGTTTCCAATTTTGTGTTTTTAGAAGATTTCTGGGTTTGCCAATGTGAGTCTCTGAGTCTATGTGTTTCTTGTGCTTTTTCTTTAGTTCTCTGTTTTTCTATTCATTTGTTGTATCCTATTCAAGTTGGTTTTTATTTTTATCTAATTTTATTCTTTTTTAGATGCCTATTGGCTTTCTAATGAGAGAGCAAGAAAGGGTGTCGATTTGGATGGGTGGAGAGATGGGGAGGATCTGAGATGAGCTGGGGGAGTGGGAATCATAACTAGAATATATTATATGGGAAAAATTATTTTAAATTTTTAAAGAAGTATAAGGTGTAATTATCCTTCATTAAATTGTTTGGGTTCAGGGGAGAGAAAAAGGCATTGGAGAGAAACAAGAAAATCATGTCCCAAAGCCAGAGTGTTGGTGCACACCTTTAGTCCTAGCACTCCTGAGGCAGAGGCAGGAGGATCCTCTAAGTTTGAGGTCAGTCTTCTCTACATAGTGAGACCCTGTCTCAAAAAGATAAATAAATAGATAAATAGAAATCCTTGCCAGTCGGTGGTGCACACCTTTAATCCCGACACTTGGGAGGCAGAGGCAGGTGGATTTGTGTGAGTTTGAAGTCAACCTGGTCTACAGAGCAAATTCCAGTACTGTTATATAGAGAAACCCTGACTTGGAAAAAAAAATCATGCCCCAAATTTGCTTGCAGTGGTTCTAATATTTGGGGTCAATAAACTAGTTAAGTTCACATACATATCTTCAAAGTAAGAAAAGCTTGCATCATTTTACAGTAAGTATGAAAAACACCCCAATACCACCTCTACCCTTTGGCCAATCTGTCTTCCTTTAAAAATTATGTCAATCTACTTCCTACGATATACCAAGAGCATCTTCAAAGAACAAGCATAGTTATTCTGTCAGCATCACAGCATTAAGAAAGAACAAATTTTTACATATATGACAGCAAATTAAGTTCTAGGGGAGACTTTCTGCCCAGAGCCAGTGAAGTAAATGTAGCTGAGGGATATACAGAAAACAAAATCAAAAACAAACAAACAAACAAGCCTTGGACATAGTTTCACAGGGACCCTTGTGAATGGCAGACTGAGGGGCAAGACCAACACTGGCCTATACATAAATGGCTCATTTTCAACAACAAGAAGTAAGAGGAAAATACAAGACTCAGCCAAACTCACAGGTAGAGCACACTGACCCCATAAATTCACAGCATCACAACTTACCTTTCATTCGTTTCTATATCAAAACAGAATCTCTTGTCTATTGACTCTGTCTTTCTTCTCACACAGTATTTCAAAGTTAAATCCATGGGCCCCTGATATGAAAGAAGAATTAACAAGCTCTTATTTAAAATGCACAGACATTTCTTCTGTCTCCTGTATTGTCCCCAGGCTCACTTGGATGGTATCGCCCAAGACGGCAGGCGGGAGCAATGTGTTGACTCACTGAGAACCTTTACCTTCAAACCTTGCAATATCATGGTAGCTGGCTTCTCACGGTTCGAAGCATGAATGGCTAAGACCAGGGGAAAATGCGCAGGATAGGGGAGTGTTCTTTCCCAAGCATGGCAGATTCAATAGGAAGCCCAGTACACATCACCTAAGGGCAGTGCAGGAGAAATGGATGGCCCAAATGACATTAAGTATACATAATAAAAATTTCAGGAGGCTTCTGACAAGGGAAGCTGCAAGTGCATAAGTGGCTATCTAAAATCATCTGTGGGATGTGTGAGAAAAGTTGAGAATAGAAGCTTCCTACTGGATGAGGCAGTGCACACCTTCCGGATGACAAACATCATAAAAAAACAGTCTCCCCAGAGGTAGGGAAAAAGTGAGAAAATAAGCCAATTTGTATTAATCAAAGCAACATTTTTTATATTTGACACATGTGGGATAGTGTGGTTCATTTGTTTTCCTCTGGGAAACCAAATCTGCCACAGACAAACCACATGACCCTCCATTGCTTGTTTTCCTCTATTGACACCAAAAGGGAGGTAAGAGCTAGTTAACACAATGAACCACATACTATACATGGTATGTTTAAGTAACTGGTTGTTTATTATGTTCTGCATTGGCTTTTACACGAACTTCCCCCACTATAGCCCTTACATAGAGGGGAATCTGAGCAGTAAAATGGCTGAGTGTCATGCAAGTTGGTATAGTCAAAAGTAGCATTAAACCAGGAACCTTAAGATCTAGGGTACTGCCTTAGTTATGCCATTTCCTAGCTACGTGACCCTGGCAAATCAATTTCCCTCTCTAAGTCTTAACTTTACAATCTAGTAAATAACACTAGCATTATGGTCCTACTCTCTATGCCATCCAAAACATTATGCATCATTGGCAAATATCAGTTTACCCAAATCAAAAAGTAACTAGATCACAGAGCTAAGACTGATACCCAATTCAAACACAGTGGTATATGCACACCTGTAATTCCAACATTCTGAGGTGAGGAGAATGACAATTTCAAGACTGTCCTAGATTACACAGTGAGATCCTGTCTCAAAGTTTAAAATGTAAAAATAAATGAAACTCAATGTTTAAATAATTTCAGATCTTGATGCTCTTTGGTTGACTAGCTGGTACTCCACCCAGTGTGTTTGGACATTTTTGGGCCAATCACTTCTGCTTCCACCACAAGAACTCAACCCTCCATTAAGCCTTCAATATTCCATTCTTATCCTAACACTTGGGATGTCATGTACAAGTTTCGTAAGGTGGGACATGCTTTACATCATAATGAATTGGAAGCCATCCTGTGCTACTCAAAACCCTATCAACAACCCCCAAGCGCTAACATGAAATGGAAAAAAAAAAGACTACAGCTAGTATTGCTCACAAGTACTTGCCACTCAGATACAACAGACAAGTTCATGCTGACTGAGGACAATTTCTGTGCTATAGCCCAAGAAGAATTTACTGAAGCCTATTGACACATTTACCTAAGAGAGTTCCCCAGCTTGAACCTACATTTAAGGTAAAATAGGGAACTCTGTGCTTAAAGACCAAGGCAAAAAGTAGTTTCCAACAGTCTGCAATCAAAATCAGCCCACTCTAGTTTTCTATGTACAAGCTATACAGGACTGGTCATCTACAGAAACTATTAATAGAAATAGGCAGTTTTCTCCAAATTCCTGGTTATGTAAATCAGGCCTTCAAGTATATATTTAAAGCTTCCAACAATATGTGAATATTTAAAAGGTTCACACTGACAGCATGTAAGAGAGCAGATGATAATCAATGTGAAGATCAGTTTTTACCTGTCAAAACTTCCATGCAATGGGATGTAAACTACCCTCTCCATGGTAAACTTACCTCGGCATTTTGAAAAGTAGTAGAGGACTTGAAGAGGAGAGGAAGAAACATGAACTGCTTATAGAGATTTCAATGTGGTGTAGATGATGATTCAAATTTCAGACAACAGATTATAATATATATATATATATATACATATATATATATATATTACTAAATGTGTTCTGGAAATTATATTTTTAAAACTTACTACTTAAAAGAATCATCCATGTTTTAGAAATGTTCTTTGTACAAGCGATAGGCAACTATAATACTAAACAGGCTGAAAAAGTAAAGACATAATCATAAAGTCTGCTGGTAGGAGTGGTGTATGATGGAACACACCTGTTAATCTAAGCACTCAGGAGTCTGAGGCAGGAGACTTGCAAGCTCAAGTCATGTTTGGGCTATACAATGTGCTCCAGGCCAGCCTGGGTCACAGAACAAGACCCTTTCTCAAAAACCAAATCAAATAAGAATAACAAAAGTCCTGATCTTAGCCATGGCCCATGTAAACTAAGGCCAAATAGAACAGGTAAAATCCTGGTTTTACTGAAAAGTAATAGACTTGATTATTTGACACTTTGTCAATATATGTTCTTTTCTGAGATGCAGTCACACAGATGAGCTCACAAAGCAGCGGTATCAAGAACTGACCTGCTTAGCACCTGGCTTCTGTTCCGTTGGTGTCATGGTGAGTGTCCTGGTCTCTTTCTCATACTGGCAGTAGTATTTCACCCAGGATATCCCCAAAGCCCCTACAAAGACAGGAAAAGTGAACTAGCAGACAGTTTCAAGTCCACAAAGCACAAGATGTTTACTGTTTCTTTGTTTTTTCTCCAGTGCTTGCAATTGAACCCAAGGTGTCTACATACTATGCATAGTCCCAGCCTATTACTTACTCTGTGCAGACAAACCCCAGGTCAATCTCTGCCCTTCACCCGTGCTCCATCTTACCTACCCACCTACCCACTGTACACACAGAGAACCTCACCAACTGTTTTCCATACCCATTCTTGGCTATTTCAAACCTACTCTCCCTGAAATAGTTCCTGGGAATAGAAACACCTATGCATCCAGAAGCTGAAAACTCCTGCCAGTGTTCCTCGTTCCTGAAACCACTCATTTGACTACCACTGAGTTGTGTCCATTACCACGCCTTACATGTCTCTCCTTCAGCTACCTCCACTTCTCTTACCTCTTTAGCAATGAATTAGGTAAAAGAATTTATCATTGTCTTGTTTTCCTAATACTTATAACATTACCGATGAAAAACGAATTTACTTTCTCACCCATTAATCATTTCAAACAGACTCCTCTAATTCCCCCATTTCTGACTGATTCCTAATCAAATCTGTCTTCACCATTTTGCTAGAGCATTACCTTAAAATACTTTTCCATTGATATCATTTCCCTTGTAAATCACACATGGCTTACCTACTTTCCCCAAACAACTTAGTCCACCTTCAAAGCCCCGAATAATTTGATCAAACTGACCATTCTGGAGTTGTCATTGGGCACCCTCAATTCTATGTTCCTGTGTCACTGAATTACTTTCAGTTCCCAATACTTAAATGGCCATATCACTTGTACTACAAACTCAACATGTATTTAAAATGGATTGCACACAACATATATTTAAGAATGAATAATTGGACAACAGGGGCCATCCTTGACAAACCAAGAGCCAAGCATGAGGTATGCTCTCCAACACTCCTGTGCCTCCATTCATATAGCAACATACACCTGGAGTTCTCTACCAACCCTTATCCCATTTTCTTTTTACCTGTCACACCCTCACTGAACATTCAAGTTCTACGTCAAACACCACTCCCTCAGAGAAGTTCTTAGATAAGTGCGTGTGTAAAATGTTTCATAAATATACTTTCCTATCTCTCCTGTGAGTCTGAGAATTGCTTTGAGAAAAAAAAAAAGAAAAGATATGTTACCTCTTTTTGTTTCTACTCTCAATGTGTTGCACAGCACTTGGCAGAAATGATGCTTGCTGAGTGTTCACTCAACTGACAAGTTAGAAAACAGAGGCACAGACGCACCATACAGTGCATAGCAGAGGTTCTCAGCTAGGGGAAATTTTACTTGACAGTAGGCAGTTTAAGTTGTGGTGTATGGAGAGTCCTACTAGCACAAAGTGAGAAGAAAACTAAGATGCTGCTCACTGCTTTACCCTGTACAGGCGCTGAAGATGGTGGGTGGAACAGGATACATTGGAAAGAGTATCGGTTTTGGCATAGGGTACTTCTGAATTTGATCTTAAATCTAGTGGCTGTTCTAAGCCTCAGTGATATCTAGTGTAAAATGAACTTAATGTGGAATTGAAGATGAAAGGAGATGATGCTTTTAGAATACTGTACATAGTATGTGTGATAAATATGATCCTTCTGCCTTCTTTGCCCTAACTCCTTTTGGAACCCAAGTTCACCATACACAATTAACATTCCTCATCTTCAATCTCGGAGAAAAAAATTAGATCTTACTACTCTTGAGACACATTAACCTAACTCCCCGTCAAGTTTCTGTCTTTTTCATTTTTCTATCCACACCCTGCCCTCCCAGGAGTTGTATCTTGTATGGATCTACAAACAACATGGGTTCCCAGCATTCAGAAAGGTAATGTGGCAAGCCAACTTGAACCCAGGGGATGATGCTGCAAGCCCACACACATTTCTCCTGTGTATAGAGATAGCCTTCAATGGTTGGCTGTCCTGGAAGTTTGCATGTCTGAGGAGCTTCCTTCATCCTTTTCTTAAGCTCTTCCATCTCTTCTCGGGTACTGGAGAAATGATTTCTTGTCTGTCAAGAAATCATTACAATCATCATCACCATTATCATCAACGGGAATGAGTATTTATAGGTCATAGATAGAGTACAGAGATTTCTCTGCTCATGGCATGTGCTAAAACATATAGAAGACTGCTGAATAGTAGTGACTAGAAAATAATAGCAGAGCTCAATGTTATGAACTAGACTGAAACAAAAACAGATGCCAAAAGAAGCAAGAGGCTTTGCCCAACAGGTTAATTCAAGCTTCAAGTACATAAATTAAAATTCTGAGATTAGACTGATCTTCCTTTACAATAAGGGAAACTACAAAAAAGGTTCCCAAAGACAGTAGTATTATCATGGCAACTTCTTTAGGTTACTGAAGAAGATAAGGACTGCGCTGGTTGGTCCCAGCTGTCAACAATACTAACAATGAGTCAGCCATGAGTGCACATGCAAACGCTTGGTATTAGCTCACATTTGTCAAGTTACACATGGCACAGGAGTCAACTTGATTGTAGAAAGATTTTGTAAGTCAGCAGAAAATAGGTACTCTCCGGTTCAGGTAAAGGAGAGGACCCAGAAGGAAGGAATAGATGCAGAAAGAAAAAAGTAGGTAAAACTGTACATCACAATCACCCTAAGCAAGCATCTTATCAGCAGTTTTGAATTTAAAAACACATCTATGAATGTTATGCAATGTAGCACCCATTCCAATGTCACCTAATCTTAGTGAGACCTTTTCTGACTACCAATTGCTATACTCTCTATACTTCTTTACAAATGTTGGTTTCATTCCATATAGCAACAAATACTATAAGGGATTATGATTTATCTTTGTTATGCCTCTACCCCAAGAAAATATGTGATCCCTCAAGACAGACAAACCTTGATGCCTCTTTCTGGTGTGCCAGAGACTTCTACATTGTCTTACATAGGGTATATAGGGGTATATTTTCATTGTATTCATAAATACTCATCAAATGTGGGCTAAGTGGTAAAAATCAGTAAATTCGCATGTCCTAATACATAAAATGTCATTATTTGTGTTCATTTATAAGAACTAATGTGTACAACAAGATGGAGAAATCCGTTAAAATTTATTTGTTTACTAAGTGATGAAAGAAGGAAGAAGATAAATAAGGGCATTCATAATGATAAAGCCCACACGTGTCATAACTGACTTTTGAATTAGCTTAAGGCCTAAGCCTTATATTTAAATAAGCCTACAGCTCAATTCTGATCTGTGAAAGATACAGTAAAATACCAGTGCTTAGAGAGGCATTCCTGAATAGAGGGTAGGGTTGAAGAGCAGGAAGCCTCAAAGAGAGGAAGAGTAAAACCCGAAAAAGCAAGAACACACCACTATGTTAACATGTTTGGACTCTACACCACATCATCCTGACAAATTGCCTGTGGTATAATAACCTGTAGTTCCAAAGTTAAGACCACTGGGGCTCAAATCCTACTGGAAAGCCAGGTGAAGATATCCACATGCAACTCACATTCTGCAAACTAAGCTGCAGCTGCTGTTTGTAGGGGAGGAAATCCTGTGTGAGCTCCACAGTCAAGCTGTTGGAAATGAAGAGGCTGTGAAGAAAGGCCAAGACCTAAGGGAGACAGACAAAAATCACCTTTAGAAACTGACCGTTATCTATCACCAGCACCCCTAACTGGTCAAGTAAAGGAACCATGATGTCATGGAAGAAATTCAGAATGTTTACCGAGTACACTGTTAAGAGCAGTCCTGGTGGCACAAGCAGGTATACACATAAGTATTCCCATGTTAGGTTTAATTCTTCACCTGCATTCGGTCTCAGAAAGTATATAGTAAATCCAGGTCTTTCTAGATGGCATACAAAGCCACTCAGGAATACATACTGTAGGAACTGACTGCATCTCTTCTCTAAACTGCTAAGGCATCTCTCAGCCAAAAATATCAACTCTAAAAACTGAAAAATTTCAAGGACAAATGTAATACCAAAAATGGAAATTTTTACACCTGGCCTCATGTGATAAATCTCAGGCACACGTTGAAAAATGTAAACACAATAAAAATATTTCATCAAATCTTTTAGTTATCAGCATAAGGGGTTTAAGAAATGTAAACAGACTTTGTGTTTAAACTGGGGGCCCATTTAAGATATTTCATCATACGAATTCAAATATTCCAATTTTTTTCAAAAATCCCAAACACTCCTGGACCCAATGATTTTTGGTCACAGATACTCAATGTATATATCCACAGGACTTGCCCACAGTAGTTGCTTCTTGCAGAAGATAACATAAAAATGATGAGCAGAGCACTTTTTAATTTTCAATACATTCAAGCCATGGCCAGTGAGATGGCTCAGGACATAAAGGCAAGTGCAGCACAAACCTGACTACCTGAATTCAACCCTCAAGACCCACATAAAGTTCCAAGGAGAGAACTAACTCCACAAAGTTGTAACTTGACCTCTACATAGATGCCATAGCATAAATATACCTCACAATAATAATAAATCTATTGTTTCATTCAATCCCATCAAAACCGAAATATACATATAAACAAAACTGAAAGAAAATACAATTTTCTTTTATCAAATTACAAATAGATAAAAATAAATGTTCAATATTTGCAAAGTATAATAGGTAGAAGTATACATGGCTTCATTTGTTTTAGAAAACAATTAGATGAAATATATAAACATGTGTGCACATACCCGACACAAACAAGTTATAAACATAAAAACATTAAAATGGACACACACACATTTATGACAAGTATGTGGTAGAGAGCTATGTCCACTGCAATCACACTTATATCCACAATTATTCCTGTTTCTCCCCCAAACTTCATCAAGAAATGAAATCACCACTCAACAGTCAGTCAAACCAGAAACTAAAGAATCAGTCCTGATCTCTCTTTAACTCACATTTAAGTCCAATAAACAGAATTTTTTGCTAGTGTTTCCTCCAAAATGCCATTTGAAATGCTAGAGATAGAACCTAGGACCTTGCACGTGCTATGCAAGCATTCTATGACTGAGCTATATCCCCAACCCTACAAAATATTTTTCTAACCTAGCTATCCTTTACTATTTCTACTTCCAACACATCAATTCAAGTGAATGTGTCTTTTGTTTAGATCACTACAGTACTTACTTATTTAATTTGAAAGAGTCTAGCTTTGTATCCCAGGCAGACCTCCAAACTCATGATTTCCCTGCCTTTGCCTCCCTCCTGGGGTGGATATTACAAGTATGTGCCACCTCATCCAGTCTATAATAGCTTCTTAACTGCTTTCCTAGAATACTGTCAAGCCATTCTCCACACAACAAAACTGTTCCCTGTCAAGTCGTACTTAATACCTTTAGTGGCTTTCCATGGTGCTTAGGCTGACATCCAAATCATAGCCTATGCCTTTCAGTCACACATCACTTTGTGCAAGACACACATCATCTTTTCATTTTTTGAGAATGTCTACACATTCTTTTCTCACTATCATGAAGGCACACTGGACTTTGTCAAAGGCCTTTTCTGCACCTATTGAGATGATCATGTGATTTTTATCTTTAAGTCTATGTATATGATTCATTACATTATTAACTTTCATATGTTGAACCAATCACGAGTCTGTGGGATAAAGCCAACTTGGTCTTGAGGGTGATCTTTGTGATAATATATGCCTGTATTCAGCTTACAAGTAGTTTATTGAGGTATTTGAAACTACGTTCACCAGGGAAATTGCCTAAGAGCTCCTATTGCTGTTATTGTGTCTCTACCCAGCACTGGCTCCATGCTTTTCCCCTTTAGCTCTCTACCTAAATGGCACTTACTGGGATCTTTCATGCCCCAAAGATGTAAATTTTTGCCATGTTAGACCTAATTTGTTTCTTTCATAGATCTTATCACAACTTACAACATTTTGTATTATGTGCATAGTTCCATCCCTTCTTTCTACCCCATGAGAGTATCATGCTCATAAAGGAAGAAATTGTCAATCTGGTTTACTACAGTATACACAATGTCTACACAGTGCCTGGATTACCACAAAATATTGATACTTCTTCAGTAGAATGCAAACTAGTTTTCACATAGTACATATAGAATTACAAAAATATGGACACCAACACATGTATATGCATTCAATCATACATGCTCACATGCAATATATGTAGACACATTCACATTCAAAAGTATACTTCAAACACATAAAAGAGATATACTATGTACACAAACTCTTTGGAAGGGAAAATACTATATAACCAATACAGACTATTTTTATATAAGGGAAGTTTTGATCATCCTATGCACTATTTTAAACTTTTGTGTGATGGATGCACTTAGTAATAAAAACAGTTATCAAAAGTCAGCATATTTTCAAATCAACATACACTAAATTTTGTGATAAAAGGGAATTTAGTAGAAACAATTATACTGTTTGTAATAGTAGAACAGGAAGCGATTAAATGTAAGGGCCAAGTGTTCTTAGCACAGGCTGAAGTATATGATAAACAGTTTTAAATGCTTTCTGAAAGCATG
The DNA here is from genome assembly GCF_003668045.3 of Cricetulus griseus. Taxonomy (NCBI): domain Eukaryota; kingdom Metazoa; phylum Chordata; class Mammalia; order Rodentia; family Cricetidae; genus Cricetulus; species Cricetulus griseus. The sequence goes on along the minus strand of NC_048604.1, from coordinate 71,678,239 downwards.
AGGGGAAGAAAGCCAAAACATCCAAACTCAGATGTATTCACAGCAGAAAAATATAAGACTTTAAAAGATTTAGGATGAATACTTATTACATTGTTTTTAAAAGATAAGAGACAGAGGAACACTTCCAAACTCCTTTTACAAAGCCAACATTATTTAATAGAAAACGAGGTAAAGACACGAGCTCACACGCATGCACACACACACACATTACAGGCCAATAGCCCTGCTAAACACAGATGCAAAAATCTTCAATACAAAGCTTGCTACGTATACTTAGGCACATATCAAAATGATTACCCATAATGACCAAGTTAGCTTTAGCCCAGAGATGCAGGGCTAGTTCAACACAGGCAAACCAATAAATGTAAAAAATCATATAAATGAACCTAAAAACAAAATTCATATGATCATCTCAATAGAAGAAGAAAAAACCTTTGACAAAATCCAACATGTCTTCATGATAAAAGTCTTAGAGAAAGTAGAACTTGAGGAAACAAATCTCAACATAATAAAAGTTGTAGATGACAGACCCACAGACAACATTATTCAAAATGGAGAGGGGTTCAAAGAAAATTGCATTAAAATCAGAAATATGGCAGGGTTGTCCACTGTCTCCATGACTCTGCAGTATAGTGCTCAGAACATTAGCTGGAACAATAAAAAATAAGAGAAGGAAATTAAAGGAATACAAAAAGTCAAAGAGGTTGAATTAGCCCCATTTGCAGATGACATGATATTATACATGAGAGATTTCAAAAACTACACCAGAACACTAGAAATGATCAATAATTTCAGCAAAGTGGAGAATAACTTTAAAAAATCAGTAACAATTCCATATATCAATAGCAAGCACATTGAAAAAAAAGATCATGAACACATTTCTACTCACAAATCTCAAAAAAATGTCCAGAACTTAACCAACCGAGGAAGATAAAGACCTCTACAATGAGAACTTTAAATATCTAAAGAAAGGGACTGAGGAAAACACTAAAAAATTAAAGCACCTTCCATGCTCATGTGTTAGGAGAATATTATTGTGAAAATGACCATTCTGCCAAAATAACTTACAGGTTCAGTGCACTCCCAATCAAAATGCCATATTCACCAAACAAATGGGAAAAAAATCCTAGAATTCATATGGAATCAGCCAAAGCAATCCTGCATAAAAAGAAAAATGACTAATGGGGACAGTTCTTCCATGATCACAACTTTAGGACTGGATCACCCACACCTCCACCAATGGGACTGGCTTAATTATGCTGCCCAGGTGAAATGTAGAGCCTGCTCTCCCGAGAGGATTTACAGCATGACTCACTGTGTCACACTGCAGTTTCCACAAAGAGATTGATTTTCCCTCTCTCTTTTTTGCTTTCTTCTTCTTTTGTCTCTTAAATTGTACTTTATTTTGGGGGAATGTTGCAAGGGCAAGGGACAGATATAAAGGGAAAGGGAAGTGAATGGGGTGGAAATGCATGATGGGAAAGACACAAAGAATAAATAAAAATATAGTTGAAAAAGGAAAGAAAAATGCTGGTGGGGTTCACAATCCAGATCTCAAAGTCTATTGCAGGGCTACAGTAGTAAAAACAGCATGGTAGCTGCACAAAACAAGACTTGCAGACCCATGGCACAAAGCAGAAAACTTCAACATGAGTAAATGCAACTACAGCCATCTAATATATGACAAAGATGCCAACAATCTTTGCAGAAAAGATAGAATCTTCAGCACATAACACTGGAAAAAATGGATAGCTACATGCAGAAGAATAAAGTTAGGCCTATGTCTATCAATGTGCAGGAAATGAACCCAAATGAATTGAATAGCTTAGTGTAAAGCCTGAAATAATGTAACAGCTGGAAGAAAACATAGTATCCTACAAGATTTGGATGTAGGAAAGGACTCCATTTACTCAGGCATTAGGCCAACAATTGACAAGTGGAACTTCATAAAACTAAAAACTTTCAGCACAACTAAGTAATAAATCTTTCAATTGGAGAAGATGCCCAAAGAGAAGCAATATCCACGATATATATTTAAAAAGTTAAAAAAAAAGAGTCAAAGAAGCAACCATTTTTTAAGAAAAAAATGGGATATAGAATTGAACATAAAAATAGGGGCTGGGCGTTGATGGTGGACGCCTTTAATCCCAGCACTCGGGAGGCAGAGGCAGTAAGATCTCTGTGAGTTCAAGGCCAGCCTGGTCTCCAGAGCGAGTGCCAGAATAGGCTCCAAAGCTACACAGAGAAACCCTGTCTCGAAAAACCAAAAAAAAAAAAGAGTTGAATATAGAATACTGAAAAGCAGAAATGAAAATGACAAAACCCCTCAAACATGGTCATTATCCTTAGCAATTAGAGAAACACAAATTAAAATAACATTGAGACTTCATGTCACCCTAGTCAGAATGGACAAGATCCACAACATAACCACAACAAATGCTGGTTAGGATGTGTGGAAAGGGAATCCTCATTCACTGCTGGGATTGCAAACTGGTGCAGCCACTCTGAAAGTCTGTGTGGAGAATTCTTAAAAAGCTAAAAGTAGACTACTATATGACCTACCTACACTCATTGCAATATACCCACAGACTTCCTCATCCTACTCTAAAGTGATCATTAGCGCTCTATTCACAACAGCTAAGAAATAGAAACAATCGAAACATCCTTCAACTGAGGAATAGATAATGAAATGTGGTAATATACACAATGAAATATTATTCAGATATAAAGAAAATTAAATCATGAAAGTGGCTGATAAGTGGGCGAAAACAGAAAATATTATATTGAGTGGGGTAACTCAGACCCTAACCCCCAATCTTCAGAAGAGTGTATACAACCTGGAGTAGTTGCAAATAGCAGAAAAGTAAAATGAGAACATGGCAGGGGATGGGTTGGGCGGGAGCACTAGACAAGGGAATTCTAGGACACAGTTGCTCTAAAAGGGAATATGAGTAGGTGAGATGTATTTAAGGAGGGGGAAAAGGATGGCAACACAAGGGGAGGAAGAAGGAAGAGGGATAAAAAACACTAAAGATGTTTAGAAAAGCAGTATGGGAATCATATTTTAATAGCTCTTTAAAATTATAGTGTGTGTGTGTGTGTGTGTGTGTGTGTGTGTGAGTGTGTGTGTGTACACAAAGAGAAACATATCATTTAATTGAATTTACATCAATTGAAGTGACAATGCTTCCCCTAAAAAAACATAAACAATTTAACAAAAAACCCAGTGCCAGGCATATAAAAACCTACTTTTAGGTTGTTGGTGAGGGAAGTCCAAGAGTCTCTCCCAAAACAATATAGGTCATTGTCATTGTTTTTGGTACCTTTCAGACAAGAAGATGAGGCCTGATTGTTGAAGACACCACACATTGCAGATGAAGGTTTTGGAGGAAATGATTTGGCTCTTACCTGGAAGATTCCTCACTGAGGATTAGTTCTCATAGTTTTGGAAGGAGCCATGCAAGCTGCCAAGGAAGGGAAGCAATCAAGTCCTACCCAGCTATATTGCCAATGAATAACAACAATGACCAGCATGGCAAGAAATCCTGAAAGGAACAGTAGTGACACTTACATCAGGAACCAACAGTCACCTAATTGGACTGAAGGTCCACCTAAGAGAAGGGAATTTATTCCTGGCACTATTAATTTAGCCAGCTACCTGTGGCTGATGAGAGCATGGTTCCTAGAGAACTCGCTCCTGCCACTAAACCAGCATAAACTGTGTTCTAAATATTCATCCTTATATCCAGCTCTCACCCAGCATCGAATAAATTTATTTTTGCAGTAGATGAAGACAATAGAAACCACAACTGGTCTAAATGTAGAAATAAAGTGATGGTAGAATCTCTGACTCCTACCCATAAGGCTCTGGGGACATCACAGGAAGGGGGCAGAAATATTGTTAAGAGCCAGGACAACTGCTGTGAGATACATAGGGAGAGTCTGGGAGGAGTTAAGAGGAGTTAAGAGAAGGCGTGTGGTGGTTCACATTGTACCAAATTCTTTAAGAGTTAATAAAATATTACTTTTAAAGGAGAAAAATGAAGTGAGACATAGAAATTGGGGGAGGGATTGAATCATGGAAAAAAGGAACACATGATGAAAGAAAATGGTCATAAATGGAGAGAAAGTAGTGTAAATGTGGTAAGGAAGAGAGTGAACATTTATAAAAGAACAAGAAAAATAGAAGCCTATGTGCTGATGCTCTTGAGATATATTATTGAGCATGGACTGACATTTATATTCTTTGAGCTTCCAGTTTTATGACCAAAGTTGGCCACATTCGTTTGAAGATTTGGGAAATACTCTCTTTTTTTAGAATATTCACCAACAGATAGAACTTACTGGCTCCACAATATTGAACTTCTTGGACTCTTGAACTTCCTGGATTTGATAGACATAATCAAGAGAGGACTCGAAGAAATTGTGCCTTTCCTTATCCACTTGGAGGTCTGCCTGCAGAAAGAGAGCAACAAATGTCACAAGTGGGCATGGTCATTTTTGAAAGTTAGGGATTATCAAATGAGATTCTACAGCTAAAAAGGCATTGTGCCACCTGAAAATATCATATTTCTATTGTTTTCTTTATTTCTAATTCACTTTATTTTACAGAGAGGGAATATGAAACCAAGAGATTAAAGACTGAAGGCTTTGTATTTCTAGTCTACCATGGAGGAAGCTTGGGAGTCATAAGACTGATTTTCAGATCACGGAAAATACTGAACAAGTTGGAAAACCTTTCTACTCAAATCCAACAAAAAATTAAAGTCATGGGGGTAAGTGCTGCTGCAAAAACTAGATTATAGGTGAATGGAGAGGATTGGAACTCATGAGAATGGACACAAAAAGTGAATGTTGCTCAATGCTGGGGTGTCACTGCTCTCAGAGAAGAACTACTACCCAAATTAAGAATAAAATGCTAAGAAAATACAAGGACAAAGCAAGGGCTCCAAAGGAACTACAGCAACAGCAAACTAAGCCCAACTTAAGTCCTAGCCAAATAAGCATGAAACCTCACACTAAGCACTTACTTCAGTTTCTTTATCCAAACATCCTCTCTGCCTTTTAAGCAGAAAAGCAAAGAGGTAAAAAAAATGTGAAGCAAGAGAACAAGCATCAGAAACTAATGAAGAGTAGGCAGAAGCTGTAGCACGCTGAGACCATGGATTGTAAGCAAGTAAAATAAAAAGGTTTCTAATGGAAAGGACAACAATATGCAGCAACAGATGTGTGAATTTAGAAGACAGATGAAACTGAAGCATGGGTCCAAAGGAAATGCCAGAAGTCTAAAACACTGTAACAGAAATAAAACATGCTTTATTGGGCTCACCACCAGTCTGAACAAGGGTGAGGAAAGAATAAGTCTGGGACTGGAAATATTGCTCAGAAGTACACCACCCACCTAGAATGTATAGGGCCCTGAGTAAGAGTCCTGACAATACAGGAAAGAAAAAGGAATCACACTGAGTTTGAATGTACATCAATACAAAGGTCAATACAAAGAGAATAAACAACATAAAATAAAACATCTGAGAACTGCTAGACAAATGCGTGACATATGTACACTCAGAATACAAGTGATGGAAGAAAGATAATGGAACAGAGAAACATTTCCAAAGATAACAACTGGGGATTTTGAAAAAATGAAAGAATTATCATATTAACCAGATACACAGTTCCTATGTATACACCCAAATGATTCTGTTGGCATACTACAGAAAAATTGCACATCCATGTTTATTATTGCACTACTTATAATTGCCATGATATAGAACCAGACTTGATATCCATCAACAGATGAACAGATACAGAAAATGAGAAGCATAAACATAATTGAATTTTATTTAGCATTAAAGAAAAATGAAGTCATGCAATTTTCAGAATTAGAAATTATCAGGTTTAGTGAAATAAGACAAAGTCAGGAGAAAAATACCACATCACTCCTCTCGATCAGAATCTGGACTTAACTTATGTGTGTATGTATTTTTGTAGGACAAAGAAGTAGAAAAAGCTCTAGGAGAGAACTGGAGGTCTAAAGCCGAGACGAGAAAGGATAGTGGAATATGTGTTATGAAAACAGAAATGGGGACTACTTGGGGAGGAAGAATACCAGCAAGAGGAGGATGGAGAACTAGGCAGAGCAAATGAGAAAATAATAATGACATAGATACATAAAAATGCCACAATGAAATACATTTATTTGTATGCTAACAAACATTAATAATTTTTTTATTTTTAAAACTTTCACTATCCACTGTCAACGAGGAGGCCTCAGCACTCTATGGGGCTTTTGGTAGTGGATCAGTATTTTTCCCTGGGGTAAGAAGGGACTCTGAGAGCCCGTTCCACATGAAGGGATGCTCTCTCAGCCTGGACACATGGGGGAGGGTCTAGACCCGGCCCTGGATGATGTTGTAGAATTGGGCTGACCCCATGGAGGGCCCTACCCTCCATGAGGAGCGAAGGGGGGAAGGAAGAGGGGAGGGAGAGGGAGAAGGGATTGACATGTGAAGCAAGCTTGTTCCTAATTTCAACTAATAAAAAAATACAACTATGGAACACATGCCCAATCCCACTTGTGAGTAAATTTCTAAATGAAATAAAATCAATATATTGAATCACAAAAAGACTTTTCACTATCCACATTGGCATGTCAACTGATGTTGTAATTATGCCAGTCTTTTTAAAGTAACTATATTATTGAGATTTAATGGGTGTAATTCCCTAGTCAAATCTATGGGACACTACTTTAAAAACTCTTGAAAGATAATAACAGAGAAAATCTGGCCATATGTGATGATACACACATATGACAGTACTCAAGAGTCTAAAGCAGCAAGACATGAGTTTGAGACAACCTTGAGTTGTTACAATGCAAGATGAGGGAGCTGATAGTCTACATGACTTTAGATTGTCAAGAAGTTTAGATACATCAAAAGCATGATTCATTGAAAATACATATATGTAAAATTTCATTAAACCAAAAGCATGAGCTGTACCAAAGACCCTTCTAAGAAAATAGAAAGATAGCTACATACTTGGAGCATTGTAAAACATGTATCTGATACTGGCTTGGCATCTAACATCATACACAGAGTTCTTAAAACACAGCAACAATAAAACAGCTCAATTTTAAAGTAGGCAAAGTCAGCTCACCAGAGAAGACAAGTGTCAGCTCAGCATATGAGAAGATGCTCAATATTACATGTCATTGAGAAATTTCAAATGACTACACAAATGTGATACCACTGTATATTTATTAGTGGCTAACAGTAAAAACACTGATAACACCAAATGCTGATAAGATCATCAAGCAAAAGAAAGTCTCAGAGCTTGTTGGAAAGAATGGTACATGTTGGAAAATAGCAAGTTCTTACAAAACAAACCATCTACTTACAATGCAACCCAACTCTTGTACTCTATAGCATTTACCAAAACAATCTCAACAAAATCTGCATGTGGTGATATGAATAACTGCCAAAATTCAGAAGAAAATGTATCCTTCCATGGAATATAAGATACATATGTGGTACAACCAGACAACAACCCTGAAAATAAATAAGCTAGCTATCAAGTCATAAAAATATAGGAATAATAGACACATATCACTAAATAAAAAAGTCAATATGAAATGGCTCCATGCTGTAGGATTCTAACAACATGACATTATAGAAAAGACAAAAAATATGAAGATCAGTGGCAGCCAGGGGTTTGACATGAGAGAGCATGGAGTCAAGAGAATTTCAGAACAGTGAAGCTATTCTCCATCATACTACACTGTACACATGCCATTATACACTTGTCAAATCCTACAGAATGGGGCTAAAAGAGGAGTAACTCAGTATCACAGCTCCTGTCTAGCATATGCAAAGTTCCAAACTCAACACAGTAAAAACAAACAAACCATATCCCACAGAACATAAAACCCACTGGCTCACCAACTATAATAAACAAGCACAAGATCTTAACAATAGTGCAAACACATGGCAGGGATCGAGTACTTTACAACTGTACTTTCCATTCATTTTTTTTTCATTAAGATACATGAAAACTCTCTCATTTGTTATCACCATATGTGAATTTATGATCATCAAATCAAAAAGTTAAATTAAAGGGGAAAAAGACTTGTCTGGGGACATAGGCCAGTACATATTCCTCCTTGCCCTCCTCCCCTTCCCAGAAAAGAAGCCTAGAACTATTCTACACAGTGTCTCTTGTCTTCTTTCACACCATTCTGAGAGATGAGGCAATGTAACAATAATCTGGAAAAGTGATTTAGCAATGCTATGATTGTTTGTTTGTTTCCTTTTGAGGGACAGGGTCTCATGTATCCTAGGCTGGCCCCATTCTATGTAGCCAAGGATGGCCTTAAACGTCTGAGCTACAATTGTAGCCTTTTCCCTCCCTCTCTTCCTCAATCCCTTCAATCCTTCTTTCCTTTTCTTCATTTCTGAGACAGAGTCTCACTATACAGAACTTATTATGTAACCCAGACTGCCCTCAAATTCACAGCAATTCTCCTGCCTCAGCCTCTTGAGTGTTGCGATTATAACAATGACCTACCACACCAAGCTTTAAAAAATAAAACCTTCTCATTTAAAAAAAGTGACTGACTCATTTTCCCTTACCTCATTTTTCATGAACAATGGCTACAGTCTTGCTCATCAGAAATGTCAACAAAGACTGAGTATCGTGGTTCACGCCTACAATCCCAGAACTTAGGAGGCAGAGACAGGGAGACTTCTGAGAGCCTGAGGACATTATGGGTGAGACTCTGTTTTAAAACAACAAAATCCCCCATAAAGTGCAAACAAGGACACCTACATAGTGTAAAAACCTGCTAGGACACTCTCGATGTCTTCCTAGCAAACCCCACCAATATATGGACTGTATCCCCGTGGGTCCCTATGGCTATCTTCAGATTTGGTAGTCACTAAGAGGCCTCACAGGACTGGGGATTCAACATATAGTCACAATCCCAGATGGCATGTATTTCAGTAAAAGGATACAAAGAAAAATCAGCAAAGAGGAAAGGTGTGAGAGATCCACTCTAGAAGAAACTGTATATAAGCTAGTAAGAGACTCCTTAGTAGTTTTGCAAAGGATACATGAAATGCCTCATTTAAAATATAACAACAGAGTAAAAATAGCTGCCAGGAAAGGCTCTCTTCAGACTGATGATACCTCTAGGCTTTCATTGGGCTAGTAACATAGGCACTCCCTGCCTAGTATGAGTTATAATTCTAGACTGTCTCAGGAACAGACAGGTATTTGAGAAAAACCACACTGTCTGCATAAGCAGCTGTACACAGAGAACCACTATTAAATTAGCCTCTGTAGAAATTCCCTCACTCTCCTTTTTTTTCCAGACAGCTTCACTTTGGAAAGTATCCCTGTCCTCTCCCTGCCTGCTGCAGATAATAAACATTTCTCCACTCTTTGATGTCTTGGCCATGTTTTTCTTTTCTCTTCCTTCCTTCGTTTCTCTCTCTCTCTCTCTCTCTCTCTCTCTCTCTCTCTCTCTCTCTCTTTGTTGTTGTTGCATTAGTCAATATGTGAACCCACTGCATTTGATTACACTATCTTGTCTTTTACTAGTCTTTTAGGGTAATATCAACTCTGAACAAATCACTTCTTAAGACTATCTCATGCCTTGAAGCTACTAGCTTAGGTCTAGGGCGGTTTCTCCAGTCATATTTGTCATACATTTTATCTGTTTTCAAACGGTTATCTCAAATTGGAAAGGCACCTTTCTTCCACACAATGAATTCCTTCATCCAGACATAAGTCTTTAACTTCTCATTCCCCAGGTCTCAAGACTATCATATAAGCATACATTTTGCAGTACAGAAAGAACCTTGCTACTATGAGATTAATACACATTCTTAACTTAGAATCCCATCTATAAGGTGTAGAAGGACAAGGATGTTCTATTCCTGTCCATGTAGTCTTGTTCCACCCAGTGCAATGATGATTTGGTACATATCTATTAATAGTGGCTTGGGAGAATAGTTGTCACAGCAAATCTTATAGAAGTAGTCGCCCTATTGCAACATTTTCTGCCCCCATCAAAACAGGTAATGGAACACCACAAAGGGAAAAATGTATGTTCCTTATATGCCAAATACAATACTAGTTTAACTCTATCAAAACATAGAGTCTAGAATCACAGACTTAGGAACCTAAAATTAAAAGTGACACTGGAGATACTTGAGTATCATTCTTTCACACTGTGGGACTGAAGCCAGAAATAAAGTTCCTGAACACAGAAAGTTAGTGGAGGAACTGGCTCAAGACTCACATACCTGGGCCCAGGCCTCAGGTATTCCCTGCAAATGTTTATATGGCCTCTGTTGAGCCATTTCAAGGAGAAATGACTGTGGTTTCTAAGCCACAGCACAAGTTGGAGGCAGGAATAGATTTTGTAAACATACCTCTAGCAACTGAGATTCTTTCTTTTTAGATGACAGATGTAAGTGCCGGTCCAGTAATGAGTAAAACCTCTCACCATCCTTTTCAAATTTCTTCTTCCTCTCCTAGACATGGAACAGAAGTGTCGCATTAAATTTCTATGGTTTAATACTATGGACTTAGTAATGAGAATGAAAGATACAGTTTTGGGTTTCATGTGGCCAGTTCCTGTAGCTCCTGGGAAGGAAAGAAAAACTAAATCCAGTGCAAAATGTGCTGGTTTGTGCTGATATCAGCAGTTTTGACTTCCTCAAATCACTCTAACTACAAAAAGGCATTTCCTACTGGTTGAGCTGAAGCCTTGGCTAGCTCTTGCTCCAACAATGGTACTCAAAGGGGGTCTCTGTTGCTGAACACCCTTTCTTCCCTTCACATATGGTTATCATTCATTTGATCTTAGAAAAAAAGGAAACACAGAAGTGAAGTAAATATATCCAGGAAAGGTTAATCTGGATAAATCGGAATGACTTCAAACAGCCTCCATTCCAAGACAAAAGGAATCTAGGACTACTTCTTTCAAAGTATTCTTTGGGATTATTTAAATATTTACTGCTACATAGTAAACAGTGACTGAGGGAAATCCTGGCAGACTTAGATAGAAAACAAGACTTCACAGCAACCTTTATGCGGATGGAGGACTCAGCCTTCACTCTCCTTGGGGATACAATGTAATTAACATCTCTGCTGTTCAGCCAAGTGCTGTTCTGTAAATCACACAGCTTCTAAAGAAATGCTGACAATACAAAACTGTCACAGAATCATTGTACTGATTTTTTTCTCAGCTTGACAGAAGTCATTTGAGAAGAGGATCTTCTGTCCAGAAAATGCCTCCATCATATTGCCTGTAGACATGTCTGTGTGGCATTTTCTTGACTAAAGATTGATGTGTGATGGGCTAGCTTACTGTTCATTGGTGCCACCCAAGGGTAGGTGGTCCTGGTATATGTAAGAAAGCAGGCTGAACAAGCCATGATGAACAAGCCAGTAAGAGGCACTCCTCCATGGCTTCTACTTCAGTCCCTGATCCCTCAGGATTGTATACATAAAATAATAACATAAATCTAGTATGGTGGTGCATATCTCTAATTCCAGCATTCAAAAGGATATGGAAGAATGAAAATTTTAGAAAAGAAAAGAATGGATTATTAGGAGGAAAAGAAGATAGGGATGAAAATAATTGCAGGATTGTAAAATTATGTACATTACATTAACATTTCATTCATTCAAACACAATCTAGAAACAAGAAGCACTGTTGCTCCATCATGTGTATATGAGAACACTATAATACCACTTATATGCACTAAAACTGCTACACAAAACATAAGGAGAACAAATTATCAAAGTATGAAAGCTATAAGCAAACTACAATATCTCTCTTACATTTAAGGCTTACTTCGAAAGCGTAAATTTAGCATTCTAGTTATACAAATTCTTTTATCTGTGTTAGACAAAATATAGCAAAAAAAGCTTGTGTCGGGCACAGACATTGCCCTGAGGGAATCTAGAGTAGTCAAGGCCATTGAAACCAGCTTTCAAGGCCCTCATACTCCAGTAAGGACTAGAAATATACCTTAGAAGCCCATCTTACCTTTCACTTTACAAAAGTGAGTGCTGACATTAAGCTAACATCATTCTTTATAAACACAATAAATGAAACACAAATTACCTATGGAGAGTACTGTTTCTTCTGTATTAGTTTGGTTTTGAGACAGGGACTTGCTAAATAGCTCAGACTGGCCTTAAAAAATCTTCCTTCCTCAATCACCCAAGTGCTTGGATTACAGGCATGCATCACCATGTCTGGCTGAAATTACTGTTTCTTATGCTGTTGAAAAGGTCTATCTTTGATTTCAACTAAGAAGAAAATCATTCTTTCTTAGTGTTATGGCTGGGGTGACTGTGGAAGAAAACAAGTGTCCAACAAAAAGTGTTTCATGTGTTTTGCATAGCTCCACCAAGAAAACTTGCTCAGAAGAAGCAGCTGGATGGGGCACTTAAAGAGCATGACAAATGTCTAAAGAACACTGTGTTCAGGCAGGCAGAGCCAGTCAACTTCTGTCCTCTCTGGGGGAAGTTAACATGAGCTGCCAAAGGTTTAAGACATTGGTTCTGGTTCAGCAAATCTCTCATGGACTAAAGAGGCTCTTTTTCTTGCCAGATAAATTTGGGATCTCTTGGGTTGACAAGACCAGCTGTGAGGCTGACAGCTGTTCCTCTCTTTCCCTCCTACTTGGAAGAGGATATGAGCTTATATTGCTGCCTCCACCCACTTGCACCAGTGTCCGTGGTCCCAGAATGCAGCACATGTAGGTCTCTGAGGACAAGGTATTGATGACTCTTTCTACAGGATGGTGATGCTGCTGTCAGTAGGAAATAGAAGCTTGGCATACAGCAGCATATAAGAGCCCTTCACAGGAATACAAAGAAAAGACTTACTATGCTTCTTATTAAACGGTGACTTCAAAAAAAATTAAAAATGGAGACATGCATTTGTTTTAGATTTTATATTGCTATGATAAATACCATGACCTTATGCAACTTTGGAGAAAATGATTTACTTCAACTTATAATTCTATGGCACAGTACATCACTGAGGGAAACCAGGAACAAAACCTAGAAATAGAAGCTGATCCAGAAGTCATGGAGGAATGTTGTTTACCGGCTTCCTCAGACTGCCTTTTTATAGCATCCAGGACCACCAGTCCAGGAGCAGTATTGCACATAGTGAGACGGGCCCTCACACATAAATCATCAATCACGAAAATGAACCACAAGTTTGCCCATAAACCATTCTAATGGGGACATTTTCTTAATTGAGGTTCGGTTTTCCAAAATGACTCTAGCTTGTATCAAGATGACAAGAAAATATACAGCACACAAGGCAAGTGGGTTCTAACACTAAAATATACCCTCAAGTCCTCAGTAATAGTTTATGGTATGGATTAAAATAACATAGTTCTGCGATTTGACAGAGAGTCAACACAGAGGGTCACTGAGTTTCAGTAGGCACCTAAAAACTAAAACCTGTACTGAAGAAAGTTTGTCTCTGCTTTTTTTCCTTGGATTAGACAGAGAAGGCCATATCAACAGGTCTTGAAGCACAATAAAAAATAAGTTACCTGGGAATGGTGGCACTCAAGGGGCTAAGGAATATGGATTATGAGTTCCAGAGTAGCCTGAACGATATTTCTCAAACAGTATTTCTCAAAAACTCCAAAAATAAATTAATTATACAGAGACACAAATCTAAGGTTTGTAAATTTTATAAGGTTGTATTCATTACTTTTTGTTAAGCAATTCATGGAAGAAAGATTTTATTTTGGTATATGATCCTAGAAGGATAGAGTCCATGAAGTTGGGGAGGCATGGGAGCAGGTAGCTAGTGCAAGAAGCTGAGAAATCAAGTCTTAAAATTCAATTGTGAGGCAGAACTACAAAGCAGAGTGATGTTGGGGGATATTCAACCTCACTGTGAATCCCAAGGTTCAATTTGCATTAATTAAATAAAATTAACTTTGGGACAGTATTTCTGGTTTGCAAAGACAGTCTATATTTGATGATCACACTTGGATTCTATATCCCATGGCAGCTTTGAATGTTTGGGACAGAGTTGAAGAATCGGGAAAGAGGATTGAATCATTTACTAAAATTTTACAAGGCCTAAAAAGCCTTCACTGCTTTTTTTTTTCAAAGACTGATTTCAGCTTTAAATAGAATGATATCAGATCCAGAAGTTAGACAAATATTAATTGAATCTTTGTGTTGTGGCATATTAGTTTAAGATTGCTACATTCATTTATGCTGTGGAATATTTGTTTAATGATGCAAAAATGTGTTGCATTCCTTTATGTTGCATTTGTTCACATCTGTAAAGCTGTGTTACTTTGTCTGTCTAAACAGCTGATGGTCTAATAAAGAGCTGAACAGCCAATATTGAGGCAGGACAAAGTATAGGTGGGGCTGAAAAGCAGAGAGAATAAATAGGAGAAATCTATGCACAAGAGAAGGGAGGAGCAAGAAAAGGAGAAGGAGAGGAGGACACCAGAGAGCAGCCACCCAGTCACATAGCCAGCCACAGAGTAAGAAGGAAAGAATGATATACAGCACAAAGTAAGATTTAAAAAGCTCAGAGGCAAAACATAGAAGAGAAACAGTATAATTTAATTTAAGTTAGAAAAACTGGCTAGAAACTAGTCATGCTAAGGTCAGGCATTCATAAGTAAGAATAAGATTCCCGTGTATTTATTTGGGAGCTAGATGACAGGCTCCCAAAGAATAAAAAAATCAACAACATATTTGGCTTTTGAAAATACTAACTCACAATGCAAAAGGGTGATTTAGCCTTTAAAGTCAAGATTAGCGATAGATCCATACCTGTCACCATGCACAAAACTTAAGTGCAAATGGATCAAAGATCACACCATAAATCTAGCCACACTGAATCTTCTAGAAGAGAAAGTGGGAATTACCCTTGAACAAATTGGCACAGGAAACTGCTTCCTGAACATTATGCCAGTAGAACAGACATTGAGGTCCGTGATTAATAAATGGGACCTCCTGAAACTGAGAAGCTTCTGTAAGGCAAAGGACACAATCAGTAAGACAAAACGACCGCCCACAGAATGGGAAAAGATCTTCACCGATCCCACATCTGAGAGAGGGCTGATTTCCAAAATATATAAGGAGCTCAAGAAGCTAGCCACCAAAACACCAAACAATGAAATTAAAAAGTAGGGTGCAGAACTAAATAGAGAATTCTCAACAGAGGAATCTGAAATGGCTGAAAGACACTTAAGAAAGTGCTCAAAATCATTGACTATCAGAGAAATGCAACTCAAAACAACTCTGAGATACCACCTCATGCCTGTCAGAATGGCTAAAGTCAAAAATACCAATGACAATCTATGCTGGAGAGGATGTGGAGAAAAAGGAACACTCCTCCATTGCTGGTGGGAGTGAGAACTTGTAAGACCACTCTGGAAATCAGTATGGCGGTCGCTCAGAAAAATGGGAATCAGTCTATCTCAAGATCCAGCCATTCCTCTCTTGGGTATATAACCAAATAGGGCATGTTCATACAACAAGGACATATGTTCAAACATGTTCATAGCAGCATTGTTTGTAATAGCCAGAACCTGGAAGCAACCTAGATGCCCCTCAACTGAAGAATGGATAGAGAAAATGTGGTACATTTATACAATGGAGTACTACTCAGCAATGGAAAAAAGCAATGGAATCTTGAAATTTGCAGGCAAATGGATGGAACTAGAAGAAACCATCCTGAGTGAGGTAACCCAGTCACAAAAAGACAAACATGGTATGTACTCACTCATATATGAATTTTAGACATAGAGCAAAGGATTACCAGCCTATAATCCTCTTCACCAAAGAAACTAGGAAACATGAAGGACTCTAATGGATAAATGGACCCCAGGAATGGGAAGTGGCATGAATTCCTGAGCTAATTTGGGAGTATGAGGGTAGGGGAGAGGGAGCTGCTACAATAAGAGCAAGAGAAGAGGAGTAGAGGAGAGGAAATGGAGGTGCAGAAATATTCAGTTGGGGGAAGAATAGAGGAGGGAGAGCAGGATGAGAGATATCATATTAGAGGGAGCCACTATAGGTCCGAGAAGAGATCTGGAACCAGGGAGATCTCCAGAGACCTACAAGGATGACACGATCTGACAATCCAGGCAATGGTGGAGAGGATAACCCAAAAGCCCTTCCCCTAAAATGAGATTGATGACTACTCTTTATGCCATCCTAGAGCCCTCATCCAGTGGCTGATGGAAGCAGAGACAGACATCCACAGATATACACTGAGATGAAATCTGGAATTTAGTTTGAAGAGAGGGAGGAATGAAGATTCAAGGAGTCTGTACCAGGTTGGAGAAAACCACAGGAACAGTTGGCCTGAACAAGGGAGAGCACATCAACTCCAGATGCTATCTGGGAGGCCAGTACAAGACTGATCCAGACCCCTGAACATGGATGTCAATAAGGCGGTCTCTGCACTCCAGAGAGCCTCTGGTAGTGGATTAGTATTTTTCCCTGGTGTAAGAAGGGACTTTGAGAGCCCATCCCACATGAAGGGATACACTCTGGCCCTGGACACATGGGGAAGGGCCCAGGCCCAGCACAGGAAGATTTGGTGGACTTTGCAGAGCCCCTGTTGAGGGCCCTACCCTGGCTGGGGAGTGGTGGATGGAGGGGGTGGGGAATAGGGAGAAGGGACTTACATGTGAAACAAGCTTGTTCCCTAACTTGAACTAATAACTTTTTTAAGTCAAGATTAGCACCCACAGATGAATGGATCTGAAATACACCTGATATTGGATCTCACTCTTATGATGATACCGGGATAGAAGAAGGGATATCTAAAAATTTTAAGAAAAACCAAAAAGGCAGATGTTTTAATTGTGGTAAAAAAATTATCTGAAAAGGGATTGTAGGCAAAGTAGACCTAGAAACAATGTTTCTTCTAGAGATAATACAAACAGAATGCCCTAGCCTTCTGGAATATGTGGGAGTTATAGGAAGGACTGGCATTGGACTGATAAATGCAGATCAACATGGGAAGGCAAGGTAATACTTTGCCATTGTGAAATGCCTTAGTGGGCTTCTTGCAGGCACCAATGTCAAATTCAGTTCAACTATTCCCTGTCAGAATTGGGTAAACCCCTCCAGATAGCAATTAAAAATTGTAATTCCTGTTGTTAAAAACCATACTGCTCTGGATGGCAGAACAGCTTCAGTGTATAAAAATAAATTTCAGGAGAGACCATAAAACAAGTATTTTGGCAAACTTCTATAAATGATCGAACCCCAATGCTAAAAATATGAATAAATGGCAATGAAATTGAAGGTCTGATTGACACTGGTGCAAATGAAACAATAATTTCACCAAAACCCTGGCATCGAGATTGGCCTCTTCAGGAGGAAAATGTTCAGCTTCCAGGAATTGGAACTTTATCTCAGGTAGAACAAAGTGCAAGATGAGTTGAGTGTATAATGTCAGAAGGACAGATAGGAAAATCAAAACCATATGTGGCTAACATAGCAATAAATTTATGGGGATATGATTTGTTGCAGCAATGGAAAACACAGATTAGCATTCCTCCAATCTCAAAAACAAACCATAAATTATATAATGCTTCAGAGAAAAATATTAAAATGTATTATCAAGAACAGTCACTGACTATTCAGGGTGTACATAAGCAGATCATAACAGTTGCTGATCTTTCAAAGGTGCCAACAGCCCTACCTTTAATAAAATGGTTAACTGACAAACCTGTGTGGGTAGAACAATGGCCTTTGCCATCAGAAAAATTATAGGCATTAGTACAGTTGGTACAGGAGAAGCTAAATGCTCAACATATTGAAGAATGGGCCAGTCCTTGGAATTCTCCCATATTTGTTATTAAAAAGAAATCTGGTAAATGGAAAATGTTATCAGATGTAAGAGCTGTTAATAAGGTGATTCAACCAATGGGCTCTCTATAGTCGGTAATTCGTTGGCCTTATTGATTGCCTAAAGGATGGCCTCTTAGAGTTATTGATTTAAAAGACTGCATTTTTACTATACCTTTATAAAAACAGGAAAAAGAAAAATTTGCCTTCACAGTGCCTACTTATAGTAACTACCAGCCTATTAAAATGTACCATTGGAACATTCTTCCACCACTAATGTTAAACAGCCCCACCTTATGCCAATATCTTGTACAACTAATTTGTAATAGGTTCATGAACCAATAATTTACCATTATATGGATGATATCTTATTGGTTGATTCAGAAAGACACTTTAGAAAGAATGTTTGAAGAAGTAAAGAAAATTTTGCCTTGTTGGAGATTACAAATTTCTCCTGAAAAAAACACAAAGAGGAGATTCTATTAAATATTTAGGCTGTATGGTAGATTTACAGAAAATTCAGCCACAGAAAGCACAAATCAGAAGAGATCAATTACAAGCAATAATTTTCAAAATTTTCTGGGAGATATTAACTGGCTATATCCTACAATTAGATTAACAACTCAAGAACTAAGTAATTTATTTCAAACCTTACAGGGTGATAAGGACTTAAATAAGGACTTAAATAGCCCAAGGAAATGATCAGTTGAAGTTGAGGCAGAGGCAGAGGCTGAGAGAGAATCAGCTCTGGTAGAAAAGAAATTATAGGATGCACATGTGGATCGCTGAGATCCTATGCAGGTATTCAGTGGACAATTACTTTGAGATCTGAAAAGGGTGATTCTGTAATCATATATTTGTTAGAAGTTATGGCCATCATGGGAATACTTGTACAAATTAAGACTGACAATGCCCCAGCATATATCTCCAGTAAAATGAAACAGTTTTTGTATAGTACAACATAAAGCATATTACAGGTATACTACACAAATCCTACATGACAAGCAGTTATAGAAAGATCTAATTGCAATGGTGGTGCACACCTTTAATCTCAGCCCTTGGAGGCAGAGGAGGAAGGATCTCTTGAGTTCTAGGCCAGCCTGGTCTACAGAGTGAATTCTAGGACAGCCAAGGCTACACAAAGAAACCCTGTCTTAAGAAACCAACCAAACAAAAGAAGATATGCTTAATAAACAGAAAGGGGCAATAAAGACCTCTTTCTGAAAAAAAGGGGGGTATACAAAGGATAGGATGTAAGGATATATTACTGAATATCCTTTAAACTAAAAATCAACTATTTATCACAAATATTTTACATTGCTATGGATTTTTATATATTAATAAAAATTTCAGGCTGTTTTTTGTCTTTTCGAGACAGGGTTTCTCTTTGTAGCTTTGGAGCCTATCCTGGCACTTGCACTGGAGACCAGGCTGACCTCGAACTCACAGAGATCCGCCTGTCTCTGCCTCCCGAGTGATGGGATTAAAGGCGTGTGCCACCAATGCCCAGCTTAAGGATGTTTTTGTTAGAACATATTCTATATATGTTTCTACTCTTAATTAAGGTACTGTACCTGTGCAGCTCATTTAAAAATAGAACTATAATTAAGAAATACAGGTTAGAAGTTAGTCATTTATAATAATCAAACTTGTAGTTAGGTATGTTTTCAAAGTTAAACAGAGAAATATTTTAGATAGATAGGTGGTCTTCAAATACTTCAGAGACTTACAGAATTTGGCTTTTAACATGTTTTAATGACCTAAGTCTTTCCATGACAATGAGACATGTTTGTTCCTGGCAGCACCAATTTACTTCAAAAAAGGAAAATTGGTATCAAAGAACCTCCATATGGAGCTTTCTTTTATTGTGGCAAAGTTAGCCACTGGGCATGAAACTTCTCTTTCCTCAATTGCTGACAGTATGTTGTCCAAATTGGAAGAGCAGGACACAAAAGAAGGCAACTGCCAAACTGTGCCGAGACAAGGTAGGACAGTCCTTCAAAATGCCTGCTTCCCAGAAAAGTCTGTCAGATATTTTAGGTCTGTAAGCTGAAGATGGATGCCTCAACATTGTACAGGAACCTTGGGTGACTTTCCAGGAAGGCAACTGCTTCTGGTATTTCTATAGATTTGGAATTTGTGATTCCTATTTACTCAGGCAATATTATATCCTTCTAGGGTCTCTGATAGAGTTGAAGATGAGATAGTTATAGTTACAATATTCCATGTTACCAAATTTGAAAAAGAAACTCACAAAATAGGTATAAAGTATAGAAGATGAGAGACATAAAAGCTTAAAATGTTTACCTAAGAAAGTGTTTCAAGGCCAAAAAAGATAGTTTGGGTTGGTAAGACAAGTTAGAATAGAATGGGAATTCCGTACCATATTTTGACTCACCAAAATAGGATAGATAATAGAGCAGTTTCCTCTGAATTTGACAAATGCATATGGACTGGACATTGTGAATGTAATCCTTATATGATAATTGTTCTTATTGTATATAGTTGTATTGTGTTAAAAGTTAAAAACATTCCTTTTCATTTAGACAAAAAGGGAGAAATGTTGGGGGATATTTGATCACACTGTATACTCTGCATTTGCATTAGTGCTAATTAAAGAAAATTAACCTTGGGTCAGGAGGCTGAGTTAGCAAAAAGTTGACAGACAGTAATCATAGAGCATCCCAGATCTCTATCTAGAAGAGATAGAGAGATGCACTGGAAGTAGTGGAGAGGGATTTGGAGTGGTGTGGCTTTTTTGTTTAGTGGAGTGGAAGGACAGTCTCTTTCAGAGATACCAGCAAGGACAGAAGTTTAGCTCTGTCTCAATCCTTCTGACCTAGCAGGTTTTTGCCCCAGCCTTTAAATCTCAAGTCTTATTTATAAATAAAATGATAGAGATTTCTTTAAAGTTACCTTTAGTAGCAGTAGCAGAGCTAGTGCCTATGGGAACAGAATTCCCACCAGGCTGAGGCCTAAGTGGCTGGGCCACTGCCAAAAAATCAGGCCAGTCACAATTATTGGCTGAAATACAAGTGGATTAAGGCACAGCCATGGTGCCAAACATAAAACAACAGAATAAACCAGAAATAGGGCTATGTTGTAAACCCTCAAAACCCACACCCAATGATACACTTCCCAGAAAACAAGGCTGCACCCCCTTAAGGTATCACTAACTAGAGCCCAAGTACGCAAATATGTGAGTCTATAAAGTATTTCATACAAAATGAACCTAAGAGGGGTTTTCATTTAAACCACCACGAAGGTTTAATTTACAATGCAGAAGTTAAAGGGAGTATTATAAAGACAGTTTATATTTTCACATTAATGGCTCACAGTAAAAAATTAACATTTCAGCATCTAGCACTTTTTAAAATTGATCTCACTTAATCCTTACAACATGGACAGAATTACTACCCATGAATTGCAGTCAAAATTAAAGCTAAGAAAGGCAAAATTATTCCATGTCACAGAACTAGTAAATAGAAAATTAGTTTGTTCACTTCCGTTGATGTGTTATGATATTCTTATACGGCTGCACAGTATACTGGACTCAGGAGCTAAGGCATATGTCTGATCATTAGGTTTTTGCTATTTATTTGATTGTCTTAATCTGTGAAATATCAATAAGTGTTTCTTACCCAAAATTAAATACTATGTAAGCATCTTATGAATATGCAAACATATGTATATGCTTAGAATATTGCAAAGTTAGAAGACGCCATGATTCATATCTAGCCCAATGTGCTTCTTCTTGGAATAATATAAATTAAGATATCAAATGGCAACAAATGCCTCTTTGAAAGGTCTCTGGGGGAACCACAATGCTGCCAACTGTCCCTAATAACACAGAATCATTAAACACAATTGCATGCAGCAAATACTTCCTGAGTTTGAACTTCTGCCCTTCCTGGCATGATTTTGGTCTTCTCTCGTCATTCAGACCTTTCAGGAAATGGAAAACAGATGAGCATGTCAATGTAGGAAACAGAATTCGAGAAAAATAGTTAATTTCAGGAGGATAAGAACTGAGAACTTCCCCCACCTCCAAATATTTTCCCTTCTGTGATGAATATCTAGAATGAGAAAAAGACCTCAAGGTACTAGTCTAGACTCTGTTGCTACCTAGTTGAGAAAACTTAAGAAAAACTACCTAAATGAAAATAGCCAGGTGTGGTGGTGCACATCTTTAATCCCAACACGCCAAGAAGCAGAAACAAGAGGTTCTCTCTGAGTTTGAATCCATTCTGGTCTATAAAGTGAGTTCCAGTACAGACAGTGCTACATAGTGAGAACCTGTCACAGAAGTAAACTAAGCAAAAACAAAGCATGAAGTAAAAATAATGAAGAGATCATACAGACACTAGATGTTAAAGTATCTGTAGAGTAAATAACTTGCTCAAGGTCATATCAAACTATTCAAGATTGCGATCCTGGGGTACAGTTGATATATAAATCACTTGCTTAGCATGTGTGATTCCCAACTCTGTGGGGACAAGAGAATCAGACCTTCTACGTGTGAGCCCCTAAGTTCTATCCCCGGTATCATCAAGGAAATCAAAGAAAGGGAAGTTATGGAATTGGGGGCAGGGTTTCAGGGAAGATATTGGGGGGGGTTAGAGGAAGAAAAATAAAGGGGGAAAGTCATGTAAATACATTTCAATCAAAACACATTTTAAAGGAAAAGAGAAAGAATGAAGGGCTAAGAAGAGATGCCCTAGCCCCTGTCCTCATTATACCTCTAGGGTTCCATCAAAAATATTTCCCCATGAAATATTTTTTCTGAGTGTGCATCTCAGTTTATAGAGTGTTTGTGTAGCATGAAAAAGGCCTTGCATCTAACACTGCAGAAGCTGGGCATGATGATGCATGCCTGTAACCCTAGTACTAGATGGACGCAAGAAAATCAGAATTTCAAAGTCATCTTCAACAATATAGTAGATTAGAGGCCAATGTTGTATACAAGAGACATTATCTTAAAAATAAATTCTAAGTTTGTCCTCTTACTCCTCATTACCACTGACTTTCAGCCAGGACATAGTGGACTGAAGAAATGCTCCCAAATTTACCATTGCCTATATTCATGTACTTTGCCATGTGATACTGCATTGCCTTTCACTAAAGGCAGAATGTACTTCACTTCTGATATTGAGCTTATGCAGATGACTACTTTTAGCCACTGAATTTGTGAAGATGTGATAGTGTAGAAGCTTTGTGTCTTGCATTAAAATGTCTTACTTCTCTGCTCAACTACCATGAATTGTTCCTATTATTATAAGAAAAATATACTACCGCTTTCTTTTCCCAGAAAGATACAAATACATGGAATAAACAAAACTCAACTGAAGTCAATCAAGACACTCTAGATAATATATTCATGAGCTAGAAATAAATGCTTACTGATAAATGCCACAGAATCTAAGGTGCTTAGTTTTATAATAGGTAACCCATATGTAGGGTTTCATGAGTCTTCTACAAAAGTATTTTAGGGTCATGATAAATGTCTAAACAGACTGAAAATTGGAGTTCAAATTAATTTTCATACACATTACCAAGTGACTTCATGCATGTACCAACCTTTCTAATATGGGATCTTATTACTAAGCTCAAACACTAGCTTTCTAAAAATTCTTATTTCCCAGCCTCAGTTACCTCATGTGCAAAATGAAGACAAGAGGAATACTTGTATCATAGGGTTGTTGCAAGCTCAAAGGGGTAATGCATGATGAATACTTAACACAAATACTGAATATTGAATGAGGACAGGGCTGAGAATGAAAAGTGGAACCTTCCATGATAGAAAAGAGGGGAAAGTAAACATTTTGAAAATGCTACATTAAAATATTCCCCTTTGACTATAAAATTCTGGTGTAGGGTTTATCTATGTGGTAGAGGGGGTTGGAGAGATAGATCAGAAGCTAAGAGTACTGTCTGCTCTTCCAGAGGTCCTGAGTTCAATTCCCAGCAATCATATAGTGGCTCACAGCTATCTGGAAGGAGATCTGGCGCCCTCTTCTGCCTTCAGGCATACAAGCAGGCAAAACATGTATATAAATATCTCTGCACATGCTTCGCATCTATGAGCCTCTACATACAGTTACCAGCACTCAAATTGAAACTCTGTATGTGGTTAAAAGCTTTTTATCCCCCTTAATATCTAATAATAACTTTCTTTATATGCCAAAGGATAAAAGAAGCATATAAGGAACTAAGAACACCATAGCTCAAATACACAAATGCTACACAAACTAATAAGCAAAAAACATACCTGGTTTTCCTGGTATGGTAATGCACTCTAGTGGTTTAGGCAAGAAGATTATCAACTCAAAGCTAGCCTTGCATATATAGTAAGACCCTGTCTCACAAACATCACAATCTTTGGTCACACTCTCTTAGGGAGTATATACCTAACTATGAGCAGAATTTAGTTTTCTGGAGGAGATTCTTCCAGAGGAAGCCAGCCTTTGGAATATGGATGTCCTCCAGGACTGGTGTGCCTCACAGGACTGACAACACACTGCCAGTTAAAAGACAAAGCTCACAAGTATCTTCTTTGTTTAAAACACAGGCAAATAAATAAAACATTATATTAGCTAAATTATCTAGATAGATATTTGGCTTAGAATATTCTTTAAACTTAAAATGTATCCCTTGGCTTTTGAAATGGCAGTTGAACAACATAGCCAAGTTCTACTCTTGGCCTGTATTAGTCATAGAATTTTAAAAATACATAAATTATACAGCTCACTCCTCTCCTTTTCAGATAAGGAAAGTGAATTTGATCTATTACTATTCTTTTATATTGTGGCTATTTTTAATAGCAGAAGGGACCTGTCACACTTATTACTCAAACTGCATTTTTCAGATGAGATAGCTGACCCCTAAAAAGGCACAGTTTGTTATGGAATAAATGGGACCAGAGTATAAAAAAGGTGCATCTGATTCTTTCAAAAAAAAAAAAAAAAAGGAAGGGCTGGTGATAAGATAGCATTATGTGAAAGTAATGGCTCTGGGAAAGGTCATTGCAGCAGCGTTCCCCTATCTGAAGTTTCAAGTCTTCTCACAAGAGTGTTAAGTTTCCCAAATGCGAAAAGAACTCTGTCTAAAATATCATAACTAGGGGACATCTTTGAAGGAAAGTAATTATTTCTGACAAGTAGCAACATGAAACGATATAAATGAACAGTAATCAATCAAATTGAGTTATGTTTATAAAAATCACAATAAGCCTCTATTACATCGGCAGGTATCGTGTAGCAGTTTCCCCCAAGATTAAACCCTTCCATCTTGGAGGGAAGCTCCTTAAGACAAAGGAGGTAAAACCACTGAGTGTTATAATGGGAGGTAAAACATTTCATACTACAGAGAGCTGGTTAAGACAGGAAGTAAACAACTCAAAATAGCTTCAGGTAAGCCCCTGAAATTGACTCGATACATAAGACCCTTCCTCCCCCAAGAGTGTATCAGCAGTAAAGATTATTGAGCTATTGAGCGACATACTTAGACCAGCTGAGCTGCTTAGAAGATGCTCAAACTGAGTATGCCAGAAGAAGCAGAGATCAATAAAACAACCAGGAAGAAGCTCAACTGCCTAAAAGAAACAGAGACCAGACAAGCTCAGACCAACTGGACCACTGGGAAAAGACACTTTCCACCCCACTAAGCTGCCTGGAACTTGTGAAGTATGTCCAGGTTTCCAGCTATTGTGAGTTGTCACCCATGCTTGGGTGGCCTTTGTTTGTTGAGGCAGTTGTCTTTGAGTCACTTCTGCTCCTGTGAGTAACCCTTCACCCATATTTCTATAAGTAACCCCAGTAAAACTCACTGGCTCACCAAGTTGGATTTTTGGCAATGTCTACTTTGGTCCCTCATCGGTTCCCTATATGGATGAGAAGACAGTTGTGCATGTCTCCCCAGGAATGGTGTCACACAAAAGCAGGAACTGTCCACATAAGTACACTTAATATACTTGCAAAATTCTGTGTCACAAAATGTGACCCAAAAGAAAGAACATAGTCAGAACATAGGACCTATCCAAACTGTACCACCGATTTGCTGTGCAATCTTGGAGGGGTACATTTACTTTGCTGAGTCTTGAATCTAATCTCTTTATAGAAGACAGGATATGAAGAAACTTCCCATTGCTAATTAAAATGGCACAGACAATTTTATTTTCTCTTCACTGCCTTTTGACTATAGTCTAAAAGTTCTTGATTAAGTCAGAACATCTTTGTTCATAAAAGTTCTTGATTAACAGTTCCCAGCCAACATAACAGCCTTCTTCCTTACTATTTCATTAGCTATCAAGCAGGCAAATATTCTCAGAGCAAGGAGAGCCTGTCTCCTAAGCCAAGGGGAGTATTATTATTCCCATTTGTCTTTGCCAATTATTGACCTAAGAGTTGGCCCACAACTCAGCCCAAGAGATATAAGGAAAAGTCTGCTGGCAGCTCAAAGAAGACATTTGTCTCTCCAGACAAAAGAATAAAAATGGTATTTTAATGGAGCCCTTCATTCTTACATGGGACACTAAACTGGAAAGGAACAATGTAAAATGTTAACCTGTGGCATTTTGGCATTGCAGTAACATCTAAGAAAACTGTAGAAAGAAGACTTGGAGGTGACTTAGGGAAACTTGGAACCTCCTACCCTCCAGAGCTCTTAATAACAAATGTTGTAATGGTATTGAGTAATTTTATGCATAAACATGGCTAGTCCATTCTGCCCAAATGTCTGGTCAAATACCAGTCTCAGGATTGCTCTTAAGGTAGTTTGTAGACAGCAATTAACACTAAATAAGTGTATGTTGAGCAAATCATATTACCTAGCAGAATGAACGTGAGACTCATCCAGTTAGTAGAGGCTTTAGGAAGCAATGTTTTCAAATCAACAAAGAAAGATAGCTTCATAGCTCAATTGGAATGTGATCTCTTGTCTAGGTTTCCAACCTGACAAGCTGCCCTGCAAATTTTGTATTTGGTAATTCCCACAATCATTAACTTAACCCTCCCCCCTCTATCCCTTCCTCCCTCTCTTTCTCCCCTTCCTCTGTCTCTCCTGGACTTATGAAGTGGTTATGTCCTGATAAATCCATCATAAGTTGAAAATGTTATAAGTCAGAAATGCTTTGACTAAACTTCATGAATATCAAAGATACAGCAAGGCATGGTAACGCATGCCTGTAATAACAGCATCTGGGAGGCTGGCAGGATGAGATTGGAAGTTCGAGGACAGCCTGGGCAATTAAAGAAGACCTTATCACAATTTTTTAAAGAAATTAAAGGCCTGTGGTTTTAGCTTTGTGGTAGAGCACTTCCCTGGCAAGCACAAACCTCTAGGCTCAACCATTAAATAAGGGAAAATGGTTAGTAGCACAGTAAACCATCAAGTAGAACTTGTTTTCCCTTGTGAGCATATGACTGACTGGGAGCTCTGACTTATTTTTGCCATCCAACATCACAGTAGGGTATCATAACACATTATGTTAATCTGAGAAACATTAAAATTCGAATTTTAAGTTTTTTTTTTCTGAATGCATATTGCTTTAGCATCACAGTATGGTAAAAACTTATAACTTCAAGACATCATACATCAGAGACCATATTTACACACATCTTATTAATTCTATTCTTTGGAGAACCTAATACATGATCTAATCCTACATTAGGAATAATATGGGAGTAAGTAACTCATTCAGGCATTTTAATCCTTATAGTAGTTTGAATGTATTTGGCCCCCATAAACTCATAGGAAGTGACACTATTAGGAGGTGTGGCCTTGTTGAAGGAAGTGTGGTCTTGTTGGAGGAGGCTAGATGACATATGCCATTAATCCAGACCCTGAGGCAGGAGGGCATACCTTTAACCTGGGCCACACCTTCTGTTGGAAGTATGTCACTTAGGGATGGGCTTTGAGGTCTTTTTCTTAAGCTTCACCCAGTGTAACTGTCTATGAACTTCCTGCTGCCTCTGAGTCAAGATGTAGGACTCTCAGCTCCAGCACCACATCTACCTACACACAACCATGATGGACTGAACCCCTGAACTGTAAGTGAGCCCCCTCAATTAAGTGTTTTCTTTATGAGTTGCCGTGGTCATGGGGTCTCTTCACAGAAATAGCAGCCCTAACTAAGACAATACTAGATGCTTATATCTCTTAACATACCACGAATTACTGAGATGTAACATAAAGAAAGCTCTGTTATGTTGGTGGTGGCAAGAGATGTTAAAAATTGTTACAACCGCCTAGGCAACACTTGATACTATATCTAGTAAAGATGCATGGATTCTACAATTGTGTGTGTGTGTGTGTGTGTGTGTGTGAGAGAGAGAGAGAGAGAGAGAGAGAGAGAGAGAGAGAGAGAGAGAAAGAGAGAGAGAGAGAAAGAGAGAGATCAATTGTACACAAGAGAACATAAAACATTTTCATGGCAATATTTTTGAACTCAAAAACACACAAACAGCTGACCATCAATCAACAAGATAAGTTAAAGACACCCTAAGATAGTATGTTCTTGCTTATCCTAGCTCTAAATATTCACATGTGATTATATATTCTGCAGTAACTTTAGCTACCAAGAGAGTAAGAATGGGGCCAGGGTAGTGGAGCTCTAGAAAGTGGAAGTAGGACACAGGTGCTGTGAATGGGGAAAAGGGAAAAATTGGGGAGGGTAGGTACCCAAGGAGAGGGGAGGGGGCAATACAAAGGGAGAGGAAAGGAAAAGGAAAAAATAACACTAAAGATGCTTGGAATGGCCAAGGGGAATCATATTATTTTATTTTTACTTAAAATTACAGGTGTGTGTGTGTGTGTGTGTGTGTGTGTGTGTGTGTGTGTGTGTACATATGTTTTTAAATGAATTTAGGCAATTTGGGGTGACAATGCTCCCCTCAAAGCCATAAACTATCTAACAAAAAACTCAGTGCTTCATTTCAAGATGTAGGTCAGGGGAAGTCAAAGAGACTCCCCAAACAATACAGGCTATTGCCATCACCCTTGGTTGCCTCCTAGAACTTGAATGTAAGACCTTATTGCTGAATACAGCACAAACTTTAGACTCAGGACTTGGAGGAATCCAACTGGAACTGAACTGGAAACCTCCTCCCTGAGAACTAGCTCTCATAGCATCAGAAGGAGCTATGCAAGCTACCAAGACAGAAGAGTATTCAATAGTCTTACCCAGTTATAACACGTATGAACCACAGCAATAACCAATACAGCAAGATATCCCGAAAGTACAATAGTGGCACTTACATTGTGGGGCTAACAAATACCTATATAATTGGACTTAAGGCCCATTCAATTGAATACAATTCATGTGTGGTACTGTAAACCTAGCAAATTACTTGTGGCTGGTGAAGCCATGGACCCTAGAGGAAAACCTACTATTGCCACTTTCCTGAACTAGTATATTTTCTAACTGTGTTCCAAATATTTATCCTTATGCCCACAGATGAGTATGTATGAACATGGCTCTCAGCCCTCATCAAATAAGCTTCCTTTCATAGCAGATGGAACTATGACAGAAATTCATAACTGAACAAAGCAGAGAACAACTGACCATAGAGTGCTCAGGCGGAGTTGATACCGCTGCAGCACAAGCCCTACAGCTAACACCCAGAAAAAAACATCATAGGAAAGGGGCTGGAAGAATTGTGAAAGATGGGGGACTGCAAGACAGGGAAGCCACACCCATGGATGGAGTCTCAACAATATGGTTTACTAAGTAAGATCTGAATAATGACAGCACTAGTCGATATGCCAATGTGGATGGGGGATACCTCACAAGGCCCTACCTCCAGATAAAGAGCAATCAATGGCTACCAAGAGAGTAAGAGTTGGTTTTCTGATACAATCAGTCCCAAGTGGTCAAGCTTAAACCAAATACATATGAACAACACTAAATTGACTTGGTGGGTTGTATTAATAAATTTAATCCAAATTATCACTTTGTTCATCTGGGTTTGAGCTGTGTAGAAATTTATTCATATAGCATGTAGTGTTTTATGAACTTCTTTTATACTCCAGCACGTATTTGTCACATTCATTCATGTAATGGCATACATACAACAGCTCTGGTTCATTTGCTCTCCTAACTGTAAAGTAATAAAATTGGCCACAATATATTTCTTCACTCAAATACTCATAGGCATCAGTCAACAACTACTTTGTCAGACTTCTCACAGCAACTGCAAATGTTAAGCTCAAAGTTCAATGCAATAGTGTTATAGTATGATGTTTTCCTTTAAGGCATAGCATGCCTACTCCACTGCTATCTTCAAATAGAGAATACCTTAGCCAGTTAGCCATAACAAATCATTGAAAGGATAGCCAGGTCTGGTAACAGAACTAGAGCTACTTTTATTCAATACTCCCTAATAAAAGAATGCAGGAGAAGCTCACAGTATCCTCACCTAGGAGTCCAGCTATTACTCTGGCTCATCCTACTCTAGCAGTAAGTCATCTTGGATGATGTTGGAGTATAAACAAAATAGAAAGTTAAATAAAGTGGAGACAAGGGAAACTCTGTGTTTAGCTTCCGTAAAGTTGTCATTCATGGTGTGGTGGAACTTTAGGGTGATGCAGCTGTTGGGAATCACCCAGATTCCTGTAAATAAGTCCTTACCTGTGCTCGGTTAGTAAGCTAACAGAGCTCCTTGGCTTGCCAAGCTGGACTTTAGTGAAATTGCTACTTTTCTGCCATCTGTGCTCTAGCTGAGATAAAGAGAAGGCTGTTTGCGTTGCCCCAAGATGAATGAACACAACAGACTCAAAGAAAGAGGCCTCTGAAGCACCAAAAATCTGGTTGATGCTTTCTATTTTTAAGAGCTGTGTGTCCTCAAACAAGTTATTTTTCACTATGTATCTTGATTTATTCATTTATAGGCTATAATAATAATAATAATAATAATAATAATAATACACAATAAATATAACATATAGTAAGTCCCTAATAAACTGTAATTATTATTATAAGGCTTATACAGTATTTGCTGTTGATTTCTAAATCATTTATGGTTTACTGTCACATAACTTAGCTCAGAAACCTTGACTAGTTGACTTCCCCTTCTAATGCACTATAGTGCCACCAGCTCCAAAACATGTAGGAACATATGAAATGCAAATTCTTAAAAGCTATTGGGGGCTGCTTCCTTACACTCTCTCCAAGGGCATGCGGTGGCCTTTGGAATGAGAGCCAGCGCTAATAACCTTTGGCTTTATTTGCTCAGATTTCTAGCTACATTTTTTCTCTATCATTTGAATTTTCTCAGCCTCATCTACCAGCAGAACAGCATTTTCTTGAGGCTGTTTCTATAAACTCTGTTCATGAAGAAGAAACAGCAAGAAGAGTGACAAACCCTATTCCTGCTCTCAGTGGCCTCTTGCCTGCTTTCTATTGAGTAAGAACACACTGCATCATTGCTTCTATGCCAGCTTTAATTCTCAAAGAGGGGCAAATGCATACTCAGATGTCTGAGTCAGAAGATTTGGCCCTGGTCTCACCAGAAATCTAAACAAAGGCCTCATTCAGGATCTGTTCCTCCCTGGCAAAAGAATCCTTAAAAATGAAAACATCATACTGTGAGCAACTCTGACAAGACTAAAAAAATATGAATCAAAGGGTACAAATACTCTCCCTGTCATGTGTCTAGAAGGCAATCACTGAATCTTTATTCTTCCATCTCTAGTGGACAGTCCAGCATTCTACACCCTAGGATGAAAGACTCCTTATGTGTGAACAGAGCTAAACTAAGCCTTGCTTGTCATCCTTGATCTTGGGTCAGGAGATGGGGAAGACACACGGTAGGTGTAAGGGAGATGATGGTAAGAAGCGTTTCCTTAATCATGTGACTGACAGCTATGATGTAAACAGAAGACTGGGGAAAACTCCAAAATCTGGCATGCAGTGGGCCTTCCTGGCAGTAAGAGGGAAAGAATTTAACCAACAAATGCCTAGAGCGAGGGAAATATTGTGGCACATACCTTTATTACCTGTGCTGGAGAGGCTGAGGTAGGAGGATAGCCAGAAGTTCAAGGGCAGCCTGGGCTGTACATCAAATACCAAGCCAGCCAGTGAGATACTGCAAGATGATGTCTTTAAAAAGAGAGATAACATAAAGTAATCAGACAAAATAAATAAATCAGGCTAATAGACAAGAAATTATAGGGGAGAAGGTAAACCCCTTTTTTTTGTTTCCTTAAAGAGAGTCTCATGTTGCCCCAGCCGGCCCCAAACTTGCTATGTAGAGAAAATTACCTTGAACTTGATTTCCCTGCTTCCACACTCCAAGTGCTGAGATTATTAGAATGTACCACGACACTTGGTTCATGTGATGCTGCGGATTGAGCCCAGGGCTTCACATATATTCAGCAAGCATTCTACCAACTGAGCTACATCCTCACCAAGATAATTCTTGGTATCTGCTAGCTGCAGGAAACTAACACATACATTAATCCAATATAAAATACATAAAAAGAAACATGGGTGAAAACTTGCATTTATTTAACAACTGCCTTTTGTCACTGCAAAATAAACTAAGTGACAGCTTATTTTACAGGAAGATTTCACTAATAGTTCCGGACTAATATAAGAGTACTACAACAATCCCAAACTGGAAAGTGAAAGTAGGACTGCCAAAACATTGTGGGTAATACAGACGTAAAGGAACATAATAATATCTTCATCTCACAAAGCTTCTGTCAAAAGGGATAGTGTGAGCTGTATGTAGTTCAATGGCAGAGCTCTTGCCTAGCATGTGAGATTCAATTCCCAGCACAGAAATGTCAATGAAGAAATAAAAATTTAATCCTTACCTAAATTCACCAAACAAAAGATTACAATTAATAAAATTAGAGATGAAAGTATGTTACAACAAGTTCCCATAAAATCTAAAGGCTCACTAGGAAATACTATGAAAACTTATATCCTTTTAAAAAGCTGAAAAACAGGAAGAAACAGATAAATTGCTAGACATGTATTCGAATGTTATAGAGGTAAACAGCTACTTCCTAGTTAAATTTAAGTCCCAATCCCCAGGGGGAAACACATGCCTGGCACTGCACTAGACATAATGTATGGTTGGAGAGCTAACAGGACTCAAGAATGAATCTACTACTATTATTCCATTAAATGAACATAGCATCAAAATGCTCTCTAAATTCCTATCTCTCATAAATTAGTGCAGCTTTCAGACTTTATCAGATAAGTTTTTTGTTCAGTGGACAGTTGTTAAGAAAGAAATTCACAACTTCCTAGAGCCTTCATCCAGTAGCTGATGGAAGCAGAAGCAGAGAACCACAGCTAAGCACTGAGCCGAACTCCTGGAAAACACTTGCAGAGAGGGAGGAGTGATGAACAAAGGGATCAAGACCATGCTGGGGAAACCCACAGAAACAGCTGACCTGAGCAGGGGGTAGTTCACAGACCCCAGTCTGACAGCTGGGGAACCAGCATTAGACCGAACCAGGCCCTCTGAACGTGGGTATCAGTAAGGAGGCCTGGGCATTCTATGGGGCCTCTGGCAGTGGAACCAGAATGTATCCCTAGTGTACGAATGGACTTTGGGAGCCCATTTCCCATGGAGGGATACTGTCTCAGTCTTGATACACAGGGGACGACCTAAGCCCTGCCCCAAATGATGTGACAGACATTGATGATCCCCCATGGAAGGCCTCGCCCACCAGGGAGGGGGGTTGGGATTGGGGGAGACATGGGAGGATGGGAGGGAGAGGGAACTGGGATTAGTATGTAAAATAAGATTGTTTCTAATTTAAATAGAAATATATATTACAAAATAAAATTTATCAATAAAAAAAGAAATTCACAACTTGTCAAACTGCATAGATTAAGTGTCAGTGACGTGCTCAGGCACAAATGAGACATCTATAATCATGTCCCCCTCTACAAGGTTAAGGGAGATGTCTTAGTTTGAGTTTCTATTCCTGTGAAGAGACTCCATAACCATAGCAACTCTTACAAAGAAGATATTTAATTGCAGTGGTGAATTACAATTCAGAGGTTCAGTCCATTATCATCTCATTATCATCTTAGTGGGGAGCATGGTGGCTTGCAGGAAGACATGGTGCTGGCTACACCTTGATCAGAAGGCAACAGAAAGTAGACTAACACTATGCATGGCTTGAGACCTCAAAGCCCACCTCAGTCGTGAACACTTCCCTCATTAAAGCCACACCTCCTATTAGTGCCACTCCCTTTGGAGACCATTTTCTTTCAAACCACCACAGGGGCATCACAAAAGAGGAAGCAGAAAGATTCCAAGAGCCAAACATCACAGAGTACCAGAGTGAAACAGTGTCTTCTAGGCATGAGATGGGCACTGCATTCATGAACTCATAGCATCTGTGGTGGTCTGCACAAGCCTGAACAAGATCAAACCAGTCAACATTCTAGCATGGAACTGGAAGGAGTCCATGAGACCTAACCCCTTACTTAGGAGCTATAAACAGTTGTTAGCTTTTGGGGGGGAAGGAAGAGTCTGTTTTCTTTAAGGGTGTGGCGTCTGGTAGGTCTACCATACTCTAGAGGTGGCTTCCTATCAAGGAGGACATAAACAATATAAATTGGCATTGATAGGTTATTAAATTAAAAACAGGAGGATATGAGGTTGGGGGATAGGAGTGTGTTGGCAAATGTTTTATCAATATGCCTACTAGGTGGGCAACCCTGATATGTCCAACGGTAATCATAGAACAGAGTATACTGTCTGCCCTCCAAAACGACTAACCTAGTAGTCTTGACAATAATAAACAGAATACCATGATAACATTGTAAGTGCATAACATACATCAGAAACATAACATTTGTGTCCTTCTACAATGTCAGAAGTTATTAGACAAGAACAAATTTACAAGATATAGCCATTTCAGTGGCAGCAATTTGCTTTCTGTGATTGCTAGCTGAGACCAATCTTTATAACACTCTTAATTACTAGCATTAACACTCGGATCACACATTACATATCACAATAAAATAGCCATATCTGATTATATATGTGTGTGTATGTATATACAGACATACATACACACACAAACACACACACAAAAACACATTACAGAATGAGTGTAAAGGTTTAAAGAGGTAAAAAGAATTTTACAAGCTTTAACATAGCCTAAGAAGGAAATACAGGAAATTCACAATAATTAAAGAGTTTTTGCATTGATAAGATAATAAATTGAACCAAACCATAAGAGAAGGAGAAGTTTTGTGGGTGTCAGCCACTTGTTGTGAGCCTTAGCATTGGACACTGGTATTAGAGATGAGCCATATGGTTAGGTCCAGGTAAACAGACACAAAAAGAGCAATGTCAGATCCAGATGAAGAAATGGGCTGATGGGCTGATGGATGGTCCAGGTGAGTGAACATAGGGATGAACAAATGTCACTACAAGTAGGCCACATCAACAGTGAAGACCAAGATTAAGTTCCTGGGATAGTTGGGAATATGTGCATGTCTGTCCTAAACATATAGACTTTGTGGCCAGAATACAGGATGGTAGGGGCAATTAACATTACAATGGTAGCTGTCTACATCATTATGAGGTCCAGGTAAAGGAGTCATATCCTTCCTTTAGTCTGATGTGCCTGATAAGTTCTTGGGGATGGTTTCCCAGATATGATTTTTCATAAACCCATGTGCCTCTTAATTCACTCTGAAAAGATTTATATACTTTCTACTTTGAAAAATAACATGACTCATTTATCACTCTATGCTCCATGGGTGGGTCCTGACAGAGTGTCATTTGCATGTTTACCTGGTTATACAATCATCAATTCTATTCCTCCAAATGGAGTTCAAAACTAATTGTAAAAGGTAGTTTGTGAAACAACTTTTCTATACAGTATGGAGTAACTTGGAGCACATCACAGCCTGATCCACAGCAATTTCCTCTTATCCCAAGTAGTCTTGGGAGGGCTGCTAGAGTATATAGGAGGTGGAAGGTCAAGAGAAGGCAGGATCCCAGTAATGCAGCATGCACATACTCGTCACTAATACGCACTAGGGGACTACTCCATGGTGTAGCTTTCATGAGTCACCACCCATGTTCAAGAGGGCTTTTTGGTAATATATTTACCTATGAGTGACCCTACTCTTCTAAGTAACCCCTTAACAATTCTCCTCTAAATAAGTTCAATAAAGGTATAGGTTGTCTTGCATGAATGTGTTATTTTGATCTGTTGTTGCTGCCCTATCTGGGGTGTACAGACATTTGTTCACATATTCCCAGGAAAATTAACCCAGTATATCTCCAGTTCATTGTTCTTACTATACACATGAGAAATTATGTAAAGTGAAATGACCCTTACATTTACAACCAGGAAAACTGAATTCAATTCCAAGCAATGCCACTCCTGGTTGAGTGACCTCAGATACTATACCACAGTAAACCTTAGTATCTTTATCTTTTAATAGAGTACAGCAGCCTCTATTTTCCAAGGTAATTAAAAGCTTGAAATGAGAACGTGAGTGTGTGGGGGAATTACACTGAAGTAGAACAGAACGGGAGGGAAAATTAATGAGACACAAGATGGAAAACAAGCCCATCACCTTAAGATCCCAGATCTAGTCTTTGCTGCTGACTCAGAATCAAGAAACTTCAACACAACTTAAAACTAAAAAATATCTGGAGAAATAATGGTTGTTTTCCTAAAGATATCTCCAATATGAATGTTAAAAACAATAAATCAATGGTGCTTACTTAGGGCCAGAATGTTTTTAATTTTGAGTTTTACCATGTTAGCCACCCACTCTTATCTCTAATAATAGATGGTATACCTTAAAAAAATGACTTAGCATTTCACTGACAAAAGAAAGTTCTTTAAGAAACATGCACTAGCTAAAATATCTTTACTTAACTTTCAAACTTTATATAAGATTTGCTTAATCTTAAAAACTTTTTGTAAATCAGAATTCTTTAAATAATGTAACGTTATTTTTATTAAGATATAATTACATCTCCCTTTCTTATACTCCCTTTTTTATTCTATTTCCTTCTTTCAACTACTCCAAGATCATATAGCCATTATAAGGAAATCTAAACAGGACAGAGAAGCCCAGGTCCTGTCATAGGATCATATTCTATGTTATTCCTATATAACTCTATAAAATTATTTAAAATACACTAATGTTGATTTATAATGATTCATCCTGAAATTCTTTTCTGTAACATAGTCAAAATTTTTTTACCTGAATAGCAGTCCCTAAGTGGAATGGGACCTCCTCAGGATGCTGGTGGTAAGTAGCACTGGCTGTGTTTCTCTGTCACTAGTGACAGTACCTAGCAACTACTGGTAAAGCCACAAACCCAGCTAGCAACAGAGTTTTGTGTATTCAGCTTCAGTCCAATTAGGTCACAGAGTAGTTTACCAAGAATTATTACAACAATGCAGGCCTGGTGGTAGAGTCCTGTAATTCCAACTACTCTAGAGGCTAAGGCTAGGAGCTACGGGTGGGATCACAAGTTTTAATCTTGCTTAGACTATAGAGTGAGTGCAAGGCCAGACTTTTAGATTAAGCAAAGCTAATGTAAAGTTTAAAACTTAACTTATGTCTCAAAACAAAAATTTTGAAAGAGGGATATAGTTCAGGAGGTAGAGCATTTGCTCAGCATATACAAGATCCTATGTCATATTTCCAGTAATACAAAAGGGGGGATCATTACAACAGAGTATCTATAAAATTTAAGGAAACTTTATGAGTCCCATAGGCTGAAGAAAACATTCAAGACAAAACTGGATAGGGATCAGACCTCACTGGGAACATGGCAATATTACTCTCTGGGTGGAAGTGAAGTCCGATTGTTTGGCTTGGTAGTTTATACTCACTAAATAAGAGGGACTTATCTCTCCAGAGATAACCAGCAGACAGTTTGAGGAAAGAGGGGGCATACAGCAAGATGTAGATAAGGTTCTTGGGGCCTGCCTGGCTCAGAGGGAATCATCTAAGCACAATCAGACTATATGAAGACCCAGAATAAAGATGGGATGCTTCATACTAATGCTTCATAAATCAGACAGTCCCCATGGCAGGGGAAGAGGGATGACTACAGGGGAAGGTTAGGGTAAACTATGAGTGTGTGGGGTCTTCCAGGGTTGATTCTCCTGTGGAATGTTATTATTACAACCAACATTACAAGGTCAGAGATACAACATGTTTTCTGAGAAAACAGCTAAATGAGAGGTCCACCAACAAGCAGCCCACCAAGCAGCCCCTAAGAGCTTGGAGAAAGAACCTTCCACCTGCAGTATTGTCTAAAGCAAAAGCTTAACACCATGCTAACTATAGAGAGATAACTGAAGGAACTGTTATCACAGAGAATATACAGAGGGATGAATTTGGAACTTGGGTGCAATAAAAACACAGAGCAATAGGCTAATAACTTAATTTTTTGTCCCTTAGTTAAGTGCAATTTCCTCTACATTAAGTTTTATTATTGGGAAAACTCCAGGTAGTCTATTTGTGATATAACTTTTTTTCTTTCTCTCCATTTTTTATTTAAATTAGAAACAAGATTATTTTACATGTCAATCCCAGTTACCTCTGCCTTCCCTCCTCCCCTGCCCCCCAACTAACACCCTACCTATCCCATATCCTTTCTGCTCCCCAAGGAGGGTGAGGCCTTCCATAGGGGGTCTTCAGCGTCTGTCATGTCCTTTGGGATAGGGCCTAGGCCCACACTCTGTGTCTAGGCTCAGGGAGTATCCCTCTATGTGGAATGGGCTCTCAACATCTATTTCTATACTAGGGATAAGTACTGATCTACTACAAAAGGCTCCATAGATTTCCCAGGTCTCCTCACTGATACCCACGTTCACACTGACTTGGTCTTTATAGTGGTGCAGGCTAGCCCTAGTGATAAACAGGGTCTTTCGGATTGGAAAAATACTGGTGGGAGTTTTTAACCCTTCAGAGTTTCAGTCACTTTACTAAGATAATAATTTGTAAGTCCTACATCAGTCTGCTGTGGGAAGACAGTGTCTATAAAATCATCACACTAGTAGGCCTGGTACACACAAAATATACCATGAAATGTCCCTTTCTGTATGATAGATTGTCAATCACTACAGCATACCCTTACTTTCATTTTGCTGGTCTCATCCAGGACTGAAAGCAAGTCAGATATGTGGGTTTCAAAACCCATAACCCCTTACAGTGTCAGATAATACCTGTCAAGTAATTTAACAAATGACAGTAATTTTTCTATCACATTTGTAATTTCAAAGCTTTTTTGTCTTTTAATTATACCTTTCTCCCAAATAAGTATTAATACTAATTAGATGCCAGATGAAACTAGTAGAACACAGCATTTCTAGGCTAGCTAGACTACTCACTATGCTTGAATGCTCTTATCAACTTCAGTCATGATAACAAGCAGTAATACAACCACTAATTATTTTCTTCCTTCTTGTTATTTTCATTTTCCCTTTTTATGTGAAGAGTGGGCATAGAGCCCAGAGTCTCACATATGCTAGGCAACTACTATACTACTGGGCTACAATCTCAACGTTCCATTTCATAGTCTTTATATCTCAATGACCTTGAAGATTCTAATTGACCTAACAACAAATCTCTTTCATACTACTTTCATATTCTTTATCCAAATTGATTGTCATGGTATTCCAATAATAATCACTGTCAGGTGTATTCTTATTCCAAAAATTACAACTGGATACTTGGTCAAGATGATACATTTTAACCTATAAAGGAAAGAATATTTTTATTACATGCTGGATACACCTTGGGAATAGTTTTGCACACTAGGCTGAAAAATTAAACTGAAAATACTCATATCCCTTTTAACATATTGAGTAATGAAACAGATCCAGGAACAGTGAAGCTGAAATTAGCTGTGCAACAGGCCATTCAATGATGATGAACAGGGGCTATGTATAAGCTTTCCAATAAAATAGCTACTAGCCTCCTGTGACTACTAAGTGTGGAAAATTAGGACATTGAGGACTTGAGACTTAAAACATCTGGTGGCTATCTTAAGAGTAAGACAAACAGGGTACAGTTGTGCATACTTATAAGCCTATCACTCAAGACTCTAAGAAAGGAGAATCAAGAGTAAGAAACCAACCTAGAGTCCTGTCTACACTACATAGACTCTAACAACACACACACACACACACACACACACACACACACACACACACACACACACAGAGAGAGAGAGAGAGAGAGAGAGAGAGAGAGAGAGAGAGAGAGAGAGATTAAAATTGATGGGCAGCACAGATCTAAACATCACAGCTTAATAGAAGGATATAGTTGGTCATGGTAGAATACACTTGTAATTCCAACATTAAGGAAGAACAGAAAGAAATGCCAGGCCAGCCTGGTCTTCATAATGAAATACTATCTTGCAAAGGATTAAACTATGAAGCTAAAAAGATACTTGTATCCCAATTCAGGTAACTGATAGTAACTGTGTAACTTTTA
Source organism: Cricetulus griseus (assembly GCF_003668045.3). NCBI lineage: Eukaryota > Metazoa > Chordata > Mammalia > Rodentia > Cricetidae > Cricetulus > Cricetulus griseus. The sequence goes on along the minus strand of NC_048604.1, from coordinate 71,637,902 downwards.
TCATTTTATTTTTCTTGTATAAGTTTCATTTACCTCACTGCCAGATGACCCCCAGGATTTCTGTGGATACAGAAACAATGCAAAGCACTTAGCCCAGTGATGGCTATTATTTTCTTTTTAAAAATATTTTTATTTAAATTAGAAACAATCTTATTGTATATATAAATCCCAGTTCCTTCTCCCTCCCATCATCCCATGCCTCCCATCAACCCCTGTCCCACCCCTCAATCCACTACCCAGGGAGAGTAAGGCCTTCCATGGGGGATCATCAAAGTCTGTCACATCATTTGGTGCAGTGCCTAGGCACTCCCCCATGTGTCTAGGCTGAGAGAGTATCCCTCCATGGAGAATGGGCTCCAAAGTCCATTCATATACTAGGGATAAATACTGGTTCCACTGCAAGAGGCCCGATAGAATGCCTAGGCCTCCTAACTGTCACCCACATTCAGGGGACCTGGTTCGGTCTAATGCTGGTTCCCCAGCTGTCAGGCTGGGGTCCATGAGCTCCCACTTGCTCAGGTCAGCTGTTTCTGTGGATTTCTCCAGCACAATCTTGACCCCTTTGCTCATCACTCCTCCCTCTCTGCCTCTCATTTTCCAAATGAAGCAACTGAAACCCTAAAAGGAAACTGAAATATTTCCTGGGTTTAGGACTTCTATATGTGAAATTGAGGAGACACAAAGATAACATTTTGTTTACCCCAGTCTTCACCATCTTCACTCCTCTCTCACAGGCAAAATATAGTAACTTCATTTCAATAACTTCAAAGGGTAACTTATTCCAGCATCACTTCAAATGTCTAAAGTTCAAAGTTTAACATAGTCTCCTTATGACATAACTTAGATATGATTGATACTTGAGATACAATTATCTTCAGCCATGGGCTTCTAGTACCAAAAAAACAAATACACTTCTCGAAAAAAAAATGCAGATATGGGCATAAGACAGGCATTCCAATTCTAGAAGACAGAAATGTAAAAGGGAGGACTGATGGATCCCAAGTAAGTTGAAAATCAAACAAGTAAACTCTAGGAGATCTTGAGGTTCCAAATAATCCTCTTTGGTCAGTGCCATGGTTCCTACCTCCTAAGAAGGTTGTATCACTGTTAACTTTTGGCTGGTTGACCCTAAATACTTCATTGTGATACCTCCTGTGGAGAGGAAGGAGGGACAACCCATAATGCCTTCTGATGGGCCCATCTCTGGAAGCATGGGGTAGGGGCATCCTAGTGTTGAACGACCACAAGGTCAGATCTTAAAACTGATAAGGAATTATCCCTGCCCCAGGGCCTGTAATGGGAACGGGAATCCCACTGGTTTCCAAATTATCTTTGGGACACATTCTCATTTCTTGAAGAAAAGCACATTTTGCAAAACTCAACCCATTCTAATTACTGTTTCCTTTAGACTTGGGCAGTAGTGTTGCTTTAATCTCATCATTGTAGTCTTCCATTGAGATGATTTGTTAGGTCATCAGCTCCTGCCTTGGGAATCTTTTTTAAAGAATCCTTTTCATTATTTTTCAATTATTTACACTGTGTGTAGTGTATGACTATGTACGGGTATATGCAAAGGAGTGAAGGTGTCCACTGAATCCAGATAAGAGTGTTCTATTTCTTGGAGCACTTTTTGAATGGCCCAATGTAGGTGTTGGGAACCCAACCCCATTCCTGCACAAAAGGAATACCCAAGTTCTTAACCCAACTATACTAATCTTCTCAACTTCTCTTCAGAACCTGCCTTCTTTTTCTTTGCCATATCAATACATGAAATCAATTATTTTAAAGTTCAATTTTTCTCTTCGTGAAATTTACTACTATCAGGCAGAAGAAAAGAAGCTACTTCTTACATAGTCTGCTTAAAAATCTCCTCAGCTCAATCTCCATCAAAATCCCAACACAATTCTTTACAGACATTTAAAGAACAATACTCAACTTCATATGGAAAAACAAAACACCCAGGACAGCTAAAACAAAACTGTACAATAAAAGAACAGAAGGAGGTACCACTAGCCCTGATTTTAAGCTCCACTACATAACTATAGTTATAAAAACTGCACGGTGTTTCCATAAAAACAGACAGGTGGACCAATGGAATCAAAGACCCAGACATTAATCCACACAACTATGGATACTTTTTAAATAAAGAAGACAGAAATTCATACTGAAAAAGGATATCTTCAACAAATGTTGCCAGTCAAAGTGAATGTCTGCATGTAGAAGTATGCAAATAGATCTGTATTTATCAATTTAATGCCCACATTTCTCACAACACTACATAATTGATCACATATAATCAAAGGTGATAGAAGTTTTTTTCAACCACTCTCCGCATTTATTTCTAAATCCTCACCAGATATAAGTCATTCCACAGCACTGCCAACTTTTCCCTGGTATGTTCGTCAAAACTGTCCCATCCCACCCGGTGTTTGGTTCTGGTGGTGCCTTCATGGTTTTAGATATAGTTACATGCTACATAATAACATTTGACATTTTTCAACAACAGACTGCATATATGACTGTGGTGACATATTGTGACATACTGGAGATCAAAATGAAAAGCTAGCCACTGCCATAGAGCCAGGCAGTGATGATACACACCTCTAATCCCAGGACTCAGGAGACATAGGCAGATGAATCTCTGTGAGTTCAAGGTCACTTGGGGCTACATTAGAGTGAATCAGTCTAAACAGCTCACACAAAGGAAATTTCAGCACTTGGGATCCCATGCCTTTAATCCCAGCTCTAGAGGGGTATATAAGATAGGAGTGGGGCATTCAGTAATCAATCTCGGAGATTTATTCTTCATCCATGTTGAGGACAGGACAGACCTTGCAGCCTGAGGTAGAGATAAGAGCTAGTAGTGGCCAGCTACTTTGCTTCTCTGATCTTTCCACTTGAACCCCAATATATGTGTCTGAGTTTTTTTATTATGACACTGACCCCAAAAGATTATTCATAAAATTGGGTGTGGTGGAACAAGCCTGTAAGCCCAGCATTCAGGAACCTAAAAGAGGAAGATCAGGGATTTGAGTCCATCCTGAGCAACACTGACATTTTGTCTGAAAATAGAAAAGAAAACAAAAGAAAATGAAGAGATTACAGAAGAGGAGGAGAGTACATGGAGGAAGAGAGCAGAGAGGAAAAGGGAAGGGAGAGGAGGGACATCATAAAAGAGTAGAAAATTTTCTGTCACTCCTATGACTACAGCCATAGTAGCATCAGGTATCACTGATATGCCTGTGATACTTGTACTGTGATACCCATTACACAAAAAATTATCACATCCAATTATATGCATAATGATTTATAAGAAAAATAACTATGCTACTAGGTTATATATTTACCACACCATACCTTTATCATTATTTTAGAGCATAAGCCTTAGAAAACATTTACTAAAACATTATGCTATGTCATCCTGGTATAGCCTCAAATACCTTGTGCTTACTGCATCTCCGAACTTTACCAAGAAATTACATCTATGCCATCTAGTTCTGTATTCTCTAGGATGTCAAGTAACGATAAAAATCAGCTAATGATGCATTTCTCAGAATGCATTGTCATTGTTACATTACTCTTCCTAGTTACAGCAGCAACATACTTCCTACTACTAATTTCTATATTACAGAGGTGAAGCGTGAGCATGAGAGAAATGAGAGAGAGAGAGAGAGAGAGAGAGAGAGAGAGAGAGAGAGAGAGAGAGAGAGAGAGAGAAATTTATTCTCATGTGCTGGCTCTTGTGATTATAAGAAGTTTCATGATCTGCTACATGGAAACTATAAGGAATACCAGTAGGATAGTAAGACAGTGCAATAGCTTGAGTGTTATTGCAGTGCATTCCAAGTTGGGTTTGAAGGCCTAAGAACCAATAACACTGAGAGCAAATGCTCCATGTCCCAAGTCATGTGACCTAGTAGCCAATTCAAATTTTTCTCTACCCCTTTGTTCTATTCAGACTCTCAAAAGGATTAGATAACACCACCCACATGGCTTAGGGCAGCCAAGAAATTCAAATACCAAATTCTCAGGGAAACAACAACAGAGATAAACTCCAAAGTAAGGTAATCAGTTATCTGGGATATCTGAGCATCTTTTAGCTCTATATAGTTAACAACTGTATCATTGCAGAATAACGAGTGGTAACCCAAACAACTACTCCATTAGTATTTAAAATGAACTTATATATATATTTAATACAAAAGAATATACCTTTGTGAACCCTATTTGTTCCTTCCGAAAAGTTTCCAGGGGTTTTATCAGCAAGTCACTAGCATTTTGTACCTGAAGAAAATATGAAGAAAGAAAGAAAACAATGTTTAGATTACCAAGGTTCAAATACAAACTTGTTCCTTATCATTAGGCTTTTTCTGTAAAATATGGGTGGTGATGGCACATGCCTTTAACCCCAGCACTCAGGAGGCAGAGGCAGGTGGATCTCTTTGAGTTTGAGGTCTGCCTGGTCTAGAAAGTGAGTTCCAGGACAGCCTGGTCCACACAGAGAAAGCTTGTAACATTAAATCTTTCCGCCAAGCCGCCTAAGCCCCGCTGCCATGTGAGCACCTGAAATAACACACAGAGTCTTATATTAAGTACAATGCTGATGGCCAATGACTAGGAATTCTTATCTGCTATCTCTGTCTTAAGTATCAACCATAATTATTAATCTATATATTTTATAAAGACTTATCTGATTGAGGACGCTGGTGGCATGTGTCCTCTCTTGTCAGACTCACATGGCGACTCCCAGAGAAGAGAGGAGGAGAAAGAGAACGATTTCCTGCTTGTCCCTGCTTATATTCTGAGTCTGCCTGCTATGTCACTTCCTGCCTGGATCACAACACTTCTCTTTACTAAATTTCTCAGAATCCTCCTCAACTCCTAGTCCCACCTAACTTTCTTCCCTATTGGCCAACAGTACTTTATTTATCAACCAATAAGACAAACATATACACAGAAGGACTTCCCCCATCAAAACCTGGCCTTAAAAAACCATATATATAAATGAAGGGACCAGACCCTCATCTAGCCCCCTGCTTTGGCAGCCATACCAGGCTACAAATAAGAGCCAGCAAGAGGTAGGCTTCTGTTTCAGCAACATGTGCTGAGCCACCAACCTTGCCCAACTGTGTCCTAATCACTAGGAAGCCAGATAATCCATGTGGCAAGGAACCAATCAGAAGTTAGCTGGCTGGCTCTGAAATGCAGAGCATAGGAACCGCCCTGGAAGGCCTATAGGCATAGCAACCTTGCTGCAGCTGCAGCTGACCAATCAACTCAGGACAGGTTGCTCAAGTCCAGAGGTGCACCAATCCTGACACTGTTGCTGACCCCAGACACTCCCCTTGCTCTACCCCAATATATTCCCTGCCCCACTGCTGCTTAAGGTCCCTTCTGATCCCTGCCTGCTTCATCCTCTGTTTCTGATTGACAGAGGCACTGAGTTAACTTGTAAAATTAAAGACTCTGCTTTTGCGTCAGATTGGGTATCTTGGTGATTTTGAGGTTCAGAGTTTGGGCATAACATACATACATACATACATACATACATACATACATACATCCACCATCCTGCAATCACTTTCTGAACAGGGCACTTTTAGCACAGGCACTAAGATCAACAATTAATAAATGGGATCTCATGAAACTGAAAAACTTCTGTCAGGCAAAGGATACCATCAATAGGACAAAATGGCAGCCCACAGAATTTGAAAAGATTTTTACCAAGTGTACATGTGACAGAGGGCTAATATAAAAATATATAAAGAACTCAATAAACTAGACATTAACAAATTAAATAATCCAGTTAAAAATGGGGTACATATATAAACAGAGAATTCTCAACAAAGAAATATCAAATGGCCAAGAAACACTTAAAGAAATGTCTAGCATTCTTAGACACCGGGGAAATTCAAATCAAAAAAGATTCTGAGATTCCATCTTACACCTATCAGAATGACTAAGGTCAAAAACACAAGTGATAGCTCATTCCGGAGAGGATATGGAGTAAGGGAAACACTCCTCCACTGCAGGTGGGGGTGTAAACAAACAGCCATGTATGGAAATCACTATGGCAGTTCCTCAGAAAACTGGTAATCAATCTACCACAAGACCCAGCTATCTTGAGCATATTCCCAAGGATGCTCCATCCTATCACAAAGACACTTGCTCAACTGTGTTCTTATTCATAATAGCCAGAACCTGGAAACTACCTAGATGTCCCTCCAGCAAAGAATGGCGATAGAAGATGTGGTACATTCACACAATGGAGTACTACTCAGCTGTTAAAAACAATGACATCAAAAAATATGCAGGCAAATGAATGGAACTAGAAAAAAATCATCCTGTGTTAAGCAATGCCTTCTATGTTCCTTTCCTCAAAGCATTTATTTGGTTTTCATAAAGGAACAAGAAAACTCAATAAAAAGAAAATAAATTAACATTTTTTCAATGATTAGAATTGATCTCATGTACCTGAACATGATAACATGCTACTGAGATACACCCTACTCCAGTTAATATGGTTCAGATGATATATTTTTAATTTTACATAGTCATTTATTTTTCCTTTTATTGAAAATAATTTTTTCTCATATAATATATCCTGATTATAATTTCCTCTCCCTCTATTCCACCTAGTTCCTCCTTACCTCCCTTCCCATCTAGACCCATCAGCTTTCTATCTTTGATTAGAAAACAGTCTTCAAAGGGATAACACAACATAAAGAATAATAATATAAAATAAAAGCTCCTACATTGGAATATGACAAAACAAACAGAAGAAAAAGAGCCCAAGAGAAGACACAAAAAATAGACCCACTCATTTGTACACTTAGAATCCTCATAAAAAACAATAAACTGGAAGTCAGAATATATGTGCAAAGGACTTGTAGGGTAAAAAGTGAGAAAAATATAAAATAAATAAAAATTAAAATACGATTTAAAGATACCATATTATTGCGCAAGAAACCTCCAAAAATGCCATTGTGTCTATTTTCTGTTGGCCACCCACTGCTCGAATGTAGTATACCCTTCAAAGTAATTTGTTTCCCAGTGAAAATCCCTTGGAGAAAATAAATTTTTCATTTGCAAGTGACTGTCAACTAGAGATTGCTTCTGGTTTAGGGACAGAGACATGTATCCACTTCTTTCAGGTCTAGGAAACCATCTGGCTTGCACCCATGTATGCAAGCTACCTTGGTGTCTGTGAATTCATGTGTGCCTCAATCCTTTTGTTTTAGAGAGCTTTGTTTCTTTGGTGTCCTCCATCCCCGGATCATACACTGTTTTACCTCCTCTAGACAGTGTTTCTTGAACCATAGATACAACTCATTCCTGGTACTACAAGCTTTATTTTGTGACAAGAGATGTCCTACTAGGGCTCTGCCTCCCCCATTATTTGGTGATTTCATTTATATTTCCTTCATATAAGTATATATTCTTCTACTGTATTAGAATTCTATACTACCCCTCAAATGTCCCTTATTTTTAGCTGTCTATCCCCATATTCACTGTCACCCCCCTCTTTCTTCCCTCTCCTCACTTGAAACTCCCTTTCCAATCCCACCCATCCATACTACCTATTTTATTTCATTTTCCTAGGGAAACCTAACTGCCACCCCAAGTCCATTACTCTATATCTAACCTCTGTGGTTTTATAGATTGTTATTTGGTTATCATCGATTAACAGCTAATATCCATATATAAGTGAATACAGTCCATATTTGTCTTTTAGTGTCTACATTACCTTACTCAGGATGATTCCTTTCTAGTTCCCTCCACTTACCTGAGAATTTCATGACCTTCTTTTTAACAGCTAAATAATACTCCATGAGTAAATGTACCACATTTTCTTAACCCATTCTTCTGTTGAGGGACATCTAGGCAGTTTCCAGTTTCCGGCTATTATGAATAGAGCAGCAAAGAAAATGATTCAGCAAGTATCTCTGGTAGGATGAAACAAATTTGTGGGTATATGTCCAAGAGTGGCATAGCTGGATCTTGAGGTGTATCAATTCCCATCTTCCTGAGGACCTGTCACATTTATTTCCACAGTCGGTGTACAAGATTGCACTCACACCAGCAATGAATGAGTGTTTCCCTTTCTCCAAATCCTCATGACCATGAACTGTCAATTGTTTTATTGATCTTAGCCATTCTGACTGGTGTCAGATGAAATCTCAATAGAAAATTGATTTGCATGTTAATTGCTAAGGATGTTGAACAATTTAAGTGCTTCTCACCCATTTGACTTTCAACTTTTGAGAATTCTTTGTTTAAATCTGTATCCCATTTTTGTTTCCTTGGTATTTAGTTTTTTTTAGTTCTTTGTATGTTTTGGGTATTAGTCCTCTATGTAATGTATAGTTGGTAAAAAGAAAAAATTCCCTACTCTGTAGGCTGACACTTTTTTTTCAGATTTTTTATTTGAGTTAGAAATAAGATTGTTTTACATGTCAATCCCAGTTCCCTCTCCCTCCCTTCCTCCCCTACCACTTTCCCCAAATAAAACCCTACCTATCACACATCCTTTCTGTTCCCCAGGCAGGGTGAGGCCTTCCATAGGGGGTCTTCAGAGTCTGTCGTATCCTTTGGGATAGGGCCTAGGCTCACGCCCGTGTGTCTTGGCTCAGGGAGTATCCCTCTATGTGGAATGGGCTCCAAAGTCCACACCTATGCTAGGGATAAGGACTGATCTACTACAGGAGGTCTCATAGATTTACTGAGATCTCCTCATTGAAACCCATATTCCTGGGGTCTAGATCAGTCCCATGCGGGTTTCCAAGCTATCAGTCTGGGGACCAAGAGGTCCCCATTGTTCAGGTCAGCTGTTTCTGTGGGTTTCACCATCCTGGTCTGGATCACTTTGCTCATCACTCATCCTTTTCTGCAACTGGATTCCAGTTCAGTTCAGTGATTAGTTGTGGTGTCTGCTTCTACTTCCACCAGCTGCTGGATGAAGACTATAGGATGGCATATAAGTCAGTCATCAATTTCATTATCAGGGGAGGGCATTTAAGGTAGCCTCTCCACTATTGCTTAGATTGTTAGATGATGTCATCTTTGCAGATCTCCAGATATTTCCCTAGTGCCTGATTTCTCTTTAAAACTAAAATGTCTCCCTCTATTATAGTATCTCCTTTCTTGTTTTCTTCTATTCTTCCCGACTCAAACTTTCTGCTCCCTCATGTCCTCCTCACCCCTCCTCTTCTACCCTTCTCCTAGCTCCCTCTCCCCTCTTCCTGTGCTCCCAATTTGCTCAGGGGATCTTGACACTTTCCCCTTCTCTAGGGGACCATGTATGTCTCTCTTAGGGTCCTCCTTGTTTACTAGCTTCTCTGGCAGTGTGGATTGAAGGCTGGTAATCCTTTACTCTGTGTCTAAAATCCACATATGAGTGAATACATATCATGATTGTCTTTTTGTGATTGGGTTACATCGCTCAGAATGGTTTTTTTCTAGTTCCATCCATTTGCCTGCAAATTTCAAGATTCCATTGTTTTTTTCTGCTGAGTAGTACTCCATTGTATAAATGTACCACATTTTCTCTATCCATTCTTCAGTTGAGGGGCATCTAGGCTGCTTCCAGTTTCTGGCTATTACAAATAGTGCTGCTATGAACATGTTGAACAGATGTCCTTGTTGTATGAATGTGCTTCTTTTGGGTATATGCCTAAGAGTGGAATTGCTGGATCTTGTGGTAGACTGATTCCCATTTTCCTGAGGAATCACCATACTGATTTCCAAAGTGGCTGTACGAGTTGGCACTCCCACCAGCAGTGGACCCTTTCTCCACATCCTCTCCAGCATAAAATGTCATTGGTGTTTTTTATTTTAGCCATTCTGACAGGAGTAAGATGGTATCTCAATGTTGTTTTGAGTAGCACTTTCCTGATGGCTAAGGATGTTGAGCACTTTCTTATGTGTCTTTCAGCCATTTTAGATTCCTCTATTGAGAATTGTCTATTTAGTTCTGTTCCCCACTTTTTAATTGGGTTGTTTGGTGTTTTGGAGACTAGCTTCTTGAATTCTTTGTATATTTTGGAGATCAGTCCTCTGTCAGATGTGGAGTTGGTGAATATCTTTTCCCAGTCTGTCAGTTGCCCTTTAGTATTGCTGACTGTGTCCTTTGCCTTACAGAAGCTTCTCAGTTTCAGAAAGTCCCATTTATCAATTGTTGATCTCAATGTCTGTGCTACTGGTGTAATGTTCAGGAAGCTGTCTCCTGTGCCAATTCATTCAAGGCTATTTTGCACTTTGTCTTCTAATAGGTTCAGTGTGGCTGGATTTATATTGAGGTCTTTGATCCATTTGGACTTAAGTTTTGTGCATGGCAATAGACATGGATCTATCTGCAGTCTTCTACATGCCAGCATCCAGTTATGCCAGCAACATTTGTTGAAGATACTTTCTTTATTCCATCGTCTAAATTTAGCTTCTTCATCAAAATTCAGGTTTTGTAGGTGTGTGCGTTAATAAGGGTTTTCAACTCTATTTCATTGGTCTACCTGTCTATTTTTGTGCCAATACCAAGCTGTTTTCAGGACTATAGCTCTGTAATAGAGCTTGAAGTCAGGGGTGGAGATGCCTCTGAAGTTCCTTTATTGAACAGGGTTGTTTTGGCTATCCTGGGTCTTTTGTTTTTCCATATAAAGTTGAGAATTGTTCTTTCAAGGTCTGTGAAGAATTGTGTTGGGATTTTGATGGGGATTGCATTGAATCAGTAGATTGCTTTTGTCAAGATTGCCATTTTTACTATGTTGATCTTACCTATCCAAGAGATGAAGTTCTGTGGAGAAGGGCAGCTGAGTTTTCTAGTGGCAGCTGAATGAGCTAGAGTTGAATGCCTCTGAGAACAACATAGGCAGTGGGACAGGGAAGCTCTGACAGGAGAGAATACCCAATGAAGTCTGTCTGAACTAGTAGGCCACTATGAGGCTTGAGTGAAAGCACTCATGTCTATCTCCCCTTACTATCTTTAGAAGCATATTTCATAACTCAGAAAAGTCCTGTCTTATGAACAACCAGAGATTAGTCAAAACGGTACTTATATAATCAACGTCTTTCACCTTTATAAAACACTTCTATATTGTGTCATTCTGAGTCCTTCATAACAAGAGGAGTGGCAATTATTTTACTTACTTTTCAAGAGAGTAAAGGAAGGACTAGAAGGATAAACTGATTAGTACAAAGTCAATAAGTGAGTTAGTGGCTGAGTCGGAATCAAATCCTAAATACCCTACCCTCAAAGCCCATCTTCAACCACACTTCTCTAGGAGCTGAGGTAATAGTAGCAGTACGCTGAAAAGCAAGTACCACAGTGCTAGAAAGGGGCAGGAACTCAAAGCCAAGGCAAGAACTCAAACCAGGTGAGCAACTAGAGGCAGGAGCTAATGCAGAAGCCATGGTCTTTCCTTGGCTTTCCTTGACAGGCTGTGATTCAAGACATTTTAGCCAAATAAACCCTTTCCTTGCCCACCCCAAGATAAATTGTTCTGAACAAGTCAAGATACATGGAAATTAAAAATATACAAATAGTAAATGAAGTCATACTATCACCATTTACAGATGATATATTTATACATTAGATACATCAAAAATTCTACCAGAAAACTTCTAGAAATGATGAACAAATTCAGCAAGCTGGCAGAACACAGAATCATCTTGTACCAATCAATATCTTTTCTTTATAGAGAAGATCATGGAATACAATTCCATTCACAATAGCCTCCAAGAAAATAAACTATCTAGGAATAAACCAAACCAAGGAGGTGAAGTACCTTTACAATGAAAACTTTACATTTTTGAAGACAGAGATAGAAAAAGTCAATAGACAAAGGAAAAAATCCTTCTACTCATAGCTAGATAGATGAATAGTATCAAAAACTTCCCTGTTACCAAAAGCAATCTACACACTCAACACAATCCTAATCAAAATCCCCATCTCATTTGCCACTGAAATAGAAAAAGATATCCTGAAATTAATCTGGAACCACAAAAGACCCTGCATAGTCAAAACAATCGTTAGCAAACAGAATAACACTGGAGAGATTGTTATTCCAGAACTCAAAATAAACTACAAAGTCATAGTAATAAAAGGACTTATGGTACTGGCAAAAAACAAACAAGTAGACCAATAGAACAAAACTGAAGACCCAAACATGAGTACAGATAACTTCAGCAATTTAATATTTGACAAAGGTGGCAAAAATATATGCTGGAAAAAAGAAAACAACTTCAATAAATGATATTCGAAATATTGGAATTCCACATACAGAAGAATGAAATTAGACCTGTATCTATCACCTTGAACAAAAACTAATTCCAAATAGATTGAAGACCTAAACACTGAAACTACTAAAAGAGAACATAGTCAGTACCTACATCATATATGTATAGGAAAGGTCTTTCTGAATAGGACTCCATTTGTTCAAAAATTAAAGCCAACACGTGGCAAGCTGGACTTACTAAAGCTTCTGCAGAGCTAAAGAAACAACCATCTGAGTAAAAAAGAGTCTCACGAAATTAAATAGAAAGAATCTTTGTCATTTGTATACCTGATGGAGAATTAATATCTAGAATATATTAAGAACTCAAAAAAACAAAGTGTCACAACAACAAATGACCAATTTAAACAAAATGATCCTAGGATCTGAACAGAGAGGTCATAAAAGAAAAAACATGGCTAAAACATATTTCAAAACATTCTCACTAACTCTAACAACTAGGGAAATACAAATCAAAACAACTTAAAATTTCACATTACCCCAGTCATAATGGTAAAGATCAACAAAACAACCAACAACAAATACTGGAATGGGTGTGGAGAAATGGGGACCACTAGATACCCATATGGTAAATCATAAATAAAGATCTTAAATCCTTCAAATATAACTCAAAATGGATCACAGATCTAAATATACCAAACTCCTAAGAGATATCAGAATAAGATAGATGTCCTTTTATGATGACTATTCTAGACTCCAAAAGCAAGATCTATAAAAGAAAAATGGGGGATAGAGAGGTGGCTCATCAGATAAGAGCACTGATTGCTCTTCCAAAGGACCCCAGTTCAATTCCCAGCACATACATTGGTGAATTACACTTATATGTAAGTTCAATACCAGGTGATCCCTCTTCTGGCCTCTGCAGGTATCATGCATGCATAGGAGACACAAATATACATGCAGGCAAAAAAGTCATACACAAAAAATATTTTAAAAGCAAAAATTCAAATAAAACACAAATAGAGCTTCAATAAAATTATAGTTCTGTTCTGTAAAAGACATTAGTATAATTAATTTGCTTGTCTACTTGATTGGGTCTGGGATCCAGTATGAGAACAACTCTAGATGTGTCTGTGATAGTATTTCATGGAAAGATTACCTGAACAGGAAGACCATCTCCCAAAGTGGTAACCTGGATATAAAGTGGTCTGAGAGAGAAAAGCAGTGTTGTGTTTTGTCTGCTCACCTTTACTGCCTGCTGGTAAACACATCTACCCCCTTACAGCTGTGCCTGCCATCCTTTGGTGACATTAGGACCCAGGTTCTTGGCCTTCCAACATGGACTAAAGACCAGAAACTCTCCAGAAATTCAATGCTATAATGAGACTGCATCTAGCCTCATCGATCGAGCAGCTACTACTAGGTTCCCAGTCTCTCTGATGTGTACAGAGCCATTGTTGGACTAGATATTCCATATAGTGTAAGCTAATCTAATGCATTTTCTTCTAATATATACTCACCATATTGGTTCTGTTCCTTTACAGAACCCTTACTAATACAGTGACCTACCATCATCATCCTCTCATTTTCTACTTCATTGAGCAATTCAGCAAATTCCTTGAATGATTCCGCTGATGAGAGAATAAAAAAAAAGGAAATTAGTAATGGTACATATTGATGAGTAGGCAAAGATCTAGGCAATATGAAGTAGGGACCAGTACCTTAATCTCACTGAGCTACTAGAGAATGACATGAAATCTAAGGTGAGCAGGGGGACAAGTTAAGTACCTACTATTTCTCCTCTCTTTCTTTCCTTTCCTGGTAATCCCCAACTAAAGAGTTATTTCAAAACTAACATTGTATTTAATCCTCCTAGACACACTTAAAAATATCTGAGGCTTCTCTCATTGTATGGATAAACAAAAGGGTTAGAATCATAAGTTCAAGGTAATAGTTTGCTAAAGAGTGAGATCAAGGCCAACCTGGGCTATAAGACCTCAATCTGTCTCAAAAAGCAAAGTTATGTAAGTTCCTTCCTTAATCTTAAAGCTAAATCTACCTCCCTGTATTCTGTTTTTGAGTATTCCTACTGATTACCTGTGGATAGATTTTGAAGGATCACAGATAAATGAGGAACTAATGTATAAATTAGAGCATCAGATAGGGTATGAGATGATAAGGATTTTAGTTTTGCAAATATAAAGAAAAGGAAGAAACACAAGTTTTAAAGAGAGGTAGGCCTGGATTGGAAGCTTTGTTCCATCATATTCATCCTAAGTAACTTTATGCAAATGACTTGTCCCCTCTGGGCTTCAGCTGCCTTACCTATCAACAAGCATGATCATATCTATTTTAGTGTGTAGTTCTCTAAAACAATGAAATTATTTTGCAAAAGTGGGGTATAAATACAAAGTAGACAATTCTAACATCTCTCCCCTTCTACAGCCAATTCTGCCACTTACTGGCAGTGTGACAGCCATGCAATTCTCCACCCTGGATTTCAATTTCTTCATACACACAAGATAAATTAAATAGATTTTATTGTATTTTTAAATTCCCCAACTTTCCACCACAAGCATCAAGTATATTCTCAGAACATATGGAAGCCTGGGCAAATAAATGTGCCCAGATAGTTAGTTAGTTAGTTAGTTAGTTAGTTAGTTAGTTAGTTAGTTAGTTAGTTAGCTAGCTAGTTAGTTTCTGACTATGTAGCTGAGGCTGGCCTCACTAAGGTTCCTGAGTTCTAGGATTTCACAGAGACATGCACAACCATATTGAGCCCCTAAATTACTGTTTCTTAAGCAAAAAGACTTCTGATTCCTCCCTTAATCTATTGACTATTTCAGAATGTGTTATTTAATTTTCACAAATCTGTAAATTTCAAAACTTGCTGTTATTGGTAGCTAATCTACTATGGTCAGGAAATAAATTAGTTAATTAATTAATAAAATTGGATTTTTTATTGTTTGTATTTATTAAAGCCTATTTTCTGATTTAATACATGGACACTTTAAGAATATCCCATATATGCTTGGAAAGAATATCTTCTACACTTCTTGAGTGGAAGAAAAAAGAGGGCATCACATCCCTGGAACTGGAGTTAAACAACATAATGGAACCTATGTCCTCTGGAAGATCAAACAGCAAATGCTTTTAATCACTGAGACATCTGTGAAGCCTTAAGTTCACTTTTCTTAACTGCCCACTATTCCTATATTCCTCCATTCAATTTTATTTAACACAATAGAACAGACAAGAAACAAAGGTCATTTTTAATCCATAACACAGTAAATGCTCCAAGTCTTCTAGTAGATGCTTTCAATTATTTTCCTTTCTTTTCTTCAATTCTCTTACCCTTAGATTTGTTGATCCTTTATTCACTGTACAAATCTGATACTGAGCTACTGTGGTAAATTTTATTTATTGTACTTTGTTTAAACATCCCGAATGCAGTTTCCCCTCCCTCCTCTCTTCCCATTCCCTCCTCAAACGTCTGCTCTGCTCTCTAAACCCCATCCCCTAATCCTCCATTTCTGTTTAGAAAAGGGAAGATCTCCCATAAGTATCAACAAAACATGGCATATCAAGTTGAAGTAAGACTAAGCACCTCCACTTGTATTAAGGCTGGGCAAGGCAACCCAGTAAGAGGAAGAGGGTCCCAATAAATGAAGATGTTTAGCTATTAGTCTTTATATTGATTTTCTCTATTTTGTGAGAAATTGTTCTCAAGTATTCCTTCAGCTTTTTTTTGACACAGTTTCCATTAAAATATTTTAAATAGCTAATTTAAAGTATTTGTCCAAGAAATCAATTATCTGAGATCTCCCAGGAACAGTTTCTATTAATTTCTTTTACTTTTGTTAGTGAACTGATTTTTTGCAACTTCATTCCATGTGTCATTTTTTGAAAAAATGAATATTTTAAGTAATATAATGTGGCAATTATAAAAAAAAGCAGATCCCCTTTTTTCCCTAGGTTTGCTGTTCTTGTTGTGCTATTCACTTAATGGCTTCATAAAGACTGTACTATGTCATATCAGCTGATTAAAAATCTATGTCCATGAAATAACATAAATCCTTTCTTTCTTGTTCAATATTATGGATTAAATTTAGAGCCTCATACTTGCTAGGTAAATGATCTACTTCAATTGAGCTATACCCCCAAACCTCTTTTGGTTTTAAGAAAAATATGGGACACAATAAGTAGACCAAACTGACCATTTATTCACTTGATAGCCCAGACAGGCCTTGAATGTGTGATGTGCCTGTGACGCCAAAGCCTCAACCAGGCCTGCACTACCAGTACCAAGTAAGAGATTCCTTCAAACAGTCTGAACCAATCTCTGTGCCTGTACTGGCTACTCTTATCTCAGCTTGACACAGAAAAAGGAGTTATCAGAAAGGAGAGAACCTCAGTTGAGAAAATGCCCCCAAAAGATCCTGCTGTAAGGTATTTTCTTTATTAGTGATTGATGTGGGAGGGCCCAGGCCACTGTAAATAGTGCCATCCCTGGGCTGGTGGTCCTGGGTTCTATAAGAAAGCAGGCTGAGCAAGCCATGGAGAGCAAGCCAGTAAGCAGCACTCCTTCATGGCTTCTACATCAGCTCTTGCCTCCAGGATGCTGCCATGTTTGGGTTACTGTCCTGACTTCTTTCAATGATGAACAGCAAAATAGAAAGGTAGATCAAATAAACCCTTTCCTCCTCATATTGCTTTTTGATCATGGTGTTTCACTACAGCAGTAGAAACCCCAAGAAAATTTGGTACCAGGGACTCTGATATTGCTGTGATTGCCCTGACCATGTTTTTGTTTGGAGGAATATGGAACAATTTGAGACTTTTTACTAGAAAATCAATCGGACACTAAATAGGGCTTAATGTGTCATGCTAGTAGGAGCATAGAAGACAGTGGTACTCTGGGTGATTTGAACACTGGAGGTCTAGAAGAGGTTTCAGAGGAGAATATTGGTGTTGGCTTAAAGATCATTATTTTGATAGTTTGGCAAAGAATGTGAATGCTTTCTGCCCTTGTCCAGAAAAATTTGCCTAAGGATAAATTGAAGTTATGGATGAACAGCTTTGGCAGAAGAGATTCCCAGACAGCCTAGTATTGACTGTGTTGATTGATTATTAGTGGTGATGCTTATGAAGATCTACAATGAAAAGGAAGAAGCTAAGCAAGGAAAAATACAAAATTTACAGTTTGAGGAGAAAGGCGGCCCCAGGACATGCAAACAGATTAAATAAAAACCTGATGATAAATAGAATAAAGGGAGTGGTGACCTCAGAGAAAGTCTCCACCCTGCTAAGCTTCCAATTTGTGAAAAGGAATTAAAGAAAATCTTAGGTCCAGGAATGGTGGTACACACCTTTAATCCCAGCACTAGGAAGACAGAAGCTGACAGAGCTCTGAGTTAAGGCCAGACTGGTCTACAGCGCAAGTTCCAGGACAGCCAAGATTAAGCAGTGAATAAAACCATTGAAAACAGGGCCAGGAGGTGGTGGCACACGCCTTTAATCCAAGCACTACCACTGAGTATTTTCTTTTTATGTTCATTAAACAATTAGTAAAATATATTTAAACCATGTTTCTTACCTCTCCCAATTCCTCCCTGATACTCCCACCTCTCTACCCACCCAATTTTATTTTTAAAATGCTCTGAAAAAACTTTGAAACAAGCAAGCTCTGAGTCATTTCAAATAAGACAAGTTGTAGAAGTCATAACTCCAGAACTGGAGAAATTGAAAAATCATTCTGCTTTTTCAAATGGCTACAAAAATAGTTTTTTCACAAGTTCTAGTATTATGCAATTAGTTTTCAAAATTACTGCAGAGCATTTTTAAGGGGACACACCAAAATAAAATGCCAAAAAGTTCATTAGTGTTTCAAATATCAACCCATTTTTAAAAGTAAATATGCTTTATTTGTTGCTGCATTCATTTGGATAAAGTTCTGAGCTAATAAACAGTTGATGACGAAAATGTTTCCCAGTGCATTTGATGCTTTTATAGAAGATCACATATGGAAGGTGACATCTCCACCAGTACTACTGGGCCAACGTGATCAGAGTTTTAAAGATCACACTGAAACCTAGGTTTTATACATTCCAGACAAGTTCTCTACCACAATCAAACTACATCCTCTGCCAATTCCTTACTTTCTTTTTATGATTTCTTTGGTTTTGCCTTTTCTGAAAAAATATCTTACTCTGAAGGCCAGGCTGTCCTAAAACTTGATGTAATCCTTCTGTCTCAATCTGCCAAGTACTTGGAATACAAGAGTATATTATCATGTCCATCCTGATCCCTCTTTTCTCTGGGGGGGGTCTCCTGTATCCTATGCTGGTCTTGAACTCACTATGTAGACAAGGATAGCCTTCAGCTCCTGCCTCCATATCCCAAGTGCTAGTACTATAAGCATACATTTATCACACCAGGTTGTTGATTCTTACTTTCAGTTAAATAAGGTAATCAATCATTTTTAAACTAATTTAAAGTTAATTTGCTGAGTCAGGAAGAACCTAACTGGGCATGGTGGCACAGGCCTATTATCACTGGAGAGACAGGATTGCAATTTGAGTTTAGTGTAAGCTATGTGAGCAGAAGCTCCCAGAAAGAAACTGCCCCTCCAACTGAACCTTCTGAAAGGCTGGTACACTGCTAAGAACTTCAATTATGGTGCAGAATTTAGAACAGTGGCAAGTTCAGAGCCAAATTATCTTGGACTATTATTAGCACTCTTCATGGCCATTTATTGTATTCCTCTGTACCTGACCTAACAGCTTTGTGAGCATTACGTAAACCAATTGGTATAGGCAGAGCACCCATTTTCTAACCATCCACAAAACCAAGGATACCCTCAGACAGCATCTCGGGCCTAGAAAGGACATTCTATCTCCTTGCTTTAACCCACCTACCTAATACTTTCACCAATGAAGATGTCTTGATTCATGACTTTCTTCGTTCTATTACTATAAAACCTTCCTGAAATTGTTTTCATATTGAGACACAAAAATTGGAGTAACATAAATCTGTGCTCCCAGTCTGTGGTCACTCATATAAGGTTCCAGAATAAACTATTTCTCATCCACCTTGAGGTAAGAGTTATGGGTTTTGTTCACTGACCATCCACTCTTTCTTTCCTTCCTTCCCGCTTTCTTTTCAATGACAACTACATATTGAGTTAGAGACTCACCTGAACTAAATAGAGAGGTGCTGTCTCAAATAAATGAATATTTTTAAAAGAAGTTCATTGTTCTCTGTCTGACCTATAAAAATCTTCTATAAATTTATTTGTTGAACATAGATTCCAAAATCTTACTGAGACCCATGGCATGAAGCAAGAAATTCTTATCAAAGTCAAGACATCATCTGCATTCTAAATGTTCACTATCCCATAGTTCTACCAATCATCTCTCATTACTCCACTTAACTCATTTCATCTTTTTTATTTTTAATGACAAGATCTTACTATGTATCTCAGGCTAGCCTTGAACTCACTATGTAGTCCAGGCTTGTAGACCTACAATAATAATCCTGCCCTAGCTTTCTGAATGCTGGGATTATAGGTGGCCACCACCAAGCCTGGGTTCATCTTAGTCCTAAGAAAACTGAAAACAGAAATTACAACTTGCCTGGCCAAGGTCACAAAGCTGAATTTATTGTCAGAAAGGGGTTGCATTTCGGTGCTTATTCAACAGCTTTAAGATAACAAGGTATCACTAGAAACAGCCAAAACTCACATGTCACATCCTTTTCTCCATCTATTCATTTGTTCTTCAAATGAATATATTCTCATATTCACCTTTTATGTCATATGTCTATCCTTTTTCTTTTCAACTTTGAAAATGCTTCAAATACAAAAGCAGAAGTCCTGGCCAATGGTTATTTCTAACTAAATAGTCATATCTTATTGATACACTTTTGGATATACTCATGGAGAATTGCAGCTGCTGATGAGAGGTAACCATTCAAAGAGTTCGCTAAAGGGAAAAAAATAAGAGCTTTAGTAAGGAGATCAGACCATCCAATAGCATGCCATTAAAAGAGAAGAATCACTAAAGCGAACTTCGGTGACTAGGAAAATTGGAACAGAAAAGGAAGGAAAATGTCCTGTGGAGCCAAAACCAGCACTATCATCAACAACTACCATAAGCATGGCTAGGAAAATTGTTTGCAACATTCTTCAATAATTTTAAGCAGCTCCAAAATATGAAAATGAGACTCTGGCAATAATTAACTCTCTTTGGAAATTTTCAAGACAGAACAAATAAAGAAGTTAAGAGAGGTGGGGAAGATACCATACTATATGCATCTTAGATCTAGTATCATTAGTTCTTACCACTTTTGTAATGAGAAAAATTAAAGTTCAGTAACACTAAGTAAAATGTCTACTATTTTAAAAAGCACTGCCTTTCAAAGCATCATAAATTTCCAATGATGTTGGCAACATTGATCAAGCAGCTTACAACTTATTATACTCTTTTACCTAGAAAATTCATTTGGAAATCAAGCCTAAAAATAACCCAGGCCACAAAAGGAAAAGCTTTTAGAGCCAAGATAGGCACTCAACATTATTAATAATGGTGAATAATTAAAAACAATTAAAATGTCCAAACGTCTTAAAAATGATTAAATGTATCTACTTAATGGACCATTTTTCTAGCTTCTTCAAAAAGAACATTACACAAAATTTTATGAACACAGTACAATTTCTATGCTATTGCAGTATGTGAAACAAGTTGAATATAAAAATAAAAATTTTTAACTATGATAGACTGACTTAAAATATGTTTTTCCTGCCGGGCGTTGGTGGTGCAGGCCTTTAATCCCAGCACTTGGGAGGCAGGGGCAGGTGGATCTCTGTGAATTCGAGGCCAGCCTGGTCTCCAGAGCGAGTGCCAGGATAGGCTCCAAAGCTACACAGAGAAACCCTGTCTCGAAAAAAAAAAATATGTTTTTCCTGGGTTTTCACAGAAAGAGTAAAACATGAAGTTGGGTGAGTAGAGAAGTGAAAAAGATCTGGGAGGTGTTCAACAAGGTGAAAATGCCAGTCTTGGGCATATACCCAAAGGATGATCAATCATACCACAAGGACATCTGTTCAACGATGTTCACAGCAGCATTATTTGTAATAGCCAGAACCTGGAAGCAACCTAGATGCCCCTCAACTGAAGAATGGATAAAGAAAATGTGATACATTTACACAATGGAGTATTACTCATCGATAAAAAAACAAACAAACAAAAACAACTTAAAATTTTCAGGCAAATGGATGGAACTAGAAAAAAATCACCCTGAGTGAGGTCCCCAAGAGCCAGCAAGGCAAACACACTATACACTCATTCATAAGTGGCTATTAGACATAAAGCAAAGGATAAGCAAGCTACAATCCACAACCCCAGAGAAGCTAGGTAAAGGGAAGGAGCCTAACAAGGACACACATGGAGGGCCCCAGGAAAGGAAAATAGTTAATATCTCCTGGGTAAACTGGGAAGGGGAGTATACGGGTGGGGGGGTGTCCCGGGGGGGAGGAATGGGAACATGAGGGCTGGAGAAGGCAGAGTTGGGGGAGGGATGGAGAGAGGATGCAATGAAAGAGGTATCTTGATAAGGAGAACCATTATGTGGTTAGGGAGAAACCAGGTGCAGAGAAAATCCCAGGAATTCACAAGAATGACCCAAGCTAAGACTCCTAGCAATAGTGGAAAGGTTGTCTGAATGAGCCTTCCCCTGCAATCAGATTAGTGACTGCCCTAATTGTCACAGAACCTATATCCAGTACCTAATGGAAGCAGATGCAGTGACCCACAGCCAAGCACTGGGCTGAGCTCCTGGAGTTCAGTTGAAGAGAGGGAGGAGGGATCATATGAACAAGGAGGGTCAAGAGCATGATGGGGAAAACCACAGAGACAGCTGACCTGAGCTAGTGGGAGCTCACAGACTATGGAATGACAGCTGGGGATCCCGCATGGGACTGAATTAAGCACTCCGAATGTGGGGGACAGTTATGTGGCTTAATCTGTTGGGGGCAGTCCCTGGCAGTGGGACCATGACTTATCCTGGGTACATGAACAGGCTCTTTGGAGCCCATCCCCTATGGTGTTCCCACCTTATTCAACCTTGACACATGCGGGGAGAGGCTTGGTCCTGCCTCAACATGGTATACCAGACTTTGTTGACTACCTCAGTGGAGTGGGTGGGGCATGAGAGGGGGGAGATGAGGAGGGAGAAGGGGATGGATGGGAACTGGGGCTAGTATGCAAAAATAAATAAAAAACATTTGTTTTTCCAAAAAAATAAAGAAAAAGGCAGGAGAGAAGCTTTAGAACATACTTGGAAAGCATTATTTAGATTAGGTTAGTCTCTAAGAATATCTGTAAGGAAGCCTGGCAGTAATGGAGCACGTCCTTATCCCCAGCACTTGGGAGACAGAAGCAGGCAGATCTCTGAGAATTCGAGGCCAGCTGGTCTGCAAAGTGAGTTCCAGGACAGTCAGGGCAACACGGAGCAACCTTGTCTCAGAAAAAATAGTAACTATGAGGGATTATCTAGATTAGAATAACTGAGTCCGGGCCCATTGGCTTGGGTCCTAGACATAATTAAAAAGGAGAAATTGGACTCTGTACATATGTTCATTCTCTCTGCTTCCTGTGGATGTAACATGACAAGCTGCCTCAAGCATTACTCTCATTCCACCCCCACCATGACGAACTGCTGTCAAACTATAAGAATAAAGCTCTTTCCTCTAATTAGCTTCTTGCCAGGTATTTTGTCACAGCAATGAGAAAAATAGTATACATCATACAAGCCATGAAAACTGAGAAAAAGCCGATACAAACTGAAGGCACAAATGTCTTATCCTAGAGTAGAAACAAATGGCCATATTTGTCCTTGCACTTTCCACATTGGACACAGACTGTTCATGGTAAGACCTAGGGCTGAACATCAAATGATGCTTCGGTAGATGTCTTGGGCTTTCTCCTGGACCAATAGAATAGTTTCCATTGCTCCTTGTGTCTTAGCTACTTTTCTATCACTGTGATAAGACACCATTACCAAGCAACTTACAGAAGAAAAAGTTGAGTCTATGACCATCATGGTAGGAAACATGGCAGTGCACAAGCAGTAGCTGAGAGTTTACATCTGATTCACAAGTATGAATGTAACAAGCAGGGAGGGAGGCAAAGAGGGAGGGAGGGAAGAAGGGAGGGATGGGTAAAGAGAGGGAGAGAGAACTATAACTGGCAATGGGCAATGGTCCCACCCACCACCAGTGACATACCTCCTCCAACAAGGCCACATCTCCTACACCCTCCCAAACATTTCTACCAACTGGGAACCAAGCGTTCAAACACATGAGCCTATTGAAACCATTCTCAATAAAACTACAACATCCAGGTAACTGCTACCTACTATGGGCAAATGTACTGAGTTGCCTTTCAAATCTGTATTTAAAGGCCCATTATGGAAATATGGGGCCTCTGCATATTCAATATAAATCTAACAGTCAAACTCTATATTCCATCCTAACTAGACCTGTACAAATTCTTCCAGTAAAATAGAGAATGTACAACTCAAAGCCAGCAGGACATGGCACACTGCTGTATCAGTGTTCCTCCCCAACAATAGACTTGCACTAAGTCCCAAAGATTTTGTCTCAAACACTCCAAACAGCATCAGCTCATAGGCTGAAACATTGCCACTTCCTCTCACACTGCCACAAATCTCAGCTTAGAAAATGACAAATGCAAAATGTGCAGTGGAAACAGTAAGTCAATGAATTCTCAAAATCACTCTTCTGCCAGCATGGGACTGACCCAGACTCCATGAACGTGGGTGTCAATGAGGAGACCTCAGAAATCTATGGGGACCCTTGTAGTAGATCAGTACTTATCCCTAGCATAGAAATGGACTTTGGGAGCCCATCTCACACAGAGGGATACTCCCTGAGCCTACACAAACAGGGGTGGGCCTAGGCCCTATCCCAAAGGATATGACAGACTCTGAAGACCCCCTACGAAAGGCCTCGTCCTCCCTGGGGAACAGAAAGGGTATGGGATAGGAAGGGTGTTAGTTGAGGGGGGCAGAGGAGGAGGGGTGGGAGAGGGAACTGGGATTGACATGTAAAACAATCTTGTTTCTAATTCAAATTTTAAAAAATGGAGGGAAAAAATCACTCTTCTGTCTCCTTAACAAAAGTTAATTCACTGAGTCATAATCTCTGCAAGTATATCCAACTCATGGTCCACAGGCTTATAAGTACGACCAGAATGGCTATGAATGAAGCCCAATACAAAATAGTGAACTTGCTTAATTTTTTATTCAATATTGCATTTCTCAGGTGTGAATTTTATAAACAGCAAGTTTGAATTCCAATATAAAACTGCTGGACATATCTGCAACAGCAATAGTCAAGTGATAACTTGGAGTTTATGAACTTTCAGGTCAGTTGTAGCTAAGTTAAAGAGTTATCAGAAATCACATATTAAAAAACAAAGATGTCACAGCCAAAAGCTATCAGGGAGACCACAGAAAACCAGAAGTCTCTGGCAGTGCCAGGAAGTCATTTTTATTTTTGCTTGTCATTATTCTAAGTTCATATACCCTTGTTCTTAAACAGCACTAGTTCACATTTATGTTGACATTCAGTGACAGTGGACAATTCTCTGCTCTGTTCATTGTTGTTGAGGCAAATTGGCACAATGTCAGGTCATGGTAACAGAAAAAAAGAGGCATTTATGCAATTGCATATGTCATACACATCCAAGTTTTCAATATATAATAGAGAAAAATAAATTACATTTTATATTAACAATAATATTTACACTGATAACATTTATTTAGGCAATTTGCACACCTATCTCTGATTATCTCATCATCATTGCCATGGTTACTATTCATTACCAACTTGACAGAATTTAGAATCTCCTAGTAGGCACATCTGGACATGACTGAGTTTCCAAAGAGGTTTGACTAAGGAGAAAAGCACCACTCTAAATGTGTACAGCAGCATCCCATGGTCTAGAGTCCTGACCTATATAAAAAGGAGGAATGGAGAAAGCCAAATTAAGCAACAGAATTCCAGAATTCTCCATTCTCTCCTCTCCCTCTCTCCCTCCCTCCCAGGACACATGTGAAATGGCTCACAACCACCTCCAGCTGCAGGGGATCTGGCTCTTTGGCCTCTTCCAGCACTGCACTCAGCTGCCTGCACCTACACATAGTCACATATGAAAATATGTAATTAAAAACAACATAAGTCTTTTTTTAAAAAAGTTCACTGCCAGCCCAGGACACACAGCAACCTTGTCTCAAGAAAATAAAAAAAGAGGAAAAAAATATAAAAGAAAACAGTAATCATATAAGAAAATACTCAGAAGTTAATATACCACTGTGACCAATATGCTGCTAAAATGCATGAATAGTATCACAATTGCATCCTTATGTATTTATATATCATCCAAACTAGCTACAATGAGATTTTATAATAATGTCTTGTATTTTAATCCTTGGGATTATAAATGTAAGTGCAAAAATCACTTCTTTTTTAGTAAGAGTATGACCATTCATAACTGTGGTGTGGTTCATTGTTCTCCTCTAGGAAATACTGTTTTTGATACAGGGTCTCACTAGGTCTCACTATGTAGCCTTGACTAGCCTGGAGCTCATAATATAAACCAAGCTTACATCGAATTCAAAGAAATCCACGTGCATGAGCCAGGATGCCAGGATTAAAGACATGCACCACCATGGCCAGATGAACTCAACGTCAGCAAACTCAATCTAGTCAGAGCTTAAAGTTAGTAACTTAAAATTTGAGGGCCATAGGTCACTACTATCCAATGCTGTTTTGTCAAACAAAAAACCCATAGACAAAGTTTAGATAAGTGTGGCTAGGTCCCAATAAAATTTACATGCAAAAAGAGGTAGGGAGAGGTATTTGCACAAGAGCCATAGTTCGCTGGTCCTTGATTTGTTTACCTTCATCAGAATAAAAATAAACACAGAGGTCCTGTTACTTCCACTGTTGAATCTCCTCTGTAATAACTTTCAGAGACATACTAACCCTATTTTGCAGAAGACAAGAATGAGACTTAAGACGTAAGACAAAAATGAGAGTTATTAGATGATTTAAAGAAAAATCTCCCTTTGGTCTAGCCAATGGCCTCAATGGAAGTTCAGGAGACCTCTTCACTGCTTATACGTGAGGGGAAATGGTAATAAAAGGGATATTTTCTTAACATTTCTTAAGCAACTTCCTAGGGCCTTGCATTGGACCAAAAGGAAGGCTTCCTGAGTTCTATAGCTACACGCTGCTGAAGACTTACCAATATTAATCTCATCATCGGTCAGAGTGTCCCCGATGAAATCAAACTGAAATGACTGCAGTGTCTGAGAAAATTTCTGAACCGCAGAAGAGTAATCTGCAAAGGAAGATGACAGTAGACATGGTCAGCACGGTTATCCTCTCACCAAGTCCCTCCTCACAGTTACAGCACACAGGAAACACAAAGGGACATCTGACAAGCAACCACTTGTAGTCAAGGAAGCAAAGAAATTTTAATCAGTTCTTCCTTTCAGAAGAAAGTCTGAACAAATGAAACAGCTATTTAAAAGACTCTTGAAGCCAGGCATTGGTGGCACACGCCTTTAATCCCAGCACTGGGGAGGCAGAGGCAGGCGGATCTCTGTGAGTTCGAGACCAGCCTGGTCTACAAGAGCTAGTTCCAGGACAGCCTCCAAAGCCACAGAGAAACCCTATCTCGAAAAACAGAAACAACAACAAAAAAATAAGTCTTGAACACTTCACAGCATGTTCTCATCCTTAATCCCTCTCCTCTCTGACTTGAAACTACTTAACTGAACTTTCCATTATGCATAACAGGCCAATATTTTCTTAAGAGTGCATCAACTTCTGAGTTCTTTTAGGTGTCTGTTCTTACTATTGTTTTATTCTCTAGCTTACAGACTTAAATCCAATTTATATGGAATAAATTGCCAAAAGCCTCTCCCAGTCCAGATAGCCCTCTTTCAATAAACTGTTTTAAAATGATTTCCAAAAGTGATGATGGTGCTTGCTCCCTACTAAAATTTTTTTTAAAGTGCTATAGACTTGCATGAGATCCGGGAGACCCTAAGGTAGAAGAACTTCTCTTACCATTTTATCTGAAACAATATGCCCCTTTCCTACCTGCCTTCCCCCCTTGCAAGGAACTCTCAGCACTTATGAAAGGCCAAGGACCTGGCACTTTCTCATTAGTTATCACTTGTTCAGGCTATCTGAGACATGCTGGGGACCTACTCCCCTCTGCATGAGGCAAGAGGTCACTTTAGTTTACATTACTACCAACAACAGGACATTAAGCATCCCGTAGCCTTTTTTAGGTCCTACCTCTTTAGCTTCAGGCGCTGCTCACCTTGATCTGTCCTACACACAAGGTTAGAAGAAAACTGATAGATTTCTCTGGCTACCTCCTAGCTTGCCTCTCAGACAACTGCAGCAAGTTAACCCCTCAAAAGCTTAGGAAGATAATTTTAGACTTTCTCAAACCTAAAAGTTTTTCTATAAATAATATTTTTAAAAGGTCCACTAAAATTCCTTATGTAGTTTTTAAGCTCAAAGATCAATAATTACAAAGACTAGCTAAACTTACAAAATTACCAAGTGGTCTTCTGGGTGTTCCATGACTATACTTGGAGGTATATACTGATGTAGTTAGAAGAATTAAATAGGAAATACTCGCCCCCTTGTCTTCTAGGGTCAATTAGATCCCAGGGGATTGTGAAGCATTTCTTAAAATGCTCTGTAATCATGGGGAGTCACCTGTTCTCTTGTTCAGGGAGGTCAAGGAGATCCCATCTGGTGAATTCTAACCAATGCCCAGTCTACAAAAGGAAGAATAACACAGAAGAAAATTTCCCTCATGCTTCCAAATAACACAATGGTCAAGTAAGGCCTTTGACTTATCCTGACATAGGTAGAATAACTGGTTAAAAATAAAAGGACTAAAGGAGCCAGAGGTTCCACCCAATCCCACATGACCCCTAACATTAAAAAAATTAATAATTTTCACAACTTACATTGCCTAAAACACCCAGCAGAAAAGAATAACCAGGATAAGCAAGAATGTCAGTATGCTTCTTTAATATTCCAAAGGACTACATTCCTCAGACATTACTAGTTCTCACTAGTGATTCACACATCGTCAGTATGCCCCTGTACTCCCTAATCCTTGAGACACTATTGGATAACATCCTATTACAAAAAAGAAAATAAAAACCTGATGGGATTCCATTTCTCCTTTAAGTCATTAGTTAGAAGCTGACTTTAACTGACTTCTCTTCCAAAGCTTCCAGGTGTTTGTTCCTTAAACAGGAGTCAGATGGAACAAACAGCTGTTTATACAGTTACTTATCCTTCTACAAGGCTCTACTAAGCAGTTCATTAAGCTACATAATTACATTTCACCTTACTAAACAAAAGTATTTTAATTGTGATGTTGAAAACTTTTTCATTAACTTTATCTCTTAATATTCGCCACAAGGTTATAATAAATGAGATCAAATGGCTGACTTCTTAACTTATGCTTGCCAAAAAAAAATGCCTCGAGCTCTTGAGCCAAACTAATAGCCTTACATCTTGTAATGGACAATGGTGACAAAAAAAAAATCAGTTTTGCTCAGATTTTGATGATCCCTCACGAAAGGCATCACCCTCCCTGGGGAGTGGAGGGGGTGTGGGTGGGATGGAGGGGTCCATAGGGGGCATGGGAGGATGGAGCGGAGAGGGAACTGGGATTTATATGTAAAATAAGATTGTTTCTAATTTAAACAAAAATTATTAAAAAAAGAAAAAAATCAGTCTTGCTAATACCTATGACAAAGCCTGACAAGGGTTTTTATATGGTTTTCTTGTCTGTTCTCTCCCTACCATATGGCAAAACTTCCCCAAGTATTTTAACTAAGATCTAAGCAAAAATGATAGCAGCCATAACAGTCTCACTTTTTGTATGTAACAGATTCTCCCACACTTAGCACACTCCAAGGATGCACACTGTTGTCACATGGCTGTGTTATGTATGGATCTTTGTCATCTATTAGGTTTAGTCATGGCCTTATTATTAGATCAACTCTCCTCTGAGGCACTCACACTGATGCCCCTTCTACATCACCTTTTGATAGCTTGGAAGCAGTTAGAGTAGTCTGTACCCCAAAACTCCAAACAGCAGTTAGAGTGATCTCTGAGGTGAGGAATTGAGGAATTAGGAGTTAGGCAGATTCCATGATAGGCAGAGAGATAGGGAAAGAAGCCCAGACTAGGTAATAAAAATGGTTAACTCCTAAGACAGCTGACTGAGACAGAAGCCTAATGGCTTAAAACAAAGACGTGGTATGATTTTCTCCTACAATTAACAAATAAGACTTCCTGCTAATGGACAGGCTGATGAATTCAAGGCAAACCAGATGACACAGCTGTAGGACAATCAGTCATCGAGTCCTTGTTCAAACTGACCAACCCTAAATTAGATGGGAAAGACTCTTAAAAACCCAGCCCTGGCTATATGTAGTAGGACACACCTTAATTCCAGCACTCAGGAGGCAGAGGCAGACAGATCTCTGTGAGTTTAAGGCCAGTGTGGTCTACAGAGTGAGTTCCAGAACAACCAGAGCTACATAGTAAGACCCTGTCTCAAAATAAATAGCCCTGGAGGAGAGACTGGATTTTTCGGGCTCTCCAGTGCCCCTCCAGTTTATATAGAGTCTTTCTCTCCATCTCCTTGATGGGTGTGTCATTGCTTATCTCAAATTGCTAAGCAACCATCCCCTACCCTGCTGCTAGTCTAGCTTACTTTGGCACTGGGCTTTCACTTCACCTGTAAAGATACTGGGGGACCCTAGAAACAGTAAAAAGGGCTTTCCTAAATGAAATATAACTCTCATCTTTTGGCAAAATATTGTAAAACCCGCTCCTCCCCAACATTTGTCTTAGGGACTTTAAGCCTACTTCACAAGGTCCTCTAATGTGTTTCCCCTCTCCCCCACTTACCTATGAACAAGGGTGTCACTTCCCTCCAACATTACCAATGCAACCTCACCATCACCACCTGTGCACCACAAGACTATCTGAACCACTTCATCCCCGATAACCCTTCTGACCATATCCACCTAACTGGCCATCCCATTTTAAATCTAACTGAGCCCTCTGCTGGTTCCCAGTATTGCTGGGGATGAGGAGAAAAATTTGGCTTACCTGCTCTAGGAAAATCCGTTCAAATTCTTACCTACCACCCCACTTTATTCAAACATGATGAAGTCGAACTGGTGCCTACTTAGAGCCTTCTTCACTCCTACTGACTAGTATTCAGGGTACTTTAAGGTACTCTGCACACTAACAAGGAGAAAGGTAAACTAAAACCAAACTACAAACCCTACAATCTAGAGTGGTGACCTACCTGAAAGATGTGCAGCTGCAATAGTGGGAGTAACCAGCTAAACTCTGATTGGATTTAAGGACCGCTTTATGAAATGGAAACCAATCCTTACACGGATGGCCAAGAACCTGAGACTAGATAGGGTAGGGGCCAAAGGAAAAATCAAATACTACTATTTTTCTAAAGGAATATAGCTAAGAAATTACCCTGAGAAGCACTCGAAACAGTTCAAGGCATGAAAGCTGAAATAGAAACAATAAAGAAAACACAGAATGAGGTGATGCTGGAAATAGAAAGGCTGGATAAATGATCAGGAACTAAAGATGTGAGTATAACCAATATAATTCAAGAGATGGAAGAGAGAATCTCAGTTGTTGAAGACTCTCTAGAGGATATACAGTCATCGACCAAAGAAAATCTCAAGTCCAACAAATCCTTAACACAAAATATCCAGGAAATATGGGACACTGTGAAAAGGCCGAACCTAAGAGTAATAGGTATAGAAAAAGGTGAAGAAATACAGCTCAAAGGTACAGAAAACATAATCAACAAAATCATAGAAGAAAACTTCCCCAACCTGCAGAAGGATATGCCTATGAAAGTACAAGAAGCTTACAAAACACCAAATAGACTGGACCACAAAAAGAACTCCCCTGACACATAATAATCAAAACACCAAACCTACAGAATAAAGAGAAAATATTAAGAGCAGCAAAGGAAAAAGGCCAAGTAACATACAAAGGCAGACCTATCAGAATCAAACCCGACTTCTCAGTGGAAACTGTGAAAGCCAAAAGTCCTGGATAGATATCCTACAAACACTAAGGGAGCATGGATGCCAACCCAGACCCAGCAAAACATGCAATCACTATAGATGGAGAAAACAAGCTATTCCATGACAAAACCAGACTAAAACAATACATATCCACAAATCCAGCACTAAAGAAAATTCTGGAAGGAAATGATAACTACACTCACAAAAACATAGGCAATGGATAATCCAACTTTATCAAACATGAAAAGGAACAGGCGGGCAAAATCCACACACAATGACACCACCAACAATAAATCCAAAACAGAAAAGAACCAACAATCAATGGACATTAATATGCCTCAATGTCAATGGTCTTAACCTGCCCATAAAAAGATACAGGCTAACAGAATGGATACGAAGAAAGAATCCTTCCTTCTGCTGTATACAAGAAACACACCCCAACTTCAAAGACAGGCATTATCTCAGAGTAAAGGGTTGGGAAAAGATTTTCCAAGCAAATGGGCCCAAGAAACAAGCTGGTGTAGCAAGCCTAATATCTAACAAATGAGACTTCAAACAAAAATCAATCTAAAGCGATGAAGAGGGCATTTCATGCTCATCAAAGGAAAAAGTCCAACAAGATGAAGTCGCAATCCTGAACATCTATGCTCCAAATACGAAGGCACCCACATTTGTAAAAGAAACATTACTAAAGCTCAAACCACACACAATTATAGTAGGAGACTTCAACACCCCACATTCACCACTAGACAGGACCACCAGACAGAAACTTAACAAAGAAACAAAGGATCTAACAGAAGTTATGTCCCAACTGGGTTTAACTGATATCTATGGAATATCAAAACACAAAAGAATATACCTTCTTCTCAGTGCCACATGGAACATTCCCTAAAATTGACCACATAGTTGGCAACAAAGCAAACCTCCACAGATACAAAAGAATTGAAATAACCCCCTGTATCTTATCAGATCACCATGCTTTAAAGTTAGATTCAACAGCAATACAAATTGCAGAAAACCTACAACCTTGTGGAAATTGAATAACACCCAATTGCACCATTCCTGGGTTGAGGAAGAAATAAAAAAAGAAATTCTTCCTAGAAATTGATGAGAATGTAGACACAACATACCCAGACTTATGGAACACTCTGAAAGCAGTGCTAAGAGGGAAGTGCATAGCACTAAGTGCCCACATGAAGAAACTGGAGAAAAGTGACATTAGAGAATTGACAGAACAACTGAAAGCTTTAGAGCAAAAAGAAGCAGACTCACCACAGAAGAGTAGACGCCAGGAAATAATCGAACTGAGGGCTGAAATCAATAAAGTAGAAACTAGGAAAACATTACAAAGAATCAATGAAACCAAGAGTTGGTTCTTTGAGAAGAGCAAGAAGATATAGACCAACCTCTATCCAAACTAACCAAAAGGCAGAGAGAGAGCATGCTAATTAACAAAATCAGAAATGAAAAGGGGAATATAACAACAAACACTGAGGAAATCCAGAGAATCATCAGGTCATACTTTGAAAACCTATACTCCACGAAATTCGAAAACCTAAAGGAAATGGACAGTTTCCTGGATAGATATCATTTACCAAAATTAAACCAAGAACAGATAATCAGTTTAAATCGACCTATAACCCCTAATGAAATAGAAGCAGTCATCAAAAGCCTTCCAACCAAAAAAAAGACCAGGGCCAGATGGCTTCAATGCAGAATTCTACCAGAAATTCAAACAAGAGCTAATACCAGTACTCCTCAAATTGTTCCACACAATAGAAGCAGAAGGGACATTGCCAAACTCTTTTTACACGGCTACAATCACTTTGATACCCAAGCCACACAAAGACACAATTAAAAAAGAGAACTACAGACCAATATCCCTCATGAACACCGATGCAAAAACACTCAACAAAATATTGGAGAATCGAATCCAAGAACACATCAGAAAAATCATCCACCATGATGAAGTAGGCTTCATCCCAGGGATGCAAGGATGGTTCAACATATGAAAACCCATCAATGTAATCCATTATATAAACAAACTGAAAAAGAAAAACCACATGATCATCTCACTAGATGCTGAAAAAGCCTTTGACAAAATCCAACATCCCTTCATGATAAAGATCTTGGAGAGAACAGGAATAACAGGAACATATCTAAACATGATAAAAGCAATATACACCAAACCAACAGCCAACATCAAACTAAATGGAGAGAAACTCAAAGCAATTATTCTAAAATCAGGAACAAGACATGTCCACTCTTTCCATATCTCTTCAATATTGTACTTGAAGTTCTAGCTAGAGCAATAAGATAAGAAAAGGAGATCAAAGGGATACAAATTGGAAAGGAAGAAATCAAACTTTCACTATTTGCAGATGATATGATAGTCTACATAAGTGATCTGGAAAAACTCTACCAGGGAACTCCTACAGCTGATAAACACCTTCAGCAAGGTAGCAGGATACAAAATTAACTCAAAAAAATCAGTAGCCCTACTATATACAGATGATAAATCCAATGAGAAAGAAATCAGGGAAACATCACCTTTCACAATATCCACAAGCAACATAAAATATCTTGGGGTAACACTAACCAAAAAAGTGAAAGACCTGTACAGTAAGAACTTTGAGTCTTTAAAGAAAGAAATTAAAGAAGATACCAGAAAATGGAAAGATCTCCCATGCTCTTGGATAGGTAGAATCAACATAGTAAAAATGGCAATCTGGCCAAATGTAATCTACAGAGTCAACGCAATCCCATCAAAATCCCAACACAGTTCTTCACAGACCTTGAAAGAACAATACTCAACTTTATATGGAAAAACAAAAAACCCTGGATAGCTAAAACAACGCTGTACAATAAAGGATCTTCTGGAGGCATCACCATCCATGACTTCAAGCTTTATTATAGAGCCATAGTTCTGAAAACAGCTTGGTATTGGCACAAAAATAGACAGATAGATCAATGGAATAGGAGTGAAAATCCTGATATTAACCCACACACCTATGAACACCTTATTTTTGACAAAGATGCTAAATCTATACAATGTAATAAAGATAGCATCCTCAACAAATGGTGCTGGCACAACTGGATTCATTAGATCAAAGGGGTCAGTAGCAGGCTGGTGAAACCCACAGACACAGCTGACGTGAACAAGGGGGAGCACATCAACCCCAGACTGCTGTCTGGGAGGCCAGTACAGGACTGATCCAGACCCCTGAACATGGATGTCAATGAGGAGGCCTCTGCACTCCAGGGGGCCCCTGGTAGTGGATTAGTATTTTTTCCTGGTGTAAGAAGGGATTTTGAGAGCCCATCCCATGTGAAGGGATGCACTCTTGGCCTGGACACATGGGGAAGGGCCTAGGTCCGGCCCAGTATGATGTAGTGGACTTTGGGGAGCCCCCGTGGAGGGCCCTACCCTACCTGGGGAGTGGAGGGTGGATGGGGTCGGGGGTAGGTCGTGGGCGGGGAAGGAGAGGTGGGGTGAGGGGAGGGAGAGGGAGAAGGGTTTGATATGTGAAACAAGCTTGTTCCTAATTTGAACTAATAAAAAAAATTTTTAAAAAGATATCCTGAAAGACATTCTTCTACACTCAAATATCAGTATCTTGCTCAATCATCATCAAGGAAGCTTCCTCCCACAGTAGATGGAA
Source organism: Cricetulus griseus (assembly GCF_003668045.3). Taxonomy (NCBI): domain Eukaryota; kingdom Metazoa; phylum Chordata; class Mammalia; order Rodentia; family Cricetidae; genus Cricetulus; species Cricetulus griseus. The sequence goes on along the minus strand of NC_048604.1, from coordinate 71,602,804 downwards.
CCATATACAGAGCCCCACAACTGAACAATGTGCAGAGAAAGTGAGAGATCTTAAAACACAAATTCCTAAGTAGTATGTCTTCATCAAATTCCTCCACTCAGGGAACATTGTGGAAGAGGAGGCAAAAAGATTCTAAGAGCCAATGGGAATGGAAGACACCAAGGATACAAAGCCTTCTAGACATAACAGTGCAGAAACACACAGGAACTAGCAGAGACTGTGGCAGTATGTACAAGGCATGCATGGGACTAAGCCACATGGGGTCCCAGCTGAGAGGGGAAGTGGACAAAAGCCCCCATCCCTAACCAAAGCTATCTCCAACTGATCACCACTTGCAAAAGAAAAATTAGTTTTCTCCAACCAGTTCTCAGTATACAAACCACACTGAAGGTCAGGTCCCATGCCCAGCGGTAGATGGCCAACACAAAACAAACTCAGTGGACTTTTTTTAAGGTTCTTTGACCCAGAAGGCTCTGTCTGTACATTTTGTAATATTGTATGTCTTCTGGTTATATATTATGGTATCATCAGATTTTGTGTTTTTATGGGATTCTCTGTGTACAGATGAGTGAGTCTCTTCTTCTATGTGTGTTTCTTGCACTGTTTTGCTTCTTTTTTGTGTATGTTTGCTTGTTTGGGCAAACTTGTTTTTTTTAATTGCCTCTTTGTTTTCTAATGAATGAGGACAAGAAAGGGTATGGATTTGGGTGGGTGGAGAGGTGGGGAGGGTATGAAAGGAGTTGGTGGAGAGGAAATGGTGATCAGAATATGTTGCATGAAAAATCTATTTTCAATAACTAAATACAGCATATTGTAAAAATAAAAAAAATCACTAGTGTCAACTCTAGCTTACTGCTCTTGTACAAGACCTGGGATTGATTCCCAAAGACCATGTGGCAGCTCAAACCAGCTGGGACTTCCATCCCAGGAAATCTGAAACACTCCTGGGATCTCTGAGATACTGCTTAGAAATGGTGAACATAAACTCACACAGGCAAACACACATAGAGAAAATAAATTGAGATTAAAAAAGACAAAATTATGATGAAAGATAATTTTATAATAGTAGACAAAATCCATCAGAAAGATATTAACAATTATAAATATAACATTGACCAAAGAACACTGAAACAAAAAACAGACAGCAATTTAGGAACAAACAAATCAACAAAAACTAGATAGAGATATCAGTGTGACACATTTAAAAATAGAGAAAACAAACAGGTACAAAACTGAAAGAGAAATGTAAGATACTAACAAACCTGTAAACATGCTAGATACAACATACATCTATAAAGGCTTTTAAGTATCTCTATGAAGAAACTACAGTTTCCCCCAAATTCACAAGGAATTTTTCCAGGATATATAATTCAGTAGGACAATAAATAAGCCTTGATAAATTTAACAAGATGGAAATCCTCCAAAGTATATTCCCTGACTGTAAAAGAATGTAAAAAAATAAAACAACTGAAAATAATTTAGGGAAAAACTGGAATGGCCTTAAGTAAGGCAATGATACTTTACATACAATATCAAAGAATAATTGATGAGCTGGGTGGTGGTAGTGAATGCCTTTAATCCCAGGCACTTGACCAATCTAGTCAAGAGTGATTAGAATTCTCATTGCTGGTGAGAATGCAAAATGGAACACCAAGTTTGAAAGACAATTTGGCCCCTCTTCTAAAACTAAACAATAGCTTGGCATGGTGAACCAAACCCAAAATCCCAGCTTTTGGGAGCCTGATGCAGGAGTATCTTCAATTTGAGGGCAGCCCAGGTTAAATAGTGAGTGCCAGATCAGTCTAGTCTACGTAGTAAGACCCTGTCTGAAAATATTAATAATAATACAATAAGATGAACCTGTCTGAAAATATGAATAATATTAGTAAGATGAACCTGTATGAAAATATTAATATTTTTAAACCACCTAAACATAACAAAACACAGTGATCACCCTTGATATTTCACGACATTAAAAATGTATTACCAGTGCTCATTTTGGTGGCACATATACTAAAGTTGAAATGATTTAGAGAACACTAGCATGGCTGCTGTACAAGAATGACAGGCATTTTTGTGAAACTGTCATATTTTTGCAAAATCCATGCTCTGCATGAATGAATATCTTATAATTACGTCCATTGTTTTGTATACTATTTTTTTAATTAAAAAATTTCTAGGAAACAAAAATGGTCAAAATTGTTAAAATATGTTCACACAAAATCTACACAAAGACGTTTATAGCAGCATTATTCATGAGTGATAAAACTTGGAAGCAACAAAATTTCCTCAATTAGATGAGTAGGCAAATATATAAACGTAGTCCATGGACAAAGAACTGTGGGTAAAAATGATGAGATTTTTAGTCATTGTTCTCTTGATTAGCACTGGTTCTTCACTATCAATTGCTTAGGTGTATATTGAAAAGAGTAAAATGGAATATAAATAAGAATCATTTTTAAAATGACAAGAAATGCAAGCCAGACTATTCTAGCTCCGTGGAAGGGCTAGAACAGCTAGGAAAACCCGCCTGTTAACCGGAAGTAGACCTCTTGAGCAGAACACACCCAGTCTGCTGCCCTAAAAGAGCTATAGGCCACGGGCAATGTAGCCGCAACCAATAGGACCTTTAACAGCAACACCGGAAAGCCGATCGATCATCAGGTCAGCCAATACCTGCCTTTCCCTAAAGGCACTTTTTCAAAGCCCACCAAATCTAAAGACTTTTTCAAATGCCTGCTAGAAATTAGAGAAAAATGCCCCATCTCTCCATGGCAAAGAACAAGACAGCTATTACTAAGCGCTCAGTTAGGAATAGGGAAGACGTGGCCCGCCTTCAGACTAAAAACCACAAGAAACAGGGTCAAGCCAAGCAGGGTCACCAGGACATAGTAACACAGAAAGTAGCCACAGAGGAGCCCAATGAGGTTTCACTAGGCCTTTGAGAGAAAGTCGCAACCCAAGTCGCGACCCGTAGAAATCCACAAATAAACCCGTATGTATCACACCTAGTGACCGTGGCCATGACAACAAGCTTGGCTGTTGCCAGAAACAGCCAGTCTTTGTCTGGCTCAGTGGCCACAGCTATGGGCAAACGTTTGGCTGGCGCGACAAAGAACCAATCTTCTTCTGGCCAGGTGACCACATGCTTGGCCCTTGCCAGAAAGAGCCGATCTTCAGGCCCAATGACCATGGCCATGGCTACATGCTTAACCAATGCCAGAAAAAGCCAGTCTTCATCTGGCCTGATGACCAAAGCCAGGGCCACAGGCTTGGCTATTGGCAAAAAAAGACCTACAACTATAACCACGCAATTGGCCAGTCCCAGAAAAAAAAATCCATCTGGCCCAGTGACCAGAGCTGCAGCCATACGCTCGGCAGTTGCCAACAGTGGTCATTCTTTATCTGACCCGCTGACCACAAACATGGCGATAGGCTCAGCTGTTACCAAAATGAGTCAATCGATGTCTGATCTGGTAACTGCCCCCACTGCCACGCATTTGGTAGCTGCCAAAAAAAGCCACTCTGTCTCTGGCCAAATGATGGCAGCCACGGCTAAGCAGTTGGCTATTACCAGGAAAAGGCAATCTTCATCTTGCCCCAGGACCACATCCTCAACTATTGCTACGACAGGACAATCTCCACCTGTGGATACAAGTAACATGAAACAACCAGTTACAGAAACAACTAACAGGGAGACACCTGTTCCAGAAGAGATGGCCAAGAACAGGCAACTTACTGGCAAGAAATGGCCTGAAAGGCAGCAGCGTTTCAGCCTAAGGCTGACAGAGAGTTCCTCCAGATTCAAAGACATCGTGGTGAGGAAGCAAGAGGGCTTCACCCACATCTTTTTATCTACAAAATCATCAGAAAATAACTCACTAAATCTAGAAGTGATGAACGAAGTTCAGAATGCTCTGAACAAGGCTGCTGAAGACGACAGCAAGCTGGTACTGCTCAGTGCCATTGGCAGTGTCTTCTGTTTTGGCCTGGATTTTAGTTATTTTATACAACATCTCAGAGGGAACAAGAAAAGAGAAAGCACTAAAATGGCGGGATCGATCAAAAATTTTGTGAATACTTTCATTCAGTTTAAGAAGCCTATTATTGCTGCAGTCAATGGCCCAGCCATTGGACTGGGAGCATCTATATTGCCTCTTTGTGATGTGGTTTGGGCTAATGAAAAGGCTTGGTTTCAAACGCCCTATACCAACTTTGGACAGAGTCCAGATGGCTGTTCAAGCTTTACATTTCCCAAGATAATGGGAGAAGACTCTGCAAATGAAATGCTAATCGGTGGGCAGAAGCTCACAGCACAGGAAGCTTGTAATAAGGGCCTGGTCTCCCAGGTATTTTGGCCGCAAACCTTCAACCAGGAAGTCATGATTCGAGTCAAGGAGATGGCCTCATGTGATGCAGTTGTCCTGCAAGAGTCGAAAGCCCTACTGCGCTTTAACACCAAGACAGAGTTGGAGAAGGCCAATGAGAAGGAGTGCACAATGCTGAAGGATATTTGGGGCTCTGTAGCAGGGATAGATGCCATGTTAAAATACCTGCAGAACAAAACTGGCTACTGACTGGTTAGACTGTCACCAAAGACTCTGAAACTAACTAGTTTAAGTAGAACATTAGGATAGCAATAGTTCCCAGTTATGAAGACCTACCCTTAACACCTGAAACAAGCTCACCTATATATAGTTCATGCCTAGAAGGAGGACTGGAACATCCAAGCCACCTATTACCAAAGAGTTTTAAAGAACGGTGACCTTAAAATAACTAACTGCAAAGTACTTTTACTCAAACGTCCTTATCTTACATACACATGCAAACAACTATGAGAAGGCAACAATAAACACTTCTTTGGCTAGTACTATATTAAAATGTCTTCTGAGCTGACAAAAATTCTGAAATAATTTTTATTTTCTTCATTTCCTTTCCTTCTGATGTAATATTTGCTTTCTTTACTTATGTTCCTTCCAGAAGAAAGAATCTAAAGAGATATTAGCCGGAATCACATCCCTTTCTGAATAGAGATACATAGAGATCTGAGACATTTGTCTCCAGGAAGAGGTAAAAAATACCCTAAGAGTGGAAAATTTGAAAACAATAAAAAGATAAAAAGCTTTTAGGAAAAATATTTCTGGTGAAAACTTTCAACAAACACGTAGCATTCATGTTGAAATATCAGCTGTTTCTTCCTTTGTTATGTTTGTCCAACTTTTACCCAGTTAACATGAAGAGACCTCTGTAGTATCAGTTCATAACTGAGTAGCATTAAGTATGAACGGCAAAGTTAAAAGTTATGCCTAAAATGTTTTAAATCTTTCAGTTAGTTCTAGTGTGTTTTAAATGTCTCACCCTTTCCAAAATTACCTGCTTCTTGTTGCTTGATGGAAAGAATTCCTTCATACAAAAGTTTGGTTCGCTATTTACAAATATCATTGGTGTATTGCACCAGAAAAACTTTAAGTTTAGAGAGTATAATTTTAGATTCACTTTGGATATATTTTTTTTAATAAGGGAGAAATTCTTTTTGCACACTATTAGTTACAGTGAAAATATTACTTTATATACAGCTCTGGTTTGTTATATGCAGATAAGATTGGTGTGTTTATAAACTACAATTTTAGTTTCACTTAGAATGAATTTTATTTAATAAGGTAAAATTATTTTGCATAGTATTAATTATAGAATTTTTAAGTACTTTGTATTAGACATTTAATGTTCTCAGTATTAAATATAATATATCTACCTTATACTAAGTACTATACTATGTCTAAGAATTCCCTGCGGAAATACACAGGTCCATTCCTTTCAGAAATAGGAACTGATTCCTAACTACAAAAACTACTGACATTGCAATAATATTGAATGTATGAAAAAAAAAAACAAAACCCAGGCCTCATTTTTTAATGATCCTGAGGTGTATACTTAGAACTCCCTGACCAGCCAGAAAGCTGTACAATATGGAAATCTGACATTACTTTGGATTTACTGGTACCACAACTTAAAAAATATTTTGAGATTTATTTTATTTCTTTATTTTTACTGTATATAGGTCTTTTAGTAGAATATTATATATGTCTATGCAACACGTGCATGGCTAGTTCAGAAGAAGACATTGGATCCCCTGGAACTGGAGTTGCAGATGGCTGTGAGCTACCATGTGGGTGCTGGGAATCAAACCTGGGTCCTTTGCAAGGGCAAAAAGTACAACATTTTTATTTCTGCAACCTACTTTACTATTCTGGAATTTAAACTATATAAAACTGATGATACTATGAAGTTTTACAGAATAAATATTCAGCTGTGAGAACTGGTTACAAGTAATATCTTCTGCTTGTCTGCTTTGAGTCAGGGTCTCATGTACCCCAGGATGACCTCTAACTCATTATGAGCCCAGAGTGGCCTTCAACTCCTGATCTTCCTGCCCCTACTTCTCCAGTGCTAGCATTACAGGCCTGTGCCACCACCCTCAACATGATAAAATGGTATAAAATGTTACACACCCACTGTACCAATGTTAATTTCCTACCTATAATATACTTAAAATGGTCTTAAGATTACTCCTATAATTGGCTTCAAGAAGCACTGTTTATGTAAATTACATATATTAATACTGAATCAATTTTGGGTGCTTATTAATTTATTTCAAAATATAGCAGTAAAACAATTATATATCACCATTAATATTTTCTTTAGAAAATACAATCTTTATTTTAAGAACCTAAGTTTGGGGTGGGATTGGGAACACTAACTGGGGTCGAGATAGGCTGGGGGTCAGCTCTGGAGGGGAGAACTGGCGACAAGGCTTTATTGGCGTAGATCCCCAAGGATGCCCCGCACGGAGGCCGCACTGCCCAGAATGAAGCCCACACCCAGGGAAACTGGTCGAAGGAGCCTCGCAGATGCTCCACGTGCTGGTTCAGGGTCTCCAGCTGGTCGCGCAGAAGACCCAGTGCTTCAAGGCCTGCAGCAGAGAGGTGTTCAGCGACTGCCACAACCTGCGGGGGGCGCAGGGTCCTGGGGAAGGTTAGGAGGCTCGTTCGGGTCCTCCGTGTCGTACTCGAGGGTTGGTGGCGGGGAGGATCCGAGGGCGGCCCGGCCGGACTCAGGAGCCAGAGTGCCGAGGGCCCTAGGGGTAGAGGAGCTGGTAATGCGGTGGGCATCTGCAGACTTGAAGTAGAGGAACTGTATCTGAGCGCGGAGGCGGGGTCGGCGGCCCCTGCAGTCAGTGGCAGCATAGCCCCTGGCTCGACTGATGTAGGTGCAGGCTTTAACACCACCAGGGTCGTGCGGCCGCGGCGCTGGGGACGTCCAGGGCCCGTAAAGCGACTGCGGACTCGCTGGTGCCCACCGTCGCCCCATGAGCTGGCGGATCTGGTCGTCGTAGGGCCTGGACGGCTGGCCATGGGAGTCTCGGAGTTTGTCCTTGAAGAACTTGTAGTGGCGACGGCATTGGGCAGGCATGCGCCGAACTTGCTGACGGGCCAGCGCGGCCGACACATGGCGGTAGGTGGGCAGAGCCTGCCGGTGGTCCAGCAGTAGTGAGCACCACATGATTGCCTGCAGCAGCGTGCCCAGAAGTAGCTCCATTTCTCGGGCACTACAGGGAGTGCCCTGCGCCGAGCCCGGAGACACGGGAGCCTTAGGCAAGCCAGGCTCTGCCATTGCGCCCGGAGTTGGGGCAAAGGCATCAGATGCAGTCACCTGGACGTCCTCGGACGGCCGCAGCTGGGCATCGGGGCTAGCTGGCGACAGTGGTGAGAACTGGGGCAGCCGCTGGGAAAGAAGCAGCATCCCGGAGCAGGGTGGAAGTGCGTATATTCTGAGACTCTCGCCTCACGGGAGGAGCCCACCATTAATAGTTTATGAGTACAAATTTATGTTATAAAATATGAAATACATTAAGAACCAGAATTATTTTATAATTTTGCAAATACGTTTAACATCTGACTTAACAAAAACTGTTAAACTAGACTACCATATCTGCTTGTGCATTCAATCTGTCGAGATACAGATTTTTTTTTTTGTAGTTTGCTTTATGGGGTGGGGAGAGTAGAGGATATATGAAATCTTGTCATCACATAAATGTGTAATTGGAAAAGGAAAAGGAGAAAACCTTGCAGATAATTGTGGCAATCTTTTTTTTTTGCTACCACACTTTATTTTGTTGTGATGTTTTAACTCTTCTTTCATATATTACATCCCAATTACATCCCTCCCTTCTCCTACCCAGTCTCTCTCCCACCCAACCCTTCCCTCTTCCCCATATCTACTCCCACCACCACCTCCCCTCAGAAAACAGCAGGTCTCTAAGGGACATCAACCAAACACAGCATAACAAACTACAATAAGACCAGGCACCTATCATCACATCAAGGCTGGATGAGACAACCTAGTTGGAGGAATAGACTTGCACAAGTAGGCAAAAGAGTCAGAGACAGCCCCCACTCCCACTGTTAGGAATCCCACAAGTATGCAGAGGACCTAGTCCACACCCCTACAGGCTCCTGATCTCTGCCATGATTCTGAGGGCCTTGACCTCATGGTATCCCTGACCCCTTTGGTTCCTCCAATCCTTTCTCCCCCTTCTCTTCAGGACTCCGAAAACTCTGCCTGAAGTTTGACTGTGAGACTCTGCATCTGCTCCCATCAGTTACTGGATGAAGTCTCTCTGGTCTCTGATGAGGATTCTGCTAAGCTCCAGTCCCAGAACACTCTGTAGGTAGGACAAATAGTAGGTGGAAGGTTTTGTGGCTAGGTTGGTGTCCCAAGATGGCTGGTTCAGGCCCCGTGTCCCCAATTTACTAGGAGTCGTTGTAAGGGTTACTCTCATAGAAACCATGGAGTTTCCATTGCACTAGGTTTCTATCTCTCCCCTGAGTTTCCCCCAATTCCAGTAATTTCTCCCAGTATTTTCTCCCTCCCCCACCTGATTCCTACTGTTCTTAACCCCACCTGCCCCCAGGCCACTGGTGAAATCTATTCTATTTCCCCTTCCCAAGGCATCCCCCTTAAGATCTCCTTTGTTACTTGATCTCTTTGGGTCTGTGGATGGTAACATAATTATTTTACTTTTTGGCTAATATTCATTTATCATATTTGTCTTTCTTGTCTGGATTACCTCATTCAGGATTATCTTTTTTCTAGCTCCATCCATTTGCCTGCAAATTTAGTAACATCATTGTTGTTAACAGCTGGGTATTAGTCCATTGTATAAATGTACCACATTTTCCTTATCCATTCTTCATTGTTCAACATCTAGGTTGTTTCTGGCTAGTGGCTATTACAAATATAGCTGCAATGCACATAGTTGAGCAAGTGTCTTTGTGGTATGATACAGCATCCCTTGGATATATGCCCAAGAATTGTATATCTGGGTCTTGAGGTAGATCAAATCCTAATTTTCTAAGAAACCACCATTATTGTCTTCCAAAGTGGCTGTACAAGTTTGCACTTCCAACAGCAATGGAGGAGTGTTTCTCTGTATCTCTCTGTCACTCTCTGTCTCTCTCTATCTGTGTCTCTGTCTGTGTCTCTGTCTCTTTGTCTCTCTCTCTGTCTCTCTCTGTCTCTCTCTCTGTCTCTCTCTGTCTCTCTCTGTCTCTCTCTGTCTCTCTCTCTGTCTCTCTCTGTCTCTCTCTCTGTCTCTCTCTCTCTCTCTCTCTCTCTCTGTCTCTCTCTCTCTCTCTCAGCCCCTTTCCTCTCTGGTGCTGCTCCTGTCCCAGGAGTCCAGTCTCCCCAATACCCCTTTTCCCTTTTTATCATCTGTTTCCCTAACTAAACAAAAAATCCCTCTGCTTGAACCCTGTCGCATGGCGTCTTTCTCTCATGCACTGCTTTTCTTAAATTACAACTCTTACTATGAATCTCTGGCTGTTCTCAAACTCATGGGTATCATCTTCCTCAGCCTCCTGAGTGCTACAGTTACTGTATATGGGACCATATCTTTCTAATTTGGGTTTTGCTTGATTTTGATTTTTTGAGACAGGGTCTCATGTAGGCCAGGCTAGCCTTGAACCCCTGATCCAACTTTCTTAACCTCAAGTGCTGAGATTGATTATATGCATTCTTACTACTCCTGGATTATACCCAATATTTAATTAAGATGAAACTAAAATTAATATCTGCAATTGTAGAATCTAAGGTAGTTGGCACAATGAAAATACCTTAGAGATGGCTGGGCTTGGTCAGACTGACTATTTTAGCTATGAAAAAAAAAGAGTGCTCTTTTCATAAATGTATGCCCTTTATATTTAACAATTAATTGGTTTAAATGGATCCTCCCATTGCCACTTGGTAGGGCTCTATGCTTTTCCAAGATAAACTAAGATACTGGAAATCTGACTAGGAATGGTTATCTAGTCTTGGTTCGGGATCAGATACCATTATTTGCCTTCAGCTTCTGCAATACTAAAATGGCAATAATATATTGCTCAGAAGTTTGTTGGACCATTAAAATAAGATGATATGGAAAAACAATTCAATAAATAAGTAACTTGATGGGTATGGTAGCATGTGCCTGCATCTTTAATCCCAGCACTAGGAAAGCAGAGGAAGACAGGTGGAGGTCTGTGAATTCAAGACAAGCCCACTCCACATAGTGCGTTCCAGGACAGCCAGAACTATGTAGATACACCATGCCTCAAAAAAGTAACATAACTATAGTTAGTTTTATTTTTAAATTGAACTGTTACTAACTGGTTGGTAATAAGAACTAATAAAAACATGTGCAATTGTGTATAAAATGGAACTACTGAAAATGGTAACTTGAATTTTGAAAGGCTGGTAGAGTCTTTTTAGAATACTATAAAATTTATGGTGGTTGGGGTTGGAGAGATGGTTCAGTGGTTAAGGGTCCCTGAGTCACTTCCCAGCACCTATGACAGGCAGCTCACAATTGCCTATAACTAAAGCTCCAGGGTGAGCTGAAGCCTTAGGCCTCCAAGGACATGTGCACACATATGTGCATACCCACACACAGATACATAATTAATAATAATAAAAATAAAGCTTTAAAGAGGAAGTTTCTCTAGTTACTGTCATGTATTGGGTGATCCCACCATGAACTATATAAGTTCACTAACATATTTTTGGGTGCTTTGTTTACCTGTAGATGTTTCATTACCACAGACTCTATAGCTAAACCTATAAGTGTTAGTATTCAGGCATCTGTACTGACCTGCCTTTGGGGTTCTGACAGGATACGCCCTCAACTGCAGCCACTGAGAGCACTACCTGTGCACATTCACTACATTCCCCTTTAAAAGGGCCCTTCCCACTTCCTATCCCTCCCTCCCTCCCTCCTCCCCTCTGTCTCCCCCACCCTGCCTCTCTTTTCTCTTCTGCTTTTCCTGTCCCAGAGGCTGGTCTAACCCCCTTCCCTCCCCATTTTTCCATTCTCTTTCCCCTAAGAAAAAAATCCCTCCATTTGAGCTCCATCCATCCCTCCTCCATCTTTATGGAGGTTTTCCTAGAAAAATGCACGCATCTGCCAACCAGTAGGGAATTTTGGTATATATACTTAATAGTATTTTGATCATATTCACCCCTATTATCACATCTTGCCCTATCCAATGATTGATTAATCTCTTTCTCTGCAAATATGCTCCATCTACTACTTTCAACTCTTTCCTATGTCTATAAGACCCAATGAGTTTCATTTGTGCCATTTATAGGAACATGGGCATTTTCACAGTAGCTATACCACTGAAAAAAATGTCTCTCCATTTATCATAAGAGGAGATGGAAAGAGTGTAACAGCCAGAGGTAGAGGATGAATACAGGAAAACATCTGGACACAGCAGAGCAGCTATACATATCAACTGACAGTGCCTGTCACCCAACACTCACGGATAGGAAGACTACCAGCTACACAGAGAAATAATCTCAAAAAAATAGTAAGTTCTCCAGGTACACACAACCACATTTACTGTAGAAATATTCCAAATAATCATTGTGGAATGATCCAATGGAGTTTTATTTATCCATAAAAAAACAAAATTCTGCCTTAGGTGCTGAGATTGAAATTCTGCCATTTTCAGGAAAATAGGAATAAATAGAGTTCATCTATATCCCCTGGATCTAACACAACCTCATGACGGCTACCAAATAAATGTTAAATCCAACTGATTATCCAGAAAGTAAAACCACTTGTTGAAGATGCTTAAAAGTAGGAATTTACCCCAAACTATATTGATACCATTCCTTAAATACATTTCATATTAAGAAAACTAAGTAAATACTACTAAAACAATTATTTTCTTAAAGACAGGGACTAAACTGGCTTTATAGCCTAAGCTGTCTCAAACTCATAATCCTCCTACATCAGTCTTTTCAGTGTTTAAATTAGAAGCATACATCATTAGCTCTGAAAAACACCCTGCAAGGTCATTAGTGCATATAAATTAACAAAAGTGGGAAAGAAGTTAAGATTATCGTGCCAGCTGTTCGTGATTAACACAATTTAGAATGGAATGCTTTGGGGACTTCAGTTTTTTCTTGTGAAAATAATTCCATTTACAGTATACAGATAGAATTTTGGAGAAAGCATCTGAGGTTGATGGTAAGAGTTCTGGCCTGGGATTAAGTTTCAATAAGGCCATGTTCCCTTTCTTGTCTTCAGTTTCTTCTTATTCATGTAAAATCATAGATTACACTGATTCCCTTCCTGTGTTTTCTGTGTTGACCTGCTAGTTTCAAAGGGCACATTTAGCATCCTTCTGAGGCAACCATTTCTCCCAGCTGTTTCCTGTACCCAGAGAAGCTTCTATTCTCTCCATGTTGCCTGCCTACCTCTGGACGAGCTCTCTACAATTGAGCCACATCCCCAGCCTTGTCAGCTTGTTTATTGCCACAGACTGATGGGCATTCTGTAGTTTCCATTATGCAGATGTCTTTGTTTTCTCTTACATGTCATTGTTGTTTCTCTACTAGCTCATGTCTCAGTGGACTCTATTGTTCTTTGATACAGCCTCCTATTAATAGACATTTGTCTTCTTGGTCACCTCTCTCCCCAGCTCATCATTTGTGAGAACTGTGCTTTTTACTCAGTGCTCAGAGAACTCCATTTTATTTCATCTGGAATGCCTCCAAATATAACAGTGCATGTACTTCATGGCCTTGCCTCTTGTACCTTTACTGGTTTGGGGTTTATGTGGCTTCTTTAAGAAGAGTATCTATTTACTATTAAAACGTCTATATAGTAAAATTTTAAATTTCTCCCCACCCACTCACCCCATCCCCTCAGATTCTGGAGACAGGGCTGTTCTATGTAGTCAAGGCTGGCCTCAAAAGAATACCAGTGTCAAAAGCTACCCATGATAGTGATCTGATTACAGGCCACCTCCTTTTCCTATTCTCTAATACTGGCAGTCATGGGCTGCAGTTTGGAAGCGTTTCTCATGTGGAAAATCCAATGGGGTTAGATACACTTGTTGTGGCTTTTTCTTTTCACTTTTTGAAGTAGAATGATAATTCTGTAGCCTTGGCTGGCCTAGAATTCACTATGTACCTCAGGCTTGCATCAAACTCTTAGAAATCCTTCTGCCTTGGCCTCCCTAATGTTGGAATTAGAGGCATGAGCCATAGCACCAAGTAGTGTGTTCTTTTTGACTCTTCTCAAGGGTTTCCTTTTTTGTACACATGTGCAAGTTCATGTATGTATGTTGTATGTGCACATGTATGTGCAGTGGACAAAGGGAGATGTCTATGAAAGCCTGTTTACCAGTCTCTGCCTTATTCTTTTGAGACAGGGTCTCTTTGCTGAACTTGGAGCCAGGCCATTGGCCATCAAGCCCCAGCAATCCTCCTGTCTCCACACCACACAGTTCTACACACAACTGGCCTTTTTACCTGGATTCTTGTGACTTGAACTCAGGACTTCATATTTGCACAGCAACCACTCTTACCTGCTGAGCCATCTCCTTGGCTCCAAATTTTCACTTTTTAACCTAAGCATTAATTTAAACACATCTGTGTGGTTGTCAACTTATGTAAATCTAGAATTATCTGGGACCCAAGCTGCTTAGGCACTCCAGTGTGAGATTTTCTTGATTACATTATTTAAAGGAAGACCCACCCTAAATCTGGGTCACACCTTCTGGTAACAGCCCACATAAAAGGACATGAAAAAGGAAATTTTGCTGTTTGCCTGCTTGCCCTCACTCTCACTGGCAAGTCCGCCTATCCTGTTGTTGCCAATTTCTTCAGGATTTCAATGCCACTAAAGACCAGCAGCTCTCCAGGAAGCATCCCAGATGTCAGTGCCAGGATTAGGACTAAAGAGACATCCCATCTCACAGACTGAACAACTATGAGATTCCCAGCCCTTCTGCCCTGAGACAGCCATTGTTGGATTTCTTGAGCCATGTTCTATCAGCCAGTCTAATAAATCCTGGTATTTATCCTATTAGTTCAAATCCTTAAAAATAATCTAACACAATATTTCTGCTTTTCAAAAGAAAAACTGAGTCACCCTTTCTGTTCAGCAATGGTTACCCCTCTTAGGTATAATCATTTCCATGTCCCTCCAATTTTTAACATAAAATTATAGTTGTAACTTTTATCATATACCATGAAAGATAATGCATATGAACTGCTGTTTTATTCTTTAGATGAACTGAAAAGTGTGCTAACACTATAATTCTATGAAAGCTTGGGTATATGTTTCCACATTCTTTATAATAACTACAGTCCTCCAGGACTTACACTCCCTAGAGGTCCTACTGCTTTAGCAAGCTAGCAAGAAGAGGAAATGTATGAGTTTCAGTACTTTTAAGGAAGTACAACAAATCACACAATGGAAATATAATGGATGATCAGGAAGGAAATCCTCCTGGGACACGAGCTTCCTGGAACAGCTTACAGATAGCACAAAAAATATGGTATTTATACACTGCCCCACATCCAGTAGTAATGTCTCATTATTAGCAAGATTAAGACAAACATAACAGCACCAGAACTAAGTTTAAATCTTTAGTCTGAATCAAAGATTTAATAATCCTATTTCCTGTGAGTATTAAATAAATTAACATGGATAAAGTGATTAGAAAAATGTCTGCAAGACCAGGGGAGCCACCCCCTGCTTTTACCCAATTCTTGTCCTAAGCGCCATCCACCCAGATCCCTCCAGGCTCGTCCCTGCTTGAAACAGACACGTCCAGGCCGGGAGGAGCTCCCCGAATCTGGGTACAGGCCACTCTTCATTCCATTCCCGGCGACCGATCCACCAAGAGGCCTAACACCATCAGAGTGAGGAGGCTACGAGGAGAGGCAAAACCATCCAGAGCTTCGGACATTGAATTCCTGGCCCACACACACTACAGAGTAACAAGAGGAGATAGAGAGATCCTACCTGCACTCACTGGAAAAAGATATGGGAAGAAGACAGAATAAGAACCCGCTCAACAACAGAAAGACCAATATGACACCACCAGAATCTAGGGACTCCACTCCAGCAAGATCTGAAAAGCCCAACACAGTGCATGAAGAAGAGATGGACCTCAAAAATTATCTGAGCAAGATGATAGAGACCTTCAAAGAGGAAACAAGAAAATCCCTTAAAGAAATAGAAGAAAAAGTAAGCAAAAAATTACACGATATGGAGGAAAAGACAAACCAAAATATTCAAGAAATAAACAAATCTCTTAAAGAAGCTAAAGAAACCCAAGATAAAACAACCAAACAAGTGAAGGAAGCTCTTGAAACAGTTCAAAACATGAAAGCTGAATTAGACACATTAAAGAAAACACAGAATGAAGCGATGCTGGAAATGGAAAGGTTGGATAAACGATCAGGATCTAAAGATGTGAGTATAACTAATAGAATTCAAGAGACAGAAGAGAGAATCTCAGCTATTGAAGACTCGCTAGAGGATATACATTCATCAACCAAAGAAAACCTCAAGACCAACAAATCCCTAACACAAAATATACAGGAAATATGGGACACCGTGAAAAGACCAAACCTAAGAATAATAGGTGTAGAAGAAGGTGAAGAAACACTGCTCAAAGGTACAGAAAACATATTCAACAAAATCATAGAAGAAAACTTCCCCAACCTACAGAAAGATATGCCTATGAAAGTACAAGAAGCTTATAGGACACCAAACAGACTGGACCACAAAAAGAAGTCCCCCCGACACATAATAATCAAAACTCCAAATCTACAGAATAAAGAAAAAATATTAAGAGCTGCAAAGGAAAAAGGCCAAGTAACATATAAAGGCAAACCAATCAGAATCACACCCGACTTCTCAATGGAAACTCTGAAAGCCAGAAGGTCTTGGATAGATACACTACAAGCACTAAGGGAGCATGGATGTCAACCCAGACTACTGTACCCAGCAAAACTTTCAATCACTATAGATGGAGAAAACAAGATTTTCCATGACAAAAACAGATTTAAACAATACATATCCACAAATCCAGCACTACAGAAGGTTCTGGAAGGAAAACTCCAACTCAAGGAACATAACTACATGCACAAAAACACAGGCAATAGATAATCTAATATTGCCAAACACAAAAAGAAGCAGGAGAGCAAAATCCACACACAATGACACCACCAACAATAAATCCAAACCAAGCAAGAACCAACGAACAATGGACATTAATATCCCTAAATGTCAATGGCCTTAACTTACCCGTAAAAAGATATAGGCTAACAGAATGGATACGAAGACAGAATCCATCTTTCTGCTGTTTACAAGAAACACACCTCAACTTCAAAGACAGGCGATACCTCAGAGTAAAAGGATGGGAAAAGATTTTCCAATCAAATGGCCTCAAGAAACAAGCAGGTGTAGCAATCCTAATATCTAACAAAATGGACTTTAAACTAAAATCAATCAAAAGAGATGAAGAAGGGCATTTCATACTCATCACAGGAAAAGTCCATCAAGATGAAATCTCAATCCTGAACATCTATGCTCCAAATACGAAGGCACCCACATTTGTGAAAGAAACATTACTAAAGCTCAAACCACACATAAAACCACACACACTTATAGTAGGAGACTTCAACACCCCCCTTATACCACTAGACAGGACCACCAGACAGAAACTTAACAAAGAAACAAAGGATCTGAAAGAAGTTATGACCCAACTGGGGTTAACGGATATCTATAGAGCATTCCATCCAAACTCAAAAGAATATACCTTCTTCTCAGCACCACATGGCACCTTCTCCAAAATTGACCACATAGTAGGCAACAAAGCAAACCTCCACAATTACAAAAGAATTGAAATAACCCCCTGTATCTTATCAGACCACCATGCATTAAAGCTAGAATTCAGCAACAATACAAATGGCAGGAAACCTGCAAACTTTTGGAAAATGAATAACACCCAATTGCACCATTCCTGGGTTGAGGAAGAAATAAAAAAACAAATTAAAGACTTCCTAGATTCTAATGAAAATGCAGACACAACATACCCAAACTTATGGGACACTCTGAAAGCAGTCCTAAGAGGGAAGTTCATAGCACTAAGTGCCCACATGAAGAAACTAGAAAAAAGTCACATTAGAGAACTGACAGAACAACTGAAAACACTAGAGCAAAAAGAAGCAAACTCACCAAGGAGGAGTAGACGCCAGGAAATAATCAACCTGAGAGCTGAAATCAATAAAGTAGAAACTAGGAAAACATTACAAAGAATCAATGAAACAAAGAGTTGGTTCTTTGAGAAGATCAACAAGATAGACAAACCTCTAGCCAAACTAACCAAAAGGCAGAGAGAGAGCACACTAATTAACAAAATCAGAAACGAAAAGGGGGATATAACAACGGACACTGTGGAAATCCAGAGAATCTTTAGGTCATACTTTGAAAATCTGTACTCCACAAAATTCGAAAATCTAATGGAAATGGACAGTTTCCTGGATAAATATCACTTACCAAAATTAAATCAAGATCAGATAAACAAGTTTAAATCGACCCATAACCCCTAATGAAATAGAAGCAGTCATCAAAAGCCTCCCAACCAAAAAAAGCCCAGGACCAGATGGCTTCACTGCAGAATTCTACCAGAAATTCAAACAAGAGCTGATACCAATACTCCTCAAACTGTTCCGCACAATAGAAGCAGATGGGATATTGCCAAACTCCTTCTATGAGGCTACAATCACTTTGATACCCAAGCCACACAAAGATAAGAATAAGAAAGAGAACTACAGACCAATATCTCTCATGAACATTGATGCTAAAATACTCAATAAAATATTGGCTAATCGAATCCAAGAACATATCAGAAAAATCATCCACCACGATCAAGTGGGCTTCATCCCAGGGATGCAAGGATGGTTCAATATACGAAAAACCATCAATGTAATCCACCATATAAACAAACTGAAAAAGAAAAACCACATGATCATCTCACTAGATGCTGAAAAGGCCTTTGACAAAATCCAACATCCCTTCATGATAAAGATCTTGGAGAGAACAGGAATAACAGGAACATATCTAAACATGATAAATGCGATATACACCAAACCAATAGCCAACATCAAACTAAATGGAGAGAAACTCAAAGCATTTCCTCTAAAATCAGGAACAAGACAAGGATGTCCACTCTCTCCATATCTCTTCAATATTGTTCTTGAAGTTCTAGCTAGAGCAATAAGACAAGATCAGGATATCAAAGGGATACAAATTGGAAAGGACGAAGTCAAACTTTCACTATTTGCAGATGACATGATAGTCTACATAAGTGACCCGAAAAACTCTACCAGGAAACTCCTACAGCTGATAAACACCTTCAGCAAGGTAGCAGGATACAAAATTAACTTAAATAAATCTGTAGCCCTACTGTATACAGATGATAAACTCAATGAGAAAGAAATCATGGAAACATCACCTTTCACAATATCCACAAGCAACATTAAATATCTGGGGGTAACACTAACCAAAAAAGTGAAAGACCTGTACAATAAGAACTTTGAGACTTTAAAGAAAGAAATTAAAGAAGATACCAGAAAGTGGAAAGATCTCCCGTGCTCTTGGATAGGCAGAATTAACATAGTAAAAATGGCAATTCTACCAAAAGCAATCTACAGATTTAATGCAATCCCCATCAAAATCCCAACACAGTTTTTCACAGACATTGAAAGAACAATACTCAACTTTATATGGAAAAATAAAAAACCTAGGATAGCCAAAACAACTCTTTACAATAAAAGATCCTCTGGAGGCATCACCATCCCTGACTTCAAGGTCTACTATAGAGCCATAGTTCTGAAAACAGCTTGGTATTGGCACAAGAATAGACAGATAGACCAATGGAATCGAATTGAAGACCCAGATATTAACCCACGCACCTACGAACACCTTATTTTTGACAAAGGTGCTAAATCCATACAATGGAAAAAAGATAGCATCTTCAACAAATGGTGCTGGCACAATTGGATTCGAACATGCAGAAAATTGCAGATAGATCCATACTTGTCACCATGCACGAAACTTAAGTGCAAATGGATCAAAGATCTCTCCATAAACCCAGCCACACTGAATCTTTTAGAAGAGAAAGTGGGAACAACCCTTGAACAAATTGGCACAGGAGAACGATTCCTGAACATCACGCCAGAAGCACAGACACTGAGGTCTGCAATTAATAAATGGGACCTCTTGAAACTGAGAAGCTTCTGTAAGGCAAAGGACACAGTCAGTAAGACAAAACGACCACCCACAGAATGGGAAAAAATCTTCACCAGCCCCACATCTGACAGAGGTCTGATTTCCAAAATATACAAGGAGCTCAAGAAGCTAGCCACCAAAACACCATACAATGAAATTAAAAAGTGGGGTGCAGAACTAAACAGAGATTTTTCAACAGAGGAATCTGAAATGGCTGAAAGACACTTAAGAAAGTGTTCAAAATCCTTGGCCATCAGAGAAATGCAACTCAAAACAACTCTGAGATACCACCTCACACCTGTCAGAATGGCTAAAATCAAAAATACCAATGACAACCTATGCTGGAGAGGATGTGGAGAAGAAGGAACACTCCTCCATTGCTGGTGGGAGTGTGAACTTGTAAGACCACTTTGGAAATCAGTATGGCGGTTGCTCAGAAAAATGGGAATCAATCTACCTCAAGATCCAGCCATTCCTCTCTTGGGTATATACCCAAATACTGCTTGTCCATACAACAAGGACATATGTTCAACCATGTTCATAGCAGCATTGTTTGTAATAGCCAGAACCTGGAAACAACCTAGATGCCCCTCAACTGAAGAATGGAAAGAGAAAATGTGGTACATTTATACAATGGAGTACTACTCAGCAGAAAAAAGCAATGGAATCTTGAAATTCGCAGGCAAATGGATGGAACTAGAAGAAACCATCCTGAGTGAGGTAACCCAATCACAAAAAGACAAACATGGTATGTACTCACTCATATATGATTTTTAGACATAGAGCAAAGGTTTACCAGCCTATAATCCTCTACCCCAAGGAAACTAGAAATCATGAATGACTCTAAGGGATAAATGGACCCCAGGAATGGGAAATGGCATGAACTCCCGAGCTAATTGAGAGCATGAGGGTAGGGAAGTGGGTGCTGCCACAATAAGAGCACAAGATGAAGAGTAGAGGAGAAGAAATGGAGGAGCAGATATATTGAGTTGGGGGAAGAATAGAGGAGAGAGAGCAGGATGAGAGATACCATATCAGAGGGAGTCACTATAGGTCCGAGAAGAGATCTGGAACTAGGAAGATCTCCAGAGACCTATAAGGATGACACGATCTGACAGTCTGGGCAGTGGAGGAGAAGTTGGCCTAGAAACCCTTCCCCTAGAATGAGATTGATGAATACTCTCTATGCTATTCTAGAGTCCTCATCCAGTGGCTGATGAGAGCAGAGACAGACATCCACAGAAATACACTGAGCTGAAATCTGGAACTCAGTTGAAGAGAGGGAGGAATGAAGAACGAAGGGGTCTGTACCTGGTTGGAGAAACCCACAGAAACAGTTGGCCTGAAAAAGGGAAAGCATATCGACCCCAGATGCTCTTTGGGAGGACAGTACAGGACTAATCCAGCCCCCTGATCATGGATGCCAATGGGGAGGCCCCTGCACTCCTGGGATTTTTAGACATAGAGCAAAGGTTTACCAGCCTATAATCCTCTACCCCAAGGAAACTAGAAATCATGAATGACTCCAGAGGGAGGTGGACTGGCGTTTTGCCCTGGTGGGTGGGAGGGACTTCGAGAGCCCATCCCACTTGAAGGGATTCGCTCTGTCTCTGAACACATGGGGAGGGGCCTAGGCCCAGCACAGGAAGATTTGGTGGACTTGGTGGAACCCTGGTTGGGGGCCCTACCCTGCCTGGGGAGTGGCGGGTGGATGGGGTGGGGGGTAGGTTGGAGGTGGGGGAGAAGGAATGGGGGTTGGGGAGGGAGAGGGAGAGGGAAAGTATATGTGAAAATATTAATAATTTAATAAAAAAAGAAAAAAAAAGAAAAATGTCTGCAATTATCCATAAAATAGGGTAAGCACTTGAATCTTACAAACAAGTTCAGTAACACTAGGTAAATCAACTCAAAGCTCTTAAAATGAGCAATTTGAGGTATAAAAAGACAGTTTGGGAAGCATTACATTAAGACCTTGTCAGTGAAAGAGGGACAAGGAGAGGGAGAAAGAGACAGAGAACACTAATAGGTCCCATGAATATAAGTGCAAAACGTCACTAGCAAAATATTAGTGGCTAAGTCTAAGGAAGTATGAGACAAATTATGTATCATAAGCAAGTGGGGTATATGTCATGTATGTACAGCTGGTTTATCACTTAAAAATCAACGCAACCATCCTGTCAATAGGCTAAAGAAGAAAGCATATGAATCTATCAAAAGAATCTGACTAAAAGGAATACTAAAAAGGGGGATTCCCTCAACCTAATAAAAGAACCTCTAAAGAAAACCCACGGCTAAATGTCATAAACTAGCCATTTTCCCACTCTCACTTATAGAATATTCAGTTTTCAATAACTAAAGAAGGAACAGAGGAGAAAAAAGAGGCTAAAGCTATGGTAGGCTATTCACAGTTTCTTGTACCCTTGTAGGTGACTTAAGATCTCCAACTGTCTCCTTTCTTAAACTGGCAAATAAATGTCACGTCTGCTGGCAAGTCCAAAGTGAGAAAAAAAAAAACTACCCAAATATCAAGCATCCTTCTAAGATTTCCTTGCCCCTAAAGTGACATGGTAGGACACCAGATGCCAAAGGGCTTATTGACCCAGGGGACAGAACTCCCATATGAAAGCCTCAGATGTCCCCTTCTCCTCCTCCTTCCCCTTTCCTCTTCCTTTCTCTCTCTGGAATGGAAAAGTCTTCAGGCCAAACTGACCTCCAACTTGACCATCAAGCTCATCATTGAATCTTAAGCAACAGATACTACACTAAGTTTTCTATTTGATAGCAGAACTCCTTACTATATTCTTATATCCCTTTCTGGCCAATTGGCCTTCAGTCCTCATCAGATAGTGGGCACCTGTGACCAAACAGTCACTCTGTCTTTATGCTGGCTATGGATAACTTATTTAACTATACTTTATTAGGAATCCCAGAATATTCTCTTCCTTTATTGAATGGAAATCTATTAACAAAACTAGGAACCCAAATTATCTTCAAACTTCCAAAAATATCACACATTAAAGGCCATAATCACCAATGCTTGAGAGACAAACAGTGATTCTGTCTTTATATGCCTGCCTAGTAACTCCCAAATATGGACTACTGATGTGCAAATAAAGCAATAACAACTACTCCAACTATAATCTCATATGTTTTTCCTAAGTATTAGCAATACTTTTTCTAGCCTGAAGCCCCAGTCTACTTCAATCCTTAGTCAGTAAAATCTTTTTCTTATAAGCTTTTAATTCCCTGCCAGTCACCATGTTATATCTCAGTGGGAGCCACTAAAATTATTCCCTGATATGGCCTCCAGAGATCTTAAAAGTTGTAATGATCTTTCCTGCCTTTGTTTCGAAGATCACTAAAAGATGGAATGTGCTACTCAGGCCCAAAAGTAATGTGCTAAAAAGCATCATCAAGAGACTCGTCTTACTTGGAAGGCAACACTGCCAGCAGCTCTCCTTAGAGCCTGTGTAGACAGACCCTCATTCCACTCTCAACTCCTCTGGGGGGACTTTATGGATGTCTTTTTTCTACATTCACATCTTTTCCCAGATAAGCAAAACCCAATCTCTTAGACAATTTGTCCCTAGACTTAAAGAACTGGACCAAAGATTACGGGTTACAAAGACTTCCTAATCCAAGGACCCTAGTTGAGACATGCATGGTCCCCCAGAGAAGGGAAAAGAGACAAGATCTCCTGAGCAAATTAGGAGCATGCTGGAGGGGAGAGGGAGCTAGGAGAATGAGAACGGGAGAAAAGGAGGGGTGAGGAGAACTTGAGAGAGCAGGAAGGTTGAGTCTCGGGAAGAATAGAGGAGAGCAAGATAAGAGATACCATAATAGAGGGAGCCATTATAGGTTTAAAGAGAAATCAGGCACTAGGGAAATGTCCAGACATTTACAAGAATGACACCAGCTAACAATCTAAGCAACAGTGGAGAGGCTACCTAAAATGCCCTCCCCTGATAATGAGATTGATGACTATGTTATACGCCATCCTAGAGCCTTCATCCAGCAGCTGATGAAAGTAGAAACAGATACCCACAGCTAAACACTGAACTGAACTGGAATCCAGTTGCAGAGAGGGAGGAGTGATGAGAAAAGGGGTCAAGACCAGTCTGATGAAATTCACAGAAGCAGCTGACCTGAACATGGGGGAGTTCTTGGTCCCCAGACTGATAGCTGGGAAACCAGCATAGGACTGATCCAGACCCCATGAACATGGGAGTCAGTGAGGAGGCCTCAGAAATCTATGGGGCCCCTTGTAGTAGATCAGTACTTATCCCTAGCATAGGAATGGACTTTGGGAGCCCATTCCACATAGAGGGAAACTCCCTCAGCCTAGACACAAGGTGGAGGGCCTAGGCCCTAATCCAAAGGATATGACAGACTCTGAAGATCCCCATGGAAGACCTCACCCTCCCTGGGGAGCAGAAAGGGTATGGAATAGGTAGGATGTTAGTGGGGAGCAGGGGAGAAGGGAAGGGAGAGGGAACTGGGATTGACATGTAAAACAATCTTGTTTCTAATTTAAATAAAAAATGGAGAAAAAATAAAAAAATAAAAATTGATAAAAAAAGACTTCCTAATCCACTGGGAAAACTAGATAGACCTCTTTTCCAAGGCAAAACAGACACTCATTAAATCTTGCCTACAGGGCCCTCAGAACCAACAATTAGAGTCTCTTTGGAAAAGCCCTTTCTCCCACTACACCATCCTTTCCTCTCTTACCACCAGAAAATTCCCTGGAATTGCCAGCTGGACTCATCACTCTGGAGTGAAACCCTGGAAAGATAGGGTCTAAGAAAGTGAATACAGAAGTGACCTTACCTACCTGTGAAATAGGAGCAGGTATAAAAACTTTACGGTTGTCTCCCGCCACATGTCTGCATTTGGTTCTAAGCCAGAGTCTTGTTTCTGCTTTCCTATACTCAAGATAACATCTCTCAAAAACTGTGCTAATTTGCCAAAATTCTATCACTGGATTCAAAGTGTTTTGCATAGGTATGTCCACCTACCTTCCATTTTTATTCTCTCTATAGTTCGAGAGGACATTTAGTCATGGTTAAGTGGCATATGTCTTTCTGATTATTATGCTAATGCCTGATCTGCTTTACACATGACCTACAAAACACAATTTAAACCACCTCAGACACCACCATCTTTTGACAAATATCTTTGGAATCAAATGCCTGGATTTCAATAAGAGAAACAAATATAATTGATATGGTGCCTTGCTTTTCCTCCTAAGATATGAAAGTCAATAAGAATGAAAACCTTAAGCCCTTTTATGACCCATTTCATGGAGATATAGTCATGTTTACTTGACGCTTGGTTTTATGGTCTCAGCTCTTGAGAGGGGATTATGAAGCATCTAGTTAGAAATGAGCAAGATTAAAAGGTTGTTACCTGGCCTCTCTGGGTCTGTGGATTATAGCCTGGTTATTCTTTGCTTTATGTCTAATATTGACTTATGAGTGAGTACATACCATGTTTGTCCTTCTGTGTCTCTGTTACCTCTCTCAGGATGTTTTTTTTTCTAGTCCCATCCATTTGCCTGAAAATTTCCTGATGTCATTGCTTTTAAAAGCTGACTAATACTCCATTGTATAAATGTACCACATTTTATCTATTCTTCAGCTGTGGGACATCTAGGTTGTTTGCAGTTTCCAGTTTCTGGATATTGTGAATGAAGCTGCCATGAACACAGTTGAGCAAGTGTCCTTGTATATGGTGAAGTGACCTTTGAATATATGCCCAGGAGTAGTGTAGCTGAGTCTTGAGGTAGATCAAATCCCAATTTTCTGAGAAGCCACCATATTGACTTCCAAAGTGGCTGTACAAGTTTGCACTCCCACCAGCAATGGAGGAGTGTCCCCTTTGCTCCATATCCTCTCCAGCATAAGCTGTCACTTGTGTTTTTGTCTTAGCCATTCTGACAGGTGTGAGTTGGAATCTCAGGGAGAGAGTACTGGAAAAGACAACTGAAATCTGGGGCCATCTCTGGGATGAGCTAGAAACCTAGAGAAATGGAAACTCCCAGGAATGTATGAGGGTGACCCTATCTAAGACTCCTAATAGGGGATATGGAGGCTGGATCAGCCATCTCCTGAACCAGGCAAGACTTTCCATGGAAGACTAGGACACAAACCCAGCCACAAACCATTTGGCCTACAATTTGTCCTGCCTACAAGATGTGCTGGGATATGAACAACACAGAAATTATGGAAGTACCAACTAATGACTGCCCCAGCTGGAGATCCATTCTCTGAGAGGGAACTCACCCCTGAGGGCCAGGACCCAGAGGTAGGATATCCCAGAGACCTAAAATAGAGCCAAACATGACTAAAGTCAATAAAATGATTCCTAATGATATTCTCCTATATTCATAGATTGGTGCCTAGCCCAACTGTCATCACAGAAGCTTTACTCAGAAACTGATGGAAACAGATGTAGAGACCCACAGCCAAACATTAGGGGGAACTCGGAGAATCCTGTGGAAGAGGGGAGGAAGGATTGTAGGAGCCAGTGGGGTCAAGGACATCACAATAAAACCCACTGAACCTACTAACCTGGGCTCATAGGGGCTGACAAGAGACAGAACTGACAACAAGTGAGCCTACATGGGATGGTGATGGGGAATGTACTGTGTATGTTTATCTTATTGATTGTTAAATAAAATACTGTTTGGCCAATGAGACAGCAAGTTAGACGGGACTAGGAGTCAAAGAGGATTCTGGGAAATGTAGTAGAGAAGTGATGATCCAGGCAGGAAGTGACATAGCAAGGATACTCATTTTTAAGCGAAGGAGAAACAGGAAGGGTCCCTTTTCCCGTTCGCCTCCTCCAGCAGCAAGATGTGAGCCACGGGCAAGGAGGGACGCCAATAAGGCGTCCGATAAGATAAGTCTTATAACATATATAGATTTATGATAATTAAGACTGAGCTAGCAGATGAGAAGTCCTAGTCATTAGCCAAGCAGCATTGTACCTAATACAAGTTTCTGTGTATTCATTTGGGCCCTAACTCGGGCAGGCGGCTGGCATAAAGCTCACACGTGGCAGTGAGGCTCAGGCAGTTTTTGGCGGAAAGATTTATCATAACAGGATGAACCTAGGCCTTCTACATATACGTTACAACTGTGTGACTTGGTATTCTTGTGAGACTCCTAACAGTGGGAACACAGGCTGTATCTGACTCTGTTGCCTGCTTTTGGGACCCTTTTCTCCTACTGGTTTGCCTCATCCAACCTTAATAGAAGAGGAGGTGCCTAGTCTCACTGCAACTTGATATACAATGGCCGGCTGATATCCATGGGAGAGAAGCAGAGGAGGAGGAGCAGTGGATAGGGGAAAGGTAGGAAGGAGGAACTAGAAGGAGAGGAGGAAGTGGTTGGGATGTAAAAACAAGAAATAAATAAATAAAACCAAAAACAACTATGAGATTTGCTTTAAAAAAACGATAGATAAAAATAATGTGTGTATGCTGGATAGTGGGTGGTGGTACCTGAACTGAGTTTTTTGGGGGTAAAGGTACTGGGCGACATATATATAAAACTCATTACAGATTCTGGTTTTATGTATAGTTGAAAATTTCCATAACAATTCTTTTTGAAAATATGTAAGCAGCCATTATTATAACCTGGTTTTTGTTTTCATTTGGAAATTAATCATGACATAAGGAGATATGCTTGTGTGTCAAGTTGGCAAGGGGTGGATTGTGATGGCTATTCTTGGTTGTCAACTTGACTGTATCTGTAATGAACTATAATCCAGAAATGGAGGGCACACTTATGATCCAGATTTGAGGCTGGAAGACACACACCCTTAACACAGACCTGGAGGCTAGAAGGCACACCTTTAATCTGGGCCTCACCTTTTGCTGGAAGCCTATGTAAGGACAACAGAAAAAGGACAGGTTTGTTCTTCACCTGCCTACCCTCGCCTTGTCAGCACATCCATTTCTTCACTGGCACTGGAACCTATGTCTTCAGGATTTCAGCACATAGAAAAGACCAGCTGGGATACCCAGCCTTATGGGACTGAACAATTACTGAATTCTTGGACTTTCCATTCACAGCTAGCTATTATTAGATAAATAAATAAATAAATAGAGAGAGAGAGATTCAATCCATAAGTTGTGGCTTCCCCTGAGGATCTGTCTTTATGTCCAGAGCACTGAGACTTCAGTGAGAGCACTACCCCCCCCACTGTTGTGGCTACTGGGAATGCAAGTGTTGGTCCTTATGCTACGGATCAAGCACATTATTCACAGAGTCATCATCTCAGAACATTCACTATGCTGTGTAACTCCAGCCAAAATTCCTTAATTTTTATCAATTAGGTTTTTTTGTAGTTTGTTTCTTGTTACCTATAAATATGAGCATTTTCTCTGAAAAAAAAAACATGCATCATTTAAATTAGCAACAAGTCGACATACATTCCTATTTCTAAGTGGTATCCAGTGATGTAAAGACAAGACTGCTGTGGATTCAGGGAAGGGGACTGTTGATACCTGTAAACAAAATATCCGGTTTTATTTTTTTAAAAAAACTGTGTGAGAAGGGCTAAAGAGATGGCTGTGTGACTAAAAGTATTTGTTGTTTTCATAGAAGACTCAGTTTGTGTTCCCAGCAACTATATGGCAATTCACAACTGTGTTAGTTAAGCTTACTTTTGCTGTGACAAAACACCATGACCAAAGCAACTTGGCAGGAAAGGGTTTATTTAGCTTACACTTCCATATGGCTGTTCATCACTGAAGGAAGTCAGGACAGGAACTCAAGCAGGACAGGAGTCTACAGGCAAGACCTGATACAGAGGCCATGGATAGGTGCTGCTTCCTGACTTGCTTCTCATAGCTGGCTCAGCCTGCTTTCTTAAAGAACCCAGGACCACCAGCCCAAGGATGACACCACTCACAATGGGCTGACCCCCTCTAAGAAAATGCCCTACAGCCAGATCTTATGGAGGCATTTTCTCAATTGAGGTTCTCTCCTTTCAGATGACTCTAGTTTCTGTCAAGTTGACATAAAACTAGCCATTATGACAACACTCTGTAACTCCAGTTCCAGAGGATCTGACACTCTCTTCTGGCCTCCACAGGCACCAGGAATGTACATGGAGCACACATACACATGCAAGCAAAACAATCATACAAATAAAAATAAATAAGAATTTTTGGAAAATATGTGAGCATTAAATTATAGAACAAACATAGTTTCCTTCTGAACCCAAGTTTCTTTGGCTCTATAGCCTGAAATATTGCCAGCTGATATTCAATGTACATAATAAGTGGGAGACTGGGGTCCCATATAATTAATTAAAAATGGCTTAGACCTAGTAGTAGTACTACACTTTTCTGGCATATTTAAGACCATAGATTCAATCTCCATCATCAAAAACAAAGAAAATTATAAATTAACCTTTATTGATCTCTAACATCCACTCATAAAACAACTATATGGATATTCTTTGGAATTTCTTGACATATTAACAGTCACTTTGGCCACTGAGTACTTTTTTTGTAATCTCCTATTCCCTCAGTCCAAAAGCCAATGTCTTCAATAAGATGTTTCCAGACTGTAGCATCCCTAACTCTAAACTTCCTTTGAAATAATTATTTTTAACAAATTTGTGTCTTAGCCACAGCAACATTTTTCCTTCCACAATTTACTGAAATCTGTTCCATCTTTTATTATGGAAAATTAGATTTTAAAAATAATGACAGCAGGCACTGATTACATTCAACTTTTCAATTTTTATAATGTCTATAACCTTAACAAATCTAAATAATGATATTCTGTGCCAAAGATCCATGTATGCATTTATACATATTAACTGTCTTTAGAAAAGTTGATCTAGGGGCTGGAGTGACGGTTCAGTTGTTAGAGCACATACTGCTCATTTAGAGGACCAGATTTGGATTTCCAGTATCCACATGGCAACTAACTTTCTCTTCTGGCCTCCTCTAGCACTGGGCACACATGTGGGACATGTAACCAAAATACTCATACACATGTAATAAAAATAAATAAATCTTTTTTAAGAAGAAAGAGCTGAAATATTTACATGTTTTTACAAGTGGGGAGGTGCATGTCTCTTGTTATGTAGTCCAGGCTGACTTTGAACTCACAGTAATCCTTCTGCCTCCCAAGTCCTGGGATTCTAGGCCCTGAGTCACCATGTCCAGATAAGAGAACATTTTACTGTTTCCATCAGATGAATTTTAGATTCTCTATGTTACATTAAATTGTACTTAGATTCGCCTCCATAAGCAGTGAAATGCAAGTTATCTAATATGGTAACAACCTGTAACCTAAACTTAAGTTTTATTTTTGTAAAAAGTAGTTTTGAGTTTCAGCCAAGCACAGCAGCTAAGCTTGGGCCAATCACAGGTAGCAAGCTGATCACAACAGTGCACTTAAAGCAATGCCTCCTCAGCTCCTTAACCAACCAGCTGTTTCTGTAATGTCACTTCTCTGTTTCTTTCTGTAAACATTGTCTGCCCACATTGCTGGGTGGAGCTCTCTGAACCTCTCCTGGTTGAGCAATGCATGATTTATGAATCACTCCTTGCTCAAATAAACATCTAAATTAAGGTTACCTGAAGTTTGTCATTAAACAATAGTTAAGTAGTAGAATAGGAGCAGTTGAGCAGTCAACTGACTTAAAGTCAAAAGAGTATCCCTGGGTATCTGTTTAAGGATGGGACTTTAGTTTTCTATATATGATTAAACAGAAATTCATTAATATTAAAAAATTCACTTCTTCAGTCACATTAGCCCCATTTCAAGAGCTAAACAGTCACAAGTAGATAATCGGTACTGTACCAGAAGGAATACATAGACAGCATTTCTTCAATTCCCGAAAGTTCTACACCATACTAGAGTACTGTGACTGAAACAATGGAGCTTTGGAATTCAGAAGAACTTTCTACTCTGGGCTTCTCAACTACTCAGCCAATACTGATTTACTGTCTTCTCGCTAACCCCCTCCTCAGAAGTTTATGAGCATAATGATTACTAAGATTATACATCTGTGGTGATATATTATTTATGATTTATTAAAGCTTGCCTGAGGATTCAGAAAGCAAAGTCAGCCACAAGCCATAGAAGCCAGGCACACACCTTTAGTCCCAGCCACCAGAAGCTAGGAGGTGGTGGTACACACCTTTTAATCCTAGGACTCAGGATTAAGAGACAAATCTCTGTGAGTCCAAGGCCACCCAGATCTACACAACATTGATCCATTCCTAAGGAGAAACAGCTCACACAGATGATCTCAGCACCTGGGATCACATGACTTTAATCCCAGCACTAGAGGGGTATAAAAGATAGGAGCAGGGTCTTCAGTAGTCAGTATCAGGGATTCATTCTCCAGCCACATTGAGAATAGGAAGACATTGAAGTCTCAGGATTCTCCAATCACACTGAGGAGAGGTTACAGTGTGAGGTTTGGTGGACCCAGGATCACATTTCAATGTGAGGTAGAGTGAGAGCTAGTGCCCGGCTGCTTTGCTTTTCTGATCTTCAGCTTGAAGGCTGAACACCACTGTCTCTGGGTCTTTTGTTTTGTGTTACATACATCCAATAATAGATTTCAGCTGTCAGAACTTCTCCATGGGCAAGGCTTTTACATTACAGATATAATTACATTGTAATGTAAAATGTATATTACAAATGTATCCACTTCACTAACCACTGTCATCAAATGACCATCTAATAGAGGAAAATAGTATTTAAATAAAATTATAATTTGCTATTCCAGAGATAGGACTACTGCCATTCTGCTGAAGGATCACCCAAAAGGCCTTACAAAGGTGACAGTGAACAGAGATTCCGAGGCTGTGTAGGCATGGAAATCAAGAAATCTTTCCAGGCAGAGAAAAAGAATGAAACTCAATTTGGAGGACTACAGAGTCCAGAATGTTGAAAAAGGTTAGCACAAGCTCAGTATGGCAAATGAACGGGGGCATGTTTACAATAGTCTCTGAAAAACACACCAACAGGAAGCAGGCATCCCAGAATGTACAAACTGACATGAAGCAATTGCCATCTTCATTTTTCACAAACAGCTCTTCAGTCAGGACCAGGAATGTCCCCCTGGAGAATAACAGCTTCCAGCTGCTACCTTTCCTGCACTCACCCCAGAGACCAATGTTCTAATTTTACTCACCAGTAATCATAATCAAGGTTTGACCTGAAAAGGGAGAACATCAGTGGACCTATTTCTGTTCTGCCCACAAAAAAAAAAAAAAAAAAAAGAAAGGGAGGGCCGGGCGGTGGTGGCACACATCTTTAATCCCAGCACTGGGGAGGTAGAGGCAGGTGGATCTCTGTGAGTTCGAGGCCAGCCTGGTCTACAGAGTGAGTTCCAGGAAAGGCTCCAAAGCTATAGAGAGAAACCCTGTCTCAAGCCCCCCCCCAAAAAAAGAAGTAGAAATGGGGGCTGTCTAAGTGGCTTTGCATGTAAAAGTACTTGGAGCCTGATGACCTGAGTTTGATTCCCAGGATGCATGTATAAGGAAAGAACCAACATGTTAGCCTTTGACCTACACTCCCCGACATACATGAATAAAAAAACATAAAAAATAATGTAGAAAAGAAAAGTAATATTTGGTGAAAGTCTGTCATCTACCATTTACACATCACTATACTTAGGTAATGTTTCATACTCTAAGACAGCTCTATGAAATATAATTTATTTCCACTTATATTTCTAAAACTATTCTGCACAAAGAATTAAAATGTAACAAAAATTTAAGTGGAAAAGTCATATTTTGTGCAGGTCTACCATGTGCCCATAACTATACTTAGATGGGATATCATTCCAAACACTGAAAACAGCTTTATAGAATAAAAATTATTTTTCTATATTTCTAAAACTATTCTGCTCAGAGAATTAAAATGGATTTCCAAGGTCTCATGGCAAGAAAGTGACAAACTGATTTTGAATCCTATACCCAATTAATTCATCCTGTCCAGTTTTAGTATAATTTTCTCAAAAAAACAAGACTCAAGGGACAGGGTATAGCTCACCATTAGAACATTTACTTAGCATGTGCAACACCTTGGTTTGGTTCCCTGCACAAGCAGAAAATAAAACAATAAAATAACAGACACACACAAAAAAGAAAAAAGAAAAAACACCTCAGATCCACCCTCCTCTTCTTTCCACTGAAAGCACATTCCTACCACACATCCAATGCATGCAACACTAAGAACTTAGCAAGACACTGTTTATAGGCAAACTACTATATGAGAGAGGCAACTAGGCCTCTAGTATCACAATACACACAACATGCATCGGGGACATGGATTCAAAGTTAAGTTACATCATAATTTCCTACATATCCATAAGCAAGTCACATGTCTTCTAAGAGCTGGGTATTCTAAAAGCCAAATGCAAAGCCTGAAACAAGATGATGATGATAGCCCATCAGTTTTAAGATGCAAATATTTTACATTCTAACATTTCTAAAATCATGATACACCACACTATCATTTACATCATGCTGCACATCACACCCTGAAATTATGTTCTATAGTAGTGGTATATATAACTATGGCATAATTTAACACATAACACTCGTAAGTGTGGTAGAAGGATTGTTACTTCTTACTATACCCTTAAAGACAGACACTTTAGCATTAGAGGGGGAAAAAGAGGTTAAGTAACTGCTCCAAGGTTACAGAGCTAGTAATTGGCTGATGCAGAATCCAACATTAGGCAATCTAAATTCAAAAGAGTTCAAAGAGGCTGGAGAGATGACTCAGTGCTTAAGAGGCCTGGCTACTCTTGCAGACGACCTGAGTTTCATTTCCCAATGCCCACAGGGCAGCTCATAACCGTCTATAATTTGAGGTCCAAGGGATCTGATGCCCTCTTCTTACTCCTCAAATACCAGGCATACACATGGTGCACAAGACATACATGCAGGCAACTTCAATACACATAAAATGAGTGATACCTATTTTTAAAGTACTTAAAACAGAGTAATGAAATACATGTGGTGTAAGAAGTAGAAGTGGAGTCAGGTGGTGGTGGCGCACGCATTCAGTCCCAGCACTTGGGAGGCGGAGGCAGGTGGATCTCTGTGAGTTTGTGACCAGCCTGGTCTCCAGAGCGAGTGCCAGGAGTGTTAGACAGAGAAACACTGTCTTGAAAAGAAAACATTTAAAAATGAAGTAGAAGTGGGAGGGAGGAAGGGACCAGCAAGATGTGTCTGGGGTTGACGGGAGAGGCAAGTGGAGGAGGAAGGGGAGAAAGAATAAAACGCAATGATGAGTAGGAAACACCACAATGAAACCCATTACTTTGTATGCTAACTTTTAAAATTACAAAATAAAAACATGGAAGTTTCTTTTTTAAACTGTAGTCAGGGTAACATTAGCAAAAAGACAAAGAAGGTATTTCCCATCCCCCATAGAAACATCAAGATAAAGCAGAATCAGGTTTTTTTTTTTTAAAGACTTTATCAGAGCTCTGGAATGTAGGCAAAGGTTCACCATGACCAACTGAAGACTGAATCAAGAAAAACCTCAAAGTAGGAGGTTTTTCTATCATTTTTACATGCCTCTGACCAATGACCTTTGGCCTACTGAAAGTGGCATTTTGATGTTTTAAAGTTGTTCATTCTGTATCCTTATGTGGGCCCTGGGCTCTAGTTCCACAGGAAACAAAACAGATATTATTCACAAACTATTGTGAATTTCCGTTCTAACCAATTTAAGAGATGACATGAAGGGCCAAAGCCAGGCACTTGTGATTTTACCTAACACTGAACTCAGGCTAGAAAATCTATTACTTGAAAACTGTAAGCTGGCATATCTTACAATTCCATCTTATCCGTGAAAGATAGCAAATTTAAATCCAGCCTTGGCAAAACAGTAAGATCCCATCATGAAATAAAAGAAGGAGGGGATGGAGAGATAATTCAGTAGGTGGATGCTGGCCTAGCATATGTAAGACCAACCACAGTTTAAACTGAACAGAGGTAAGAAGAGCTTGGGCATAGGGGTATGGAATGGCAGAAAGTCCCTCTGCAAAGACTAGTAGACGTTTGTTGCTGTCGATCATGATGATTCTTGTCTGTTTGTAAGCTCCTGACGTTAATGAAACAGTGTATGTCAAACTCTTACTGAACACCAAGACCAGTGATCACACAGGATAAAGAATACATTCATTGCAAATACACTTTGTGAAAAATCACTAAACCAGACTACTATATTAAGTTCAGTAATCAAAAGGATGAAAACACATCTGATTTCTAAAAGTATTACATTATAATATTCAAATGTTGAGTTTTCAATAACAAAAGTCACAAGCCACACTTTCTACCTGGGATCCCCAGTGGCCACACCTGACCTGGACTCAGGTCAGTGTCTCACTCAATCATCACCAAAAAAGCTTCCTCTTGCAGTGTTGGGAACTATCACACAGACCCACAATTGCACAATGTGCAGAGAGATATTGGAACATGCAGTCCTAAATGGATGTCTTCATGAAACTCCTCTTAGGGCAAGGGAAGTAACTGTTCAGAAGATGATATGGAAAGACTGTAAGAACCACAGGATTTAGATGGCACCAAGGAAACTGACTTACAATTACATGAGGACTGATGCATATATGAACTCACAGCGACTATGGCATCATGCACAGGTTCAAGCTGAAAGGGGATGTAGACACTTCCTCATCCCTAACCAAGAAGTTGTCTGCAATTGATACCCACTCACACTGGGTACACAAATCACACAAAGCAGGCCCCATGTCCAGCACTAAATGGCCAACACAAACCTAACTCAAAAATATTTTATCTCATATTGCTTTGTTTGGGCATTTTTTTACCTTACCAGTCTTTAGCTTGTATATTATGTATATTATGGTTTCTGATTTTGTGGGGGTTTTTTTTCAAAACAGAGTTTCTCTGTGTAGCTCTAGCTGTCCTGGAACTCATTCTGTACACCAGGCTGACCTCACAGAGATCCACCTGCCTCAGCCTCCTGAGTACTGGATTTAAAGCATGTGTCATCACTGCCCCGCCTGATTTGGTATTTTTAATGAATGTATTAGTAAGGGTTCTTTAAAGGAACAGAACTTATAGAAAAAATACATATGGGATTTATTAGAATGGCTTACAGGTGTGGTCCAACTAGTCCAACAATGGCTGTCTGCCAATGGAAGATCCAAGAATCCAGTAGTTGTTCAGTCCACAAGGCTGGATGTCTCAGCTGGTCTTCAGTAAACCCTTAGAACCCTGAATAAGTAAGATCTAATGGTAGTGAAGGAATGGATGGGCTGGCAAGTGTGAGAGCAAGCAGGCAAAGAACAAAGGCTTCCTTCTTCCATGTCCTTTACATAGGCTGCTAACCAAAGATGCAGCCCTGATTGAAAATGTGTCTTCCCACCTCAAAAGATCTGGATTAAAGGTGGATCTTCCCACCTCAAATTATTTACTTAAGAAAAAACTCCCAGCAGGGCGTTGGTGGCACATGCCTTTAATCCCAGCACTCGGGAGGCAGAGGCAGAAGAAGGTGGATCTCTGTAAGTTCAAGACCAGCCTGGTCTACAAGAGCTAGTTTCAAGACAGCCTCCAAAGCCACAGAGAAACCATGTCTCGAAAAAACAAAAAAAAAAAAAGAAGACAAAAAACAAAAAAACTATACATGAGTTTTAGATAATTCCAGATGTAACCAAGTTGACAAGCACAGCCATCAAAAGGGTGTGTGTATGTGTGTGTGTGTGTTTGCATTTTTCATGCCTCTTTGTTTCTTCTTTCTTTTTGTTCAGTGAAAATAGATTTTATTTTTATTTAATTTTTTGTTTATTTATTCATTTTATTTTGTTCTTATTTATCTTTTTAATTCCCTGTTTTCTCAAGAGAGAGAGAAAGAAGGCATGGAGTTGGATGGGTGGTGGGGAGTTGGGGAGGATTTGGGAGGAGATGATGGAAGGGAAACAGGGAACAGAATATATTGTACAAAAATAACTATTTTTTAAGAAAATTAATGCTTCAATTGTGTACACCCTGGGATAGATTAGGACTTCAAGCCATAAATATAGCTAAATCTCTAGTAAATACTATCAAGTAAATACAATTCAAATTGTCTTCTGAGGAGGGCAGAGAAGTGGTGGTTATTATGTAAAAAGAAAGAGCATGAGGTCTAATTTATTATCATGTGTGTGATGGTATGTGTAGATTTTGCTTTAGAATATCCTGAACCTATAATTATCTACATTAAAAAATTACAAGTTACACAAAGAAACAAGTATGGTCAAGTCAAAGGAATAAACTAGAGAAAAAACTGCCCATAGAGGAAAGCCAGTTACCACACCTAGGAAACAAAGATGTCAAACTGACTACTTTAAATATATAAAAAAGACCTAATCAAAAATATGGAGAACTACAGGGAATCAGGAAAATGATGTATGAAAAATTGAAAATATTATTACATATATATGATGATGAATGGCTAAACTAAGGAACATCATTAATCAGAGCAGAATGCATATTATGGAACTTTCAGAAATCAAAGCGTTAAAAATGTATAAAAAGAATATTTGAAGAAATAATGGCCTAATAATGCCCCCAAAATTAGCTTTGAAAAAAATGAATCCATATACCCAAGAAGCACAACAAATCCCAAAGAGGATAAATTCAAACAGATGCTATACTAACTGAGACATACTATAAATGGACTGTCAAAATCCAAACATGCAGGGCTTGAGTGATGGCTCAGCAAGTAAGAGAACATACTGTTCTTTCAGGGGGCTCAAATTCAGTTCCCAGCACTTCCAGCAGCTCACAACTGTCTGTAACTCCAAATCTGAGGAATCTAACTCCCTTTTCTGGCCTCCATGGGTTCCTGCACTTGCATGTGCTCTTGCACACACACCTACAGGTGTGAGTGGACACACACACACACACACACACACACACACACACACACACACAGTAAAACAAATATTTTTCTTACACCCAAAACACCATCTGCAAAGCAGCAAGAGGGAAGTAAATTACCTCATTAAAGAATTCTTCATTAGATCAAAGGGGTCGGTAGCAGGCTGGTGAAACCCACAGAAACAGCTGGCCTGAACAAGGGGGAGAACATTGACCCCAGACTGCTGTCTGGGAGGCCAGCACAGGACTGATCCAGACCCCTGAACATGGATGTCCATGAGGAGGCCTCCATACTCTAGGGGGCCCCTGGTAGTGGATTAGTATTTTTCCCTGGTGTAAGAAGAGACTTTGAGAGCCCATCCCATGTCTCATCCTGACCCAGGATGATGTGGTGGACTTTGAGGAGCCCCCAATGAGGGCCCTACCCTGCTGGGGAGTGGAGGTTGGATTGGGTGGGGGGCAGGTGGGAGGTGGGAGGTTGGGGGTTGAGGGAGGGGAGGGAGAGGGAGGAGGGATTGACATGTGAATCAAGCTTGTTCCTAATCTGAACTAATAAAAAATTACAAACAAAAGAATGCTAAAGTAACACTAAAAAAAAGAGTTCTTCATTATGATTAACAGCTATTTCCCCATCAGAAACAATAGGGGCCAGAAGAGAATGAAATGGCATAAAATGATAAAAGAAAAACAGATTTTTTATTTTAAAAATTAAACTCTCCCCCAAGTATTCTATCCAGCCATATTAGTGCACCTCTGTAATAACAGCACAGAGGAGGTAGAGGAATCAGTGTTAGAAGTTCCAGGACAACCCCGCTATATAGTAAGACCCTGTCAAACAAAAGTGAGGGAAAGGCCAACTGTAGTGATATACACCTCTAATCCCAGCACTCAAGAGACAGAAGCAGGTAGCTCTCTGTGAGTATGAGGCCAGCATGTTCTACATAATGAACTCCAGACTACTCAGAGCTACACAGTGAGGTCCCAGATTTAGAGAGAGAAATAATGTAATACAAGTGATATAAGGGAAAAAATGGGAGGAGGACTTTAACTGGGAAGAAAAGAGGAAGGACAATACACAAAGGGAGGGCGGGGGATATAAGTAACACTAAGCATATTTGAAAAGCTATAGGGAATCATATTATTTGATATTTAACAAAATTACATATAACTATATAAAAATTCCACACAATTTTATATATATATGTGTGTGTGTGTGTGTGTGTGTGTGTGTGTGTGTGTGTGTGTGTGTGTGTGTGTAATTTAGGGGTGACTGCTCCCATAAAATTCATAGACCATCTATCTATACCACTGCCTGGGGGACCAGCATCTAGTAGCACAGGGCTTGAAAGGAATCCACAGAGTCAGTGCATACTATGGCTTTTTTATCGGAGGGAGTAGGGGGAAAAGACACACTCTCTCTTCATGGTTTCCATCAGACCTTTTCTTTATTCTTCTTTTGCATTCTCTCTATTCTTTATTTGCCTGGTGATTTCCTTCCCTCATTCTTGATGTTTTCCTTCTCCTCTATCTTTATTCTTGATGTTTCCATTTTAATCTCTTCTAACTCTCTCATTCTTGATGTTTTCCTTCTAACTCTCTTATTTTTGATGTTTTCCTTCCAACTCATTTTAACTCTATATTTTCCCTTACAGCTTATATACCACAGCAAAATTTTTCAGGCAATATAAAAACTACAATGTGGTTACATTCTGTTTTTCAAGTGAATGATTACAATGTATACATGTAAAAGATACCAGCATGTTTTTCATATCCCTTACATGATTAAACGTATTACGGGTGAAAAACAAATTATCCTGAGAACCCACATACATTCATACTCAAGCAACCTGTTATAGGTTAACAGAGTGCATGTAAGCAAGGTATTCTTTTATTGGCAGGCTGAATTTGCAGCTACACAAAAAGGACCAATCACTTTATTACTTATATTGAAACATAATCGTATAAGCAATCTTAAAAGAATCACAAATCTGCCATGCAGTGGTGGCACATGCCTTTAGTCCCACCACTCAGGAGGCAGAGACAGGTGGATCTCTGTGAGTTTGAGGCCAGCCTGGTCTATGGAGTGAGTTGCAGGACAGCCAGGGCTGTTACACAGAGAAACTCTGTCTCGGAAAAAAAATCACAAATCTAAACTTTTACATATGAAAAAGACTCACTCATATCTACTTTAAATCTTTAGGGTGCATACCCACTCATTAATAGTTTCTTATAGCCCTTTCCGCCGAACAATCCACAACGAGGTGAGTGAGCCTCTTGCTCTTACCCAACTCCTGTCCAAAGCATCATTCACCCCCGATCTCCCCTGGCTTCTGCCTGCTTGGGATAGACACACCCTGGCAGGGAGGAGCTCCCTGAATCTGAGAACACGCGACTCTTCCTTCCCTTTCCACCAACCGATTGACAAAGAGGTGAGTGATCCTCTTGTTCTTACCCAACTCCTGTCCAAAGCATCATTCAACCCTATCTCCCCGGACCTGCGCCTGCTCGGGTTAGACCTGCCCAGGCAGAGAGGAACCCCCTGAGTCTGGAAACACCCCACTCTTCCTTCCCGTCCACCCCCCTCTGACCTGACCCCTACAGAGGCCTAACTCCTTCAGAGTAAGGAGACTACCAGGAGAGGCAAGAACATCCAGAGCAGCGGACATTGAATTCCTGGCCCACACACACCACTGGGTCACAAGAGGAGATAGAGAGACCCCTCCAGCACCCACTGGAAAAAGATATGGGAAGAAGACAGAATAAGAACTCACTCAACAACAGAAAGACCATAATGACACCACCAGAATCTAGGGACTCCACTCCAGCAAGATATGAAAAGCCCAACAAAAAGCATGAAGAAGAGATGGACCTCAAAAATTATCTCAGCAAGATGATAGAGACCTTTAAAGAGGAAAGAAGAAAATCCCTTAAAGAAATAGAAGAAAAAGCAAGCAAAAAATTACACGAAATGGAGGAAAAGGCAAAGCAAAAAATTCAAGAAATAAACAAATCTCTTAAAGAATCTAAAGAAACCCAAGAAAAAACAACCAAACACGTGAAGGAAGCTCTTGAAACAGTTCAAAGCACGAAAGCTGAAATAGACACAATAAAGAAAACACAGAATGAGGCGATGCTGGAAATGGAAAAGCTGGATAAACCATCAGGAACTAAAGATGTGAGTACAACCAATAGAATTCAAGAGATGGAAGAGAGAATCTCAGCTATTGAAGACTCTCAAGAGGATATACATTCATCAACCAAAGAAAACCTCAAGTCCAACAAATCCCTAAAACAAAATATCCAGGAAATATGGGACACTGTAAAAAGACCAAACCTAAGAATAATAGGTGTAGAAGAAGGTGAAGAAACACTGCTCAAAGGTACAGAAATCATATTCAACAAAATCATAGAAGAAAACTTCCCCAACCTACGGAAGGATATGCCTATTAAAGTACAAGAAGATTCCAGGACACCAAACAGACTGGACCACAAAAAGAAGTCCCCCCAACACATAATAATCAAAACACAAAATCTACAGAATAAAGAGAAAATCTTAAGAGCAGCAAAGGAAAAAGGCCAAGTAACATATAAAGGCAAACCAATCAGAATAACACCTGACTTCTCAATGGAAACTCTGAAAGCCAGAAGGTCTTGGATGGATACCCTACAAGCACTAAGGGAGCATGGATGTCAACCCAGACTGCTGTACCCAGCAAAACTCTCAATCACTATAGATGGAGAAAACAAAATATTCCATGACAAAAACAGATTTAAACAATACATATCCACAAATCGAGCACTACAGAAGGTTCTGGAAAGAAAACTCCAACCCAACGAACATAACTACACTCACAAAAACACAGGCAATAGATAATCTAATTTTACCGAACACAAAAAGAAAGAGGAGGGCGAAATCCACACTCAATGACACCACCAACAATAAATCCAAAACAAACAAGAACCAACGAAAAATGGACATTAATATCCCTAAATGTCAATGGTCTTAACTTACCCATAAAAGATATAGGCTAACAGAATGGATATGAAGACAGAATCCATCTTTCTGCTGTTTATAAGAAACACACCTCAACTTCAAAGACAGGTGATACCTCAGAGTAAAAGGATGGGAAAAGATTTTCCAATCAAATGGGCTCAAGAAACAAGCTGGTGTACCAATCCTAGTATCTAACAAATAAGACTTTAAACTAAAATCAATCAAAAGAGACGAAGAAGGACATTTTATACTCATCACAGGAAAAGTCCATCAAGATGAAGTCTCAATCCTGAACATCTATGCCCCAAATACAAAGGCACCCACATTTGTAAAAGAAACATTACTAAAGCTCAAACCACACATAAAACCACACACACTTATAGTAGGAGACTTCAACACCCCCTTACACCACTAGACAGGACCACCAGACAGAAACTTAACAAAGAAACAAAGGATGTGACAGAAGTTATGACCCAACTGAGTTTAACAGATATCTATGGAACATTCCATCCAAACACAAAAGAATATACCTTCTTCTCAGTGCCACATGGAACCTTCTCTAAAATTGACAACATAGCTGGCAGCAAAGCAAACCTCCTCAGTTACAAAAGAATTGAAATAACCCCCTGTATCGTATCAGATCACCATGCATTAAAGCTAGAATTCAACAGCAATACGAATGGCAGAACACCTACATACTCATGGAAAATGAATAACACCCAATTGCACCATTCCTGGGTTGAGGAAGAAATAAAGAAAGAAATTAAAGACTTCCTAGAATTTAATGAGAATGTAGACACAACATACCCAAACTTATGGGACACTCTGAAAGCAGTGCTAAGAGGGAAGTTCATAGCACTAAGTGCCCACATGAAGAAACTGGAGAAAAGTCACATTAGAAAATTGACAGAACAACTGAAAGCTTTAGAGCAAAAAGAAGCAAACTCACCAAGGAGGAATAGACACCAGGAAAAAAATCAACCTGAGGGCCGAAATCAACAAAGTAGAAACTAGGAAAACAGTACAAAGAATCAATGAAACAAAGAGTTGGTTCTTTGAGAAGATCAACAAGATAGACAAACCTCTATCCAAACTAACCAAAAGGCAGAGAGAGAGCATGCTAATTAACAAAATCAGAAATGAAAAGAGGGATATAACAACAGACACTGAGGAAATCCAGAGAATCTTCAGGTCATACTATACTCCACAAAATTCAAAAATCTAAAGGAAATGGACAATTTCCTGGATAAATATCACTTACCAAAATTAAACCAAGATCAGATAAACACTTTAAATCGACCTATAACCCCTAATGAAATAGAAGCAGTCATCAAAAGTCTCCCAACCAAAAAAAGCCCAGGGCCAGATGGCTTCACTGCAGAAATCTCCCAGAAATTCAAACAAGAGCTAATTCCAGTACTCCTCAAAATGTTCCGCACAATAGAAGCAGATGGGATATTGCCAAACTCCTTCTATGAGGCTACAATCACTTTGATACCCAAGCCACACAAAGATATGACTAAGAAAGAGAACTACAGACCGATATCCTTCATGCACATCGATGCTAAAATACTCAATAAAATATTGGCGAACCGAATCCAAAAATATATCAGAAAAATCATCCACCATGGTCAAATAGGCTTCATCCCAGGGATGCAAGGATGGTTCAAAATACGAAAATCCATCAATGTAATCCACCATATGAACAAACTGAAAAAGAAAAACCACATGATCATCTCATTAGACGCTGAAAAAGCATTTGACAAAATCCAACATCCCTTCATGATAAAGATCTTGGAGAGAACAGGAATAACAGGAACATATCTAAACACGATAAAAGCAATATACACCAAACCAATAGCCAACATCAAACTAAATGGAGAGAAACTCAAAGCGTTTCCTCTAAAATCAGGGACAAGACAAGGCTGTCCACTCTCTCCATACCTCTTCAATATTGTACTTGAAGTTCTAGCTAGAGCAATAAGACAAAAAAAGGAGATCAACGGGATCCAAATTGGAAAGGACGAAGTCAAACTTTCACTATTTGCAGATGACATGATAGTCTACATTAGCGACCCGAAAAACTCTACCAGGGAACTCCTACAGCTGATAAACACCTTCAGCAAGGTAGCAGGATACAAAATTAACTCAAAAAAATCAGTAGCCCTACTATATACAGATGATAAATCCAATGAGAAAGAAATCAGGGAAACATCACCTTTCACAATATCCACAAGCAACATAAAATATCTTGGGGTAACACTAACCAAAAAAGTGAAAGACCTGTACAATAAGAACTTTGAGTCTTTAAAGAAAGAAATTAAAGAAGATACCAGAAAATGGAAAGATCTCCCATGCTCTTGGATAGGTAGAATTAACATAGTAAAAATGGCAATCCTGCCAAAAGCAATCTACAGATTCAACGCAATCCCCATCAAAATCCCAACACAGTTTTTCACAGACACTGAAAGAACAATACTCAACTTTATATGGAAAAATTAAAAAAAAAAAACAGGATAGCCAAAACAACTCTTTACAATAAAGGATCTTCTGGAGGCATCACCATCCCTGACTTCAAGATCTACTATAGAGCCATAGTTCTGAAAAAAGCTTGGTATTGGCATAAAAATAGACAGATAGACCAATGGAATTGAATTGAAAACCCTGATATTAACCCACGCACCTACAAACACCTTATTTTTGACAAAGGTGCTAAATCTATACAATGGAAAAAAGATAACATCTTCAACAAATGTTGCTGGCACAATT
Source organism: Cricetulus griseus (assembly GCF_003668045.3). Taxonomy (NCBI): domain Eukaryota; kingdom Metazoa; phylum Chordata; class Mammalia; order Rodentia; family Cricetidae; genus Cricetulus; species Cricetulus griseus. The sequence continues at coordinate 71,558,503 of NC_048604.1, read as the reverse complement.
GGATTCAGACATGCAGAAGATTGCAGATAGATCCATACCTGTCACCATGCACAAAACTTAAGTGCAAATGGCTCAAAGATCTCAACATAAATCCAGCCACACTGAATCTTCTAGAAGAGAAAGTGGGAATTACCCTTGAATAAATTGGCACAGGAGACCGATTCCTGAACATTACGCCAGCAGCACAGACACTGAGGTCTGCAATTAATAAATGGGACCTCCTGAAACTGAGAAGCTTCTGCAAGGCAAAGGACACCGTCAGTAAGACAAAATGACCGACCACAGAATGGGAAAAGATCTTCACCGACCCCACATCTGACAGAGGGCTGATGTCCAAAATATACAAGGAGCTCAAGAAGCTAGCCACCAAAACACCAAACAACGAAATTAAAAAATGGGGTGCAGAACTAAATAAGGAATTCTCAACAGAGGAATCTGAAATGGCTGAAAGACACTTAAGAAAGTGCTCAAAATCCTTGGCCTTCAGAGAAATGCAATTCAAAACAACTCTGAGATACCACCTCACACCTGTCAGAATGGCTAAAATCAAAAATACCAATGACAATCTATGCTGGAGAGGATGTGGAGAAAAAGGAACACTCCTCCATTGCTGGTGGGAGTGCGAACTTGTAAGACCACTCTGGAAATCAGTATGGTGGTTGCTCAGAAAAATGGGAATCAGTCTACCTCAAGATCCAGCCATTCCTCTCTTGGGTATATACCCAAATAGTGCATGTTCATACAACAAGGACATATGTTCAACCATGTTCATAGCAGCATTGTTTGTAATAGCCAGAACCTGGAAGCAATCTAGATGCCCCTCAACGGAAGAATGGATAGAGAAAATGTGGTACATTTATACAATGGAGTACTACTCAGCAGAAAAAAATGCAATGGAATCTTGAAATTTGCAGGCAAATGGATGGAACTAGAAGAAACTATCCTGAGTGAGGTAACCCAGTCACAAAAAGACAAACATGGTATGTACTCACTCATATATGAATTTTAGACATAGACCAAAGGATTACCAGCCTATAATCCTCTTCACCAAAAAAAAACTACGATATATGAAGGACTCTAAGGGATAAATGGACCCCAGGAATGGGAAGTGGCATGAACTCCTGAGCTAATTGGGAGCATGAGGGTAGGGGAGAGGGTGCTGCCACAATAAGAGCAAGAGAAGAGGAGTAGAGGAGAGGAAATGGAGGAGCAGAAATACTGAGTTGGGGAAAGAATAGAGGAGAGAGAGCAGGATGAGAGATGCCATATTAGAGGGAGCCATTATAGGTCTGAGAAGAAATCTGGAACTAGGGACATCTCCAGAGACCTACAAGGATGACACGATCTGACAATCCAGGCCATGGTGGAGAGGATAACCTAAAAGCCCTTCTCCTAAAATGAGATTGATGACTATGCTTTATGCCATCCTAGGGCCCTCATTCAGTGGCTGATGGAAGCAGAGACAGACATCCACAGACATACACTGAGCTGAAATCTGGAATTTAGTTGAAAAGGGGGAGTAATGAAGATTGAAGGAGTCTGTACCAGGTTGGAGAAACCCACAGAAACAGTTGCCCTGAACAAGGGAGAGCACATCGCCCCCAGATGCTATCTGGGAGGCCAGTACAAGACTAATCCAGACCCCTGAACATGGATGTCAATAAGGAGGCCTCTGCACTCCAGGGAGCCTCTGGTAGTGGATTAGTATTTTTCCCTGGTGTAAGAAGGGACTTTGAGAGCCCATCCCATGTAAAGGGATACACTCTGGCCCTGGACACATGGGGAAGGGCCCAGGCCCAGCACAGGAAGATTTGGTGGACTTTGCAGAGCCCCCGTTGAGGGCCCTACCCTGCCTGGGGAGTGGTGGGTGGATGGGGGGTAGGTTGGGTTGGGGGTCGGGGGAGGGATGGGGGTAAGGGGAGAGAGAGGGAGAAGGGACTTACATTTGAAACAAGCTTGTTCCCTAACTTGAACTAATAAAAAAATTGTTCCTTATATCAGGAGATCGAAGGCAAAAATGGGTACAAGGAATTAATCATCACCTTTGATCACCAACCAACCCTAGTAAGGAAAGTACTTCTGCTAGTAACAATTGGACTGCTTTGTATTTGCTCCCTAACCTTAACAAGTTCCTCATTCAACTATGTGCCTTTCTAAAACTTTAGATGGCCTTCTTGGGATTTCACCTCAAAGCTATTTGTCAACACAGTTTAGTGTAACTTTAAATTATTTTCAAAACTTTGTTTCAGCTATGATGCACTCTGAAACCTGTGAACACATCTCCCAACATTAAGATTAAAAGAATTTAAACTAGCTGGGCTACTGGGACTCAATTGTTTTTCTTAATCATTAACATAAGCCACAGTCTGTGGCTCCTCAATAGAAACTTGTGTGTTCTAGCTGTGTGACACTTCCTAGTTTTATTTTTAATCATCAAAGCTCTATTTAAACTAGCCTAAGCCACAGTCTATGGCTCCTCAAAAGAAACTTGTGTGTGTTCTAGCTGTGTGACACTTCCTCGGCTTATTTTTAATCACCAAAGCTCTATTTAAACCAACATTATTATTATCAATTAGACAGTGCAGCTTAAGAAGAAATCATCTTCAGAATAATCCACAGCTAAACATGCTCAGTAGAATGGGATGTTTCCATGAGACAAACACACTATATTGAAGGCAGTGGGGATCTCACACCCATTCACACCATGCCAGATACTAGAGATAGATGTCAGTGGCAAACATGTGAAAGCACAGCAGAAGCAAAAGACATTCTGGAGTCTGTGGTCTTAGGGCCTTGCCTATCTGAGATTCACCTATTAGGGATTTTCCTCCTGATGGACTGACACCCTGAAGTCAATTGCCATCTGCTGCTCCTCTGACATGGCCACTTGCACATCTAACCAAAATTCTGGTACCAGGCATGAGAAACCTCTTTTCACGTTGTTAGTCACGGGAGTCCAAGAAACTCTCCAATTAATAGAGGCTATTGCCATTGCCCTCCCAGAATTTGAAGGTAAGTCCCTATTAATGAAGACATCATGTTAGTCATGGACTCTGAGGAATCGGGATGTGACCTGAAACCATCCTCCCCGAGGACTAGCTTTCATAGCCATAAAGTGCTATGTAAAATGCCAAGGGAGGGACACAATTAACAGACCTACCCAGGTGTAAAAGCCTATGAATCACATGACCAGTATGGCAAGATATCCCTAAAGGTGCTATTGTAGCACTCATATCTTGTCAGTAACTTAATGTCCACTCAACAGGAGGGAAAGCATACCTGGTACTGCACACCTAGACAACTACCCGAAGCTAGTGAGGCCATAGATCTTAAAGGAGCCCTTACCACTGCCATTTTGCTAAACCAATAAAATACTTACCTGTATTCTACTTATCCTTATGCCCACAGATAAGTGTGGCTCTCACCCATCATCAAAGAAACGTATTGCAGCAGATGGAGACGATTACAGAAAGCCACACAACTGGTTAAAATGCAGAGAACAACTGACTGTAGGGTGCCCAGGCCCAATTTATACATGTACATCACATCTGAACCTAAGCCTCGAGGAACATCATGGAAGGGAGGTGTAAATGGACCCAGCAGGTTAGATTTAGTTATTCATGTATGTGTATATATGCATACATAAACAATGGTTAAAGAAAAGAGAACATGAATTTGAGAGGGAGCATGGGGCAGTGCATGGAGAACTTGGAAGAAGGAGAGGAAGTGGGGAAATGGTGTCAATACAGTAGGCATATGTGAAAAGCTTAAAATTTTCATCAAAGAAGAAACTTAGCACAATAAAAAAAAGTAAGAGGAGAAAGGAAAAGAGAGGAGGTTACAGGAGGGGAAAAGAGACAGCTAAATGATAGGGTGCTTGCCTGAAATGCACAAAGGCCTAATGTCCTATCCCCTATTTTAAAAAAAAGGAAAGGCCGGCCATGGTGTTGATGGTGTACGCTTTTAATGCCAACACCCAGGAGGCAGAGGCAGGGTCTCTGTGTGTTTAACACCAGCTTGGTTTTACATAGAGAGTTTTGGGATAAACAGGACAAAAAAAGGAGGATGAAGAAGAGACAAAAGAAAACCCTAAAATGCCATTTTACATACATAGTACAGCATGGACAGATCTGGAAAATATTGTTTTATCAAATATCTTGAATAAGCAGTCACACAGACTGGCAAGTAGACTGCAGGTACTAGAATCTGAAAGGAAAGGGAGGAATTGTTTAATTGATTATAGTAATGATGATTGTACATTATAGATGAAAAATGTCCATGAGTAGAATCCTTACACATAGAGAAAATCCCAAACTTATATGTATTTAACCCTCAAATTTCAAAGGTACCCAGTCTCTTCAATGTCCATTCTATAAACCACGGCATCACAGTACCTTCAAGTTCCACCTAACAGCTTATATATAATATGGGTAACATTTCCTGCTTTCCTGCTCTCATTCTTGTTCTCAGATCAAATTAAATAGAAAACATGACAGAACTTTCTAATGTGCAACACGTTGAATTCAGATGTCATCTTCTTGGAGGTTTGCATACGAAGACCACAGTGTTTATTTCTTCAATCCTAGGCATTAAAATGCATTGGTTTTGCTGTGCCTCTTAGCTGAAGGACTGTTTCAGTTGCAGGGACAGTTTTCAGTGATGCTAGTCCACAAAGCCAAAACATTAAGATTCTGCTTAAACTGCTTATGGCTTCCATTTTCCAGTTAACATCACTTCCTTACTGTGTATCATGAACATGTGGACACAAAAGATTTATTCACCTAGGTTGGCAAAACACTGATCAAAGGGAAAGTAAAAACAACCTTGAGGCTGCCAGTTCTTGCTTTGAGGAAGCAAGAATAGTTTCCAGGGAGCCTACGTGGCATAAAGTGCCAGGAAGCATGGTGAGGATCAATAAAGTGTCTGTGGCATCCAGCTTTTGAAATGGCTCCCAGACAAGACCTACCACAGACACAGTCAGCTTCCGGAGAGTTCTGCAGCCTTTTCACCCTGCTCAGAAGTAAGTATTAGAAAGCTTCCCAACAGGGGTCCCCAGCACATTGCCAGGCTGCTGTCTTGAAAGTAGTAGTGCTCACAGCAAAACACATCTTAGCCTGACTCCCTTCCAAGAACAAAGGGCAAATGTTTCAAACACCAATCAGCCATAAAAGGGCATTCTGAAGGGAAAGAGGCAGGCCAATCACTCTATACATGGCAGCAGTCAATAAAAGGAGGCTTGACACCCAGTTTCTTCATAGTCATGGTCCTGAACTCTATCGCCTTTACCCCTTAGCTCAGTGACATTTGACTTCCTTTTTCATTTTGTTTTTGGTCAACACATTCCTGCCTGTATTAAATTGTCCCTGGCCTCAGCTGCCCTAACTAGAAACTTCCATCTCTTCTGCTAAGTAGTAACAGTAGTCATCTCTAGACTCGAACTGCCAGCATGTGACCTCAGCACTGGCCTATATGCCCCAACACCCTTGGAAGAGGTGAAAAGGAACAATGTAGTATATCCTGCTAAGTTTTATAAATTACAAAACCTAATCTCAAAATTTGAAACCATTAAAAGACAATGGCCACTGTGAGCTAGGTGATTACATATAGAGTAGGGAATTCTCATCCCAACCTAAGAGGCAGATCCTATTATCCTCATTTCATTTTGTGGTTTTTTACTTTGAGTTGAGGCTTCCATCTGTAGCTCAAATTGACCTCAAACTCTTGGTCTCCTCTTCACTCATCATTTTGAGTAGTTGGGACCACAGGTATATTACTCAGTCTGGCTTATCACCATTTTAGAGAAAATAAAAGTGAGGTCAATGAAGGGTTAAGAGACTTCTAAGGTCTCAAAGTTAAATGCCACAGGCTTCAAAAAAAACTTCCATTTAAATCTCAGTCCTTCCAAATTAGTCAACTCAACACAGATGCCAAATTTAAATTAAAAATCTAACACTACAAAATTCTAGACATAAGTAAAGTTTCCATGGCATTGTGAGGTCCTGGGACTGAGCCTGACCACTAAAACGTAACGAAAACCTAAATTCATTATGACCTAAAGATAGGTGAAGTGTCCTTCGACACAACTTCAGGAGCACAATCCACTAATGGAAAGGGAAACTTGAGTTCATCAAAATCACACACCTGGAGCTGAAGAGATGGCTCAGTAGTTAAGAGCAGTGGTTGCTCTTGCTATGGACCCAGGTTTGGTTCCTAGCACTCACATGATGGCTTTTAATCATCTATAACCCTACTTTCAGGGGATCTGGCCTCCTCCACTGACCTCCATGTGTATCATACATGGTACATATACATACTTGAAAGCAAAGCACTCAAACATTAGAAAATAAAATAAATAAAACAAAAAATTGGAACTGTTTTGCTCTATGAAATATCCCATTGAAAGGATTTGTAAGAGACAAGCTGTGAGGAAATACCTGGAGGCATATGTCTGACAAGAAAGAGATCCATATTCAGAATACAGAAAGCACTCAATAAACTCTAAAGGAAGAAAATAACTCAATTACATAATGGGCAAAAATACTTGACCAAAGAAAATATACAGATAGGAAATACCCATGTGCTAACGTTTTCAGCATCATTAGTCATTATGGTGAAGCAAACCCACTCACTATTCAGTCATTCTAGTTAATGACTGAAATAACAGTGTCAATGCCAAGTACTAGCAGGAATACAAAAAGATAAAACTCTTACATACTACTAATGGGAACATAAAACTATTATATGTTAGACAAAGGCTTGGTAGTTTCTTGTGAAATTAAACACGTGTTTTAGCCCACAATCCATCCACAGCATTTGTCTTATAGAACTAGTCACAAGATGACAACAGCTGTATTTGTAATTCCCACAAAAAAACTGTAATCAATCCAAATATCCTTCAGCTGGGGAATAGGTAAAGAAACTGGAACAAACACATGCAGGAATACTATTAAGCAATAAAAAGGAATGAACTATTGACATACTCATAAGGGAATGATGCTGAGTGGGAAAATTTTTATCTAAAAAGGTCACATATTATATGATTCCATTTATATAACACTTTAGAAAAGCCAAAACTAGAAAGCTTGAGAACAGCTCAGTGACTGCCAAGAATAAAAGCCTGCACAAGTATTAAATAAAATACCAGTATCCATATGCACAGGGATAATGAGAGGCTTTTTTGGTTTTGTTTTGAGTAACCACACTATGAGTTCTTAAAACTTGTACAACACACTCTTAGAAGACACACTAATATGAGACATGACTAAAATACAAAGCTAAGTCATCAGGGAAATATTTTAAAATGAGAAAGAAAAGATCCCTGAAGACAGCAGACACCCACTTTTATTCTTCTTCTCAAAGGGGAGAGGAACAGACCTAAAGGGAAAAAGGAGGAATAAGAAAGGGAAATGGGGGGGGGACAACATAAACACATTTTTTTTGGCTTTTTGAGACAGGGTTTCTCTGTGTGGCTTTGGAGCCTATCCTGGAACTAGCTCTTGTAGACCAGGCTGGTCTCCAACTCACAGAGCCCCTGCCTCCCGAGTGCTGGGATTAAAGGCGTGCGCCACCTACGCCCGGCCACATTTTCTTTAATATGCAAAACATATTTGTCTATACGTGTGTACATGTCATGAAAAGAGAAGGTGTACTATTTGGGGGAAGGAAGGGAGTCAATGGGGTCGGGGTGGAGTTCCAAGGGAGTGACAATGGATGAAAAACGTGAGCGAAGTGCAACAATATATGTAAGAAAATGTCAGTGAACCCAATTATTTTTACTTTACCTAAAAATTAAGGGATATCTACAAGCAAGTTAGAACAGAATGCAGAGCAACAAAAAATGGATCTCTCTACAAAGGCAAATTATAAATCTTATTTTCCCAAAGCTTATAGAATCCACAAAGTTCACTTTCATTTGTTAGGATAGGCAAGACATGGCAGCCTTTGGACCACCCTAGAGGATGGTGAGTGCCATCTTGCTAAGCATGGAGCTTGAGCTGAAAGTGATATTAAGTGGGAATCAGGGATGGGGGGAGAAAAGCAGATCCGCCTCTCATTTCAGAACAAGTACAACACGCCTAGGTCTACTAAAAACACACTCTGGCACAATCCAAAAGAAATTCAACAGGCAGTGCTGGAGGAGAATCCTCTAAGGGAAACTCAACATGAAAAACAAGGGGAAATAACTGGAAAACAACAGGCTGTCCTAAAGAGGCCAAATCCCTGGGGATTCTCAGAGAGCTCCAATTCGTTCTCTCAATGCTTTTTCTCATCCATGAGAGATCTAATCACATTTGCTGATCTCAGTCAGAAGCCCCATGGCACAGAGTTCTCTGTTTACTCTTTCCCTCAGGCTTACTGGTGACAAAGCTGAGCACTTGACTCCACTTTAAGCAAGGCCTAGTTTCATGATTTCCCTACTGACAAATCTGCCAGGTACCACCCACTCTGACCAATACTAACTGGGAAATGAGGCTACATTTCTTTCTTTCTTTCTTTGTTTTGTTGTTTTTCTGTTTTGTTTTGTTTTGTTTTGTTTTGTTTTGTTTTGTGAGACAGAGTTTCTCTGTGAAATAGTCCTGGCTGTCCTGGAACTCACTTTGTAGATCAGGCTGGCCTCAAACTCAGAGATCTGTCTGCCTCTGTCTCCCAAGTGCTGGGATTAAAGGCGTGCACCACCAACACCTGGTGAGGCAAAATTTCTATGTCATCTACAACTATACGGGAGAGTGACAATTACAAGTAAAAAAAAAAAGCTGGTGATTTACTTTACTCCTAGTGAATATTAGGGGATAGTTGGAAAAGAAAATAATGGGTTACAAGGACTTGATCATATTTTAGCTTACTGTAATAGCCACCCTCTCGAGCACCGGTTCTAAACCCTCCTAATGCTGTGAACCTTTAATAATACAGTTCCTCATGTGTGGTGACCCCAACCATGAAATTATTTTCATTGCTACTTCATAACTGTAGTTTTGCTACTGTTATGAATCTTAATGTAAATATCTGATATGTGACCCCTGTGAAAGGGTCCTTCAATCCCCAAAGGGCTCTAGAGGTTGAGAACCACTGCTCTAGATCCTTAAGTAATTTCACTCTTGATTCTTTGGGAATTTCCCATCATACACACCAATCCCACTCACCTCCTGGTCCCTCCATATCCTCCACTTACCCTGCAGCATTCCCCAAAAAGAAACCCCCCAAATCAATTAAAAACAAAACAAGAAAATCCACCTTGATCCTCCATCTTTCCAACACCTCTTCATTCATCCTAGAGGCACTGGATACTACAGTGTGTCATGCAGTATACCCTTTTGTCCAATCAGCCACACCCACAACATGTTCATTGCAGTGAGTCATTGGTCTGGTTCAAGGCCTCTATCATCATCATCACTTCATGTATTCTTTTCAAAATGAAGGCCTATAGTAACAGTTACTCAGGTGGCTAAGGCCAGAGGATTATTATAAGTTAAACGACAGTATCATCTACATAGTGAGTTGTGCTACATTGAGACATTGTTTGAA